>NC_090981.1:49620816-52020816 GCF_040807025.1 Struthio camelus | reverse complement strand
AGAAGGGCAGAAGACATCAAATGGAGACCTTGTTACAGAACACCAGAGACTTTTAAAAGACTCTCCTAGGTCGTCTTTGCTCTTGGAAATGTTTACTCACATTTCCTCCCCCCACTCCCCATGAGACTGACAAGAGTCTTCTGTTATTCAGGTAACACAAGCATTCTGTAACGATATTTTTATTTAAGCAGAAATTAATAACTCAGCATATAAATAATATGGATTTTTGTACTGTTAGCAGTAAGTAGAAGAGGAACAAAAAAGAGAGGACACCTGGTGGTGATCTGTGATAATTATGATTGGATAATATCTCCCATAAGCAACAAATGAAATTTTTAATACAATATCTGATTTGGTATTGCCCTTACATACTTGTTTAATTTTTAAGCACTTCAGTGGGACTTAGCTTTCAATCAAGCTTATACTTATGAGCTTTGCTGGATCAGTATTATTGTGATGACTGGGAATAAAACAGTAAAAGTAGAATAAGACACTTTTGTGTGATATGCTCAGAAATTCTGGGAACGTGATGCATTAACCACCTGAGGGTTACCAAAGGCTAGAACGGACATCAATGTAGGTTCATCAACCTTAAAAAGGTTAGGTAAAGTGAAAACCAGTTTTCAGTACAGGTCGAATCAAAATAAGATATGGCTGGAATTTACAATCATTGTATATTTTACAAAACATAACCTTCTTTGCACCTCTCGCATTCAGTCAGTTTAAATTCTGTTCTAATTCTAAATTACCAGGCATCTCAGAACTGCTAAGATTTAGGGTATAGTTTCAGGAGTACAGATTTTATTCATTTATACATCTACTCCCTCCTGCCCTGCGATTATAACAGTTTAAGCTAGGCTAAACTCTATTTTTCATGCAGCTTTTGAAAAATATTGTGATTTGAAAGAATCAGTAAATTTATATTTCAGGTAAATGTAAAGCAAAAATGGCATATCATTTGAGATCTCTTAATTGATATTCAAAGGGAAAAAATGAAAAATTTCTATTTTAAAATGTAAATGAGTTCATTATAACAATATATTTCCTCTTCATTATTCACATCTTTTATTTTTTATTGTTTAGTTGCCTAAAAGCACAGGCAGCTACTAATAGCTAACTAGCTGCATGCAAGCCCATATGAAATGTTCAGGGGTCAGCAGCTTAAACAGTCACAATCTCTCTTAGAAGCATTTTACAAAAAACAATTGTGAATTAGAATATTCAATATTCTATTGTTATTGTATTTAAAGCAAATATATTTTCTTCTACTGGGTTTGATTTTAAGTTATCCACTGGCTTGTTCTCTGCATATTCACTTGCTGATCACGTCAGACAAACAGTACTAGTTCTCTCATGTGAGATTCTCTGAATTTAATAAAGTTATGCTAAGTAATAAGTAGATCCAGTACTTCCTATTCAATATTTTTCTCAGGAATCTATCCGAATAAAAAACAAACCCACTGTAAAAAGTTATTGCTAAAATATAATTTCTTCAAATAGCAATTTAAATAGCTAATTTTTGTTGCATACTAAATTATATAATTTTATTTAAATGAGTACATCATCTATTTCTTGATATCTGGGTTGATAAAAGACTAGCATATTAGATATTGTCAAAAAAAAATAAGTCAAGAACAATGTGAATTTGAAAATTCAGTAAATGAATTCCTACAAAAATATCTCCTGTATCTTTGTTTAAATGTTTCTTCTCACTTCCACTGTCATTTGTTTGGATAAACTATTAACTTCAGACTAATATGAATATATCAGTCAGATTTTATATATATCTTGCACTGCATGCTATAACTCGGTTCCCTCATAACCATTAAATAGAAAGCTTCTGGAATACATACGTTATGCATTATATACCTATATCTATATATATCTATCGATATCTATATCTATCTGGGATGCATACATTTTTACCTCAATATACATACATACTATATTATATATATGGAATGCACAATTTACGTCAATGACTGTTAGCAGCTTGTTACTGTTTCAACGAATTGAAATAATGTGCAAATAAAGACAGAAAAGGAAATATGTTTTCAAAAATATAACATAAAAAGCCTTAAAATTGTTGCCTACTCATCTTAAAGTTCAGAGAGCGTGAGACTAAGGAAGGAAAAGCCCAGAAAATTTCAACCTGTCTTTTCTGTTTAAGGACCTAAAAACACCACCGTGGGATAAGAGCTTTGAACCTTGTTTGTTCAGCGATCAGTTTTCCAGGAAGTATCCTCTTGGCAATTTATAAAGAATGAGCTTGCTGATTGTCCTCTCAATATTTTTGACATAACGCTCATTATTCTGGATCCAAATATGCAGTATTTCAGATTAATCTGCATTACATTTAAAACCCACGTTAGCCCATATGTAGAAAATACTACATCCTTTTAACCACACACAGATAAATAGGGTCCAGTTTTGTGTCATCAACAAATTAGTTAACAGTTGCTCTCTGTTCTGCACGTACAAACACCCACAACACGGAAAAGATTAATATCAAAGGTTTCACTGACTATCACCATGGGACAATCCAACTATTGTTTTAAAATCCAGTAAAGTTCATCCCTACCTGGCTTTGCTATTTTAAAACATTACAGAGCTATAACATACAATTTCTCAGAAGTTGAAACGGATCGCCATGCAGAACAATTTCATACCCTACATTCAAAATAATAATAAACTATTGTGATAGCAAAAGTCAAACATGAAAATGCGTATGACTGCCTTTATTTCTGAAATTTCAAAGGAGCTAAAGAGATTATCATTGCATACATTTCTTTTGGGGATTTATCAAAATCTCATCCATTTTATCACTGCACTTGCATGTTCCCATGGTCATCAAAACCTCTTTTTAAAAGAAGCCAACAAGCTTATAGTTGCTTTATTAGAGGTTCAGAAACAAAAAAGGAAGAGTATTACTTCAGATCCTCCTTCACCTTCCTGAGAATATCCAGGGAGCATGATAACATGTTATCAAATCTGAAATCAGGGACTCAACTTGTGTGTTAATACTTGGCAAAGAAAGCATCACAGGTTCGGATTAGATCCTCTGGTTGCTTCTAGTCCCATTTAGTGCTAGATTCAGCTATTGTTGATTTAGAATACTTGATTTAGCTTTGACAACAGAGACAACAGGGAAAAAAAAAGATCTGTATTCATTTCACTGCTTAGTTGAGTTTTATCGTGGCAAGCTATTATCTCAAGCTGACTGAAAATAATGTCATTGAACACATTTCAGAAGGTTGTCTCTCTGCAAAGAACAGAGGAGACAAAAGCACAGCTTTATGGTAGAACTGCAAGATGTTCCTAATCATTTGCCTTAGTTAAACTGAGTACAAAACTGCCATGCTCTATTTCTGTGTCAAAAATATAGCTACACTGCGTCACAAGAGGTAAAAAGATGTAGAAGTTACAAAAAATAATAATAAAAATAATGACTGATTCCAGGAGGTTGTTGAGTATCATGCAGGACCAGGCCTTTTTAATACAATCTGATTTTATTTGTGAGAAAGCTTAGCATTTAGGTTTCCGTAAAAGGCCAATGTGATGCTTTAAAAGGGACATAACCAGCAGAAAATCACCAGAAAGGGTACCAAGTAATCTTTCGATATTAATTTCATTTTAAAAAATTAAAATAAGTAAATAAATTTATGCAAGTCTATTTTTAATGGTGTCAGTGAAAAAGCTTCACAGAATAATTCTCAGTATGCTTAGTTGCATGAAAGGCTTAAAAATCAGCAGTTATTTTTTTTCTGTATTTTAGCGCTTCCTTTTAAAATACATTATGATATTTAGAATTACAGAAACGGGGACAGGCAAGAAATGAAATGACTGAATCATGGTAATATGTGCAAGAGTTTCAAATACTTCCTAGCCCTGAGCATGCCAAATTAGGGAATGCCATAATTTCATGGAAATGTCACCGTGCCAAGTTGGCAGGCAGCATAAGGTCACGTCTGGAAATAGTGGAGCTGACAGTTTAGAAGGAAATGACTCAAAATTTGAACCACTTTTTTCTTTTTTAACTATGTATTCTATACATTCAACCTACATAGAAGCCTTCAGACAATGAGTGTTCTAGGAAATCTACTCAATTATAAATGGATTCAATTTCTCCTGTAATAGAAACACATGAGCATGCATTTTAAGTTCTCTTTGATTACGGAAGTATTTAATTCACAATTCTAAGTGCTATTCACTAAACTCACAGGCAGCTTTAGCTAACTCCTAAAATCACTGACTAATTCTCCGTATGAGCTTATGTCCATTGTGTTTTTCAGTATTTTCTGTCTCTATGGTTAACAGACTAAGTTGGTAACTCCTCCGTGCTTTCTTCAAAAGAGGACTTTCCACTAGCACCCATATGTATCTACAGCAGCTAGCAAGTAAAAACCTTTGATTCCATTCTGGATTGTAGCTCTTTGGAGAGACCCAACTATTATATCTAGAAAAATAAGATCTTAGTGAGTAAAAATATAAACATAACATATCTTACCTCTTCCCACTGGTGTATGTACCTGATCAGTCTCGAAAGTCGTAATAAACGTAACAGGCTGAGGATTTTTGTAAATCTCACGATACGAAGTGCTCTTGCTGTCTTGTAAACCTCTGAATCCATTCCTTTTTCTACAATAAGAAAGATATAATCCACTGGTATTGATGAGATGAAGTCAACCACAAACCAGCTTTTTAAGTAATTCATCTTAATGACTTTAGGGTCCAGTATTATTTCAGAGCTGTCTTCATTAACAGTTCCAGTTCTAAAATTCATGATCAAGTCCAATAGAAAAACAGTGTCTGATGCCACATTGAAAATAATCCATGGTGTTGTTGTTTGCTCTGTGAAGAATGTGATTCCAACTGGTATAATGACAAGGTTTCCAACCATCATTATGAGCATGATTAAGTCCCAGTAAAACCTAAAAAAAGGAAGAAACAGAATGGCTGATGTAATGTGGTGTAACTTGCTTAGAAAAATGGTCTCTATCTCTCTCAACTTTACCTTTTTGGTTTTATACAAATTAATTACTATACTGTAACTCAGGGTCAGTTTTGCCTTAAGATGCATAGCAGGTTAGTAGTTGTGCTAGGCTGTTGTACAGAGGCACAAGATAGATGAGGATGCTCATATATTTTGTTAACTCTAAGAAAACTCTTTAACTTATTTGATATATTCAAAGTCAGTAGAGAAGACAAAGTAATTTAAACATTTCATTATATGTCTTCTCAAGGATATACATCTAGGATAAAGTCAGTACCATGGCTTATCACTCCAGGGCATATCTGAAAGGTGCATGTCTGAAAGGTACGCCTTCTCCAAACTCCTGTCAAAACCTATTAGAGTGTTTATATAAGTAAAATTGATGTCTAGTGCCAATCCCAAGTGCTTTAGCAATGTGATTAATTTTTTTTTTCATGGCTTCTATCCAAATGGAAACCCAAATTTCTAACAGATAACATATTAAACGTAAGCACCTCTTTGCAAATGTACTCATACCATTACTGTGCTGGAATAAAATTATAGGAAGTGGAAAAAAGCACTGAAGCAAAAAATAGAAGCAAAAATTAGATAACATCAAAACCTTCATCCACTTTTACAACGTCAATTGAACTTTCATACATTTTTACAACCTGGATAGCCTGTCTGCTTTTAGAGCTAAGAGGTCTGAATAATAATAGTTATAACTTTCACAGTAAGAAATGGATACTGTATTTCCCTGTTCTGTTGCAGAAGTATCTAAGGCTCCCCTCTGAACCCTGCTGACAACAGAGCTTAATACAGATGGTAAAGAGCCAGACTCACAACTTTAGTATCTACTATAGAAATGGTGAGTAAGGCTGTCTATTATATAGAATACACATCCATCCTGATGAAAGATTTCAAGGAGACGGTAATATACACCCAACAGATTTTAATGAATGATGATAATTCCTAAACAATAAATTATCATGGAAAGGTACTATTTAACAAAAGGAATCGAAGTGAACCTTAGAAAACACAAACACAAAGGATGACCTCTTGTTCTATTTCAGAACTGGTCTAACTTTGTAGTCTTACACAAAGCAGGCAGTTGGACTGGATGGCCTCCAGTGGTTCCTTCCAACCTAAAATTCTATGACTTCTAATAAATTTCTGTGAAAAGTTTCCTTGTTTTTGTGTTGCTTGAACAACTCCATAAAAAAATACTGAGATCTTATTTACTAATGGAGATATCATGAGATCTATACACACTCAGCGCTCAAGGTCAGCAGGGCAACATGATTTGTTCAGCTACACTTGATCTGGGAAGACACAGAAACAAATCAACAACTGTTCTCTGCAGATTCACTACCCTTTCTAGAAGCCCAGAGGGCAGGAAGAGCTTCACAAAGATGTGACTAATCACAGCAGAGCCCAGGCAGTGAACACGCTACCAGCACAGCACCCTGGCACTGACTTCCAGCCAACTTTCACCATACCAGTGTGAGCCTTCTGGCATGACACTGACATCCCATCTGGATAAACGTCTGTGGCAATTGGCAAGAAATATTGAGAGAAGATAATAGTTTAATTGGCCTCAGAAAGTTTCAGAACCACTAGTTTAGTTTCATGAACCACTTGACTTGTACACAACATATGGATTATATTATATTCCATAAACTACTTCTTATAGTCTTCAAACAGTCCAGGTTTATAAACTCGATTTGTTTCAAGTTTATTCCTGAAAAAATTTATCGGTTTAGAGATAACTGATCTGAGAATATACACAACTGTAACTGTACAACACTAAAACATAGTGTTACATAGGATTGAAAGTGGCATTAGAATTTTCAGTTTTAAAACTCTTTACTCCAAGGTAAATCTAAAGAGGCTTTACTATCATTTGAAAGCGTAGATAGCAAAGTACTTTTAACTGGTATTCATAAAATAGACTTTACAAGTACTTCCTTGTGTAGCACAAGCAATGTGCTTTCTGTCTTGTACATTTTCAGTCCTACTATAAATGTGAAGACTAATTGCTATGAATATTCAGAGTTTTATCTAGACTGTATGCATTTTTAATTATCATATCTGTGTACCGGCAAAAATGTCCAGATTTCGCTTGTCATTTATTTATTTCATTTAACAGGCTTACTGCTTTACCAGATTCTTTTTCAATAACCTAGAATTACCATACAGAAGGAATAGTTGCATTCATGTATCACTGCTACTATGATCCATAGTTACAATTACCACAAACACTTTTACAATGCTATCAATCAAAATATTTCGTCAATGTGATTTGGAAGAATACAATTCTCCAAGGAACCTTAAAAATGAATGGAAAAGAACTAGAATACTAATCACAAGAGATAAGTACATCCATCTGTGGCTCACTCCTAATCAAAGTATTGCTTGACTTCAGATTGACCTTTAAGTTTAACCAGCACAGAGACTAGTTAGGTTACTAAGGCTAATCAAAGCCAAACAAAAACCAACCACTCAACCAAAATAAAATAAAACACTACACCAGGTGATTTTATCCTATGATAACCCAATGCTTAAAGGATCATTATGTACTGTGATTATACAAAACACACTGCACTTCCTGATGTTGAGTGTCAGTGCAATTTATATTAAAGCTAGGGCTTCAGTAATTGAACGCTAAGGCCTATGAGATTGCATCAGTTTTGTGTTTATATTTTAGTCCAAAATATAGTACAATTTGATTTGTTAGTAAGAAAAAGTCTTATTGCATTATGATTCATTCTTCATTTTAAAATGAATCATTACTTTTCCTTCATAAAAATGTTTCTAAATGTCATCCTGTTGGCAATCTTGCACGATATTTTTCTTTCAGGTGAGAAAAACTAGATGTAACTCCCTGTATTGCCCTTCTGTGACCTGTGCAGAGAAAGTAATACAATGCGTTCCCTGACTCTCTGTTCAGAACATTCTCCTATTCATGTAACTGAGAGAAAGCTGAAATGCTTCAGCACTGGGGCAGTGCAATGAGCTGCTACTGAGACACAGAAGTAGCCCTGTGTTTCAAACTACTTTAGCCCTGTTTATTTATGTTTGCTATTTTTGTTTAAACAAGGATGATTGTAAATTTAAAACTCAGAACCTCAAAGTTCCAGATTTTTGTAAGGTATTACAAAACATTGACAATAAGTAAGGAAGAGAAGGCCTATGAAAGACTTGTAGGGAATGACGCAAAAATTAAGAACTAACTCCATCATTTTTCTCCCCTTAGCAAACAGCTCTAGAGCTTACTGTTCCTCTGAAGCTAAATCACTACTGCTACTATTGGTTGCTGTGCTAAGTAGAGTAACAGAGGTCAACACGGTAATCTGCATTGAGTTAGTATTATTGAAAAATTTTAAATGATTCTAAATGACAGTCCTAATATCTCCAGGTGAAAGCAAGTCTAATAAATATTGAAAAAAAGTTTTCAAAGATAGCTTTAAGAAATCTTTTTTTCTTTACATATATATGTTACAAAATCATTTTACATAAAAATAAAAAGATCACAGTAATTATTACACTGACATTTTCAAATAAAACTATTTTGACTCAGTCCTCTCACACTGACGTTTTCACTCACATCTATTATGCTTTCAAAATTTACTGACAACAGTGCTTTTTATACCTTGGGAACACACTGAAGTTTTGGTGGTTTATTTGTTGCCACAGGCTATCCTAGATAGGATGAACAGTGTGTTTAAAATGAGTCCCTTCCCAAGCAGTGATAAAGAACTATCTAGTACTCATGAGTTAATGTTTGTACCAAGCTTAATAATGTAAGCCACTACAAATTCTAAGAAGCATTTTATTTTCTACCTTATACATCCAACACTGAGAAAAGTGATTTTTAAAGAAAGAAGTTTCAGCTCTAAATTAGTTAATTTGCTGCATAATTTACCATATATACAACAGCATAAAAAGTCATTTTTATTTGCTTTTCCTATTACTTCCTGGTTGCTGCCCACTGACACAGCATGGATGGGGAAATAGTCACAATATCCTTGAATCACTGTTTTTTTGATATATTATTAGTCTTACGGCACGTCCAGACAGATCTAGCAGAAGTCAATGGTCTCACCAATCACACCAGCACAGTGAAGCACATCAAGTGCATCTCTCACTAAGGCACTGGTTGCATGACTTGAGGCTACAGGGTTTTGCTTAAAACCACAGTTGTCTGAATTCTACAAAACCTTTTTTTTTTTTTTTGTAAAGAGAAAAACATACCAGTAAAACTTCAGGAAATTTAGTCACATACATTACAGAATAACAGAATCATAGAATGGCCAAGGTTAGAAGAGACCTCTGGAGATCATCTAGTCCAGCCTCCCTGCTCAAGGCAGGGTCCTCTAGAGCATATTGCCCAGGATCACATCCAGATGGGTTTTGAATATCTCCAGCGAAGGAGACTCCACCACCTCTCTGGGTAACTTGCTCCAATGCTCTGTCACCCTCACAGTGAAGAAGTTTTTTCTCAGGTTCAGATGGAACTGCCTGTGCTTCAGTTTCTGCCCGTTGCCTCTTGTCCTGTTGCTGGGCACCACAGAGAAGAGTCTGGCCTCATCTTCTCGACACTCCCCCTTCAGATACTTGTACACATGGGTGAGATCCCCTCTCAGTCTTCTCTTCTCCAGGCTGAACAGGCCCAGCTCCCTCAGCCTTTCTTCATAGGAGAGGTGCTCCAGTCCCCTCATCATCTTGGCAGCCCTCCGCTGGACTCTCTCCAGTAGCTCCATGTCTCTCTTGTCCTGCGGAGCCCAGAACTGGACACAGTACTCCAGGTGGGGCCTCCCCAGGGCTGAGTGGAGGGGCAGGATCACCTCCCTCCACCTGCTGGCAACACTCTGCCTAATGCAGCCCAGGATCCCATTGGCCTTCTTGGCCACAAGAGCACATACATATATATATATGTATATATATAGTATCTAAACAATAGCTGTACAAATTTTATCTGTAAAAATTAGCAAGTTTTATAATTTCAGATTTTTTTAAATTAGCTTTAACTGATGAAAAAACACATAGTTTTTTGTTCAACACTTAGCCATGGAGATTTGCAATGTGTTGCTCAGTTGTGATTATATGCATAAAGCAGATGACTAGATGAATGCAATGCTCAGGGAGACCTGATCAGAGCCCAGCGAAGCCAGTGAACATCAATTTACTACTTTCAAAAGGCTTTGGTTATGGAATTTGGTTAGGGCCACCACAAAGTTTAAAGCTTGAATGCTTCACAGTTTTTTGGGGTTTTTTTTAATTACTAGAAAAGAAAATCATAGTACTGCCCACAGAAAGTGACTTTAAAATCAACTGATTACCATTAAACAAATACATACATATTTTTCAGTAAACTCTACTAATATTCAATCAGTGCATGTTTCATCAAACAATTTGTCATTATTTGTACTCATGCAATACCTTTTGTCCAAAGTCATAAAAATATTTTACACAAATTAAGTCTTAGATTCCTGAAGTGGAAAACTAAAATGCAGGGGATTAATATTGCCCTCACTGCATATGGGAGAGGAGGATGGAGAGAGCAAAGAGAAAACTATGCAGTATGCCATTATTATTTAATAAAGTGACTCTTTGGTTTTAGCCAATAACTCGCTACCATCAGTGCTTGAATACATCTGATGTTTGCAGTTGCTTTTCACCCAGAGAAACTTATTAAACTACAGTAGAAAAATTAAAGCCTGACTTCCACTTAACCTTGGGCAAGAATAGTGTATTATTCTCAGTGCATTTCTGAAACTACTCTGGAATTCCCCAGTCACACAATTCCTTCTTTCTCTAGCCCCACTCCTCAGCAAAATACAGGGTAGTGCTCCTGGCCAGGCAGCTACCGACTAGGAAAAACTGTTGAGGAACAGTGAGAACAGACAAATGGGTTTTATGCTGGAAAAATTTGAAACTTTCTACACTGACCTGTATTCTGATCAAAACAGAAATATTTCAGATTGTCAAAAATTGCTTCCGCATCAGCATGCCTCACAGCACAAGTAATGTGTTTCCTTGAAATTTATCCCATCTTCTCAAACTGTTAGACTACAACCCCTCAATATGAGGCACTGTCTTGCGTGGGTACTCTAACTGATTTGTTTCAATTTCGTATTACCAACCCTTGAACCAAACACGACTTGCCAGCATATCAATTCTTTTAAGTGACAGTAAACTTTCTGTAGCACACTTGTAAAAAAGCATTCATATTCTCAGATTAGAAATGACCAATTTACAAGCATCAGGAATAGCTTGAAAGAGACAGATCTAAAAATACCTCATCTGCAAAATACTGTGATTTCTCATGCTGGAACATATGCATTAATTAAGAATTGTGTAGTGATTTTAATTTTAAAAGTACTGTTTAGGAATATCATATTTAGGATGCCTCTATATTAAGCAGAAATTGAAAAAACTTACATTGGCATGGATTACAGAAGGTTTCTCTCAACGAAACATCCTGTGAAAAGGAAGGTAATTTAACCTAGACTCCCTCAAAAAAAAAAGAGAAGAAAAAAGGTTTTGAGGGGTTTTTTTGGACCTTAAAAATTCCTACAAAATGGCAGAAATCTGCCAAAGCCTTATGGCTAACATGCCAATTAATATGTTAACTCACTGGTTTATCTCAGAATAACAGAAGTTAGTAATGTTCTTTAATAGATTTTTTTAATTGAGTCAATTCCTCAAGTATCAGTGTAATCTTTAAAGTTTCTGCTGATGGGGGAAAGTCCACGTTCTCTGTTTATCCTCAGAGACAGGAGAGAAGATGACAGGGAAAGGCACTCCTCAGTAGCTACCAGTACCTCTCATGGGGACAGGTAAGGAGAAGGGCCTATGATCACCAAATGATTTGTAAAATGAATTTAGTGAGGTGAATGTTTCTCACAATAAGAAAAAAGACTAAGACCTTCAACTTAGTTTATCAGCCACTAAAATTTCTAGGATTTCACATACCTACTATTACTAATAATAATTTAGTTCTGTCACTTGGAAGTGAAAAACTATCTCCACGCATATAACTGTATAGCTACAGTAGGAACTGACAAGCAACCTCAGACATGAATTTTCCGTTGGTAAAATACGGTATAGCATTTCTTGAAAAAAGATCATTGCAAGTAAGACTAGGCCTACAGTCAGACATGAATTAATACACTATATTTAAGCTAAAAAAATGAAGAAATCTTCAAGTATTTTGAAGGGAAAAACACCACAGAGATAGGGGGAAGGAGAAAAAGAATTACAAGTAGGTATGGAATAAGTTGATGGATTATGTATGAAGACTTTTTTTGTTTACTACATCATCAGTGAAGAAAAATATACATGACCGAATATTTATACACCTCTTACATATCTACTCAGATGTTCAAAATTCTAACACAAGTATAAGCAATCAAGATAGCATGTATACACAAGTTAAATTATTATTCCACTTTAGAAACGTTTGTGGCTGATCTTTGATTCCAAAGCCCCTGTTTCTTCAAATAGGAAAGTAAGTGTCAAGAATGGAACAATATTGTCAATTCCTTCTTTAAAATAAGTGAAAGTGTTGTTTTAAGACTCTGTAGATGGTTTACTGCAGCCAAATCTATGGATTATAATAAAACAATTTGCTTCAAAAGGCAATTAAATATAATTAAAATAGCATTTTAAAATAATATATTACTAAAATGATATTTTAAGAACTCTTGTGCTTCTTGTGAAAATAACTTGGAAAATAAATAGTTGGTTATGATCAAACCAAAATAATGGTTTTGTTCATTTTTACTTTTACTTGGATAAAAAAGAATTAAAATACATTTCAGACCCTTTTTAGAAAAGCAAAGGAAAAGAAAAGATCATATTCACAAGATAGCTAGATAAGAAGCCACTGAGGCAATGCCACATGCATCCCCCTTTCACAAAAAAGCTCAATACCAGGAACACCGACCAAAGTCTAAGAAACAAGTATCACTTTTCTTCATCTATCTGTAGCCAGTTAAGCACAAAATTCATGAGCCCTAAGGCATGCAGTATCTCCTGAAGTGAGGTACTCTGCTGACATGTTCTCCTTTGCTTAAACAAATGCAGACTACAATGGAAATCATAATCTTCTTCCCGGATGAGTAAGTTAACCATTGGACTAGAGAGTTCTTCTCAAGTTTTGCTCTGTCAAAGCAGAACAACTCTGAGAGGTGACACTGAAAGAATCAACACCAGAAGTGCTATGCAAATCCTTTCCAGCAGAGGATGGAAATGAGTCTGCATTTCTGATGCCTGAGCTCAGTAGTTTTACTTCCTGATGCGATGGATGAAAGGAAAGATGAGTATACATGCTCAAACATATGAGCTGAAAATTGTATTAATTTCAGTTAATATTAACTGAATTTATTTATTTATATATATAAAATATCCATTGACTGAAAATACAATGTATACCACACAAAACATCTTAAGAAATGAGTCTCGCAATCTTCCCCCAAGCCACCTTACATGTTTCCCCATGTATATTTATTATGATACCCTTTACATGGTGACACACCTTAAGAATTCTGTATTAATGATCAGACAGGAAGAAAAATGCTCAATATTCATTGAAGTTCAATATCCAGTGTCACCATCATCTTTCAAAACAAAATTTCTTACTTCATACACTGAAAATGCCTGCCCTCACCAAAAATGAAAAGTAGCTGTTATAGGTTTCTCTTCCTTACTCTAATCACATTCACAAATCCCTACCTTTTTCATTATTCATCTTGTATCCTGGTCTCTCTGCTAGCCATTTGCCTTGCACAGTATTTAAACAGATGCAATGAAGAATTGTTTCCTCTGCTTAGCAATTTTAACATTTCTTTAAATTTTCCCAGTTTGCATAGTGCATACTCCAATTTACCATCCTTTTGACAGCATAGCTTTCTGCCTGCATTGCCAAAACAAATCAACTAATCATGTAGCTAGGCAGAACAGTCATAGCTAGACCTAATATTCACTTGTTTAAAATAAAAAGGAAAACCTAGAAAAGTAAACAAAGCAAACAAGAAAGCATATATGATGTTCAAAGATGTTCTAGTTATTGGCCTAAGTAACTGTGACCTTCTTAGTTTTACCTCTGCTCCTCGTCTTCTTTCCAGGGTATTTACCTTCTAATGCTCCAGCAATCTTCATGCAGAACGGTCGGAGCGAAAGCTCATGTCCAAAGCTCCAGCAAAGGCTGGAGGTTTGGAGTGTAAACTAAGTTTCTGGGGATATAGAATCTGTCTCTGACACAGTAGCTAGTGCAGTGGAATGCTATTTCTGAATAGCTCTTTTACAATTTAATTAAATATAAGGAAACAAGAGGGTTTTTTCATTGGAACAGCTTTGGTTGTTCTTACAAAAAAAAGCAAACAAACGAATGTCTTGGGAAAACAACAACAAATCACTCCCTCCAACAAAGTCCCCTTCCCCACAACCCTCCCCTCTTCAACAAAAAACTGAGATAAACTGCAAGGTTAGGTGCTCCTGATAGACTACAAAGAAGCTGTTGTATTCAAAGTGACAAAATTCTGCCCTGCCTTTTCTCCTTCCAGTACCTTTGCCAACAGAAGCATTGCTAGTCATATCCTTTGCATGGCTCCAATTTAAAAATTAGATTCTATTACAGCTTGTTACAGGTATATGCAATACCGCAATGTATGGTCACGATCTATTTCTAAAAACATAATCTGTATTACATTTATAAACATATGTATTGAAAGTACTTACTGAATTGTGGCAGATTATAGGCTTGAGATATATTTGTTAACTATTCTGTTTTAACTTAGTCAAATGAAATGTTTGTTATACCACTGGAAGATATTTGCTACCAACATATCAATTTACTTAAAATTTAAGTTTCTATTCTATATTCATTGAGATAGAACCATCTAAAGTAAAGTCGTTATACAAAATATGTATATCAGACAAAAGTTTTTCGCCCACATATGCTTTTTTTTTTTAATAAAAAAAGAGAGTAAATCACTTCAAAATGCAAAGAAACATGTCAGTTTTCAGCCTGAAAAATAAAAGATTGATAAAAGATGTTAAGACCTGAAAACTAGCTCAAACTTAACCACAGGCTTTGTTACATGCTTCACCTATAAATATTTATGAGAAAAAAATATAAAAGAGAATTATTTAATAATTCACTTCTCCACTAGCAAGATCTATATTTTGGTAGAGTGTTTTGTTTTTCACAATTGACTTTGAAGTCTCTTGGTAGAAAAATTCTTTCTCCAGCCTTTGAGAGTTCAAACAAAGGATTCCATATTCCTTAATAACTCTGCACAGCTCCCGTGCTAGTTCTCTGGATTAGTGACACAGAGCACAGGTTAAGGGTGACAAGGGGAAGTGTCTGCCTGCAAGTAAAGTTAGCCGTAATTGTAGCAACTGATAAGCTGCTCTAAAAAAAGCACTTGAAGAAAATTTGGTCAGGGACCTATGACCTTAACTATAAACAACAGGAAAAAGTAACAAGAAAGCTATTTACTACCATATAGACAGATGATACTGTCTATATTAAGATACTCTGATAAACCAAAACAAAAAAAGCTATTCCCTTTACCATCGTGGATAAACATCAGATGTCTATCTTTATCTTCTATCCATATTCACTCAAAATAGGTAATAAAGAGGTTCTATCTTCCAGCAAATCAAAACTTTGTACTTTGGAGATTGGAGAAGAGGTTTTAGCCACAAGCCAATATTCCCTCAGAAAGACAAGGATTAATTTAGCCAAATATTTATGTTTAATTTTTGGAAGACAGAATTATGAACCATTCAAACAGATTTAAGCTAAAGATGTACAATAATTAGAAAACTCAAATAAAGGTTAATAATTCATTAGCGGGAAAAAAAAGCAAGAAAGTGAAGGTGAAAAGTTATCATCAGAATCTTAGAAAAAAGTATTGCTCTATAAACTGCAAAATCAAAATATATGATCTGACTGACACGGAACATGAAGCATATCCACAGTATGCTAATACTAATTCAGAAAAATGCATAAACCATGAGTGATATTATTTTTAAAACAGTTATATCATTTAAGACTCCTTATGGCTAGAATTCTAGAAGGTATTTAGGCACTGAGACCAGATGCTTACAATTATCCACGCCCTAAATTTCCCCTGACATCTGAAGACAGATAGATAGGCTTCTAAATTCTATAGGATGTTAGATAAAGATCTGCACATTGTGTGCAGAGCACCAGGTAAAATGTATATTTTCAAAGCCTTCCCAGAAACAGAGGATTTTGTCCTGGAAATATCAAATCAAGTTAAGTATCTTTTTCTGTTCAGTCATTTTGCCGGTGGCATAAAATCAGCACATCCATTCGACGTTAAGATGAGCTGTAATTCAGTGACACTTGGTGGAATTACTAGATTTAAAAAAGGTACGACAGAGGCTTCAAGTCAGTAGCCACAGCAGTAACATCTGCTACCATTTTAGGCAGACTAATTGTACCTCCTGGTCCTATTGGCCTTCCCAGTTCAATAGCTCTCATCCCTTGAAACACAGCTGAACCATGTTGTGCTACGAGGAAGAAGTGTGGGAGGGGAAGTTCACTGCAGCTCATCCATCCCTTCTACAGAAAGATAAGTTTAATTTATCCTGCCTAGGATGTAAAAAGTTGGCTGCAGCTTAGAAGTGTTAGAAACAACCATGGTCATATAAAGAAAGCAGTGTTAATATAGTCCTCAGGAATGGGGGGGAGATAGGTAGAAATCACTGACTATCATTGACGGACAGTATACTGACAGAGTATTTCAAAGACCTGTTCTAATGAGAATCATCTGTTACCAAAAGAAAATTAGCCTGCATGCAAAAGACATAGTCTGCCTATATGCTGTGCTCTAGGAAAAACGTTACCTTTAGGAAACAAGAGCAAGTTCTCATCTTCAGTTTAAAAGAGCACCCCAAAAAATTAAAACTTATAGGTAATAACCTTAAATATCACACTAAGAAGTAGGACGTTTAACTGGATTCAATTCTTTGTGTTCTATTTAGTTTATGTCTATATAAGTAATATGTTTTGAGGTGGATGCACATTCTATAGTTACCACATTACCAGAATGCACACAAAATAAGACAGTCATAAGAAAGAATCAGATTTGATTCTTTTCAATATTAAACACTTTGAAATTGTTTTCAGCATTTTTTTTCTTTTGTTTCAGAGAGATCAGCCATCATAATACATTCACTGCTTCCATAAATACACAATAAATACACATACAAGTCCTACTCAATTTTTCAGCACCCGAGTAATGTAATATATATCATTACATTTAATACTCTGCTCTAATTTTAATAAACACCTATAAGTAAATAAAAACATACACTTCAGATATTCACTGACAGAATATATGCAATTAAAAGCTGATTTTGGTCATGTGGGCATCTAAATTAGGTTACTTATCTCACTTGTCCCACACATGCAAAGTCTATTGCTTAATAAGCCTTTCGATTTCAGACATTTTCATATTTTGACCCTTTTAAAATGCTCTGTTAGATTGCCTACCATCTGGCGCTGCTTATTCTTGACATTACACTCCCTTTATATTACAGCAAGTGTGCTCCTTTAATTATATCTTTAATACGATAGATGTATGCAACACAAGAACCCCCAAGCTGTCAATAAATGCTTTGAATGGACAATTTGGCCACAGTATCTTGTTACCAGGTCTATGTTAATAGCACTTTCAATCGCATCAGACACGTTCCGAATATAAAGCTGCTGATGTGCCCAAATCACGGGCAATACACAATGTGCATACAATTAAGTGTTTTAATTGTATAGGGTATACATTTGCAAACTTCAAGACACTCAGGAGAATACCTAGTTCAAACTACCTGGGAGAAGTTAGCCTAGGAGCTCAATATCTCCTAGCTAACAGGCTCAACGAGGATGGAAAACCACATAGCAGAGCTAAATCTAAATAAACCATCAAAATAACATTTACACTTGTGTAAATGGATTCAAACCACCTTGTATCTCTAGGAAGGGATAGGGAAGGAAAAAGAATGAGGGAAAAAGAGAACGAGGGAAATAAGTTCAAAAAAAAAAAAGAAAGAAAGAAAGAAAAAGACTATCCAAATGATCTGTCAGGGACTACATCTCCATGCTCTTGCAAACTCTTATTGCAAACTCTTGCAATAAGAACTGCAAGGTGTCTGTCGCGGGATTTCACTACCTGAAAACTAGACCATCAGAGACTATATAAATAAGTGACAGAAAAAGCAGGATTCACTATTTAGGGAGTCATCTAGATAACAAGGTTTCTATAAACACTGGGCATACAGCTCTGAAAAATGGAACATCTCTGAAGTATTTTTGGTGAGCTAAATAACTAGAAAGACATCCAACTATTAATTTGAGTTATATGCTTTATTTATTTTAGTACTGATGTTTTGTTTCCCAGTTTTTTTACGTCTTAAAGACTAATCCTAAATCTTAGCAAAGAAACCTTTGTTTTGCTACCGAGTTTGTCCGGCACTAAAGAAAAGGTCAACCAGAACGACAGATAAACTACCTATGTGTTATTTTCACAGAGGAATCAAATGCAAACAAAGAACATGTACAGACTTCTCAAGGCACCTATAGTCCATGATGTGTTTGGGGAACCCAGAAGCCTGCAAGTCTGCCAGGCAGTAACAAGATGTTTTAGAGGATAGTACTGCCTAGTTGTGTTGGTTTTGCAGTAATTTCTCTACTGGACACCAGGGAGAAGTTAGCATAGGAGCTCAATATCTCCTAGCTAAGTCTTCCCGGAGTAAAAAGACAGACAGAAGACACGTTATGGCCTGAGAGAAAAATCTCACAGCAGTCATGTGAAAACTTGATTACTTCCCCATGGTTTTCCATCTATGCCATTTATTCCATCTCCTGGGTACAAGGTTGCATAGATCTTACTGTATACCATAAAGTTTCTCTACCTCCCATAGCTTTGATCCAGAGCAAGTTAGAACAATCACTTAACATTTAGAGCCTATGAAATATTCCCCTAAATTTACTGTGATTTACAGACTTGCTCAAAGTTCAGATCATATCAAAATAACACTTTCCAGTGCTGCAGTCATGCCACAAAAAGCTGCTTCCTTGAGGATCTGATAAGGTACTGCAAGATACTACACAACTAGCCAAGGAAGCATTAATGCTTTTAATACTTTAATACTTTGCTGACAGGAGAAAAAAGTCTGGAGGTAACCAGCACATGCTGTGTATAGAATTGGGAGATCTGATCCTCAAATTCATGAATGCTGTGGGCATGTTTTATTTTCATAGGGCTCTTCACATCCTCAAAGTTTAGCATAGGCATAAGCTTCAGTAGATTTAGACTAAAGAATTGGATTAAAAAATAATAAAATATTAAAAAAAGTTTTGACTCTTTTTTTTTTTTTGATTGGTTATTTTAAATTACATCATTTCAAAAAAGATTTATTCCTGATAGTGTGAGACTCAACTCATTTTATATATTAAACTAGCTATGACTGTGAGCATAAAGGAACCTGTGCTTTTTCAGCTGACAATGAAATATCTTATTTATTTCAAAAAAATCTTATTCTTATTATGATGTTTCTTTAGGATTTTAATATTTGTTAATATATCAGCAGTATGCTAAATTCCAGTAGCACATTAGATTATTTGTTAAATAACACGATTCATTAGATAAGACATCCTCATAAGGAGAACAGAAGTTAACACAAGAACGAAATTCTGTTCTTAGCTACACGCTGTAACTCTAATTGTGGGAATTTCACTGGCATAAATAAGAACAATCTTTTAGTCTTATGGTGGTCTTACAGTGGGAACAGATTGCACTTCTTTGATAATCAAGTGAACATTTTCTGAGCATAAGTTTACTCCAGCCTCGTTCCAGTTGCATTGCTAACCAAGGCAGTAATAGAAAAGACTATCAAAATATCATGCAGCTTGCCTGAATCTGACTATCATCAGATTAAAAGATATTAAGAGAGATTTTATGGAAGCTAAATGACAGTGTCCTTGAGGTAGTACTGACATTGACTCCAGCTGATACATTTTTTGGTCATTAACATGCCTTGCTATGTGTCTAGAATGAGCCATCCAATAATTAGAGCTGAATATACTATGATTTTTAAAATTAAATCATGCCTCTGGGAAAGAATCAGGGAATAGACAGCTAAAGGACTTTCAAGCAATTAACGAGAACGGTACTGTCAGGTTAAAAATTAAACATTGTAAAGTAGGTTAAGAGTTTCTTCTCTCTCAAAATTATATGTTGACACAGAAGGCTCTCAAGCATTCTGCTGAGTGAAAGCACGGATGAGAATGGATACTGCTATTTACAATCAAAGGAAGTAAGTTTGTCTACTGAATTTCATATCATACCATCCTCTCTAAAAATATTATTTTGTCTTACAGTACCTTCAAATCAAGCCTCTCAAAATAAACTGACAAAGTTTAATTAGATTTTACAATGTCACCTATCTTAGGTAAACTGAAATAAAGATTCATACTTTTTAAGGGACTTATTTCATAGGTCTCTGTTTCTGGGTACCTCGAAAAATCTACCCTAGACTGAATAATCAGAAACTGAGCTACCCAAATTTAAATAAGACTTCATATTTTTAAAAAGCTAAGCAACTCAAACACTGTGTTTATTTTATGCAGCTTTTTAAACACCAAAACCCCAAACAAAATCCTAGATCCAGACTTTTTTTTTACTATGCCATACTTTTACATCATATTCTAATATATAGTTCCCTTCATATACTCATGTCCAAGAAACCTAAAATAAAACATCCTTGCACTGACCTAATTATATCACTTGATTAGCTAAAAAATAAACTGACAGTAAACATTCAAAAATGTTTAATCCTGCTAAAACAATGTGACTAACAGAATTAGTACTTTTTCCCCATGAGCCTAAGTATGATGCTGCTGTTATGAAGTCTAAATTTCAGTAAGTACATGTCTAGATAATAATAATTAAGCAGTTTTTTCCCCACCATTGTCAAAACAAAATCAGAAAACTGAAAGGGAGTCTGATGTTATTGAGCATCCTGGGTGAAAGTTTGAAGACTCAAATATAAACCCTTCTCCATCATCTTTTAAATTAATCATAGGATTTCTATGACATTTCATTATGGTTTGCTGTTTTTTTCTTTTTTTTTTTTTTTTAAACATGACCCAAAGCAATGACACACACATTTGCCTTTATTTAGATTGTAAAGAAATTGACTCTTCTAAAGCAAGCACCCTGCAGAAAAATAGTATGTCTTGTGTACTTATTCACAGGTGCTGCAGGTGATGTTCAGAACATTCCAAGTTAAACTAAAAGGTCACCAGAGAACTGGGAAGTTATTTATTTGAGTTAAGCTTACTGAGCTTTCTCTGCTGTAAATATTACTTTGCGTACATGAACTCCGTAAAAGACTAGTTTGTTGGACTGTTATTCCATGATTAAAGCAGACACAATAAAATCTGTGAAATATCAGACAGATATGCAAGCTCAAGCCATGCATTCTAACTCTATATTATCTAGAGATAGAAGGATACTTATTAATAAAATGAATCGCTTTCTTTACACAAATAAAGGCATACTCCTTCCCATAATCTGTGGAGGCCCAGAAGGTAAGTGGCTCCTGCACTGACCTCGCATGGACTCAGCAGGATTTCCTTTGCAGTTCTGGAAGAAAATCACACAGGGGACAAGAATACAGGATCCTCATGGCCCTCGAAGCACATCATACGCATCTAAATATCCATTTTCACACATCCATGCTTACAACTGGTACAAAAAGAACTGCCAGTAGCTAGCTTTGGGCAACTAGATTTCATAACAAATCAAGCAGTGGCAGACAATCATAAGGCATTATGCAGTATTAAAAATTATAGAAACGAGATGAAAAGGATCTAATGCTCTTCTGGCCCATCTTCCACATCAAAGCATTTTCAGTAAAACATTTTGTTGCTGTCCAATTTACTTTAAAATGCTTACCTTTATGGGAGTTGTGTTTTACCTGGAGAACTAATATAAAATGTAATAGAACTAATTGTCAGAATGAATTTTCTGATATTAAAAATGAATTAAGATAGATTAATGGTACAAATTTGTCATTTTATGCTTCAGGGCATTTGAATACAAATAAAAGTGGTTGTTGTCACAAGAGTACTTAAAAAAAGATATATGAAGGACAGCCCTAGCTAAAACGTGCTTCACAGTCATAAAAATAAATTGGTTTGTGCAAAGAATGGATACAGTATAGCTATAAATGCCTGATAATCAGTATGTTAGAAATAATTCAAAAGTATGAATACTGGAAGAGAACCTTATCACAAATCCTGAATATGTAACAAGACTTTGAGATGACTACCTTCCGGATTCAAAACTACAGATATTTCAGACACCTACACTACCAGTGACATATTGTATGCACTATAAAACGACACCAATTTGTAACTGAACTATTTAATATAAAACAACATGACTTATATACTTAATTTTACATTCCTATAGCTATATAAATTATATAAAATATGATATAATAAATTTCATTCTAATCACAAATAGAATTACTTTCAAACTCTACTATTCTGTGTAAATTTAAGTATGTAACAGCTCACAAAAAGATAAATCTCATTAGCTTCAACTGAGACATTACAGACGTGATAAGAGAGGGACAGAGTGCTTACCCTAAGCTTCTTAAAATTTAAACTATAGGTATAATAAGTAGAGTATCGATAAAGGTTTATATAATCCTAAAATGCATATAAAATATGTTTTTTAAGATGCATGGTATTCAAGTTTTAAATCTAGCACAGCTTTACTATTGACTATACTCCAAACATTTCTGTTCAAGTTTTAAAATTAGCTCTATTTATACTTTTGTTATCACTATGCTCTTCAAACATAAGAAGTTACCCAGAGCGATTCTCTCAATATAAAATGGCAATAGATTATTGTTACTGTTGCAAAGCAGTTCATGCTTTGTAATGTTCTGTATAGGAAAGACTTCTAGTATCACCTGCATTGCACCTTCTTATCCACCACTGTCAGACAACTGCATTTCATAGTCTTATTTTACTTCATCTTGAAACCAGTTAAATTCTTTTGTCACCACTTTCACATAAAGTCTGTTCCCAAACATCAAATTAAAGACCATCTGTAACCATCAGAGCGTAAAGGCTACATTTCTTTACACATGTTTTATTCCCAATTCTTCTTTCTCAGATTGCTCTCTCTCTTTAAAAAGTGCCTCTCTCTTGTGTCTTTGGAGGTAACATCTCTGTTTTCTTTTTAGATCACATACTACAGATGACCTGATTGATGCGGTATAAACACAAGATTTCTACGGAAACGCGAGTTTATCCATGTACTCGCAGGCAGGCAGGGAGGGAGATGCCATAGGGCTGGACCCAATAGTCCAGACACACATAAACGAGACCACTGAAAGTTAGTGGAACTAGTGATGTGTCTAAGGATACCGAGTAATTAATTGGCAGGTGTTCACTTGACAAATCAGGCACATACAGTTTCACTCATACTTAGAAAGCAAGAACATACATGTCACCCAAACCCCAGGCCCATCATCGGTCTGCTACAAAATGACAGAAACACGTATGAAAGCAGAAGAATCATTTGCAGTTACTTGGCGGTCTCATCGTCTTTCTGCTGTTTTCATTTTGTGGCTGCGAGACCAAGGGGCCAGTTCTGTAACGCTTCCTTGTGCGGTTGTTCTTATACTTGTGAGTGGATCCAGCTGAAGGCACTTGGTATCTCACAGAAAGCATGCAGGACTTCAGCAAACTCTAAACAAAACTCTTATGATAAATTCACTTTTGTGAGTCATACAGTTACAAGGAATTCTTGTCAAAGTTTATAGACTCAGTAATCACAGCTGTGAAGAAATAAACAGAGCTCTGTTATGTAAGCTGAGCACCTAATGCACATCAAAAACAATAAAAGTTTTCAGATTGGACGTTAACCTCAGAAGATTGGTAAAGGACAACCAGGAACGAAATAGTCCTCTTATGGAAAAAATATGTAATGCTTATGGAATTTATTTCTCCAAGGATATATGTATCTGACAAAAAGCAAATTCTTCTCTGAAGCAGAAACAGACCGAAGAATCATAAAACTAGATATCAAAACCAGTAAGGATGTTATCAACCAATTCATGGAATACTGAGTTTATACACACATTTTTCCACTCTTCTGTTCATACCAAAAAAGAAAGCAGGGTGAAAAACTATAAGAAGGAGCACCCTTTCCTCAAACTACACACCAAAATGTTTTTCAGTGCGTAGATTAACATACAAAATTTCATACAAACCATGAGTGAATGTGGTCGATTAATGTAACCCAATGCATCAAAGTATTCAACCTATTCAGCAGGTAAGTATTCAGGACTAGAAAAACAGGAAGATAAATTAAATTCTACAAGAATCTATATCAGAATTTTCTCATACCTTACTTGGTTAACCCAATATTCTCCTAAGTGTACATCTACTCAGAATTGATGGTGATGTCAGTTTTCACATGTGCTATAAATACCCTAATAATAGTTACATTTACAAACTTACCCTTACTGTTCCCATTTGGATACTGTAAAATATTCAGCTTTTTACCTTTTTGTTGTTGTTTTGATAGTAAATGTAATTCTTACCCTTGGTGTTATTAAAATACTGGTGAAGCTAGAATACCTCTTTGGAATCTTTACAGCTTATCTACACGCAAACATTGCATCATTACAAGATTACGTGCAAAAATAAATGAGAACAACTCCAACCTTATATATGTATTTACTCTGGTATACCAGAAGATGAATAAACTATATATTATGACTTCCTCTGTTTCTATAAATACTTCTACCCAAAAAGGGTAATTCTATTATACAATTAAAATTGTTTCAGGAGAAACAACATAAGTGTCTTGCATTTCTCACTGAAACAGTCCTAATGGCAAAAAATAGTCTCTGGATCAGGCCTGGATCAAGACCAATGAAAAACTGTGAGCTTCATCTTTATTCTTCAAAAAAAAAAAAAAAACTAATTAAAAGAAAAATACATTAAGCAAACCCACAAAATACAGTTAATTTAAGAAGAGGCAGACCTTAGACCTGCAGAGTGTCATTTACTTCTACTGAAAAATAAATAAACATAAGCTATGATCTGTAAACCTTCCCACAGGAGGAATTAGGATAGAATTAGAAGATATTTGTGTAACAAAACAGAATCAATACTTTTATCACCTATTTTATATATCAGCTTTAAAAGTTACATGGCTCAAAATATGATTCATAATCTCATATTGCCTGAAATATTGTTCTGTTGTGTACTGCGCTCAGAATCTAAGCTTACAATGAAAACAGTGAATTAACTCACAAGAATAATCTCATTCATTTTAATGGAATCCTCACATGAATAAAGTTACTCATGTACATGGGCAGGAAAGTCAGAGGCTATCAGACACCCCTAATCCCCTACGCATGCTAGCCACACACCAGATGTGACCTGCTAGTTCCCCTCTCCTGCTGGCAGAAAGGGAGGGGGTGGACTCTTGGCTCTCTCCCCCTTAATGCACCTGCTAGTGCAGCTGAGCTGGCATGCAAGGGGGAAAAGGTACTCCAGGAAAAGAACTAGTACAGTTTATTGCCTCTAGGGAGCTAGGAAAAAGCAGGGATTTGAAGCATGATTTTGAGTCATAATTGAGTGCCTGCCCTACTCTGTACTAGTAGCTGTACAGCTCTCAGGCTTGACTGCAAGGTGCTAGCACAACTCGCTGCGTAACACCTCACTCTGAACAGTCCCAAAGAAACTCAGGCTTTAAAAGTATTTCCTTTCATTTCTTTCTGAAACAGGTTCTCTTTAACCTACTTTTTCTTAAAAGATCCATGTAACTATTGAATGTTCTGGATTTTCTTTTTTTAAAATGGTCTCCAATCTGATTCATTTTTTATCACATATATGTAGACTGCTCAATTGAATCCGTTGAGCAAATATGCTTAACACTGAAATTTCTTCAGTAAATATCACAGAGAGCATTCAATTTACAAAGTTCACACACACAGTGAAGTGAAATAACTCTTCGTTTAAAATACATTTTTAAACGGAAACCTCTCTCCTTGGGAATTTCCTTGCACTGCCTCTCATGAGACTATTCCAGTTTTACATACATCCAGCTCGTCGTGAAAGTAATAATCTAATTTAGCATGACATTTACTGGTTTATTTGCAATAAAAAAAAAAAAAACACAGCTTCGTACACAGCTCTACTTTGGCTAAAGTTATTTTACTTAAACTCTGACAAAAAAAAAAAAAAAAGCGCTTCCCTGATGTTATCCTAAGTCAATCATAAATAACTACTCGGTGTCCAGGAGCGTGTCCAACCGAACGTGACACTAAGCTTTCTGCTGGCGCCACGGCGCACGAGCGCAGCGCCACGAGCTCGCCCACGCTTGGCCCGCGCCACCCCCGCTCCGCCGGCGGCTCCCGGGGCCTCTGCCCGTGCGTCTCCCACCGCCTCACCGACCCGACGGGCGCGGCGGCCCCGCGGGACCGGGCGGAGGTGAGCGGCTCGGCTCGGCTCGGCCGGCGGCGCGGCGCGGCCCGCGCGGGGCCCTCGGGGGCGGCGCGGCCGGCGACGCCGCCAGCAGCAGCACGCTGGAGAGCGCCGCGCCGCGTCGGGCCGGGCCGGGCCCAGCCCGGGGGTCGCCGCCCGCCTCCCGGGACACCCCAACCGCTTCTTGCCCGAGTGACCGGCCCGGCGGACCCCTTCCCCCCCCGCCTACCGCGCGGAGCTCTGCCCCACGCCTACTGCGTCGGCCCCGCGGAGACCGGGGTAGCCCCCCCCCCCCGCCCCCTCCGGGAGGTCCCAGCCCCACAGCACAGACGGGGACGGGAAGGGCGAGAGGCAAAGTTTGAGCCGCGAAGCCGGCCGGCGGGGCGCTGCGGCGACAGCGTGAAGCCAGGCTCGCCCTCGCGGGCGGGCGCGCCTGCCGCCGCCAGCCGCCCCGAAGCCACGGACGAGGGGCCCCGGCCGGCAGCCGCGGCGCCACCGGCAGCGCCGTCTTGCGCCCAAGTTTCTCGGGGCGAGGCCGGAGCGGGCCGCGGCCGCCCCGCTGCCCCCGCCGGGGCCGGACGGCGGTGCGGGCAGCCGCGCAGCGCGGCCGCGGAAGGCGGGCGGCGGAGCCCCGCACTCACCTGAAGTCGCTGTAGGGGTGTATGATCCAGAACCCCGCAGTTTTAACCCTTTCCTGCTCCTTCTCCACCGCCTTCTGGCTCCCGAACATGCGGAGGGAGAATTTGTTGACCCCGGGCTGCAGCATGGAGGTGAACTGCCGCTGCATGAAGCCGTACTGCCGCCGGGGACCCTCGGCATCCTCGAAACCCACCACCGGCTCCTCCGCCCCACCACCGTCCACTTTGAAGCACACCGAGTTGCCATGCTCCTTCACGCCGCCGCTGCCCCCGCCGCCGGCGCTGCTCTGGGCTTTCTCCGCCGGCTTGGCTGGGAAGGCGTTAGCGCTGCCATCGTCCCGGCTGCTGGGAGAGGAGCTGCGCTTCCCAGCCTCCATGCTGCGGGGCGGGCGCGCCCCGGCCGCGGGGAAGCGCGGGGGACCCTCGCCCCGCCGGTGCCCTTCAGCGGCGCGGATCGGCGCGGCTCGGCTCGGCCGCGCTGGGCTCAGCTCCGCGCCGCCGCGCCGCCCGGCATGGCCAGCGCCGCCGACACTGAGCCGCGCTCCCGCGCAGGGCTGGCACCGCTGCCCCTCGCCCGCCCCCTGCCGGCGGCCGCGCCGCCTGACATTGAGCGCCCCGGAGTCCTTGAGGGGCTGAGGCGCCCGGCGGCGGGGAGCGGGGCGGGGCGGGGCGGGGCGGTGGCAGCGGCAGCGGCAGCGGGCGGCTCTGCCTTCCGCGGCGGCGGCGGGCGTTGGCGCGAGGCTCGGGGCAGCGGGCGCGGCGGGGCGGCGGCGCCGCCACATGGCGGCTGGGTCAGGCGGGGGCCTCGCCACATGGCGACGGGAGCGGCTGCCCTGGCCCTGGCCCTGGCCGCGGGCGCGGGGGGCAGCGCCCGCAGGGTCGGACGGTTTTCCGACAGAAGCGAAGTAAGTGGGTGAGCCCGTGTTAGGCTCGGGCGGAAAGAAGGCAGGAGGCTGGGTGGTCACTTGCCTCGCGACCCCGAGTGGGCAGTAACGGCCCGAGAGGAAACTCCGGAGGGGGCTGCGTGGCCGGGCCTTCGCGCACAGTCTGTGCTCGCCGAGTCTTGGCACGAAATAAGATTGCAGCCTGGCTGGAAGAGAGCAAGAAGCGGGGGTCTGCCTGTAGCCCAGTGACAGCGCTGAAGATAGCGGAGGTATTTTGCATATATACCACTGAAAATGAAATCAGAACCAGCCCTTTGCTCTGCGGTGCTTGTGGTGCGCGGGGAAGGAGGGAAGAGGGGGCGGGAGGAAAGAAGGCCGGATTTGACTGACATATGTTTTCACACACAAAATAGTTCACTCTGGTGAGATAGTATTTAACTACCACTGAGCGGCTGTTGCCGTGAATGTTACGCTGACTGAAGACGCGCTGCAGAGTGCGAAAGTGTGTAAGCGTGTGGCACGTAGGCTTTTGTGCGTCCGACCGAACGTGCAGGGCTGCAGCTCCTCCTGGGAGAGCGCGGTCGGGGGCTGGCGCGCTGCGTTGCGACCAAGATGTGCCTACCTGCAACTCAACTTTAGTTGTAGGCATGAAATGGTAGATGTACACGTGTGCATACAGTAAGCTGTGTGCATATGCCAAGAGGTGATTTTTTTGTTGTTGTTTTTGTGCAAACAGGGATCAGGAGTCCCCATTCAGCTCTTTCCACCTCAAATCCAAGAGTGTGAGTTACGGCGAGGAGGCCTCCAGGAGATACGTGGCAGAGCAAGGCCTGGTGGACAGGAGGCAGGAGGTATCGCTAGCTCCCAAATACTATGAGATTAAACTCAACGGAAATAGGATTTGTATTGTTTTGGGCATCTCTACACAAAGAATCTTGGGGACATCTGGAAGAGAGGTTGGAAAAATATGCAGATTCCAGAGGTGTACACAAATGCTAGTGTATAATTTTGGGGGAGTTACGGAGTGAGGTGACATCTGAGAAGGCATCAGGTATTTCCCATTCTCCAGTGGAGGGCAGCACTGGTAAAAAACTGTTTGCAAGCGGTGAGCAAAGGAGAGGGTTTTAGTCTCTGCTCTGAAAAGTGGAAGATGTAGATACTTAACCCTAACAGTGATGAGTTTTTTTGGCTTGTAGAATGGAGGAGAATCAATGTCCACAGATGGTATGGCAGGAATTATAACAGTATCTATAAATAAACCAGCATAAGTATGAAGGTATGTATTAAAGCATATGTGTACGTCTCGGGGTCCAGTTAAGTTTGACCATTTCGTTTTTTACACATTTTTACACTTTTCGTTTTGCCTGTTAAAATATATTCAGAAAAAATTAGTAAAGCTTGGCTCCTGTATTTTCAATGTTCTTTGTCACTTCATTGTTATCTGATGCCTCTGTTTAAACAAGACTTCACAGAGAAATGGGTCTACCAGTACAAATCTGGTGCACTGGGGAACTGTGTTTCAGTACTAGATTTAGGGACTTCTATCAGCAATTGCAGCTGTAACAGACTGTTTATGCTTAGCGTGCTCAGACCCGATAGGTTCAGGTGCTGATAGCGTTGTCAAAAGTGGAAGATCTTAACATTAACGTGATGTTAATGTGGAAGAGGATGGTGAGTGTAGACACACTGGGATGGATTTATGGGGGCTGGGCATGGACCTGCATAGGAAGGTACGTGCTTGCAGCATGATTGGTTGAGGGCTGACATACATAAACCTTCGTTATCTGGAGTGATACTTTTCTGTGTGATTTTTATCCTAAAACAGTGAAGAGCGTGAGCTGCTGATGGCTCATTCACAGCTGCTAATAGACAAAACCCTCTTACTGGTTTATCCCTAGATGTTGTCTGCCTCCTTCCCTCATCCAATGCCTGCCACCAAATGATAATTAAAAAGTAAGAAATTATTATTTTTTTACAGCTTTGTGAAAGAATTAGCTCACATCACGATAGACAAAAACCCACAAAGGCCAGGGATAAAAGGGCTACATCATACTATGTTCTTCTGCTTAGTTGCACAGTTTACCACTGTGACAGTTCCCACACTTCAGTCGTGAGTACTTTGCAACGTTAACTTTTCTTTCTAAGAGAAGGAATTTTCCTCTTTGCTCATCATTTCAGAGGTCTTTTGCACACAGCTCTTGACCAGAATGGTCTCTCCCAGCATATGCTAAACAACTAGTCATGCACAGGAGAAATAGTCTTGCAGTGGAGTAAATCCAGAGTGTTGAAATGGAGATGTTTACTGTTACAGTAAGGAGATTCTGATGTACATCCTTTTAATTGGAGGAAAAGTGGCTAGTATTAGGAGTGGCAGTCCTCCATTGCTGGGTCATGAAAATTGTACGCAAAAAGAACATGCAGTTTCTTATTTTTTGAAATTTTGCTTTTGCTTGTATTTAATGTCTCATTTTGTCAATGTTTATCTGTCCTTACTTAGCATGGACTGCACAGCTACCAGAATGAATACTCCTGCCTAGTTGCCCCATCTTTTTACACTGCAAGAATCTGGCAATATTTTGTTTCCTTTGGTGGCATTATATTTATCAGAAGGTGGTTTATTACATCAGAATGTCCTATAATTTTAGAGAACATGTGAATAAGAGAAAATAACCTTCAACATATGTAACACATTCTCTGTATGCTTCTCATATACATCATATATATAAACTACACAGGTACAAGTTTCTTTCTAAAACTGAAATGTTGATATTATGTACTTCCTGTGATCAAATCTCAGATTTTTTTTTTTCTGCCTAAAATAAGTGTATACTTATTTGTGTATATTCAGGTCTTGCAATTTTCATGGTCTCAGTTGCCTTAACATCTAAGCATCTTACAATTTTTAACCATAATCCTGAGATCAGAAGGATGTGATAGAGAATTTTCATAATCTGTAGTTTTTTTGTAAGATAATGGATTCCTCTCCATGTCAGAATAACTTAATTTTTTTTGTAGAGCAGAAAATTGACCTTTCCTACAGCTCAGGGTAACATGTTAGTTTAGATGATAGAATTTGGGCTTTATAGATAGAAGACACATGAAAGACAAGTAATGGAGCATTGCATGTGTGAATAGTTCTGAAGAACCCACCCTGTGTGGGTGTCCCCACCCAGTTCTGAAGACCCTTTGTGTGGCAGAAAGGTCAGTCTCACTTTAGCTAAAGGTATAGCTAAATTTTTTATTTTATTTACTTGATTTTGATTTTATTTGTGATTCTATGTTAGAAGAGACACTGAAAAACTGAGAAAAACTGATAAACTATTTCCAAGAAATTAGTGGTAGCAGAACAAGAAAAATAACATTTTTCTTTAATACCTCTTTTCTGTGCCTATATTACTGGATCACTACTAAAAATGTAGTAGATTCTTTCACGTTTTTGTACTGAATTATTTTGATTACTTACTGGACTCCATCAAACTATTATAACTCCATTAGTGCCAGTGGTTGATAGCACTATAAAACTCTAATATTAAATATATAAACCCCCAAATGGATTTTCTTCTCTTCTGCCAAGTGTAGTAACTTTTTTGTTCACTGTGTCTGTGGTAAATACAGTCCCCCTTCTTCTCCTGTTATCTCGTACTATATATTTGGGGTTTACCTGAATAGATCCAGTACAGTTCAGCTGTAGAGCTGAAAAAAATAGCACCAAAGGTCTTGAAGCACATGTGGCTTTTTCAGTGAGGAAACTGGGACACAGAGAAGTAAGAGGACTTACATGGGACCATACGGTAAGATGTGCCTAGCTGCAGAACAAAGATATTGTCTCTCAAGGTTTAGTTGCATGCCCTATTAAGTTATTTATTTAAGATTATTTCTCAGCTGGAGATCACCATCAAGTCAAACACTGAAGCTGGATTAGCAAGATAATTTTTACAATAATAGCAGTAGCTGTGCAAGATAAACTGAGGATTAATCCAAATTCATAATGTGTGGCATTTTGCATATCTTGAAGTTTGCAATAAAATCATTTTGATATGAACCCACCCTGCTTATGTTATTTTCCATGAATATTCAGTCATGTGCATTTACTAGCAACAAATGTTTGCCAATAAATTTTACAGAAATGTTGCATAGTATTTATGAAAATGGAATAATCATACTTTGGTAATCATTAGTAGCTCTTGACGAAAACTAGCACAAAGTGTGTGCACTTACTGAAGGAGGCATGAATGTTGCATGGTATCTGTGCACATATTTATGTGTTTTTTGCCCTGTTGTCCATTCTGAATCATTCACAGTGAATGCTGAAGTAAATATGACTACAGTGACTTATTCAGTATTTTTTGTAAAGATCATCATGAGCAGATGTGCTGAACCTCTGAGATTTCGAATTGCCTACCCAATTAATTGAGACCCAAATCTGCAGCAAAGTATGAAAAAGAGCCCCTTCCCTGTTGCCTGTTCCCAAAAGCAGTGCTCTGAGGTTTTCCAGGGCCAAGATTTGTGGGAAATGGTTCTCTCGCAGACAGTTAAGAGCGAAATCTAAAAGGAAATCTAAGCAGTGGTGTATGTTCTGTAGAACTTCTGAAGAAGATGCCTACATCAAAACCAGGATGAATACGAAATGATTCTGAAACATGATCTGGGGTTCAGGACATGCTTCTGTGTACAGATATGAACACACGGTGGCACATATAAGCAGAAGTATAGTCTTCCTATGGATGATCTACTGGGTAGCAGGAAACTCTCGTACTGAAGAAAAAATAATTATCGTGAACTGGTATCTACTCGGTGGTCTTCTCAGTTACAATAACACTGCAGAACTACAAGCTCTTTTATTTACCGAAAGTCACAGCAGTCTTTCACCTCTCAGAAAGTCTTGACATTCACCTCTAGCCCAGTGCTGAATGCAGTAGAAGCCCTACTGCAGCGGCTAAGTGTAGTGCTTCAGAACAAAAACTGATAAGGTGAGGCAGGAAGGTTATACTGTTTCCCATGTCCCAGACCCTGGGACATGGGAATTTCACCCTTTTCACCTAATTTCGCCCTTTAATTAAGGGTGAAATTAAAGCACAGAAAATGCTGCCAGCTCTCTGATACGTCTCTTACTTAGGTAAATCACTTTTAAATTTGGTAGAATATTTGTGTGCTCTGAATGCTTCTGTTTTTTGAAGAGCAATATTTTAATGCTGCTGTTTGTTACCTGTTTAATAACCTGCCACATCTTTACCCAATCTTTCTAGAGACCACACTGCCATGAAATCAGAGTAAAAGATGGAAAATAAATTCTAACTGAATTTTTGTAGTAGTTGGTGTATGGTAATTGTTTATTAAATTTAACTACCTTATGCATTTTCAGATACTTGCAGTGCTTTAGAAATCATTAAGAAATCACTTCCTGACAAATGTTCAACTGACCAGCTAAATGGCTTCAACAGTGCCCTTTGAATTTTTAATATGATAAAAATCGTTGTTTTTTTCAATTAGTTCATATGTAAGTGGATTCCATGTTAATTTTATCTTTGTTTAAAATAATATTTGTGTTATGATTTTATAGGTTTGAAAAAAGTAAAATTTGACACAACAAATACGTAGATGTTTCTGAATAATTTCTATATGTAACATGATACCCTATTTAATCCAAGGCCTAATCCTATGAACAGTTCTAAAATCAGTGCATACACCTGTGACAGGTCACATGACACTCTTCAGACTGGTAAATACTATGTTGGGCAGCAGGTATTTTCAGGCTTCTCTAATTCCTTCTGTGTAATATGTGAAAATATATACTATTTCTCTAAAAATGTAAATACCTTTAATTCTTCTGGAGTGCAACTTCACATTAACAATAGCTTTTTCCTCCTGTTGCATATAATGTTACTGCGTAATAGTATAATCCTTCCACAGAATCAAGTTCTTGTGATTTTAATCTTCTTTCTTTTGAAACTTTCAGGACCAAATAAATGCTTTTTACAGTAGTATATTTTAATAGCGTGTGACTATGAGCATAAAACAGAATAACTAAGTATATATTGTCAAATATTTGGCTGTGATGTGTGCATATTATGACAGATACTACATTGTCTTTTAAATATTTTCTTTCTCTAGGTCTTATTTCTCAGAAATCAACAATCTTGTTTATCTTTGCATCCTAACTTTGCTCAGGTTAACAGAATTGTTAAGGTGCTTTTTGAGATGGCTGGAAAGTGTCCTGCTGCTGACTTTTAAGTTCATTAGTTAAGGTTTTAATAGCTGTCACTTTTAATTCTGCAGGCTACTCTTGTGTGTTGATTGACTTAATTTAAGTACTTAAGATCCATCACTTAACCATCATATTTTAATGGATGTAGAGACTAGCAGTGTACTTACACTGCAAAGAGTATGCATAAGTTATATTTTATATTCAGTTCCTTACACAGAGCAATGTCTTGCAGAGCAAATATCTGTCTTCCATATAATGTTCATAAAGTAAAATATACTGCTTTGGACATATTTTGGACTCTTTCTTATAAGGAATATTCTAAAATCTTGAAAGCTGATGGTTGCCAAGTGCTTGTAAAAAGGTTGGCCTGTCAGAGACGCTTCTACGTTGCAGGAAAATTTCCTGAAAAGCAAGACCTTCAATTTATTGAAATTTAAGAAAAATTTCAACTATTAAGCCAACAGTGAAAAAAATAACTGAAGACTTTCAAAACAGTGATTTAAATCTACATTGATTTTTAAAACTTTTCAGAATATTTTTTAAAATTCAAAATGTGGAAAGCTTTTTATTCTTAATGGGTGCTTTGAGGAGACCAGTGTGACTGCATAACACTTTTCAATTTTTCAGAACTTCTAAATCTTCAGTTTTACCAACAAATAAAAACAAATCCAGAAATTCCACCTAGCCCTAATCGAGAGCTATTCCTACTACATGACTTGCTTTCTTTGAGAAACCTGGTTATATATCTGTCTCTCTCTCTATATTTTTTTGAGGTACTTAGTATTACTCATAGCTGTGCTAGTGGCAGGCACACTTCAATTACTAATACGTGTAATTAGAAGAACACACAGCATATTCCCTATTGATTTCACTGCCTTGGAGATGCAGGCTAAATGTGACATTGAAGACACAATTCAGGAAGAATCGTCCCAGTTTTTGCTGCTAGACTTTCTGTTCCTCAGTTCACACTAGCAACTTCCTTGCAGCTAAAGGCAGTCTCTAGTGCAGGGAAGGTGAATAGCTATCACAACTGTCAGAAGCAAAAAGTGCAACATGCGCAGCTGAACAAATGTAAAGCTACGTAATTAATATAAATACTTGGAAGAAAGTACTGCCAGCACAGGCACTGGATGCTTAGGTTAGGAAGCAGACTCCCGTGCTCTTTGACTTCTCCTACTGAAAAAGCAGATGAATTAGTGATTATAAAGAAATATCGCCTCTATTTAAGATGATTTTTCTCCTTTCCAGTTGTGCTAGCAAACGCTGAGGAAGCTGAAACTGGCACAATAGAATCATACTTCTACTAGGCTAAGCAGTGTCCTTTTATTAAAGAGAAATAAGAATCAAATTATGATCTAAATCAGTTAGCATCAGGAAATTGAGAACTGAAGTAGCTGCTCTTTTCTTTCCTTAAGCCACTGTAGGGGGAAAAGACATATGACCTTTAATATAAAACCCTGAAATTAGGTGGCTGGACAGCCGATGTCAAAGGCACAGCTTCACATCAACTTCGCAATAGTCAACTGACAACTATGTCAGCTGATGACAGATGGCCGTATGGCCAGTAAAACTTGTGACGGGAGGGGGCGCATTGACGACCTTTGCGGTGCTCTGTAAATGAACTATTGGATGTGAATCCTTTGCATGTTGGAGTCCTATGCACAAGACTCCACAGAGCTGTAGGGGTCCGTGGTACATCTGTAACAGGTTCAGGTCCCCTGGAGAAGGGATACTAGACAGAAAAAAATGACTTTCTGAACTGAATGATTTAAGTTAGTCAGTTCCCCAGGGCTGTTGTAGTGGGAGCATTAGAAACATGAAGCGTAAGGAGGTTCTTAACCACTATATCCTTTAAGCCAGCTCAGAGGAATTCAAAATTTAATGCTGGCAGCGGTTTTCAGTGTACTTGTAACCACAGTATTGCTGAAGCATTGGTGGCAACTGTGGAGAATTAATGGAAAGACTATTATAAATATTGTCTCTAAGTAATACCAGAGAAAGACATGAAGACCTTGTAATTTTAAGATGGAAGTAGGTAAAAAATTGTGTAAAAATTTGTAACATTTTTATGGGCAATAAAGGATGTACAGTAGTAGCTATCCTCAGTAATACGGTAAAATAAGTATCCATAAAGCTTCAGTAAATGAAGGCACTTTTGGTATTTCCTTCCTTTACTATTTATGTATCCTTTTATTTCAGAATAAAATATTTTTAAAGGACTGTATTTTGCAAAGTGCCTTTCAGTCAAGTTAGAAATTACTGACGCTACCTTGAGTAGAAGTTAGAGAGATACGAACACTTGTGAATGGATTTGTACAGCCAACTGGTCACTTGTGCCTGTGATACACGAAAGCATGGAACGGTGTGTGTTTGGCACACAGAACAGTGAAGATCATTGTGCATATATAAATGTCTGTTCATCTGTGTGAGTAATGGAAGAGCTGAACTCAAAGATCAACAGGAAAAAAAACCATAACACGGGCAATATTTCTATAATATTTTACCTATTTTAGCAAAACTCAGAGGCCTTTTTATGACAAAAGCATTTTTGTTTTTTGGTAGGGAAAAGAGAGGGCAGATCCTTCAACAATGAACAACCTTCATTTGAAAACAGGGTGATGCAACACAGAGAAAAGGGGAAAATAAGGAAGAATGTATAGTTGTGTTCAAACCTTAACTGAAAAAAATGTGGAAAAATATTACAAAAGCATCTTCTTTAGGACCTGAAAAGAGCTTTATCAGTTCTAGCAGGTAAGGTTTGAGCATCACTAGAAGCAAGATTATTTAAAAAAAAAATGTATTCAGAGAAATATAGCTGTCAATGAAAGATGTGATTTTTTTTCAAAAATGGGTATGGCATGATACTACTTGCAATAGAAGGAGCATAAGCTGAAGGCCAAGAGTATCCTCAAAGATTTTTTGAAAACTTGTGGGAAAATACATGCCATGTGCAGCAATCAAAGGTAAACATAGGAAAAACACGTATCTGGCTTTAAATTCTCCTGTTGTGCTTACTTGTTCAAAAGTGCAACAGTCTTGCCTGGCAGTAGTGTACTAAAGAGGGCAGGTGATGCTGATCTTAAATGATACAACATTATCTCAATTTCTTTTCTAAGAAAGACATAGAATTTCAGAGATGTTCATAGATATTTCAAGCTGGAAATTCAAACCTGATATGCAGGAGACTAATACGACTTGAAACTGGTTAGTAGTAGCGACAGAAAGATGATCTTGAAAGCTCTATATCTAAAACTTGCTTTTATTGGAATATTTTGGTAGCTGTCTCTACACACTAGGTGGCAAGTTGCAGTGGATATAAATAATCTTGCTGATTAGCTCTTATGTTCTAAACTTGTTTTATGGCTCGCCTTTTTTCTTGTCTTTAAGAAATAAAGTCTCTGGGCAGGACCTGTAATAGATTCTTTTTGTGTTCTTCTCACTTTGTGTCTACAAAAGGTCAGGGGTTTTACTATAGCATAATTACATGCGTGATCAGGCTGAATATTTCAATCAAATGAGAATCGTGGCTCTGTTTTATCCTCTTGTAGGCGATCTGGTAGTACGCTCTCTGCACTTTGCTTCCTGTTTAATGTTCTGTGAGTTAGTGTCTTGATACGTTTTATTCTTAGATTCTCTATTTTCAGTAAATTGGATGGATTTGTAATCTATATCTTCATTTTTATTGGCTATTCACTAACATTTCTTTTAGTTTTATACCACCATTTCAGACTGCTGTATTTGAACACTTTCTGTATAACATAAATAGCAAAGTTCACAAAGTGCTAACTAGCAGTGTCTTTTTCAATCTAAAAATTATTGGAGATCTTTGATGGATCCCTTCTATGCATTGAACCATTCAAGTAGTAAATCATGTTGTAATTTATATTCTATATTCAGAGTTTCATTCTTCTAAGTATTGAACACTTCATAGAAAGTTTTAATTCTACATGTCACTGATAGGCTTGTCCGTGATTGCATGAGATGAGTTTCCCAAAACGTCATGCAATTTGCAAGAGCCGTGGCTTCTGAAAATCACAGTAAGCAGTCCATAATTCTTTAAAATATGCTGTGCCACCTTCTATAAACAAAATCACTTTAAAATATGTCTAAGTTGTCTAGGCTTTTTATCTTCTGCATTATAAGAGATATGTTAGTGTGGACATGAGTTTATTCATCTGTGTACAAATTTCATAAATTGCCTAAGATCAAAGTACAGATGAGCAAATATCTGGAAAACTTATTTTTACTACTAACACTTCGTTGTTGATCATCTGTTTGGGAATGATTGATTTATGTACTTTGTACTCTTAGGTACTTTGAAAACTGGCAATATGGAGGAGAGAAACTTTGCTAATAGGTTTCATAAATATTTGCTGGCAACAGGAGAGCAGTGAAATCAATGGATTCCATTCCTGCTTCTGGATTCAAATTTCTTCACTTTTTCAGAATTTATACACTGGAAGATCTTGAATACGTTTTTGGAAGAAAGGCTAGAGCTTATTTCTTGCCCAAAAGACTTCAGTAAATGTTAAATTTTACTTCAAATCTTGGATGTTATGGTCATTCTAAAAAAAAAATAATACTACAGTTGGATACAGGAAAATACACTTTGTTTCGTGTAACCGTTTTTACAAAAATATCTGAACTGTTTTGTTCATCTGCTAAGGTTTGGCCCAAGGCAGATTCCTGGCATAGGAATAAAATGCATTTTAAAATCTGTGGTTTTGTGTAGCTGACAAAGTTTCTGTTTTTTTCTTAAGTAATTCGAATGGCTTTTGCTGTTGGACAGCCTTAATAAAAGAAGGAGGTGTTAGTTCCATTGCAATGTAATTATGTTGTTATTATTTTTGTCAGACAAAATGCCAGCAGCCTGATGTCTGGTGAGAGAAAAGGTAAGAAAGAACATAGTAACACTGCTGAATTGGATCTTCACTTTATTTGCTCAGTCACCTGCCATTTCAGATCTGTATAAGGAGTATGCCAGCCCTAGAGCCCGCAGAAAAGTACAGAGGTAGTCAAGCTAGCTACAAAGTTGAGCTTGTTTATATGAAAAAATGTAGTAGCAGCATCATGGAGCTCCATGTGAGTCGAGGCATTCAAGTGAGAAATGGAGTAAATTAGCTATGCGCTAACAGATTTAGACCTCTTCTGTTGCCTGTGCTATCTCTTTTAAAGCTGGTTGGTATATTCTTATACTGAACTGCAGGCATACTTTAAAAGGAGGTAGTATTATACTTGAGAGGAAACTAAATAAGGTGTAACTTGGCAAATTTTCCAGATATATTTAGTTTAAAATATTTTATATTGCCTGCATTCTGTCTTCAACTATTAAAGTACTACAAACTTTACCATATTTGTGTTTCATATAACATAAATATCTGAGCTGCTCAAACAGAAAAAGCAGTTTTTTATTTTTCAGTGCTAGTCACACAATACTTTGTTTTTCAGTTTCTAATTCACTGAACAGTTTACTCTTATACTAATCAACTCCACTTTATAGAGATACTTTTTTCATTAACAGAGCCAGATTGTCTTTTCCTCAACACTGCTGCCCACTCCAAGCAGATGACTAAAGAACCATGCAGAACATATGCTCAGCTATGCCAGTGAATGCTACACAAACGCTTTTTCTGCTGCTAAGAAATGTGACTGTTACCATCTCTCTGTTTTTCTCTCTACACTCAAAAGTTTATTCAATTGCTAATACTGTTTGAGTCACGGAATATCTTTGCCTACCACATGGAAACAGGAGGAGGAAAAATACGGAGCATACAATTATAGAAGAAAATTGTAAGAGAAAATAGAAATAGCAGTAGTGGAATTCTAGCAGTATCTGTAGGATTGTGGAAAAAAGTCTTAGGGAGAAAACATTCATTAAAATTCTATTCTGACTTTTGGAGTTCACATGTTAAATACACAGCTTGAGTTTTAATCTATGAAAGCTTTCTAACAGGTCAAAAATTGGGACATCCAGTGTTAATCATACTAAAGAATCTTATATAGTACTGTCTTTAAAATGTGTAGGTCCATTCATTGTGCAGATGAAGACTTGGATACTCACACTTGCAGTGAGTGATTGCATCTATGATGTTGTTTTGAAAGATGATACTGATTTGAGACTACCTATACAGAAATGCTTGTTGAACAACTAGTATCTCGGATAGCACTAGAGATTCTTTATTGTCATTTCAGAATATGGAGAAAAGAAGTATTCATAACCCATAAGGCTGAATATTACTCATATATAAGTCATGCAGGCTATGTTGTGTGAGCACTGAGTATTGATATTACACTCTATTGGCTATCGGATCCCATGGTCACTGGAATCAAAGCGTCGTCTTCAATTGACTGCAAATATTAGAAGAAGGTCTTACTGACTGCTTTATAAGGAAAATAATCTAGCAACCTTTTTAATCATTTTTAAGAATTCTATTAGATTATAATTTATGCATTTCTGTCTCTTTAAGTGAGATCCCACTACTTTCAGTTCTGCAGGACAGACCACATCCAAATCCTATGTATTTGCTGATCTAAGCAAAACTGTGCGGTTCACTGATCCTGAGTCTCCAAGAGGACAAACACATCAGAATGTGAAACATCTCCTTATGGTATAACGGGCATCAAATCCACTGGGTGACCACTGACCTATTTCACAGTGCTATTTAAAATGTAAATGTTCTTCATCTTTTATCGTGTGATCCCCTGATCTGTGGTCATTGAGATAAACAGTGATCTTTCTTGTGAAACTCTGGAAGAGAATGCAGTTGTGCAGGTCACCTCACCTTTAGTCAAAAATCAAACACAGCATTCTGTGACTAAAATAAAAAAAACTGATGCTGCACAAGATTATTTATCTTGCTTATATAAGATAATCAATCCAAACCTCGGAGGTCACTGTCTATGGTTATACTTTTAAAGATATTATACTGGCGCCTAGCAGGAACATGTAACACTGCAAAGCTTGCAGGATTATTTCTGTTACTTTCAGAAATAAGCAGTAAAGCTCATTTTAGGCATGCTATTTTAAAACAAACTTTTATAACCTAATAAATGATTAAAGCCTATTCTATCCGCACTGGTAAGCAGTTTCCAGAAGTTTTTAGGTGAATATCACATACTTAATTTTGCCTACCTATAGTAATTTACTCTCTGATTCAGCAGAATGACTCTTGAGAGCATGCAAATACTCAGCTTTCTGGTATACACCTCAATAATTTGGTGAACTGAGATCCTAGTATTACTAGGACTGTATTTCATCCATCCAGATGTACACACCAGCACATGGTAAAATCTAAGGAGGATATCAGGTGCCAGTCAGCCCTTTCTGATGGATTGCTTAGAACATTGATGTAGTCATTCCTTTTCCTAAAGCTCTTTTTTTTGAAGACTCAGAGATGGGGTAGTGAGCTGAAGAATATCCCACTCTCTTTAGTAATGCTTTCTAATACACCAGGTCTACAGTTTTCTGAGTTAAATTTCATTGTCATTTCAGATCAATATGTAGTCCTTTGGCTATTTATCATAGTGATCCTGCTTGTATACCCTGATATATATTTTTAAGGACATTCGCACTGCACTTTCTTTAGTCTTCAGCTGTCATACTCCCTCACACCTTTTCCTCACAGTCTATTCGATTACATTTTAATATAAATTAATATTCCACCCTCCTTTTTAAGGGGACCAGTTGAAATATTTGTGCTAGTGCTTGCTCTAGTTGCACTAGAATTTGGAGGACTAGTTTGGCTTTTTTTCTGTGCTGTAGAGATGGCAGGTATGTTTCAGAGTTGTGTGTTTCAGAGCTGAAATACCATAAGACTGTTCTCCAAGAAAGCATTTATTTTCTGGGTAGGAAATTGATAAAAGAAGGCTACACACTTCCCTTGATGATCTTTGTTTTGCGTATAGCTGATGTTTCCAATATCATATAACCTTTCCATGTACAGCTCATAAGCTGCCAAAGCTGTTGATAACAAACAATGCATGAACTCAGTGCTGAGATTTTAAATTTTCACTTTTCTCAATTCACTCAGCACAGCCCACTGGATAATCTCAAGTCTGCACAGAATTGTGTAGTGTAAAGTGTGTTTTTAGGATTATGGTAAATCTGCCAACCAAAAATCAAGAGATATCTCTTTCATTACCTATAATTACATTACCTGTAATATTTTGTCTTAGTTTTAAAGAAGTATAATATAAATGATTCTACGGAAATCAACAGAATTAATGGCGTCATTTCAGTGCAAGTGGCAGGAGAAACTAATTCTGACACACGTTTTCATTGCGTCTCTGAGACGTGTCTTACTTAACTTTTCAAAAGTACAGCGTCAAATTTAAACAGCTAGTACATTCTAGATGCTGAATTCCATATGCAAGCTATAAAGGATGAAAATCTTTGAGCCAGTACTCTTGCATGCAAATTGAATTCAATGTAGACTGAATAGCACTGCCAAAAAATGCTATCTACCGAAATATCGCTGCCTTTGAGTGTCAGTCTTTACTAATAAGATTAGAAGCTTTTTTTTTTTACAGGAAGGAATTTAAATGTCACTTAACTTTCTCAGTTATGGATAATGATAACATCTGCATGGTTCAGTTGCAGTAGCATCGGTAGGTCTTCCTTTAGTGTAGTGACATTGAAGTTTCCTGCTATGGCAAACAAGAATATAGATTTCACTCATACTTGAGTAAAATTATGCCAAAATATGAAGGAATGTCTCTAAAATTTTTCTTTTGCCCTATTTGGTAAATCTCAAATCACCGTTCAGTGTGTGCCTTGCTGTCACATCAGAGATAAAACAAGTATGATCATTACAGGAACAGTGAAGTGCTCACAGTACAGAGTTCATAGGCTTGAAATAGCTTTTTGTATGTTTCACAGACTTTGTCTTCAATGCAATAAACTGGATGTAGCTAAGGGTATTTGCTTGCCAGTGAGCTCTGAAACGGACTGACCAGGCTTAGTGGCTGGTGGCTTGGTCCTTTCATAAACTGAATAAATCATTCAGCTTTGTCTGGGCCTCTGTTGCAAAGCCTTTCCTTAAGGATAAATGGAAGCTGATGTGCCAGTTGGCACTCAGTTTCTGAAATGAATAAAACACCACCTGATATTCTTTAACATCTTCTGGTCTGTTTTATCAACTGCTAGCAAATGTTTCAAATTAGTGTGTCACATTCTATAGACAGTTAAGCAATAAATTCTCTCAAGCACAGCATTTTGGGCTAAATAACCTAACAAATTATTTGAAAAATCAATAGATCAAAGCAAGTGGTTTTTTATCTTATAGATCCAAACAAACAATACATTATAAATCAGATTCAGCACTAGAACTCTGTGACAAAAGTCCACCCTGTAACGCTAATTATTCATTTATTCACTTTCTCTTCTCTTTCAGTATTTCCTGTTTGAAGATTATATCAATAAGAACTAATGCTGAGGGTTGTTTTTAAGTCTTTTTTGGCACAACTCCTTTTTAAATCTTAAGCAAATCATAAAAATCACAGGAAGTGAATGTCAGCACGCTTCTAATATCTAAGTATAGAAAAACATTTATATAATATTATTTTTCAAAAGAGCATGCACTCTTCTTTTGGCAAGAGGTTTTCAATATTGATTGCATAATTACAAAAATATTTTGAAGCATAACAAAAAATGCAGCATCATCTGCATTCACCACAACTATTGGGACTAAAAAATTCCTCTGCAGGAGGAGTTGAATGCACTACCGTAGCTATAACCAGTAAGTTCTAAAAAACATTTACATTGAACAATAACTTTACACCTATTTGAGCAATAATGAAATAGGAGATTTCTAAGCAGTAGGGTCTGAAGTCAAGTAAAATCAGACAATCTGATTAGAATTCAGACTGGGTGTTTGGCTTTTGATATTATCTTTATTACTGAATGTCATCATGAACACTGGCAGATGTTTAACCTTGCAATGGTTATTTTATTGATGGTCAAAATTAGATACAATAAAAACATAGTTAAATAATAATAGTATCACTTAAACTACTGACAATGTGAGGGGTAACTCAAAGGGCAATGTGAAGCACACCAAAGTCTTGATAGAAAAAGGACTACAGAAGTTTAAAGCAGTTTTCAAAGCAAAAGCCATAGATCAAGTTGTTTGAAATGAGAAAATATATATATATAAAATACAATGTGAAAAAATATCCTTCTAAAATTGTGCCATGAACTTCCACTGGACTGTGCCTTCGTCCATCCTCATTTTGATTAGGAAGCCCAGCAATGTATATTGTGGACAAGTTAGGGATAGAGCCATATTCCATGCAATTAACTTTAGTTTTACTTAATAAACCTATTTGAATGGGGAGAGTAATTACAGAATTTTTAGGAGAAAGAAGAAATTATAGGTAGGCTATATTGCTGTTTGTAGGGTGTTAACAATTAGCATGTTGAAAGAGAACCGCACATTCTTATTTGTAACTCCCCCTTACTCCAGTACATAGTGTGTAATTCAAGTCTCAGGCATTACCTGCCCTGGATATAACTCTTAGGTCTGGTTGTAGTATCTGTTGTTCATATTTGCAGTCCTTACTGGATCGTGTAAATTAAGTGAATGGAGCTGCTCACATGATCTTATTCAAGGAATAACAAAATTCAGCTACGTTTTTAGTATGACACATTTTTTTCCATTCTTATCCATAATTCATTTGTGCAAGTGGGCTTTTTTACATTTTAATAAACAATGTGAAAGAAAGAGCTATTCTCATGATATTTCTAGAACAACAAAGAAGTGTTGAAATGTTTACAGTAGCTTTTTCTTTTGAAAAATTTAGACTAATTTTTGTGATTAAGGCATTTAGTCACCAAGTAAACACTGATTATTTAATGCTACAAAAGTATTGTTCTTCTGTTCTCTAGAAAAAAACAAATACAGACAAAGATATTTTATTAGGTCAGTGTATGAACTGGTGATTTTTTTTAAGTGTTTGTATACATTTCACCAAGTGAAACAGCAAGATCGATAGTACCTAGAAATTTTCTCTCAGCTGGACAGTAATCTTGGTGGAAAACAAGAGCAAGAAAATAGAACAGCTATCATTTTAGCAGGATAACCCTATGTGGAAAACAAGTCATTGAATCATTCTTCCTAAAAATGTTGCAAAAAATTTTCAAAAAAGCAACTTCCCTGCTAACATTTTCAGTAGTAGATGCTCAAAACTTGCTCATAGAAATTTTGACCACCCTAAATTTTTATATAAAATATTTGAGGTTTTTTATTGTACTGCATCAATGTACCATTTTCAGCAATACTAAGTAAATCTAAAGAGAACGGAAACATCCTTCAAGCAGCCTGGATCAACTGGGTTATGTATTAGGTGATGTACCAAGCAGTTGTAGAGATCTTTAAGTAATGCATAATACATCTGCTACCTCCCAGTGGTCAGGGACTGGAACTGTCCCACTCCCCAGCACTGACATGAAGCTATACTTTAAAACCAAAGGCTGACAAATGACTTAACTTCATAATATTCAGAATTGTATTCGTAAAAAAAAAAAAAAAAAAGAACTACTTGTATGTTTACTCTAATTGATTGGACTAGCTGATTCTGGGGGAGGGAATTCTTTCTTCTTTTTGTCAAGACACAGAAGTACAAATATAATGTTTCATTCTATTAGAAAGACCAAAGCAGCAAATAGCTAAAGGCAACTTGTCTACTGCCATTTGGTTAATTAAGATTGCCTGTGCAAATTTAGCACTGATATTTTGCACTCTCACTCAAATGCACTTCAGCTTCTACTGAAATCAATGGGAGTTCAATGTGTAAATGAGTCTGGGATCATCAAAGCAGTTAGAAGTATTGAAACTGTTGGCTACTGGAGGCTGCTTAAACATCAACATCTATTCTGGGCTTCTTACAATGTGTAGGTAGGTATTCAGTTATCATGAGCAGGACTGAGATGTTTACCAAGGTGTGCTTGCAGTTTACTTTGCCACAGTGGGAACTGAGTAACCAGATACAGAAAGGAAAGTCTACAGTGACTTATAAACAAACAGAAATGCCGAGGTTTACAGTGAACTGATTTTCTGATCATAGGGTTCCAGGAGCATCCAGAATAACCTGTTCATTACTGAAACTTAGATGTTCAGTAACCTTGAAATGCGATTGCTGTATGCTCAAAAATTATTTCCCAGCATCAAGTAAATTCCTACACTGATAGCCTGTAATATTACATAAACTAGTTTGTCTCACATAGCTGATTATTTGATCACAGAAATAATGCATCAGTTGTTACTGTGGATGAACAAAATTCCACTTTGTTTTTGCCATCAACTTACAGAATACCAAACATGGAGTATTTAGCTTAGCTGTCGTGAATCTTTGAGATACAATGATAAATAACTTCTGTTGCGCAGTACTTCAGATATCATGCTTCCTTCTTAGCGTTCCTGTAATTTCTACCTTGGGCTTGAGAACAATCTTACCTGACAATTTCAGTGCAGGGTTAAGATTTGGGGCTCTTTAGGTGTGTTTAGATAAGTACTAGAAAGCGGGCCAGAGATGTTTAAGTGTCAGCCTCTTCCAACTGAATGGTTATTCAGCAAATGTAACAATATCATGTACTGTTTTTCTATATTTCTGTTCCAATACCTCCTCACTATCTACGACCAAGACTCTTACAATTTATGACTTGCTTATCAAGCTTTCCAGAGGGGAAACCTTATCTTCCTTCTGTGCTTGGAAAGTACCGTGAATGACAGTAATATTCCAGCAGAGCATTAATGAACAATGAAAAAAATCTTGAAACACTGCTGGAATGGCACAAAATTCAGTATTGTATGTTGTTGACCCTTTACCTGAATTTCACGGGTTGAGAATATAAAAACACCCGAACTATAAAGCTACTGCATGATTCAAGATGGCAGATTCTAATAATGAGCAAATTATGCTGGAGCATTTAGACTACTGAACCTCAGAACTGAGGGACAATGGTTAATTATTTGGACAAAACCCTTTCACAACTTCCTTGGCTTAATAGCAAATGCTATTAGTGAGATAATCTCACAAAAAACAAATTCACTTAAAAAGAAAAACAAACCAATTTCATGACCATAGAATGGCAATTTCACAGTAAGGAATATACTTTATGAGAAGGTGTTACTGGAATGGTTGGCTAATTATTTGCTTTGATATCCTGCTTGGCTGATACTGGTTTCATGCACTCTTGCTATTCTTGTCACTTGAGTTTGAGTGCCTTCAAGTAATGCATTAAGCAAATTAATTACTCTCTCATGTGCTTATTCTTTCTTTTTTTCCCCTGAGAGGGATGTGTATGCAATTGTAAAGTGTTGTATGTATTTTTCTGTACTGTTGATTTGCACAAATAAATATATCAGTCTGACTGACCTATTTGTCATCCATCTGATGTAAAGTCAGACTGCAGGAACACAGGTTGCAGCCGAAGTAGAAGACGGTGAGGTCTGTGACAGTTCTTAGTTCCCTTGGTGATCTCCTCCATAGCCATGGGCCAATCTGTGGGGGTGCATTATCTTCTGAAAAGACAAGCTTTACCTTTATTGTTGATTGCACCATTGGGCTAGCAGACTAAAATTGCTGAACGTGGTCTTTATCTGCAGAAATGGATCCATTCTGAGGACCCAAAGATAACTCTAACTCAATGAAATATTACAAAATTGAAAGTTACGAAAATAACTAGGAAGTCAGTATTCAAGTGTGGATATTTAATAAAACTAAATATTTATTTTTGGATTCTAGGTTCTTAATGTTGATTTTTGTTGACTTAATGTTAAACTAATGTAGTTTAAATTTTGATTTTAAATCTATATTTCTAAATCAAACAATGGCATTGATGGCCATCAGCTGGCATTGATGCATATAACTGTGGAATTAATTAATTTACTCTTAGCACCTTAGTTTGTCATTTAATTGGATTCTTAATCATTTAAAATCATTGTCCGATTCAAGTTCTGATACTGTCTAGCAGAAAGAATAATTTTCATTCTTATATTGATGACTGAGAAGTATTTGGATCTTCAGTATTCCTTTACCTTTCTAACCCTTCCTAGCCCCCAAGTTTATTTCCTCATTTCTATCATGCCTTGAAATGTACAGCTCTATCATCCTTCAGTGTGATTGTCCCCATCATTCTCCCTGATGAAATAAGTTTAGATAAGTGAATTTAAAGGATAATTATTTTCTGTCTCATCTTTGGAGGAAAGAGTTGCAGGTGATCACTGGTCTTCACTCTATTCTTGCACTAACAATGACATACAAATATTTATTTTACTCCTATTAGATCCTCCTCTCTATTTCAGTGTATCTACAGAGCTGTCTGTCAGAACAGTTTAAATTAACCAATGTAAAGCCATGAGTCGTAAGAGTGGCAAATGCACAGGAATTACTTGAAGTCATTTGTGGTATTTTATTTTTAAGTTTTAAATCAAAGTCTTCCCATCAGCCTTTCATGATAATGTATTTAAAGAATTAGAATATTTTTGGCTTGGAACTGATATATATTGAAATGCTAAACAGCGGAAGTAAATAGTATTGAATAGCATATACCTGTCAAGAGTTGCATTAAATTACAGTTGGAGGTAACCTTGCCCTGAGATGCATTGTCTTTGGAAATATATTATAACAATAAACATGAAAGGCGTTAATTCTGAAGGGATTATTTTTTGCTGAAGCAGGAATTGGCAGAAAGTGCATATCCTTTATATGGTGCCTTGAAGATACAGCCTGCAGTCAGTTTAGGTGGCAGATATTTGTCTTTTATATTTCACTTCCTTCCTTCTTCAAGGGAACAAGGCTTATTGCTTTTCTACACTATTATACTCTACTTGTTTCAGGGTGTCCAATCAAACACTGAAAATGGTGATGGCCAGACTAAGCACTCACAGGGCCAGCTGAATCAATCCAAATTCACCTGCTTTTTTGTCACTTGTGATTTTATAGACGTTTCATCATATCTTTCCTTCCCCCCTCCCAGTGTAGGTTGTGGAGACCTATTTTGTTTAGTCATTCCTTGTATGGAAGAGATTTTTTTGTCTTTGATCATCCTTTCTGCCTTTCTCTCTTCTTTTTCCAGTTCTCCCATAATCTTCTTGAGACAGAAGAACCAAATCACAGGTGTTGTTTGCAGGTGCTACACAGATTTATACAGTACCATGATGATGCTTTCTGTTCTATTTTCTATTCCTTCCCTAATTATTCCTAACATTTGATTTGCTTTTTTACTGCTACTGCGCGCTGGGCTGACATTCGTATAAACTTTCATAAAATGACTTTTTCATAAACCTTTTGTCATTCTAAGATCTCATTTCTGAGAGGTGGCAGCTAGCTCGTGAATCTATCACTGTCATATCCTAGCTTTCCAATCACTATGACAGACAGTACTTTTTAGAAACTGTATACCACAGGCAGCGATACACTTATGTTATTTACAAGACTGACCATTTACCGTGCCACTGATAGGGAGACTGTTAGGACTAATCCTTACATGGCTAAGGTTTTGGCAAGGCAAATGACACTGACAGTGTAGTATGGGTATGGATGGGGCACTGCAGCCCAGGGCACTCAAACGGTACAGAGCACTTATAGCCAATAAGCTTTTTCCTTGATCAGCACTGCCCTTTGATGAGACCCTAGCAAGTAACTACCTGTCAGTCACAAAGAGAGCTAGATTCCCTCACACCTCAGCCAAAAACTCCTGCCTTGTACATAATACACAGCCTTAGCAATCTGCAACTGCAAACTGCAATAGACCGTAGATCATTCAAATCGCAAAAACAAAGTGAAAAGCAAGAAACAGATTACAAATAGATGAGCTAGAAATAATGAATGTTTCTTCTTTACAGAGAATAGGTTCCATGAATCCTCTCCTGTGGACTGCTCTGTGTCCTATTTTTGAGACCAAACTGTTCCTTGTTTACGCTGAAATGAAATCACTTGATAGACAGATGACAGGCATACTCTGTACTAGAAGAGCAGCTGTTTGCAATATAATAAAAGAAAAAAAACTGGCAAAACCAAGGATATTGAAAACAGCTGCTAGACACTTGAAATTATTGTCATTACGTTTCTATACTATTTCTTGAGATCACAATTCAATTTCTTAATAGTAAATCTTTGCATTTTACTTCATAACAGCTGAATTAGGTCTACCGTTCTCAACTGACTTTTAAAAGAATCTTCATTTTTCTGTGAATCATAAAAACTATACTGACCCTTGATAATTTATTAACATCTCCAACAGCATCCCTCAATGCTTGAAAAATATTGGTGTGAACTTCTAGGCTAATTTGCTACTTTTGTATCTATTTGCTTGTTGCATATGTTTCTCATTAATAGCTAAATGGACTAGATTATTATTTTGCATACTTAAATTCCTTGAGATTCTTCTGTGATTGGCAGCAAAACATCTTTCCTGATTTGTTAGAAAATTAATTACGTACTCAAAACCTGAGTTTAAAAGATTTGAAACAAAATTTAATGAACAGGTTGGAAAGACGCTAAAAGGAGAAGTCCTTTAAATACTACATTTGCATGATACTATATATCACTAAAAAGAAAAATGCTAATGGGAACCAGAGGTTGGAAGTCTCTTTGCATCTTTCTAGAAAAGTAAAAGCAGATGCTGAAATGTTCCCCACCGAGATCCAATAGTCAGGGTGCCATCCAGAATATCTAGGATGATAGCCTTTATACAATATTGGAGTTAATTCTGTGTGGCTTAAATTCATTCTCCTGTTCATATTTTGTATACCTCAGTTGGATTTAGTGTTACTGCTTGGCCTTTGCCTTTTAGAAAATGTTACCCTACACCTAATAATCTCTTACCTTGTGAGACTGCCAGTAGGCTCACAAATTAGTGTCATTGAAAATGATGATTTGTGAGAGTGTCCATTGAGAATTCCAGTGGCACCGTTCAGCTCCATTTATCTTTGGCAATGAGTAACTGATAAACTGCTGAACCTGTGGTCAGTTACGTGAGCCTGAACACTGAATTTTCTAATGTGGTAGAAAACCTGGGCAGACATATTTGTTGAAATTTTTCTGAAGTTTTCCTCCAGAGTCCAAACATGTTTATAACTGTGCAACAACTGTTAGTGTAGTTTTACATATATATATGAAAGATACTGACAGAAAAAACATACTTGCAACTTTTGGGCTTATACAAAACCAACTTTGTAAGTGCAAGTATTATATTTCTTACTGGGATATTAAATAAACATAGTTTCATATTTATATAAATAGTTTTATATTATTCATGTTTTCTGGTGGTAGATTCCCTGCCATATTGAAAGGCAAGTCCTATATAGCAATGTAGGTATGAAACCTATTGCGAAATAGGCATTTTTAAGGTGAAGCAATTAGTTGAGAGGAGTCAACAACATCCACACTGTGTGGTGTTTGAAAGTTGCACTTCAGACTAACTCCGGACTGGTACCATGAACTACCTATTAGTAATTGGACCATGTCTTCAGGTTTAGTTTCATCTGAGAGAAATTCATTTTTTCCCCTCTGGGGCTGCTCTGTAGTGCTAACATAAGCAAGGAGGGCTAGCAGATGACTTTAGCATCACAGCTGGTCTGAAATAAAACACTAGTGGATCATATGTGTAGTAAGCACCTAAAATTCCCCTCTTTCACTCTGTCTTTTCCTGCAGCTGACTCCCAGAGTCCCCATCACTCTCAAGGCCATAGTCAGGGAGCAGCAAGGGCACCAGTAAGGTGGCTGGCCGAGGCAGCAGCTTCACCAAACAGGGCCCAGTCCCGCGGTACCCAAACAGAGTGAGCAGGGCAGGTCAGCTGAGAGTCCAGATTGCTGGACAAACTCACAGGGATGGGGCAGGTTCAAGGTCAGGGTCAGGGTCTATGCAGATCAGTGCGTAGCCAAGCATAGATGCAATATAGCTCAGGAAAACGCTAAATGCATGTGGTCTCAGCTTAAATACAACTCTTGAGCAAAGGGTCAGGGGGCAAGGCTCACACTTTTCAGAGCTGTTTCTCACAGCAGTCTCATCCAAGGTTACACAGGTGTGCTGTATCAGCACTGACCTTGAGCACAGGCAGCTAAACACCACAGTGTGCTTAGGACCCTGAAAACTTCTTAAGATGTTTAGTGTTTTCTGCAGTTCAGGTGTAAGTGGTAGTATACTCAGACACAATTCTGTTAGGAGAATACTCAGATGCTGTTTATGTCCTTTTCCTTAGGAACAGTGAAAGGAGAATATGCAGAGAAGTTTCCAAGCTCCACTCCTTTGTTCTTGGGTCAAAAGAGAATTAGAGGTAAGAAAACAAATGTGTTAGTCAAGTCAGTTCTAATGAAACATAAATGCTATTATAAGCCTGTCTTTATACTAGGTAACTGTTAAGTGCACTTAAGTTAACTTTAACTTGACTCAGCTTACCTTTTTAATTCAGGCCTTTTGCAGGGTTATTGGCCTCACAGTAGCTACCCTTCCATGGCTCTTCTGAGGTTAGTTCACCTCTACTTCCGACAGGTTGTACAAACACATCCTAAAAGGACTGGTCTTGAGAAACAAATTATTTTCATGGACGTCATGCTGTACTTGCAAATGATTGTGTTCATGACTACTCATGGGGGGGATATATTTGACAACTATCCATATAGCTGAATAAATCAACTGTGTGTGAAATGTACAGCATTGAGTTTTAAAACAGCACCTGCTGATTAGCAGAATTCTAATGTTTAGTGTCATCTCAATTTTTTTTTTTTTTAACTCTAGCATGGAGTTCATCTTCACTGATCTTTTGTGAAGCTGGGTCTAGTTAGTTAGTTGACTAGGTCCTCTGTGTGATCTATTGTGGTTTCCTGTAGTTCAAAAAAAATAAAATAAATTGCTCCCTGGAGGTACTTGTCTCTCTTCATTGACTGTGGAGGGAGCGTAGGTAACTAGCATATGCTATGTTTCTACCGTATAGGTAGCGAAGTAAGGGCAGGGTGAAGCTGACAGTTAAGGTGTATAGCTGGATGTACTTTCCAGTGGATAGAGACTTTGTTTTTGAACATAGAGATAAGCATTTAGAATTAGAGATTTTTTTTCCTTTATTTGAGAAGGAGATGCTCATCTTAAATCCGCAGATGTTTGGTAATGAGGTGGAAACTGGCATTCATGTGCTTTGCCAACATAATAAGCAAATTAAGTAGAACTTGCATCTCTCTGCTTGTTCATGACGTTACCCTTCTGGATTTTTGCAGTGAGGTGGTGATGTATTGTAAATGAGTCTGTTTTGCATGGAGGCTACTCAAAATCTATACCAAAGCTTTCCTGCTAATAACAGCTCTTTTCGAAGGCTCTCTCAAACTGATTTCTAGATCTCACTGCCAAGTAAGTGAGATAAGAGACACAGCTGGAAGTACTACAGTACAGTTCAATATTGGTTACTCTTGCAGAACTATAACGGTTCATCTCTACTGAGAACGTAAGCTATATTGTAAATTTGTTAGGATGAGAATAAAAGCCACCTAAGTTAGAATCCAGTTAACTAGTTATGACATAAGCCTATGGTTCACTCATGATTTTTCAAAATGTCATGTTGTGGAGTCCCATGGCTACTGTGGAACCAAGAAATAGCCATTAGAGTCTGTGTGTGTGTTTTTTTTTTCCCCCAAAATGCTGAAGTGCTTTGAAATTGCATTCATGACTGCTTCAAGTTGCTGACCAGTACAAAGCAAAAACATTCTCTCTAAGCTGTAGTAAAAACTTGTAATTTTGCTTTCTGTGGATTTATGAGTTTAATGTTCTCAGCATTTTTTTTTAATGGAAAACATTTTTAAAGGAGGAACAGTATAAAAGAAATTGCTCAACAGTAACAGTAGGAGTCCTTTAAATCAGCTATGTGGAAGTACTATATAAATAAAATTGACTTATTGAATTTCTATATTAGAGAACTTCTAAGCAGCACTTAACAGGAATAAACCTTTCCACCCTCATACCTTATGTACACAGAGTTCAGCCTTGGATAACAGGAGAAAACAAAATGTTTTTAAAAACAAAAAAAACCTTTGTCTTCAAAGTGAACATGTGGATGTAGACAATTCTTATTGTAGTGCAGGAGTTCAGAACTACTTAGATGACTTAACCGTCATGGAAAGATTCATAAGAAAAATCCACATTTTACTCTTACATGAGTTTGAAGCTAAGATGATGTTTGAAGGATAGTACTGCATGCATATCATCAGATGCGTTAATGAAGGAGCATTAAGAACTCTATAGACAGTAGAAGAAAGTAAAAATCTTGCTAAATTTGTTTCTGATTTCACTGATTTAACGTAACTGACTGTTCTGTGACTTCTGGCAAAACAAATTCTTGACTGCAGCTTTTTTGACGCTGTTTTAAATGAGCCATGGCATCAAACTGAGTACTAAAAGTTGGCAAGGCTTTTACATATCTCTCCTTCTCACGCTCTCACAAGAGACATTAACACAACAGTTTCAGGGAAGCCCATTCACATGCTATAGAATAGAAAAAAAAAATCATTCTTTTGCTAGTCTGCAGATAAATTTTGTTTATGGTTCAATGTATAATCAGTGGAGATGGCTTCCATTCCCAGGTCTTATCTAGACAATGCAACTTCTGGTGCTTCTGATTTCAGGGAAAGGAAAAATGAGGCATACTATGTAGCAAAGACAAATAATGTCTCTAGAAAAAATGAGCCTTTCTGTTCCTGCCCGTAGAAGTCCCAACAAATTGTTCACCCTTCTAGATGCAACACTACTTAGTCTTCATATTCTTCACGTTTGAATCACAAGTCTGGAAGTTTTTGCATGAAAACAGCAATGGGAAAGATATTTCTTGTAGCTTTTCAAGCTTCTAGTACATCTACTCAGGGGCACTTGCAACATAATCTAGTTAAGACTTGTTCAAAGGAACTGTCTAAGCCAGCATGCCTTTCTGACTCTTATTACTGAAAAGTGGAGGTGTGTTATTTTGGTTTATATAAAGTTTACATAAATATTCCTTCTCCAAGCAGGGCTAATTCAAAGGTTGATCAAGTTGCTCAGAGCCTTGTCCAGCTGAGTCCTGAAAATCTCCAGGTGCAGAGACTGCAAAAATCTCTGGGTAGCCTTTTCTAGTGCTGCATTACCATCCCAGTGAAGACTGGGAATGTGCCGTAAGCCGATAGCATATTCCTGCCTAAAGGTAATTTAGGCATAAAACTGAGGCCAAAGCTGAAAGACTTTGACCATTCTGAATACCTTTTAAAGAAAGGAATTTATACATGTGAAGGCAACTCAACATTTCAGATTGATGCTAAGAGTGTTATTTCTAATGATGCTCTGGTGAATTTGCTTAGTGGAACTGGTGGCAGCTGATACTAGTTGTAATGAAAAGATGCTAATAATAAGAGATGTGGGGTACAGCTGTGCATACAGTTCACTGTCTGAATGTATGGAGAGGGATCACCTGCTGGAAAAGTAGGCAATTAGCTCTGTACATGGAGAGGAAAAGTACACATCACATGGAAAGAAGATACATGAGGTCAGCGAGGTCGTTATATATCTTCAACATAGAAATGCGTTCAAAAAATATAGCCATTGCTCCAGGGAGGCTGTGAAAATCAATTATGTCATAATACTGTGTGCTTGATTTGATTCTATGTGATTAGTAAGTCATCACTTAGTTAATAACTAAGTGGTTACTATGCTATTTGAGTATAAATCCACCTCTAAGATCTTAATTTGATTTTACTTAATTAAGAATCTTTATTTTATTTGGACAGGATGAAGAGTTGCAATTTAGACTTGCTGAAATACGCTGTTTTATAATTTATTTTATTAGGTTTTTTGGCATAATATCTTTAGCACAAATTTCAACAAAGGTCTCATTATAATGAACTATTTCTATTTGTACTAAAATTAAAAAGCCAAACTTCTCTGTATTGGAAGCCACTCCGTGGAATTATTTAAATTAAGATTTAAATTGGTACTCTGCTGGAAATATTAAATGTGAAATATGAGATGGCACGTTTTTGTAAAAGCTCTACAGTCATTTAAGTTCTGCAACTCCAATTATGAAAGTAATGAACAGCTATGATTACAGCTTCCTTTAATGGGGTAGATTTGTCTTAAATCAGAAGATGAAATCTGTACAGAGTCTATGAAACTGGGTCTCATAAGATTCAAAGAGGCTTTCATTCAGGGCAAACAGTTCTTAAACAAAAGAAAACTTCAAAAAGGCAGAGCAGTTGCCTAAAGCTTACATTCCAAGTTGTGTTTAAAAAAAAAAAAAAAGGTATAGATATAAATCAAAGCAAAATTAAAGACTGAAGGTTTTTATATTCTCTTCACTTTGTGCAGAGTGTTGAATTTCAAGAGCAAGGTATTTTTAAGAATGAAATATATTAGTGCAGTATGAGATGAAAAAGTGACCTCAAAGCAATGAGTTAGCTACTCACAAATGAGGCCACATCTCTTTAAGGTTTGTCAGCATGTATGAAAACTACAATATAGCAAAAACTCCTAGCTTGTTGCCTTCTCCTGCAACAAGCATTGAAGTTCAAAATATACGAATCTGAAAGTGCATTTCTTGTGTATTAGTGATATTTGTGATCGCTTCTGTCAATGTATCTCATGCAAATTTCAAACAATGTAATCTAGGGTTACACGTGACCCGATGCTAAGAACTTGTTAGTTTTATCTAACGTCTGTCACTTACGATTTAATATTATATATAGGGGAAATGTAAGCTTTTGGAAAGAAAAATCCGTCACTAACCAGTATATTGAAGTACAATAAATACTTTTCCCCATTTCGGTTTAAACATTGCTACCTTACCTGTAATGTATTCTATTCATGCCACTAATTATGTTAGTTTTGTTGTATATTTGAAATATAATGCCAGTAGTTGTGGATTATGAGGCAAAATGGGTTAAATATTAGATGGAGAAAGCCTGCATAGCTACTGTGTAACGTTGCATGTGAGAGGATGCAGAGTATATTTCCTTTGCTAGGTATTCTCTGAAAAACAAAATAACGTCCTGTTTATTTTAGTTATAAAAAGAGACTGGTATGCAAGAGATCATACTGTGACTATCTTCATCTCTTCTGTTTGGGGGGGAGGAAGTCTATAAGGAAAGCGTTTGCTGCATCTATTCAGAATAATATATGGCCTTCCTGGTGAATGATTGTCATATCTGGGGTTCACTGGATGCGGTCTGTGCTTAGAAATTTGGGTGGAATTTGAGGATTGTTCCAAAGTGCTGGACTTCTGTTAACCTACAGATCCCTGCCAGTTGTGCAGGGGGCCTTTGTAGTATGCACTTAAAGTGAATCTGATGCTTCCGAAAAGTTTTGACCCTTCTTGTGCCTGTAGTACACAATGTATAAGCATGTGGAAAAACACATGGCAAAAATACAGCAAATCATCCACTCTGCCAGCTTAGCCTTAAGCTCAAAATAAATAAATAGCTGAGAGTGAACTGTAACTTGAGGCCAGAAAAGAGCTATCTGGGAGCAGGAGGTGCCCGCATCCACATAAGACAGACGTAAGGCTTCTTATTTTTCTTAGGAGCGAAAGGCTTTGTTAGGTTAGGTTTGTTAAGAGTTGTGAAATGGGAGATGGGGATGGGTGGGAGATGGGATCAAGCTAGTACTAACTGCTTCAGAAGACTGAAATTAATAGAAAAGACGATTTATAGAGAAGCAGGTCTGAAGACTGATGTAGGGGCTAATTTAGTGTTTTGATCATTTAGGAATTACTTGAAGTTTTTTCTAATTTCTCCTTTTCATCGTTTCTGATAGTCAAGTTATAGCCTTGCTAAGAACAACATGTTTACTGTCTGGCCCCGATTCAGTTAGTGCTTCCCCTCAGTAGTGGGTTCTGTCCATCTTGGAGCTTTTGGCTCCCATTAGCGAATACAACATTTTAGTGACTGCTTGTGAGTGAAATCGTGACTTAGCGTTCTCTCAAGACAAAAATCAATTTGCATGTAGTAAATACTGGGAATGGCTGTAAGATTGGGAATGTGATTTTTTTTTTTTTTAATCACATTTACAGAGGGTGACTACTTCCGTAGGCGGCTGTAACTCAAGAAAGCATTCACAGTACATCATTGCTGAACAGTAAAAGCTAGTTTAACTTCAGCCTCCGAAGATCACCATATGCAGACCTCTGTTCAAGTTATGGTGATGCCTCAACCTTTAGTTATTTGCTATCACAAGAGAGATGCCTTCGAACTTGTTTAAAGTCAGTCTCTACCTCTTTAGGTGTGGTCTAGGATAATTGGCTCCAAGGCAGAAATTTGTGGTGGTGGTGGTGTTTGTGTGTGTGTTTTGTTTTTTTTAATTGATGAAACTCATTATCTTCTTGTAACTGAATTTATAAGTGTCCTGTAATTTGCATTGCTCAGTCTCAGCATGTAATGAGAACTCTGAGGATCTCTATCCAGAGACGCTGTTCTTCATTTTCTAGAATGTACAGCCCTGAAACTTCCTCTGGTCTTCCACAGCATTGCTTGCACTAAGATGGTGGTGTTTCATACTGCTGTACACACTACTTCAGATGGTGTTAATACTGGATAAGCAAGACTCTGCAGTAGGGCTATAAGATTTAATAACACCTGTGTGTTTTAAAAGCATTGTCATAAGTTGTATGTATATGGTAAACTTGAAAAATACAACCAATGTTATAAATGGCATGAGTTATATGAAAAGTCTGTTAAACTACTTGAACAATCTTGTGATGTTGTTTTTGAAATACCAACAAATGCTGCTGCACAAAGTATTACTTTAGACAAATTGACATAAGCACATAATACCTTCCTTATCTCAGTTCATCTCCTAGCTTCCTATATTGCTTTAAAAATACTTGAGCTTTATGCAGTATCTTTAATATTAAGAGCCATGAGGAAAAAAAGGTCTATATCTTAAAAATGAAACGAAGTGGGAAAACCTTTCTGTTCGTATTATGAAAGTGGCTAGAGGACATAAACAGCTTCCATTATAATAGGAAGGCCTGATTCCCTACCCTTACCAGCTGGTAATATGAGGTATGAAATGAAATCTGCACCCTTGGATTATTGATGCTCTGTTGACTTCCATTGGGCTACCTGTAATGGTCCACTTGTGCACAAAGTCATCTGAGGTAGCTAACTACTGCAACTGCCATCCGAAGTTAGATTATTCCTGCAATTATTAGAGAAGATGTTTGCCTCACAAAATTTAACAGAGGAAGAACTGGCAAATCAGTTCAAGTCATACATTGCATGAATAAGCTGAGGAGAGTAAAACAGAAGGATATGTGCGCAGTTCTCAGATGGAGTGTATGGGGAGACATAGTCTAGCCTCTCAATCTGTGAGAAAGAACAATAAATCGCTAGAGATGGATTGAGGGGTAAGTTTAAAAGCATCACTACTGTAACAAAAAGAAGCTTGGATTTATTTAAGAGGTCTAGCTTGGGAAGTTATTTTAGTAAAGAGGAGCAGAAGCCATTTTAACAGTGTTATACCATTATTCTGTTCTTTGATTTCAAGCAGAAGTGCTTTAGATTGGTATTAGTAATTTGTGTTTGTAGCAGGAGCATGAGTCTCAAATCGCACCGGAACCCTCTTTCTTGGGTACTCTTAACATAATAGAAGTTCCTGTCCTGTAAAGCTGCCAAGGGTGAAGTAGCACCCTATAAGTAGCCTTAAGGAACACAAGGGTGAGAATGGACAGTTAAGCTAGGGAAGAATGTTTTATACATTCCCTATGATTTTTTGAAAATGTACAACAATTGACTAGGAAGTATGTGATAAAGAAATGACGTCTCACACTTGGTTACTTCAAAAACTTAACACCCCTAGTTCTGTTCAAACACAGCACCTGTGTCTCTTAGGTTTTTGAATGTAGCCAATTTGGCTGCCCTTTGCTCATCACAGGAGAGGATTATCTTTCTCAGAAGATATAAAGTGCCAGCCTTTGTAAACATTAGTTTATATAAAGTAGATTAGTGGCTCACTCCAGATTGCTCTTTTACAATGGTGAGAAATATTGCTGGAAAATGTAACACTTCAGGTCCTGAATACTGTTTAGTGAGGCAGTTTCTGCTACTTGTCACGTCCAATTTAGAACAAAGAAACAGAGGAGGAGGAAGAGTAGGAGAAGTTGCATTGCTTTCAGCAGCGACTGTTACCAACTATAATTCCTTTTCTGTGAAATGCTGGATATCCTCCTGTGTCTGTCTCAAACTTGCTGATGCGATCTGAGCTTTTGACACTTCCCGCCTTTGCAGGCTGCAGGTCAGTCTAGATTTTGACCCTTAAAAGCCTAGGGCATTAGCATGCTGGACATGAGCAGAACGCAAATGTGGCTGAAACGCAGCAGAAGGGTTTGTTAGAGCTTATACTGAAATCGTTGAGTGTGTTCCAGAGGGCTGCAGTGGTAGAAGGAAAGAAATGTGTAAGCTTTGGAAATACAAGTCAGTTGAGCCGTATTCTGTTTACGCTCATAATTTGGACAATACGGTGGATCTCCATTGATTTGAATTTGCCCTTCAGTCAGTGAAACTGATAAATGTCAGTGAGACTTGTGTTTTGGTGAGTGTGTGCGTGTATGTTTTTTTTGAATTTGTTTTTTAACACTACTGAATCATCTGAAAATGCAAAAGCAGTGTGACTGACCACTACAGTCTAGATTGGTGGGTTTGAGTCAAGACCCTGCAATAACTAATCATTATCTATTCTAGTTTTATTTGAAAAACAAAAAAAAAGTGGCTAAGAGTTTGTATATTGAGAATTCCAGTGCAGCATTTTTCTGGATGGCTTTATCCTCAATTAAAGTGAGTACAGCTTTCTAATGGATATCTGATGATGTCAGCTGTAGACTAGAAGCAGTCAGCAAAATGTAATCTGTGTGGATTTAGGGTTGAAAGCCCTTTAGAACGGAAATAGCAGCAGTACCTTTTATGGGGCTGTAGTCAAGTCCTCTGATGCTCAAAGGGATTCCATGCAATGAATTGCAGGCTCTCTGCCATGCCATATGCGAGGCAGTGGGTCGTGACTAGGTAGGACTTCCCTTTGCACAGGAGGAAACAAATATAAGTGCTCCATTATCATGTGACAGCACTCTTAAAACTTGAGGCAATCTGATCTGCTTATGGACTCAGCCTGTGTTCTGGTGAATGCTTTACCTGAAAGGAAGACAATTTAACTTGGCAAAGGAAAAAAAAATTTGAAGTATTAAACTTGAACAAAATAATTTTGGAGGGTTTAAAGTAAACCATCCAAAACAAAGTCTTGTTTCACACAAAATGATGCATATAACTTCATTCTGACAATAAAATAACTTAAAAAGTAAAGAATCATCCTTCTTTAAAAGTTATCACTCTCAGTTATTTAGAGGACAAAAATGTTGTTTTTTTTCCTCAGTAGCTTAGAGATATCCACTATCATGGTGCAGTAAATCCAGAAAACTTGGTCTAACTAGAAGTCTGAACAAATTTTATTAAGTGCTCATTTTGTATGTCATATATACATAGATGTGTTGTTAAAGCTACATTAATGAAGTTATGTGTCATATGTAGTATGGTTGTGCAGCTCTCACATGAATAATGGATCGATATAAGCCCATGGCAGTAAAAAAGTGTTTTATGGCACATTTTCCTGAGTTGAAATTTAAGAAGTGCTGACTTGTCTACAGTACTCAACTACAACTGACTTTCAGTGTGTTCTAGTTCCTAGTTTCACAAGTAATAAAAACATTTTATATTTATAAAAGGTATTTTATAAGATGGTTGAGGCTTTAGATTTAAGCACTCAGAATTTAAGCAGTACCAGAATTAATCAACTTCAGTTTGGTCATTTGGTGAATATTGCTTATGAGATAGTCTAGTTAATTATGCAACGCAGTTTAGTTCTGAAAGCTAGCTTATAGGAAGAGATGAACTACATATTCAGCACAGCTGTGAGAATAATAGGCTCAGATTCTGCTTAATCTGCTTACGCTGAATGGTCGACTAATTGATAATTGTATTGATTAAGTACGAACCTAGGTTTTCTAGAGACTGCTACTAACCAAGACTCTTGCAACATAAGTTAGGGGTTCAAATTTTTAAATTGTTCCCTATTCTTCAACTCCATGTTCACCTTGAAGATAGTTTTTCATCTTCTTGCCAGCTCCCGCTTCACTTACGTACCTTCAAACAGCTATACATAGTTGCACAGTCCACTTAATATATTAAACATGGAAAGCTTATTCAAAGACCTAAATTTTGAACAAAAAAGTTTGAAGAATTTTTTTCATCCAACAGTTTCCTGTTTTGCCATTTTCACCTTGTTCATCTTTCTTATTCTTGTATTAATTGCAGTAATAGCAGAAAACACTTGTAATAACAGAAATAGCAGAACTATCTGAATCAAATTTTGCTCCATTTTTAGGCTGCCAAATTGGATAACATAATGGCTTCTTAAGCTTTCTTAACTTTTTTTCTATCAAACTTGATTTTTGAAGAGGGTTTAGAGAAGACCAGGACTGCTTACTGGAATTATCCTATAAATTTAGCCTGAAGCCCTATTCCATCACTTGCATCAGACAAAATCTGAGTAATGCTTACTTCATGCTTGTATATGCCAAATGTAGTAACGTTCCACTGAAACTTTTTCATGAATAGCTATTAGAAAATATGGGCTTAAGTTTTTCTGAAAGTCAGTTTTGTCTGTTCAGCTCACTTAGTAGTGAGTGTAGTCCTCTTTCAGCCTTTATATTGCAAGAGGCCACGGAGAAGACCAGGGAAGACTACTGGGTGAAAGCTCTTAGCGCTGCCACCAGCACTTAACGCTTCTTAATACCTCTTGCTTCTCTTTTACTTCATTTGATCTATGAAATATATACCATAAGAGCTAATGACGCTAAGGAATTTATAACATGTACAGAAAACAGTACTTGAATAAAAAGCAGTTAATTCAGTTGTAACTCATACAGAACTGAAGTGATAACCAAGATACTAATAGAAGAAAGTTGTTAATCGCATCCATGAGACTTCTTTTTTACTGATGTGTTGTGCTTTGGGGCTATTTGGAAAATTTGTCATTGATGCCAAACAAATGGATTAAATCAGTAATGAGAAAGACCAAGATGGCATTCTGCAAGTCAACAAATGCCAAATGTCATGTTTCTCCCTGTACTTCTGTAATATTTAGGCTGCAAGTGTTGCAACTGCTATTGACCCCCTTACTCTTGTCAATTATAACTAGTTGTCAAGTGCTTGGTGCTCCGGTTGTAACAATATGATCTATGTCAGGCTTGCAGGACAGCTGATCAGATATGAAGTTTTTGGTCTGAAATGGGAGTTGCTCTGTGTAAGTGTAATAGAAGTGCTATTTTCCCTCTAACACTTAAAAATCATTATGTCCAATACTTGTCAGTAAAGTACTTCATTCATACCTCAAAAAAAGATGTTTTATACTTACCTAGTGGTAACTTTACATTTGTCATCCTGTGTCAAAACAAGTTGTTCCTAGAAATTATGTGGCTTGAGGAAATGACTTTAGTTTTCCGTTTTGCCTGTTGTTAATATTTGGGGCTTGAGTCATTTTTAGTTTGATAAAAATGGACTTAGTTTTAATACATTTTTCCAAACGTATTTCAATAGGCTATTCACACAGAAAAACAAAGCAGTAACTCTTATTTTATTAATCTGTATATCTAGTAGTTCTCAATATTAAGTAGTTGTCTTAAGAAGGATTTTTAACTACTTTAGCAATTCAAGTCTCCTTATGCATATGATTTTGTGGTACTATGTCTCAGTAAATACTACACAGATTTGAAAGGCTCTGAGAAATAAGACTTTTTTAGTGAACAGTTTCGTGCTTCCTAAATGCTTGTTGGAGAATGCTTATTATCAAAAATTGTCCAGTATCTCCAATTGCTATTGTCATGAATGTAGCACATGACATAAAATATTACACTTTCAACTTTGATTACCATAGTCTTTGACTTGTATTGTTGCAAAATTGGTATTTGTTTGCTATGCATGTGATTATTTTGTACTTTTATTTAAAAATGAACCTGCTAAATAAAATTAAACTGTGATTTTTATATTGTTTGCATTATATTTTTTTCTGATATCTGTGTAATTGTTTGGTAAAAATGTATATAATCACTTTTCAGGATAACAGAATATAAAAGGAAAGATCACTGAATTCACAGAACTTTTTCTATGCTTTGAGTGCTAAGATTTCCAATATTCATATATACATCTCACTTCTCTGAATAACAGTCCTCAAATGGTTAAGCAGAGCTCTCCCTGATATAGTTTAAAACAAGGCTGACGCCAAATAATTTACCCTTTCAAAAAGCCAGGCTATTCTCTTCAGTGAAATTAAAACAGCCGTGTAGGTTATTGGATCAAAGTCAAACATGTTTACAAGCAAATATAATGGTAATTACATAGTAATTGAGTGTGCTCTGTTAATCAGGCAGTCTCAACTAGTTTCATAACACAAACCATACAAGTGAAATAGAATCTTTCTGGGGTGTTTTGGTCTCCTAACTAATCATTTTCATGCCTTTCAGTTTTCTGTGGTTATATGGGATTATATCATGGCTATTCTCAGTATCTTCTCTCCTAGTGAAGAGCCCCAGTCTGTCCTTTGCAGAAGACATTCTATATCCTTGAAGCCATTCTCTAAATCTTTTCCACTTTTATTTCTTGGGTTTTCTCCCCCCCTCCTCCCCTGCCCCAAGCATTGCAACTGAAGCTGTTGAAAGTATTGTAATTCAAATATTTTCTTATTCAGTGAGCTTTTTTCAATGTTTGAGCATCAAGGTGAAACTTGCAGGGTTAATTCCAAAAATCTTCCATAAGTGGCAGCTTAAAACCCATCACTCGTGCCCCAATTCAACTTCAGATATGCCTTCTGGCAGAAAAATATGTTCCATGGAAGTATCTGATCCTGAAAAGGCTTGCATAATATACAGAATCTAAAGTATGGGCATATTGCCTTGACTTAGTCTATTTAGCCTATACTTGAACCTATAGTAGACTATACAGATAGGGATAATTCAGACACCTGACTCTGAGTGACATTGCCAGTGTAATCTGGTTTGCTGCATGCATGTTATGTATCTTGAAACATTTTTGCCGAGATGTTTGCTTGAGACATTTTGCTGATGCTTTGCATTTTTCTGAGAAAAATTTTGTTAGCTTATTCTGCTAACTCTGACCGCTCTTTACAGAAGACGCGTGTACTGCAAACAATTAAATGTTCGTGTTATTTCTTCTTTGTACCATTACTTTCTTAACTAAATGTATCTAAGCAAAATATAGTGCTCCTCCACTTCCTGACATCCTTTGTCCTCTCAGCTGGAGCACTTTATTTTCCAAAATGTTTCTCTTCCTCTGAATTCATTTAAATTTCCGTGCGCTTATTTATTTCATTCCAATTGCAGATGGCAGCCATTCACTACTTCTGAGTGCACTGCGCAGAAGAGAACTTAACTGTGGATACTTCTTCTGAGAAATTCAATATATTATATACAAAACATGTCTAGGCATGTCTAGGGCAAATTAAGTCTCTTGCGGAGAAGTAATGTGAAATATTTCATATAGGGAATTACTTATGCATTGTCAATTTATATAGAACACCTAGCATGACAGTGACAAAGTCCTGGAGCAGGATTATGAATACATTAAAGTCTTTTAGAAAAAAGCCTTATCTTTCTGATCCTTAGCTGCTGAAGATGATAGTACTCTCCCTAAGAGAACAGGAAGTGATTGGGGGTGCTTGCTTATCCACATAATTTAAATAATTGTAGGTTAAGGGGGGTTCCCCCCACCCCCCAAGAAAATTATTCTATTTATGCTCAGAGTTTCTAGCCTGCTGATAGACATCTTCTATAGGCAGGACAAGTTTCTCAGGTATTCCATAACTATTTGTACACCTCTAAAATGCCAGCCTTACCTGGGTGTAGAGCTCTTAGTATGCTTTTTTTTAAATTGTGAACTCAAGTGAATTTCCATTGTTTTTCATATTAGCTGGGTTTGAGGGGGTAGGGGGAGGATGTTGGCACAAGCGAAATAAAACAGATCAAGGCTAGGCCTGTCCAACAGGAATATCGACTGCTAGGGGATGGGAAAGTTGTAGTGGGCCTGCAACTTATGCCCTGATAACAATTCTTTCAGAAAGGCCTGAAGTCTCGAAGGACAAGAAGTTGCTAATTTGACTAAGTAGTTGACTTTGAATTTGAAAGAAGGCTACGTAAGAAGTTGTGCATGCATTCAGGTATTGATTAAAAACATTGCATACCTGCCTGACACCATCCCTCTATCCACTGTGGTCTTTCTTGAATAGTATATGCATGGTCATGTAGTTAATGTTGTAAAGCCTATATTGTGTCTCCCTTTCTGTTCTTCTTGTGATGAACGGTACTTCATTCATATATGTTTATGTGTGTGTTAAGTCATGGGGTAAAATGGAGTGTTCCCAAAGACAGCCTAGGAGAGACTGTTCCTGGCTGGTGAGCAACTGACCATACTCAGGTAATAATGCAGCCTCGTAGGTGATTACAGTACAAAGGTGGGAGACTGTAGAGAGCAGACAGGTAGGCTTCAGAGGTGACAGATTACTGATTTAATTGTAGCAAAGCTCAGCCTGGAAAGTGAGACTCTGCCTGCATGGGCATAACAGGTAAGAGGCTGACTTGGCATCTTATAAAACTTGGATTTTGGTCCTCTGCAGGCAGGTTACTCCCTCAATTCTGATGATTCTGTTGATTTCAAAATGCTCAGTGAAGCCAGATTTTGGAGGAGAAAGTGAAAAATACTGTTTAGTATTTGGGAACATACTAGATTCGTAGTTTAAAGTTTTATAAGAACAAGCTTCCTATTGTAATAAAAATTCTGCTTCAATCCAAAGTATGATGCATTTTCTTGAATTCCTTTTCACTATGTAGCTGTTTTGGCATGTCCTACTTTGCACTGAAGCTTTATTTGTAGAATAAATGTAGTGTATCCTCGATTTCCTTCTCTGCCTCCCCCCACCCCACATTGATCCTGGAGCCAGCATGTTTCACATGTGATTGTGTTAACTGAAAATAAGAGTATGCCATAAAATGAGGCTGTGAAATAGGCTTATCAGCTGTGAGATGCCTAGGCCAGCTGTAGATTTTGATTATTCACTGGAGAAGAAGATTTAGTAATTAAAATAAAGATTAATTTGCTCAGAAGCATTAAACTCTTACAGTACAGTTCAAGTGGTGTTAGCCAGGTACAATCTCTGAAGTATTGTCTTGACAACAGAGAGCTGATGTCCACCAGGCTTGGTTACAGAGCACAGACTAGTGCCGAGTAAGGATGCTTACTCATGTGCACTCCCCACAGCTGGGACTAGACCTGAAGCCACAGCTCTGATGCAAATGTAACTGAGAACTAGTTGTACCTAGTGTGTCATGGAGAGGACCTAGGACCATGATGCTGCAATGCAATTAAGGTAGAGGCATTTTCTCACCCCAACTGCAACAGATGGGGCTAAACCCCCTCCACTGTCCTAGGATCTGGTGCCGCAGAAGCATCCCCTACCATGTGTCTCTTACAATGAGTTATACTTATTCCCAGGAGGCAGGCAGGCAGCAATGAAGGAAGTAATTGCTCAGGCCATGAGTTTGCTCTAACGTGAGCCTTCTATGATGGGTCCAATTTTTAATGTTCTTGATGTCATTAGTGCTACAAGCTAACATGGGGCTAGTAGGAACCTGGAAAATACTGGCCTGAGCTGTGCTTTAAAGGGAGCGGTAATGGTAAAGCATGATACTTGCTGAAATTCAGGCCAAGAATTTACAAAGAATTAGAAATGGAGACTAGTAGCTAGGAAAAGCTTTATTTTATTCAAGCTCTAATTCTTCCTTTAAAGTACTGACTGAAGTGCTTAACAGTACTAGTTCAGATTTGATTTGATTTTATCCCATGCACCAGTACAGGCTGGGGGTTGACCTGCTGGAAAGCAGCTCTGCAGAGAAGGACCTGGGAGTCCTGGTAGACAACAAGTTAAACATGAGCCAGCAGCGTGCCCTTGTGGCCAAGAAGGCCAATGGGATCCTGGGGTGCATTAGGCAGAGTGTTGCCAGCAGGTGGAGGGAGGTGATCCTGCCCCTCTCCTCAGCCCTGGGGAGGCCACACCTGGAGTACTGTGTCCAGTTCTGGGCTCCCCAGGACAAGAGAGACATGGAGCTCCTGGAGAGAGTCCAGCGGAGGGCTACAAAGATGATGAGGGGACTGGAGCACCTCTCCTATGAAGAAAGACTGCGAGAGCTGGGCCTGTTCAGCCTGGAGAAGGGAAGACTGAGAGGGGATCTCACCCATGTGTACAAGTATCTGAAGGGGGAGTGTCGAGAAGATGAGGCCAGACTCTTCTCCGTGGTGCCCAGCAACAGGACAAGAGGCAACGGGCAGAAACTGAACCACAGGAAGTTCCACCTAAACCTGAGAAAAAACTTCTTCACTGTGAGGGTGACAGAGCATTGGAACAGGTTGCCCAGAGGGGTAGTGGAGTCTCCTTCGCTGGAGATATTCAAAACCCGTCTGGATGTGTTCCTGGGCAATATGCTCTAGAGATCCCTGCTTGAGCAGGGAGGTTGGACTAGATGATCTCCAGAGGTCCCTTCCAACCTAAACGATTCTGTGATTTGTACTATTGATGAAAGCAGTCAAGATCTATCAAGAAAAAGACAACTTCAGATGCTGTAATGCCATAAATAGCCTTGTTGAATAGGTGACAGAGCAATGCTATATTTTAATTTGCCAGCGGATAGCTCCCCCAGGCTGTGATGTACAGAAAATGCAAGAAAATGTTTACTTCTTCCTTTCCTTGGTTAGGATGATCTAGATTTTCACTCTTAGTACTTTGGGTGGCTTGGGAGTAGATGAATAGCATTTTGTTGTTGTTTTTTCTATTGTTTTCTGGGTGCTATGACAGAGCAGGCATTTGTCTCTTAGACTTGTATAGAAGAATGCTGGAAAGAAGAAACAATGTGAAAATCAGTGAGTCATGGAATCTATAATTTAAACATAATTCACCATGACTCATTCATGAGATGTTTTTGTTGCAGAGTTTCATGTGACAAAACAATAACCATAAGCATAATCATCAGTGCCTACTCAGTCCTCTTACAGCTATGCAATTCGATGATTCAGATGATTTAAGAGAGTCTTAGCAGATATAAATCTGCGTGGAACAGTTAGAGGCAGAAGAAATGAATGACATGGGGTCACACTTTTTTTACAAGCATGATGTAAGTTCAAACATCTTCAGTTATTACACGGCGGGGGAAAAAAGTCTAGGAAAATAAGGACTGTTATCTGTTTTAACCTCTGTATAAAGTGTGTTCCTGTTAACTAAGCTGTCATGGTCCGTTCCATCAAATTAACAATGATTTATTTTAGTAGTGCCTATGGCTAATCATGGCAGTTCACGCAATCTTTTCCTACTTGCTATCTTTCCAGGATTCTCTTCAGAGAACAGACAATACTGTTTCCCATCTGCCTTTTGCGTGATCCCTGTGAAACCCACACCCCAATGCACTCCTTGACCAAGAAGGTGGTGGGGAGAAAGCAGGACAAATTGTTCTGGCAGTGGCAGCCTAGTTCGGGCTACCCTCTTTCTCAGGGACTGCCTGTGTGCTCCAGAAACAAACAGACCTTCTGCCACTGTCACTTAGTGTTGCAGCTAGGGCTGTTGTCTTGGGTGTAAGATCTCTGGATCTACCTAATAACAAGTTGGTGTCATTGCCTAAATGATGCCTGCAGAACACGGGACTGTTCTAATGAATGTGTCCTTTCTTGTAAGGCCTCAATATGACAATGTTCTCATTGCTTCTTGCATGAACTAGCTTAACAAGCAAAAGAGACAAACTGAAGTAATGGAAAGACAGACTTTCCATGTGAGGAGTATTGGAAGGGGCTAAAATAAGGAGCCATACCCTCTACCTTAGTAAATTATCAGTTTGTTTCCACTAAGGTGAGGGAGATGCAAGAAATCACTGAATCAGATTTAAAAAAAAAAAAAAAAAAGGGGCGGGGGGGTAGTATGGAAGAGACATGGAATATAAATCAAAATCCAGTATCCTAGAAGAAGCCAGGATAAAGAAAGGCTCGTACAATGACAAAATAGCTCTATTTATTATTAGGGAGAGAAGACAAAGAACAGCATCTACCCACGATCCGATGCCGTAAATCCAAAATACTAGACTCTTGGCAGAGCCTGTTTAGTAGCTGTTAGGCTTGCTATCTTTGCAAGGGAAGTTCACATATTGTAGTTTAGTTCTACAATCTGTATTCAATCATTAACACAAAGACATATTCCAGTACATTAAATAGTACATAATTTAGCAAGGTTCTCAGCCTCTATCAAATGAAAATCTTCATCAATTACTTAGGCAGTAGTCTTCCTGGAAACAGTATTTTAGATTGTAGTTCAATGATATAATAAATCTGGCTTTAGTATGTGTGTGTTTTGGGTTTGGGATTTTTTGGGGGGAGCGTTTTTTTTAATCAGGTTTCGATCTGTCACAAAACCTGGTATAGCCTCATAAACAGATCAGACCTTCCTGTTACTCTGCTGTTTCAAACTTGTTCAGAACATATTTGACAAGTTAACTTTGTATCATAGACTTGCTGCCAAATCAGGCATAAAATCACAAAGCTAGTGTATTGCATGCACAAAAGACTTTAACAGTAATGTCTCTATACTTTTCCTGAATAAAATGTGCTGCTAGCTAATATAGTAAGGCCCAAGGTTGATGCTCATGATTAATTCCTTAGCTCCTGTGACGCTTGTTTCTAGGTTCTTTCACAATTTGGAAGTTCTGTGAGCAATCTCCTATGAAATACCTGTATAAACCCATACAGCGCATTAATATTCATACCTGACTGGTTGACCAAGTGAGGGTTAAAATGTGGAAGAGGAACAAAATGACAGATGGCCTTGAAAACCTAGGACTCTCTAGAGTAACACAAAAGTCACCTTGCTACTTTAATCTGTTTATTTGTAGACAACTGAGGAGGATTCAATAACACAATACAGAGCAGATGAAAAGCATAAATTCTGCCAACTTGATTTTAAATAATGTGTGCTACATAATGATATGAAACTATCTTAGAGCTGTAAACACTGACCTGACAGTCAAAGGAGAACAAATGAAGGGGATGATGCCTGAAGACAACAATTCCACTGACTTCTAATGAAGACAATAGAACGTGGAATCCTGGTGAGGGAAAAGAAATTTAGGTATTGGCACATATATATATTCAGGTAGATTCTACAGCTAAATCTCTTAAAAAATCTTATTGGACTCTGCATTATTTTGTATTCATTTAAAAGTATGACAAAGTAGGATACCACAGTCTTGTTCAATAATCGGTTATTAATAGGCAGATGTTTTAAATTACTGAGACACTCCTCTGCTTAATATTTAATCCTTAAAATTTATTTGCAGCCTTTAAACATAATATGCAACCATCAGTGTACAGAACGAGCCAGGCCCACACCAAATCACAGACTGAAAAGGGCCCTGAGAAATTGTCTAAAGCCTCCACATCCAAAACCAGACCTATCTTATAATAACCTCTCCTGATGTCTATCGGACTTTTGGAGGTATTTAACAAATGATAGAGATTCCACAACCTCTTCTTGCAGTCTGTTCTGCTGTCTCTGGTCCTATCTCGACAGAAGCTTTTTTAATAGCTAATCCAAATCTTTACTAACTAAACCTATTGCTTGCTCTGTCCTATTGTAGCTAGGAACTGATTGCTTCTTTCCTCTTTTAAGCAAGTTCTTATTTGAAGACTTATGGAAACTTTGGTCTTTTCTTTAGATAAAATAATCCTAGGCTATTCAGTCTTTCGTACGGATTCTGCGTGGGCCTCTGACGACTCTTCTTGCTTTTCTCTAATTTTCTACAATTGGCCTATATTCTGAAAAATTGCAGCTGAGGTCTTACAGCTGCTAACTAGAGCTCAGAGATCACCTTGTGCATGTTTCGGGTAGCGATTCTGATTACAGCTTCTGCACTTCGGCAAATTTATTTCTATTTTGATAAGGATAGTAAAGGGGGAATGCAAACTTCTTGTGTAATAGACTTTTTCCAGCTAAAAAGGGTAACGTAAATGCCTGGGGTATACTAACACGTGAGTTATGTATCAAATAACTATTTCATGCAAATTCTCATTTCAAAAGAAAGATATGCAAAATTTACTGTTTGTTCTAAAAATAACAGTGATGATAAAGTCCTGATTATGTCATCTGTCTTAATCTGTTGATGCTGTAGTCCTGTAAGTCTTTACAGGACCCTGTCATGAGAACCACAAGTGTAAATCATGGATTCTCTCCTGCAGCTGAAATTCTCCTAAACATCTCCATCATGCAGCTCACTACAGTTGTTGAGACAATTTCCTTAGCCCCACATCTTTTAACTTCCTCTGGTATGGTTTAGCAGCCTCCGCTTCTGTAGTTTTGTGGCGTCAGATGAGGGCTGTCATTTCACTCTTCGGGGGGGTGGGGGCATGGGAAAGACTTTTCCTGGAAAAGAAAGTATTTCTGAAGGAAGCAGAAAAAGGTCATAAGCTTTTCTGAGGTGGGGCAGGGTAATCGGTGTCTCAGAAAATCAGGCTGTAAGTGGACATTGTTTCAGTTAGAAAATAGATTCGTTTTGAGAGAGTTGCTTTTATGTGATTGAATTAACTACGAGTTTCTCCATGAGCTTTTTATAGCAATGTGCAAATCTTATGCTAGCTAAAAAAAAAAATACATTCTGAGGATAAAATTAATTTGTCTTGATCTGTTCTGTATTTCAAATTGAAACGGAGCATATGCATCACGCTAGAGTAGCTTGCTGAGACACTAGCTGAACCGCTTAATAGTCTTCTGGATCAAATGCCACCTCTCTTTGTAAATAAAATAAAGTGAACATCTTCATATAGAAATATAAAATATAAACAATATGCTTCAATATGATCCATTGGGTGCAGCCCACAGTAAGGAGAATTGCAAGAGCTATGCTGTCCCAGCTATTTGAAGTTCAAGCAAAATGCAAGCCTAAACTAGTGCTACTAGTTTGCCCTAGATTCCTTCCAACACACTTGAGTATGCTTATTGGAGAGCATCCTGAATCCTCCTGCTGAGAAGCTCTGTATTGTGAAGGCCCCATTTATATTCAATTTTTAAATAGATAAAGCATTGTATTTTTTTACTTAATTCCTAAGACTGTAAATGCATGCACACAGATATTATGTCAAAAATTAATATTTCGTTAATGCTACAAAGTCTACCTGGACCTGGCTTCATTTTATGCATCTGCAACGTACACAGGTTGTCATGCTGTTTGTTGTGAGGGGAAAAGTCAAATCCTGGAAAAATCACTTGAGTCAAAGAACTACCAGAACTGTGGTTTGTTGATCCGTATGAGCTTTAGTCTTTGTATATTACTCCACTTTTTTCTATTGTCAGTTTTTGTGCTGCTTGTTGTGACAATATTGGAGTGATTGGTTCCAAGGTATGTCCATGGCTTGGCATCCAGAACTTTTATTGGGTGGTCTTCTCTACTCAAGAACAGACTACCCTATATTTTGCTTGATGGGTGTGTTGTGGGTTTCTTTTTGCTATTATTTGACACTTTATTAGTTTCAAACTGATTATGTAATAACTGTCTAGCCATTTCAGGTTGAACCCTATGACCTAACTGTGAGCAGATAGGAGTCATCTGTCTGAAACAGTGTTAATACCATTCATGTTGAAATTTGCAAATTTTTTTTTAATGCTTATTCTAGTGTCTGATGCTTTATCCGTTTCCCAGAAGTCTGAACAGTAGCCTCCAGTAACGAAGATGACTAAGAGTCAATTCTGTACCAAGGAACACCGACTGTACTGCTTATTCTGTTCATATTGTGCTCTTCCAGCTTCATTTTCACACACTTACTGAACAAGTTTTGAATCTCCTAATATATACTGGGTATAGCTGAAATGTGTGCTGGGTATAGATGACCACCTCTGGCTGTTTAGAGTCTATAAAAAGACTTGGTTTTGAGAAAGTGATGAAGAATTTATTGGGAGTCAGATAGTATCATTATTGAAAAAAAGTAAACCCAAAATTTAGATATATATATATATATATACACAATATTCTACTATCTTGTGTACTTAGTTTATTTGACTAGTTTCGGGGGGGTGGGGGTTGAGAGACATGTACCCTAATAGTATGTTATACAAGAGCAAACATCTTTTCTACTTTTGCTATTTTTATTTTTTTTTCTCTTTGCCTTCTCCCTTTGACTTCAGTGAACACTTCCTATTATGTCTGTTTTGTAATTGTGACTTTCTGTTTCTGATAGGTGAGAGCTCCATGGAACTGAGATGTTTCACTTTATTTCAAATGAGAACTTGGCTACATACATCTCAATTCAATTACTGTAGCACTGAATTTTCAGTAACGCTTGCTTCCACTACATTTTTGGAGAAAAACCCAAACTGTCACGTGGTTCATAGTCTAATTTGGATCAAGTGCACTTGTCCTTAAGCTATGAAAAGTCTAGCTAGCATACTTAAATCTGAGAAGTTACTTAGAGTGGCTTTGTCTGTACTAAAAAGTGTAATCCTGTGATGTGAAAGGTCACGTTTGTCCTCCTCGTAAGAACAAGCCTTCAAGACTTATCTTAATGGTGTCACTTCATATGGCTGTCTCTTAACGTATGGTATTGCAGAGGAGGCCAATATCACTGACTGAGAAAACCTTAGCTAAACCACTTACTCTGCACACATGCCAATTTGTCTCCAGGAAAAAACGTTGACACCTTGTTTAAAGTAAGATATAGCCTGTTTGATTCTCTAAACTCTTCCCTGGTTGATTATCTTTTTACTAGATATTTTTTCCATGTACAGCTTGTGCATCTCCAGCACCATTTGGTACTACCATTAGTAGCATGTGAGTACTGATGACAGGGGAACAAGTCCCAGCTACCTAGAAATTTCACTGCTGCTGCAATGCTGCTCATGATGATTTCTGAAATGTGAGTAAACAGGAGGTTCTAACACCTAAACTAGAGGAAAAATATCCAAAATAGTACAGCACTGCATATATATCTAGCCAGCTGTTCTTGTATGCTGTGAGGACAACTGTGATAGAACAACAAATACAAATACCTGTTCATCCTGTCCATTTGTGTGTGTGTATGCATATATATAAAAAGAAATATAGCGCACATGTGTGCATATATGTGTGTGCGTTATAAAATACATCAACAGACAAGAAACCTCTTTCTCTCCCTCTCCTCTCCGCAGTTTCCTTTGATAATATTTAACGCTTATGAGTAGCTGATATAGAATCATTTAGGACTACTGGAGAAGAGAAGACTGTGAGGAACTCAAGAGGACTATAAAGCTAGATGCCTGGAAGGCAGAAAAACAGAGGAGACTGAAAGTTGGCAATGCAAGCTAATGCACAATAGAAGGAATAGTCTTAACTACTAACATACCTTGGCAGGTTCTAAACTAACTGCCTTTTAAGGGGAAAGGACCTGTGCACAATCCATGAAGTTATTTGCCTAAAACATAATTGTGCCAATAAGATAATAAATAAGATTGTAGAAGTGTTAACATTATTATAGGAATTGCTTTTATAATGCTGATAAGGATGGAATATTGAATACAGTATATTGGCTATAAAACTAGATCACATTCTATCTTTGTCCAGCCCCGGTTATTTGATCTAGAAAGAATGAAAATAGATATAGCACAGAGGCAGCCTAGCAAATAGAAATATGTTTTATTTAGATTTATATATGCTAATGTATATGAATTAAGCAGGAGCTTCTGTAGCTAAATAGACATCACTCTTGGAATTGCTGTGTCATAGAGATGAAACAGCATGTTTATTTTCAGAGAGCAATGTGGTTCCTGGGGAAACATGGAGGTTTGAGGGGAGGGTAAAAAGAATGGGAATTTGTAGGGAAGACTTTCTCAGTGTTACCTCATTTTTGTAGTCTTGTAGGATGAGCTGAAGCAAGATTCTGCAACTTCTTGACTTTTGACTGAAAAATTGAATCAACCGTGTTACAAGACTCTAAAATAAACAGCCCTAACAAACGTGCAGGACTCTCTGCATCTAATTTGTGAGGGAGGTTTTTTGTAGTTTTTCCTTGCAGAGTATTTAATACTGTAAATTGAACGTTCAGATCTTAGTAACAAGTTCTTTTATGTGTCAGTTTGCTCTCTACAGTTTGAGCTATAATGTAATATTCAGCTGAAGATATTGTAGGTTTGAGGTACTGCCATGGTAGTACACTGCTTTATTTGTGATGTTTCTCTTTGCTGCAAAAGAGTCCCAAAACAATTAGGACAAATCTTTAAGATAATGGCTGAATTTGAATGGACATTCTTGAAGCCACAACTGTCAATGAAATTCAGTGTTAGAATGTCATTTTCATTCTGATCAAACATTACAGTCAGAGACTGCAATTTATTTGGTATCTCTAAAGCAATTATGTCGGCATGATCACCATCTGTGCTAGGCACAATTTCAAATCAATGTTATTCTTTTTTTCTTGAAAGGGAGAGGCCTTTGTTCCTCTTATAACACACTGAAAATAAAATAATTCCCCTTTGTAACTCCATCTATCAGAGAAGGAAAACAAAATGCGAACCTCCTACAATATGGCTTTGATTTGCCTATTGGTGCATTCATAAAGCAATTGTCACAAGTAAAAGAGGGGAAAAAATGCTTGGCTTTCTTTTCATATACTCTGTAAGCCCCTAGATAACTTATGAAAATACGTTATTTGAATTCAGACTAAAAGGTTAATCTTGACTGTCCACTAACCATATTGAACTCTTTCACTATATGTTTTGTAGGATCTGGTTCTGAAATTAGCGATGTGCTGGAGGACGTTTTGCTGCTGTACTGTCTCAGAGAAATTGTATAACCTTTCTACAGTTATTAAGCTCTGGCATTCTATATAAATTGCAGGGCTGGCATCTTAAAGTGAGAGAGATGCATAATAACGTTAATAATTTTGGCATGTCCCTATCCCAAATAATTTCTAAAGTCAGTCAAATGTAAGTATATGATACTAAGAGAACTGTTTGTGGAGTTTCCAAGTCACCAACTAGATAACCAACATCCACTCTTTCGAATTCTTTGTCAGGTTTAGTAACCAAACCTATAGCAAATTGTCTTCTTGATGTGGCCTTAGCTGGCTCCAAGCCTACATTAATGCTGAAGGAAAATTTTATGTGATTATGACCTTTTGGAACACAGCTCTAGGAAGTATATGAATGTTGGTTGGGTGTGTGTGTTTTGTTTGGGTTTTGGGGTTTTTTGTTTTGTTTTGGATTTTTTTTGGTTGAAGTTTGTCTATTTCAATTTTGTAGCAACAGAACAAAATCATAGGAATGCAGCAGAGGTCGTTAATAAGCCTGGAAAAGTGTTTATTCAGCTTAGTACCTTGTGTCTGATGGTAGCTGATTCCTAGAACAGAATGTAAGAGCAAGGAATTTTTGATTACTTTGTCTCCTAGCACTGAAATACTTGTATTTGCAAGAAGGAGATTTAGATAGTGTTTGCGTACTTAATAGAGTTCTCTCTCAAACAGTTTTGGTGTCCATGATATTCTACTGCAAAGAATTCCATTCCTTAACTACACTCTCCAGAAACTGCCGTATACCTTTTGAGGGGAAAAACTTTTTTGTTCTTCACTGCTTCATGTGGTTGCTTGGAGGCGTGTTAAGTTTTTGTTTTTTTTTCCTTTGTGTGATGGCTTTTCTAATCTGGAAGAACTTTTTTTTTTTTTAATCCTTTAAATATGAAGATAAGTAAAATTTTTAGATACTGCTAAGGTCAGTAGCTCTGCTCATTAAAGGAATCATTCTCTTAAGCTTAGGTCGAAAAAATGTTCAACTCTTCCTTCCCCCAGTGATGCTGATAAGCTTTATTTCATCTCCCATGTGGAAAGCTCTCCTACAAGGGAAGGAGAGGACAGTGAAGAAAGACTTGTCCTACAGCTTTGGTTCACTCTTTGCAGTGTGTGTAGGGATAGATCTCTGATTCTCTTCTTACTGTAGTTGAAGAAAAAGGTTTTTCTTTTATTAATCCTATAGAGGATTAATACTTTACTTGGACTCTGGGGAAAAATCCTTTTTGGCTTTTGGCTTATGGGTGAAAGAAGCTTGAGCTCTACCATATGCTGGAGGCTTTAAAAGGGCAATGGTTTCTGTTATCACATCCTATATTTTAATAAGCTGAACCTCAGAGGTGTTCAGCTTTAGGCGTACAAAGCATCTTATGTAATCTGCTGTGACTTGGCTGACCTGTCATAAAGGGCAGAGAAAGACAAAATTCTGTGATTCTTGAGGAACAAGCAGTTTTCTTACTACAACTTCAAACTTTATTTCTCTGAACCAAACTAGTAGGCTATTTAAAGTTTAGCCACCTAAAAATAGTGAATTTAGTTTGATATTAAGACAAAAATGCATGAAGTCTAACCTTAGCAATTTCTTGAGGTTTTACAAAGATAAATATGAAGCCCTGCACTGGGATGGAATAATCCCAAGCAGCAGCCCAGGCTGGACACAGACTGGCTGGGGAGCAGCTCTGCGGAAATGCTCTGAGGGAGAGCTGCATAGGAGCCAGCCTGGGGCCCTGGCAGCCATGAAGGACAACAGCATTTTGGGCTGCATCAGCAAGGTGCAAGGCACCATCACCAGATCAAGGGATATGGCTATTCCACTCTACTTAGCACTTGTTAGGCCACACCAGGAAAACTGTCCAGCTTTGTTCCCCCCAGTTCTAGACAGATATTGAAAAACTGGAAAGGGCCCAGTGGAGAGCCACCAAGGTGAGATCTAATTGCAGTCTTCAATACCTAAAAGGTAGTTAAAGAGAAGATGAAGGTAATGTCTTCACAAGGATGCACTGTGACAGGACAAGAGGCAACAGGCACAAGTTGTTTCAGGGGAAATTTGGTCTGCCTATAAGAAAAAAAATTCTTCACCACAAGAACAATTAAACATTGGAATAGGAGGCCCAGAGAAGTGGTGGAATCTCCTTTGTTGGAAGTATTCAGGACTCTAGGTTTTCTATGGGCCCTGTTAAGCCAAAGCTCTGCTTTCAGCAGAAGTTTGGATCAGATAATCTCCAGAAGTCCCTTCCAACCTAGACTTTTCTATGATTCTAAAAACACTCGTTGAGTGTCTGGTAGCTTCACTTACTGATGAGCTAAAAAATTGCACTTGTCTCATTGGTACTCTGTAGCACAGCCCCTAACTTGCAGAAATCAGCAAGCAAATTCTGAACTTCATTTTTATCTATGGTCTTGTTTCATTATTGTGAGAATCTGGGAGCAAAAGTTAGCTTTGAGCTGGAGCAGTAGGGAACCAGAAAATAAACTACATTATAAAACTGAGCTTTTTGTATTTTAGGTAACTTGATCTCCGTCTACTGAATGCCTTTCAGTAACTGTTTTGTGGAAGCACTTGGGTGGGGACTGAAGATGTATCCTGATACTTGTCTAGTTTTCTATCTGATTCCTTTCTGGAACGAAGTCAGTTTTCTTTAAGTATATCAGAAAACAAATGCACCCCTCTGGTAGCAGTTTTCAGTTTGCCATGTTTCTCCTGAACTATGATGATTATTGCTATGAAATTTCTCTTCCCTCTCAGTGTTTTAAATCATACTCAGATTATTGCTTGGCAGTAATCATTAATGTTCAAAGCATGTCTTTGCAAGGGAATATTGTATTTGTTTGCTTGTTTGTTTTTAGGTGCATTAATTTTACTTTAACAGAAATATGAATGTGGACCATGAGTTACTGAAAACATTTTTTTTCCCCTCACAATACAGGAATGAAGGGAAAACAATGAAATGATCAGACAGCAGATTTGAACCAAATTGACAAAAATAAAATCAACAAAAAGGAGAATTTTTCACACAGTACTAACTAAATCGTGGAACTCCTAGACACAGGTTTGCGAAGTGCAAAAATGTAAATAGGCTCCTCCACTAATATGTTTAAACGTGTTTTGGATGTGGGCATGCAAGTCACTTTGGGTGAATTTCTAGCTTGAAAAAAGTCTGTAAATTGCTGATTTTTTTTGAATCTTGGAGGGCACATTTGGAGAGCTGTTGTTTGATTGCCCCCACCCCAAGTACACTTTTTGCAAGCATCTGCCTCTGGCCACTGTAGAGATGGGATCCTAGACCACATGGGTGTTGGGTATCATCCCATGTGACAGTTCTTCTGTTGTTTAATTGTAAGACATTTGGGGAATGAAGCTTTGTTCATAAAACCTATAGCAGAAGTAAAAAAAACCATGGTAATGTGTGAATAAATAGTTGTGAAAGTAATTGTACTAGAATGGCTTTATAGATTGTAAGTGAAGAGGTTTTTTATGTTGTTCATAGATGTAGTAAGTACATGCAAATATTTGCAAGTAATACATTATTATAGAAAGGAATATACTTCTTACATTAATCGGGTTCATTCCTTCAAATAGAAAAGCACCATGTGGCTTAGGTGATCTGCTAATTGGCTCAAATAATGAATTACAAAGAGCAAACGTTCATTTTTCTGTTTGGCAATCAATCCACAGTCTAAAATATTTGCACAAAACTTACACTGTGGAATGAAAGCAGTGACTAAATTGGGAAGGGGGAGCAGGAGAAAAAGTGTACTTTGGCAAAATTCACTTGTCTGCATAATTTGTTTCCTTGGGTATTTCAGTGAACCCTGTAGGGCTGTGAAGAACTATTGCAGTAAAGTCAATTTAACCTCACAGAAAAAGAATCCGTATGTTCTTGATCTCATTGTGCTCCACCTAGAATTTGGATATATGAGTCACTACTATAAGTGGTTAAATCTGCTAAGGCAGGCTTAGGCACTGTGTGAGGTACTATGCAACAGAAACCTACTTTTTGTTTGTTTGTTGGTTTGGTTTGGTTTTATAACAAGAAATAAGGAGGAAATGAGATAAAGCATGAAGCCTGATTTATAGGCTAGGACCTGCTTGAGCAAATTTGTGCCTTTGTTCTTTCAGATGCTTTCATGAAATTTTCTTTTTGGAGGAATGTAAGGTGAAAGCAGTCAGACTCTTATAGCTTCTTACTTCAGTTCATATAACACGATGTTTGAAGTCACTAGGCAAAATGTGAAGTATTCACTATTACAGTTTTACTTTAGTTTCTGGTTAAGTTCTTTAAAATAGCATTTGAAATGTTAGGGGGTTTTTTTATTGTATTTAAGGAGTTGATTTTTTTGTGTGTGTGGCTTCTCTTGAAATTCATTCTTTTCATCATCAAGTCTTTAGACAGAAGGATTATACTAATGCCTTTCTTGGTTGTGGTAAATGTACATTACCCGAGCAATACTTTTGTTACCTGATGGTCTATCCTCCTCTTTGTGTTTTCAGTGGATTAGCTAGGAACTTTCCAGTTTGGGCACGGTTTATTTTAGTGCATATATGTATTTGTCTGCATAGTTAGGGACAAATGCTGATTGGTCTAACAGTTTGATTCAAAATAATGTGATATACTTATTTACCCCCATATGTCATCAGTTCAAACTCAAGTCACATGAATAGTGACAAATTACCAGCTGTGAAATAAGTAGATACTTCCTATGAGAACAATATCGATATAAAATTTAGCACCACTACTAGACTCGGTAGACTGAAGCTTGAATGCGAGTAAAAGTCTATTTACATTTTCATCATTGAGGTTGTGCCCTGATGCCAAGATTGCATTACTATTTTATGGAGACAAAATTTCAAACTCCTGAGGTATTAATAATGTTCAAGCTCACTTTAATGTAAGTGTTTTCCAATCTCTTCAGATGAAAATTCATTGCTAAGTTACCTCATGTCTTTCAGCCTATCATCTGCAAGATGTTTTCTGAATCATTGCAGTGGTACAATGTACTGTTAAAGTTGAAAAGATAAAGTAAGTCACAGTCATGAAACCATACTTAAAAAAAAAAAAAAACCTTAACACCATATGCAGTTTTTTGACCATTAGGATCAGTTGAATTTCCTACTATTTTCCTACTGTTTAATTCTAAATATAATCTTGATAAATTAGATTGCTGAAAATGGAAACGGTCTGTTTCTTGCTTTCTCAAATGAAGGGCCAGGTTTGCAGCTGAGGTTGCTGGGCACCTTGGAAGCATCTATGGAGATACCTCAGAAAAGAACCTTCTCGAAGGGTTTCCTCGTTGCAGTCGACACTCACTGCTGCTGCTTGCTTTTTGTGTAATAAATAATTGGATCTTTCAGACAATCTCTGCAGCTTGCTGATAAACTGCTCCTAACTCTGTCATAGACTACTAATTTAAATTACTAATTGGAGCAAGACACGAACTTCTCTCTTTTCTCTTCTGTTAATGTTATTTTACAGTGAAGGAGTAAAAATTATATATGAAAATTGTCTCTAGGCTTCTGAGCAAGGGAGGTAAAAATGAATTGCTCCTCTTCCCTGCTTTTGCCTTTCTAATGACAGAATGGGAGTGGAAGGTGGGGAAGAGGAAGGGATAGGGACACATGGCTCCCAGGGTTTTCCTGGGAGCAGTGGCTGTTGGTGAGACAAGTTACAGGTGTCCGTTACAGGTCTCCTCATCATAGCAGGAGCAGTTTGCAGCAACTGTGGTTGCCAGTTTTCTCACATACGCACAGGAGCCATTACTGCTTTACTGCCCTCCGCAGTACAGACAGGCACCTACTCTGGCTCCGGGCATGTGCTGACTTCAGAGGGAAGTAGATGCACAACTGTTGGTAATCACTTTCTTAGGACAGCCTGCAGGTTGTTGGTGTCAGCAGCAGCCCCAGTCGACCACATTTTCTATGGCTGCTGCCTTGAAGACCAGAACAGTGGGTGACTTCTCTGCCAACCCTGGGCTAAGCTAGACAGGCTTGTAACTATGATACAGCTGAATCCCTGGACTATGCCCTGGCTTCCTTTCACAGAACTGAACTTACTCCCATGTGTTTTTTATTTTTCCGCTTTTAAAACTGTGATGTGCATGTGTGCTTTTTAATAACTTGACTTGTGTATCTAAAATAAGGCCTAATCTTCTTTACTGAAGATGGTCGACAATATAAAGATTGATTCTTACATAGAAGGATATATTGTAGGCAAGATAACTCTGTGCTTGTCTTTCTTACTGTTCTCATAAATGTTTGCTGCCATCAGAGATGAAATATTAGCTAGATGGACCTTCAATCAGACCTTGCACTGCCATACAAAAAATGTAAGCGTATGGAGGAAGGAACACCAAGTTTAATTGTTAGCCTTAAAACATTGTACCCGTTATAAAATGGATAGGAGGTAATTAATACGCTGAAGACTTTTATACGGTACCCAGGCAGATTAGATGTTAGTTAAAGTTCAGATTCCAAGTATGGAACATGGTGGTGAAAAGGAACAGAAATGGAAGCATTTTTTTTAACAATCTGCATGAAAATACAGCTGCAATATTGATCTTAATACTAGTGTCATATTAAATGTCTAAAATATAGTCTGGCTCAAGTGACTGATTCCTCTTGAAGAGTGGAAGTCTTTAAGAACGTAGTTCAGCCGTCTAAACTCTAATTTCTTATTCTGTAGATAGACTAGTATGTACCCTGAAGATAAGGAGAGATAGAGATGAAGTAAAAATGAGGTAAATGGAGTTGTAAAATACTTCACTCCTATCAGTATAGATGTCTCCTGCTTGAATTCCAGATGTTGCACCATATGACTGCCATTTACTATTACACGCTACTATGAAATAGATGATCTGTTAATCTGCATGCATATTAGAAACAGGGTTTTTTTTAAAAATCATCCATAAAATATTGTTAATAAAGAGCATAGTTTATATAATATATAATAATTCAGAAGTGCTAGTTTTAGTCAGTACTAATGTGTGTACTCATAGAAGCAATGTTGGATGTGGCAGATCGTACCAGCTTCAGCTGCATCTTTCAGTTCTTATGTAAGTTTCTTGTTTCAAATAATATCACTCTTTATTTTTCTGTCATCAAATTGGAGACACACCAAATAAATATCAAACATGCAAAATAATGCAAACATCTGGAGGAATTACACTATTAAATATAATTTTCTGACTTGTCTGATTTCTTATGCCACTAAGAAGGTGGGCTACATGGCAGATATATAGCAGAATGGAGTGACTGTGGGGATGAGACTGTGACCTGCAGCAGGGCCCCAATTGCAATGAGGTGCTGGCAGACCATCTCCTGACTATAAACTAGTTCTCATGAACAGCTAATAGCCTGATAAGCATGAGGAGTTGGGAAGTGGTCTAGAATTGGTGTATACCTTGCCTGCAATACTGTTTGAGTTGTCCCTTGGTGAGCTTACAGACTGCAGGCAGCCTTAAATGAATTTTTAAGCATTGCTGTTTGTACAGCTGTTTGTTAACTCCTTGTCTCAGAATGTTTCTTGCAGCTTCCTGATTTCTGACTAATTGCAGTTAGCTGCATCTTCTAATTTGAGTCATGTTTCCTTACTCCTTAACCTTAGCTTAGCTTGTGAGATCTGATTTTGGTCTTCATTTCTTATAGGCAGACAGTCAGCAGCAACCCAATAAATAATCATCTCTTCCCTTTTTCAAGGTTTATCCTAACCAAGTACGATGTCTTCCTTCAGAATCCCCATGCTGGTTGAGGTTTTAAACTACAAGAGCCTGAGTAAAACCATCAATAACTCAATGCCTTATTTCAAACAAAGTATTCTCCAGGCAGTCTTGTCTTAGTTGCTGCCTTTTATATATGAGAGTAAAGGAAGGATGGACCTTAAATGGCTTGACTGGTCAGCTTAGTGACTGCAAGTTGTGCAATGAGACCAGGTACATATTTTTATTATGTTATAGGGACTCTACTACTTAAATACTTAAGCTTGAAAAAAATTTTTAGTCCATTTCCATAGCTTAATTGAAGTTAAACTGCGGTCTACATACACTGAAATGGTAAATGAGCTTTCAAAAGTAATGCATGTTTTCTTTTGGTTGCACAGGAGTTTAAAAATGCGCTATTTTTAATTTGGATTGTATTTTTTTTAAGACACGTACTTAGACTGTATTTGTTGCCCAAGATGATCTTACAGTACTTCTTACTCTAGGTTTCTGTTTAACCTCCCTTTAGTGATAAGTTTGCCTATTAGTTGATTTCAACTTCCCTTAAATGTCCTTTCTTTGATGTTAGTGTTTGTGGTTCACACAGACAGGTAGAGCACCCTGAAGCTAAGGGAAGCAATGTAAGTAGTGCTGACAGCTTGTCTGCCTTCCCTAAGCAAACTGCTGCGTGTGTGTGCCCCTTCATAGACTCCATCCCCTAACACGGAAGGTCATTTACTAGTTTCTCAGCTTCAGGACGTAGCCGTGCTTTCTAAACAAGGTATGTTTAAGCTGCATAGTCTGCTATTACGAAACTTTTCTCTACTGTCCTAATGACTTCAGTCTCATTAACCTGTCCACCCCTCCTCTCTCAAGCATCTTTGTTTATTCCATGCTGCTCTCTGCAGATGGCAGAGCCCTCCTGAGATAACCAGAAAATGATGAATCTCTCATTAACTTTCCTTTTCAGAGACCAGCTTCTCTTACAGATGTCTTCGTGAAATTAATCACAATGTCACCCTCACATTTACTTATTTATAATAAAGTCTTTTTTTAATTTGATGGGGGTGGAGGGGAAAATGGCCTAAACTTCTATTTACAGTATTTCATCAGGCTGATTATGAAAGAACTGAAAATAACTTTGTTAAAAGATCTCTGACTTAGCAGATATCAGTGCTGAAATAAGGTTAATTAGATCCGTATACAGATGGCTCATTCCCTACCAGCCCAGCATGTGGATGGAACTAGCTAAAGACTGTCTGCGTTTGACCACGTAGTTTTCCTATTTGAGTGAAAAGCACAGTACCTGCTGTAGTAAATAACATTTATAAAGCACCTTTACTGGCAATGATAGTAAGGCAATGAGAGCCACTGTTTTTAAAATAGAACTGAACGTCTTCTGAATACAAGGCTGTGAATCACATCTTTCTCTTCCCTTCTTTCATAAACTGTTGCAAGCCTAAAAGCTTACACTTCAGGAGTGGTTCTGTATTGTTGCTGTAGTAGTGTAAATAGTTTTAATATACATGTGGAAAGGAGGATGTGCAATTGCATAAAACAGACTGATGAAAGAACAATCCTCTTCCTAAATTCACAACAAAGAATCCTGCTGTCTTGCCAAACTCCGGTCAAACTTTTTTTTTTTCCCTCCCCCCTTCCCCAGATGGAAGTATATGTAGGATTCATTCTAACATGCTGAATGTCCCTTTAAAGGAAAGGATACAATCCACTCAGTCAGCAGCGCCATTTGCTGTATCACTAAAGCAAGAGAGCGCTGAGTATTGCTCCCATTTGATTTTTACTATGTAAAATGGAATAGGTTCCCAAGGGAAGGTATAGATGGTCTAGATGTAAGTGGAAAAGACTTATCCAGTAACTTCATGCAGCTCAGAGTGCTGCATTCCTGTTTTAATGACAAAAAACAATTTTGCATGTCTTTTTTTTTTTTTTTAATACCTTCTAGTTACTAATTCCCCTCCATGCATGTGTGCGCACACACGCTCACTCGCTCTCTTTTGGTAGGTGTTAAATTCTGCTCGCCACTGAAATGCAAATATATCCTTCTGTGAAATGCAGCCATACTACTTCCATGCAGTGTTCACTATTCTCTCTTAAATTAGTGGTTATCTGCTTGCTTGAGCCTTGTAACTGGGAACAAACAGAAAATTTATTGCCAATAACAGATGGCAGGGAATGGAAATATGGAATGTAATTCACTGATTCATTTGTTTATTAGTTACAGTTTGGATAAATAAAATTATTTTTGAGTGGTATGTATCCTTTGGGAATCTAGTTTTTCATTTGCATATTTTTCACTGAGTTATCCTGGGACCCTGTTATAAGCAAGATAAAATACACAAGAAAACACTGTATTCAAGCTTATGTGACATAAATTTTTAGACTGATCACAGGAACGCTTATCTTCTATTTCTCTACTAAGCATGCACACAGAATTCATCTTTTTGTGTCAAAAGAAAGACCAGGGGCATAGATCATGGTTTATGATGTTAGTGAAGTCCCCAGGAGACAGTTATTTCACAGTCAAAGTACAACAGTATCTTACAGCTGTTTTGCACAGTGAATATTTCAGCCTCTGAAGCAATGAAATTAGGCTTTATTCATGTCTTCAGTGTATCATGAATAAAAGATGCATTCTATTTCACTGGTTTATAAACTTTAAAAAAAAGAAAGAAAGAAAGAAAGAAAGAAAAAAGACGCATCCATACTGTATAGTTGCCAAAAATAGCTGATTCCCCCATCTGCCTCAGATAGGCTGGAGTAAAGCTGTGTGAATCCTGCCAGTTCAGTCTTGATTTGAATAACAGCTCCTGTAGTAATTGAGCAACTCGCAAAGTGGTAAATCAGTGAGCAGACAGAAAAATAGTATGGAAAAGTGGTAATTTCTCCAACTACATTCAAATGCCACAAGCACCCAATTTTTTCTTCCCAATTTCTATTGAATCAAAAGATTTTCAAGGAGTGTTATTTTCCCCTCCTTTCTCTTCCTTTTCGTTTTCACTGCCTCTTGCCTCTCCTCTGCCCATCTGTTCTGTTCTCTACCATTGTAAAATAGCAAAGTCAGAAAAGGGAGACTCATTTTGCTCACAGGATTTGAGATTAGTGGTTGTTTGAATTTTTCCAATAGTGTGTTCCAGTGCTTCAATTTGATTTCAACGTAAGCTGTCTCTTGCTGTCACAAACGTGCTCCTTTAGACGGAGAAATTTCTGGAGGGAAACCATGCTGCTAATGGATGTAATCTCTGTGACAATGGTTTGTTTTGTTATGAGGACGAGTTCCATAAGCAACTTTGAAAATTTGGAAGGAGCGTTTCATTGCACGTTCTGTGAGGAAACAGCATAGGGGGTCGCTGTAGTGATATTTTAAAAATCAAGAGTATGTGTTACCATGTTTTGAAACAAATGAAGCAGCTCTTTATTTTGTATACTAAGCTCTTGTGTATTGACATAAACACAGCAGTAGAGCTAACAGTAGTGTCTCCATGGTTCCATGGAGATTCTGTGAGATGTGCACAGGCAACCTGTGGGATTGTCCACATCCCCATTTATTTTGAGTGTCTGCTACTTGCTCTGCTATTACTTTCCTCTCTGTGCTCCTCCATGGTGCATGATAAATCCGACTTCTGGGAAAAGGTGTGAAGTGTAAAGCTGCCTTTAAATTCTTGATGCCTCTTTATGTATGTATAGAGGAACAAATTATACTGGAGAGCAGGCTTTGATCCTGCCCACTCTCATGACTTTCTGTACTATGTTAAAATAGTCAACTGTTATTTAAGGTAATTCATGTACCAAATTGCAGAGCCTGTGATTCCCTGTGAAACAAAGGTGAAGATCAGTCTCGAAGGGGGATGTCTATGTTCATTTTCTATAGATAATCTTTTTTTAACAAAGCTCCCATTCATGACATACCATTGCTTCATAGTTTCTATCACGTGCTTTCTTTTCCGCCCACATAAATGAATATTGGGAGAAAACTGTATGGGTTTAGAAAAGTCTTGCAAACTTAGGACTGCTTAATCAAATCACAGCTTGTAAAACATGTTGTACAAACACAATTTTATAAACTTGAAATCATTGTTATTTGTATATGAAAAGAGAAAGTGATTCCTAATAGATCAGCTACACGCTTAGTATGTTTAAGTGCTTGATTCTTAGTCTGTGATTTTTAACAGTACACATTTGCTAGGATTGCTTTGTTAGTAATTGCTTGAGGAAAATTGCTAATAGATCATGACACTTCATATCTTTGTTTGTAATATAATAATCCTTTTGTGTTACGCTGATTCTGAGGCTAAGCCAGTTTTTTTTTTTTTAAATCCATTCTATTATTCTGAAAAAGCTTATCAAAATATAGAAAAAGCATTGTAGGCTTACAGTTATACAGTAAGGGAAGAAAAATAGGTGCAGTGATTTTTTTTGCTTCTATTGCTTCTCCCCTGACCAGTCTGTAGTGTGTCCTGGTTTTAATACGAGAACTTCCAAGATAGCTTCTTGGCCACATGAGCATTTCAAAGTATGTTATTTCAGATGATCCAGACCTGTCATAGCTGTTCCTCTCTCACATTTCAGTCTTGCATCTTGTCTTACCAGTATTTTCAGGTAGCTGAATCCTCTACAGGTGTTTTTATCACATAATAACAAGTACAGGTCCTAGTGAAGCTGATGTCTATAACACGACTGTTACTAGAACTTCATTATTGTCTCTATCTGAATAGTAGTCTAGAATGTTGTTAGTGTATCCTGCATTGCATAGTTTCTAATCTTTATAAATTTTGCTGAACATGTCCCTCAGAAGTGTTGCATACTCGTTTATAGTAGCTTGTTTATCATCAGAATGTCACTATATGAGAAGAGCTTAAGAGAATAAAACATAAAAGAATAGCCAGAGTCCAGCCACATCTTTGTGATACAAAGCCAGGTCTAAAAGTAAAATCTTATTTAAAAATCTCATGAAAGGCAATTTTTAATTCCGAGGGGAGTGGAGGGAGGGTCATCTCCAATGTGTAATGGGAGCTTATACTGAAGTGCAAGACACTGATCATAACTTCACACCAAAAGAGTCACATCATGATAAAAGGTCAGCCTGGGGGCCGTCTTCTGAACTACAAACTCATCTTGATCTAGTTATTCCTTAACAGCTGAAAATTCTTAGGCTGCAGTTCTGACCAACTGGTAGTTGAGATGCTCACTAATGAAAGAATGACTTTGTCCTGAACTAATGGTGGATCGTTACTGATCTTTAATTGAATGACTGGGAACAGAGTTTACCTAAGGTTACCTTATCCTATTTGCTAGAACATCTTGCCTAATGTCTAAGGTAATATTTAACCTCTCAGTCACCACACTGGCCTTTAGAAGGTGTGCTAATTGATCTTAACTACCATGTGTCCTTTTCCTGTGATGTACTGAAATGCATAATAATAACCTGTTTTCGTATACCACTTGATACAGTAGCATGCACTCTTCTTAAATGAAGTACATATTCCCTTAGAAGTCCTCTACTGTGACAAAGAGCTGCCTTCATCTGAACACTTCTTCTCAGATTGCACAGGAAAAAGAACCTGGCTGATTAAAATGTATTTTGTCATCTGTATGTAAATGCTGCATTTTCAGGACCTGAAAATATAAGGAATTATTCAGAGCTGTCAGTGAGGGGGATGACTGGATGACTTAATTGGTCTCTTCCATGTCTAATTTTTATGATATTGTGAATACAGAAGAAAATATAAATTAGGATGTATGCAGAAATATATTTTGTGCTCTCTTCTTTCATTTTGACTGGGTACTTCTTATTCAAGCACGTAGGAGTTTCATAATTATGGCAACTTAAGAATAGATGTATTAATCGAGATTGTATGGACTGAGTGAAAGGGTGGGAGGGAGTTTCAGTTCATTCTTCACTCTTCTTGCCCATCTCCTCTTTTTTCTTCTAAGACTTTTATATGTTCATTTAAATTTCCAGATATCATTATAAAGTACAGTAAGGCTTCTTGATATGAAAATTAGTGCAAAAATTTAGTTTTTTGTTTTTAAGACAAGCTCAGGAAAGAATGTAATCACTATTCAGCTTACATTTAAGAATAATTTTCTTACTCTTAAGAGGATTGTTTGCAAGCTTGAAAAGAACAACTACTTAAGTAATTTAGATGAGTTTTTTATTACCTAGACGGTATAGTATCATTCATTTCAGATTTGTTTTAAGAGTGGATATATTACTTTATTCATCAGGGTCAATTAAATTACAGTAAGTAGCTATATGCTTGTCATGATGATAGTCCATTTTCATCTTAGGGGTAGCCTCTGCACACAATTCACACAATGCAGCTATTAGAGAAGCGTTCTGTTTGGTGCCAAAAGACTGAAAGAGCTTCAGTAGGGAAAATTGCCAAGAAGTTAATATTTTTTAGTTTTATTGGCAGTTAGTTCTATATGTGAGTATGTATTTATATATATATATATATATTTTTTTTTGGCTACTTTAGTTGCATAGGTCTCTCCATAGACAAGACACTTCCAATTCTCTTTCTATAATCATTGCACCTAACAGGGAAAAATCTTCCTGTTCATTATTTTGTGACTTTTCATTATTTCTTCTTCGTATTGTAAAACAGGCTCAATTAATTTTATTTTCTATTCTCTTGATGCATGCTTCCAGTGGAGATAGAAAAAGAAATTGCATATTTGATATTGGATATATCCAGTAGATCCTTCAGATTTGTCCTTATCTGTCTTATCCAGTTACTCTTAATCTACCATATCTTATCCTTTTGCACTTGTGTCATTTGTGTCCAAAAGACAGAGCCATCTTTGATGGCAGTGTCCTTTTTATGACAATTCTCTCTGATTTGCAGATTCTCCAGGAAGAAACAACAGCATACTGTAGGTAGCAGGATGTAATTTCTATCCAAATGGAAATTATCAGTGCAGATAGGACCAATTTTTTATGTCCAAATAATTAATGAAGCAACATGTAGAAAGAATGAGTTAAGTTGGCAAGACCGTCACTATATTTCCAATGTTGGAATATTTTCTTTAGTTATTTCATACAGAATTCCTTCAACTTTAAGCTTAACTGTAATTTTGTTTTTCATTTTACTAATTCTTATATTAATGTCTAAATTCTCCTGTTATGTTATCTGAAGTCAGATAGTCCACTCCAGCAGTGCCTGTTCTTAAACAAAGAAACAAAATCCCTTCCCCCATTTTAAGGCTAAAAATTGCGGTAGATTATCTTGAAAATGTTTGTTTATATATGAATTAATTATAGATTTTTATATGAAAATATAATCAAAATGCAAAGTAAAATTCTTGGGAGTTACATAACTTTTATTGTGCTAAACTCAAAGTTTTTGAACTAAAATAGAGATAACTCTTCAAGTATTGATGCTCACCACTTAGATCATGATAATAATTACTGTTCTAAAATCTTTTTCTGCTGTCAAAAAAAAGCCCCACAAAGAACAGAAGGTCTGTCTCCTGTTTGTTTTCTAAAGCAGAAAAGTTGACAACTTCAGAACTCCCGTCTGGTTAAAATCTTTTATGTGCCAGTGCTCTCTGTGGCAAGAACAGTTCTTACTCATTTTTGTTTCCTTATGCACATCATCTGTGTCTCAGAAGCTAGCTAGCACTTGTTGTCTACATCAATATTACATTTCAGAGTGTTGCAGAACCGTAATTTCATGTGGCTGCAATTTAATATGCAATCGGCTTTTTTCCATCATAAATATATTTTTCCCTCTTCAATGCCACAAACTGTTTAGTTACCATAGAACTGTGGAATCACTATGTACTTGTACATCATCTATCATAAAAAGGAAAGGAATGCAATTTGAATCATCTGTCTTGTTAATCAGGAAAAAAGCTACCATTAATTTCTGGGACATTACATGTAGTGAGGGAGTCTAAAACTGTATCATCATCTATGATGTCTTTGCATGATTTATGGGATACAGGATAAAGTACTTACTCAAATCTAGCATAAATGTGTCCATCTTTTAAGCTGGTCCTATTCAAAGATCCACTTCCTAGAGTAACATTCAAACACTACAGTCTCAGCTTTACCCCTTAAAAAGGAAAACAAATACAACAAAATCCTCCTGGCTGTGCAGAAAAGCTTTTACGTACGACTCTAGTGTAATTAATTTATGTAGCCTCAATACTTCATTTGGAGAAGGTCGAGCGTAATCTTCCTTCTCCACCTCCTCAGGCATCTGAATTGGGCTGTAAGCACCGGATCCGTGCTGTTCTGTGTATCCCATGAGCATCCCTTAGGCGAAAGCTTGGTACGTGCATAGCTGTTCATGCATCTAAGCAGACAAGTGAACACCACAGCACAATGATGGGAGCAGCCTGCCTTCATAAGTGTTTCTTTAGAGCAGGGGCTGTTCTTTCTGCTTCTGGAAATGGAGGGTGGAAGAGGAGCTGTCCTCTTTAGGGACTCTAGGACCCTATGCCCTCCTGTGACCCTCACACATATTGATAGAAAATGAGACGAGGCCTTCTGTTATAGCATGTTTTGAGCCCAGAGAGCATTATTCAGCACTACTGTGTCAGAGCTCTCTAGATATCTGCAAAACACTGACAGAGTAGCTACTCTGGAATGATTTAACAGAAAACTGTTTGAGATCCTTGAGATTATCTTGGATGTGACCTTACAAGGTGCTGACCGTGATGCAAAGATATGGCATTCTCATCTCCCATGTGGTGTTCAAATAACACCAAGACGTGAAACCTCTTAAAGATGTTAACTTTTCAGTAGGCCTGGGGCCCTACCAAGCTTGACTGCAGCTTACAGTTATATCATTATTGGAGTGGCTGGTAAAATAGTCTTTATATATTTATTACCTGACCTGATGCTGTAATTCACTTGAATAGCCTAAATGCCTAAATTACTTAGAAATTACTGCAGTAGCCTGCTTATTCTTATATTCTTTCCCACATAAAAATGCAAACATGAGCCACTACAAAAATAGGATTTATACCACTGATTAATATATATTTAGATATCAAAAATATTTTACTGTTATATTCTGTAAAATCTTCTGAAAGCATTAATTCAAAAAACTGTATGTGTAGGAGTAAACTTCCTATGAAGTCTGCAGACTGCTGAGTAATGATGAGTCTTTACATCACTAATAAAGCCTTGTCCTTTCCTTGTAAGAATCTAGAAGTACTCTGCAGTGCATATGTGCAGAACTTCCAAAGCGTCTTATTTATTCAGCACCTCATGGGTAACAGGGCAGGATTTTTTTATATGCTGATTAAAAGGCAAAAAAAAATGCAGTTTTCTTAAGGAATTATGATGGTTTCATGATGAATGCTGACATTTTGTGATAGCTCTTCAAACCTCCTGTCCTGTAGTTCTCAGGTTCACTGAATTAGTTTTAGCTGCCTGTCTTGCTGAAGAGCCCATGTGTCTAAGGTGAACCACACATGAAAGATGAGATCATTCCCTAGCTTTCTATTTTTTTGTCCTCTGAGTGTATGCATTCACATCTGGAAAACAATATGCTTGCCTTGTTTAGGGTATTCCATAATGTGTTTTGGTACTCACTACTTTTGGGCTACAGCAGTTGGTGTAGCTCTTCTAACTAATTAAATCCAAATTAATCCAGATTCTTATAGGGCTTCCCATCTCATTTCTGTAGCTGAGGAGTGCCGCTCTGACAGCCTTTCTGAAATCAAAGCAATATTTCTTAAATCATAAGAACAGTGTTTTCAGAGAAGCTGATACAATAAGATAGCCACACTAGGGATTGTCGGCCCTTAGGTGTTCACAGCATTAGGGTGCTCAAGCCATTTCTGAAATTCACATGTCTCAGCCGAGATCTGGGAGCTGCTGTTGCGGTGGTTGTCTTCCGTCACTGTTGCTAAGGGGATATCTACCAGATTAAAATGCAGGTACGTGGTCTTTGGCCCACTCGGAGCCAGTTCTATAGCCTAGCAAAGAACTGAGTTGTAATATTTAGACACTAACATTTAAGAGATCTATTTGAAGTTATTTTTCAGATTCTTTTTGAAGTAAACCAGTGGAGTCATAGCACAAACATCCTAATAACACTGTCAACATGCAGTATTTATAAATAATTGTGAGGAATGCATAATTCTAACTTTTAATCTTATGTTTCATGAAGCGTTCAAGAAAATTGAGTCTCTGGGTTTATTCATGCTGTTGCCAGGTATGACTATATGGTTCAGAGGCAAAATGCCAGCACTTCTTTGCGAAGAGTCTCAGAGGTGAATGTAGGAAAAGAAAGATGTAAGTTCGGATACAGCTGATGACTAGAAGCTTAAATTTCTTTCATCAGCTCTCTGCAGCTGCAATTATGGTGACCTTTCAAGTTCAGGGAATATACAGGCAGATGCATTTGCAAAACCACTTAAGCATCCTAAAATGGAATACTCAGAATATGAAGAATAAAAGTTGTTACACTTCATTACAATGTTTTTTTTCCCCTGCTTTCGGCCAAACAATACGTAATGAGAAAGGATTTCATCTTGAGAGGAGTTAGAAGCAAAATGCAAAAGCAATCCTGTGTCTAATTTATTCATATAATTACTGCAATTATACATTCAGATTGGACAGTTGCATATGTAACTGGCTATTTGTGGATCCTGTAGGCAGCTAGCCCCTATCCTCATGTAGCTGTAGTAAATCCATATGCAAATTAGATGCACAATTACAATTTGATTATTTCAGTTTGTGTGATGTATGGGTCTCCCTGGTCTTCATGTAAGTTAGACTGGTGTGTTAAAAGGTACGCAGTAAGTCTGATGCCCTACCAATGATACCAGCTGCAATCACTTGCGTTTGTATGTTGGAAGTTGCAAACAGCATCAGCAACGTTGCAGTCGTGCTTAGCTTTATTTATTAGCTACTTAAATTTATTTGAAAGAATTACTCATGCTCCTTGGCCAGCTTCTAGGATACATAGGGAAGAGCCCTAGGCTGGATCTAACCTTTTATTTAAAGTTCTACCTTTCAAGTAAATCTGTTAACTTTCCTAATCTTAGAAATCAGTGGGGAGCTGATTTCCCTACTACAGAGACACAGTGAGTCTAGCACAAAATAAGCCTAATGTATTGAATACTGACTTTGTAGGATCACACTGCATGTATGTAGGTTTCTTCTGAAGGTTTAAACAGCGCTATTATGTCCCAGACTACAAAATGCTTTTGCTTTCTCTAACAAAACCGAAACAGAAGAACTTGCGGCTTTCTGCTGCAATTCCTTTTGTTTGCGCAAGGTGGAGGCTACCCAAATTCTGCCTGTGTTGGAGAGAGCATTCAACAAAACTATCTGCACCCCAAAGACTCTATGGATTTCCAAAGCATGTAAAGGTGCTGGGGACCAAATCCTACTTCTAGGCCCTAAAGAGTTTAAGTATGTAGTGTGGATTTTGCTCTTCATCTAAAAAAGTGATCCAAACAACAGCTTAAAGGTACTATTCATTTTTCAGGTGGTGGTGGTGGAGGAACTGATGCTGATTCAAAAACAAGTTCTAATTTGCCCAACCTAAATAATTATCTCCAATCTTTGACTAAAGTACCCTCATCCTATTTTTTTTAGCAATAAAAAACTACTTATACTATTTATGTATGTGATTTGAGACGTGTTTTTGTCCTAAAAAAACCCACTCATTCTCAGTGCTGGACAGGGTGGAAAAAATCTGAAAGCAAATCTTATTTCCAAGCCCTTACAGCTATAAAACTATATAGAAAATGGAATAAATATTGTCTCTTCTTTCTCTTTAAGCCTTCTATGTTATTTGTACTCTCTTTATTTATTTGTTCATACAGAAAGAAATATGTCTTACCATAACAAGACCAAATCAAAAGCTTTGGCAGAATGCTTTTCTGATATAAGCTAATGGAACACTACTCTTTTGTTTAGCAATTTTCTTTTCTGGAAAGGAGCTGATGTAAAGTCAATCCCAATAGACAGTGTCCCTGACTTGCACGAAATTACACCCTGGATTTTGCAAAAGTCTCAATTTATTTTTTGGGGAGTCAACATTTTCTAGTCTTTTTCTTGGGGCTTATTACCTCTTCATGAAGATCACTTGGTTTGAAATAATGTTAACTGGAGATATAGATGGAACAGAGTTTGAAACATAAAACTGGGCTACCTCTGAGTAGCAGTCTGAAATTGCTGGAAACTTTCAACAGTCCGAATAACTTCAGAGACTCTTCCAAATGTTTATTAATAGATTTGATGGATATTCTTAAAATTAAAAAAAAAATTATTTCCATGTGTAGTTGTATTTCTGCAAACATATTTGTAATTGTGATGCTGCTATAGGTATCATAAAATAGCTGAGGTTGAATGAGACCTCTGAAGGTCATCTAGGCAACCTCCTTGCTCAAAGCAGGGTTAACAAGAGCAGGTTGCAACTCACTTTTTTTTTTTCTCCTAAATAAATAAATCACTTTAAATTACTGTAGCTCTAGTGCAACCAACAGTTGCCAAAAGGATACAAATGAGAGAATGAGTCATTTTTTAATGATCTTGGCATGTTTTGCATTTGATTCAGATTTGATGCATTTTGCTTATGTTCATCAGCTGGCTTTTAGGTAACTCTGTTTTTGAGTCGTGCTAAACTGAACAATGTAAATTCTATACTGTTATTTATGAATAACAGTACCAATATTAACCTTGATAAAATAGTTTAATTCCTGAGCTTATGCTTTGGTACTGCTGCGTGTAGAGAATACCAGTTCAAGTGCCCATTTGAGGTTAATTTGAAACCAGTCTTGGGCTGTTAGGGCTCATACACAGAGCAAATAAAAGTGATCCTTGGCATCTGATATTACCCTTTGTATTTCTTGTATGTCCTGGTGTAAATGAGGGCACTTAGCCACATGATAGCCTTTCGGTTCTCTTGTTCTCAGGCTTCTCAGGGCACTGATACTGCTATCTGCAACGATATGTTGAAATATTGGTAGGAAGGGGTTTTTAAATGTTCTTCTTTATACTGTTCCTGTCTTAACTGTTAAAACATCTTATGGATCAATTTCCTCTCCTGTTTATGATTACGTAGGCTTCCTTGCGCATGGCATCACTGAAAAATACAGCAGTTGCCTATGTGAAAAAGCAATGGCTATATTTATAGCTGTCTTAGTACAGCTTAGCAGTAAAAAACAAATACAGTTTAATCACACAGGTCTCTGCAGACAATTATGTGTTATAACCTCTCAGATATATTTGAGAATGATTATTGTTAATATTTTTCTCTTGTCAGATTCTGAAATTCTGAAATTTCCAAATAGTCAATGAAGCCTGAAGGTGTGTGTTGTTGTTTTTTTTTTCTCCTTTGAAAGATGAGAAGGTTTTTTTTTTCTCCTTTCTCTCCATTGTATTTTATCACAATGAATGGAGGATATGGAACAGAGTGGCATAGTACGGTTTGTTTCTTTGTTTTTTTTTTTGTTTGTTTCACAGTCCTATTGACCTGTATGGGATTGTAGCAGCTTAACTGAGGATGGAGTTTGGTTGCAGCATTTTTCCCTTTTTCCTAAGTTTTATTACCTAGCTTTTCAACTCTTTGGATACACTAGTCAACTGATCAAAAATCAGTTGTTATGTACAGCAATGTTTCCAGCTTGCTATCACTTACAGACTCTGCTTTTAACATTTATAGCCTGATGCCTGCTAAAACTTGGTGCAATTTTGCAACTTCTGTCGCTTGTATGATCCTTTGTGTGATCCACGTGGATGTCGTATTAACGAGTTTCCCTCTGTGTGTGTATATATGTAAATAACTGTTCATCTGTAACTCAGTAATAGTAACAGTAATAGCCTAATTCATTATATGACAAAGCTAAGTGTTATAGTCAATACCTGGTCCTCAGCTGTGAAGCTGGAGGCGCGAGAGGTTAGACGCTGACTAATGAGCTGAGAATTTAGGAACCTCTGGAGAGTGACAGACGTGACTGAAGAGTTAAGTAGAACATATCAAGTCCTTAATTACCCCACTTCCTTTTCTTTTACAGAACAAAGATACGCTTAACCACAATCTGCCCTTTACTGAAGGTAGATTGGAAGTGATTTTTGTCCTAATTAGCAGAGACTTCTGTTTTCTGTGTAAAGATTATTTCTGTATATTTCTTGGAGATATTTGAATAGACCCTCCTTTTAATAGTCCTTCTTAAAAAATGAGAAGGTGAAAGATCTGAACTCTTTTACTTGGAACAAAAGCAGCTTTGTAAGGTGAGTTGCTGAACCTGAGGCTGGTAGTCCTCTAATTTATTCAGAAATCTAGTTAAGCCTGCAAATTTAACATAGATATGATTACTCCATTCTGGAAATATGAATATAAAAAATAAAATGAAAAGAGGGAACAGAAATGAGAGGAAACAAAAGGCCCACAGCATTGAATGTGTTCTCGGGGAGGATGCATCAGGTAGAAATGATCTGGTTTTTTTTTTGTTTTTTTTTTGAACTCTCACATTTTGAAAATCTCCAAAGTCTTCATATGTAAGAAAGAAGACCTTCTCTGATAGAAAGCGAAAATCCCTATCATAGAGGAAAGGATTATAGAAACTGTTCTTAAAAACTGTGTAGCTTCATATCTCCCATTGAAGTTAAGGTTATCAATAGCAGTATGAAATAACAGATTTTATGGAGCAGCTGAGAAAATCCTACAATACAAGAGTTTGCTAACCAAATAGCAGCTCTCACATGAACTTCCAACTGTATGCACAGCACTATTTTTCTTTTTTCTTAGGTAGGACAGAGGTTTAAATGCATATACTTGCTTTTTCAAGCCTTCGGTGACTGCAAGAGAAATGAGATAATTTGGGGGAAAAAAAGCACACCAAATCGCTCTAAGGTGCAAACACAAGTGTCTGTGATAAGTTTAATAGGCTTGATGGGCACTGTCAAATGGATGGATGTATTGTGCAATGCTTCCAATGGCTGACTGATCTGATATTTACTTAACAAAACAAAAATGCCTAATGTCTGAGAAAAATCTCTAATATCAAGGTGCGTGGAAAAGTTATCTTTGGAAAATTTGAAAAAAAAAAAATCTAGGCATTGAATAAAAAATCGCCTGAGATAATTCTGCACCTTTCAACCAAAGAGTCAAATACCTGAATGGGAAGACTTTGATTGTCAATGTGGTAGGGTAAATATAAAGAATTGCACAATTAATGTATGCTTGAAGCAAATTTCATTAATCTCTTATTCTTTTACCCTATCTCTTTTGTAAGAGGAAAGCAAGTAAGTAAATGAAGCTTCCTTCTGTTATCTACAGAAGGGAAAATAAATAAATCATGCCATAAACACTGGTCTCAAGTAAGCCCTGTTTCTTATCTGACAAAGGTTAACAGGTTGAAGGTGTGAGCTCTGCTCAAAGCTTTTTTTGTAGCTGGGGAACTCATAAGCACTTCCTCCCACCTGGGTTCTCTGATAATAAATGGGGGGTGGGGGGAGCAGAGCAGTTTTTTGCACAGTGGGAGCACAGGAAGACTGGTTTTCACAAACTGTGAGTTCGTTATTTTTGTATTGGCTGTGGCTGAACTTTGCCAGAGTGTTCAAAGGTTATGACAGCATCATGGGCATGCATTTGCACAGAATTAATTTTCTTTGGAAACCAGAGCAGTAACTTTGAAGACTACATAGCCCTATGTACTTATTGCAACGCTCCTGGGTGATGAAAACTAAAGGTTTGGGGTCAGGGGGAGGACTGGGGAGGTGGAATTGGGCCTTATCTGCATGGCAGAGTGTTTCTGGCTTAATTTACATTGGTACTGTTATTTAAACCAGTTGCTGCATGCTTATTTGAATTGATAAGCTGAAGCATTAAGGTTTGTGTGTGTGTTGGGTTTTTTTTCTTAATTTCAAAATGTGGTTGAAGGTGTCTTTGTGGCTTTACATGTGGAAAAACATAACTTGAAACATAATTGAACAAGATATTATTTTGGGCCCACCAGAAACTGCTGCTGGCAGAAATCCAAAACTGCAAATGTATTTGCAGTTGACATGATGTAATTAGCAGGGTATTTCAGTGTAAGTGGTCTCTGTAATGATTTTTGCTGTATACTTCATCATTTTTTTTTCTAATTCTCTAAAAGAAATAGATAAGTAGTCTTAAAATAATGATGAAATATCTCCCTTTTATTCTATTCTCAGCCTTCAAAATGCTGAGAGAAAAAATTACTAATAAAATTAAAAAGGCTGTAGGAGGCCATGTATCTGACCATGAGCGTATTTTTGCAGGAACCTCTGTATAACTGAGTCTCTCCAGCTCTTTCGGAATATGTGTGGGCATGTTTTTACATTCAGGGTCAGAATGACTTCTATAGAAAAGTTAGTGGAAACTGGATCCCTGCCAGAATAGCTTTCAATTTTAAATAAATTGAGGCAGCAACCAGTAGTGCACTAGCATGTGCTTGGTCCTTAGCTAAGCCCTGTCACTGGCCCTGTAGAAAGTGTTATGTGCTTTTCCTCAATGCCTGCTGAGCTTATCTGTTCTGAGTATACAACTACTCAAAGGTGATTACAAATATTGTACTGAACTCTGCTGTAGTCAATGCTAATGGGACCAATACTGTGACCCAATGTGCAAAACAAACTTTTGGAAAGGGTTATCTGACCTAATTTAATATAAGGCTTATACTAGGGCTTCTTATGTGACGAAATAATAACTGTTTGCCAACTAAGATAACTTTTTCACTGAAAGGTGGTAACAGGAACCTTGGAAGACAAAAGACTAAGAAAACCAAACATTTTTTCCAGGTAAGAGGTGGAAATAAATTCAAGCTCCTTCTGAAAGAACTGAATACTTAGATACTGGAAATGTTGTTGTCCAGACCTAATATTGAGCTTTTGGTTTTTTAGAAAAATCTATTACTTAAAATACTGTTTTATGAGAAATTTCAAGAATTTAAAAAATCATTTTATTTTAAAATATATCTAGGGAAGTTAGATGCTAATTTGTTTTTATGTTTATTTTTTGGTATTATATAGAATTTATTTTTTAAAGAATGCCTAGAATTAAAACAGAAACAGAAATTTGAATATTAAACCAGGAAATTCCAACTTTACTGAAGTCACTTTTTCCCTCCTTTCGTGCTTTCTTTTACAGTAAGTTCTCAGTGAGAGGGGAACACTGTATTTGCAAAACACACTGTTTCAGCCAGAAAACTTTAACTCAGTCCTTGTCCTCAGTCTGTTTCTATTTCTGTTTTCACCTGTGATTATTTACCTTAGTGATGATTTGAGATTTTTAACACCTCACAGTGGCACTGGCTGAAGACTGATTTATTTATTTATTTATTGCCAGGGCCAAAAAACAAATTAGCAAAATTCCATTTTTTTTCTTTTTTTTTTTGCAAAATTATTTAATTAAACTTTGCCCTGCCACTAATTGTACCTAATTGAACTGAAAATCAAAATTGAAACCTTAATTTTTTAATGTTATATTTTATGTAATTCTCATTTGTGGAAAAAATGTAAACGAATATTTTGTTCTTCAGTCATGCAGGCCTTCACAGACTGTAAAATATCATTTAGAAGTTGCAGGTATGAGAAACACTGCTTGTCCTTCTAAGGATTTTTTTTTTTTCCCCTATAAAAATATCTGTGTGGTTTTCAACCACTTCATGGCTCAGGTGATTAAGCAGCAGTACTAAAGCTTTTGTACATACAATTAGCAGAACTAGTTTGCTTTTACTTTTCTAAACAGTGTTTACAATACAGATGGCTTGTTCTAACATCTTCTCATTCTAATGCTCTTATTTACCTGGATCAGCTGGTAGTGTTTCTGTGGCGTAAGCGTGTTGTTTTGGCCTGTTAGTGCAGGAAGCTAATATAGTTTGAATTTCATGCCTACTTAGAGACATAATATCCATAGATAAAAGTATTTGTTCATCTAAAACAAAAACCAAAAAAGGGGAATTGTATATTGGACCAGAAACTGATCACTGCCCTGATGGTACTGAAATACTGCAGAAAGCCGACTCGGATGTCTTGTTCCTCTTCGCTAGACAGTGAAGAGTTGCTCTGGTATATCCTGGTACGTTGCCTGCCATCTCAAGCCGTAAGGTACTTGACAGTGAGTTTATCTAGGATGTCACAGTGATCACTTTGCACCAGCTAACAAGACGCTTGCAGGCCTTTTCAGCAAGAGGAGAAATCACTCATTTTGTTGTCAGATAGCAGACCTTCAGTTTGAACACAAAATATACCAGGTTGATTTGATACTCTTTGCTTATCCTGCAGTTCTGAGAGAATAATTTCTGGATCTATAGCAGTGCAATTACAGAAACAGTCTCACAAAAGCAGTGCAAAGAGGTAATGCTTTTTCCAAGTGAAATGGCTCTGAGTAATATTCTGAATTAGGAGAGCAACAGATTTCTTTAGAATAAGTTTGCAATTGAATCTAATCTTCTTAGCTTGGAGACTGCATTTGAATCTAATCTACTTCTAATGTGTGCTTGAGAGGGGAAAATACATCAGGAAACCACGGATCTGAAGAAAATTTAATTTCTGATTTTAATTTGTTAGGCTTTGACACCCTACTTATCTCTTCTTTTTGAGATTAACAGCTATCCTGTTCATCTTAGGTAGAACTGAAATGTTGATAAGATATCATGAAAAGATATGATAACAGTTGCTCATATTTATTCATGTGGAAATAACCTTTTCCCCAACCCCTAAGCTCTTCCATATCTGACCTGACATTTCCGAATGACAAGTTCTGCTTTCTAACTGTCAGCTCTCTCTTGAACTGTCTTTCCTCTTAGGAATGCTTAAGTTTGGTATCTTCTATTTATGTTGTCTGGCCTGCCTGTTTGCAATGAGGTGTTTTTGGTTTTTTTTTTTTGATGCAGAGGCATGAAAGCTTTAAATCAGTTACAGATTTTTTTTTTCCTTTGGGTGAACAGGTAATACAAATAAATGACCACACCAGGAACTTCAATAGTGTTTTAAATGATTTCATCTGTGTTATCAAGTTTTAATGCAATGTGACTCTTGCTCTGCCAATGGTCTGTCACTTCAAAAAAGATTTCAACATCTATTTAGTATTCTGATTCAATATTCAGACATAAGCCGTACAGACATTCATGTATTCTGGTATCTCTATGATGTGGTGAGTAGATGGCCTCTTTCCTCGTGTATTTTTGTTGTAAGGTAATGTGATGTTCACAGGGGAATGCTAGGCTATACTTCCCAAAGGTCTGATGGAAACTAAAGTTCCTGTGAGGCCCTCATGTTAGCCTGGACCTGTGCTTGCTGCTGAAATGTTTGGTGCTTTCTAAAAGGGCCCAGCACTTCACAAGCACCTCAGGGGCTTGTGAAAGCTGTGATATTTGTTTGATGCTTGGTTCAAAATTTTAGTTCAATAACTCTTTTGGCTCTGGGACAGTAACAGTTGGTGAGCCTGTCAGGCAAGACCCAATTTTAATGATACTATCTCTCCGAACATTGCTGCGGACTGTTCCAGATGATGCCAGAGAAGCTTTGCTTTTAAGCACAGGCTGTGAGAGACAGGGTAAAAATACCTTTATGTGGTGGTAAGAGAATTTTTCAAGCAGCTAGTGAAATGACTCTCCCTCTGGTTGTATATGTTGCATTAAAAGTACTGGAAGGAAAAAATGTTTAGGCTTTAATCAAATATGTATAAGCTACTTAAATACAGGCTAGAATTGAATGATCAGGGACTCTGTATGTTGCTGGAGTTAATAGATTATCCTATCTCAGTGCTATAAAATAAGAAAGATAAAATAGAGAATTGGAAAAGTTTTGGCTTAAAAAAAAAAAAAAAAAGGTATACCCTTGTGAAGGCATGAAAGGAGTTTAAAACATTTTTCCCTCAAGCCTCCCCCTCCAAAAAAAAAAAAAAACCCTGTGAACAATGTGTCAGCTCTGTCCCTGAAGAACAGTTCTGTTAAAGACAGACATTGTGTCTTTCCCAGGGACTGTTTGCCTTGGCCGGGCTGCATTGTAGGTGGAAAGCCTAGGAAAAAAATGGGAATCTGTACCTTCCCTTAGGATGCTTGAGCTTGAAGACTTTTTGAAGGACAGTATAAGACAGGTACAAGAAGAAGAAAATGAAGAGTAGGACAAAGGAAGATTTTAGTACAGCAAAGGCTGGGAAACTGCTGAGAAGTGCCAGAAGCAGAGACAGATCTTCAGGTATGAGGGAAAGGTGGGACAATATATAGGGTCTCCTGTGGCTCAGGAAGCTAACAAAAGACTATTTAAGTGAGAAAAGGCCTAAAGGAAGGAAAAACAAGACCAAAAAAACACACCCTGGGAGTCCACAATGGGCAGAAGGGAGAATGTTCTTTAGGCTTTTCTACCTCACTTGGAATTTTCTATATTTGTAGCAACTGCTCAGAGTAATCTGACTTTTGATTGCAGAAGTTTGCTCTTTTTTTTTTTTTTTTTTTGGGGGGGGGGCCTTTTGAGCTGTTTCTATTATTGGAAAGGTCTAGAGCATACATCCTCAGCCAATAGCCAATTCAAGATCTTTCCGTTGTAGATTAGCAGTCGTTGGTGTTCTTGGTGTGCTTTAGAAAAAGATACATGAAGATCTGCCTCAAAGTTTGAAGTTCTGTTGTTACTGTTATGCCAAGGAAGGTTACTGAAAAGCAATGAACAGCTCTCAAAGTCAGGAGGAGGAGGAAAAATTCTATTCTTGCTTTCCTGATATCAATGAACTTTTTTCCTTATAATGAGGAACAGTACAAGAGCCACCTCAAGACTTTCTAATCCAACTTCTTGAGATGGAGTATTGTCTGTTTCATAATAAACTGTTTCTGACCTAAGATGTGGCCCTGCATTTGTACAAAATATCTTTCTCCTCTCAGTCGTGGCAGGATTTCAGGACAACAGTACAGACACTGAGAATCTGGTCCAACGTGCAGCCTTACCTGAGAAGGTGCATTAACCTCTGCCTGTTCAGTTATATTGCCAGTCGAGGGGGGGAAGTGGAGTCTTCCTAAAAATAGAAGTGTAAAATTGCAATAACTGCACAGAACACACATTGGAGTATGAAACTGTCTTTCCCTCTGCCAAAAAAAAAAAAAAATTCTATATACGATGGTGCATTTTATTCATCTGAAGCATCAATGAACTTTGTTTTCTAGCTGGCAGAGGAACACACGTGATAGACTGAAGTTCCAGTTCAATTTTGCAAAGATAAACAATAGTGCCGAAGATGGTTAATTGAGACTGAATTGAGCTGAGAGAACTAACCCCAAACTGCAGTGTTATCAAGCAAATAACAAATTCTAGTGCTTATTGAATCACAAGCATTAATTAAATGGTAGAGTTTTTTAAATATGGATATGGTTGAATTGAAGGTTACATAAACTGCAGCAGCAGCAACACACCTGTGCATGTGCAGACCGAGAAGAAAAGCATACAGCTATTCCTAACAGAAACTAGTCTTATATTCTGTTTCTACAGGCTAAAATTATAGATCAGCAATTGAATATTGCTGCTGAAGATCAGAATATAAAATGGGTACTACTCAAAATACCAAGGGCACTTGCATCAATCCACTGAGTCAAGTTGTTGTTGTGAAGGGACAGGCTGTACTAAGAAGTTGCTTTTGGTTAAACCTGCGTTTTCAGTAGAGAGGTAACAGATAAAAGCTTCAGAAATTGCATTGTTCTCAGAAGACAATAAGGAGAATAATGCCTAGCAATCAAGGACTAGGTCAGCAAAAAGGAAAATGATTTCTGTGGAAAGATGGTGATGAGATCAGTTTGAAACCTTTGGTTTGGAGGGGGGAAGACCCAGCAGGTAGTGAAGAAGGAATTATGATTTTCTGTGACTGAGGGACCTATGATGTGTAGATGTGTATGCTGCTGGTAAGTATCAAATTGCAAGATTTACAGAGGATTCCTCTCTCAAAACCTTACTGATATTCAAAAATGTAACAATCTTCTGAAAAGAAATAGATCAAAATAAAAGCCATCCTACTCATCATCAGGAGCAGTGGACATTTAAGACTGTTCTCTATTGAGAATTGGGGAGGGGAGGAGGAAAGCTATTCCAAAATCCATCCTTTGAGTCCAAAGTGTTAAGAGGTAATACTGATTCTCTTTCTTGTATGTGAGGAAAAAAATACTCTCCAGATATTGAATTGGAACAAAATTGTTACCTCACAGAAATGAAATTCATGCAAATGTTTAACCATGTGTACTAGTTGTCCTCCTGCGTTGTGTTTGAATATGACGATTGTATGGCAGAACCAGGTATTAATAACTTACACGTTTCTACCCTAACTATATATCAGAGGATTTCTTATGTGATAGAAATACTCAAAGGAGGATTTGAATACATAAGCAGAGCTGGAATAGGCTTTTTAAAAGTGATTTTTTTTTTTAATTTGAGGTTTTTTGTTTGTTTAACCCTCTTGCTAACTAAACTGAAGACCTTGAAAATGAGATGTGGAGGTTTTTCCCAATCAACTTCAAAGCTAGTAACAAAAGGGAGAAACAATGGCTTCTTTGAACTAAACTGTTATGAGGTTGTAAGATATTTATGTTGGCAAGTCAAATGCATGGGTTGAGCGTTATATTTTACCAGTATGGCATTGTCTTTCAGTAGTATTTATAGAGGATCCTCATGGTATACACTTACCAGAGACTCATTTAAGAACTGAAGTTCTGGTGAACCACTTAGAGAACAGGAGAGGGTCATGTAAGAGTGGTGGTGTTCTGTGGGTAAAGGTCAGCCGAAATCATTCTTGAAGGTAGTAGTAATGATGTATATTTTTATAAAGCCTCAACTTTGAAACAGTTTGGTATGAATGTACTAGGGGAAGCTTTTTGTTTTTCCTTAATCCATTCTATTAGCATGTATTAAAAGCCAGCAGAGGGAAGCTGATTGATTTGCTCCTTTTGCCTGATTTGGTTTGTCCATCCCAGTTAAGCATAAGAAAGATTAAAAACAACTGCTTTTTGTCTAAAAGGACCTAGGTTTAGGATATAGAATTCCTTGCAGGAAAAGTCTAGAGTAGTTGAATTCATCAGAATAGAAAGGCAAGCTGAGGTCTATGTTCTGTTAATGTTATGACTGAATATATATTGCCTGGTGCCACAAACCTTGAGATCCAATCCTGCGGTTAACTGGAGTAATTTTAGTCAGTGTGGACCATTGGCTTTAAGAACACATATGCATTTATCTGTTACCTCACCTAACCTCACCCATTTTTAAACCTATTTTGTTCTTGAAATAGGGTTATGTATGTAGGGTTATGTACCTAATGTATGGGTTATTGTAGAAGACAGTATCTTAACTTCTAGGGGATGACTGAAATTCAACACAACATTTCAAAGCTGCTCTGAGCAAACGTGATTTAAAAAAAAAAAAGTATATACTGAAGTTCCTTACTAGATTTTAGCATTAATTATGATAACTATTGTACTTTCTCTGTAAATTTATAAAAAATTTTCTTGTAGTGTAAAGCCTCAGATGTCAAACAATAAATAGCATATTTATCTGCATATGTACGTAAGTAAACTTTTTGTAGAATCAGTTTGCAATAGCATATGTTCACTGTGAATGCTTTGCATGTAACCCTTAAAAAGCTGTGAAATATTGAATGTGATATTCACAGAATTGATAGAACAAGGAAAATGAACAGTATTTTATTCTCATATTTTCCATCATAGTATGCTTAGGAGGACAAATGTAGCATATGCAAGTAGAGTGAGCATTAATTACTTGCTATTTATAGAGGGTTGATGCATGAAAATCTTTGAAGTACTATGTTTGTGAAGGCTAGCATTAACACATCATTAAATAACAAAATTTTCCCAAAAGCTATATAATAAAAAGCTAACATAATGACATAAATGGGACCTTCATTCTGTACTTTCTCCCAATAATTAAAGTGGTTCATTAAGATAAAGATCTCACATAGAAGATGATCTGGTCACAAGCAAGAGAAGTACTCCTCCATGGGTTCGGTCTGATTGGGAGTTTGAAGGAATACAGGTGCCAGCTGGAAAGCTACTCTTGTTTCCTCCTTGTGGTTTCAGACACAAAGATAACATGCTAGTTCAAAACTTTATTGCCACCTTCAATCTGTGAACCTCTACTGAAATTCTTCCATGCAGTTGGTGTTTGTGTGTTGGAGGAATCCAATGTGGGATTCTGAGTCAAGAGAGTCAGCTACTTGATGCTGTCTTTCTTATCATGTGCCAATATGCCTATTCCCTGTGATCCTTCCTCACAGATGAAGGATTTGTATACTCCTTTTCATTTGAACATTTTTATCTGTAACTTTTCCCCATTGCATATGTATATATTGAAAAATACTTCATTATATTTTTGGCAGGTGTTATTTCTGAAACAATCCTAACTCATGATGCTATAAACAGCAGTTGTACTCGCTGAATGAGGCAACTGGTCTGTATTTCATTGTTTGATATGTAGCTTCAGGTCTTAATTATATTGCACCTTCCAAATTGCATAGTAAATAACTGCTTTTCTTTGAAGGCTTTCCGAGGCATTCCTTGAATAATATCTGATTTCCTCACAAGAAGAACTAATGGATTTTTCCTCCTAATCTGCCTGAATGACTGGGAAATAAATGATGTTTCCATTTTGTAGATGGAGAACCAAGGAATAAATGAATTGCCCATGATCATGTCACAGAATATGTTTCTGAGAATTAACAGACAAATCTAGATCTACTGAATCTCAGTTCAATGCCTTATTCATTACCTCTTCCAGTACAGCTCTAACAAAGTATTGCAAAGTCTACAATCAACAGTTTCAAATGTTTTGAAAAGTCCCTTGTCTATTTTAGGAATTTCTATTATGGGAATTGGAAAAAAAGACAGAAACAGCATTTTTGCTTTTTAAAAATATTCTGAAATTTCCCACAAAAATGCCTTTAGATCCTCATGTGACTGGCTTTAGAGATGCTGGTTGCTTTTTCTAGAGATTGCCAGGTGCTTGGGCTCAGATAACTACATCTGAAAAATCTAGCCTAAATATATTTGCGCATTGTGTGCAAACTCCCACGTTGTACAGTGCTTTGAGGTGAATCTGCCTCTCTGTGTTCTTCTAATAACCTCCCCAAAGAAAATGAAAGGGCTTATAAACTCAAAGCCAGTTTTTATTAGAACATAAATTAAATTCCTTAGCTTTTGCATATGAGAATGCATAAAGAAAACTCTAAGTGAGTAGAAGAGAACAGAAATCAAAAGAGATTATAAATAGCTTTCCTTCTGCCCACTGTGTCCTTGCAGGGCAAATTCTTGCTTTCAGGTAAGGTTTCAAACAACTCGGTGGCTTTCTATCTTTTTCCACGTTCTGCACCGTTTTCTCTGTTTCTAGGAAGCGTCTTCCTCTGAGTTCTGGCTGTCCGCATCCTGCTCAGTAATTGTGGTGTCTCATGAGCTTCAGGCTCACAGTTCTCTGCCGATTCTCTTGCTCCTCTCTGCTCCCCAGAAAAGACATGTTTTTCTTCTCCCTTTATGGGATCCATTTGGCCTAGGTGCCCTTCCTAAAGAAACACACTGCACTACTGAGGGTGACAAGTTGAAATATGGCCAGTCAAACTGTACAAGATTTTGTAGCTATGAACAACCTGCAACAATTAATAGGAAAAGGTTGCTGTGCCTGTGATAGAAGTACTTCTTAAAATAACAGTACAAAGAAACACCATTTAAAAATCCCAGATGACAGTATGTCATGGTTACTGAAAAATCATGTGAATCAAAAAAACTGTACAATTAGTGTAACAGTATTCTGTTCATGTAGTTTCATTGACTGTTTAACAGGAGTAAGATCACTGTAATCAAGCTCATAATAATAATTACTTCAGCATAGCCTGGGTATAGCAAAATTATAAATGGATTAATGGCTCCCACTGCCACAAAATAATTCACTTTTTATTGTACAGCCACAGGGTAGAATCATAGGATTATGTAGGTTGAAAGGGACCTCTGGAGGTCATCTGTTCCACTTTCTTGCTCAAAGCAGGTACGATTAGATTAGGTTGCTCAGGGCCTTGTCCATTCAGGTTTTGATTATCTCCAAAGCTGGAAATTCCACAAAGTCTCTGGATCCCTGCTCCAATATTCAATCTTGCTAATAGTTTAAAAAAAAAAAAGGTATCTGTTCAAAATTTCCTAGGCTCTAGCTTGTGCCTGTTGCCTCTCGTTCTTCCACTGTGCATCTCTGAGAAGAGCCTGTCTGTGTCTTTTTTATGCTCTCTCATTAGGTAGTTGTTGACAGCAATAGGTTCCTCCCTGAGCCTTCTTTTAAGGCTGAACAAAGCCCTGGCCCCTCAGTCTTTCCTTGTGCGTTGTGTGCTCCAGCTCCCAAACCATGTTGGCCTTTTGCTGGATTCGCTCTAGTATTGTCCATGCCTTGTACCAAGGAGTCCAAAACTTGTCTCAGTACTTCAGATGTGGTCTCAGAGGGGCCTAGTGTAGGTGAGGGATCATTTCCCTCCCTGTCCTGGCTCATACAGCTGTCCCCAGCTGTTTCTGCAGAGCTGCTCCCCAGGCAGTCTGTGCCCAGCCTGGACTCTTGCACAGGGAGTACCTTTATAACTATACTGTTGAAATCTTTGAGGGATTACTTCAAGACTTGGTAGTATTTTCAGCACTGTTTCAAACATGGTATTTTTTAAAGCTTGGGCCAGAGTAAACTTTGGGCACTGAAAGTTTTGCAGGTTCTTCTGAATCTATGATCTTTAGAATAGAATGATAGGAAAACTGGAACTGGAAGGGGGCTTTCATAGCCATCCAATCCAACCCCTACTCACAACTGGCTAACCTCAAAGTCTAATCATATTGTTCAGGGCCTTGTTCACTTGAATTTTGACCATCTCCAAGCGTGAAGTGTCTTTTTAGTGTTCCTTCTTTCTCTGTTTCTTCAATTCTCAAAGATTTCTCTGCCATTTTGTATAATACTTTCAACTAAGAATGTTGAAACCTATCATATTGAGAGTAATATTAAACTGTTTTATTCATAAGTGAATATTTTTTAATAGCAAGATTTTGAAATATTTGTATCTCTTCAAGTTATTAATTATATCTTCTTAAGCTTAACAAAGTTTTAATCAGAGATTGTACAGTTTTGATCAAAATGTCAGAAGGGTCAGAGTCGAAGGTATACAAATTTTGGAAGGAATATAAAATGCAGCCTCAGAAAAAAAAAAAAAAAACAGTGGATATGTCATTTCAGAGCTGGAAAGTCTCTCACACCTTTCTTTGAAGTCTGAATCTGGTTATTAACCTCCCCCTCCCCGCCTCCAAATTCCTTAAAACAAAACAGAAACAAAAAAACTAGCAATATTTAGAAACCCAAGAAATTGGGGCTGATGTCAGGTCACAATGAAAAGGGGTATCCTCTGTATAGCGCAGCTTCCACGGAGCCTTATCTGCCACCCTTGCTTTCAGTATATGGACACAGAAGGTTGTGGAAATGATCACAATACAACCAACTCATAATCAGACTAATGCTATAGTAACTACTACTAGCTCCGAAAACATATTTTTGCTCCACCTTTTCAGTCTTAACATTAAACTTGTTTTTGCCTGTACCTAAGTGTTTATGCTGTAGGGATTTCCTCCATTTATAAAGTATATTGAATGGTTTCCAGGATTAAATACTCCTAAGTAACATATTTAAGATCCATACAGTTGTTTCTAGACCTATTGTTTTCTGAAAGTAACAGATCTAAAAGAAAATATTTGTAGAAAAACTATTAATTATGTTTTGTAAAGGTGCTTCAAACGTACTTAGAGGGAAAGTTGATGATTAAAGCACCGCAGAGCATATATATCAGTCAGGAAAGATAAAATTAAAAATAGGTCATGTAACATTTAAAGTTACATGAAGTAACTTATTGTAAATCCTATGAGGTACCCTAATAAATGTTAGCCCTTGAAACCATTCCAATGCAAGTAAAAAGGTGCATACATGTTTCGCCTATACACTGAATATAGAATTCTTACAAACAATGAGACCAGTGTACATGATTTAGCAATAATATAAAGCCTGCAGAGTCTTTTTTTTTTTTTTCCTTGAGAAAATTGGAAGCATGAATTAGAATTGTAGATGGTGAAGACTTACTGCCCCCAGGTGTCTGTATAAGGATTTATTTGATTAGGAGTATCATTCCTCTTTGATTTGCCTGAGGCAGCAATTCCCTCAAGAATGCATCTTCTTTTTTCTGTCAAAGAAATTAGACTCTGTGCTTTTATCTTAGGTATCTAAAGCCTTTCACTTTGTTTTAGAATGTACAATATATAAAGGATATCACTTTGAGAGGAGTAATTAAGATTACTCCTCTCAGGCACTGACCAAAATCCTAAATTGAATTTTACTCAAGAAACAGGTTTTTTTAATTGGGAATGGGCAAACTTTGAATATGTGATCTACATACAGCTAATGGGTGTGAACAAATGAAACCAGATCTCACCCAGCTTACTTACAATCACTTAAAGAACAAAACTAGGGTTAACTATCAGAGGACAAACAAGGTGAAACAGGAAAACATTAGTGAAGGAAGAATGATTTATAAACCAGGGAACACCATAATAAAAAAAAATGAAATGCCAAACTTGGAAAAGAAGGTATCCACATTTGATTCTTTAGAAGCCTGAGGAGTAATAGCAACTATTCATATCTATATTTATACAGTAGAGCTCCTGGAGAGCTAATGCTGTGTTCATCCTTCTGCATATCCATTGAACTCATTCTCTGAACGTGACACTTTCTGCATTTCATATGACATTTGTTTCACTGAGCAGGTAAGTGCTACTGTATGACTGAAGAAAGGGGGCTTCTGCTGGGTCCTGTGCTCTGTGTAGGCACTAGAAAAGGTATACTTTAATGGGAGCTGCCCTTCACTATCTCAGGATCCTTTCCCTGTCATCTGCAGGTACATCTATCATACAGACCCATTGCGCCAGCAATTTGTCTGATGTTGCATAGTGTCTCACGGATTAGTAAACTGAAATGCCTTTGTCTGTACTCACCCTACAGGATATAGGGAGTATAGCTTTTGCAGTCATAGACCCCACTAATTGCTCGTAGGAGCAACGTGTGCTGTTAGGTGTCAAGGGTTCCTAACAGTCCAATCTTGCCAAAGGCCATCACAGCACTGTAACCTTTTCTTAAATAAATACACATATAAATTATGATAACAAAAGCATACGTGAATAACAGTATTACTTAGGACATGCTCTTAGTGATGTTTGCAAGATAAATGTAGCCCAGCTGAAACAGTACTTGAATAGAAAGGCATCAATTGCAGGAACCTGTGATATATCAGGTGGCATTCTTTCCTCAAGGTATACAAAACTTAATTACATTCACCAGCATATGACAGAGACCAATATATAATTCGCTGTTTTTCAAATGACAGCTTAATCCATGGTCCTTAACACTTGTGGTTACTGAAGATTTGGAGATTTTTAAGGTCAGGTAACCATTAAATCATGATGCCAGACCTACTAGAACACATTACTCTGACGATGATCCTTTCTGCAAAATTTACAGTATTTGTCAGTGACCTGAATGAATTACACATGGAGTGTTTACATTCTATTTATCAATTTGTTGGTGATTTCAAGTAGGTACAGTAGTCTTCTCTATTAAATAAATAGTTTAGTTCAAGAATTAGGGTTCTTATGAAAGCAGTGCTATTTTCATTCTAGAAGTATTTCCACTTCAGGAATATTGAAATTTATCCTGAAAGAGCTCATTTGTGATTTCCCTGGCCTGAAAGGACTGCCTAAACTGAAGATTTTATTACTGAGTATCTCTAAATCTAAATAAGAAATGATACATACATATTTAATATCACATTAGAATAGTAAAGGCAGTAAGGTTAGTGCAGGGTAAATCCCTACCTTTAAATTTTTAAAATGAATGAAACAAAGAGAAACTCTATATTGGCTAGATATAGTTTTAGAGCTATGGTGCCTGCATTTGCCATCACTTATTCATCTACTTTCATAATGCAGTTCAGAGTTTCTGTAGCTCTCCTTAAGTGTACAAAAGTAAAGTTCTACCATTAAAAATAGAACCTAACAGATCCTATATAGCCCTTTCATAAATGAGTTGTTTAAATAATCATCTGAAGACCAAATTATGCCTGGGGTGCAAATATAAAACTTGCATACAATAGCTGAATTCTACCCTAACTTAAATGTGGAGATGATGTACTGAAAGTAGAGAACTTAACCCTTAATAGATAGTCACAACTATATGCAACACATCCAGATGGGACAAAACTACTGCTATCGCAAGAGTAAGCACTTACTAGAAAGTAAGCCCCCAGTTATTTGTGTCTTGCAACCTTGCCTTACTAGATAAAGTTCCAGCATGGGCTTTCTTTTAAGAATCTGAGTGTTGCTTAGGATATAACTGCAAGCAAACATGTTCTGGTTATACACAGGAACAGATGTTTTGAAACGTGGTTATTTTAAACATAGTAGGTGCTTTCTATCTGGATGCTGTTGGGGAACAGCAGATCGGCCTCCTTTGGCTGACCTTGCAGAAGGCAGTGATAATTACCAGGGATGAAAGGCAGTGAAGGGACCTTCTGACTGGAGATTGGCTGGCTGTTAACTGTCCACCGTCCAACGGGGTCCCCACTTTGGTGGCTTTATATTCTGTGACCTCTATGGTAGAGAGGGAATTTAATCATATAATGAAGTTAAGGATCAGCGACAACTCTCTCCATCATTGAATATAGACACTGAAAATATGATAACGTGCTTGCAGAAAGATTTGTGATCTCTTACAAATTTCTGTGTTATTCTGTTATATGGAAGGAACCGCACTGGCAAACTAAGGCAGTCTCCCACTCTCCATGTGTTTTCTCTTCGCTTATCTGTATACCATACATTTTCAGAGTATTGTACTTATGATATGTATTAGGAATAGGCATTTAAGTCATATCACAGTATTTAATGAATGAAATTAAGCTATTTAGTCCTCCCTACCTTTCCACCAGGAATTTTGCAAAGTGCCCTGTATGCATTTTTTTTTGCAGCTCTGTAAAAAGGCAATGAATTTTTGCATTTTGCGTGCAGTGGACTACATCTTCTAGGAGGTAAATCATCATGGTTTTGCTGACTGACCTAGAGATCTACTGGCAATTTGTTTGTGGGTGCATGTGAACTTTCCAAAGCCCGGGAATGCAGAAGTTAAAATTTATTCTGTTTTCTGGTAATTGGTTTGAAATGTTATGCAAACTTGAACTTAGAATTATGCAATCTACTGAGGTTTTGTTGAAGCAGTTTAAAAGACAACCTTGTCATTAGCAAGATGGCTGAGTGGATTTATAAACGTGAATTCCACTGATACGGACAGAATATAGATACAGTTTTAAATATATATGTATATCAGTTTATATTTTGTGTGTAAATGAAAACATTATTTAAGCCAGTAAAGAGAGAATTAGAAAAGTAATGGATCAGTGTGCTTGTAAGAGAGTTTATATGCCTATGAAATACACTGTTTTACTGGACTTGATCAATTTTGTCCAGCTAAGTTATTTCACAATAAATGCTGCTTGTATGGAGTTTGCCACTACTGCTAATTGGTTGTTACAATATGTGATATTTTTATGGCATAATTTATACAGCTTTTCCACTTGTTTTTAATCAACTTAAAATTTTCAGTATCTTCAGTAAACCCCTGCATGATTTTGAGACGAAGAGAAATACCATTTAGAAACTGTATGAATTTGTAACTATGTCTTTGTGAGTGAAAGGTTTGGAGTTCTTTGTTTGTTGGTTTTGGGGTTCTTTAGTACGTGCAGATGCCATCTTCTAGCTGAAGTCTGGCTCTTGAGAGGCCTGAATGTTGCAAGTATCATCCTCTGGTATCCGTCAAAATCCGTTGAGCATAGATATATGCTCTGTTAAGTGCCTAACCAGCCGATTGTTCTGTTTCTTATACTCTTGCCGTAGTGTCCGTTTCTGCCATGCTGGATTCTGTGGCCAGAACGGACAAGATATTCTGCCAGATGGGCCGCTAATGTAACTCAGCGCAGCTGGCTTTCTGTTATGTCAATAGCTGAAGATTTTAACCAACAATATTGGAGGAAAAATGTGTCCTAAAGTATTTTCTATTCCCTGATATGTTGGTCACAGTCTCCTAGGAAAGTGGAAGGAACTCTGTTTAGAGCTATTAAAACTAAGTTGTTCCTCTAGTCAGCGATTTGAAGATGGGCAGTCCTTTTCCCAGTCTTCCCACTAGCTGTTCTCTGTATCACTTCACGTTTCAAACACGTCAGTGACCAAAGCTCTTTTAATATTTCAGCTATTTCAGAATATTCATGAGAATACTTGAAGCTTTTTTTACAACGGAGTCATACCTCTTTATCTCACCTGAATATATCTTCCCTAGTTTATTCAAAGTGGATATTTAACTTTTCTATGGCTTCCTAGTCACCTAGTCTGACATATTCCCTCCCCCTCTTGTTTCCAGTCACAGAAATCCCGCATCTTTTTGTTTAGTCCCTGTGTGCATGCACTCACACTCTGTATTATAGTATTTCTATTACTCCATTTCTAAAGATCACCCAAATTCTTGTAAATTTCACAATATTTGTAGTTTTGCTATCTTTCCAGACAAAACCTTCCATCTTTATAGTATATTTTAAACTGTGACTTTTAGCAGAAACTTCAATCTGTTTGCATTTGAGGATTAACCTATTCAGTATACATTACGTTCTTCTTATCATAGGCTATTAATGCGATTAATTCCAAAGTAATTGTGTCATGTCTGCTATCAGACAACCCCTTCTATACCACTTGCATTGCATGCTACAATTTTATATCTGAATAAATAGATGCATGGCTCATACCTAGATTATTCAGCTGTTACTCATGGTGGAGAAACTATGGAATGGGAATTCTTTACTTGTTATGAAACAATATACTTGCTTGTGATTTAGCTAAGCTTCTTTCTGAAGTAGCTTTCTCATTTCACTTGTTCATAGTAAGCTTATAATTCTAGTGTCCTTTCAAGGACATTTAAGCATCGGTAATCTTCCTCTGAAGTTTCTTACCTCATCTTGTTATTCTTCCTAACAAAATAGTACGTAACAGTAGAGTCCTATTAAAAAATTTATCGAGGAGATTTCTCTGAGTTTAGCGCAAATCAGCTAAAGAATTTATTTTGGCAGAACTAGCAGACATGTTCCTAGTACAGATTATAACTTCTTTTTGGCAAACAGATGAAAAATGAGACTTAGTTTCTAGAACCCATCAGCTTTTAAATAGGTCCTTGATTTGAAGTAGCTGTTCTTGCCTTTGAACTTGAGTTTCCCAGCAGTTATAAAAGAGATAAAGAATATAAATGTCTGAACAATTTACTGTGCTAGTTTCAGAACTGTAAGGAAAGAGATGTGAAAATTAACCCGTTTTTACTTTCTGCAAGGAAACAAAAAGCAAAAGAGCATCAAAGCATCATGTCTCCCATGCAGTGTCTTATGCTAAAACCTTCATGAATAATGAATATATATCAAATAAAAATTGGGAAAAAAGCAAAAAAAAAAAAGAATAAAGGATTAAGTGTATATTCCCTATTATGTGCCTACTCTACTAACTTTCAATCAGTGCTAGAACTGGATGGTTTCCTAAAGACTCGCTAGCCAAACATAAAGAAAGATCTCTGACATCTTGTAGGGAGGTAAGACCTCCCTACTATTCAGAGAAACTCTGTAAGAGACAACATATAGCATAGATGGAACCTGCTCTTCAGCCTGTTTATTACTGTTTTGCCTGCCATTCCCACAAATGACCAAAAAGATTATGATGTGTTAGGGCCTGCTCTTTATTGTAACTGATATAGTTATTGATACTCTCACTCCATGCATGCCTTAATTTAGCAAGGGAAAATGGTCAAAGTAAATCACTATTCAGTCAACTCATATGAGTCATTCAAAAATGATTTTAGGCCCTAAGGAACTTGTAAACACTGGATATCAAAAAGTATTTCTTTCTCAGAAGATCGTCACTGTTGGAGAGAAGTCAATAGAGAAATAGCAACAGACGATATAGCATGCATAGCACTTTCCCTTGTTTTAGTATATTTTTCCTTGAGGAAGTACTAAGTCTGACTAAAGGTCCTCCTAACTTGATAGGAAATGTCAAGGGAAGCATAGACAAAACAGCATGAAGACTGGGTAATACTTAGCCAGGATACTCTCCCAATGTTTCATGACTAAAGGTCTCTCCGATTCAGACATAGCATCTTGATGCATTTTTCTTGCATGAACTTGTTCAGCTGTTATGGACCCTGTAAATGCTTTTAGCATCTACAGCATCTTGTATCAGCAAGCTTGAAAGCTCAACTATAACTTATTCCTTCCTTTTCTTAAACCTACTATGTGCTGGTTTCGCTGGATGACCCTAGTTTTTATATTGCAAGAGACAGTGGACTGGAACTCCTGTGATTTTAGTTTGGCATCATTGTAGTTTCTTCTGGCTTTACTTTGTGTAAATAAGAAAACATGAGAACTCATATTAGCATCATAGTCTTTAATCAGGCATATCTAGGAAGAAGATTTGCTTCTAATGGCTGCAGAATTTTTTTGGTCTATTCACTCATAAAGTGCGCAAACTCTCCTCGTTGATGTGCGAGCTGGCAGCACAGTTAATTTGAGGTCTTTTAACTGAAAAATCCCTTTAGCAACTTGTGCTCCTCTCTTTGCCAGGTCACTTGCCTGTGAAGTGAGGATGCTGACAGTAATATCTCTGAAATTAAACTGCCCTTCAGAATTACTGCAACAAACATTACTGTTTCTTACCATGAAAATTTTCCATGAGGGAAAGTCTCATCTGGCAAATACAGCTTGCTGCTAGTGATTATTTCTTCCAAAATTTTAAAGTTAATAGGATGCATTTTAACTTATACATGTATCTAGAAAGAATGAGAACTTCTACAAATCCAAATACAGATGCTGACTCCTAGATATACAGAAAAATCTCTTTTCTTTCTACACACCTAATTGGATTATTTCCTAGGTTTTATTAGATAATAAAGTAGATATGAATCTTTTTTCAGTTTTAACATTCTACAAAGTTATTTGCCTAATTCCAGCTGAGTTGTTGAGATATGAAATGACGTGCATAAAATACTCTGAATCCATCAAGTAGATTTTAATGTATTGTGTCTTCTTAAGACTGCTATTTGGTGGGGGATTCTTCCAGTTCAGGTGTTAAATATAACTTAGGAGGCTAACAATGCTAACTGTTGTTTTGTTATACATTTTAAATTAGGTATCTGATCCTGTATCAATCCATAATTTGCAGTCTGGGTGTGGTGGGTCCAAGCCAGAGGGGAAAGAATCATAATGTCCAAATAGAAACATGTAATCCAATGTGTGGATGCTTGAAGCAAAACAAACGTCACTATTTTAAAAATAAGGGTGCATTTTAAAACTTATTTACATAAATGGTATAAAAATCTTTGACTCACTAGCTCTGGCAATTTGTGTTGCAACAGTTTAAGAGGCTGCAGTTCCCACCTGTCTGGAGATTATTGTCTCTGAGAAGTGTGTTTATTTAAGAAATCAAGGCCACAAGTAACTTTTTTCATTTTGTTGTTGGTCATTTAATAGGGCTTAACAGATTCTAGACTTGACCTGACTGTATGATAAAGTCTGTTTTTCTTTCTTTTTGTTTTCTTATTGTATTAACCTCACTAATGACAACCAGAGGTGGTGGATGACTTTTGGACTTGAGGACTGATTTGATAGTGCAGCTAAGCTGACCTACCAGCTAGCTACTGTCAAAAGCGGGACCAACCCCCGGCGTGAGCTGCACCCTCATTCCCCTGTTTTTTTTGTCAACTGTCTGACTTGGTCCGTTAATGGGGATAAACTTTTAGAAAACTAATTCTGTGAAAGACAGTGATTATTTTTTGCTAGATGAACTCTCTGAATAGGCTTACTGAGAGCTCACAAATGCGCCAGCGGGATAGGAACGGTAGCCTCAGAAACAGATGTGTGACCATCCCATTTGTGGCAGCTAGTTGCTAGATTATCAGTGACAGAGCATCAGCCTGTGCACTGCCTAACTGCAGGCACTCTGTGACCCCAGACTTTTAGGCTCTCTTCCTGTGTTCTTGTTATTTGAAAATATGTTCTAGTTAACCTTCTCAGGACAAATTATCTCTAAATTTATCTCCAAAAGGATGGCACCGTATGTTGTCAGAGGAGCCATATATTGCAACCTTGGCCCTTGAAGCTTGGCAGAAGCATGTACTGCAGATTTTCAGTACTTCCAAAGCAGGGATTCACATTGAGAATGATACAACACCTCTTTATGTTCAGAGCTCCCTAAGAAATGAAGTTACGTATTACTGACAAGACTTAAAAGTATGAAATTAAGTTTACTTTTTCTAATGAGAGCTCCATTCATTGCTCATTAAAGGTCTAGAATGTACTGGAGGGTCCTTAGATTTGTTTGTACTGTCTTTGCATCTTCCTTCATAGAGAAGCAGTGTGCTATGTATTTCATCATCCAGACCTGACCCCCCTCCCCCTTTTCCTTCTCCCTACACTTTTAATAGCCTCCTATCATAACTAATGAGCAGGACTGGGCTGCTTCTTTAAGTAGCTTAATTAGCATTTCAGTCGTGTCTCAGCTTATTTCTGATGCACAATGGTATTTCTAGGTGTCACTACTTCTGGTGGCTTTGTAACAAACATTGCATTCAGAAGTGTGAGCCTGCCTTGAGGCTTAAACCTGCAGAAGGGCTTAGTAACTGCAGCACTGAATGTTGCAATGTCTCTTTTTTCATATTGACATCCTCCAGAAGAATCACAGCTCAGAGAAACACAGTGGTTTCCTATGCAATTCTGGAAAGGACTTACATGCCTCAAAAAGAAAATTCATCATGCTGAGGAAAGAACCACCTGTGCCTCACTGGACATACTAAACTGTCTACTAGGAAATATTGAAGACAGGGGTATTTTGAAACTTGCTGCCATCATTGTCAAAATTCATAACTGCAAGAATAATCAGTGAGATTAGTTCAGACATCCATTTAAAATGTTTAAGCTATTTTGTCCAATTTTGGCAGAAGGAAATTAGGAAAGAACCTCTGGCTTTGGAAAATGATACCATCCATAGCCTAATTCTGCTTTTCTGACCTGTTAGACGACATCAGTTCTTACCGCCCCAACAGTACTGAAATAACATAAGCAAAATTTTCCTATATAGACAAAACTCCTGTTTTGAGGGACTGGAAAAGATGATGGCAAAATGGAAGTAGAAGACTGAAGAAAAGGCAAATAGTTTGATCTCTAAACCTTAGAAAGTTTGTATCTGAACCCTTTTTATGAAATGAATACTTTTTAGCCGATTTTTCTTCTTCAGTACTGGAGCTAGAAAATAACATCATTTTCCTGATATTTCAGTTTCCTGTCTCAGTTTGTCCTTTCAGAATTTGTTTCTGTTTGAACGGAGAAAGCTATCAATCATGCAGCTTAATCAATGCTGCTCTTTGCAGCTGTCAGTGCTATCTGTAGTGAGTCTCATGCATATTAATGTTGTAATTTATTGAAGCTTTTTAACAAATAATATGATACCTGATGGGACACTGAAGAAGAGAACACAAGGCCTCAGGATAATAAATGAGAGTGGTGTATACTATGGAAGGATGGTAAAAGTTCTTTAATCATTGTCCAGTTTCTGGTTCCTCATCAAGAAACAATGGCACCAAAAAAAGGCTCAAGCCTATAAGTAACTTCAGCTTCTCGTCAATAAATTATTGCCAGTTTGATATTTCCCCCTTTAATTGCTGATGCAACATATGAAATATTAATTACCGTTCCTACATATTAAGCTGGACAGCTGGGGAGCCCCTTACAAATATACTACTGTAAGATGGAGGTAATTTTGAAAAGATATATGTGGGGACTCGGATAAGTTTTTGCCAAACTGCTGGCAAAATGGAGAAGACAGTAGAAATTAGAGTGATTTCATTGGTTAAGTCAGCAGAGAGAGGTGGCTTGCAGGCTGCACGTTTATATCTATGCTGCCTTCAGGTCTGTCAGCTAAAATTAATGACTTAACTGCAAACGAGAAAGGACTGTTTTATGTGAGCTGCTGGGGATAAAACAGCTTTGCAAGGTCACATTCTGTGAACGCTGTATTCCTCATTAACCTCTGCCTGGACTAACCAGTGAAAAATAAAATCACAGTGTAGATATATAATAAAAAGGCAGTAATACCTGATTATATTTGGGAGGCCAACACGAGGTAACTGAGTATACTCTGTAAACAACATATCTGGCTAGGTAAGATTTCAGAGGAGCAAACAGTTTTTAGTGAAGTCAGAAGTAAAATATGAATATATTCTGTACTTGAGAACAAAATATGGTCCTATGATATTCACATTCTAACAATACATATTTCTTATTTAAAATATAGATTTCATTCATTTTAATTTGCTTTCTTAATTTTCCACTGTCTAGCAATATTAATCATAAGGAAGAGATTTCTTTATGTTAAATGAGGGCGAAGGTACTTCTTTTTCTTACCATTTATCTGTTTTGTCCATTTAGATTGCTAAAAGAGAGCACGTAAAGGGAGGAAAAAGAGGAAAAGATCTTAGACTTCGGGTTCTTTGCCAGAGAATGGTATGTTTTGACCTTTAGCCTGGACAAATCAGTTTGCCCAAACTGATTTGAAAGATATGCTCAAAAAAAGGTCACAGTGTGTCTTCATTTCCTTCAGAAACTTAACCGTGGTATTAAATTTCTTCAGATAGCAAACGAATTGTGTTTCTCTTGAGGGACTGAGAAAAACACACAAAGCTCACTTAAGAAGATAACAGTACATTTTGGAAAGAAAGAGATGTCAGACTAAAGAAAAGCATGAAAGTAATTGTTTCAAATAATAACTCATTCTTGGCCAATACACTGGAAAATCTATATAGTTCACATGGCATACATTGGCATAGGGATGCTACGCTAGTTGTCAGCAAATTATGCCACGATGCCAGGCACTGTGCATACACGAAGGCCTTTGTCAGTGTTTTTCAGTGAGCTTACTGACAGCAGTGAAGTGGTAGCCCTTTGGAGCTGCTGTCCTTCTTGGGAAGGAAGAAACTTGTATTTCTCAGGCGCGTGTGGCTTTTTCATTTTACAGTCTACCTTCTGGGATGCTGTATGGTCAAAATCCATTTTGATCATGCTAGTATTTTTCAGATTTCACCTATTGTACCTTAAGTAATAGACAACCTAAACTTAAGTTCCAGGTATTACATAATTGTCTGTGGAATGATAATAATAATCTGATATTAATATACTGCATGATGAATGCAATGCTTTTCTTCTTTTTTTTTTTTTCCTCATCTTTACTATTACATCAGAAGGATGATAAACATATGCAGGGAACTTCGTTATTGCTCCTAAACTGGAATATGGGAAGCCATTTTATGGTTGTTTATCATAGGGAATGCAAACCTACTAAGTAGTAGTTTTTCTGCATATACTGTTAGTTAAAACAGGACATGTTGAATAGTTTTGCGTTTATTGAGCTATTTCTCTTGCCTAATACTTTAACTTCATTGTGGAAGGTTTTGCCTTTAGTGTTACCATAGTGTTTCATGGACTAGCTTGGTTAGTGGCAGTGTCACGTATGTTGGAATAACACTGCTCACATTGATCCTAATCCAATCTGACCCTGACAGTGTATTAAGGCTATGCAGAAGCTGATTATCTAAAAACTGTTACTCAGCAGAACACTCGCAAGTGATTTTGTACAGATCTAGCTCTCATAGTTTCCTGCTGAATACTTGTGTTCTTTTAATCTTGAAATCTGTGGCATTGGCAGTAGTTATTGTGGAAGCAAGTGGAGCCTTGCTAGGCAAAAATAAATCTACAGCTGTTATGACTGATATAATTTGATATTTCAAGCCTTCCTTGTTCGAAAGAGCCAATGTAGAAAAGGTGATCCAGATTTATCCCGGCACTAACTTCCAGCACCTTATCATAATGCTTAATTTAGATAAATATTTTAGCTTAGGGCTCCCCTATAGACAGAGGGCAACTTAGACCTTCTTAAGTCTGAATTGCTGCTGAAAGTATCTCTCTGTCTCTCCATGAAGTGCAGAGATAAATAGATGTCTAAGCTAGAAGGTTAAGTGCCTAAAGTTAGGAGAGAAAGATTCTGGTCTCTAAATCTACTGTTGCTGTCATATTTCTCTAACATACTGCTTTTGTATGATATTGCTCTCTCTAGTCACATACTTCCTTATGATCTGTTATCTGTAAATAGCAACAATTTCTCTTGCAATTCATAACACAATGATTCAGAAACTTAAGTAACTTAATTCTTTGGATAGGACTCCTCCTTTCCATACAATATGATGTGCATGTATGCATGTGAAGTCATTAGTAGTCTCCAAATGCTTGTAGAAAGAAAACTAAGTGCCCAGAATGGGAATAGAAATTTGGGGGTATTACATAATTCTCGTATCAGAAAGTGACAATGTCTCTCTTACAGTACCAGAAACTACAGCAATGGGCTCCTTATGGACAAATAGTAATAATCATTAAATAATCCTACAATAATTTTCAGTTTCCTGTTGCCTCTATGGATGTTGCCCCACAAAGGTTATATGAGCTCCAGAGGCTGCTGAATGCCATCTGAGAGATACCTGGCTTTGCTACACTGGAAATGCACCACTAAATATTTCACTGCTGAAGCATTTAAGAATTAGAGAACTTCTGTTTTAACCCACTAGACGTAGTCCAGGATCTGGCTAGTTTGTTCTGAGTATAAAATGATCCTTTGCATACCCTGCATTGAAGGGAGGGAAGAGGTATGATTGGTCTGTATGTACTAAAAAACTGGATGAGTTTTATCTATTTCTACCTTTTCTCTCCAAGGTGAGAACACCTTTTCTTTCCAATATATTCTCTCCTGTTTAAACTAAACAAGGAAACATCAACAAGGGGGATGTGGAAAGGCAGAGGCCAAAGCATATCAAGAGTGAAGCAAACTGGAGCATTTTTTTGCCTGTCACGATCTCAAAAAACCACTCACCAAAGTCCTAGGGAAACAGCTTCATGCTATAGTGAAATTTATTGTACTGGAAATCAAGCCATAGTTCATCCAGGAGCCGCCAGAAGTGATGTGTTTTTTCTAATAAGTTGCATGTCACTTCAACAGTGAATGTCGTTTCATCTTTACTGGTTGGAGTAAAGGTGTGTGCAGTCCTTTTGTTTAGGGATATTCCGGCATTGGCTTTTGCAGAGACAGTTTCCTCATGAGTCATTGGGCTCAAAACACTGCTATGTTTATCAGAGCAATAGCCCCTCAGCTTTACATTGAAGGGTTGCAAACAATAGTAGGACAGTGACACCTTCTGGCCAAAGAACAATTTTGCACAACTCCCAAACGCTTCAGCTGCAGTGTCGTTGGGAGCCCAAGGGAGAGATTTCAGAACGAAGAACAGAACAAGTCATTATCATAACTGCTGCAAACTGTACTTTTTTTTTTTTTTAATAAATTAATTTTGTTCTTGACATCTAATTGCTTTCCACTGGCATCAGAGAGCCTCCTGTGCCTGGAAACCTTCATGCTCTATTGCTGATATTTAGCCATGTTTTTCATTTTAGAGTTGGGCTGCAGTAAATAAATGAACTTCTTGAGAAGGCTATTTTTTCAGCCATTTTTGCTTTTAAAAAACATTTAATGAATATTCATTAGCTAAGGGAACAGAGAAAAATACATCTGCAGTGATGTATGTTAATGGTACCTTCATTACCATGTCCTAATGTTATGTGACATTCAAATAAGCACTCAGCATGACACAAAGACTAAACTTATAATGCAAAGTAGGGCTTCATATATTATGATACAGATGGCAAATTGCAATACTCAGTTTCTTTCAGTGTCTGAAATTTGATGGACAGCTTAGGGTGCTGAGTGTCTGAAATGCTCTGGGATAATTTAGTTCAGATAACCTTTATATTACTCTTTCTACCTACTGAATTTCCTGGAAGGCTTTAGAAAGTCACCCTAAAATTTTCTTGGCTGAAGTGTTACCTATCAGTAACTAATGACTGATGAATAGAATTGGTGGTGAGAGCAGAGGGAATTGGATAGCAGGGTCTTTTGTTGGTTGAGTCAGCTGGTGTGTCAGTTTTGTACCTTTAGGTCAACTGAAACTTTATGAACAACTGTAACCAAAAAATTTGCTCTCTTAAAGGTGGTCTGACACTTAATAACTCAAGCAGACTGGTAATTCTCTTTAGAGCATTTGACTTTAAGGTGTGACACCAGAAACAAGGAGAGTTAAATAGACTGGCACCTCTGTTTTTCACAAGTAGAGTGGCTGTGAATGTCAGGAAAAAAAAACATAAAAGAGAAAGAAAATCAGTAATTTTAGTATTGTGTTGATGACAAAATACCAGGCCTTGATCATGCTCATAATTAAGTTACCTAGTTCTTTGCCATCGCCCTTAATTTCAGCAAGGTACCTATATACGTTTGGCCTCAGGGGTCTTCAGTTATTCACCAATGCTGTGGAAATCTCACTTCTGTTTATAGGATGTCTTTCAAATGCTATGTTAATACTGACTTCTTCCAGAAATCTTTTCTGTTGTATTCTTCTCAGCAACAATCAGCAACAAACAAACAAAATGCAGCCAAGTTGCTGCACCACATCTCAGGCAGCATGTTTGTCTTTGGTCTTGCCTTTCTGTAATTCCTTCCATAGGATGATGATTACGACAAGTAAATCTTTATAATCCTGTGGTACTAGATGGCTTCAGAAAGAAACTGGGACCTCGATAACTGAATGATATACAAAGATAATACCACAATAATATGAGCATAGAAAACAGTGGGTAGGCTTTGAATTTCATTGCTGAATTTGATAAAGAAAATGGTTGTTACCCTTGGCTGTCATATGGTCTAGCTCTGCTGCTGCTGCTTTCTCTCTGCATTATGGAATATTTTGTAAAAGTCAAAATCCTGGTTTCAGGGATACAGGAGAGGTGGATGTGGCTTGTGAATGCAGTTACCTTTTTCACAGGCTTTCTAGAGAGTCTATGATAAGAGGATATGCACAAGTGAAGTCTCATTAGCTTTCTCTTCACCATCATTAGTATTAAGACAGCAACAAGCAAGCAGTGTTTTGACTTGGGTTATCAACTCTTGTTGACAAATGGGGTGTAGGATTTCCTTCGATGGTACTCTTTGTTTAATTGTCAAACAGTTTAAACAGTTTCCTGAGAAACTTCACATCAAGTGCCATATCATGTTTCCTAACCGACTTCACCTCATCAAAGTAACTTGTCAGCTGGCTCGGAATTCAGAACATGCTCTTCCCCCTTTGTTTGGGAATGCGCAGTTTGCCAGGCACAGTTTTGCAGCATTCAGGATTGTGCTTCGTGAATTTCCTTTTCAGAGGCTGGGAGTCACTTAGTACTCTGTATGAATGGCAGTGAGAAGATGACCTGATGCTTTTTACAAGTGACTTTTTGTGTCTTTTTGCCTTTTGTAGAAATAGTTCTCCAATTTAACCAGAACAACACCAACAAAATATTTTCTCTGAATGGAAGCATATTTAAATATAAGGCACACTGGCTAGGTGAAATCATTGGAATGACAAATGAAGTTAAGAGAGTTATACCAACCCACACCATGCCTGAATCTATCTTTTGATGGTCTAGTAAGCATTACTAAACATGTGCTGAATCATTTTCTCAATTTTGCTATGTTTGCGGCATAATTACATTCAGATAGAAAAATCCATTTACAGGATATATCTGCTAAGCAATGTTCAACATGAGGTAATTTGTTCTAATGGACAATTTTATTGAAGGATATTATAATCTTCACATATGTGGAGCACAAAGGTATGAGAAGTTTCTTTTGCTTCATTCTCTCCTACATATACAGATAATAATGTAGCCCTTTTCTCTGCAGACTGACCGATAGGATGATACTTAAGAAATAACTACATTACAAGATGGAGCAGAGATCCATCTCCCAGTTGGACCCTTCCTTCCTTCCTTCCTTCCAAGGGCTACAATTGCTCCCAAGAACAAAGTCTTTCAGTCCTTTGTGATGACATCATCTTGATACAAACACATCATTATTATGAGTTTGTACTATAATTATTGCAGTAATAACCCATAAGAACAAAAGAACAACCAAAAATCTAGCTTGTATCTGATAGTAGCCCTAAGCAGATCACCAGGGAAGGGCATGAGAACATGACAGACGCACACTGGTATGCTCTGACTTTCTTTCAGACAAAGGCTCTAATCCATATTTGATAATATTGGTAGTGTTTTCCGTGGTGAATTTACATAATTGCTTTTTAAGCTTGTCTAAACTTTGACACTCGCAATATGCTGCAGCAATTAGTTCTCAGTTTAATTACATAATATGGGAAAATTACAACCTAACAATATGTACATAAACTAGCTATAATTTTGCCTTTATCAGCTTTTGTCATCTGTCACTTAAAGTTGTTTAAAATGTTGTTGTTCTACAATTCTGGGAGCTCATTTTCAGATAAAAAACTTTCTCATCTTGCTCCCTTTTTCATTTGTGTATTGAACAACATAGATCTTAGCACTGAAAACACTTTGTAACACTCTGAAAGTTGACTGTTGTTCCTGATCTTTGTTTCTTGCTAAAGCAACTATTTGTCTATAATATGACTGTTTCCTTAGTCTTTTCAGGGATTTTTTTTTGGTATTGGACCTTGTCAAAAGTTCTTTGAAAGTCTTAAGTACACCATTTCACTCTTTCCACTGTTGACTCCTTCCAATAACTCTTATGGATTTGTGAGGCGGTACTCCTCCTCCTGTTGATTCTTTGTCATTGTATCATATGCACTTATGTCTGCTAATTTTATTCTTTATTGAAGTATCTACCAATTTATTCATGAAGACATCAGATTTACTGGTCTGTAGCCCCAGGAGGAATCTTGGAGCCCTTCCAAAAGAATTATCACTATTTTATCTGGTAATTTACCTGTCACAGGTGCTTTGCATGTTTGGTTATTACCTTTCACTTTCTGAAAAATGAGCTTTTTCCTGCAGGACGATCCCATCTTTCTTTTGCTCTTCAGTCATGCTGGCTGTCCCTCATTTTCTTTTATTTCTTTAATAGTGGCAAAAGTTACTTTTTGCTTGTGTTACAGCATTTTTAAACAGTCTCTGGGCTGCCTGCAAGCATTGTATTATCAAGGTTGCTGCTTGTTATTTCTTCTTAGCAATTGTCATTCTACACAGTTTCCCTTTTAAAAACAAATCATTGTTGTGGATATCTTGTTTTGGCTGTTCACCTCTATGTGGCTAGTACAGAGTGATGAAAAGAATTAGAGAAATAGGTAGTCAGTATCTGGTCCTAGAGCTACATGCAGCTTTCATGCTGGGATGGTGCCACCTGAGTAGCAGCAGGACTGGGTTGTCCAAAAGCTGCTGGCAGTACAATTACCTGATGGTGACAAAATAGAACTAGAAGAGGCAGTGGAGACCAGCATCAGTAGATCATACTCAGACTCAGCTATTCACCCAAAATGACCCTGTTTTGCCTCATGCCCGCTCAGCTCTCCCATGTATGTGGTATATGCCTTAGGCTCTTAACTATATGAAGCCTGTAGAGCCAAGCTTGTAGGCCTATTTACAGGTTTAGTTTAACCCCAGCAACTGAGTTACAAACAAAGAGGATGACTAATGTATAGATAACTATAGCTAACAATGTAGTTGTTATCATATTTGTTTTACTTCAGTATAATTCCTCAATCATTCTTAACATAAAACAAATTTAAATTTACCTAGATGTGTCTATAACCTGGAAAATTTCTTTCCAGATACTTTCCAAACTTTAAGTAATAATGATGAGGGTACACTCTGACCTGAAGGACAGTTTTCCCCATATCTCTTCCTATACTTCTCTCAGAAGTGGTTGCATTAACCAGATGTCTTATCTAGTTTATTCATTCTTACATTTCATGCTGAGCTGCTTGGGATCAGAAGAGAGAACTTTTCGAAGGGAAGCGTATTTGAATCCACCACTAACGACAGCTTTTGCCATTCATCTCCCTGGACACTTATCGTATACCTTCCATTTCTTTGACACACGTTTTTGCCCGTGCTTATTCTCATACCCTCTCCTGCTTACTATCTTGTCATTTCTGTTCTTCTGTCCCCTTATGATGTCCTAGGGGCTCACATTCATTTTCCCTTTTCTTGCTGCAGGTTGTACTCTCCTGCCTGCCTTACTTGTCTGCTGAAAAAATGCCCAGAAGGTAGGGTTCAGGCACAGCATGGTTTATGTCTCCTCTCAGAGTATACTTTCCACTTAGGTTTTTTTCAGGAGAAGGATCGCTAGGAGGACAAGATCAAAGGCACGACGTCCAGCTTTCACAGAGGATATCTGTGATCTTGCAAAAGCATACATAATATCTCTGGATTGAAAGGAAAGGTAAAATCATCCACTTACTTACTCTGTTTGTTTTCCTATCACTCAACATGCATTTTAAAACTAAACATCTTTAGAAAAGGAAATTAGGAAAAGCTGAGATATCCTCCAGTACAGTGACAGTTATAACATTATATTCAGAGAAGCTATGGCAGAAAAATTATTAGCCACGTTGACTAAGTTTCATATCTGTTTCTCTGGCTATTAAACAAAGTCGTATGTCTTTTGCAGTCAAATTTTTGCACAGAGGCAATTACTGCATAGCAGCTAACAGTTTGCAAACTTTTCTTTTCCTTCTCTGCACAGCCAGAATTCTTTCCTTTCCTTCCCATTTTCTGTGACCTTTTCCTTTATGTGCAGGCTTTACTACTAGCATTTGTGCTTTGTAATCACTTCTTTTCAGTATCTTCTTCCTGGAGTTGAACCTCTTAGAAACTTAAACCCCCCACAAGATGCAACCACCTGCTTACTAAACAATATTTTTATTGTCATCATCACATTTGGTCTTGACCTTTTTATCCTGGCTTAGTTTCTTGGAATATTGCTGTGAGCCTAGGACAGTGACCAAAACTAAAGCTACCTGAGGTGGCAGATGATTCAGTTGCACCAGTGCTCAGCTTCTGAAAGTCCCTAGACTTGCTGGGCAAGAAAGACTGGAGAATGAGCTCTGGTAGCTGCTGAACAGGGGCTCCTTTTGTACAAGAGGCAAGCTCTACCATTTAGCCACTGCCCTAGTCACCCAGTGCTAGTGTACATGCCAGCTCTTCTCACAACTGATAAGGCCATGTACTAGGGACATGTTTCTCTAGATACTAGGGGTTTGATAAATACATTTCTGGTGCAGAGATGGTGGTTCTGTTTGCTATCTTTATTTTAAAGCAGTCCCTCTTTTGAGTATGTTTATCTTGCTTTGCATTCATGTTTTAAGAGATATCAGGTAATATAGCTGAATTAACATTCTCTTTTCTTTGAAAAAATATTGACTATCATCTTGCATGCTGTCAATAAAATTGCCCTGACACAAAATAGAATGCTGTGTTTTATTAACATTTAAAATAGAATTCTATGTTTCTCCTCCCTTATCCTTCCCTTGCTTTATTTTACTATACTTTTTAAAAATGTATAGTAAAATGTAGTACAGTAAGGCACTGTACTTTAAAGTTGCCCACAGATAACTTGACGTAGTGCCTATATTCCTGCTGGATGAACAATAAGCGTATCATCCTTTATTGGGTCTGATGTGTACTATTATCAGTATAAGCTCAAAGAGCAGCTGATGCCATTCTTTCTAAAACATTAGTTTGTTGAAACTTTACTCTCCCTTCTGTGCATACACTTTGTTACTATCAAAATCAGACAATAGCCAAGCAATGTAAAACTCCTCCAAAAGAGGTAGAAATCCAAAGGTTTCCAAGGTGTGGAAATCCAAAGGAAGTTATAGGAAGCAACTCAGACTATTGATTAGTTCATACATTTCCCCTGTCAATAATTGTGGCTTAGTAGAAGTGAAAGTCACCTGAACTCTTCAGCTATGACATCTTATTTCATCATGATGGCATTTGAGGGTGTTATAGACAGTTGCAGTTCATTCTATCTAGTCTGACATAATAAATAGGGATCAGGAAGCTAGTATCCCCAGGTTAACTGATTTGACAGAAATGTTTCTACTTACTTCTCCTAAAGCACACCCTGTCAGATTGCATCAGTTTTCATAAATAATATATATATATGTATTTGGAGGGAAAGAAGCCAGGAAGAACTTTTATGTACACTTTATTTTTCTGAGTTAGTGGATATATCTCCTGGGATTCCTTTCTTTGAAGCATTTCCTTGATTCTTTCTTGCCACTTCTTTCCTTCACTTCTGTGTTGTAAAAGTTAATGGGGGCAGAGATTTGCATGGTCCCATGGTTAAACAGGAGAAGCACAGCACCTGAGCCCAAAAAGATCCTCAAAAGCCCTGACTGCACACCTGCATGTAATGGCTGAGCTATGTGGCAAATTGAGAATAGCTCCTAAAGGGAACCCCGTCACTGTTTAAAAAAAACATGCATTGCCTCAATCCTTTGGATGATCTTAGTGGGAGCAGAAGACAGTTGTGTAGGTGCCCATCTATCAAGTAATCTAAAAGCTAACATATTTTAAAATGTTGACTATGATTAACAGCTCTTATCTACAAAAACAGTAGACTCAAAAGGATTAAACTAAAGTTGTTGAACAGTATGGAAAGTCTGTTGCTATTGCTATTTTATTTGCACTATGGAAATGATTGGTTTTCAAATTCATTGCATGTGTTTGAGCTGTCAGCTTTTTTTTTTTTTTTTTAACATGACATTGTTTGATATATTTCTTTTATGCTTTTCAGAACTATGTGTGCATTTAGAAGACTCTTATGACCATCAACAGTAATAAAATGACTGTAAAGGATACAAATCCTATTACTCTTCTCTTTTGGAAGAACTCCAGTCTTTGTGTCCCTCTGTTATTACTGTATGTCCCTTCTACTTACTGTTCTTTAAATTCCCACTGAAGATTTTAAAAAAAGGCAATAGAAAAGCATTTGGTGGTACAAATGCAGCCTCACTCTTTCTTTCATTTTGTAACAGTAAGTTGTTCTCTCAGATGTTCTCTGAGTATCTTGGCTGCGCATCCTACATCTGCTCAGGATGTGACTATTTATTGGTAGCCATTAGCTACATTTATGCCACCTAGCATTTCTTATACAGAAGTAGTGGACTAGGCAAAAATGTCAAAGACTAAAGCTGTCAGAGGATAGGCCATATCAGCTGAACAGCCTCAGTTAGATTTTAATATTATCGAGCTAGCTATCTGAGGCATAGTTTCCATGAATAGACGCATCAAAAAAACCAGTTCAACCAAACCTATGCCTCACTTCAAATTATTTCAGCTTCCAAATATCATACTCTTTATTTCCTTTTTCACTTGTGTACATAAAAATATACTTCTAAGACAGACATTAACTATACTTACTCCATAGTTGCAAGCCCACATCAAATAATAAAGTCTAGGTTTTCAGTTGTAGTCAGCACAATCTGAGGGGCCTGATATGCTACACATAGTATTGCCTTACGTATCTTAGAGGAGACAAAAAGACTCTGATACTTAGAAAATAGAGCCATTTATATATAATTGGCAAAAATTAGATGAGTTTTTCCATTTTCTTTAATGGGTAGGTTGAAGTTAGCCCTCCATTGTCTTGGTGTAATCTAAATTATTCCACATACTTGTTACATGTGTCATTTAGAGTAAGGTTTTCACATCAGAAATTTTGTGTCACACAGTTAAGTATTTACATAGACCTCAGGGTTCTTTGGTGTTCAGAATCACCTTTGAAGATGAATTTTTGCAAGAGAAACAACAGACATGGCTACCTTTAGTATATCAAGATATTTTCAATTGCTAAAAATATAGGAAACCACATCAGTCCTAGTTCTAGAGTGAATTTATTACTCCTAGCCCGTTCTAGAGTGAATTTATTACACTGTGCATGTTTTCACTTCATGTGGTCATTTCCAGACACCAAACTGTCAGTACTCAGATCTTTAGTCACTCACTTGCTTATCTATCTACACACAGTTACTATACCCAGTATTCACCAGACTGTATATCAGCTAAACCAGGACGAGGAACTTTTCTTGCTGTCCTACAGTCAGACCAAAATTGACATTTTAGCAAAAAAAAAATCAAGGAAAAAATGGTGCCATATCAAAATGTTCTGCCTTTTTTTAATTTATATTTTTCCCACTCTATTTTAACTTTTGAAACAAAAGGTTATTCTGAGCTGAAAAACAGATCCTCTCTCCACTAGAATATTCTATTTGTAAATATTCTAGTCATTTCAGAAACTAATCCTCTATGATGAAGAGTTCAGTTTTCATAAATTGGCCTTTCCACCAAAAAAGACAGAAACTATCTAGTCAGGTTTGAGCTCTGTTTTCCTTTTGGTACAAAGGAGAACTGACAATTGATAAAATGTCTGAGGTACATTTGTCCATAGTATCTGTTGTCCTTCCAACTGTCAGTCTGTGTATCTTGCTCTTCTGTGCAGACAAATAAAAAAATAACTGCAAAAAGAGGGACTGAAGGTATGCTTGCTGCTGTGCAGTTTGTTTTAATTATTTCATCTTAGTGGAACTATGTGGGAAAATAGGGCTATCAGCATTTAGCACTGAGCATTTTAGTGGCTAAGATGTGTTATTTTAACATTTGCAAGACAAAGCAGTAATATGAACTATGAAAATATGATAATTACATCTGTTTGTGAGCACATAGGTAACAACTTTATAAAATATCCTTAAATCTCCTTTAAAATTATAACTGAGACCTGTGATTAATAACATATCTATTTTAAAGCCAATTGGAGAGATTTCTTTACTGAAAGACTACCACTACTTTTAAGTACATTTTGACAACTTCCCTGTTTAAAAAAAATTAACACTCTGTCTCAGAAGCTTAGATGCATCCTGCCCAGCTTTAGACTCCATGTAGGCATCTTTTTTCTACTGGAAGATACCTATTTCTCCCCCACTGGCATCTAGAAGATGTAGAGGGAATAGATTGCTAAGCTAGATATCTCCACTAGAAGGGATGAACCAGGGCCAGATGTAGCTTTTAGTGATGTCTGAGTACTTTCCTTCTATCTTTGATTTTACCTAGAAGCACATAAATCTCTATGTGTGAATAACAGTTTGGGGCTCAAGCAGATGAGGGGGTTAGGACTAGAAAAAGATTTGTGGGTGTTCCTTGTGAAAGGTTATTTATACAGACAAAAAAAAAAAGAGGAAATGAGAGCCAGTGTCTGATTTCACTTCTCCAAAATAAGAGGCATAAATTCACTTTCCACTTTATGGAATCTGTGTGTTTAAATTTATTGGAATTGTTTGTAAGTACAATATTGCTGATTTCCGCTACTCATATGACTATTCTTATTATTGCATATACAGTAAACATACAGGAGAAGATATTCCATTTTCTATACACATCTTACTGCTCAAGCAAAACCATAAAACATAGCTGAGTGAGCACAGACTATAAAATCAGAATGTAAAATAAGGCAAGCGTGATAAAAGCATTAGGCTGAGTAATCTTTCACTAGAAAAATACCTTTTGCTGTCAAGTTTCCTCTGAAACTCTAACAAACATATTGCAAAAGAGAAAGATGAACTTTAAAATATGGCAAACAAATTCCTTCCTTCAAGGCACTGTTGCATAACTTTTAGTGTCAGTTTGAGAATAACTCAGAAAGTCAGTTGATAGAAATTTCATCTGAGTTATTTTTCCCTTCAACCTTTTGTTTGCAAAAAGATTGTCCTCTTTTTCCTGTATTAGGGTAACATTTCTATGTGGAAGAAAAAAAAAAAAAAAATCAAGGCTAGAACAAAGTACAACTTTGAAGTCTTATAAAAATTCAGCTACAAAAGTGAGTGCAATTAGCAACAGTAAATTTAAAGAAATTAAAGACAGTTTTAGTAAAAAAGTGATAAAACTTGGAACTTGGATTATCTTTTCATGAAGAATAGTTTATTGTATTTTTTATATTGATATTATGGCATAAGAAAATAGTAAATCTGTAAAACTAATTAAAACTAGTGGAGAAAAGTTTCCAAGAATATAACTTTCTATTCTCTTACGAAATGTATTACTTAGCTTTATGTGTTTTCACCTATGATAGTGCTTAACAATGGGAGCTTGTTTTCAGCCATTGTACAGAAATTCCTACATGAGGAATACAAACAGCAGAATGAACAAAGCTTGATTTCTTACTGATTTGCAGTCCATCTTGCTTATACACCCTTAAGATCAAATTCTCTCAGCTCCTGCTGTCCCTTAGGGCAGAGGAACCTGAGGAAGACCTGCTGCTATTCCAACAAACCTTCTGAGCTGTTTTTCCCCCCCTCAGTCCTTGGCCATTCTTATTTTATTCCCGCCAGGAGCTCCCAACAGGAATTATAGCATGCTATGGCTAGTCACAGTCAGCCTGTATATGCTGGGCACTATAGTAGGTCCAACCAGAATGGGTTAGAAAACACCCAGTTGAAACATTTGTCCTACACTGAAGACTCCAGTTGGAGTTTCTCTCTAATTTTGTGTATCTGTCAATAAGGTTGGAATGCTTTCAGGGAAAATTTAAAGGTAGAATATAAGTCTCCTTCTTAAGAATTGTTTCGGCCCTCATTTGGTATTCTTTTGGCTTGAAGCAGATAAAAAAGTCATTGCCTTGAATTTTTGTAAATTGTCCCATTTTTGTTCTTTTAGATTAAAAGCTACCTATGCCATACAAAAACATACACAAAGCAACTGCAATAGGAATATTTTGAACATACACAAAATATAATTTCTAGTAAAATATGAATTTATACATCTCTAGAGCTTTCTGTTTGGTATCTGGACTAAAAAATGGGGGGTTTTCACCTTTGGAGTTATGCCAATTATTTAATATTTATTATTTAATATTTATCATTCCCCCTGTAGGGGAGCCCAGGAAGGTTTGAGCCTAGGCAAACAGGATATGAAGGCTGAAACTACTTGCCAACCCAAATGTAAACAGCTAGTCCCTTGAAGACATGGCAAGCAGAACTTGCTGGAGGCAGGTCACGATCAAACTATAGTTTCAGCAGCCAATTTGAAGAAATTGTCTGCAATACAGTCATGATAGGAGGAACAAACATCATAGATCTAATACACATGCTTAGTCCATTTCCTGCCTGCCTTTAGTGCAGCCTTTATTTGATACAGCAAAATATTCTATTCATGTAACTCACCAGTCGTGGCCAAGACTTCATCTCGCAGTTTCAAGATCAGGTGGGAACACTCATTGAAGGTAGCAATAAGTTGTTTCCATTTCTGATAAAAGGGTTTTTTTTTTTTTTGCTTTGTTTTTCCAGATAGCATGTCTTTCATATTATACCTATGCCTCTTCCTTTTTCTTTATTTAGCATCTAATTCATAGATCTGTAAGTAAACTTATGTTTTTTATTACTAGGTTTCCAACAAAAATACATTTTCCACAAAAGTGATAATATTGGAATTTGTTTCAAACAGTCAATATACAGAAATATTTTTTGTAAACTGCACAAAGATTTACTCGCTATAACAAAAATACTGCCATATCAATAATATACATTCATATAAAAACTGTAAATTCATTTTTGTTTGTATAGTGCATAGAAACTCCAAGGCCAAATACAATAAACAGTATATTTAAGGGAAATCTTTATCAATGTTCAGCCCTTAAAGTCAATCATTTTAGGCTGCCCATTGCTTTTTATTTAGACTTCATTTTCTAGCTTTAATTCGTACAATTTTAAAGTGTTAATTCAAAACAAAAAATGCACAGATCAGACTGATTTTCCCCCACCAAAACATCCAATGATAGCCCTCCTGATATTTTCAAACCATAAAAGCTGAAAATTAAGTTTAATTCCATTCCTTCCCCTCCCCCCCCACCATTTTTATCTTTTGTGTATACTTTGTGTCTTGAGAAAGAAACAGCCACCTGAGGCTGTGCAATTCAGGAGATGGTTTTTCTTTTCTCTTGACTCAAGAGTTTGCAAACGCTGCCTGGTTTTTCTTACACTGTTGCTGAGAGAAGGAATGCTTTTGAGGAGTATACTTTTCCCTTTCTTAAAAAGGCTACTAGTGTAATCAATTGGTTTACCATTAGCTGTACATTTTTTATTTGCTGAATATGTAACACAATGAATTGGTACATTTCAAAGTGCAGCGACTAGCTCTTCTATGGCAATATGGTAAGTCATAATAGCAGTATTACAACTGTATATGACAGAGCTCTCCTGCTTTATCCTATTACCCTAAAAATTTTCGCTGCTTAAGACCTTCTCTGTGTTTGGAGTGGGAATTTGTTAAACAACAGTAGAGTATGCTACAGAAAGTAGGAATGCCAATTAGACCAAAGACTGTTTGGTTGTGTATTAAGCCAGAAGTTACAGTCATATGAACCATATAACTATTCTTCCAAAAGTGTTATCTTCTGCACAAATTACAATCCTAAAACTGCTCATCTGTGGCACTCTCAGATCCTGAGGTAATTTGTGTAAGAGTTGGGAATTAACTCAGTTATATTACTATATGATACTGTGTCCTTTCTGCTTGTTTTCTCCCAGCTATTCTGAAATATGGCTATAGAACTTTACCTGCACAGAAATGCTTAGGCTATCTAGAATTACAGCATGGTAGCAGAGCCATATGGCAGGGCATCATAAGGAAATTTTTATCTTAAATATTCAGAATATACCTATATTTTTCCTGATTTAAATGAATCTGAGCAAAAATTCAAATGAAGACATTTTATTTTAGTGGCCACAGCAAATTGCAAAACTATTAATCTTTCATTTAAATCATGATAAAGATTTCCCTTTCACCATTTCTTTGGTAAAAATGGCTGTGTGACACATTTGCCTAATCTGCTAGTAAAAGATATTCTCTTCGGTGGAAATAATTTTTTGATCTTACAAGTCCAGCTTTATAAGAAGTCTTCAATATTCACTTTTAGATAATGGGCCCACTCTGCCCATTCAGTGAATGCAAAATTAGTCCCAATTTAGGGCACAAAAAATCAAACAGATCAGCTGTAAAATAACTAGAAGTGTGGTTGCATAATGATTGCCTTTTAGTAGTAAAAGGACAAACACTGATATTATAGAAAGCAAAGGTCTAAATGCAGTATATCAGAATACAATGTTGTCTGTATAAAATGATTAGTTTCACAGCTATTTTTAAAGCATCTTATTTCTCACAAGTAAGTATAGAGAAGTTTATGTAGATGCATAGTGGATGTTTAAAATGCATAGTTGCATACATCTTCTATAGCTTTGTAATGGTTACAGTGTTCCAATTCTGTTGGCTTAAATCTCCTGAATTAAAGAAGAACAAACATGTTATTTATTACATGAATTCTATTATTTCTCTGCTTTATCTTTTCCCTTTTTGTTTTCAAACAAACTTTATTGCATTTGCACATTTATACTTAACAACATTTGAGTAGTCCAGTTTGTGAGGGGTTTAGATACCTACTGAAACCTGATTTGCAAGTCAGTGAATCCTTAGTAATTCAGTAAGAATCATGTGCCAAAATGACTTCATAAAAATAGGAACTTGAATCCAAAATGGGATAAGCCCTTTATAGCCTATCACAGCAACCAACTAAAAGCCACAGTAACATGTGAAAGACATAAGAGAAAACATACTCTTTAAAAAAAAGTATGATTCTTGACTGTTTTCTGATTTGTTACTCTCTTCCTATGAGCTTTACCTGACACTACTGTCTTCCCAGTCTAAAACACAAAAGGTACGGAAACAATCTTCAAGTGCATGGCTTGTGAGAAGGAAGAAGCACAATACCCGTAGTGACATGAATGCAGTCGCATCTGTCACCTTCACATGCTACATTGGGGTGCCAGATGCAGGGAGGAAATGACAAGGGGAAGTGGCTAGAGTGCAGGATTGGTCCTCAACTGACAGACCATCCTCTGACAAGCATTTACAGCTGGCAGAAGTTGAAGGAGGCTGTAATTAGACTGCAAAGAGGGTAGAGAATCAGGGAAGTATACTCTATAGCTTTTACAGCGTTATATATCTTCTGCTTTCTTCTGCCACTGATCCATTTGTCACCACCTGTTAAGCTCTGTCTTCTTTTCTGGAGTCCTTTAACTCCTTGTTTTACATCTCTAGGAATGCCATTTTCCCCACTTTTGGGTTCTCCTCTTGCTATTGCGCTTGCATCGTTCCTCCCTAACCTTCAAAATTACAGCTCAAGATAGCAGGACTTCAGATACATCAGCAATCCTTACGCATCTCAGCATCTACATTGGCATTCACAGAAATGTTTCATGATTAGGAACCAATTGATTAATTAGGTTAATAAGGGCTCTATTTTAAGAGCTGAATGGGTATACCGCATTTTTCAGCTGCAGTGGTGATAATGATGATAGCATTCAACTAAAAGGTTACTGCATTTACTGTCTTACTGCCATTAAGTCATGAATGACTATGTACTGTTTTATATAAACAACGGTTCTACTACTATGTCGTTCCCACATAAAAGCAGCAGATTTGGATGGCATAGTGAATTTATTTTATTGTCCTTTTGTTAGGCTACTTAAGGGAAAACAAAACTTCAGTCTGTTTTATTTTTTACTTACCTTCCTTTAGGAAGGGATTTACACTTTCCTGTGCCTAGTGCTACTGCTTTCCACTCCATTGCTTTCTTCTGATTTACTGTAAGAAAGATTAAATTCCCAAACACCTTTCAAAAAAATGCAGGATCAGCACAGTCATTGCAGTCCCACAATCAAATCAGAGCACATCTAGAATGTATTTGAATTTTTCTCTTTTGATATGTAAAGGTAAGAGAAAAGAGAAAAGAGAAGTAAATGAAATATACTGACTTAAAAATAAATCTTTTAACCCAGTAAAAAAGGCTCAATGCTAAAAGGTGTTTGAAAAGTTCTGGAAAAAGTTATAAGAACAGTGATAATATTCCCATTAGTATATTGCTGCAGTATAATTTCATTCAGTGTTTACAATTAGTTTATAAAGTATATGCCCAGATGAATAATATACAACAAACAATATACAGCTTAGTGTCCACAGAACACGGGCTGAAACTGTCATCTCCGATCACTACTTCTTTTTGAAGTACTGACAACTCACTAACCTGGTATCAATCAGGACTTGAGCTAGATCTGTGTTAACAGTTCTCTTGCTGCCACAACATACTTCCAGGTCACTGTCCTCCTATCTACTGCATTGTTGGATGTGACATTTGGATGTGACATTTTAATTGTACCTCAACCACCACACTCAACTGCATTACAAGGCATCACTTGACATAATGGACCAGAAGCGTTCCTTTGGAGCTACTCCCTCTGGTACACCAATCTGTTCTAAGTAGCCAGCAGTTGGTATAACTTTCAGTTATTGAAGTCAGGCTAAAAGTACATAGTTTAATAGATAGATACCTATGAGAAAGATTTAACAAGGCTGAACTCCATGAAGATCAAGCAACTGATCAAAGCCATGGCATTACAAACATCCCACATCTCATAAGAGATGAAAACGTATCATTGCTTTAGTGCACTATACTGTGTTACAATTCTAATATAATACAGTTTCAATATGTTTATAAGCAACAGGACTATGTGACAAGAGCAGGTACTGAATTCTCAACCTAAGATATATCCCCAAACATTTTAGAGTATAATAGCATACTATATTACCAAGACATATCCCTACTTTATGCTATAATTGAATTACAACTTTAAAACTGTTTAGAGTAGAAAAAAGAAAGAAAAGCTAAGATACATTTTCAGCTAGCATTGGCAAAAAGAGTGGGAAAGTGAATACAGCACAGGGAAACCAAAGGTCACTGCAGCAAGAAATTCAAAAGGAAAAGATTAGTACCACTCAGAGGGACAAAGCAGGATCAGCATAGGAAGGCAGAAGGGATTGAGGAAGGAAAAGAAAATTGGAGTGACCTGGAATACATCTAAAGAGAAAAGGAACTACTGAAATGCATCTTAACAGGAAATAAAAGATAACAGAGGCCAAAGGAAATGACTGGGCTTCAGGGGTGGAGGGGAAGGGGAAGGAAGTACAGTTTGTCTCAACAAGGGGAGGTTAGCAAACCTTTCACAAAAAGGTTACATATACACCCAACACAGCCAAATAATGCCAAATCCCATAGGTTCAGCAACTACATCTAAAAAATTAGGTTTCTGACCACATATTAGTGAGAGATAGATGAAGGTTAACAGGAAAACAACATAAGTGAAAGGCTTTTAAAAACCTCTGAAAAGTTTCCACCTGAAAATGATTTTCTTAACAGTTAGACTTTTAGAATGAGTTTAGAGTGAGGTTACTTGGCAATCTGACAATAAAGTGAAAACAATTTCCAAACAAAATTAAGTGAGAGGAAGAAAACAGCATTCTGCATCTTCTGGAGTTATGAAGGCTTAAGGCAATAAACTGTACTTGGGCATTTACAGGTAACCCTCAACAATTGTGTTAACAGTAAGATGAAACTTTGAATAATACACTACAGTATGCAAAAGAGCAAATATTTCAATATAGAATATAGGTTCATTACTCACAGTTGCTCAACTTGTTCAAATTCTTTTTCATCTTCTGCAAAAAGGATTATAAGGTCTTAGTTTAACATACACATTAAATAATTCAATAAAAGAATGATTATGTGCATAGAATAAATGAATTATCAAACTAGGATTTTGTTTTGCTTATTTGTTTTTGTATTACATTTATCATTCAAAGTATTCTATTCTTCTATCCAGCTGGAAATACCTGAAAGTTAATTAAGAATTTGATTTTGATCAAGTTCTAAAAATCAGATTTTGTTCTTGTATATATTTTGTTTCACTTTTGTTCAATCCCTCATATGTAGGTTGACTCACATATGTGTGCCTTTGTTTCAGCAACAAAGATTAGTGCATTCTGTTTTAATGTCTACTTTTTCTTCCTCATGGTTAGAAATTCCTCCCATCAAGACAATTAACACTGGTTCCATTCTTAAGCATTTCCCAAACAGGTATAGCCTCCAAATGCCTTCGGAATCGGTAAGGACCATATCAGGCCCTCTATAGGTAATTTATTTCATACCAAATGCACTTCATAGCTGAATTCAAGACTCCTGTAGCAGATTTAAAATCTTAAATAACACAATATTCTAGAAACAATTATTTTATAGGAGAAAAAAAGAGGTAACTATTGCACAGAACTTATATATGAGGTGGCATGGGCCATGTTTTACAGTTTTCAATTTAAAAACTACAGTCGAAAGTAAGGCACTAAATTCAATATATTCCATTAAGAATAATTTAAAAGCCTACCTGCGGGCTTCTCCTTCTTTTTAGAGTACACCTCATAGAGGAAAACAAGAGCTACTAAAATAATAACTTCAGCCAGTATTGCTAGAAATGGTTTGAGTGGCACCATGAAGGTGAGAACTTTAAGCTTCAGCTTTCCTTTACTTTTTCCTAGTTGAAAAACAGCTTCACACCAGTATGCACCATCATCTTTCTTAGTAAGCTTCAATATCTTGAGATGGGTTGTGTTTGCAGGTACTCGATCAATTACATATTTGTCTGACAGCAAAGAATCATTAATGGCAATCTAAAAACAGAAAAATACATTAAAAAGTCTTACTAACGCAATGAGAAAGTGTTTAATCAAATTTATGTTATCAACATTTATAATTCTATACAGCATTATATCTAGAAAGACGTAAAATGAATTAGGAACAAGTGGCATTTGTGAAGCACGTCTAGTCTACCTCCAAGGGAAAGATTTATCTTAGCTACTCACCCTGTCTTCCCTTTATAATCAGTGGAGAAAAATGCACTTTTAGGGAGCAAATTATCTGACCTGCCTTAGTAATTTGGGATCAGATGAAAGGTACCCTTGACTGTATTGACTCTCCACTGACAAAGGCAGTCTTAGATGTCAGGATCTGATGTCCAGGTTTCACCACAGCACAAAGAATATGCTTTAAATGAAGCAGAGCTGGGAGTGGCCCTGCACCAGGAAATGAGTCAATATACTCTCAAGAGTGCATTCTCTTCTCTTCAGCAATATAGAAGAGACCTCATCTATTTACCGCCTCTCCACTGATAGTGCTTCTCCCAGTAGAGGACTAAAAGTAGCCATGCTGCCAAGGCTAAGGGGGATCCTGGAAGGTGAGCATGTGAGGAAGGGAAACTGCCAAGCTAGAGCTTTTCACAGTCTTCAAGGCAGGAACTGAGGAGATTTCACATCAGTTTCCACCATGAGATGACTTCCTTCAGGCCGAGTGCCTCAAAGAGGTCACATTGGCTGGGAAACACAAAGTTAGTTAGGAGAATGAGGAAGAGGAGGCATATGCTCATGTTCCCCCTTAAGCCTCCAAAACCTTACCTTCACCTTGTCCAAGAGGTGTTCTGCTATGAGATTGTTCGGTATCAATGAGTGAGATTCAAGAATTACAGCTGTCGTTAATGCAGTGAAAACAAGTACTTCAAGACTGATCTGATTTGTTTTATTCTTCTCTAGCTGTAATGTTCTTAGGGTAGGGAATTTAGAAAAGAAACAACCCTCCCCCCCTTTCCAAATACAAACCAGAACAGAAACACCACCTCTGTGATAAAAAGTACTTCTAGTTGACACAGATGACTTTTTTCCGTGTTCAGAGATTTGCATTAACACTGATGGAAATGCAATTTGTAGAACCTACAGCAAGAAGCAAGTGTTTGTAAAGTATACAAAAACAAAGTATATGGGTTTTGCCATACTATTTTGTTTGCCCAACAGATGGAAGACTTACCTGTTCGCTTCCATTGGTCAGGTACCAGGTCCAAGTGATGGGAGTATAATTGGAACTTTTACATATCATTACAACTGAATCTCCTTCATAACTGATAATGGGTTTTTCTTTGTCTTCAATTTTTGGTACTAAGAACAAACAGGAAAAAATTCAGCATGTAAGTGCTACAGGTTTTAACTACAATATTAAAAAAAGATAAAATATATTTAGATATGCATTTATAGCAGTGCAATCATTTATTTTCCTTGAATAACTCAGATAGTTATGTCATTTAGGACACATGATTTAATGAAGCATCATTTCAGGCTGATGTTCTGTATACATAACTTCTGCAGAAGGCTACAGGAATCCTGCGCTCAGTCGCCATACAACCTTAAAAGTTGACAAATAACCTTGAAAATTAAGTGAGAATCAGACTATGGTAGTTTTTCCCCTTGTCCTCCCCAACACCTGTGAACTACATGTTTCAACTCCATTGCACTTGAAATTAGCTTTTTTTTCCTGTAATTTCACTCCATCTGCAAAAACTGACAAGCTTCTATTCTAGCTGTAATGTTATCAAATAACAGTATCAGCAAGTTGTATGTTAATAACTATGACAAATTGCAGAATGAGGGAGTTTTGTAGCTGCAAACTTTTTCTTAGTTGAAGCAATGACTTTTTGGTGTATGCCAGTAAAAAGTACTTTTGGTCCGATCTTGCGAAACGCAGACTTTGGCCACAAGAAATAACTTTAGAGCTACTTGTCCCAGCTATTGTAACTGCAGATGCACCACAGCCTTCCAAGAGCTGAAGCCCATACAATGCTGTTCAATATATTGAGGCATTCCATAAATGTAGTTAGTTGAGCAGATATCATGATAGAGGATCTATTTCCCCTTCCCCCACCTCTCCCTTCTTCTTTGAAGGCTTACTAGCATATGTTTTCCTCAGATCCATTTATTTTATAGTGTACCTCTTAAGCTTCATTGCTCTATCTTGTAAGTACAGATCTAGTGCACTTTTAAAACTTTATCAGTCACACAATACCAAAAAGTCCAAACATTTGCTTTCAGCAGAGTTATGGTGGAACAGATTGATATAAACTAAGATTGTTCGTGCTCCCTCCCCTCATTGACTGGTTGAGCACAAGTCTTATTCTCTTGAGAAGCTCACTTCTGAGTGTTTAAACTTACAAACACCCATTCCTGGAATATACATGATACCAATTTTTGTTAAGGACACTGCTTGCAATCTCAGAAGATATGGCTAAAGTAAATTCACGTCATATATTCATTACTTTTCTTGGAACTTGTCCAACTCTAGATCAACATCACAAGAGAGCTTAGTTGTCATTTATACTTTAGCACCATACAGCAATTCAGCTTTCCAGCCTCATTACCAGTGAGTTTTCTCTGTGTGTATTATGATTTAATCATTAAACATTTTATCCTTCTAAAAAGCCATGTCAGACCATCTTCACTGCTGTCAATACAAAGGACAAATTTTATTAATGAACTGCTGCCACTTCCTTTGCAACCTATAAGAGGCAAAAAAACAAAGGCAGGTTGAAAAATTAAAGATTAGAACAAATGAAAATGAATACAAAAACCCTTGTACTCAGCACTGCAGATTTCTACATTACTTAAAAAGATTGGCCATGCTGGTCAGAAGCAAAGCAGAGCTCTAGACACACCAGCAATTCATATGAACACATTAGCCATGATTAAGGACATGAATATATTTCATCAGGTCCTCTAGGACCTGGCTCTGTAACAGAGCAGTTAATCCCTGAATGTCTGCAAGGAAGTAACTCCTCTTCAACTCCCTAAGGTTTAACTCCTTAAAATCTTCAGGGCTGTGCTAGGCCAGGATTGTGGCAGTGAGAAACAAAAGAGGCAACACAATGCCTAGCTGATGACTGGCAGAAATACCTTTGCAACAGAATTAGTTAACAATAGCGATTATTTTAACCACTGTGTATAGTAAAGTGCTCTACCAACATGTTAGCCATCAGTTTGAGAATTATTCTCACTGCATTGACTGGAAAACTCAAAGCTTTCTCTTTCCCACTTCCTTCACACTTGCATTAATCTTGAAAAGTGTCAAGCCATTACTTTGTATGGCCTCAGATGTGGCTGGCTTCCCAATGGTTGAGTGCATTCTCCCATCTTGTAGTAAGAAATCAACCAGTCCTATGCACTGTGTTCTAGAAAAGGTGACTTCCCTATCAATTAACTCTTGCCCTTACTAAAATAGTTATTTTATGCTTTCAGAAGAATAAGGCTTGCTTTGACTTTTGTAAACCTATTCAGACTTGCATAGCTATTCAGCTAAGTCTTACTCACATGTTGACAAGAAAAATATAATCATTTTTAGAGGTGAAAAGGTCTGAAAAAATTAGTACAATTCTGTCTTTCCTTAGTATTACAAGCTAGTCTCCCCTGGCTGAAGGTTTGAAAGCAGATGTCAGCATTGCTATCCAAGACTTGACGATAGCAATGCTGACATCTGGAGATGCAAGTCTGAAATTACTGGAGGAGGAAGGTTGGGGGGTGGGCAGGAAAAACAAAACAGAAGAAAGATCCAGGTGCTCAGCTCTTCATTCATACTTACCAGTGAAGCACATTCTAACTGTATAAAGGGATGCTCTTACATGCAATATAAAGATGCCCTTGAGCAATAATATGTTGATTCAGAAATAACAGTTTGTTCACCAAAAATTTGCCTCTATTCTGCCAGTCATCACTGATCACTGGTGATAACACCAAATCGTCTCAGTCCAAGTTTTCAGAAATTACATATCATTGGCTCTGCTTTTTCAATAACTGATCTGAGACTCCATTAAAGGGTTTTTATTGTTGGCATGCCTTCCCCCTCCATTCCCCCCTGCAAGTGATGACTATTCACTGCTGCTGGAGGGATGGGGAGGAAGGGAAATCAGTTATTCCTTCAGAAAAATGTAGGCTTACCTGCTCCTTTGATTGTTATCAAATTTTGTTTGAAATGCTTTTGAGTTTTTCTTTTGAAGTTTTTCCTCCCTGTCTCCATGTTATAGAAATTGTATTTGACAGATTCCCATTTAGCTCAACTACATTAGCCACTGCTTATCAAACTAACTTGGAATTTCCGTACTATCCAGAAACCCTATTAATGCAATATTTCAATGGTAAAGCGAAACAATAAAACGTAACACAACTTGCCTTGTAAATGGAACACAGCTTTGAGTTCTTCTTCTTCTTCACCTTTAAGAGTACAACTGTAACTTCCCAGTTCATTTTCATCTGTGATTGTCAACCTAAAATAGAAAAGAGCAAAACAGTGAAACTTTGTTGCTTGTATTTCTTTGCTGTCTTATAATGTTAGTTAGCCGTCAGTAGTAGTTACAAAGAAGCTAGACGAGATTAGCAGTGGAGCACAGAACATTGCACTAAAGGTGAATCCTAGTGTTTCAGCAATGTAGAAACAGCAGGACATTTTTAAGAAAAAAGAAGAAAGAGTACATGGTTGCTAAGGAATGTGAACACCATTATCATCCTTATTGCTTATAGGTCCCCAGAGAAGACAAGATGTCTTTTAAGCAATATGACCCAACTGAACAAGTTATTGAATTAGATGTGGGTTTACCAGGTGAAATTTATAGCATGAGCTATGCAGGACATCAGAGCAGATAATTTAAATAGTTTGCTCTTTCCTAAAGCCTGTTAGTCAATGGGTTAATATTTTCTAACACAGAACAATTTTAAAGAGCTGTCATCTAATAGTTTGACAACCGAGAAAATGCTGGAGTCCACTTACTTCACAAGCACTTTGCTAAAAAATTTACATGGGTAGTAGTTGTGCATATGGAGCAGCAGAAAAGTGACAGAATGTCTCACTTTTTTCATCACAGAAATTTTATATGGACATAACTGAGGTTAAGAAACTGAAGACATACAGAAATCAACATGAGATTACCTGGTTAAAATTAGCCCATTTATTATAGATTTTCAGAATCCAATAGTAAATTGTATAAACTGAAGACGACTTTCTACAACATTTCTAGAGTCTCCATAGAGTGGGGAAACACAGGAAGAGTTAAGAAAAGCTTTACAACAATTTAAATAGTTATTTTCTGTAAAGCCAATTCTTTCTTCTCTTTTCATTTTGTTGACTATGGAGAAAAAAAACTGACGGGCATCAGTGGTCAGTTTATCAGAATGCCTCTGTCAGGCAAGGCGCAGGTGAGGGGCTGGGGGAAGAATGGTAGAAATTGGGGGAGATAGTTAACAGCACAGTAGGCCAAGATTATTACTTCAACTACTGAACAAAATTACAAGCTGGAAGAACCAGGTCCTTATCCTATATTCCTGTCTGGAAGAATGCTTGTTTCTCCAGCACTGAAGAAAGTAGGAGCTTTTCCTCCATGCTCAGGGAGATGCAACCTTTTTTCTTTTTCTTCAGTTTCAGTATGTTGATTATGGCCATTAATATAATCAATGGAATTTGGTTTGTACTCTACCAATATATACAATGTAATTTGTTTTGGCTGTGTATTCACATGTGATATAATACATCACAACCTGCAAGTCAAACTGCCAAGAATGCTACTTACTGGATGCTCCAGCTATTTTCCGTTTTATTGATGTGCTTGATTGTTTCATTTCCCTTCTTCCAAGCTACTTGAAGAATTTTCAAATGAGGATATTTACCAGCCAGGCTGCATGAGAGCTCAACTTTAGCTGAGCTGTCCAAAGTGATATTTTTTTCCACAGAAGTACCAGAAACACCTAACAAGTGATTATGAAATAAACATCATATTTCTTCATTTTAGAGGAAGAAAAGTTTGAAAGATTGTGTTTGAGATGTGCTTGATTACACATAGGTATGATCTCTGATTCTTATACTTTCTGATTTTAGCAGAACTACAATGTTAGACCATCAGCCTTTCACAATAGGTTTATAAAACATGTCCAAGAGAAAAAAGGATACATATGCATTACCAAAACAAAGGTAGTCACTTTGTTCTATAGATGAACTTGCTAATGGGCTCACATATAGAAACACAGATATCCACTTCACTGAAAGCAAGAGAGGCCTATGCTTCTTTGTCACTTAACTCAAATCAAAATACTAAGTACTTTATTTTTTTCTGGTGAGAACTGTCTTCTCACTATGCTCACTGTCTAAACCTCCTTTTTGACTGCACTGCTATTAAAAAGCAAAATTTAGCACTAATGGAATGAGTAGATGTTATTGAATTAAATATATATTAGTAAACATATGAAATAAAAGATATATTAGTAATATCAAAAAGAGTTAGACTTGTAAATATCTTGTTTTCAGCCAGTTGCAAATTTTCCTGATACCTTGAACTTATAGGTACTGCCTTCTTGCCAGTGAAGTACTCATCTTGAAATCGTAATCTTCAAACGCTTTTATTTATAAGGAGGCCTTTGCCTTCTTATTAGCACACAAATAGCATTACATATAGTAATGTGAAAAGATTCCCAAACAGTAGGAAAACTGACCCTTTTTCATCTTTTAACCAGGTTCTTGAGTATACAGTATGTGCATAAATGGACAGTAGGTTTCAACAGCAAACAGACATGCTCTCTGATCTATAAGAACTTTTTACGCAAAAACAAAACAAAGCAAAAATAACCTACTTTGTACTCTCAGACACTGACATTTTGTTTCATAATTGGACTTTCCTTTTATGCCTTCTGGATATAACCGCGGTTAGTGCACCTGAATACTTGATGAGAAGTTATTCTGGGACCCACCTCAACCCCAGGCATATCCTTGATCAGTAAAAAATTGGGCTGTTTTTCACAGCTGAAATCCCTTCCAAGAGGGAAGGAAGTTTTAAAGTTCAGCTGGCTAGCTTACTAATGAAATTCAAGTCTAAAAAGCAGCAAGATGTAGTTGAAGTCAAAAAGCAAAAGCTACTGCTGTAAAATATTTTAAGCCCTATTTGGGTCTGACAGAGACATTTGAAGTTTATGGAACAGCACACCTTGAACTCCAAGTCCTAGCTGAAATATTACAGAATCCATTGAACTGGAGTTAAGCTTAGAGTCTTACTCAACACCTCAGTCTTTCACAGCAGAGCAAAACTAATTACAGCAACTTATTTATTAGATCCATTTACTAAACTCAGTAAGTGAGCCAAACAACTCAGTGTGGTTGTTTCTGATCAAAGTGATTTTGAAAATGGTATTAGCTTCACAGTAGCGCAAGTTTTTACAGTCAGATTAAGAAGTGGCTAAAAACAGAACGGGTGGCATCTGTATAAGCAGAGAGCCATGTATCAAGAATACTCATAGCAGAACAAGAAGCTACCTCATTATTTCTGCCAGAAGAAAATAAAATATAAATGCTGTGCTATTATGTTCTTAAAATATTATTCCAAAACTTTGTAAAGGACTTCTAATTGATCTCTACAAATTTTACCTACTTACCAGTTAGATCAGCATTTTAGTTATCCAGGAAGTTGGTTATAACTTCATACTTGCCAGCTTATACAAAAGATTGCACACAATTGTAAGCTTTCAATTGAACTAGTAAATAAAGTAACATACTTACCAGATAGGAGTATCTCATACACCATATAAGTGAAATTAGTTGCTTTCTCTTCATTTGCCTGCTTGAAGTCTTCTGTGGTCAGATCTGGACCTAACAAGATTGCGGGGGAAGTGAAGTGATACGTTATGATCCTATAACGTAAGGGGCAATCATGCAGCAGAATGTCACTATGGAACTGTAATTTTTTTTTTTTTTTACTTTTTTTTTTTTTTGAAAGCAGGAATCTTCCCAAAGGCTGATACCTATGGAGATTATTTACATACACCTTATGCATTAAGGGTCAAAGTTTTAAAAGTAGCAGTGTTTTGCAGCCACTATTATAGTAATTACCCCATTTTAAGATAGCAGCTGCTGGCTTTTTAATAGAATAAAGCAATTGTGAATGACAAGAAGGTACTGTAAAATGGAATAGCTACCTATTTTACAGACCGATTTAAAGAGTCACCTATACACATGCTTTTCTTAAAGCCTACTGGTTGGTTTCTAGGACTGTATGGGACTAATATTTAAGTAAGACTCAGAAAATTAAATAAAAAGTAAAAAAAAAACAAGGAGAAGAAATGGAAGGACAGACCATTGTTATTCTCAAAACCATTACAAGTTAACACAGCCGGAAAGATAGAGGTAAATTATCTACTCCAGAGGCAACTCCACTGAGTGGCCTGGACAAATAGGAATCTGGTCAGAGTTTCTCACCACTCCACAAACCTCCTTCTATACTGAAGGGAATTTCCTTCCCTACACAAAGAATATAGTTAAGCACCATCAGATGCCTGATTGAAAGATACTCCCTTCCTTCCAGGAAAGGAAGTGACATTTAAAGCGACTAGGAAGGCCAGCAAAATCCCACTGTAGCACTATGGACAGCATACTATTCAGAGACTATCTTTATAAAGCTCTATAAAGCTCAATACAGCTGTCAGGTAGGCAATAGGAAGCACAAAACACAGCTGGTTCCTACCACTAGATTTGCTCTTGTGCTGCCTGCATTTCAAGAACGAACAGGAAAGCAAATGGATGAACTACAGCTTTAACAACACATTTAGGCCAGCTAAGAAAACATCATCTGTTCAGATCTACACAAATAACTTTCATTAGTATTGTACTGTCTGCATACAAGTTGCCAGTGAACTGAAGTACAATCCCTAGGAGAAGATAGTAGAAATTATACTTAAAGGAAAGGTCAATTCAGTACCATTACAGCAATTTTCAATTTTTCCAGTTTCCATGATTATTTTCTATACAGCTTTAAGGAGGATTTAAATCCTCCTTAATTTAATCAATCTATATATCCTGGTAATATCAACTAACATAAATCTTTCATAACCACATGATGAATAATAACCCAGGCTGGAACCTTAGAGTAACTGATATTTAACAATTCAAGTTTAAGATGACATATGCTTGCTTTTACCAGGTGTAGATACATTATGTCCATCTGGTGAGTGATCTGAAATGCTCTCCCGAGTTTGTCGGTTGATAATTTGTGTAGTTTTCACGGGGTCTGAAAGGTGAAAAAGCAAGCTGTTATAAACAAATTTAGTTTTCTTTCAATTAAAGTGATGAAACAGAAATAGAAATCACACAACCATATGTGGTTTACATGCTTGCAAAATAATTGTCAGTTATTTTATAATACATTTCAGAAATTATATAAGCAGTGAGACAGAGAAAATAATTCCAGTTTTTGTAGAAGGAAAGGGGCATCCTGATCTTTCCTGCCCAAGGACTGAAAAGGTCCCAAAGCAGGAAAGAAAAATAGAGGAAAGCAGGGCTATGGCTTCAGTCCTCGCTAAGCAGAGAGGCAACAGAGTTATCACTGTGTGACAGTTATCACTGGGCAGTGGAAGTGGTATCTCTGAAAGCCTAGACAGTCTCAGATTATTTCTTCTTCCCTTTCCCTGCATAAAATATTGAAGTTTACCTCAAAGGTCTTAAAAACACATGCCTCCCAGCTACAGTTGTTGCCAGACACTCTGGTGTGCTAAAGGAGGTCCCTACTAGGGGTTTGCAGCAATCTGAGCAAGCTTAAGCAGAGGTCCTGCATGCCTCCCGAACTGCTTGCCAGTTCTGTAAGGCAAGTTTTTTCTTTCTTTCTCAACATGTCAGCTCACAACACTAGGTATGCTATGCCACAGGCAATCAGCATTATGCCTGGCTTGTCCCATCTGTGCTTTCATACCTTGCCTTGTCCTTCAACCAGTGTAACTAACAGTAAACCTGTATATTAAGGTGAATGATGTGGAAGAACAGAGCTTTAGGCTACTGCATTTGATAGTTGTTGATAGCAGAACATTGTCAGTCCCACCCACTGGTCCCAAACATGGGTGTTTTTTTTTTTTAAAGCAACCAAATTATGAAACCATCTCCCAGCCCTAGACACTAAGTACCATTTCTCTGGAAAGGAGCACGAGCAGGCCTTGTTTCTCTATCAGGCAGAGATCAAACTGGCCCAAATGTTTTCCCCTGAAATTAAATGTGAAGGCTGCAGAAGGTCCGAAATTGTTCCTCCATCTGTATGTGCAAACACTCAGAGCATTACAAGGTTGTCATGGATCACCAGAGTTTGTTAGCCTAGTGCATGCATCACCTAGTTAGTAACCGAAATTCCAAGACAATAGATTTAGAAAACACTAGTGCCAGGTTGTATAGTTTCATTGCAGATAAATAATAGAACTTCTAAACAACCTGTAGAGTTGCTTGCACACCAATAGGATTCTCACATTGGCTTTCTTTAATTCACATACCAAATGAAAATAGTTAGGTGAGGTCATATTATACAAAAGATCTTGTGTATTTCAGCTCATGCATACATATATGCATATGTATGCATAGTTACTGCATCTATTAGCTATTGCACTCACTTTCTCTCACGCACTTTGTGCTAAAAAGCTCAGAAGATGAACATGAAATAAATAGCATTACCATCTTCAAAGAGAGAACTATGGTTGGGGTTACTTGTCAGAACTTGCCCCAAGTTCATGTATAAATATAGATTAGTCCATGTTGTATTTGGATTAATCAGCATGAGCTTTAATGCATGGCTGAATTTCTGCAGTGCTGATCTTTACAGAGAAAAGAAAGCTGAGATCAACAATCACCAATTTATTCTCTTATCTGGAACTTTATTAGGGAATAATAATTAGTTCCCTAATTCTGGCTCCCTATCACAGCCAGAATTATCTGGAGTACAGTAAATAAAGTACAGGGACAGCAGAAGGTTGGGACACTTCCCTGAATTTTAAGAGATATAAATAGCTGAAGCTAGTAGGTCCAGTGACATGAAGACATTATTGCACGTTGTGCCAACACAGAAGCATAAGGAGTCCTCATATCAAAAACTCAGGAATTAGTGCTAGAACAGAACCTCCTGTTCTAGTTTGGGAATTGTCCAGTCTCTAAAATCAATACCTGCTATTATGGCACATATGCATAACGGCAGTGGACCACGCAAGTGGCAGTCAGATAGCTTTTTCGCACAGGCCTGAAGATTCTGATGACACAAACTTTTGCAGTGGCTTTAGAAGGCCTAGATGATACATTTGCTTCTGTCTCTTCTGAAGAGGATTCAAAGGATTTAATTAGTATGAAGTTGTAAACGCCGCGTAATACTTAGGCTTTATCGATCCTCCACTTAGGAGGACTGGGAAAAACATTACAGTTTTAGGTGTACTGAAGTAAAACGATTACCAGGAGATGATTCATTAAGTCCAGTTGGCATTTGAGTCAAAAAATTCCCATTAGCTTGGCTGGCATCTTGTGTTGTCATGGGTAGATCTAAAAAGAAAAAAATGCATAAAGAAACTTTAATCCTTTTCAGTAGGGCTGAGTTAGAAATATCTAGTTCATGAGAAGAATTAACAGAAGTCCCTCACCTCAGCCTACTATTTGCATTTCTTTTTTCCTAAATTCTAAGTAAAATAATAGTATTTCGGCTGTACGTACATCAGTTGAATTTCAGATAGTTTACCTTATTTTAGACAACAAAAGATTGGGAGAACAGCAGTAGTATCTTTTATTTGACCTTTGACCTGAAAGAGAGCTTCTTTGTTCAGATCTGCTCTATAAAAAGACAAGCCCTTCTTTTCATGTAGTAAGCCTACCGTTAGGCAAAGCCCTTCAGGTTATTTCAGTAGTCCAATAAAATGTATTATCTGTACTCAAATCTTGTCTTGTCTTTGGGCTTAGACAATCACAGCTTAACACTGACGCTAATTTATTACTTTTAGACATAGACTGGCAGATTCAGTAATAGTGTAAGAACTCCATTACAGCATGACATCTGCCTATCCTGTTTTGGGACATAACAAACAACCTCCTCACCTTTCATTATGACTCTGATGAACAAAGCAAAAGGCATCACTGGCATGGAACATGGATTTCACCAAGTAATACTAATCACTATTTCCAGGTTCCAGCTTCCTTACCACCATCACAAATCTAATTTTGTTCCTATAAGAACAGTTTTTGTTAAGAGCCAGGCAAGATTCCAGGGTTTTGCTTTATGTTCTTGATTGAATAAAGGACAGTAGGGGAAGAGGGACAGGATTTGTTTAGTTTTTGAGCATGCTGCTGTGTCACTCTTGTATTAAGAATTCATGGTCCTTACAGAATGTACAAAAATGAAGATTCTTTGGTTGGTTAGGACAGTAGTTCTGCTTGATCTCTGCTTGATGAGAGCAGGGAAGGCTATTATACTTCTGATATTAAGGATAAGGTTGAAGAAAGGTCAATGAATTTTACATCTGTGCAGTGTCTTGAGACAGTCTATGGTTGTCATGGATCACCCGACTGTGTCAGCTTAGTCACCTGCATAGTAATTAAAAATCTTCCAAGATGATAAATTTAGAAGGTGCCAGTGCCAAGCTGTACAGCAGCTCTGTTATCTCTCTGCAAGGAAGCCAGATAACCTGCAACATGGTTTGCATAGTAAGAGTTTTCATCTTGGCTTTCTTCCTTGATTCACATACCAATTGAAAAGAGTCAAGTAACATAATTTCTAGTCAGAGTTGCTTCTATATCTTAGCTCATATCTGTCCATATGTAAACCTGTGTAGCACAGAAGTAACATCGCACCTCTGTCTTGTCCTCTTATATGCACCCTGCTGAACAGCATAGAAGATCAACACGAACCAGCACTAGATGACCAGTGTCATCAAGCCAGACAGTGATGTTAAGTAGAGTAACTTCTCAGAAGCTATTGGCTCAGGGCTAAATGTCTTAGCCCATAATTGATTTGCATTAGATTTAACCAATGAAAGTGGTGAATTGCTGGGTTCTTGTTGCCCCAGTCTTTATAGAGGAAAGCGCAGATGAGAGCACGTGATCATTTATTTGTTTTTCTGCCTTTCCTCTGCTCCGTAGTACCACCAATATTTTAATGAGGGGATCTACTGTACTTATCAGAGCAATTTCAGGCTTTTACATTTTTTGCTTTTGCTTTAGAATCCTACAGACAGCCTGGCCCACTTGTGTATCTTCACAAAAGCACAACAGAGAAAAGTGGCTGAAAAAGAAGTCTGAGATACAGCTTGGTTTAATTTGTCATTTATGTTTAATTTATTGTCAATTAATTTAGTATCAGTTATACTCTCTGCAAATGCACAAAGCATTCAGTAACATCTGAAATTGGCTCCCAGACTAGAGAACTTCATAGGGCCCCTATGAAGGGAACAGCTACAGCACGAGCTCTTGTTAGGCACCAGAAAACCCTAATAAGGGAGCTCTGAACACCCTGATTACAGTCGTTCCTTCAGGACAAACCAGAAAAACCAACAACGAAGCAAAGCCTATAGGAAATGAGACATTTCCTCTGCTCGCATAACTTGTGTGAGTTTTCAGAGGCAGAAGTTACAAGATAGGATGCGTTAAGTCTGCTTTTCTTAAAGGAATCTGGCAACATACAATGCAACTAAACCAGGCAACTAAATAAAGCAACAAGCTCTGAAGAACGTGTCTTGGCATTTAGTATTTACTCTGAAATTACCTTCAACTCAACACAGAGGTGATTGCTTATTTAATTATTTTGAAAAATTCAACAATTAAAGACTTAAAAGATACAGTTGACAGAATTCAAAACTATTCAAGCTACTTATCCCAAAATAAAAACTAGGAAGCCTTTTCCCTTTTGGTATCTGCCTGACCAGCTGTAGGATATCTAACCCACCATCAGTGACGCAGTCCTTTTGCATGTGGTACTTCCTTAGGTTTCATTTAACCACAAACATTAATTTTCTGTTTGAAGAAACATGCTTGTGGCGATTCAAATTTAAGTGAACCTGCAAACGTCTCCAGAATACATCTTGTTTCTGGACCTCACTAGAAGGCAGTTTTAGCATATCTCCCTCCAAGGAGGTGTTAACTTCCCTTTGATGTGGTGTTCAGCTAGTGCCTGTGCTTGACCAAGTGTTTGCAAATTATCAGCTAACGGAAAAACAAAAAAACTCTTCCCCGCATTTAAGACAGCGTGGAAATTACAGCATGAAGCCTTTCCACTTACCAAACCTATTACATGAATACGAAAGTGTTTAATATAAATATGAAAACCAGCCTTACTTTATACAGATAAAGGGTCACTAACACAGGTGACCCCAATTACTAATATTGGATCAAAACTAGACATAATATCCATCCCTTTAGAAAGATAGTAGATTTGGGGAAATTATTCCCCAAACAGGGATTTTATGACAGAAAAGGATACAGCTGCCCAGATGGTTTTGCATAAGTGCACTCTGAAATTTAGAATTGCTTCAGTGACCCTTGAGGTATAATTTTTGGTAGTAATGGTAGTAGTCACCAGCAAAAAAATTAATACCATTATGACTTGCTTGTCATGATGTCCCTGACAGGTTCCTACAAACGTTAAGTCCATTGACAATAACAAAACTTTTTCATTGATTGAAGAAACTGTTAGAAAGGACTTCTAAGTAAATCTCTCATATGCACACATATATGTGGTGTGTATATATATATAATACATATACACACACACACACTAGTTTCAACAAGCTACAGACCTGCAAAACAAGTTTTCTGCCTTTTCACATTTTCATACGAAACTTCTAAAAATTTTATTGAAATGATGATAACATCAAGGAGGGAACAGTATTTAGGAAGAGGAACAGAGGCACCAAGAAATATCTAACTACTTAGTTGCATACTGTACACTGAAAATGGAGTTAAGTCATTGATGGTTAACTAAACTCACAACATTAACGGTCACATACATATAGCAGGTAGAACTTCCGGTCTTAGCAAAACATGCTCTATTACTTCCATCTTGCATGGCAAATATCAATAGCCTGATATTTTCTTCCATTACTGTTCAGTGTAACCCTGCCACACTTCAAAAACAATGATTAACAATGGAAAACCACTAATTTTATAAATAACTTCATATCTCCTTAGAAGTGGCTGGCCTGCTCTTGAACTACAGAAAACCATTAGAGGCATCTAGTTCAAAATGTTTGAGTCCAGTTTCCTTCATGAATATTTTAAATGTTGAATTTAAAAATGCAATATAAAATCCTCCAAAAAGCATTCTTCAAAACCCACTAGGTGTATTGATATTTAAGTAATTTACTAGTTTAGAACTTACAGGGTTGGGGATTTTTTTTTTTAAGACTTAATAACACATTATTCGATAAAGATACAACAGCAACTGAATACTTTGTCTTTACCTCTGAGTCCTGCACCCGTGAACTAATAAACCTTCTTATTTGTGAGACAGAAAGCATAAACTCTTCGATCACAGAATTTTAGTATCACTAGACATAGTTCAGCATCAGAGCCAGATTATCAGCTACCTACGAAAACACGCTGCGAGGCACTGCTAGCAAGCACGTTAGCTTTCATCAGAAGCAACGCACAAGAACAGTTTTTACTTTCTAACTGGCCTAGGAGATCCCCCAACGCTTATGCAGAAGGAGCAAGGCAAGGCAGCAGGTGCTGCACCTGCATTTTGGTATTAGGGGAGAAACTAGCACAGAGGGGAAGGAAGTGCCGGGGAGTTTCACAGACTGCTGCAACATCTGGGAGGGTTGGGGTGGCAGAAGGAAACAAAAGCCTCGATCTTTCATAGGAACAGGGCCGGCGGACAGTCTCATTTTAAGGCCAGTTGTGTCCTGGGTGGCAAGAAGACACCCCGAAGACCCAGAGAGATGCTTTCGGGCAGGAGGCCCTTCGTTCAGCCCCCGTTCCCAGGCGGTGCCTCCCTCGCCTGGCCCTCTCCCTCCCTCCCTCCCTCCCGCCAGCCCACCCCGACCCCGGGCGGAGGGCACCGCCGCGCCATCCCCGCCCAGCTCCTCCCGCCCCCCCACCCCGGCCAGGGGCGGCAGGCGCATTTCTGCGAGAAGGTTTTACCTGCGGGGCTGCCGCCCGGGAGGCACAGCGAGAGCAGCAGCAGCCACCGCACCAGCCGCTCCCCGGAGAAGGCGGGCATGGTGCCGCCGCCGCCGCCGCTGCTGCAGCCTCACTGCGGGCAGCCGCGTTGCGCTGCTCTGCGCTCCGCCCGCGCCCCGGGGCGGCCCCGCCGCGCCCGCGCCCTGTCCGCGCCCCCGCCCGGCGGCGGGGCGGCACCTGCGGGCAGCTCCTTCTGAGCAGCTGGTGGGAAAGCCTTCAAGGAGCCCGGAGCAGCACGTGCAACTAAGCCTTTAAATCATCTTATTTCTCCCATGCTGGCAGAGCCCTAGGAGTTTATGCAGAGCAGGAATAAGTCAGGTGCCCTGCATAGTGATATTTCAGCATCATGCCTGTCCATGCTGCCATCCATGTCCTCTAATACCAGAACAGTCTCCTTCAGTTTAAGTTTTTCCATTTTAAAGTCTCCCATAGAAATTAATTAATGGCATTAATTAATTAATGGCAAAGGCCTGGGAACAGAATTGGTTCATTAAGCCCTCCTGTGTGCTAGAGGAAGACTCAGGATTTCTCCTGGCTGTATGGCACCACATATGGAGAGGAGTCTTCTCTAGTGTTGAGAGAATGAATGCCCTATCATATACTTGAAGCCTTCTGCGATCCATCTGTAAGCCTGTTCATCTCATGTACAAAAAGTAGGCAGTCATAAACATGTATAAGTAATGAATGCATAGTGATACCTCTGCAGCTGGAAATCCACTGCTTTTAAAATTAAGCTACAACTTACAGTTTTTCTGGAGTTGTCTGATAGACAGCACCAATCTGTCTCTAAGAAGAGACTGAACTCACAGTATATTGTTAATCTGTCAGCCTGCTACAACCATACAGAATGATGGAATTAAGAGAGGGAATCCAATTCAGATGAGGCTGTTTAGGAATGGCAAAAGGCCTTTGGCTTTTAATACAAAACACTTAGCTGGAGCTTGAAAGCTGGTTTATCTGAATCTGTTAGGCCTGAAGAGACGTGTCTCTGAGAGGACCAAAAAGGGGTTGGGGGGGAGAGGGCAGCTGTCTTAAGATATGAAAAGGCTACTTTGTAGTTCAAAGTAGCTCTCCTGGGAAGGGGTGGTGGAGCAGGCAGGCATGCGGCACCCTTGCCTGTAAGAAAGAAATCCTTATGTTTACCTGATTTAGCAGTTGGCTATACAGCACCTTTTGGTGAGGCAGATTTTATCCACTTGGAAACCATGTGGACACATTAGCGTTGTGTAGAAGTAGAAGTGCATGGCTAAACTTTGCCAGGAATGGAGCTGCTAAGACAGTCTGCTTGAGGATATAGCTCAAACTTTACCACTTACCGTCTAGAGGAAGCTGCAGAGGTTCTGGGAGAGATCACTTGTTTTGACTGACTTTGCATTATGTCCTGTGTAGGACTGGCTTCTGCCTTTCCCACCAAGTCATTTTGGATAGAGCATCAAAGCAATTTGAAGATGTATTGAATACCTTTGCAGGAATTCCTTCTCAATTCTGGGCTTCTTCAGGTCTTGTCGTCTGCTAAATGGTATATCCCATGCTTATTTGATGCTGAGCAGGCAGTGAAAAAAACATATTAAACTATTTCTTCATGAGCCATTGCTCTGTGATACTCATGATATGAGCTACAGACGCCACAAAGCAACGGAAGGAGGAATAGGAAAACGAGAAGCAGAATTTGAAGGAACCAATCAAGCAAAGAACCAAACAGATGTATATTCAGTTGCTCTAAAGTATGTCTTGCTGTAATAGCATGCTAGTACTAGTTTCTTCCCCGAGTAGTACTATGGGATTTGCTAGATTATTGGAAGTGTTGTCATAAGCGATTTCAGAAATGGTAAGGTTAGTAATAACAAACTATGAGGAAACAGAATATTGAGGAAACTTTTTAAATAAATCAAGTCTCCTATTTGCTTTATATTTAGAAACAATGACTGGTGAGTAATTAGGAATTCCAGGAAAAATATCTCTATTTAGACTTTAAATAATAGGATTAATCTGCTGCATCTATAAACATCCAGAGTATTTTCTTCTTCTCTCTCTATTTGCTCTCCCTTGACTTTTTTTCACATGGCAATAACTTGGAAAATGTGATATTTGTAGTGGAACAAGGATTTGTAGCTTGAACTGTACTCTTGACTATGAGTAAACTTTTATATTAAGTAAAACCTCTAACTAAGGGGAAATGCTAGCTTATTCATTGGGAAGGTCTTTTTTATATGTTTTCATGGCAGAAGTAAAATAAACAGAGCTCTGAAAATAGCTTTGACATGTTAATTAGTGGCTGAAGAAAAATCCAGATGATAATCCTCTGTACTTTTGCAGCATGTTTTGTCCACCGACCCCTTGCATGTTCTCAAAGCTTATTCATTGCTGTTCATTTCTTTCTGCTAAAAACTAAAGGAGTAAATTAACCTACCTGACCCAGCAGTTTTCCATTGCTAAAGGTATGTTTTTATAAAATCAACCGCAGTGTGAAAAGGCAACTAATGCATATGTGCAAGAAGAACAGGGAAAAGGAAGAACTAGTCAAAAGTGATTGAAAACCTTTTGAGGTGGCAATTCCGTTCCGTTTCAGGGATGGTGCTCCGTTACTTTCAGTTTCTGAAACTGAGTCATTAAGACCCTGTTAGACCCTAGATAGGTTTTTGTGCCATTCAAGGGACTTGACAGAGGAGATAACATTTGTTTATAGATGAAAAAGTAAGAAATGAGAAAACATGAAAATAAACAGTGGGAAACAGCAGAAACAATTTAGAATTAATTGAGAACTAAGCCTTGCAAGTAAGGCCAGGATTTTAGGGAATATGTGTTACTAACCTGTGGACCACTGTCAAAAAGGTATGCTAGTGTAGATGCTATGTGAGCTCTAGATGGGTCCCCATTCTGATGTAAGAGTCAAGTTGCAATAAAATTAAAAAACAAGCCAAAGCAATATATTGTATGCAAGACTACAAAACTGAATTTTATTGTCTTTGCCAAACATTTATCTTGTGCTTGCCCTCTCTGAGGGAATTAACTAAACTGACCTCTTGACTGGATTTGATATTACAGGTCTGATTATACAATCAGCAATTGCATAATCTGCAAACTCTGCACACTCCTGAAGGGCTGTAAGTACCGGTATCTCCTGTCACCTCCTAGCAGGCAATTTGCAAGATTAAGTCTATAACCTCTATTGAGAATTCTGCCGTTTATCAGATGTTCAATGTCACTGGCTAAGAGCTGAGCTGTAGATGAAACACAAATTTGAGCTGTAGTGCTTTAGAAACATATTTCATAAAAATCTTAGCCGAGATAATGCACTGGTTGCTTGAAAAAAAGATTTCATGTCGGGATCCATTATGTTGCTATCAGCACCAATTATTGGCATTGGTGATATTGTTTTATACAAGATACTATCTCAGTCACTTTAGTGCGGGGTTTGATTTTGTGCCGGGTTGCAGTGAGTCTATATGTAGTGCGAGTCTGCTCAGAAAAGGCTTTGTTCACGTGAAACATACTTTAATTAGAGACTGCCAACTAGAATATCAGACAAGAAAGATTTTTGGCTAACAGCTCTTTTCACTTTTTCTCCCCTCAATTGAAGCCTGAAAAAAATAGAAATTTTTAATGGAAAGTATGATGAAAACCTAATATTTTGTTTAAAATGCAAGTTAGATTGAAACTTTATGTGCAGACATCTAAACATTTTTCTACAATCTGTTACTTAAATATAAAAATAAAGTTCATCATGATACCAATGCATGCCACCCTATGACAGGGTTTGCTTTGCTAGCTGTTGCTTCAAAGTATGCAGAAAACATTCTAGATGTCTCGAGCAAGACCAGGTTTTGAGGTACTTAGTATCTTTCGTTATAGTCATGTAGTTAGAAAAAATAAACGTGCCTCTAATCTGAAGCAGCATACTTTACAGCTAAATACAATTTGAGAACAATTACTCTGAGTATATTACTTGAAGACACAGTCTCACCTCCTGCTTTAATATCAAGAAAGTTGCCTCTAATAAGTCTTTCCTTTCATGACCTCTGGTTTCTAAGCTTTCAAACTCTTAAAAATAGTACTTTCTGCTTTGTTTCAAAGCTAGAAATGATGAGAGGCCTTCTATATCCTGAACTATACAGCAGCACAAGGGAGGAGACTTTTCTGTACTTTTAAAATCATTGTTATGAGCAATAAGTGGGAACATTGAAGAGTCTGGTGAAAGTGAGGCCCCTCCTCCTCTTTGTTTTGTTCAGGTTAAGCTGTGTGGGGTTTCTGCTCTGGGGGAGTAATGTGCGTGTCTTAGAGAAGCTCAGAAGGCATCAAAGACAATATTTTTTCTGCTTTCTGTGTGGGTGGGGACAGCGTTGGCTTTATCTAATTCAACTGATCTGTTTTATGTTTTTCCTCTACTGTGGTTTTTTTTGTTAACTCACGTAAACTCAGTTTCACTGTTGCTTTTTTTTTAACATGTTTGTAATACTGAAAATAAAAGTTTAAAAGATAGCATAAGACAAATAATCAGTAAACTGGGCTAATCATTACTGATTATTTTCCTGGTGGAGGGAAGTCATTCAAGGTAAACAACAATTGATATATTTGTTAGTTAACTTCAGTAAACTTTAGAAAATCTATCACTAATAGGATCCTATCACTTTTAGCATTGTTTTTCATTTAATTTTTAAGTATTATTTTTAGGAATAGAGATGAGGACTTCAGCAAAAAGCGCGATCGGCTAAAACTACTCTGTTGTTTGTAATTCCAAATTCCTGAATTCCTAAACAGTTTTTAATAGTCTTTTGCTTTTTAATGTTTAGTGTGTAGTGAAAGTATATACTTTTCAGCTCCTCTTTATGAATATATGGCAAGGAAAATTATTTTCCCTCTTAAATGAAATCTGATTCTTTTCGGAAATCGCAGGACTCCAGAAGTGGAGCTTTATGATGGGCAGGGGAAAGGATTGAAAAAGCTTTGATAAAATCTTCAACACTGCAGAATGATCTTAGACAAAACTGAAGAGCTGAAGCGGGAAGAACTGTGCTGTTGCTTGATAGCTTCGTAGCTTCACAGAATGCAAATAAGGTATGTCCACGTCCTCATCACCGTACCAGCTGAGACCTCAATTCACATGCATTAGGAATACCTAATATTAGTCACTCTGAGTGAATGTGTATAGTAACTCTCCTAAAACTTAAGAATTTGCATGCAGGTTGGCAGAATCGTGCCCTCAGAGACAGCACAAACAAACGTACACTGGGATATGCAAGCTACAGGATACATTTGTGCTCCTTGTATGATGCTACTTTTGTTACAGAGAAAATCCAGTTTTGGGGTTTACCACAGTGATAATTCTCAGAGCTTTTAGTTCAGCCAAATATAACATTTATGTAACAGGTACAGAAGTATTTAAATACTCTCTGAAATGAATCATGCTGAGAATTGAATGGCATGGTACTTTAATAAAAGAGTATGTTGATCCGAAGAGAGGTAGTCTTGGATATTTTCCTTTGGGTAGGAAGGAAAAGAACATTCTAAAACAAAATAGCCTGAAAACATTTTTAGTTCCTTGTATGTAGAGAGAGAGCTTCTTTCAGAACATGATTGTTTTTCAGTCTGCAAATATTTTGTTTGGAGTAGAGGAAACTGTATGCAGCAAATTTAGGGCTTAGACGAAGGAAAGCCACCACAGCTAAAATAAAGAAGCTTACTTGTCTGAAATACGAAGGAATATCAAGAGTCAAATTTTGCATATCTAGAATTTGTGGAATATTTATTAGTGAATAACCATTTTCACCTTTTGACTTTTTCAGTCTGAGTATGTATCATAATCCTACAGTTTCTCTGATGCCTGAAGTGATATATACTTCTAACTCCTACGCTGTAAACCTCTCCATTGGAAGTGTCCAATGGAATACGTGGAGAGGAGCTACTGGGGTATCGTACATCTTGTGTATCCATTGATCCTGTTACTACATAAATTTTACCTAACACTGGTAACAATGGAGTTAAAATATCTTTTTTGCTTGAGCTGATGTCACACCAGAAAGGTTCAGAGATGAAGTCCTGAAGATGTCTTTTTAACAGCAGTTTGACCTTGGAGGCATTTCCACGCAGGATTTATGAGTTTATAATATAACTTCTATAATGATACCAATATTCCCAGGGGAAAAAAAATACATTTTTGTGTGAAAGTAGCCCAAAATAGATCAGTATGTGCTATGTGAATTTCAAAGTGAAAGAGAATGGTAATAGGTAGATTTTACTTTTAAGTCTGCTTCTGCAATTGTTAATATATTTCCAAATATGCATATACGCAGTAAATTAGGAGAGGATTCAACAAAGATAACTTATCCTATTTTAGTTTTACTTTCCAATTCAAAAATTTAATTAAAAAGAGAAAAGATTCCTTGTGAAGCGAAGAATGTGTAGTATATATCATTAGTGAAAAATCTAGTCAGAAGTAAAGGCAACGTAAGTTGTTTCAGCAATAACTAATATCAAATTATCCTGGTTAATCTATCCGGTTTGATTCAGGCTTTGCAAACCCCAGAAGTGCTAGAAAAACATCATTTTTCGCTTCTTCATTGTTCCAGTTTCCTCTTCAGCTTATTTCACCTTCCTCTGGTTATAAGAGCTACTGGAACCAACAGTAAGCTGTATTTTAGGATTTCAATTTACAGTGTAAGGCTTTGTTGTAATTATTGTGTTCTGATTAATTCAAACTAGAATTAGTAATGCTGGGATGACTTTTAAAAAGAAAAATTTTTTATTTTATTTGGTTTTGAATAAATCAGAAAGGAAAGAGAATAAATATTAAATTATACTTGACATCAGTAAGACTAAAGAAGGTGCGTTGCTAAGGGTTATATAATTGCTGGAACATAAAGGTTTCAGAGAATAACATAAAATAGTTTACTATGAGGGTACTGGGTCATTCTGAAAATTTAGATGGCTTATATTCCTCTGACTGACTTCCTCTGTTATTTGGAAAAAGTCAATCAGAAGAAATTTCAGTCTATTTGTATGGATCCCATTCCCATGCCTTGTAACGTTTAATGTGTTTGTCCTCACACCAACCTTGTGGGTGATGTTAACTCCGCTGAGACACTATATGCCTTATCTGAGGTAACCCAGGAAAAGCATTACACTTTCCTGTTCTTTCCTAGTTCGTTTTTCCTTGTGCCAGGTTACTTTTATTCCCTGGGATGAAGTGGAGGGTGGGTAGGTAGTCAGGGTGCACTGAAAATGTCAAGAGTAGCAGCATTCCCTGCTGGCTGACTTTGTGATTCCTCCTTCCTTTAGAGAGCCCTGCGCTTTGCATAGACAACACGTTTGGACCTGGCTAGGGAAAAATTTGAGGTGCCTCCTCTACCACAGGTCACAGATTGAGAGGTGGGCGTCAAGGAGTGCATACAACTGTGTGAATGGAGTCATTTTCATGCAAGCAAAATTTCCAGTTCTTTTATACATTGACAGTGTGTTGGAAGCTGAATTCCAAGTACAATAGGCCTGAAAAAATTAATACTGAGCAATGAGTTTGTTATTCTGTAGGACTTCTGCAAGGGATTTTGATTGTTTGCAGATCTCTAGGACTTGCTGATTACAGGTCTTTTGAATTTACAGCCAGTGTAGTAGATGGACTGGCTGAAAGGCTATTTTGGAAGCTGAAGCTTCCTACAGAGCTGTCTTTTCTGAACTCAACAGATAGATACTGTCTAGCTTTACTGTAAAAGTGATGTGCACACTGCTACCTTTGAACTGTCTTGGGATCTCATAATCAGAAATAAAATTTCAGTCATAATTATAGTTTCTTACTGGTACACTTTTTTTTTCCCCAGCATTTCTGAATAGTTTGTAAAATTGTTTAAGGCTTCTTGTAAAGTTGCTAAACTAAAACCTATTAATTCTAAATTACTTTAAGACCTTATTCTTCTCTTAATAATACTTCCTTGAGAATGATGGTGCATAGCTATTACAATGCGTTATACCAGGGGCAGTGTGCATATCAGTTATGTTTTTTTTAAGTAATCATGAAATAGTTTGGCACAGTAATAGTTGATCACCTCCGTGCAATAAGCTAACTGAACATAGTAGTAGGAAAATAGGGGAATAAATTGGTAGAGAAGTCACTGACTAGGATCTCTGAATAGAGTGGAAAATACATGATCCTCTTCTCATATGCCTTTCTTGGTCACTATTTTACTTAATGCAGATAAGGGAAAAATAGTCATGTATGGGTATGGAGAGACCTCCTGAATCATCTAGTGCATCACAGTTTGTCAGTGCAACAGTTCATCACTATTCTTACAGCTTCTCTGACATCCGTGTCTTTCCACAGTGAAAGATAAACCAGTTCTAAGAAGACTCATTGCAATGCAGTAATTTTTCCAGATGTGTGCTGCAGAAGTTGCTTTGCCCACTGAAAATCTGAGTCGCATCTTTCCCTCCTAATGGGGAAAAAAAATCTGATTCATATGCATGTGTTACTTTTCTGACAGTTTTCTCTTTAGTCTGCTTACTCATTCTTGAAGACCTTTGCACTCTTGAGCAGACCTTCAAATGTGTTATTACTGTATCCTTGCAAGGAAAGCCCATCTGGAGATGGGCTTGAAATGGAGAACACGGTATGGTCCACACATCACTTAATTTAATCTTGCTAACAGGCTGAGCAATGAGCTTTCAATTACTTCATTTCACACTCCTTGCAAACTGCAAAAATTAATCTTTTATTGAAGCAGTCTTTTGTCAGAAAGAAGGGGGACGTTTTTACTTTCTATATTTTTCCTAACACGCATATTGCGTAACGATGCATAACAAAAAACAACCCCTAAAACCCACTTGGGGTTTTTCAAAAGAGGAATTTTTTTAAAAGAGACAGGATCTTGTAACGGCAACCTGAAGTCAACTGAAGCCGGAAACACCACCGTTTCCAATTCTTTGTCTGTATGCCAAGTATGCAGCTTATCTGATTGTCAGTATGACTGTCCACATTTAGTCCTAAACAGACATCCTCTGTAGTTCAAAAAATTAAACTTCTGGGCTTTTTAAAAGAAAACACCATACAAAAGGGAGATATCACACAGAAGGACTGGATTTCTTTGGGAACTGACCAAAGGTTTTCCCAGAAGTTTTCTACTGAGAACAGCAGCGCTATCAAGTAGCGCTTTTTTTTTTTTTCTCTTACTCAGAAAATGCCTCTGTTTGTGTAGCGTTTGCTACTTTTCTGCTTCTAAAGCAGAAGCTAGAGAATAATGTTTATCAATTGCATATTTATTTCTTGTTCTTTAGGTGTTGCTTGTGATAGCTCTTGCCATGTTTTTTCTTGTGCATGTGAGTATAACTTGAATTGAGAATTACAATCCCCAATTTTATTTCTTATCAAAAAAGATGAGATAGGAAATGTGAATATGTTTCCTTTAATTCTAAGTCTACGTAGTCTTTTTTTCTGTATCACTCTTCTTCCTACATAGGCATAGAGGGATAACACTCTTTGCAGAACACTGTCAAATCTTGAACTAGAGCCTGAAGAAACTGGCTTATAGGAAACACATTAGGTTCTTCATTGTATTTCCAAGGCAGCTGCTGTACTTTCAGTAGGCACAGATCAGCAGGTAGGACCATGCTTGGGATCATACTAAAGGGTAGTGTGTGATTTAGCTATTGGGAATGGTCAGAATTTTGCCTGTAGTCCAAGCTCACATATGTCCAGAAGTCCATGGACTTGGGTGCAGGTTTGGGTCTGTATCTGGAAAGCAGTGTAGACATAGCCAAAACAAGCCATGTTTGTATAGAAAACAAATAACTAGGAATATGTAAATCAGGTTAAAAATTAAAACAAAAACAAAAAACCCTCTTCCAATGCAAAATTAACTTTTTGTATGATATGACAAAATGATAAGTTTCTTTTCATAGGTAGAATAAGCCTTGGGGCACAACTTCCCAGGAAAGAAAACCTCCTCTTTATGTCTTCTGCTTTTTATCCCTAGGCAAATTTACTCCTGATATTGACATATTGACTTGCCAGTATGCTGGATTCAGTGACAATAAAAAGGGTAGATGGGTGGTTGTGGCTATTTTATTTTTGGGAAGCATGTGGTTGCTGCTCATCTAGGAAATAAATTGGCTTCTATCATAGTATATATTCCACTAAATGTATTTTAGAATCTCAGTCTCTATTTTTCAAATTGGTAGGCTCAGTTAAGAACATTAGTAGAGCTTAACAAGAGGGAAAAGTACAAGTATCTGCAATAATTAACTGGTAGGTTAAACTGGTGTATAATAGAAATCACTGATATGTATTAGGAAAAATCTTTCCCCTCTAAAGACAACAGAGAATAACGTCCATCCCAAAATCAAACAAACTATTTTTCTCTGTGAATTCTCACCAATTCTTTTTACAAATAGTTACCATTAACAGAAAATTGGAAAGGAAAATTGGTTTGTTTTCACTTCTTTGTATTTTCTGCTGCACTTCACATAGGGCATATTTTAGCCCTTAGGTTAGGCTTTTGCATGTCTGAACCTGAGTTCTGTCTAATGAGCTAGAGGAATATCCTACTCCTGGCACGCCATCTAGTTTCCTCTGTAATTATGGCTAGAAGCTCTCGGAGTGCAGCCAGCCCTCTTGGGGGAGCTTGAACCCCCCCCCCCCCATACTCATATGAGCCATCAGCCCGTGGCGTGGGCTGGGGGGTCTGGGTCAACAGAGTCCGTGGCCAGGGACGGGCACAGCTGTGACACGTCTCCAGCAGAGCCCAGACAGGGACCGACGGCTCCAGGCTGGGCAGCAGTGGGGGCCAGCAGGGCCTGGGCAGGGTCGGGGAGGCCTTGGGGATGGGCAGAGGCAGGGAGGGCAGGGGGTACCTGCAGGGCCTGGACATCATCTTTGAGTTAGGACATGTCTAAAAGTGAATATTCCAGTATTCCAGTTGTTTTTAAAAGGACTGAAATTATCTCCACGTAGAAAAAAAGAATGTTTTGGTCTAAAAAGGTCAGAACGCAACGAGACTTTATAATGCATTTTATATAGATCGCTGAATACTTTTATGAATGTAACAGCATTCACTTGCTGCTGAGACAAGCTAGTTTTGAACCGTTGACCTGTAAGATATGAGAGATGACCATTCCCTGGAGATACCTAACCTGCTGTGTGTTTTTTAATGTCAAAAGCTTTCATTGCTCCTTGCTAGATCCTGAAGGTTTGGTGGGTTTTGGGTGGAGAGGACAGGAGGGAACAGGAGTCAGGTGAGACTGGCTGTGAAAAAATTATGCATTTAGTGAAATGTCCCACTGTAGTAACATGAATATTCCTAACAACTGAACTTTACTGATACTTTTAACTTCTGAATCGTTATTTTCTCTGACTTGCACAATATTGTTCTGCTGAATATTGCATAAAACTGTTGAAGCTATGAGACAGTTAAACAGCATAGTTAAAAAATGAGTACTTTATTGAACAATTAATTTAAAAGGAGATGGGGAGAGTTTATGTCTAAAATAGAGGTGAAAAGCTGAAATAAGAAATGAGCTGTGTGTTTAGGGGAGTCTTTTATTCCTAGATCTGACTGCAATTTTAACATTTCAATATTAATTACTCCCACAATGAGAGCTAATAAAGAAATAGAAATGGCACATAAGCATGCAGACAATGTCAAAGAAGTATCCAAAGTATCATGGGGATGAAGAACTAGTATGACCCTAAAGAAAAAAAAAAATCCTTTTTAAACAGTTTTCAGAAGAAGGTTGAAAGTAGAAAGGCTTTCAACTGTTAGCAAAGAGTATGTGTCACACCCCTCCATTGTGCTTAGTCTAGAGACGTGGAAATTGTAAATAGGCAGGACTACATCTAAGAACGTCTCATGGTGAAATGAGCCTTTCTTCTAGAACAACCTATAAGATTGTGAATATTGGTCATATGCCTAGGTCAAAAGGTGTAATATTTTAGCATGCTCTATGTGGTCCTTTTGCTCCTATTTCTGATACTGATTAAATCACCTAAACCTTTTTTTTAAGCATTGTTCATCTCTCTTGTGCATACTATGGTAAGTTGGATTGTGACTTTGTTAGGTCTGTTTCACATGCTTAGAAATCTCAGAGGATACTGAATGCTGGCAAAGGATTTTTTTTTTAACCAAATTCCATCAAAAAAATCAACACAAAATAAAGAGACAGCCTTAGAAATGATACCTTAGTTCTTGCTTGTGAACATTAAAATTCATTGTTTCAAACATTTGAACGCAGGAGTTAATAATGGCATGTCTGCCTAAATGCTGCTAAGAACATCCCCGTAAAGTGATAATTACCAAAGCAAAGACTTAGTTATCTAATTCTAGCTGATAATTTCAGATGATGATAATAATGATGATAAATTTGTTATGAAAAATCTCAGGAGCTTTTGAGGGCTTTTTTGTTTCTTTATTCAGGGGGGAAAAAAAAGATTTGCAAATATGTGGGTCAGGTATTCAACCGTGGTTTGACACAACACTTAAATATCTTTAAGCAGTAGATGCTTGATGTTGCAAACAGCATGTAATGAAACCAGTGGTAAAGCCTAGGGAAACCACTTTTGTGAAACCAGTAGTTGTTGTGTGCCTCTTGATATTCCTTTGTGTGCCTCTCCCCACGTGTAAAGTCTGCACCCACTTATTCCTGTTTGTTCAGTTACTGCATGTATGCAGCCCTCATTTAGTTCAACCTTTTTCCCGTTCTCCCTTCATGGTGAGAAAAATTGTACCCTGAGAAAGACCCTAGACACACTATAATAAGACTCTTGTCCTTTTGTTCTTGTCTCTGTTTGCACTAAGGTGTCTCAGTGTTTGGTAGTTCAGATGTTGTTCTAGATTTCATCTTGATTGTTTATTTTCTTGGAGCAAGAAATTCACCTCATGTACATGAAAATCTGCTCACCTACTGTTAAGCTGAATTTAAAACTACCTATTCAGTACTACAGTCAGCAGTACGCTTATATTTTTATGCATGGAGTCTGTCATCAGTATGCATCTTCTAAGGGCTCACCCTTCTTCCCCCTTAGCAAGGGATTGTCATTTCCCTTCCCCATCCCTCAGGCTTGTCCTGAAACTCTGGAGAGCTTTGTCCTTTTAACAGACTCCCTTCTGTCCCAGGTCCAAGAACAAAGACAATACTTTCATTTTTTCTGCCTAATTGGTGTGTTGTGTTTGAATTTTTTCATTGTTTTGGTAGCTATGCTCGTTACAGACACTTCAGAATATACTTTTCTCTTTAAAGAAGAGGTAAGGCAAATCTGCCTTTGTCTCTCTAGTACAGGATTAAAAATATATAACTAAGATCATTCTCAAGTGAAGACCTTTTGACACCACCATCCCAACTAGATTGCCTTTACTATATCTATAGTCAGAACAGATTTAGAGATTTATCGTCTTCAGGACTGATCATTACCTAAATTGGTTGATGTAGGGGAGAACTCAGGAAATAACATCTTCACAACATCTAGAGCAGGAGAAAAAACCTTTGTCAAGAAAGAATTAAGTAGACACTTGCTCTTTCTTCTGCTTGCCGTCGCTCATGGCCTGGGAGAGCTCTTAACCCCCAGATGAGGTCGCAGTGGCTGCCTTCCCCACCTCTTCTGCCATAGCTCTTAACGTTTGTCATAGCATAATTAAAGATTAATTAGCCCAGAGACACAGACTGAAAGGGAGCGTGAACCTGTAGCCTTGTGGTTAGAGCACTCACTAGGGAGTGACTAGAACTCTTCCAAATCCTATTTATGTATTTTATTCAGTAACTGTTTTTGAAATACAGTTGGAAATCCAATATTTCATTTCATATTTCAAACTTTCATTTCACAGTGAAAGTCTTATCCACTAGTCAGCAAGCGATGTTTTTCCTGTACTGAAAACATTATTCAGTCATGTAGTAAGCAGCAGAAAAGTTCTGACAGAAGGGGAAAGTGCTGAGCTCCACTTCTGAGGTCTTAATGTCACTACTGGTAACTCAAGTGGTTGTGAATACAAATTTGAAAATAAACATTCCTTTACAGGTCAAAAACCAGGAGACAAAAACGGTATAAAATGATAGAGGAGGCTCCCTTCTCTTCCCTGCCCACACGAGGCCGTTATGTACCTGCCTAGTATTTCCAAGTGTCCAGGCCCTGCGGGTACCACCAGCCCTCCCTGTCCCTGCCCACCCCGGGGGCTCCCTGATCCTACCCGGGCCCAGGCCAACGTTTCAGCCCAATCCAGGGCCATCAGCCCCTGCTTGAGTTACCCTGTGGGTGTCCTGTCTCCAGCCCTGCCCCCAGGATGAATTTCAGACCCCCATTACAGCTTGTTTCCAGCCTGGTCTCCTGCTGCTGCTGGTGGGATTCCCTAGAGGGACCCTGGACCTGGCTCATCGTATTGTGGTGGCTGGGGCTGCTACCGGGTCCTGCTGGGTCAGAGGCTGCGGGACCGTGCCCTGGTCGGTGCTGGCACGGCCACGCAGGCACCCTCGGGCTCCTGGCTCAGCCTTCGCGGGGAGCAGCCGGCCCTCGTGGCGCCCTGGCAGCGAGCGACTGTCATTTTCTGAAGTTGCCAGGTACGTTTTTTCTCTTGTTTGACTAGACGGCATGCTGGGCCAAGGGGGTAGTTCTGTTGTTGAGGCTGTGCCACTCGTTTATAAAGAACACCAAATTCGTTAGGCCAGAGAGAGACCACCAAAGCAGAAAACATAATAAGGCTCCAAATCAGCAGACAATAGTGTTATTTGTATGTTAGGCCCTGCTCCAAACATTACATATGAGTTTCATCTAATTACAGTTTAATTAATAACAGACCTTGGAGCAAAGACCAGGAAAAGGTCTTTGTAAAGTTGAATCCCTTTTATGTTACTGCCAGCTCCTGAAATTCAGTTAATGAATAGAGATTCTTTGCTCCAGTGGGACAGCTTCACTAGCAAGGTGATAAATACTTAGGTTAGGATAGCTTTCTGGGTGATGGGAAGCCTCTGGGCAGGGGGGACCTTTGAACAATGGCTCTTCTTGCCTACAGGAGTGTCCCACCCGCTAATCATTAACAGTCTGCTAGGCTATCCCTTAACTAGTCTGCGTGCAGCTATTGTTACAGCACTAGCTCGCTACAGGAAGGCAGTTGTTTTTTAGCAGTACTAAAAAAAAACCCACCAAGACACTCACATGGAGGCAGGAGACCAGTGAAGTCTGGCTAGCGGGGCTGAGGTGCTCAGCCCCATCAAAACTAGTGCAGGATGTGCAGAAATAGCCCCTTGGGGCACCCGACCAAGGCACAGCCTGTGGCACCCCGTGGCATCTGGGTGCTTTCAAGGTAAGGTGCCCCCTAAACGGTGTTTCGGGCTGAGTAGCTAATTTCTCTCTAATGCATAAAGGACTTATCTCTTCCTTCGATCTAGCCCAGGTTCACATTAACTGCCATTTGATTGTTACATTGCATACCTCCTAAGGATGTCATTTTCTCTAAGGAACTCCTACAATCTGCTATTCAAAAAACACGGTCTTTGCCTCAAGACAAGCAAACGCTTCAGTTATTGTCATCGGGAATCTTTTCAGACCCATAGTAAATACGACGTGATCTTTAAACGCCCTCTTTTATTCTCATTCAGGAACGTCTGGATTTGATATCAGTCCAGGATTTTAGTATTTCATATTATCTAAAGAAAAAATGGCAAAGTAAAAACATGATATTCCTTTAATAATGATTTTGTTCTGTGAAGTAAAACAATGACTTTGTACTACCAGCATATAATTGCCTGAAGTAAAATCATTTTAACTGTAATTTTATTATTTTAGCAATTCTTGGAGTAAAAATACACCTGTGTGTGCAATTTTGCTCATTTTAAGCAAAAAACGCTTTTAAGCCTCAGTAGAAACTGCCTATGTTGTACAATAGTCAGCATTTTGCCTATATTTTTATGCATGCACTTTGTCATCAGCTTGTGCCTCTTTAGCAAATGATTTCCATAATAGTTTCTTCCAGTTGCAGTGTTCAAAAAATAACAAAAAATTATTTTCAAAAAAATCAAAAAAAAATTTCCTTTCTAATATTCTTTGGGAGCATTATAAACCAAAGCAAGGGGGCATTTCAATTGCAGATCATACAATGAAGTTTGGACACAACGTTCCATAACCATAAATCACATTGTCTATATCATGTAGAAAATCAGCCAGGCTTTCCAGGAGGAAGTATTTTCACAGCATTTAAGAAGGTATCAGTAAAACAGCATACAAATAATAGAATTATTCCAAACCGGGAAAACTTGGAGAGGTCAATGAATTGTCTAGTGTTTAGTGACTTTCACTGGTTGATACTTTTGAAGTTGTTCCTAGCCCTTTCCTGTGACCATGTTTAAAATTCTCATGTAGCTCAGAGACTATAAGAAATTCCAAGTTCTAAAATATCAAGATACAGAGAAAAGTTGAACTGAGTGGCCTTCTCTCCCCTCCCCGTCCACCCCTTCCCCACTTATGGGGAACTGTCAGTAACACTCTCAAGTCAATCTTGGCCAATACATCATGGTCATTTGGGGATAGATTTCTTCACCATCAAAGAAGAAATATACTCTGGTGTGGTAAAAAATGTAAATATCTTTTTAGGTCAAAGAACAATTTGAGATTTGTTCTTTAATGATCTCTAGCATAGTTTAAAGACTGTGCTATTTCACCGGAGAAAACTGTTTGCTCAAAGATCATTTTGGAGAAGGAATAAAGGGTTTGCTGTTCTGACAGAGTAAATAACTTCAGTAAACTAATTATTTGCCATAATCAGCTGTATTTTTAGAGATGAACAGAATGATATTTAGATCTGAGGTTCCAATTTCTGTAACAGGGATCAGAGAAGATTAATATAAGCATAGAGAAAAAATTAGTCCTTAACTGTTCCTTGTTTGTTTATTTTTTTATGCTTTTACTACCCTCCAAACTGGCATATCCGTTGCACTCATTCCTCTTTTCTATTTTTTTTTCTGTTAACACAGTCTTGGATTGCAATTCTTCTCCATGATATATATTTAAAACCTTTTCATTTTTTATTCTTCTTTAGGATTGTGTTGCTACATTGTATGCAATGTACTGTCAACCTTATACAAGATATAGAAACAGTTTCCAGTGATAAATCTTGCATGTACTTCAAAATTAAATACAGTGTTTATATCTAATTTTAGGCTGCCCTACAGCATTATTCAGTGGAGCAGTTATTACAATTCAGTACAACACAGCCTGAATATGTGGATGGCTGCTTATTAACCACAAGATGATAGTTTTAACACCAACCCCTCCTGCTTGTTTTTACTTAAACAGCAAGTGGTCATGTTTCTTCAGAAACCCAGGAGAGATTTTTCTCTTCCTCAAAACAAAAAATAGCACTGTGTAGTGATGACCTAATTCAGAAAGAGGAAATCATTCATAGATATGAGAACATAAACTAGTATTACATTAGAACAGAGGATATGTACAACATGGATTTGGAACTATATTTGAAATAAAAAAAAGTTATCATGAGGTTGTTTTTTTTTTTTTTTAACCTGCACTGAGATATTTAACCGTATTATTTTTGGAAAAATAAGATACAAGTACTTTACCAACGAAGCACTATCAAATAAGGTGTAAGGTTAAACTATAACACCAAAGTTGAACTATGACACCTCCAAGAGCATTAGGGTGCTCCATGCTGTATAGTGTCTATAGCAGACTTTCCTTTCTCAACCTCAAAGGATCGGGTTTGATTGTAGTCAAAGAGGATGTCTGTAGCTTCTTTCTGCAGCTCTTCCTACAGTGAATTTTCTACCAGCCTAGAAACTGTGCAATCAGACTGGCCATGCCTTTGTTTTATTTCGTATTTCAGATTTATCTTCATGCCTTTTAAAGAAAATCTGTCATTGCTCTTTGTTTTCTGATTTCTGATAGAAGTCTTTTTGTGCAGTGTGCCTCTCTGCAGCTGCTTGCACAGCTCACCCTGGCAGACAACAGAAAGAGGAACAGTAAAGAGTTTTTAAGAAAGTGAAGACTGTCACAGAGAAACACAGCAGGTAGACTGGGGGCCCCCTCCAGCCCACAGCAGAGGAAGAAGCTCTGGTTACTTCATGGTGCTTGCAGCTAGGTTGACTGGGGAAATGGGTTTTAGAGCATGTGCGCCCAGATTAGTAGGTCAGACAACTTGTTTCCATTTATTGAGGGAGCGGCTGAGACCATGTGATGGGCGCCTCATCCTGTACAGTTAGCTATCCCCCAGCTTCCTTGAGTGTTACAATAATTTTTGCCATGTGCTCTTTTACCTGTTGCAGTGGTCATAATACTGATAGGAAGACAAAGGGAATATTTTTGGAAGAAGTGATCTAGTACTCAGCTTCTACTATAAAAGCAGAGTTGCTCAGAATGGAAAAAAAAAAAAAAAAAAGCATGATGGGAGACAACATTTTAGTTAAAACCAGAACTTCCACTTCTATCGTCTGCTTGGCTTTTGTATCTAGCACATTTCCTTACTTGTTCACCTGTTATTTTGTGTTTAGAAAAAAAAAAACCCTCCGAAGTCCTCAACCCCACCCATCTCCCAGAACACCCCAAATAGAATAAAACTGCACAGATCAGCTTGCTGGACAGTCTTATAACGCAAAGAATCTGCATAGGAAAAAGCAATTTTTCGCTCACAAGTACAGGGCCTTAGATGTCTAACTGTATACTGATTATATACAGTTAGAGGGCAGAGGTACACACCTTACAGGGTTCCCTTCTCCCTCAGGGTGTTAGTTGCTGTGATGTCAGAGATAATAAGATAGCAAGGTTGGTTTTAACAAAACCTGTAACTTAAAATACTTTTTACATTTGGTAGAATAAAGTTATGAAGCATGAACTTCTTTTTTCCCATTTATTTTTGGGTGTACACCAGGCAGCAAACACATAGAATCTTTAAAGAAAGCTGCAAAAAGCCACATAATAGGCTTTATTCTTTGGACCTACTGGAAGAAGTTTGATTTCCATATACTGCTTTTACCAATACAAAATATTTTTTATGCTATCCTGAAATATCAACTAGAGTGTTTTAAGCTAAATACACCGTGAAACAAAGAATGAATACAAGGATATAGGTCTCCATACTCATTTCTTCCAGAAAAATTATAAATGCTACATTACTTTCTTAAAAGGTAATATGGCCATAGGACAATACATAATTTTAAAACGTGGAAGAATTTAATGGGCCATACACCACTAAAGGAAATGAGTTTCTTAACTTGTGATCAGAGGCTTGCATGGAGAGCAACTATGTCATTCTTTCTGTAGTATTTTTCTGAATTATTTTCCTCACAAGTATTATTTAAAATAATTTATTGGATAGTATCACAGCTCCCCTCTGGGTGGGAGGCTAGGACTGAGGGATGTTCTTAATACGGACTGCTTTTATGGATGACAGAGTCTGGAAACCAGCCTCATCAAGAACATTGCAGTCTATTTAGGCAGAACAGTGACATTTGTTATTCCAGGCAGTGAGAAGGCAGTTCCTTTACGTGAGGCGCTGCGCCCTCATAAACAAAGATCTGCAGATCTGTTCCCAGACTATCTGCAAAATGATTTTCAGAGTGTCATTTACACTATCATCATGAGCATTGTTTCCTGGTTGATTTGTGTCCTTACTCACCTGGCTAACTCCCACTGTCTAGACCTGAGCTATCCTTCATTGCCAGTATGGTAAAGAAGTAAATGAGATAACTGTATCATGTTATTTGGCCTTCTGTTTGCTTAAACTCCTCCACTTTCTGATGAATTATTATTTCCTTCTCATGTCAGGTGTTTTCTGCAGTACAGTTCAATTGGCATTTTTTTAGGAACCCTTATGTTAAGTGACGTACTCTATGCTTCACTAGAAGGTTTATATTTTAGAGTGTAAGCTATATGTTCTTGCCTGTGCTAGGGTAAGTAGACTACCTGACTTTAATCAGTATGTGTTAGATAAGATTGGGACTTTAGGGATTTCTCAGAATAGCTGCAGCCTAACACTGGGGTCTGCTGTGGCCCTGTCCCCTCTCTTGAACCAGCATGTTGCTTAAGGTATGGCTCTGTAATAAGCCATGTGAGGAGCTGATCTGACTCCAAGCCGCAGTTTCTGTAGACCTAATTTTTGGCTCCATTTCCTTAACCACCTCACTGTGGCTTTGCTGGCCTAATAAAGGGCCTTAAAACAGACAGCCAAAGGCAGAGGGGAAGTGGACTATGGAAACTCGAATTTAATCTGTGAAACTTCTATCTTCATTCTTGGGGTGGAGGGTGGGGAACATGCAGAACTACTTTGTACAGTATGTTGCAGAGGCTTTTGTTTACATCCAAATATAAATGCATATTCAAAGTTTAGTCTGATTTTTTTTTTTTTTGCTTTTGACTCTTTACCCTCCTTCAGGTTTGTCTCCTTGCATGTGTGCATGCTTAAAAATCTTCTATTTTATAGCCATTTTCTTAGACCACATTTTGACTCTAGACCACCAGTTGAGACACACTACCTTAGAGAACATTAATGACTGTGTCAATCAAATATTTTTCTGAGAGCCAAGGATTTCCAAACTCCAGAGGTGCTCAAGCTATACCTCATTTTCCTGGATGTGCCTCTTGCTTGGGGCTTCTTTCTTAGCAGATTATCAGACTGCTACATAAACACTTAATGTTTTTATCAAGTCACAAAAATGCCATTTTAAGGGGGATCTTGAATTACTTATTCTGATTAACTGTGTAGATGTAGTTTTTCCCAGCTGAAAATAATTTTCTACTTCATTGAATAGTGTGGCTCTTGCATTCGCTCCAGATATGGGAAAGTTGAAAGAGTTCTTTCCTCTTCAGGAGTTTCAATCCTGTGCTTCTAAACAGAGTGCCATAAATACCATGTTCTCAGACAAGCGCTCTTGCTCTGTGCTTGTAAAACTGTTTCTCTTTTTCTAAACCAAAAGTGCAGTGGGCAAGGGACTGGAATCCCCTTGAACAACCGTTCAAACAATGGAGCTGAGGATTCATTCCTTTTCCCTTCGTGTGCCCTTCAAAAACAAGCTCTGTTCCACTCAAGGCAGGAACAAAACCAACCTTGACTTCTACCAAGTATCCTAACTAAAAGCTGGGGGGATTTTCTGGAGCAGGATCCTCTTGTTGAAGGTGTTTCCCCTTCTTTAAAACACTTGAATAAATATGAAAATGCAAAGATGCGATGAGACAAAATGACATGGTGTCTCCTCAAGCCTCTAAGCTACTGAATAAAAGGACGTTTCTTCACAAGCTAGCGTTATGACTCCTTGTTTTCCCTAAAATGAGTGTCCCAAAATGAAACATCTTGTTTCAGAATGAAAAAAACAATTTTGTGTTAAACGGACCAGAACTCCTCTCTCTCTTGTTTCAGTGACAAAAAGAGATAACAAAAATAAGTTTAACTTGATACAAACTTTCTTTTTCAGCAGCAAAAGTCTTGGTCAAAAGGCCCTTAGAATGCTGGAGACCTTTGCCTTTTCATTTTTGGGGAAGTATGTATTGTGTCATCAATATTTAAATACCTTTATGTGAACAGCTATTAAGTAATGTATTGCTTGAAAATTGTTCCCTCTAAATCATATCTTTAACTAGTTATAATATTTTATTCGTGATGTGTGATTGAATTATGCTACATGATATTGAGTTTATTTCCTGATTGTGTAAGCAGAAGAAAAGAATTTTCTAGCTGAAGCATAAGTACTAACATTGGTACAAGAATTATCGTGGCTGCATATTGACATCATGCAATAAAACAGCCTTGCTGAATATTTTTGAAAACAAGCAAGTATAAGGGGTGGGATGATAGCCAAATTAAAAGGCATTTGTAAATGTGTCTATGAATAATTTTTCCTACTATTTACCCAGCTCTTGTCTTGTAACTGAGTTTACCGAAATGCATAAATCAGTGCTGAGTATTTTAGGAGTCTATCCAGCTGCATTTCTCTTTTAGCATTCTCTTGTCAGCATGAAATATTGTGCCAAGAGCTATATCTGTGCAGTTTAGAGAATTTAGATAATTATGTAGGAAGATGGAAAATTAATTTAATAAAAAAACAGGGTTTATAGTACAGAACTGTCTGTAGCTGCATTAAAAATATCACCAAGGCACAACTAAGATAAATCTTCTTATGTAACTTTTTATCACTGTTCTGCACACCAAAACCTTAACTGTAATATACAGCATCTCTATAAAACTCAAATAATTTAACTACAATGATGGACATACTAATAATTGATTTAGAGGAACTGCAGATGTGTAAAAAAAAAAAAAAAAGTTTGCTGAAACATTAGCATCTGATGATTTTACTTTACGGTTTTCAACCTTGAAATATTTCCAAAGATTTACATGATAGCCTGATAGTTTTCACCATTTTGGAAGAAAAAAAAAAGAAAAGCATCAAATATAAAACATTATATAAAAATATATATAATAACTGATATTTAAATCTAGGAATCAGTAATAATGACCTTGTTTTAATTGTGGTTGTTTTTCTATCCCATCCCCATATAGCAATGATAACTGTATCATTGAGTTAGTTTCTTTATACAAGTATGTCTTTTATGTTGTGAATGTTAGAAGAAATTCATTTTATACTACACAAGCTACAGTATGAACACACTGTAAACCTTGTAAAACAACCTTATCAGTCACAAGACAGCTCACCTACATTTTATAATAAATTGAAGTTGTGTTTATGAATGTTAGGTGGGACAGTAATAAACACAAAGTTCAACCAAAACAGATGGGGCTCCAACACGATTTGTAAAATGGGTTACTTCACTGCTGGCAGCCCAGATCTCATTTCAGACAAAAATACAAGCAGAACTGAGGAAGAGGAAAGAGAAAAAGGTCATAAAGATGTTCTGAAAAAACACACTGAGTCCAGAAACCTTTGATAGTATTTTTTTCCCCTCGTTAATTTTGTTTTTTTGAAGTAAATACGGCACCCCTCTTGGCTAAGGTAGGGAAATTGCTCAGGAGGGTATCTTTTCCCATACTTTTTAGATATAACCTTGGTCTTGTGGCATGTTCTGTGTATCACAGAAGGAACAGAGAAGGTACATAGCATCGTGATAACTCAAACCCTTACTGTGTATTTGCATGGCTTACTTAATGAGGATATACCAACCTCCTTTCTCACAATGACATTTATGCATTTCTTTTCAATAATGACTGTGAATTATTTTGGTAAATACTCTTGTCAAGAATATGTTGTGTTTAAAGAAGCTTGTTTATAATATTTACCTAAATAATACTATTAGAAACAATAGGCAGAGCTTCACTAGCCTTGCAGAAAATGGCACTTTTTGTTTATGCTCCACCCAGATATGTGGGTTTTAAAAATCTGAGTGAGTATGGATGTGGCAAACCTAAGACCTGTGTTTAAAAACTAATTAATTGCTTCATTTTAATTCATAACTTGTCTTGCTTGCGTCAATGGGACTACTCATGCTGAAAGCTTAGATGTGATTTGCAAAAGCAAGGTCTAACTGAATTGACAATTTCTGCAATGAAGACTTGATCTTCAATATTAAATGTTGATATTCTTAGACATTATTTTTCTAATAAGAAGCCAGAATGCTGACATGATGTCCATAAAAAAAATTGATATACTTAACTATTTCCTCTCTTCCCAGAAAAAGCATTCTTAGTCCTTTTCCCTCAGCTATTTCTTGATTTTCTTTTCATTAACTCCTCTACCATTTCCCCCCAGCACCTCCCCCCCGCCAAAAGTGTAATTAATCTCTGAGTAATCTTTTTATTGAAAACATTGCATAGTTTCTTTTGCACTTGCTGTATATCTCTTTGAGGGGTTTCAGGTTTTCTTTCATTGGCACTTCCTTCATTTCAGTCATTTCCTATGTCACAGCCAGCCAGCAGTCTCAGTATTGGATGGCTGAAGCTGTTCATCTACTGAACAGTCTTGTGAAGTTGGAAGATGGTTTTAAAAGAAAAGACATCTACTTGAAATTTGATAAGCATGATTTTGTACTCAAACTGTACAAAGTGCCTCAGATAACTAAAAGGGAGTGGACTTGTTTCCCCAAACGTGTTGGTTGTTTTCATTTATGAATCCACAGTCTTTTTGCCTAAGGATTTTGTATTTATTCTAGTCTCTTTTAGATATAGCAAAGACTGCAATTTTTTACTAGCTTAGACTATGGTATTATTTAGGTTTTCATAGTGAATTCTGCATTGTGGATACTGCTGGCTGACAAAAGTACCTCAGGGTTAAGATAATGGGGAAACTGGGGAATGGGTCGACTTGTAGTAATTGTGAACACGGCTTGCAAACAAATTATCTGGATAGCTACCAAGTGATATGGTCAATGGGACGAATACTGTACGCATAGGTTTGGCTGGGTTTCCTGGCAGCTAAAGAAAAAATAAAAACCCCACACAACGTACTCCCTTGTATGAGTTTCATGTTAAATACAATGCTTGCAATATTGTTCAAAACAAAACAAAGCAAAGCAACACCTACTTTGGATCCTGCCAGGTTACACAACTGTTTTACCAGAAGAGAAACAGCCATAAAAGGTGTCCTATAAACAGCTAAAAAACCAAAACCTTTTTCTTAACCACAGGGGCACTGGACAGGGGACTGTGGGAAAATGACTAAAGACGACACCCATAGGGAGTCTGAAAGTTTTGCTGTCATATGCAAGCTTGGGATGCTTTTGGTAAGAGTTAGATGAGACAAGTACATACACTCACTAATTATCGTAAATGTCACTTTCTTTTATGTTTAGTTCCTTAAGATTAAAGAGTGCTTTGGTTTAGGAAGACTGAGTGAACATTGCATTAACCCCTGGTCCCAATCTTCTGAAGGGAACAACTGCAGACACCCAAATCTAATTACCTCTGTGGGGTTAAACACAGTTAGTAGAGCAGCAATAGCTGAGCAAACACTAAATGAGTTTCCTTGGGTACAGGAAGTAGCGTAGTTGCAGCAGCATGAAACTCTGCATGTGCTAATTTCCCCCCTTTCTCAGCCTCTCATTTAGAGTTAGGTCAGAGATCAAAACAGTACCCCACGGCTTGCAGTATAAACGAATGTTGTTGGAACTAGTCTTCACTTTCTAAGGGCTAATCTTGCAAGGTGCTGAGTGCTTCCAACCCTATCAATTTCAACTGAACTGAGAGTACGTGGCAGTTCCTTGTAATTTTGGGTTACAAATTCTTAGTTAAGATCAGGCATAGGTTGGCTGTAATTGAGGTTTTTTTAGCAGGCGAGCATCAGTACCTGATAACAGATGGTGACATGGTGAATCATATTTAGTGTTGCAGAAAATGGACTAAATTGAATATTTTTAGTAAGGTAAGTATTTTACAGTTTTAGTACTTTCTGGCATGACTATTTGCCATTAAGAAATTGCAATCTGTATATAGGCAACAGACGAGTTTTGTTCTAAGGCTTTTTTTAACTTTGCGTTTGCTCAGCAATTGAGAAATTTGCTAGGTGATAATTTGCAGCTGTGGCAAATGATACGTGTTGCCATGCATTTTTTAAATAGTCTGGATACGCTTGAGCCATTCCCTAAATATTCAGGTTGGTACTAAATATAAATTCACGGTGCTCACATGTTTTCTGCAGGCTTTTAGTGTGGATTTTCCAATCATCTACGTTCTCTATTCAGTGAATGAAGAAAGTAAAGTTCTTGAAAAAGGGATTTAGAATAGCTGTAACGCCTGACAGGGAACACTGAAAATGGCTAGATGAAGATTAGATCTAATATTCTGCCTCTCACCTGGGTTTAGGTGCTCATCTGCACCCCTTGAGATAGGCCTCTCTGTGGAAAGTCAGTTCTGATTTGGAAACCATTTCTTATGCTCAGGCAGGATGATGTACCTTCAGGACTCAGTAGCTCAATCACTGTTTGAGCTTCAGGCATTCTTCTATCAAGAGACATTTGTGGAGACATTAAGTGTCAACTTAGTGTCAGCCTATGAGGATAAACTCACAACTCCCATCTCCCAGAGAAATATTCTGACTACCAGGCTGCAGACTAATTTGGATGGAGGCGCCGTTATTTGCGTTACTGAGCACTGCCACTGTGCAGGCAGAATTGTCCAAGATTCATGGAAATAATGACCGTGCTGGCAAGACGCAACTCACTTCAGGAGCTGGCAGGAAACAGGCATAGGGGGTTCCCCTTTGGGATTTGCTTAGGTGACTGATGCCGTAAAGCCAAGGGATAACAAGTTTTAAAAGACTCCTGCTTGCCTGTGTTATAAAACTCTGGTTTCTGTAGAGAAAGATCCCTTTTTGCCCTCTTTCTTGTGCTGCCTGTGAAGTGCTAAGAGTGAGACCAAGGAGGGGAACTGAATGGATAGGGGAGAAAAGAGAATAATGAGATTCATTAGAAGAAATAAGATGTTAACTTAATGGTAAAAGAGTTAATGAGGGAAGTCAAAAGGACTAGGAGAAATGAGGGAAACGGGAAGAGGCTGAAAGATGAGATGAGGAGGAATTAATGGAGGAGGAAAAACCAAACAGGTTAAGCAGTTGTTACAAAGTTTAATGTTAAGAGTTGCAATAAATTGTGGTGTCATTTTGGAATCTGATTGCATGATTTACTGGACATTGCTGAGAGCATTTATAATGCCAGCAGCCAAAAGGATAGCTGTTCTGGGCCTTGCTGACATCTAGAAGGATAAGTACTTGGTCTTTGATGGAAAATTAGAGACTACTCTCGTAACAATTCCACACATCTGTTTGTAGCACCTGTACATCCTTTTGTTTTGTTTGAGGTGACTCTTGGTCCTGTTTTATATAATATTTTTTAAAAAGGAGAAAAATACAACTTTTTAAATTTCAACAATGAATTAAAAAATAAGCTTTGGTCCTCTGGTATATCACTGCAATGTTTTTGTCTTTTTCTTTCCCCTATAGCTTTTCTAAAAAAGAAAGTAAAATATGTAATGTTAAAATATGTTAGCTAAAAGTTTGCTGCCACTAGAATAGAAGAAAAGGCTTAAAATCCTTTTAAAAACCTATGGCGGATTGAACAGGTGATAGTTTAAGGCATTGTTTCACGTTGTAATCTAGCCATTGCCTCAATATTCATCACGCAAAAATATTTAAAGCTTTTATATCATATCAATATTTTAAGTCATGTTATTAATACCATGTAAACTGGTATTCTTTTTAAAAAATTGAAGGATCAATGGACCAATGCTAACTGTCTCCAAAAATCACTTAAGAGGCTTTATTTACACTACACCCTTAAATCATCATAGGTACGTCATATTAGTGGTCTTCGAAACCAAGTCATCACAGACTTCCAGTGATGACCTGAAGAAGCCAGTCTATTAATACCTGTTTAAAAAATTGTAATTAATGTGATTTCAGTGGCTTTATATTCTCTTATGGATTACTTTGGCTAAGGATTGTGGCTGCCTAAGAGTGGCAGTGACCCTCTACTTGGATGGACAACTGAGAGCAAAGGCATTGAAGACAGGTGACTTGAAATCCATCTAAAAAAAATATTCTTAAAGAAATGTAACTGTAAACTCAAGAGTATTTATCAGAGTATTATCTTAATACAGGGTATAAGATTATAACTGTTAATAATAGAGTTCTAGTGACAATTATACTAAAGTTTAAAGCTAAACTATTTTTATGCTTTGGGAGGTATTTTTACAATGCACTTGTGTCACTTCTCTTTTGTTGGAAACAAGGTAAGTCAAGGTAAGTATTATTCTTATATATCTCACAACTTAATGCCTGTGTTTTCAGACTTTAACAGCACAGTGTAATGCAGAAACAACCATGTCATTTTGAGGCAGCTTACTGGAAGGGGTTGTGTTGTGTTTTATCACTCTAAAGAGTGGAATGATACCGCTCCTTTAAGCATTCCACCTCCCAGAGCTCAATGTCTGCAGAAATTAATGAGCTTTGCAGTACTGTGACTGGCAAATAGTGACTGAAATTGCAGAAAGCGCAAATTTTTACTTTGTTTTGTACCAGAGTTTCAGTTGGGGCATGTAAATGTGGGGCTATGTACTTTTACGTTACTTACTGTTTACCAATACAGTAAAAAAACCAAGTAATATAAAAATTACTTACACTTCTTGTTTGCTTAATTGAGGTAATCAGTTCAGTACAAGCAAACTGAGTTGAGCTGAACTTGAGAGCAGTGAAAATGACATGAACAGATTTTCAAGATCAAAAAGACAATTGGAAAGACTCACCTTGAATTCCCTTGAAACAAAACCATTACTTCCAAAACCAATTGCCCTATTGTTCTTGAAATTATTTGTAAAACTCTTCGGAAAGTTTCTTAAAGATGTTGGTAGATGCTGATACATCTTTTTTTTGGGGGATTACAGCACGCACACAGATGTGGCAATAAAATTGAGGATACTTTGATGTCAGCAGCTTTACACATTTCAGGATTAAGTCTAATTCTAAAGATTCACCTTGATTTTACAGTATGTTCCGTTTTCAATATTTGTATCAGTAGAATAACTTCAGTATATAACCTAGCTTTTCCTCATGGGAATCAACCATTCCTGCTATAACAGTATCAGAGTCATCAGGTAAGTAGAGGGCCAGATTGCCTAAGAATCTAGAAATCGAAGGGACACAATAAATACAATAAATATTTAACCAAACATTTTTTTCCCGACTTTTCTTTCTATTCAATTCATGTTGTGAAACTAGATTCCAACCATAACAGTTTTCCTGATGATAGTAGTGTTTCTTTTGTGGATGACTTTTTAATTCACGGGTATCAAGTCTGTGAAAATAGTCTTGAGGCTTAAAAAGGCAGTCAAGACTTGCGTTAATTGTTACGACACTGAGAATCACCCTGTGGTTAAAATAATCTGTGAGATTGTCAGCATAAATATATTGTAAAAATATAGTCCCATGTCCCCCTGTCCTGATCCACGTGGGAAGGGTACCTTTCTATACAAGGTTGAGGATCAAAAACTCACCAGAATAAACCAAATTCTGATTATAGCTTCTAATTATGATTATGGACAAGCCAGCAGACATGCCTGCCTATGTACCAGCTTCCCATCAAAGCCAGAATGGCCATACCTGGCAGGCAGGTAACAGAGATAAAAGCTGAAACAGTGTAATATGTGCAGAAAACTTGAGAGAAGCCTCACTGTTTGACTGAACTGGTATAACTTGCCAAGATGACAAAGTCTTACTGAATTACACTCCATCAGCGAGTACAATAGCAAGTTCTGTATTCTGCCCTGGGAAAGTCTTACTGCAGTAGAAGAGAATTTACGGAAGAGCACTGAAAAGTTGTCTGGAAATCTCTCTTCAAAGATAAATTATTTTCTTAAAAGCAGAGAATTATGTCACACGATGGGGTTTTGTTCTCTTTAAAGCCTATCTGCTTTTCTTATAGTTTCCCTTGTGTTCCCTCCTTCAGACAAGAAATCTTGTCAAGTTAGGAATATATATGGAATCTCTTTATCATCACATTTTAAAATATTTCCCCTGGAGAACAAATAACAAAATAATGATCGCGTTTGTCCCCTGTGCTTGAAATCAGCAATACATGATTAATACAGACTTACTTAATGAAAAAGCACTGAAACCATTGGGCTCAATAATGAATAATCCATGGGAGTTGTTTAGACCAGGACAAACACTTACAAACTGAATTTTATGAATATTCTTTTTAATTTTTTAAACAAATCTGTTTTCCACTGTGTTCACACCCATTTATTTTTATTTTTTACTGATTATTCACTTAGCACTTGGGGTGATGGAAAACACTTGCTTTTGCAGACTTAACCATTCCATTTGAATTATATCACAGTCACTCCTCGTATTGCATTAGTGCCCAAAGCCTCTAGCCTGGATTAGTGCTCACTGTTAGGCACTGTGCTAACGGCCTGAGTCCTTTCCCTAAAGCCCTTAGGTTTTAGCGGTAGGTTTGCCAAAGACTGATGGGAGAAAAGCGTGATTAAAAACCACGGTGGTCAGAGATGGATTAGAAACACGTTATTTCGCTCTCTATTGTTTTACCGTGCACACCTCCCCGTGGGTAGGAAGGGAGCGGAGGTCGGCAGGGGGATGGAAACCCGGTAAGGGCGATTTTCCGGGTCTCCCTTCTCGAGCAAGGCCCTTGCCGGCGCCGGGCAGGGGCTCGGGCCCCGGGGCCCCCTGGCAGATGCAGCGTGGGGGCGCCCCGGGCCGAGCGCCCCGGCGGCGGGGGCGGGCGGGCGGGGCAGCAGGCGCTGCGGCAGCGGGGGCGGCAGCGGGGGGCCGCGGCCGGGGCGGCGCGGGCCCGGCGGGAGCCGCCTCCGCGGGGGCGCCGGGCTGCGGCCGGCGGGGGGAAGGTCTCGGCAGGAGGGGGGGCCGCTCCGCCGGGGCCGGTGAGGAGAGGGCGAAGGGGCCGCGGCTGCCGAGCGGGCGCCGCTTGCCCTCCCCAGCCGGCGGGGGAGGCGGGGGCCACCGGCTGCCAGCGCCCCTGCCCGCGCAGCCCGGCTGGGAGGCGCCTTTCTGGGCGCTGGCCCAGCGCCGCGGCCAGCCCCGTGTCGCCCGGCGCTGCCCGCTTCCTGCCCGCCGTCGCCCGGGGGCCGGTGCCAACCTGGGAGCCGCCCGGCGGCCGGGATCACTTGCCATTTGCATTTCGCCGCTGCTCGGGAGGAGGCGGTAGCCGGTAGCCGGTGCCCGGCGCTGGGAGCGGCGGAGGCGACGGCCGGCGGCTGCCGCGGCCGCTGCGCCCGCCGCCTGGCCGGGCTGCCCGCGCGGCTCCCTGCGTCCGCCTCTTCCTTCCCCCGCGCCGCCTCCGCCGGGGGAGCCCGCGGGGCCCTACGTGCCGGGCCGGCAGCGAGGGGAGGGTCTGCGGCTCGGCGTCGCTGCAGCAGCGCCGGCCCGGCCCCGCCGCGCCGCGCCGCCAGGGACCGGGTGCGGGCGCCGCCGCCGCCGGGCTCTCAGCGCTGCTGCTGCGCGGCGGTCGCCGCTGGTGGCGGGAGGGGGCAGGAGGGATGTGAGCGGTCGGGTTGGCGCTTTGCCCCCTCCCCCCCCTTTTTTTTCCCTCAAAAAAAAAAAAATCCAACAACCAACCCAAAAAACCCTGAGGGGTGGGGGGGTTCCCGTGTGGCCGCCGCCACCCTCCGCTGGATCTATTGTCAGGGAAGGAGGAAATTGCCATCCGCCGGCAGCGGCGGCACATCTGGGCGGGCACATCTGGGCATGCAACATCGGCTCCCGCCGCCTTCCTCCTCCGTCCTCCACCCGGCCGAGCGGATCACTTCGGGGCTGGGGGAGACTTCTGTTAGCCGGCCCCGGGGTCCATCTTTTGGACTGAATATTGAAACTGGCAGAGCGGGGGGTGGGGCGGGGTGGAAATAAAGACTGCTTTTTTTTTCCCCTGGGATTTATTTCATGGGGATGTGTTCAAGACAAGAGAGGATTCAGAAGGATATTGACGTTGTGATCCAAAAGTGCAAGGCGGAGAAGGACTGCCTGTTTGCAGGTGAGTTTATCTGCCGGGCGCCAGGTCCGCGGCGCGACGCCCCCCGCCTGCCTGCCCGCCCGCCCCCGCCCCTTCCCCCGCCGCGGCATGCCTGGCCGGGGTACGGCTGAGCCCTTTCGGGGGCCATGTCCAGGGGGATGGTGGCCGCCTCTGAAGCCTGCATGTGCCTGGCATCAGCCCCTTCTCTTCTCCTCTCTTCCTCCTCTCCTTCCGAGGGCATGTGAGGGCAGATGAGACGAGACGCCGGCTGGGAAAGGGGGGGGGGGTATCCCAAGTCAGGGAGCATGGCAGTGGCCACACGCCCGACCGTGCCTCTCTGGTGGGGGGTGGGGGGGGCCGCTGCTTGGCGCTGCCGCCGTGCCGTGCCCAGCGGGGTGCTGCGCTCCGCGGGGAGCCTCGGCGTTATCGCCGGGGCGCTCGGGCTGCTGCCCGCCTCCGGGCGTGTATTTACGCCCAGATGCCTGCCCGCAGTCAGCGCTGGGGGAACGGCGAGGGGCAAGCGACGCTGTTCCGTGCCACACCATCGGGGTTTGGCTTCTTTCTTCACGGGGACGGTTCTGTACAGTATTTGATTTGCCGTAGCAGGCGCCCGGCTTGTTGCTGCCTGTTGCCTTTTACTGACAATGGAAATTCCTGCCGTTGCCATAGCACCAGAGCACTTGTTGCAAGGGGCTGGGGGGGGGGAAGAGTTGCTGCATTTCCCCTGATTCATGGTAGCCCCCCCTTAGCGGCAGCAGAACGCTGGTCTGGGAGACCTCAGCTCCCACCGCTGAAATAAAGAACGGATGATAAGTTATAATAACGCAAGCCTTTGTATTTCAGATTTCAGGTACTCAGACTCCACCTTTACCTTCACCTATATCGGAGGCTCCAAAAGGTACTTTTTTTGCAATAATGACTCACTTCGTTTCCTGCTTCGGTGAGCTACATTGATACAGCACAGTGCCAGGCTTTATGTTTCCTTTCCTTTTGCAAGGAGTGATCAGTAAATCATCTACATTTAGACAAACGTAAACTGAGGAGAAAGTGTTGAGGGAGGTGATCAGAAAGGTGATCCTAGTTGTCAGAAGCTCATTCCTCTAAGTGCTGTTCTGTGGCACGCTCCACCGTTTCTGTTTTTTAATTTATGTGTATACGTAGAAATTATAATGTGAACTTAACAGAAACACAACAAAGACAATACAACAAATATGAAATAAGAAGTTAATTCATCTTTAAAAAAACTGAGAAAGAAATGATTTTAATAACAAATAAGCCAAATATCACATCAGCATCTAATTCTCTTGCATTTGAGAGCCATATTTAGTTCCACGACAGATGCAAGACTGTCTGCAGTTGACCAAATTTAGCTTCTCAGAAAATAAGTAAAATGTCAGGCTAGCTTATAACATAAAATATTTGTTGTTTTAATTGAATGTTAATTTAGACATTATTTCTAAATTAATAGAACAGTTTTTGTTTATAAATTGGCTTGTGCATTTATACATTTTTAATTACATTTCATCATTTGTTTTGTTTGTCTGTTTTCAAAAGAAAACATATTTAAAAGCTTGTATTAGTGGAACGCACATCTTTTTTGTTTTCCTGGCTTCTAGTTGGCTTTTACTTGATATAGTATTTAGAGTATATGCTAGGTCGTTCTCCTATCACTTAGTCTTACAAGGCTTAGAAAGACATCCTGGTTCTATTTATTTATTTATTTATTTTCCAAACAGTTCATCTGATACGTGCGGCAGTTGTGTTTCTTTCCCAGGGTACGTCAGCTTAAAGTACTGTATACTGAAATCTGATCTTTGCAGGTGAACCTTGCGATGCAGGCAGTGTGCTTATAGCCCTCGGTTCTGCTCTGTGCATGCTTCAGGGTCTGGCTGTAGGATCAGGCTTCCAGATGGTCCGCAGGCTCCTAGACTGCTCAGAAAAACACTTTCCTACTTCCCTAGCCTATTTCTTCCTATTGAAGGAAAGACTAACTCATATCATTTTCGGTGGAGCAGAACAGTTCATCCAATAGCTCAGAATCAAATGTATTTACAGGTTGCTTAAAATATACCCTTTAATGTAGGGTTTTAACATATGTTTTGGTTTGGTCTTGTTTTAAAAGATAGTTTTGGAAAACTTGGTGCAGTTGAAATTATCTTACAGAAGTACTACTTCTTTTCATTTAATTAAAACAAACTGAATTTGAAAGTTACTTTGCACTATTTTGTAATCCCAACATTGCAGCAAGAAACCAGGAAGTGAAACCTTTCTATTGTTTCCATTTTTCAAGCTGAATAAAGTAAAAAGCCTAAGGGCATAACTGATGGAAAACAAACTTATTGGTAACACTGAAGCAAAATATTGTCACTTCTACAAGGAGAGACAGAAGATGGCCATGCATCCCGCAGCCTAGAATTTTTACTAGGGTCATCCGCTTAAGAAGCTGTTGACTTGAAAGTAGTCGCAGGATCCTGAAAACTCAAGTTGAATTGAGATACAAAAGTTAAGCTTAGAGAAACTGATGAAAGTGGGTTAAATAGTGCATACTCAAATTTCACCTTCCTTTTGACATTTTAAGGACGCTTAGAAAGAATACTTTGAAAAAGGGTTTCATGTTCTCTGCTTGTTTTTTTTTTTCGGATTTAGAGAGATGCTTTACAATATTCTTAGTATGCAGTGGCGTACTGAGTGGCTAGTTTATGATAGTAAGCTCTCTTCATACATAAAATGAAAAACCCTAAGCCTTTACCATTAAGGGCCAAACTGCTGTTTCTCATGTCAAAGATAAGTTAGTGGTTTATTCTTAGAGAAAGATGCTAGGTGAACATTGGGTATATTGTAATAAGTATAACCTTAGGGCAGGACTCCAGTGCAGGCTCTACAACATTCAACAGCGGTGACTTGTCTGTGATATCTGTTTAGGACGGCTATCCAAAGATCTTGTACTTGGCCATGATTTTTCTCCTGTCGACACTGCTGCAGCTATCGACTTTTTGAGTGGTGATCCCATTTTTTGACTACTGCACTCAGGAATTGTCCCTATATGGCAAAACCTCTATTAACTTATGGTACGCAATGAAGGTCATAGACGGAATATCAGCTTATATGCCTCGTTCTGTTACTTCAGATATTCAGTCTGATGACTTTGTATTTTTCAACCTGACATCAACACAGGTTTTCAAGTAATGGGCAAAGGGAATATGCTCAGTTTCCAAAGTGAGAAACAGGTTTAAATCAGTAAGAGTTGGAATGGTGTGTAAGGAGGATTACAGGATGCGATCAGCCCTTTAGCACTCTCTAGTGATGGTTCAAACTAGGACTTTTTCTTTGCTTCCCTTAGATGTATGACACTCAAATGTTAATGTGTAGTACAGCTTTGCTCTGTTTGCTCTGGCTAGGTGCAAGAACAGAAACACCTGAAGGAAGGCAGTTATGTTTTATGTTTGAGAGGGAAAATTCTTTGCCTTACCCTTGCATGAAGCAAGCTAAACATAGCTGGGGGGTTTCCTGTGCATACTGTAGCTGCCAATGGTACACATTAAGTCCGTGTCTCAGTGGAGCCAGATTCTCAGTAAATCAGTATAAGCCCATGGAAGTCAGTGTACCAGTACAATTTTGGGTATAATGATAACCTAAAATTTCTGTTTGTTTTTTAAACGGTTAACTTTATTTGTGTGAGATTTTTCTTCTGGGGCCCAACTTCTCTGACCTTATCAGATTTTTCACTGTTGCTTGGATTGATTGCACTGCCCCTTTGTACATTAGCACTATTCAAATATTGAGGTGGTGCATAACCACATTTCAGATCAAACCAAGCAGATAGGCCTGATCCAGAGCACACTTACAGCTTCTGAGGAGTTAATTTGTATTCCCAAAGTAAAGTCCTGAACCAAACCTTGAGGGCATGACTTAGCTTTTGTTCAAGTACAGAGCTTCCAGTGAAACCAACTGAGAACTATTATCTTTTTTGTTCATTATGTAGACCTGTTCCAACATTTGACCTTTAGGTGGTATTAAGCTATTATACTGTGTTAAATAGTAAATGTGTAAATGATCGTTAGGTAGGCAAGAATATGCTTAAAGAAGATCCTGCACTTGCAGGATTTTTCTTGAAAAGTTAGGAGGGAAGAATCTCTGTAAATACAAACATATTTATATTGCTTTAATTACCATAAATAACGCTTTACAAACTGTGTAGTTTAATTAATCATTTTGGCCTCTGTTTGGACAGTACTTCATTTTTTTCTAAACGGAATTGTGTTCACACTTCTAAATTATTTGTGTTGTTTGATAGTGCGGAGATGCTTCCCGGTTTGGAAAGTTGTAATGAGGAATTTATTAGTGAAGAACATCTTTGTGGCCAGTGTGAACACTAAATATGAGTCTATCAATTTAATCATTTAAATTTCATTGTCAGAAAGTGATAGTAAGGTGAGAGGTATGTCTTATAAAGTGAGGTGTTCGTTCAGATGCTGTGACTGTGCAAGATTTACTCTACTCTAACTACTTCTGGCAGAATATCAGAAATGGCCGAATTCTTTATGCTTTTTACTGCAGGAACTAAAGAGGATATTAAAGCGTGAACATGTTGAAGGTTTTTTTTTTTTTTTTAAATCTCTTGTCTCCTTTGTCCTATTATCTGTGCCTGTATGAAACATTGCTTCTCCAGAAACCCCACAGACTGAACAGAATTGCTGATCTGTCATCTTTCTAATAAAAATGCATGATGCCTTGAAGTTGTTTTCACTTGATATATCATTTGACATGGTTTACATAAAAGTAGTGCCTGGTTGCCCTGAAAAAAAGGTGCTTCATTTTTTAGTGTTTTTCTCCCCTTTTCTTTTTTGGAGCTAAACAAGGACATCATATCAGTTCTGATATATCTCTTTAATCAAATATGTACTTAACTGCCATTGGCAGTGAGGGACAGTGACAATAAAGGCTGTGCATGTGAACATATATTATACTGCAGCATATTTTAAAGAAAGTAGATACGACCTGTATGAACTAAACACAGAGATTAATTTTGTTGGCAGAATTTACATCTTCCATTTGCACAGTGGATTCTGATGTTCTGCTTTCCCTACATGAGCAGAATGATGATAATAATGGCAATTCTGTAAATGCATGGGAAGTTGAATAGTGGTCTGAAATGATTTAAGAACACGAGTAAAGATTTTCCTTCCTCTTTATTTTTGCTTTAAATAATGGCAAAATATTAACTTACGTTGTTTTGATTTTGAATGTTTAGCTTTCGTTTTCTGTTCAAGGGGTTATCCACAGTGCTTATTATTGTAGTACTGGGCGTTCTCTCGTAAATGGATGAGTTAATTCCCACCTCAGCGTAGCAGTGACTACAGCTAGAGACAGAAACCACATATCAGAAGTCCAGGTGCGTCATGTCCACCGTGTGTTTGAGCCACTTGATAATAATAAATAGTGTTAAATAACTTTCCCACCAGAGGCTCTTTGAATTTTTAGGCCCATACCTGACTGGTACTTATATAAATTTAATAAAACTCTGCCTACATCAGGATTCCATTTAATGAATGATTTTGAAATCCTGGTGTCATTGTGATAATACTGAAAGTCTTAAATACAAAAAACCTGTGAAGAAAATGGTTTCAGGCTAATTAATGCATGTTTTTATCTTAAAATTACATTCAGTTTAACTGTACTGTCGCAAAAAAGGAAAGACATTTTTAAACCAAAGCATAAAAATGTTTCCATCCGAAAACATCAAAATGGAAACATTTTTCTGAACATTTTGACTCTTCCTTTCTTTTCCAAAGTGATCCAGTTTAAGACTAGTCATTTCTGGATAGATTAGTTTTAACCTAGCTCATCTGCCTGGTTCATTGCATGGACGAATAAATGCTTTTACTGGCTTTAGGAAGGGAGCTATATGAGGGTTGGGAAGAAAAGGTTGGGCTGCTCTTCTTTGAAGCAGTGGTGACTAATATGAGATAAAAGTTTCCATGAAAGTGTGGCTTAAGAAGATGAGAAACTGTTTTTTCTGGAACCCATTGTTCTGAGTGTTTTAGTGTAGCTGGAATCGGTTTTATACAGGTCTGTAAATACAGTGCTCAGGAAGGGCTCGTACAAGTATAGGTTGTCTTCTTTTGCTGACAGTTGCTTACTATTCTCAACTTTGTGTTCAGGATATTAAGTATATAGTTAGGTTCCCAAAATATCTCTCTGCTACAGCAAGATAGGGATGAAGGCTAGATGCACAATCTTGTACTTAATTCTGTTTAATGCTATTCCAAAATAACTGGAAAACTGAATGTCCTCTTTCAGTTTTAACTTTCCTATCAAATATGGCTTAGCATTTTTGCTGGGACTACATCTGTTTCTGCAGGATAAATATGCAATATGGGACATCAGTCTAGGTTTATCTATGACCTGCACTGGCCCTGATCTGATATACATTGTTATTTTCGTTGCTTCACTAAAGATTCTGTAGGTGAAGTAATGTTGAATACAGCCTTGGGTACTTATAAAAAGCAGTTCTGTGTCAGGTATTAATTGTACTTCAGTTTTAAAATCTCTCTTTAAAGCAAGCATTTCCTACTCTATGAATTCCTGATACCCATACCTATTCTGATTTAATAGTATCTTCTAATATTGACTGTATTTAGTATGTACCTGAAACCCACCAGCACATTCCGATAGATAATAATTTTTTTGATAGATACTACGAGAAATTCAGTAGGTGTAACTTAGCAAATGATTCATCCTAAAAAGACTTCTAATAAAACACTATAGTAGAAAAGCAATTAAATGCAACATTAAGAGTTTGTGTAAAGCAAAATAACTCTGTTCTACTCACGATCTCATTGAGCTTGCCTTTTTAGATGGTCTTGTTTCTGACAGATCCCTCTTGCCTTGCTTTAGAGGATCAGCGGTGTCTGAAATGAACTGAATCTCCATCAGTGAGATGGAGATTTAGGGAGATTATGGTCTTGCGGAGATCGCTTGCCAGGCTGGTAAAGTGAGGGGCTATCTCCTTTCACTTAGCTACTGTACTGATACTAAGAGCAATATATTCAAATTGTGAATGTCTACTTTTCTGTCAGTACAACATGTTCTTAGGCACATAAATGTATGGCCTCGTTTTCAAAAGTGCTGAACTCCCACACCACATACTGGTCTCAGTATTACTGTACTTTGCTTAACGCATTTGAGAAACAACAGGTTCTTTATGTGGGTTTTTTTGTTGTATTAATGTATGCACTGTTGTTTGAATGTTTCACCAGCACTGAGTTTGGAGAAGTGCTTGAATGTCTTTACAGAAAACGTTTACAGCAACTTCTTCTTTCTCTGCTTTCATCACATATTTTAACATATTAAAGTACCTAAAAATAGACCTGTAGGCTGTCATTGTTAAAGTGTTAATGTGATAAGACAAATAAATTTAAAAGCTGCGTTCACTGTGACAAAATTCGTTTAGATCACTTTTGTCTGTATTGGGACTATTGCCATTTCTGATTTCTTTTTCTGTTAAACTCTAACAATATCCCATATTTTTCAGTACTCATAAATAAAGATCCAAAGATACCTGTTGGCATTTTTTTTTCCATGAATTACTTACTGTGCAGCATATGAATTCTCCTCTGAGTCAGAGTCTAATCTCTCAGAATCAAAATACCTACTTTAATAAGCTTCAGCAGCTAGAGGGAAAGTAAATTTTTAACTGCTGGGAGAGTTCAGTTTAGTTACAATTAAAACAAAGAAAGAGATGAAATTTGAGTAAATCTAGAAAAGAGTCCAATATATAATTCTGCCTTGACATTAAATAAATCACAGTCTAGAGTATAGCTCTTAAGAATTAATGTCCTCCTTGCTACAGCAGGTTGAAGATTTTTACAGCATGTTTCATTGAATTGGCCTCAGCTCGGGAAAAGGACCTCATTTTATCAGGGTAAAATTGACTCATAAAGATAAGCTTCTACTATCCAGTGCAGCAGTAGGTAAAAACCTCATTGAAAGAAAAGGGAATAAGGAAGATGCAAAAATACCTCTCTTTCCCAGTCTGCATGCTCATGCAGTCTAAATGCCAGATTGCATCCAGCCTGTTTGTATGAGAGGGAAGAGTAGGAAAGAGCCTTACATAAGGACTGGGAACAATCATAGCTTTTATGAGTCAGGCATCTCCTGGAAAGACCCATTAAACTCCAGGGAGCTTTATATCAGACACTGTGTTCCCCTACTACAGGGGCTAAACAACTTTATAAATGCTTTGGGCATTATGCAATCCTGTGGGAGTAAGTCATGGTCTTGCGCGTGCTCAGATTAGGCAACAGGGAGAAAAAATATTGGTTAAATATCGGAGGGTGAGTGTGTTTCCATAACTCAACTGAAGACAGAGTACTAGTGTGAAGCCTGTAGGAGGTTTTGGCTTTTTCTGGCTGTTGTAAAAGATTGTGGCTTATCTCGGCAGTTATTATTGAGCTGAGTCCCTTTGACACAGTCCGTCTGAGAGACGCTTGTGTTGTGCTCAGTGGGAACTTGTCTTGAGTAAAGAATTGAGGGCAGAAAGGAGGCTCAAAGAAACTAGCAAGCCCTCCGGATTTCTCCTTCTAGACTTAAAGCATTGATTAGAGCTAGGAGGAGCACCAGCATGTCTCCTGTCTAATGAAATGTACTGTTTGTAAAAAGAGAGTGCAAAAAATGGCAACATAGCATTTGCAAAAAAAAAAAAAGTTTATAATTAAAAATAAGTTGCTTTCAGTTCCTCTACAGCATTCCACGTTTAATTTGTAGGTTGCAGAATGCTGTCTTGGAATCTTGGTTTCATAAACGTTACTTTAAATGAATATTTTGTCTTATGTTTATAGAAAAACATTTTTCATATTTTAAGAGCAAAGCTAGAAGACAGGATAACTTTTCACTATTCATCTGGCTTGTCTCTACCGAATAAGCTTAATACCTTATTGACAGACAATACCTATATGACAGACAGCGTTTACTCTCAAGTAGGAAAAATAGCCTACAGGATAGACATAGTATTCCAGGTCATTAACTTTTCTGCAAGTGATAGGATATTTTATGTTATTTTTTCAAAATTCTGCTCATTCTCCTTCATGCATCTCCCCTTTTTAATGTTGAAAAATTCATCTTTGGCCGGGGTTCTCACCCGGTCATAATCATACATAGAGTAAGACATGAAAGTAATTAGTATGCATTTCTGTCAGATTAGGGCCCAGAGTTGATTGATTAAGGTTTTTAAAACAGGAAGTCCTTTATTGTCATAAAAGTACTTGCTGAGGGTCAATTACAGCTGTGTAAATCCAGACTAGTTCCACTGATGTGATGGGTCTCAACTGGGTCTACAACAGCATTGCTGAATTTCTCATTTGGCCATGACTGTACTCCTAGTGAATGGAAATGCAGGTAATTTTTCACACTGGGGGAGTTAGGAAGACCAGTGTTCTATTTTAATACTGCCATCTTTGAAGATGTATTCTCATTTTGAATACTTTCGTCAATGGCAGGAGACCTGCAATTTATCTAAGGAGAAAAGCTTTCTTTCATGCATTCTTATCAAGTCGCTGTCATTGCAGAGGGCAAAGATAGAAGGCCAATTGTCAAAACCATGCTCCTCTTTCTGTGTCTTTTTCTGCCTTAGCATCTGAAAACCAGGTTGTCAGAGAGTCCTTTTTAAAGAACATAATTTGCTAGGCCACATGAAAAACTCTTTACCTGTCACTCACTCAGAATCGGCATTAAATCTTAAACTAATTCCCAAAATGGTTTCAAAGCTTTTTGTAGATACAACTACCAGTTGAAATAGAAATGGTAATTTCTTAAAGAAGACTACCCTGTGAATATGCCTAAAAGGGTCGTATTAGCTTTGCCCATATTAAAACAGTGTGAAATCCGATCATATCAATACAATTTGTACAAGACAGTGAAAATAACGTAGAAGAATTGGGTTTTGCAGTATTTTGGACCAAAAAATACGACCTCCAAGTATTAAAAACTTCTGAAAAATATACATTTAATTACCAACTTAATGCAGTACTTACGGACACTATCAACAACCTTCCCTTATGGTTGGGGAATTAAATAAATAAAGGTTGTCTAATGGTTTAACAAGGTTTTATGGATTTTACATCTCTGTATATTACATTTTGTACATTACCGTAGCTGTAATGAGGTCACAGCTGAAAATTGAGCTTATTAATTCTTTCTTTCAAGAAGGCAGAGTAAGAGAATTATTTTTCTATAAAGACTTTTAACCACCATATAGAAGAAGGCTTACTAAGCTTGGAATAAAGTTTCAATAGTAGGATTTTGTGGGTTTATACGTTGAAAAAGGACTCATGTTTTATCAGTGGATGATGAGAAGAGTGAAATTGGGTACGTTTAGGTGGCAACAGGAGGAACATAAACTCTGAAAGAATCTCCTTGGGCATATGCTAGTTTTGTTAAGTCAGGCCAAGAGAAGTTTTAAATTAGCTAGTATTGGTCTCTAGAGTACGAAGTAAGGAGTTCCAGTAATCAGCCTACCAAAGATACAAGTTCTCCTGCCTTCAGCAAACCTATTTGCACATGCTTCATATTGCTGCAAGTATCTGTACGACACAAAAGCAGCATAACATTTGGCATATCGTCCTGCTTTCTCAATGTTCCCTGTGGCAAATTTAGCTGTTGATGGGAATTTTTACATCAAACTTTAGTCTTGGTTAACTCTGTGCTGCCTTTATTACTGAAGTAAAATTGCATGGGATTAGCTGCTACCGGCTGAGTTCTTTTTATTAAGGTATTTTGCTAGGTAATATCGATTTGAAAAGACCTTACAAATTCTGTTTTTTGGCTATTACATTTTTTTCTTGTTTCCTGTTACTCCTATTCAAAGTGACAAATTGTATCAAATTCCTATATTTATTGGGTTTAGCTATGTGTAGTGAATTAGAAGAAATGCATTTTCCCTCAGAACCACACTATAGGGAATAGATGAGAGGAGGGAGACTCTAGGCTCTTTCTGTACCTGAATTTATATTTTATTGATGTGCGTTTATTTCTTTTAGATTGTCCCTCTTGTTGTTAATGATTGGTTACTATATTGTTTCTCTGTTTAAGCATCAATAAATAGATTTTTAAAAATACGACTTTGTAAAAGTGTTACTGTTTATTTGGGCATGAAGAAGTACACATTGATCCTGTAGTTCAGCTAAAAACTGACCTTTGTCAAGGACAACACACACACCTAGATACGGAGTGTAAATACTTTTTACTTCAAGCGCTGTCTGGCTTCAACGTTGGAGTGGGTGCACGGAAGGCCCTGGCCTCCTAGTGAGCTAATAAGGATTAGGCATTGCTGTCTATGAGGGGAGCAGGAGTTGCAGTTACATGAGTCAGGATAAAAATTACAAAGGCTATTGATTTTTCTGCTGGAGGACATAAGCTGATCGTCATCTAGGGTCAAGAAAAGCTTCTACCCAAGCGACCAACTCCTTTCTCCCCTCCCTTATTAATGTGGCGTAATGAGCCAAGAGCACAATGGGTCAAGTCTTTGAAGTATCAAATAAGGCCTCTGTGAGAAGTGGCATGCCTTGTCTGGCATAGCAATTTCTAAAGCACACTTGCAGGTGTATTTTAGAGTATATAACAGTCACACTGTAGAAGTGTTTGCCATCAGTTCTGAGCAAATCATCATAAATTGCTGATATTAATGAGCATTTTGCCATTATTCTGGCTTCTTACAGCACATTTCCATCTGTAGTTTATCCCAAGTTACTTCTCTGTTGCACTTTATGGGAGGTAACATTACCCATATTCTCTGATGATTTAAATTGACAAATTACCATTGTCATGCCAACTTATAGCACTGAGGATCTATCTATAATTGTAGTCATCTTGTTAAAGAAGTTTAAATAGAGCGAAGCTAAATATAAATGCAATACCTATCTTCATTGACATCTAATTGAATAGTTTAATGTGTAAGTGTGAATACATAGCAAAGTGAAATTACACATTGTCTGTGTTTGCATTTCAGATGGCAGGTAAGGACCAGTTTCATGGAAGCTGACAAAGTGAGATATAATGTTCTTTGGGAATGGCTTGTATTGAAAAGGGGAAAAATGGGGCAGAGATGAAGTGATAGCGAGTTGAGAAGTTTCCCACATAACAAGCAGGTGTTCTCAGCTGTGTGGTCTTAGAGTCTCAGATTTGAATGTGGTGCAACCCCACTAGCAAAGGCATCAGCTAAGATGCCGCAGTGGTCTCTTTTTTCACTTTCGGTGCTGGGGTGAGCTTGACAGAGCACTTTCCTGTCTGCGTGCAGCATGGCTGTTCCCACAGCATCTCTCTGGCATAGAGAAGGTCCCGGCCCCTGGAAAACGTTGCCTCTGTAGCCCCCTCTCGGGAGATAATGAGCTCTTCTACCAGCAGACGTTAGAGATGGTTTCACACCAATCCTGGCCATGCCCTTTCCACTTCTGGCCATGCCACTGGTCAGCGTGGGCTCCTTACAACTTTTCTTTGCATTCCTTCTCGTCATTCTCCATTTTCTTTCTTCTAGCCTTTTGTTTTCCAGGGGTGCTTTGCATGTTGATTTATTCTGGCAAAAACTGGCATCTATTATGTTCATATTGTTAAAGCAGAGAAGCATGAAATAGTTGGTATTCAATAACTACTGAGCTAGTTAAAAACAGAGGATATAGATCAGATATTTCTCAGTTCTCCTCGTTCATTCATACATACATACATCTCCTGAAATGTTTATTTCAGTTCTTGGGAAGGTTCACCAGAATAACAAAGGGTGCTCAGACTTTTAATCAGAGAGATCACATGTTCATTGTTATCCGTTATTCTGTTTCTGGTGTCTAATATGTGGGTGGATAGGAAAAAAGTCACTGTTGAAATAATTGCAGCTGCAGTCCGAGCTGTTTGCTGAGTTAGGTTTAAAAATCTATTTCAACTGGGATGTTTTTAAATTTCTATTGTACCTAAGTAAGACTCAACAGAGATGTTTAGAAATAAGCAGTATTTTGGATCTTTTACTGTTGATGCTGCACAGTATAGCAACACATCCTAGCCTGAACCCATAAAAATTTTAAATTCTTAGGAATCATAGAAAATGCCTTAAATAGAACTGTAAAGCAAATAAGAAAATAGATACTGCTTTATATGGTTTCCCATTCCTCCATTTACAGAATAGCTACTCTTTTTTAAAAATGCTCCTTCTGGACCTTCAGAATCATCCCTCCAGTAACTACTTTTTAACTCTGTACTGTTCTATATAGGAAACCTTCTGATACTTCCATCAACAGCAACACGTATTTTATTAGGCACATGGTGCTATTAATTCTAACTCTGAACTTCCAGGGTGTTCGATACTTATTCAGGGGATCATTACAACATCTTTTAATGTGTTTGTCCAGTAATATAATTGGTGTTTCCTCTACTTTTTGCCTTCTAGGATGTTGTTTGAGGTTTTCCTTCGTTATTTTTCTCTTTCTCCTGTAATGATTTATGTGACAGATGAAGGTTTTTTCCCTCTTCCCGTTGTAAACCAGTCGGTGGGGTTTCACTAGCCTGAGCCAGACTCCTTAGGCAGTCTCTGTTTTTCGGTTACGAAAGAGGCTTTAAAACCAGGTTTGCCGGTTGTGCAGGTCACCAGCCTTGAAGGCTTAGGGTGGGTGAAGTGTGCCTTGAGCAGGCAGGACCTACATGGGCTGAGCTAGCCTGGAGGGTTAGTGCCATCGGGCACCTCCAGGGGCACAGGAATGGGCTCTAGACGCTGCGCAGGGAGTACCCCGTGCATCTGGGGAGGTGGAAGGAGAGTGAAAGTCTTGTGTGCATAACCTCACCGAAGACTGCTCTTTCACAGCTGCGTAGATATAGCACCGTAAGCTACCCTGAATGACTGTCTTTGATCAGGGAGGTTTCATACTATGGCACAGAGCTGCTCCTGGCGAGACAAGGAGCCTAGCCAGCGCACCTCTTTCAGGCCTATCAGGCAAACGGGGAATTCTCTGAGTTCAGTGTCTATGAAATTTGGAAAAAATAAGCTGAAGATGGATCACAGCCCCTTCTCATTGGGTTTTTTTTGGCTTTCCAGAGGGCTCTGCGTTCTTCAGGTTGAGCATAAAGGATTTTCTCCTAGTGAGGAGCTAAGCAGAGAGTATTTCTTCTCCATTGCATATATACGTATTAGGTTACGTATATAGTAACCTAATGTGCACAAACCTGCAGCATATGCAGCCACTCCAGATCATATCAAATGCGTGCATGCATGTTGATTTTAGACAAGTGGTGTCACCTTTCTCTTTACCAGCCTGTCCTTTGTTCTTGCTCAGAGTTTTTATAGCTCTGAATATATTTGTAATGTTTCATAATTAGAACTTTTTTTTTTTCTGATTAAAATCTGTGTGCATTTTTTAAATGTACGTGCAAATCAGTTATGCCACTCAGTTTCCTGGTAGGTTGCCACAATGGCCAGGAGCATGGCAGTGGTTCTGCGGCGCTGCTCTGGGGAGTGCTAGTGTGTGACCGTACATGTTAGATTCTTGTAACAGGAAAAGGTTCACTGTTTCCTTTTTGTTGTTGTTGCCGTTGCATGAAGGATTATAGAAGAGAAATGTGGATGAGTGGTAAAAAAACATTGGTCTACATTCAGCTCTGAGTTAAATCAATGCAAAGTGGTAGCAATTTCATTCACTTCGGTGTGGCTGTATATGGAAATGCATCTTTATTAAAGAAATTGTATGCTCAGCAATAGAGACAAAATAAACTGGTATTTATTGCAGTACGTTGATCTACAATTAAAATACTTCAATCTAAAATAAAGTAAGCATAATATAAATACCTGTTATATCATTATCTGTTTACCTGTGTATTTTTTCTCTGAGTTGTTTCTCATTTATTTTTAGTGCTAATGAATGGTTTTTGCAGGAGATTGAAGCCAGGTATGCTACATATTATGGTAGCATTATTTTCTTCAGAGATCTATTGCTAGATTTGGTTTCATTTTATTTTGATGGCTGAGGATGATCAATGCCACATCTTATTCTAAATAAAATTAATAAATTATAAATTATGTATCTGATTGACATGTATTAAAGGATCAAGTAGATAAAATGGTCAGGCTGTTCTGTCCCTACTACTCTGAAGTTCCTTGTTACATTGCTATACACAGTTCTAGAATTACAGTAACATTGATTGGGATATTAGCTGTTACTAAGTGAGAATCCGTTACAGCTCTCAGACTTCAGGGTGTTTTCAATGTCTAATATTTTCAATATGCTTATGATAGACAATGTTCTATAGTGAAAAATTTTTAAATTGTGAGGTGAATGAGGATTGGCCCAGGGTGATGCTGGGACTTTCCTGCTTAGATTATTTCTCCTTTGAAGTCAATTGGTCAGAACTGTAGGGTTTTTATTGTTGTCCTTGATAAGTTCCAGGAGATTATCACATAAACATTCCCATTTTGCTGCTGATCGGTATTTTGACTGAATATAAGTGTAGAAAAGGTTTCTGCATTTAGCCTGTTCCTCTCTACCCCCAGACTATGTATAAGAAGACAGTATAATTTCCTATGTGTGGTCATACTTTGCCTTTATCATTCCACTGATTTCAGTTAGAGATTATTGGAGTAACTGAGGCGAAGAGTTAACATATTTAGCCAAATTTCATTTTGAAATAGTCCCATTTATAGTTCAAATTACTTTGATGTGTTTTGCTGTCTTATTACATACAGCTGCAGTCATATGCATAAAACTGAAGTAACAATATTGGTTTTATTTGCACTTGAAGAGCTTAACCCTGTCTATCTCTCTGGCCATCTATCTAACCAAAAGGCCTGTTTATGTTTATATATAATATATATTTATTTACAGAGGCTTCAGATACTTCGTGTTTCCTTTGTGAGTATTATTTTCATTAACAATGACCATCTCACATACCGAATAGCATTATGAGAGGAGAATAAATGATTGATGGCCTATCCATTGGTTAAACTTGTGAGGGATTCCACTTCATCCAAGTTTTGTTTCAGGATTTTCCAACATGTAATATGCAATGTTTATGTTCCTGCTATAAACATGTGTTTAGGCTTATGATGAGAAGTTGAGTTACTGAACAAATACTTTGCAATTGCAGCAGTAAAATGGCAAATAATACTGCAGAGGTGTCTTGAGAAACAACATAGTGAAAACATTCACTTTTAAGAATAAAATCTAAGACTTTTATAATCTATGGAAAGTGAAGATGGATGAATATACTGAGCAAGTACTAGTATACTAGTAAGAATGCAGTGTAGTGTTTGTGTCAGAAAAATTTATACTTATGCCTTTTGTACCATTCTCAAAATATCTGTGAAATGAAATTTATTCATTTGCTATTGCACTTGTCTCACTACACATACTGGCCCTATAGCTAGTTCACTGTACATACTAGCTGCCTAATGCAATCCTGATTTAGGCACACAGGCTTCCAGTAGGACTAGTGGGCTGCCAAGCCTACTGTAAAGCCTCCAAAGCCTCTAAAGTAGTCTTTATAAAGTCAGTAAATAAAGAGGATATGTCCAGAGGTGGTCGGTAGAAAAAGCTGTCAGGCTTCTGTCAAGACAAACAACTCTCAGGGAATTTACGTGCCTGTCTCCTATCCACAGTCTTGAAGCTTTAGGTATCTGTGCAGCCCTTTTGTCCCAAAATACAGCTAAATGTTCTGTGGCAGTGTTTCCCTTTTCTTCAGTAGTTTACATGGGGCCGATCTGGAGGGCGCGTTCCTGCTGAAGTCCCCTGAGCAAAGGAACACCTAATTTGCAGATTATTAGTGTGCTTCGTTGTCAGACTGTGCAGCTCTTTCAGCACCATGATTAGGCTTTTCTTCTAGCCAAAAACAGAACTGGAGCTGCTTGAGGAACCTAGTGCCTGAAAGTTTCTTAAAACCTCTGCCTTGTCCAAGTTGCTTCTCATTTGCCATTTAACCATGGAGGTGTCTAAAGTTTTATCCCAAGATCCTTCCATCTTTTTGTACGTCTGTGACTAGTTCTGTAAGACTGCTTGGATGTAGGCAGTTCTGGGCAGGCTCTACAGCAGAAATATAGTTGCTTAGGAAACTTTACTGTTTAGAAACATAGATGGCAAAAGATCCTTTAATGTTCTGTCTTCTGTCTCTGGGGTCAGCTAATGAACTCCTTTTGTGAAGTGAAATAACCTGATATCACTTGACATAGCTTCATGTATTTTTCAATGGAATTTTGCTCTAAATCCATCATTTAATAGTTGTGAGATTCTTGCTTTGCTGTGGTCTTTTGGGCAAAATGACAGTTGCAACTCCAGTATACATCTGCATGAGATTCTGGAGCCACTGAATTGTGAAGGATATACAAGCCCTTGACACCTAAGATATACTGCATCAATAAAAAAACACAACATATTTTTTTCATTGATGAAGTCTGTGTATTGTGATCCTGAAATAAATACATCTCCATCTTACAACTTCTCTCAAACTGCCGTGGTGCAATATTGTTTATAAGCAGTTTCTGCTCTCCTGTGTTCTCCTTCTCAGATTTTTTTTTTTTTTTTAAGTTTGAGATAATGGAGAATGAGGTCTAGATTATCTTTCACAGATGTGCATTGCATTGATGAAACAGTGTAATCTGATCATGAGCTTATGAACGTTAGGAACTGTACTATATGAGTGCAAATACTTGCATTTAGATATCCAAAATCGTGTTTAAGATGTTATGCATAGCATAGAGCAAAATGACCTATAGTTGCATCACAGTAGACATCTGTGGATTTCAACAATGAGAAGCGCCGTTAAGTCAATTTTAAAGCAATATGATTATGCAAATCTTGCCCTAATGTAGCTTTGGCATATGTCTCACAACTAAATGAATGCTATTGTCACATTTCTTTAGGAAGTCTACAGACTGAAAGGCTTAGTGACATCAGAGGAAACTGTGGACGTCACTGCCTTCACTGGGATGTTTTGGGACATTGTAGGATTAATGCTCTTTCACCATGTGTGCCTTCATGCCTTCCAGTAGCTACACAAATTGAAAATCTAACTCAGGCCACATATCATCATAGATGTATGTAAGCAGTTCTCAGAAAGGGTGTGCAGGAGTTACTTCACTGTAGTCAGAGCCAGAACGGCTGTAGAGAAGGGCTTGATGAAAAGAGACTGTGAAAAGGTGGTGGAGAACCGGGGGGAGAAAGGGGAGCAGAAGATGGCTGGGTACTATCGAAGGGGACAATGGGAGTGACAGAGAGATAGACACATGTACGTTGGAAGGGGAAACAGAAAGACAGGTGTGAGAGCTTGAGTCAGAGAGAAAATGCTGCCAATGTGAACCTGTGAGAAAAGATCACATCTAAAAAAAAAAGAAACCCTCTTGAGATAAGAGATTTTAAAACGTGGGGTGTTCTTAAGAAATGTACAACAAAATGATTAAAATAGGTTAGAAAAAGGAGTAAAAAGTAGTACATTTTACTGCTATATTCACAGGGACCAAAACAACTACAGAAAAGAAAATAGAAAGAAAATCCTCAGAACAGTATGCAATTGTGTAAGTAGCCTGTGCAGCTATATAAAATAAGGCAAATTTTCTTAGAATGTGTTAATGCATTTGCACATAAGTGCATATGTTTGTATGTACTATATAAGGAATATGATAATGTTGGCAGGGCAGGACAAACGCCTTTCTCTTGCCGGTTGTTAAGTTCTTGCTCTAAAGTGTGGGGCCTCCAAATCTTGCAAAGATGTGTATAATTTTTCATACGGATAAAGAACGTATTTTCTTTTAGACTCGTTCCTAGAAATAATTGGCCCATTTTAGATTTTTTTTTTTAAGAACATTCAACGTAGTTACACCTTGAGGATACTTCCACTCAAGTGGAAGTTTGAGAAACTTCCACTAAAACAGTACAGTTTGACAAAGTCATAGGTAACTGAAAAGGAGAGTTTTAATGATGACATGGTAAACCACGTTATGTACCGTGAACAGATTAAAATTTGGCTTTAGTATCAGTTGTGTTGCTATAACTTACAAGTTTTATTGCAAACTATAACAGCAATGACTCGATCTAACTCCTGCCTGAACTAGCATTTTCATTTCAGGCAAATAAATTAAAACTCTATTAACTATAGAACAGCTTTTGGCTGTATATGGCCTAGGTTTCCTATTAAAATACTTAGCTACAGTATGAAAATTGAAAATGTGCATGCTTGTATGCATGCAGATGAAGGAGAGGTTTGTAGCATCTGTCTAATTGTCAGTGGAGTTTTAAATATGAATTGCAATCCTGATCCACATAAATTTACTAGTGTAAAGAGATTGCAGTGGGGAATGCTCAGATAAAGACTCAGAATGAAGTCTACAGAAGTATGTGGAGATTGTGGTAGATAGAATTAACAACAGAAGCTGCAGTTAGATATGGATCTATTGCTGTCTCTGCTATGCATATTTTAAAAGAAGCTCTCATATGATATGGTTTTATTCCAAAAGTTTTACAACAAAGACAAGAATTGGCATTACTAGAAGGGTAATATCCCTGATGCTTTTCAAAGTTCCTTTTACAATAGAGAAGTCTGGCTGGGACATGCATGAGTTAAAATGGAGAAGAGATGGAGAAAAGTGAGATCTAGATGGATTGGAAGATTTAGAGAAATGTTTGAAATTGGAGACATTGCTGCTGCTACAAGAAGTAAAAGTTCACAGCAAGAAATGAAAGTTCACAGCACATACTGTTATGACTTGCCTCCTAACATTGTACTTTACTTTCATACTGATAACTCAAGAACTTACAAACTACAAGAACGTGAGTGCGTGTTCCCAAAGCTCCTGTTTGCAGTTTGCACTGACACTGGCGTTTGTGTGAATTTTTGCCCCCACAGGAAGAGGAAGAAGGAAATAAGTTGCTAATTATTTCTCAGCTCAGCGGGTCCCTTTCTCTCCTCACTAATGACATTTAAATTGGGAACAATTTCCCTTGAAATCAATAACGTTGAGTGTATGTATAACCAAGCAAAAAAAAAGGAAGAAACTTACTCTCTTTGAATTTTTTGTGTGCTTCCTTTCCCACATCTCAGACTATAGCTCACTTTGATCCTAAATTATAACAATCCCTACCTATCTGTATTTGCATATAAACAATAAAAATGTTTTAAAGCGTAATTGAAACATGTCAAACAAATATTTGTATATATTCCTAAAATTGTTTTAATTTATAGGCCTCGTGTTTCTTATTGGTGTAGTCGCTAAGTCTGAATGAAACAAAGGTCTTATTTGATGAAGTGATAAACGCCAGGGGCACCATTCTGGGAAATTAAGTCAGTTCAGGGTAGTATTCTCTATTTTATTTTTCAGAGGATTTATTTATCTGATCAAAAGATATTTTGCCTCCACTGTTTCACTTTGGAATATTAAAATAAACCTTCAAGCACTTTTGTGTGACAGACATGTAGGAGAGGTATGTCTGAGGGCGAATCTAATTTAATTCAAATTTTTCTTTTTAATTTAAGACTTCTGGTAGCAGTGGGAACTCACAGATATTCAGTGGACTTGAAAGGTGAATGAAATTTTTATGCTGTAATGTATTTAATCCATCAGTGCTGAGACACTGTAAAATTAAAACATACATTGCCACTGCTGCTTTAACTGTACACAAGAAAAGTGTCTCGTGCACTCTTAGAGCAGTGCAGTGCTGTGGGTTAGAGTCCATCATTCGCTCTCTGTCTGAAGGCAGCGTTGGGAACATCAGCAGTATGAGTACAATTCTTCAGAGTTTCCTCTTTTTGAAATAAGAACAAGACTTAAGGAAATGGCTGCTGCCGATGCTGTTTCTTGACGTTGTCCCTTCCAAAAAGTTTCGTTAAAATCTTTTGCTGAAACTCCATGACCACTAAGGTCTCCTGGTAGTCCTGTTTCCAAAGCAGAGTGGCTGCACTTGCATTCCTGTCCTGCAGAACTGCTGTATCTGAAAGGCAAGATATACTGCTCACGCTAATCTTCTCTTTGCTCTATTGTGTAGGAAGCCCATATGTAAAATTAATTATTCTCTGTACCAAAGCTTGGACTCTCCTAACTTCGTCAGTGCTCCGATGCTACTGTCAAAGTGGCCTTTATCTACAGATGGGCCCCTGTAGATACTTGGCTTCTGTTTCGAAGACACCTGAGGCTTTTCCGTTCAAAATAGCTGTTGATAATGAATAGGCCTCCCTCTGTGAGAAGTTTTTCCACTGCTGTGCCTTCTTTATGTTGTGAATGTTGTTTTGAGTGTGCAAGAAATGCTTTGTCTGACAGGAAAGTGTTATCATGTATCCTAAGGATGGTCAGAGTGTGATTCAGCTTAACCACCCTAGGGAAGTCTGTCCCACTGTCACATCTTCCCAGTTGGGTGTCTTTGTCCTAATGATCCAAGCTGTTTTGGAAAAGCACACCACTGTCTTGGCAGTGTCCAGTAGGAGTAGCTAAATCGTGATCCTTCAGAGAACCAAAGTAATTTTGGGGGGAATGCACTTTCTGTTGGTAGAAACATTTTAAGAACAGGTCAGACTTTTTTTAGAAGCATGTCAGACTTACTAGCTTGGTCTCTTCACTGGGGGTGGGGGGGTGCTTCTCTGAAAAGGAAGTGGTGGTGGTAGGCAGTAAGGAGAGGGTAAACCAGGACAGGGAGCAGGACACAAGGAGACAACAAGCAAAGCTGCAGCAGGCCTGCTGTGATGGCTGCCTTCTCCCCGAGCAGCAAAGCTGTTGCACCTGGTGACGCTCCTTCCTCCCTACACTCAGCCAGAAATGGAGTTTGGGTTGAGTAAACTACAGCTATGTGCTCCCAAGTTTCTTTCTTTCTTTCTTTCTTTTTTATTTTTATTTTTTGGTAGAGGATACCACTGTCTTTTCTCAACATATTCTCTGGGTGCAGGCACTCTGTTGTTACCCTCCCAGGCTTGGGACCGTGGAGGCCAGAAGTCTTAATCCTGGGGCAGATGCCTCTGCAACTGCTTACTAACTTCTGTTTCCAGAGTCTCACCTCCAGGATGGATTTACACTTAGCAGGTAGCTGTCAAGTGAGAAGAAAAGGAAATAGGTATGATAGGTACAACATATGTTTTTTGTGTCAGTTAGGCTTAACTCGGTCTGTATTACACGCAGACAAAAGCAGCAAAGTCCTACAGCTGGTTCCCTGGCTTATTTCTTCACTGCTTGGACGTGTACTGTGGCCACGGGTTGAGGCCTGCCGCGCTGACCTATGTGTGTTTAAGTCATGTTCCCTGAAAACCGGCTGAGCCCTGGGTTTGAGGCTTGCTGACCTGCTGGGAAAGGCCGTACCTCTCTGGCTGTCTTTGGCTTGGTGCTTCTGACTTTGTGTTCTTTCTCTTCGTCCCCTGAGACTGCAAATGGCAGCATCAGACCCTGCTCTCTTTCTTCGGTTGTTGTGGAGATTTTTTATCTTCAAACTTACCACCTTTTGCAGAGAAGAGCGAAAAAACATTTATATGTTGACACAACCTGACTCATTACTTATTAGCTCTTAATTACTGTTTCTTTTTCTAACAAATTTGTTGGTGTTATTTCTCTTCATCAGGAGGAACACAGTTCAATACACAGTGAAAGGCAGCTGTTAGACTTAAAAATAGAGGCAGCTCATAAAGGCAGAAGAGAATTCATGTGTTTTATATATACAGATTCACCCACAGCACCAGAGATAGCATTTTCAACTTTTGCTTGTGGTATCTCCTTCCTCCCTCTGTATTGGTCATTCTGAACTAAGTTGTTTGAATGCTACTGTCATATTTTTGTCAAGCTTTTAGTAGCACATGCATTTTTTCACCTCCTTCCAGAAATACAGGTTGCAGATGCCTGAGGCAGATACTCTCTTGTTCTAAGTCCTTCTGTCCTGCATGTTGCTTTCAGTTGTCTCTGTTCCCTTCGTATTTTTTGCAGCATTCATCTCCTCAAGTTAGAACTGCTGCCATCTTACACACCAAACCCTTCACAGAATCACACAGCAGAACAATTTTTTTTTTCACGTTACAAATTTTTGGGTAGAGTATTTCCCTAAAGAAAATCTGACACGTTTGTCAGGGGAGAAGCTATCTCTGCGCTGAACGCAGTTTTGGTGAAAGAAACGAACAGTTTCAGAAGGATTACTGTATGGAAGGATGGCTACATAGTGTGTTGCCAGAATTAATCTGATAAGCATAGAAGATTTTTTAAAAGGCTACTTTTTCCTTATACGTGACTGTTTACACAGTGCCTTTACTATAGAGATTTGACAGGGGTGTTGGTATATTTTCAGCAGCAAAGAATTCATTTTTTTCAGTATATGATATTCAACTATGTTGGCAAATATTGAAAATACTAGGTCATTTTTCATTTATTTGTGCCTCTCAGCTGTCATTTCCTTAATCTTTTGTGTGATCTTAGAACAAATGCATAGGGATAACGTTGCTATAATTCGTAGTTGTATTCTGAGATTAATTCGTTCATGGTGCTTTATCGATATTAAATCAGCCCTGTCAAAGCCTGTCTTCGTTATAATATCTTAAGGTTAGGGAGCAAGAGCATTAGCAGTTTCAGCACCAGCTGATCTGTGCTCCCGCAGCTGAACTCTGTGTACGCGTCTGCCACAGCTAGCTTGCAAATTGCAAGGTAGACCCTTTACCTGCCCACCAAACTTCATTGCTGGGTTTTTTTTCTTTTATTGCCCTTGCCTGGACAAGAGCATTTACATTTCTCTTTTCCTTGAACTCCATAAGCAGATGGTACTTTAAGTCCTCATGGATGTATACCTTAGGAGTTGACATTTCAGTGCTTAAGCTTGTTCATGATTTGCAAGAATAGAATTTCACAATTTATGCTTATGGCCATGCTAGTTGTTTCCTTGGGGGCTTTGACATCGCTTGATACATCTGAAAGCTTTTCATTACAGTTTTGTGACTAGATGGGGAAAAAATGTCTTTATAAACTGATGATCTCTCATATGTGCTACTATCCACATCTGAAAATTTAAGTCAGATGATGCAAATTCAAGGTAGAAGTGGGTGAAATGTTGGGGAAAGTGCTGGTGCAGAGAGACTGTTCAGTTTCAGAATATAATTCCAGGTTATACTTAATCCAGTCTAACTGCAGACTGCTGCCCAGAGGCTGCTTTTTGAATGCCCTGTGGTAAAGCGGCTGTGTTACTGTCCTCTCTGCCTTCCATCAGGGAGTTGAAACGTTGGACAGCTGATGATTATGCTGCACAGTCACTAGATCCAGTGCAAGGGAGGCAGTGAAATGGGTGGCTGGGTCTTGAGAGTGGTGAAAACAGTGAGAGGAGGGGGGAGAAAGGGATGTCTCTTCTTGGTGGCAGCCCCCTATTTAGGTTGGATTAAACACAATGTGAAGCTGCTCTCTCAGGGACCAAATATTTAGTTAACTTTGAGATCCTTCAATACCGCTGTAACTCACCTTCCTTGTTTCCACACATCTCCCCTCTCAGTCAGCGTGCAACAATGATTCAGCCCCTTTGTTTTTAGCTTAATTTGCTTTGCCTCTGTAGTTATAAATGTGTCACCTCAGACATATCTGCATGCTATACACATTGTGCTGGAGAAAATCATAAGCATCTTGCTTTGTTCCCCTGAGATCTGGCTTGGATTTCATTAGGCATGCACCTTATGGTGTTCAGTTCCTCTGACGCCCAAGAAGAGGTGATGCACGCTGTAACATTTGCTCCTTCAGACTCATGTTTTTATGCAGAGAGCACGTTGAGACAATCTCTCACTGTCTTGCTGCAGCGGCGGGAGCAGGCACACTCTTGCTGCATACAGACCAGTTAAGCATTCAGGAGCAGTTCTGCTCCCACTAGACTCTGGTTATAGCCGGCAAGTTGAGAATTAGGTATCAGAAAAATTTCTTAGCCTTAATATGAGTCATTGTAGAGCAGCAGTAACAGCATTATGACTTCCAACCACTTATCTGCTATAGCAGATAATTGTGATTACTAGGCAGCTACTTCCTAGTGCATGAAGATAGGAACTGGGAAAGGAGCGGGTATGTGTAGGCACGGGAAAGGAGGCTTTGGGGTTTCCCTGTCTAGTAATACCTGCTGAGAATGAGGTGGACTTATTGAAGATGGTATATGCTGGTGAGAGAGACCTGGCTGAAGCTTTGGATATGAATTTGAATAGTTCCTATAGCATTAGATCCTAGCTATTTCTATGTAATGATGTCATATACTACACTTAGCAGATGTATAAACTCGATATAAGGCAAATTATTTCTGCTAACGGTTTCAGATACTTTTCTTTTGATGATTAGAAAGTCTTCCCATTTCCAACCTAGCTGTATTTAGTGAACGTTGCACCCATCTGCTTGTTCTTGCGTGGACATTTTTCTTTACATTAAGTAGCTGCTGCTGTTTCTCGTTGGTGTTTATCAGGGTACATCTGCATTCCCTCTCAACTTTATTTTTTCCTTACCTCTCTTGGGTTCCTCCTGAAAGGGTGGTTCTCGCCCTGCCTGATCTTTCAGTGTTGGGATGGCTGCTACAAATCTGTGAAACGAGGTCTGTGATTTCAGACAGTAAATTCAACTTCCATCTTTTTCTTTGCACTTTGGCTTATTTGGCTTATTATGTTATGGCTTATTAAATCGGTAATAAATGTTTATTATGTGCAGGTACCTCCAACAAGTAAGTATATATGATTAAGGGAAAGCAGTTTCTAAATTAGAGATCTGTAACTGAAAGCCATAGCTTCTTGAGTAAACTGTATGTGTTCTTGGCTGCATTTTAGTTATTCTCCTCAGCTGGAAAAGATATCAGCCCTTTAATAAGTGGTAGCCATTAACCTGGCATATCATAAGAGAACATGTCTGCATTTTCTTTGGAACCATCTGTTCTTATTATTAGACACTGGTGTAAAATTAAGGAACTCAGTGTTCCCCAGTGTTGTCTAACAACCTCATTTGTTAGACTTGGCTGTTCCATTGTAACAACTTACAACATCATTTGATAAGTTGTAGATTCATGTATGATATAGGTGGAAGGAAGAGCCTGTGAACTGAAGAAGTTTCTCAGTATTTTATGCAAACGTGTGTTGTACTGTGATCTGCTAATAAAAACAGTATCTGAAAAATCTATCCTAGCAATTAATGGGCTTGTAGTACCTTTATTTTGTCATAGACAAATGGAAATGTAAGGATAAAGATAAAACACCTGAAAATATACATGCGTAATTTGTATTTCATAGAGTTGATTTTCTGACCTTGTTGGAGTCTCAATACATGGCATATAGGGGTGTCTCCAAAATGATAGAAGAAATACATTTTTCCCTCCTGTGGCTAATAAAGAAAAGCTCCAAGTACTCATTGCCATTTTTTTGTCATTGCTGTATGTTTCATACTTGCACCTAAGAAGCTATATATGACAAAGCTGCACCTGGATTTATATTTACAGATTACCAGCTCTTCCACTTTGCATATCCAGATCATTCCCTGGCATAAGTTAGTTCTGCATGCTTCACTAGAGCCACACCAATGTATGAGCTTCAGATTAGGCCCTCAACCAAGATTCAACCAAGATTCAACCAAGATTCATTCAGTATGTGTATTTTGTGCACGGGCCTTTCCTTCATTTCTCAATGCATGTCTTTAAAGTGGATGGGGTTTCTTGACACTGACACAGATGCACCCCACCTAATTTTAGGTACTTACCTGGAACTGGTGATTCTGCTTCAAAAGATGGAATTGATGTAGAGATGTATTATTTAATAAAACTTTTTAACCTTTTCTGGCATCAAAATAGAGTTTTACTCTTGCTTGCATTTGCTCCCTTACTTTTGCCTTATGGCTTTGGTCATTCAGCTCTCTGGTGTTTTGACTATGTAAGGGATGAAAGACCATAAGAACCTGTTTTCTTCCTAATCCTCTCCTCAGCTGTTCTGTTTTCCTCAGGGGGGTACAAAAGTTTGATTTTCCCCTCTTTCTGCATTTTAGAGAAAGCAAGGAAGTATAAATCTCTCTTTTTGTGTTAGATAGCTGCTCTTCTCTTTAAAATCCATAAAATTCTAGGCTGTTTACTAAGTAGGACCATTTAGCCTGCTATGCAAAAATTAAATGATGCAGTGCTGTAGCTTTTCAGTTCTGCATTGCTATGTAATGTATATAATATATATACTTGTGTTTGAGTTGTGTCAATAAAATATTTCTTTGTGTGAAAAGATTCATTAAGAGAGAAACCTTAATAATGCATGGAGGAGGTAAAGGTTCTGCTAATGAACAGACTCCAAACTAACCAAAACCATAATTTAACTAGGACTCATTTTAATGTATCTGTAAGTAGGCAAAATATGAAACACTTGTTTGGAACTCTAGGAGGATCATATTAAATTGTCCTAATAGCTTTTCACTGTTATAAATTTAGCCATTATGGGGACAATGGGATTTGGGTTTTGTGCTTTATTTCCTTACTTGACCAACGTAGGCTCTATGGCAAGTCTCAGGGGGATAATAAGTCTGCCCTCTATACCCTCAAGTTGTGAATAGTTTCCTGTGCTCACATCAGTATTATTATTAATTACTATTATTATTTATTACCACATTAACTGGAATTGTTAATTGCCATACCCTAATATGAATGGGGAAAGAGGGAGAATATTAATTTAATACAGTCTGTGTATTCTCTAATTAGGCTTATGCATCTCATCCCCCTTTAGTGCTTTTGAGCAAATATTGTACAATACTTGGAATTATAGCTCAGGGACGATTTTAATTGTGAAATGCAATTTTCAGCTGAAGTTTGTTTTTTCTCTCCCACCAAGAGGCAAAAAACGTCCCTGGTGGAAGTGGTGCTGCAATAAGTTTTAGAAGGACTGAATAAACTGAAGGGATGAAGCAGTACTAGGCCTCCCTGGCAACTTACGTCTAACTTGCTTTGTAATAGATCTTGTTTGTCGGTCACTGGAACTCAGCTTGCGAAGACTGGTCTTAGGTGTGCAGTGGTTTTATGATGTCCAGAAACATTCACTGAAAGCTATTACACTTATTTCACTACCTAGTCTCCTAAGATATTAGTTATTACAGTGAAATGGCTATCTACATGAGTTTGAACAAATCACCTTAGTGCCTCCTACCAGCACACAGGATCTCACTACTGAATTTTATGGATGTCACCGCCAGGGCATCCATCCTGCCAGGCAGGAAATAATTAGAAGTTGTAGGTCAGCCATCTGTCCACATGTATAGGCTAACCCTACACTGAAGTCAGAAAAGTCACATTGTCTTATGCATGATGTATTTGCAAAGATATTCCAGTATGGACATTCCCTCCCTTCTTATATGCAGGATCTTATATCTAAATTCCTGAATTTTAGTCCAGTTTTGCTGTGTGTTTTGTGTATTTCTGTAGTATAAGACTATAAAACCTTAATCAGAATGAGGCTGTAGATTTGCTTGGGTAGACACTCTTTTACTGTATGTTTCTGGAAGGCACAGGAGGCCTCAGTCTTACCTGAAGTTTGTTGTACAAGTAATTAATTTAAACTGTTCGTAATTAAATTCAATTAAAGTGATTTTTTTACAATAAATTGTCTAATTGTAAAAGTTTATAAACATCTCAGCTTAGATACTGGCCTAATATCTTGCCATCCTTATTTTGTTATTAGCGAGGAAATCGCAAAATAAATGAACATTGCTGTGCCTTGTGACCTTTGGGCTGTTGTTTCCTGCGTTCTTCCTGCTTATATTATATAGCAGCGCAGTGGGGCAAATTCACCCCAGTGTAAACTCCTTGCTGTTATGCCCAAGACGTTTTGCACATTGTCTTGCCACGAAGCTTCTGCTCCCATTTTTGCTCTTAAATTTATTTTATTATCTCTTTGCAATGAAATGTGTTTGGTTGGTCAGGTAGTTGCCTTGGTTATATCGTGTGCAAGAGTTTCTGCCACTGTGTTAAATATAGAATACTTAGTCTGTTCAGGCCACAGAGGACATGAGGTTCCTTAACTACCATTCCCAAGATGCTCTGAGCCCATATAAAAATATTTTTGCTGAAGAATATTTAGCTTTTTGATTGAAAACTCATCTGTAGAAAGCACATCCTTCTCATGGAATTTTTTGGTTTAGTGGAGGCATAATTTTCAGTTTTTAAATAAATAATGAAGAATTTTTAAACCCTTTCCATTTAGCATAATGAACTATAGCCCTTTCGGAGCTCCTTGTAGACAAAGAAAGGAGAAATGGGTGAGAGGAAGGCGAGAGAGTAAAATGCAGAGGAAAGGAAGAAGGAGGAAGAGAATAGGGTAGGCAGGTCAGGAAGACACACTTTTTAGGGAAGAGAGAAAATGGAGGCTTTGACTACCTTGCCATATCAGAACAACTAGATATTTGTCTGTGTATCAGCAAGTGATTAACAACCATAACTAACAGAGAGAAGCAAAAATTCAATAACTTTAAGGCAATGTAATTTGAAGTGCAAAAATCCTTAGTAAAAGTCTTTTGAATAATTTCTGTCATAAATGTGTCGTTTGGAATTATAAATATATACTATAAAAAATCCAGTGCAAATCTTAGCTTTCCTCAAAATCTACAGGCTTCTATTTTCATGGGAACAGTGCTTTCCTAGTGTTGTTTTTGAAATCTAGATTTCAGAAACTGTCAAATTAATGCAACCTGATTTTATTCATATGCTGAAATTATAGTAATGTTCATATTTTTAAAGTTAAAAATAATCCTGAATTTACTGTTACGTAGGATTTTCCACAGTGCATAGGAGTAAGTAAGTTGACATGTATTATAAACATTTTTTTCAGGCTGCTCAGTCCTAAGAATTAGATTAGTTATGGAAATGGGATGTGGAAAACAAGCACTCTTCCTTTTTACTGTTTGTGAGCGTCAGGGGCTCCCGTGTAGTTTGGGGATAGCTTGGCAGACGTTCTTTTCAGAAAGGCAAATGTTGCACTTTGGATAAACAAAATGATTTATACTGGGGGACTGGGACAAGGTTTTCTTTTTCTTTTAATCTTGAAAATAATCTCTGAGACCCTTACAGGATTGTGTGTCATGTTTGCCATTGGCTCTTTTCTGTTTTTATTACAGTGCCTTTTGTTTCCTTTCCATTTCTCATATTGATCATTGTGAAATACACATCAGCAAAGACATTTCTAACTTCAGCATATGTAAATGAGATGCCAAGGGTGAAAAGTTTCTCCCTCTGCAAAGAATGGAGAAAGCTGTCACTGAAAATACATGATTGTCACCTAGATTAGTTTGGAATTGAGGGAAAGAGAAATAAACCATTCTCCATTCTAGCTTATGTTAAAACCCTCTGAGGTAAGAATTTGCTAGTCTCTCATATTTTGCCTGAGGGCTTTGTTCTCACCTGAGCTTATAAGAAATAAAATGTAATACAATACCTTGAAAAACAGATGAATCTTTAAGCCTAATGAGGACCAATCCTGTGTTCTTTAGCAATATATTGCTTTGGAGGTTCACAGCTAAGCAGAGATTTGATGAGCCTGCCAAATTTTTAAATGAATTATGATTACTCATAACTAACATGGAATTTGAATCCTGAGTGAAAACCAGACTTGTGCTTTGGACAGTGGTGAAACCTGAACTCTTTTAAGTTCTACAGAACTTCAGAAAACAATTCTCTCTTGTTTTGGCCGATGGTCTGTGTTTAGCCAATTTTCCTGTGTCACAGGCTCAGACAGATATGGACGGTGTGCAGGCCGTGTATGTAGTAAATGCACTCTGTGTATTGTTGCCATATCCCTAATCCCAGAAAATATGTCTATGGTGGTTTCTTCCCTGGGCTCAACATAGAATAATAACTAATACTAGATTTTTGTGGCCTAGCCCATGCACTCATCAAGATTTCAGAAGCCAAAGGTTCACCAAAGGAAATAACTGTCCATATATGACAACTGCCAGCTCTTTGACTGAATCAGCAGGTTTCAAGAAAATCACATTGTATGTGAGTTGAAATGCAGTGAAGAGGAGACCTTAGTGCCTCTTCTGATGCACTGTTTAGCAGTTTGAGAGCGCTCATGACAGCTGTTTTTTTCATTTCTTCATCATGTTGCGCAAACTTTAGTGAATCGATTTGGTGCTACCTATCTTTGGATCTTAGATCAGTAAAAAGAGTTTGAGTTAAAGTCATTATCTGTATGTTGGATACGGGAAATAAATCTGTAGAGGTGTATTTGGTACTGACCTGATTGATGAAGAGTGTGGAAAGGCATCTTCAAATCTGTTGTCAGATCAGTAGCTGTTGCACTGAGGAGTTTATACACACAGGCAGTTATATTTTCTGTGTCTTTAGGACTGCTTGCACTAATACTCTCTGAAAGCGCTACTCTTTTGAGTATACCTGTAGTTGCCTGAGAAATTTTCTATCTTAATTGAAAGCATGTGTCCTCTCTCTTTATGTGCAATTGCTGATCCTTTCCCCTTCTAAATGTAAAAACAAAGTCAGTCTATCAGATCGTGCTATCTCAGACAGAGATCTGGGAACCATGCCAAATATTTGTTATTGGGCTGGTTTAACTGTACACCTGTGTTTTTAATGCAGAGCTTGTACCTGGTGCTGTGCAGTGTTTGAGCCTACATAAATTTAAAAAGTTTATCTAGCGAATAAGAACACGGGAAGGAATTCTTGAGTCCTCCTAAGCAACCCCGTAATGTCACAGTTTTTGCAACACAGCAAATCATTAGAGAAAATGGTCTCAAAATAACAAGAGACACTTGCGTTTAAATTAATATACTTTCGTATTTCTCTGGAAATGAGTATAAATGCCTTTCCTCTTAAGCTAAGAGCAAGACTCTTGGTTTATGTTTGTATACAAAGTGTGGGACCAGTTGAGGCAATCTGCATGCTGTTTGCCTCTTGTGTAGAGAGTGTTCCTCTGCCTTTTTCCCCCCTTAGAAAACTTCTTTTTTTTCCTCAGACTTTCTAAATACCATTCTCAGTAGCAATGCTTTCTTCTTCTGTGGTGGCAAGGAACAAAGTGTAGTGGCTTCTCCCTCAGCCAGATTTGACCTCGTTTCTTTTCCAGCAGCCAGGGAGGCACATAAGGGTGAAAGGGAAGTGCAGATATTTAGTATGTGGGAGTCTCTGGGTTGCAGAAGAGTTTATGGATTGGGGACCCTATATCTCCATTGGAGGAAAAAGGAGATTCTGGAGGCATTTGAGGGCAGCCTGAGATACCAAGAGATGCCTACTACTACTTCCCACCCCATCAGAGCTTTCCAATACCCCTTGAAACTAGCTCCTCCTATCCCTCTACCTTTCTGAAAACCTCCAACTTTTTCTGTCATCCTTTCTCAACCCACTGGAGTTTTATTAATGTCACCGCAGGATACATGCTTGGCATTGTTGGAAAAGACTCTTTGCCTATGCTGCAGAGAAACCATGAGTCAGCTTACTCAAGAGAATGAGGAGGAGGCTAGGAAATCTCCTTTTATAATAATTCATCCCACACTTCCTGGTATCTCTGTTTTGGGAACATTGATTCCAAAAGCTGTGGGCCGTTTTCTGCTCAGCTTCTGAGTGTATGGAAATTGTTCCTCATATATTAGGATGCTGGCATCACCTACTTCTCCTGATACTAGGTGTCAGCATCCCATCCCTTTCCCCATCTATAACAAAAGGGATGGTGTTATCTGTAGTTGGGGGGCGGGGGGAGTACAGGAGGCAGAAAGCCTTTGCTGAGCTGTGTAGAGTTTCGGAGTCCAGCTGTGTTAGAGATTTTCTGAGGTCCTCCTTACTCTGAGAGGCTATTGCTTAGAATTTGATTCTGTGGGATAAATATATTCTCATTAAATTCATAGGGACTCTGATGCTAACTTAACTGAAGCATGATTGGACTTGCAACACTAACAGCAAATAAGTTTTGCAAATAATGCACCATTCATTTCAGAAGTTTATGCAATTAAAAAAAAACACTTCTGTCTCTGTGTTCTAAAGGTCAAATTCTGAGGGTGAGCATAAGAGTGCTGATTTGAAGATAGTATTCATTTAGATAAAAATGGTGACAAAAGAGAAAATAGTATTGTTCAGTTCACTTCTGAAAACATCTTGCAAGTGCTTCATTTCTGTTTCATACTGGAATTTAGAACTGCTACAATAGTGACAAGAGGAAAAAATAGAATTGCTTTAGCTCTGTTCTTCCACCCACAGACATTTTCTAGTGTGGAAAATGAGTCATCAAGAAAAGATATTTTTACTTTGCAACTGACATTAGAGAAATTTTGATCTTCAAACAAACTGTGTGTCGATTGATTTACCACTGAAAAGGTCTGATCCTACTTGCATTCCTTTGCACAGATCACGCTTTCTTTGAAAAATCTGGAAAGTTAAAGCAAGAAGTCACCAACTTGTAGCTCTTGAGCTGCCCCCGGTTCACAGTTTGGATGTGGTTGCCACTTGGGGAGTTTTGTGAGATGATTGATGTGAGGGTTGTGCTCGCACTGGGGCTGCTAGGTAGTCCGAGTCTCCGCGTTTGGAAAGAAGTGGGGCAGCAAGTTTGCAGAGGCTGATACTGTCCCGTTATCTTGGGCTCTCTTGCAAGCCCTGCCACAGGCTGTCCTGCGGTGGGGTATGGTGGGGCTGCCAGGACAGGGAGCTGCCCCTGCGTGAGTCGCTCCACTGCTCTCCCCCAGCTCTGGTTGGATGCACTTTACTGCTCTTGGGCACGTGAAGATTCAAAAGTAATGGGGTTGATGAGGCCAAGGACATTGGTTGCTTTTGGAGGTGGAGGCTCTGACAAATTGCAGCTTTGCAAACAGTTTTTAAAAAGTTTTGTCACAGGTAAAAATTAATTTAAGAGCTAGTTTGTGAGCTGACTTTTTCGTCTGAGAAAAGTAAAAGCTGAGATTGGCGGGAGGCTGTTCTATATCATCTGAGAATTTGGCCAGTAATTTACTTTTACTTTGTATCTGATTTTGGAGTATAAGGCTTCAGTGTATATATAATACATATATGCTTTTCCTTTGTAGTTTTCAAAGCATTTTATCGAAGGAGAACAGGAAGCATAGAGCCCAAAGCCATATAAGGGACTTTGTTAGTTGTCAGGCACAAAGCTCAGAACTCATTCTCATTTGTTTTCATTGGCCCACACTTTTATGAGTCTCAGCTGTTCAAAGAGGCTGTTGGCTCAACTGAATGAAATACTACAAACTTAAAGCCACAAACCGGTATTTATCACCTAAACTTGTTTTCCGGTAAACTGCCATGACCTTTGAGTTAATATTTTTCCCCAGCAGAAATACAGATCTTTTATTACTGGTTTTACATTGTTACATTTTATATTAGATTTGTTAGTATTTACTCTCAGATTTCAACTTTTCACAGACAGAACATCTGGAAAGCTTTGCTATATTGTTCAATGGTAATTGATTTTTGGAAGCTTGTGAGCTGTGAGGCTCACAGAACATCCTTAATCATACTTTCTTGGTTATACAAGAATTATTTCTATTTGGAAATCAGATGAAGAGTTGCCAATTATTTGTGTAAGTCCTGCCCAAAGATGATAACTGTTAGGAGCTGTTGAATCTGGTAGCCTGACAGAGGTGAGGTTGCTGCAGCTCCATGTCCAGCGAGTCTGGGCATGTGTTCCCAGTAGGGGCACATGCACGCATACACACTATGCACCATACAGATTAACCCAGATGAAACCACTCATGAAAACACCAGTGGCACAAACAGCCTAATCCTGTCTCCCTCTTTGGTAGTCCAGGATGAATGTCTGTTAGTGAGGAGTATACACATATAAATAATGTGAATCCCTCCAGCAGGTGGCCTTGGACACTCAGTCTATCCAGTAGCAGGCCCCTGCATCCCCAGCTCTCCCCAGCTGCTGGCACCTGGGTATGCAAACCCCCAAGGCCTGCAGCCCCAGTCCAGTTGCAGGTACTCAGACCTGTGCACACATGCCTTGTGGATTCCCTCATCTCCCCTTGCCTCATACACACACACACACACACACACACACACATACACAAACAGGTCTCTCGGTTGACCCCCAGACCCTACGATCTCTCCAGCAGCTGGCTGGGACACCTGGTCCCTCCATTAGCCTATCCACATGCCCTCTGGTCTCTCCAGTATTGAGCCCAGACCTAGGGCTTCTTTGATCAGACTAGCCACCTGACTCACTGGCTAGTCCAGCTTGATGTCCTCTAGCGATCGCACATTGACCTGACGCTCACGCAACCTGCAAGCCAGTGTCTCCAGTTGCAGGCACCCCAGGCACATGGGCCCGATGACCCACGGTCCAACCCCAGGTGCTGGCACTCAGACCTCCATGCACACACGTGCACACAGAATAGAAAGCCCCATCACCCAGGAAAACAGCTAGAAATTGAGTTTAATGAGAAGACAGAACAGACTGAGGTGATTAGGTGCAGGGCATGGCCAAACAACCATACTGATTCATTACTGGCCTCTTTTTATTCCACTTTTATTCCTTTATCCCTCTAGTTTCCTACCCTTGTTCCTTCCCAAACCCCCTTGATCCCTTCCTTTCCCTAGCTTGGCTCCTCCTCTAAACATCCCATAATAAGTCTTGTGCAATCCCCAAATGCTGTTCCTCCCATCCCATAATGACTCCATTCCCCCAGGCAGTGGTCTGTACGGCGATAGCTCCTGCAGCTTACGGTGCTGGGTGTCCCCCGACCCAAGGGCTGATGCTCCCTTAGGAGAGCCCTGGCAGGGGCTGGGGCTCGTGTCTCTGCTGGGGTTACTGAGGTTCCCCCAGCTGCCCTTGTGCCTCTGTGCGCCTTTCTTTCATCACGTCACCTAAAAATAACCTGTGTGAAGTGCAGAATGCCCTGTTTGTGTTACAGTTGCTTAAGACTTAGAATCAGCTCCAAAGAGTTGAATGCTGCTCCTGGCTTCATCTGTAGACCTTGTAGCAACAGGCACCCATAATCTGCAAAGGTTATGGAGAGCTCCCTCAGCTGCTGACTTGTACTGACTCATCAAGTTGTTTCCTGCTGGTTTTATCTATCTATTAATAAATCAACTTGCATCACTTTCACTTGTGTCTAGGCAGAGCTGAACTCCTTGAACCCTCTTCTGTTTATTTAAATTCAGTATCATTTGAGAACACGCTGATTTGGGTACATTATCCTTTTTTCTCCTTTTTTTCTATATGGCTAGATCTCTTAATGTATCATAAAACAAAGAGACAGTTCACTTTCGTCTCTCAAATTGGATGCTCAAATATGAAAACCTCTACTTGTTTGATTCTGCATAACAGAATATCAGTTTATCACAACTAATAATTAAAAAAATAATAAACACATCTGCTTTGTTCCCTTGAAATCTCGTAGGGTAGTGATACCTTCCTGATGGTATGGGGACAGGGCACCATGTTCAAAACATTGCATGATATTTATTTTGATAGATATAATCTAGATGTAAGTTGAAAGTCTGGAACAGTGTTGATCATAGTTGTGTGTCTTGTTGATTAGGGAATATGTCTGAAGCATATATTGTGTGAAAATCTTTGGATTGCATCGTTGCCTTTAAACACAGATTTTCGTCATCTCAAGAGAAACAAGGGCAAAATTCTTGCACTAGTATATTCAAAAGGAGGACAAGGTCAAGCATACTATAGCCTCACATATTGCCTGAGAACAGTATAATTCTGTTTCATGTCTAGCCTGCTCTATAGGTCACTGTGACAAGAGTGTGGAGTGTAGTCCATTCCTGTCTCTCCAAACTCTCCTTTAGGGTGGGATAAGTTGGACTCTGTTAGAACATTCTTTCATTCTTAAACCTTCTTTTCAAACTTTTCTTATAATTTAGGAGTTGAACTAGTGGAAATATTGGTCCTTTTGTGGAGGGCATACCAAAATCCCTTAGACTTTAGTTAGGCCAGGGCTTACTGTAAGAGTTGATATTTAACATGGTTCAGTGTACAGCTGAAGATGTTCATGGCCTAAAGCAGCACCTTTCAGTCTTTGGGAGATTTGAGCAGGTCTACAAGAAAGGAAAGTTTTTCGGGAGTTTTGTTAGGGAGGCCTATGGTGGTAGAAGAAATGGTGGAAGATGAGGCTTTTTAACTGCATGGAAGCAGTTCTTCCTCTGTGGAAGTGGGTATCAGAGTTCCCATTAGTTTTAGTGGCAGTCCATTTGAGAAATTTAACTCCTAAGCATAAGCATTCACAGTTCATGTAGCTCTCCACGTCTTCTGGTATTTTCAGTTCTTTCTTAAAGAAAGAAGTAAATTCATTTATTTTGGTGGATTTGAAAGAAGAAGCTGTAAAAGGAGAGACAAACAAACCTTTGATTTAGAATTCTGTTTTTCTGACACATCTACCAAGGATCTACCAAGGGAGAGGGCTGCATGACCCTGAAAAGCAGAATAGACTCCTAAATTCAATAGTTTACATTCCTAGACCTCTAATTGCCTGAATGAGCTATACCCATGTCTTTTTATGTTTAGACTGTAGTTTCTGCTTGCACAAATACTTTGATGAAAACAAATACAGCTCATTTAAAATATATTGTGCAAGTTGTTGATGCCTATGTTTGCCTGCTTCATTAGGCACATTTACAGTGCAATACTGCATTTCCCCTTCTCTCTTACCCATTAAAGTGTACTACCACTAATGGAATTGAGTTTCATTTCACACTTAGCAGTCACTTCAGTGTCCTGCAGAGTCTACTTTTTATTTTTAAAGCAAAAACAAGCAAACAAAATTATTATTTCTCTATATTCTTTTTTTTCTATATATTCTCTATATTCTGTTTCTCAAAACTGTTATTTCTCTATAATTTCACTTCTTTCAGATCAGTGTTTTGTGAGGAAAGTTATTTGATGTAAGAAAGATGTAGCATGCCTTACATTGTTGTTCATTACGTTTGATTGACATGATGAATTCACAGAAGGTGAGGGGCAACAAATTATTTTTTAAGAGATGATTGAATCTGAATTATACTACTTTTTCATCAAAGCTAAGATTTGTTACTGACGTGAAGAGTATTTTGCAAAATCAATTTTCTTTCTCATAATTGTGTGATCCATATTGCAAGGATTTTTTTCAGAAAAAATCTTTATGCAGAGGATTTGTTTGTCTCTAAAGAAATCAGTCACTTAACTGTATGTTTTTTTTCAATTTTCCTTACACAATTGTTATAGCGCTGTTGTATCAGCAAGGTCTATATATTGGCTTTACCACTGCTGTAAAGCTTATGGCCATAATAGGATGAGTCCTTTTGGTAGTACTATGCAAGAATGTTCATGCTCAGTAAACTCTTGTGTAAATGCAGTGTCCTAATAATAAGAGCTATACCTCTTATTCCCAGTGGAAGGGCCTCTTATTCCCATTGTCGATGATATTACTTACAGCCCATAATGGTAGTAAAATCTTCAAGCTTTTAAAAATAAAACTGATTATTACTCATCCACTTCTATTTGGAGTCACTTTAGGGAATGTGTGTTGAGTAAAATTCCCTAGGACTGCCAACCAGCAGCAATCAAATCATCAACTGCTGTGACTGTGTTTGGTGGAATATTTTTAAAGAAATATACAGAGGATGTTCCAAAAATAAAACAAAAAAATCTTATTTTTATTGAAAATACATAGCAGTTGTCTTCATGTAAACCATTCTACTTTGTTACCTCAAAAGAAAAGGTGGAAGGGTTTTGCAGTTTGCAAAGTGGAATGGAGCAGTGTTGTCTGTATTAGTTATAATTTCATTTTATTGTATGACATATTCATAGTTTGACTTAGCTTGCTAAATTAGGCAGGTGGTAGATGTAACACTTTGATCATATAGCTCATGACTTGAAAAACTTATCCAAAACTCAGTCAACTCTAAACCTTCCCTTGAGGATAGAAAATACATGTATTCAGCAGGAATCAGTCAATGTGAAAGGCTGGTATCTTGTGGAAGCTAACAGTTTTGCCAGCATTAAAGAACTTTGTAGGAGAAAGGGTACCTTTCAGCTGATGCTTATGATACCAGCTTGTTGTCTACCACTGACTATCTGTGTGTGTGTGTTGAAACTTTTCAATGTCCTACGTGTTTGTTCCCCGCTTAAAAAACAGGAGGGATATCTGTTGGCTTCCCACCAAAGCTGTGTCCCAACATGCGTGTTAATGTTTCCCCAGCACTGAGTCTGAGGGAGAATGATGTCAAGAAAGAGAGCAATATGTGTGCCCTCTGATGCTTCAGCAACTGGAGAAATTCTGGAGGGAGACAGGCTTATTTCTCCCTCTCTCAGCTCAACTGCTGTTAACTAGTGGGGGAACTGACTCAGTCAGCGCAAAGTTCTTGAGTTAAAAAAAAAACCTTGAAATTTGTTTGATTACATTTAACATTGCTAACCACATTCTTGCTAAATGCTATTAATTAATGCTGCTTGATCTGATGCAGTCATTGAGATTACATTGTCCTTTAAGCATTCAAGGGCCCCATCCTGTAAGGTGCTATTCCCACAAAGGTCTCGGTAAGGATTGGGAACGCTTAGCATGTTCCAGGAAGTGGCAAAGTCCTCATGAGATTGGATCCCATATGGTGCAAAAATTCATTGCAGCTTTTCAAATGTGTTTTGATGAATACCTTATGAACTCTGCTACAGCAGTAATTTCTGTGCTTTAATATATCACTGTAAGTATTTTGTTAAGTAGTAAAATATTGCTATATTTTTCAAGCCCTCTGCTACATATGTCCCTGTGTGAAAGGAGACTGTTATTTTTCCTTTAATTTCTTGGGTACAAATAAGTGATACAGCTTTACTGTTCCATTTCACCCCGGGCAGTAATTTTGAACAGTTATCCTGCTTCTCTTGGGCTTAATGACAGCATCAGATGATGGAAAGTGGGTGACTTTTCAAAGTGGAACGAATTATAGTCACTCTGCCACTGTGGTTCTAGTTTTCCATTCTGCAGAAGCAGCCTTCACAATAGTCCTATAGCATCCGGCTGGGCTGTGGAGAACATCTGTATATTTACTGATCTAGGTGCTCATATCACTGAAGTTTCTGACGATAAGTAATTGTGTAAGCACGTGGGCAGTTTGACCCGTGCCTGCTGGTGGGTTTTTCAGGGGAATTTTTTTGAGGACTTTAAAATGCAGTGCATCCACCCACTTAGGAAAATATTCCCAAAAGTTTTTCCTATGTAAACTCTACTTCCTCAAGAAAAACCCTATACCCTCACCCTCAAACTAGAAAGTACTCCCAAATGCTTGTGTTTACATTGTTTTAACTCTGTCTAGTTCAGATTCTTTGCAGTTCACTTACCAGTGCCACGTATATTTCTGTGTCCAGACATGCCCGAGAAAACAGTTTAGATCTCAGTAAAACTGGCCCAGATTTTCAGATGTAGATGTCTGATTCAGACTTCTGAATCTCTATATTTAGGTTCCTCGGTAAAATGGCCTCAGTTAACAGGGTGACAAGCACTTGCAGCTGCTTTACTACTTCCACAGATACTTTATAGTAAACGGCAGTGCTGGCTGAACAGTTCTTTATGTCATTGAAAGTGCATGTGCTGTCAGTAAAGCATAAAGGAGGGAGTTATTCTCTGTTGTTTGATCTTTTTCTTTTTTATTCATTTTATTTTATAGGATAATTGTTTTTTGTTCTCTTTCTGCTATCACATTTCTTATATTAGTCAGCATTCGTATCTCTGTATTGGATGCTCTGAGGAGATCTTCAGATTAAGAGTTCTGTATTAGTGAAACGTGCTGTTTGTAGTCTCTCGTTAGAAGTCTGAAGTTTTCTGGACATGTTAATTCTCATTCTCTAGACTTACGGGAAATGCGTCATAATAGAAGCGTGCCTGATTATAAAACTTAGCACTTACAGGGCATTTCCTGTCTTCAGGATGCTTTCCAAGTTTTGGTGATCATTTTGGTGGCTAAGTGTGCTACACTGTGCAAACGGAATGAGTAGTAAGGAAGGGGCAAAGGGAGTATATTGTCTGTGACATTTTATTATTGCAGATTTGCTGATGAAGAAGCTGAAATAAGGGTAAACCCTCACTTTTTTTGAAGTTAGTGAGAATTTTGGCTATTGACTTCCATGGGGCTTCCATGTGTTTTGAAAAGTATGTGCTGATTTTGAGTGCCTTGGCTTGAGTTTCAATTGGCTAATTCCCCAAAGGTATTTACATGCCAGCCTCCAAAAAGGTGCTTAGGTAGCCAACTCCCTTTTATGATACCTAAACTCCTATGGAAATCCATGATAAATTAGACATTTTTATAAATTGTGAGTACACTGAGTTATCTAGAATGGTGGATATGTTCTGATGGGATTTTCAGGTCAAGTGTCTAACTGCCATTTCTGCACAAATTTTGTTGCCTAATTATGTTTTAAATCTGGACTGTAAAGCTTCATTTTTCAAAACTGCCAAAGGTTCCCACTGATTTCTGTTGAAGATCTAGAGGTTCAGCGTACATGAAAGGTAAATCAGTGTCTGAACACTCTGTAATTACTGAAAGCCTTTTAAAAGCATGTGCATTTTTTCTTGCCGGGAGGCACTTCCGAAGTCACAGTAACAGAGCTGAGAATAGATCTAGCTCTATCTTTCCAAGAATTACACGGGCTTCCTAAGCTGCTGTTTCATCTGACATGTAATTAGTTTTATGGGAAGACAGGGACCTAATTAAGACTAGTGAAGGGATTTTTTTGAATGTATCTTTACAAATTAAAATAATATTCAAACTCTGACTGCATGTTGGGGTAACATACTAAAATTATCTTTATTTGTTTATTCTGTGGTTTGTTTAGCATTTTCTACAGGAATGTCTGTCAGACTATATTCAGGTATGATTCCTTGGATATGGTATGAAATATGGTATTCTGTGATCAGTCATGCATTTTGTAGCTGGTTTTTGGCTCAAAGAACAGCCCTTATATTTGGGAATTATTCCCTATTGGATGGGCTGTTACTAAGTGTGCTTAATGTGAGGGGGAAAAAAAAGTGCAGTGTGCTTTCTATTGCATTCTGTCATGAAGAGAAAATCAGAGAGTCTGATGTTCAGGACCAGCTAAAATTCATGAGAACTGTTTCAGATCTTAACTGATGCTGCCACTTCAAATACATGAAAAGCTCTTGAACTCAAATTTCCTGCTACTATTGTTCTGCACGCTGTTGAGTTATAGCACAAGGGGTATACTTTGAAATTTTTTCCATGAGTCACATTGAATCATCAATGTCATAGTCAGCTTACAACTTTATTCTCTGAGCTACTAGTGAGAAATGCAAGTAACATTTTACCCATTCATAACAGCTTTGAAGGTAGCAATGGAAAACATATTAGTTAGTATCATTGCCAATGCAAAATTGTTCCATAAATTTTACTTAAGCTCTTTTTCCAGACTGATTTTAAATGACTATATGATTAGCCTTCTACCACTTCCTCAGAAGACTAATTCACTGTTTAATGGGGTTCACAGTTTCTGATTTTCATCCTAGTTATACTTTTCCCTCTAATTTCACCTGAATATGGCTTGCCATTTTCCATCAGGCCATCATATAAATATGATATCCATCTTCATGTTTGCAGTCTGGAAAACATGTCTCAGCGCCATTGTATTTTCCATCACACTTGCTCATTGATTTGCCACACTATGTGTAACCAGCTTTCTGAACATCTTTAAATTTTTTTCCTCACTGGCCTGTTCTACCAGGTCGACGATTGTTTTGCAATGGTGCCTGAACTACCTCCAGTTTATTGGAATCTTTCTGATGCTAAGGATGTCCAGGACTACATGTTGTATTTAAAGTGTTAGTTCACCTATACTCTCAAACTGTCATAGCCTAAAAAAGAAAAAGAAAGAAAAGTGTCTTTTCTTGTTGTCATCTCACTGAATTTTCTGTTTTATTTACTCTTCTTGATTGCAGGAGTTTCACGATATAGTAGCAGAGAAGTTAAAGGTATCCTATTGTGGATCCAGAGGCCAGAATGACCCACTCTCGTTTCATGTTGTCCCTTGCACCACTGTAGTTATGGCTCTATTGGCCTAATGAGGCAAAAACAGCTGGAAGCGAGGGCAGCTTTTGTATCTCTAACTACCAAAAGTGGTGTGTTTGGACCATACTAGCGTAATGGGACACCAAGATGAGCCAGTCCTTCAGTTCTGCAAACAATCCTTGCAGTTTTATGGCATAAGAGTCTGGAACAACCGTTGTTGCCTTGAAATAACAATCATGTAGAATATGGATTAGTGTTGTTTCATGATCTAGCAGTTTTCAGAGGTCCCAGTCACCACCTTGTTGATCAGACCAGAAGACTACGTGTACTTGTGAGCAATAGATAAATTTAAGTGTCTGTTATGTATCCACAAGGACCTGTATTATGTGAGTGCATTATATTGATTTGAATAAACTGGTGTGTATTATTTCATAGGTAAACATCTATTGAAAATCTTGCCCTATGTCATTTTCATATGCTGAATGTGTGCGAGGATATGCAATACCAGTTTAAAGTATTCATAAAGGTTGTACTTTGAAGTTCATGCTACATTTGGAAGTTGTTTGTTCTGTTTGTATTGATGTTAATGGAAGCTATAGGTATGGAATTTACAGAAGAATATATATTGATCCAAAAAATAGAACATTTCAGCAATACCAGGAAGTATTAGGACTTTATTTATGAAAAAAGTTAAATTTCTTAGGCCATCAGATATCTAAAAGAACTGACTAACCATAGGGTTTCAATTTGTTATTTTTTCCCCACACAGCAGTGGCTGTCGCACACCTCATTAGACAAACAAGCAAAATGCCAACTAATTAATGAATAGGTAGAGTGATCTAAGAAGGATACCTAGAACTTTGTTCTTTAGCCAAACACTGCACATAAGAGTAAGGAACTTTTCCACTTGCTAATGACTTGGTGAAGGTAAACAGTGCATGTTCCTATGGATTTATTAAAGCTTTATTTATGTATTTAATGACTGGCAAGTGAGTAGAATTATTTGTTAAAAGGATTGGATAATAATTCTTGTTAAACGATAACTGTTCAGTTTGCAATTTTTCATTTGTCTCTTCCTTGGGACGATAAATATTTTTTGTTTGTTTCCTTTTATTTTTATTTGGAAAAATCTCCAGCTAGGGGCTCCATACAGGGGCTAGACAGAATTTGCTGTGCCATTACATGAATGAAATATGAATTGAAAGCAGAGTTACTAGAAATAAAGTCTAGAGAGTAATCCTGAGAGCACCCTTCCAATAGGAAGAATGCAGACCAAAACTTTAGAGTTTTGAGATAACTCTTAACTGGCTTCTAAAAAGAAGCATGTCAAGTAGCTGTTTCTGACAGTAATGCTCCAAAAGAAAACGAAACTATTTGAAGAGATGAAAAACTAACTTTCTTTAAAAAAAGAAAGATTACGAACAGTGTAAAAAGCCCTGGAAATAAGATCACTAAAGGCTCTGATACTGCTCTGGCCCCACCTGAGCTAAGCTGAGAGGTTACCGTCCAGAGTTTGTTCTGAGCTCTGGGTAGGACTGAAATTGGATGAAGAGCTGATGGGGAATAAGGAGACAGAATTCAAACCCATAGGATTAGTGAAGAGAAGGAAGAGAATAGAAGAGAGGTCTGAAGAGTATCTGTGGATACATTGGGAGGGAGCTGGAACTGGTCAGACAAAGGTGACTGCAAGAAGACACAGCCTCTGCATAGTTCTGATACAGTCTGGTTTTGGACCACCTGGCTTTGCACATGTGGCCATGTGTTAGTGTATTTCCTTCTATGTGAAAAACAAGTGGTTCTTATGAAAGCACACACTTTTTTCCAGCTCTCCTTGATTTGGTTATTCTAGTAGTAATACTATTTTTATTTTTTGGAGTTCCCCTGTGTTGCTTGTTGGAGAGACAATTCTGTAGAGCACTGTACGTTTACTAGAAGTTGTCATGCTTTTTTCATGGGAAGCTTTGTAAAAGGGAAATGGTTGAGCTGCAGTCTTCTGTATCCCCTTTATTTGAATAACATGCTAAATCAAGCAGCACTTTATGAATAACGTTCCCCATTTGATTCAGATGCACTTTGGCTGTGTAAAAGGTCCAGTAGCACAATTATTCTTAGTGACAAATGCAGACATCTAATAGCTTTGACTCAGCACCTCTGTTCCTCTAGGGTACGTCAGGAAATGAAAGCAGTGCCATTTTTGACGTATCGACACTGCTCATATGTCTTTGGAATAGTTTCCATTTGACATCAATAAGAAATGTTATAGTTGCCTAGGACTTTTCATATGTCATCATACATACATTCTCCAGCATCCAGAGGAAAAGATTACTCAGAGTCGCTTGTTATTCTTTTCTGTATAATTGCAGGTGCACCATAGGGAAATTTGGTATATAGTGAAAGGAATAAGGAGTGTATCAACAAATTTTGATTCTTTGCAAGTACTTGGCTCTTTCTCGTTGCACAAATAATGGTGACTGTTGCTGGGTCATCAATTACTGGATCACAGGGGAAACAAAAATTTGTTGAACTAATGTGCTTCAGAAAGAGGTTTAAGGTGGCCTATATATCTGAAAACAAATTGCTGAGATCCAGACAAGCACATTCATAACAGTTTAGAGGGTACTTAAAAAGCTGGTTTGAAATCTATGAGCTTTGTTTTAATAAGGAATCCAGAAAATGGGATAGCTGAAATGATTTGATAGTCACAGTCCAGTTGTAAAGCAAGCTGCAAAAGTAAAAAAAAAAAATTAAAAAAAAATGCTCACCAAAATTTGCACTGCTTGAAACATTTCTTGAAAGTTTTAGCAAAGTGTTTACATACGTGTTTGTAGAAATACCAGGAGCATGGCAGAGGTGGAAGCCTGGTATTTCCTGTGCAGCTCCTCTGTAATCTTTGTCAAGTACTGGAGGTTGCCTTGGATCTTGGCGGGATTTAATTCAAGTCCTAAATTCAGTAACAAAAAAGAAAATATATTTTAGTATAGTGAGAATATTCTTGCTGCAGTTGGTTAATGGTCATTTTTCCATGGCTGTGCTAACTTGTGCATGAGAATTTATGTCCATTCATTTTTAATTTCTGTCTTATTTGGGAGGACTTTTAATTCTCTTTCCAGAAGATAAACATGATTGTTTTCAGTAATTGTTATTTTATTTAATGACATTGATTTGTATTTCACTGTTCAAAAAAAAGATCCTTTGCTTCAACATGTATTAGACTGTGTGCAAGAGCAAAAAGCCTGTATATTTGTTTGTATTTAAAATGGCTTTATGCAAGCTTTTATTTTCAGAATCATGTGATATGTGCTATCTTCCATATTTCTAAATGGCATGATTCTAACTACCTATTCATCTCTCTGTGTATCTAATTAGAGACGTGTGTCATTTTGTGGTTAGCATTTTACGCAACTGAAACTTTTTTTACTTACATTTTTGTAACATTACTTGGACCTTATTGTAAAGATATCTTGAATGAATGGAACGCAGTACTTGCTGATCTTTCTATTTGGTTCTTTTAAATAGTATTTACTTCACTTATAAATGTGATTTGCAATACATTTTAAAGTCTCCAATATGTTTTAACTAAAGACATTTTGAAGTCAATACTAACAGTAGTTGATTAAATAATTTACCTAATTACAAAAATAGGATGCTGCCATAATTTCATGTGCATTTCTGAAAGTTGGATTCAGTGTAGCCCTTAGCTGATGTGTGCAGAGTGAGTTGGATTCTTTCAGAAGCCCCAGAGTGGAATAGCAAGATTGCTGCTCTGATAGCATGACTGCATTCTTTTTGTAGAGCTGCAGAGAGAGGTATTAAAGTGTTTAATAACATAATAGTTGTAGATACCAAGTGATCAAGTATTTTGCTAATTCACTTACTCATAAATTATCAGTGTAATTAACATTTATCGTTCACTCATGGCTGCGACAGTTGGCAGCACCAAAAGGAAAGTTTGCATTAAATTTGTCTGGCCTAACTGTAAGTAATCTGGTACTGCTTTCTGCTTATTTTTCAATTGTTCTATAGTCGTTTTGTTTGTGCTAATTTCAACATAAAGTGCAATTTAGAATGTCTCCAAACTGGGATTTTAGGAGGTTTGTCTTATGATGGTGTTACAGAATTACAGAATCACAGAACAGTTTAGGTTGGAAGGGACCTCTGGAGATCATCTAGTCCAACCTCCCTGCTCAAGCAGGGTCCTCTAGAGCATATTTCCCAGGATCGTATCCAGATGGTTTTTGAATATCTCCAGCGAAGGAGACTCCACTACCTCTCTGGGCAACCTCTGCCAGTGCTCCATCACCCTCACAGGAAAGAAGTTTTGCCTCAGGTTCAGATGGAACTGCCTGTGCTTCAGTTTCTGCCCGTTGCCTCTTGTCCTGTTGCTGGGCACCACAGAGAAGAGTCTGGCCTCATCCTCTCGACACCTTCCCTTCAGATACTTGTAGAGATTGATGAGATCCCCTCTCAGTCTTCCCTTCTCCAGGCTGAACAGGCCCAGCTCTCACAGTCTTTCTTCATAGGAGAGATGCTCCAGTCCCCTCATCATCTTTGTAGCCCTCCGCTGGACTCTCTCCAGGAGCTCCATGTCTCTCTTGTCCTGGGGAGCCCAGAACTGGACACAGTACTCCAGGTGAGGCCTCCCCAGGGCTGAGGAGAGGGACAGGATCACCTCCCTCGACCTGCTGGCAACACTCTGCCTAATGCAGTCCAGGATCCCATTGGCCTTCTTGGCCACAAGGGCACATGGCTGGCTCATGCTTAACTTGTTGTCCACCAGGACTCCCAGGTCCTTCTCGGCAGAGCTGCAGGTCAACTCCCAGCCTGTCCTGGTGCCTGGGGTTATTTCTCCCGAGGTGCAGGACCTTGCACTTGCCTTTGTTGAACTTCAGGAGATTCCTCTCCGCCCAACTCTCCAGCCTGTCCAGGTCCCTCTGAATGGCAGCACAGTCTTCTGGTGTGTCAGCCTCTCCCCCCAGTTTAGTATCATCAGCAAACTTGCTGAGGGTGCACTCTGCGCCTTCCTCCAGGTCATTGATGAATATATTGAACAAGACTGGACCCAGGACTGACCCCTGGGGGACACCACTAGCCACAGGCCTCCAACTTGACTCTGCGCCATTCACCACAACCCTCTGAGCTCGGCCATCCAGCCAGTTCTCAAGCCACCTCACCGTCCACTCATCTAGCCCACACTTCCTGAGCTTACCTAGGAGGAAGTGATGGGAGACAGTGTCAAAAGCCTTGCTGAAGTCCAGGTAGACAACATCCACTGCTCTGTCCTCATCTACCCAGCCAGTCATTCCGTCAGAGAAGGCTATCAGATTGGTCAAGCATGATTTCCCTTTGGTGAATGCATGCTGACTACTCCTGATCACCTTCTTGTCCTCCAGATGCTTAGTGATGACCTCCAGGAGGAGCTGTTCCATCACCTTTCCAGGGATGGAGGTGAGGCTGACAGGCCTGGAGTTTCCTGGCTCCTCCTTCTTGCCCTTTTTGAAGACTGGGGTGACACTGGCTTTCCTCCAGTCCTCGGGCACCTCTCCTGATCTCCAGGACCTTTCCAAGATGATGGAGAGTGGCCTAGCGATAACATCCGCCAGCTCCCTCAGCACTCGTGGGTGCATCCCATCAGGGCCCATGGATCTGTGATGTCAAGTTTGGACAAAAGATCTCTAACCTGATCCTCATCAACCAAGGCAAAGTCTTCCTTTCTGCAGGCTTTCTGTCTTGTCTCCAAGGTCTGGAATTCCTGAGGACTGGCCTTAGCAGTGAAGACTGAAGCAAAGAAGGCATTCAATAACTCTGCCTTCTCTGTATCCTTTGTTACCAGGGCACCCGCCCCATTCAGCAGCGGGCCCACGTTTTCCCTAGTCTTCCTTTTGCTCTTGATGTATTTGAAGAAGCCCTTCTTGTTGTCCTTGACATCTCTTGCCAGATTTAATTCCAACTGGGCCTTAGCCTTCCTTGTCGCATCCCTGCACGCTCTGGCAACGTCCCTGTATTCCTCCCAAGTGGCCTGTCCCCTTTTCCACATTCTGTAGACTTCCTTCTTCTGCTGGAGTTTTGCCAGGAGTTCCTTGCTCATCCATGCAGGTCTCCTGCCCGCTTTGCTGGTTGTTCATTAAGCTGAAGAGCTCTCTTGGCCATATAAGGCTGCTGGTCTTTTCTGCTGTTGCTTGCATGTATGTGATCTTTGTACAAAGTGGAAGAAAGATGTAACATTGAAACTTTCTACAGAATGTTAAACCATTAGTTTAGAATTGTGATTCTCTTCAGAGAATTTGCTAAGATTCAAATAAGGTCAATTACCAAAAAAAAGAGAGAGAGAGAAAGAAAGAATGAGTAATGGATTTTGTTTCTTTTTCTGTCTATGTATTCCACAACTTTTGTGAAAATAGCCTGCCTGGTTTTTCAGGTGGTCAAGAAATAAATATTTTTCTCTCTTACCAACTCTCAAGGCACTTGTTCATATATCAGACATTTCAGGAATGCAATCTGGAAGTTTAGTTTGGAGGGTGTCCCACTGTACATCTTCTGAAAATAGTAATTTCCACCTTGTACTTGTGATATGATTTATTTCCAAGCTATTAAGTTTCAAACTGCCTATCAGATCAGCTACTAGAAAAGAGAATGACCTGTGTTTGTGGATGGAATCCTTACGAACCAGATTCCTTTGATTTGTAAAAATACCCCGGTCAGAAGAGTAATAATAGGAAGGGTTTGGCTTCACTATCAAACTGTCATCTTGCTGAGGTAGAAGAGAAGGCTAAAGGAAAATGATAGGAATCCATTGAAGGATTTGTACAATTTTTGAAGCTAATGAAACAAAAGGGTGAAGATGGCAATGGAAAATTTTTCTATACAATTCATGGACATTCATGAAATGTTGTTCTTCAGTTTCATATTATAAGATAAGTAATAATTGTGATAGTTTATAGCTAACAATTGGTAAGAGAATACAATTTCAATTGAATCCGTGCAACTGAACCTTGTTCTTATTCCATCTTACTTTTTCATCTGGAGTAGGGAGGGCCTATATCATGCTGTGCTTTCAGAAATAATATTCAGGTCATTAAAAAGGCCTTTAGTCCAAAGTTTTCTCTAGTATTTTTGTTATTTTTATTTAAAAAGTTTCACTAACCTTTCTTTTAGCTCATCAGCGTGTTCAGAAGTTGGCCCTGGCATATAGTCTCAGAGTAGTATTTAATCTTACATATTTGTCCATACCTTACGCTAAGTCTTAGAATTCTCTTCAGGAACAGACCTTGGTGGATCTTTTTAAATTCTTGCATTAATTCATTGATGAGATAGATCTAGGGTTGTGGATAGCTTAAAAACATAATCTCTTCAGTGTATGTAGTTCCGTACCCATTGAGATTAGGTCATATTTATTCTGTTGTTATATCTTTTCTGTTGTGTTATAGATTGATGTTAGACTGCCATAAACGTCTACAGAGCAAAAAGATTGTTTCCTTTCTTGAACAAGTTTTTAAGCTACAACATTAGCACATGGATCGCTGTCTGTAGGAGAAGAAACTAAAACTGGAATAGGAACTAGATCACGATTTCCACACTTAATAAGGCAAAAAGTCAGCTTTTGCCATGGGACAGAGCTAGTTAAATTGTCTGTCATAACTATTGCGTAGGCATAAATCTTAGACTTGTGCCAGATGCTTCTTGCTGTTCCTGCTGTGTAAAACAGCTGGAAATTCAGCTTAAAGGGTTTCTTTCCTAGAGAGAAACTACAGGTGGCATGATTTGAGATAATGTGAATTTGATGGGATGACACGTCATGTACTTCAGCTATAGCGTCACTGTTGTGGCTTTAGGATGAATGCCTCATCCCATGGTTTATACCATGATACATAAAACCTACAATTCTAGGCACAGGAAACAATTGCAAATTGTTTTAGAGACATAAAGCTTGGCACAATGGCTGATACAAGTTTATGTCAGGAAGCTGATCTTATGGAATAACATTGCTATCACTCATTTCTCTTCATATGCACTAAACACACGGAAGCCAAAAACACTGTTATATTTAAGGGAATAAACAGTTACTTTTCCTTTTTTTTTTTTTTTTTTTTTGATAAACATACTTTGTTTCAGTAAGTTTTGCTTTGCTACCTTTTGAAGTTTTCATGGCATTTTTTCTTTGCCCAGTAGCTTACATGTTGGCATTCTTTTTACTGGCCTGTGCCTGGTAGTATAACCAGTTTGGACTCTGTGCTGATTAATAGAGCCCAACAAGATATAAGCCCATTCAGGATTATGGTATAAGAGTGTGGTTTAGTATCATTTAAAAAGTTGTTTTTCAGGGATATCTGAAAGCCATTTAGTCCTACCTCTGTCAAATCTCAGAGCAATTTATGTTCCTGGTGGCATATAATCTGTTTACTTGCTAAGTTATGTAGATGTGGATCCTGACTCTGCAAATTGTGAATCTACACAGGCTAAAATGCCTTTCTAACCAGCTTTAAGACATTAATGTCAAATACAGGTGGATCTGCTTGTTCTGTTTCAAAATGGAAGAGATTCATCTGAAAAACGGCAATTATGTTGTTCATCCTCATCTAGTTTATGAATCAGTTCTCAAATGCACATAGGCCTTTACAGGATAATCTCTCTACAGAAAGAAATGGTATTATTGAAACACATTAGAAAATATTTGCAAGAAATGCACCGCAAATAGAATTGTTACTAAACTAAGGCAGGAGCTCTACATGTGAATATTTTTTCAAGCAATAAGAGGTTTACATTAAAATCTCATAAGCAGTGAAACATGATATCTCTCATATGGTGTTTTATTGTTTGCTAAGTAAGAAAAATTTTGCAGGACCATTTCCAGTATGAAGGTTGTTCTGAGCTTAAAGATCAAGAAATATATGTACTTTAGGATTCCTTCTGCAAAGGATCTAAGTTGAATAAAACAGAGATAACATGGTCAATGAGGCTTTGTTTACACCCAAGAGTTTAACTACCTTTGTGTAGCTAAAGCAATATACCTGAACAGGCATGGATGATGGTTGGCTGATTGGGATGTGTTTATGGGAATGGAAATAAATTACAGTGCTATAAGCTGTATTTATAGCGATGTAACCGCAATAGGGTTGTACAGTAGAAGTGCACTGCCAGAAGGAAAAATCACACTCTTCACTGGAATAATCATGTTATACTTCTATGTGGAGACCAGGCCTAAATTAGTTCCAGTTGCATTTCTGAGTACTTAAACAAGAAAGCTGCTTGAGTGAAGGCTTTCCTTAGCTCTGTGGGGATTTAATACTGAGGGGTGTTAACATCTGCATATTCACTGAGGTCTGTGATTATTGAAAGTGCTTTAAGCCATCACAGTCCTATGTTTCTGTCTTGGCTCTAAATTTATTTGAAGTCAGTAGGGAAAATGTCTCAGTGACTGTAGGACTGGAACCTCTAGAGAGACCTTCATTAGTCTGGTATGTTTTGTCTTCTGATAAAGCAGGTGCACAACTGGTAGAAAGTTTATCCTGAGCATAGAAAAGTGTGCCAAAATGTGATCATATGTGACAAGGTACGCTGGGACAGAAAAAGAAATTCTGTTCCATTTAGTTCTTTTATTTTGGCTTTTTGTTTCCACAGTCTGAGCATAACTAACAAGCCCAAGCAAAGTACCACCACTCTGAGGGGGCTCAAACAAGCCATTTATTCTCACCAACTATGAGTTCAAATATGTGTGAGAGGAATGGCCCATCTAAGAGCTGTTCCCTTAAGAGCTTTCTCTGACACAGTACTTCTCAGAGTGTACTGATCTGAGGACACTCAAGAGAGGGCAGCACAGGGATCCCCACATGTGCTGAAAGTATGAATTTAAATAGAAGAAGAACAAATGGACATTCCTTTTTTGTGTGTGGGGAGGCTAATCATGTAAATGGCTAGCAGTTTCAAATTAACCACACCCAGCATAATAAACAAATAGTTCTGCTGGGAACCTTAAACTAAGTTCTTAAAACTGAGTCACTCGTGTTTCTAATCAAAACTGCTTTTTTTTTTTGAAGTAAACATTCTATTTTTAATAAGTTTATTCTGTAAGCTTTGGCTCACATCTCCCTTAAATTCTTTTTTCTGACGTGGTAGCTTAGGCCTATCAGATTCCATGATTATATCCAGCATTTTATCGTTTGATTTTGGTTTGGCAGTTAGATATTCCATTAATGCTTTTTCAGATGGAGATGACATCACATTTTGGTGGCAAAATTTTGTCTAGGGGGGGAATTTTTATTACTGAGATGACAGAATAATTTTACTTTATACTTTTTTTTTACCTTTCCTTTCTCCTCTCTGAGGGGTTCATCATAGTAGCGAGGCCGCTACAGGATTCCCTGGGCTCTGGGTTAGACCCTGAAGTTGCCTGCAATCATTACAGAATCTGATTTGAGATGATTTTTTAACCTTCATCTTCATGAATCTTCTCATTTTAGTTCCATCTCACAAGACTGTATAGAATTCTTTTTTCACATTTGTTTCCATTTAATGTGGGCGCAGATGCTTCTGTCAGAGATATCACATGATGAAGAAGAAGGAAGAGAAACAACTTTCATAGGGTTTCTGCACATAGGAACATAGAGTAATTTGGGTGGGAGGAGACCTGTGAAGGTTATCTGCTCCTCCCGCCATTCAAAGCAAAACCAACTTTGAAGTTACATCCAGCTCCAAATTTAGATTAGGTTGCTGAGGGCCAGGTCCAGTTGAGTGTTGAATATCTGTAAGTGTGGAAATTCTGCAACTTCTATGAACCCCTGTTTGAATGTTAGACCACCCTCACTGTGATGAACTTTTTTATTATTCTTAATTCTACTTGGAAGGACTTCTTTTGGTGGTAGAAGGAAGAAATCATGGTTACAAACACATCTTCGGGAAGTTTTCTTGTCCTGCACTGGGTGATCTTCCCTTTTTTTGGAATGTTCTCTTTGAAATAGTGACAGCTAATGCCATTGCAGATTATTTAGCTTTAAGTACCTCATGTCTTTAGGGAAAATGCTCCAAGATGAGGGGATGTAGATACTGCCTGTTCCAGATGTCTGAAAAATAACTAAAATAGAAAAATCACAAAATGTTGAATTTATGCAATGATGGGATTTAATGCTGGCATGACTGAAGCTATCAGAGTTGTGTGGCTAAATGTGTTGTCAGCTGTAATAAACCTTCTTTCTGCTTCCATTTATGTGAACATGTGCAGCTGTTGAAGAAACAGGCATCTCTGCTTCTTAATCAAACAATACATAAAATGAATTATGCTAGAATAAATTATCTGCAAAAACAGCTGACAGAGCTGTGCTGTAATAGATCCACTTATGGAAGAAAGTATGAGACGTACCTTTTCTTAGTGGTTGCCTTTCATGGTCATTGAATTATGAAAGTAGAGCTCACTTAACTGAACTCCTTGATAGAGAAAATGAAAAAAACATACATAGATTTATTTTATAGTCTACATAGAAGTTGTATTCACCTAATTTAGAATGATCCACTGAATCAAGTATCAAGTTTCAGCAATGTACAGTACATACACTACATACGAAAATCTGTTCAGAGAACTCTGCCATCCTGCCTTTGTGTGTCTGCTTAACTCACTACAGGCATGAGCATCATGTATTTTTTAAATGTGTAGGTTGACACACGCGATTTATAGGAGTCAGAAAGGGAAAGAACTTGAATTATACAACAGAAAGCTTTCAGCATGCTCCAGAGTTGGATTTATTTAATGCAAAATGAAGATGTATGCTAACCTTAAAAAACTAGCAGGACTCAGTGTGATCTCTTGATATTCTTTTTAGGAATGCTGAATTCAAGATGTGCCAATTTAGCAAAGTAAGCTTTCAAAATGGGCATGACTTTTTTTTTTAGCTGAGCACTTCAAAAGCTGTCGAAATAGCTGTTACTTCCTGTCCTGGAAACTGTCAGAAACCAATAAATAAACCTAAAATAATACAGGAAGAGGAAGAAAATCTTATGCCAGGAGTTAACGTTATTGTTATTAATTCTGTGTTTCTTTTTTTTTTTCTTTTTGCAGCGTGTCCTATTCAGTGCATGTCTCTGAGGATTACCCAGGTACAGTGCAACATTCTTGTCCATGACACATGTATGCATGTTACTGCAATTTTGCAATATTCAGATGAGAATATCTGAAAGGGCGTTAATGTGTTCCAGGTGCATCCTTCTGCTAATCATTCTCCATTAGTTAGATTATTTTCACAGTCATTTCTCCTTTTCAGGCGTGGTTTGCCTTTCAGGCATCGTTTGCCAGCTGGGTCAGGGTGAGAATACGTCGCTCACAAGTTTCCTGGGGCCAGGGGTTGTGATACTTGCAGTGTCTGGAGCCATCAGTGTCAGGGATCTGAAAGTGCTCAACTCCTTTTTGGCAAGGTAGATAAGGCTTGATGCTTCAAGAGACTGAGCAGTCTGGCACTGGTCCAGCAAAACACTTCAATGCGTCAAGCCTTAATGAAGCTACCCACCTTCTTAAAGTTAAGCCTGTGGTATGTGCTTTGATAATTCTCAGGGTTTGCTGGACCTGAAGGTTTGCGTATATGTAAGTCTCGGGTAAGGTAAACTTGCAGAGCTGCTCCTAGCTGCCCATTCCTACCTTACTGCTATACCCTGAGCTGGGTTGAACTAGACAAGGGGAATCCACAAGAAATACAACCAAGCAGAAAGAGAAGATATTCTTTAGCTAGCTTATTTAACAGAAACACAGAATGGTTGAGGTTGGAAGGGGCCTTTAAGAGATCATCTAGTCCAACCCCTCCTGGTCAAGCTGGGTCAGCCCCTCTGGGCAGCCTGTTCCAGTGCTCAGTCACCCTCACAATAAAGAAGTTTTTCCTTATGTTCAAAGAGAACTGCCTGTGTTTCAGGTTGTGCCTGTTGCCTCTCATCCTGTCACTGGGCACCACTGAGATGAGTCTGGCCCCATCCTCTTGACACCCTCCCTTCAGATACTTACACAAATTGATCAAATTCCCCCTCAGTCTTCTTTTCTCGAGGCTGAAGAGTCCCAGCTCCCTCAGCCTTTCCTGATGTGAGAAATGTTTCAGTTCCTTAATCATCTTAGTAGCCCTTCATTGGACTTGCTCCAGTAGCTCCATATCTCTCTTATTTCCCTGATTTCATTCACAAAGACATTGCATGAGTACTTCTGGAGGCATAGGGGTTACAAGAAGTAGGAGAGGGAAATTGAGATGAGGGCAGACAAGGAAGTGCCTAAGTAGAGTTACATGGTAGTACTGCGGGACTGCACCTTCTGAATTCTGCACCTGGTAGTAGTTAACAGTGTAAATATACTAAGTGATATGAAACCCTCTGGCCTTTTTTGATGATTATCCGTAACATCTCTGTAATATTTCTAAAATAAATACTTATTGTTTCTGTTAGAATCTCTGGAAAAGTATAGCTTTGATGTTGTTCACTGATAAGCAGGAGCGTACTATATCTGTCTGTTCACAACATCACAATGTTTGAAACAGATGCAAAGAGAAGTCAGTCTCAGTATTGATGTTAAACAGGACGGATTTTGTGAAAGAATGCTCACAGTCTTTATGAGAGAGATTTTTTTCTCACCAGCAGAGGAAAAACTGCTACTAATCCTAATCTATTAATCAGGTAGTTACTGGAGAAACAAATTCATAAAAAACACAGTCATACCAATTATAACTTGATTGATTGATTGCTCCATTGATCTGACAGTGAAAAGAGGGACAAATAGCTGAAAAAATCTGCATCGTATGTCGTTAACTTTCTCTTTTATAAAATGTCAGCAATTGATTTATTCATTTTAAGGGTGTGAGGTTTTGTGAAAGCACAGAACTTAATCTCTGGGAACCCCTACACTAAATTACAAAACTGGAACACTGAGCCAGCAGTTAGTTCCACAGCAAATGAGATCTTATTTCCTAGCAGACTCTGACATCTGACAGACCTAAAACCTCTTATACAGGTGCTGTTTGCAGCATGCCCTGATGGTCTACAAGGCTCAATGACTTCGAATCAGTGTCACTAAAACTTGTTGAATATTCTCTGCTATCAGCCCCTGTATTTTAAAGCCAGCTAGAATTTGAACATTTTACGTTGTAGCTAACTTGCTGAGGGGGAGTAAAGCAGCTGTGCATGTTTACTGATTAAAATCTAAACCTTCAAGCCTGTGGAAGAGCTGATTTCATTCACATCTCAAGCTTTTGCAGCATGTACATTTGCTTTGTGATGAAGAGGTGTTTACTGTGTTAGGAATGATAATGACTTTTTTGCCGTTTTACAGCTTTGAGCCTAAATATACTCCTTTTGACTTGGTGAAGCAGATTCCTTGCCTTCCGTGTACTAAACCTCTAACTTAACATTGCTGCTGACTGTGACTTTCTCTTCTCTAGCCTGTATTTTAAGGGATGATTCAGGGAGATGTCAAGGTATGATGATGTCAGCCCTGGAAAGCTCTGTGCTCGTATCTTCCTCAACTGCAAGATGATCTTCAAGTATTGCTACTAGTTGAGGGAGTTCAGAAGGGCATTTACTCATCAAATAAAATTTATCATAGGATAAGTCTTTACAGATCAAGTTTTAACTGCCTTAGCTCGTAGACGTATCAAAGTTGTATACTTTAGAGACTGAGCGTGTGTAATACACAGTGGAACAAATTTGGAAATTCAGGAGGCTGTCAGAGTTGATCGTCAGATAAATTGCCAGTGTACTTGATAGATATATGAAAACAGAAGAGATTAAGTTACTCTACAACTGATGTTCTTTCAGCTAGAAGTGATACTACCACAAGTAAATTTTAGATACTATAGGAAGAGCTTTGGATACTGAATATATTTTAACTCCCTGCATTGTGTTAGCGTCATCATTTTGGCACTGATTAGTGTGATCTATTGCTGAACTGGTTCATAGTTGCACCAAAAGATTACAAACAGCTGAGTGTTAAATAATAGCTATGAGATCTCTAATAGGACATGACAACTTTAAATAATGGGAGGTATTTGAAAGTTTCATAATTGTAAGTGAAAGCTAAAAGTATGCTTATAAAGACACACTGCAGAACTTAGTAGGAATGGTGTTGAGACAGTAATGTCTCCAAGTCATTTATACTTTGCTGAAATTGTGAAAATATCAGTGAAAATTTTAGAGGTGGGTAAAAACAGTTTCAGTAAAAAAGCTTTGTAACCATTTTCTCATAATGTTGAAACAGCTGGGGGAAAGCTGTACTTCTAAGGAGCAGTTACAGACTCTAACAGCAATGAGTAGACTGAAGTTCCATTAATATGAATCGATCATGAGTCCTGTGAGAACCATTACAGTAGCAAGCGTTTTGTTAATGAATCAATGTTCTGAGTGATACATGCGGGCTGTCAAAAACTTGTAGAACTGCTGTTGTCTGTTATCTCAGTGATTTATGGATTGCACACACGTTAACAGAAACACCCTCCCCTTAGAACTCGGTTGATAGCAGCAGTGATGGAAAGAACCCGTTTGGCAGGGGGTAGTTTCTTGCATCCCTGCGTTAGGTTCAGGTAGGCTCTGCTGAAGAGGAGAGGTGCTCCAGTGTATAGCTTATTAGAAGCTGGAAGTTGAAGAAAGTAAACCAAAACCATTATCTTAATCTGAAGTTTCATTAGACTGACTGAAGTAAAGAAAAAAAATTACAGTGGTTGCCAAATGGAGAAGGAAAACAAAAACTTGGCAGTGAAAAGTTATTATCCAGCTGCCAAGAAAGAATGACAAACAATGGACATAAAAATGTAATTAAAAGCTGTAAGACCTGTTATTGAGTAGTTGTTTTTTCCCTATATGTATATCTTGGTAGTTTTATATTCTGTACAGCACAGATTGTTTCCTACTTTTGTGTTTCCTACTGTTTCATATATGTGTTTCCTACTTTTTCATACACCACAGCAATAAGTTCTAGCATGTGATTTCCTTTCATCCATCCATATATATCTTGTATGAGGTATACCTAGAGCCAAATGATGACCTTGCTTATTGTACTGCCTCACATTGGTAGCACTATGCCACAGGCCCAAACCTGGGAAAGTAGCAGGCACATGTTACCATCCAGAACTGCCCGGTGTGATAAGGCTGAAATGATGATGGGACAGTGGAAAACACAAGTAGAGGCAAGGCAGAGATTCATGGGACGAGTGAGACGCAGCTATCCTGGGGGCATAGTTTGCAGCATGTCTGTAGGGCCGGTGGGCGTAGATGCCAGTAGACAAATGTGAGGAGTAAATGCTGGCAGATGGCTGGGGGCACCCCATTTTATTCGCAGTATGCTGTGGCTCTAAAACGTGTCGCTGTGCCAAGTGTGTAGCCAAGCAGACACAGCCTGCGCTGGCTGAACAGATGGAGCGAGTTACCATGCCCACTGGAGAGCAGTGCTCAGGGAAAAGCGTTGTCAGTCTGCAGGACCAATTACCTCCTCGCAGAGTATGTTCGTTGAGCTGCGTGCAGATTACTCGAATTACCTCATGGGGCAATGCCAGAGTGGAAGTAGGCGAAGGTGTGGGAGAGCGTCAGACGCAGCAGGGCCGTGTGAATGTGACAGAACGTGGCTGTTTCCCAGGTGGTGAGCTGGGAAAGCCCCGCGTGCTTGTCTGCGTGCAGCAGTGCAGCTGCTCGTCTGCAGGGCGGTGCAGCACACCTGAAGGAGCCACTGACGTCACTGCGAGAGAGGGACCGCAGCCCTAGCTCCTGGTCTTGATGCGGGCCTCTAAGAACCACTGTAATACAAATGATTTTACTAGTTTTACTCATAAATTAATGTTACGTTTTTAAGATTTCATTGGAAGCACTGTGGTCAAAGGCAGTGAGACCCAGGTGCAGCAGTATGCTTAAAATTACGTATGAGTTTATGCACTTTGCTGAAGTGGGACCAGTGTTCAGCATCATGGTAGATCAAGCCCTTGTTTCAGTTCTCTTATTTCTCTCTTTATCTGTTATTATCATAGTTGTCAGCATTTCTGCTCAAGAGCATAAGTTCCAATTCAGCCCAGATCAACAGAAAACAAAATTTTATTACCATCAAAGGCAGTTCAATAATTCATGCAAAATTAGCTTCTCCAGATACCATATAAAGAGTTACTGCTCCGTGCTAGTTGTTACTAAAGGTTTATTTGGAAAGCAAAAGAAAAAACATCACAAATATAATATCCTCCCCTAATTCCAAATTGTGAAAGAAAATTTGGAACAGATTCTGTAGATTCATATCCCTAGGTTTTTGTTAAGTTGGAGGGTCGCATGAAGGATTTTTTTTTTCTTGCACGAGGCAGAAGAGAAGTTCTCCAGTGATTATAAGATACTTCAAATATCCTCTATGGAACCAGTCAAAATGAGGCACAGATGTTTTTCATAATGTTGTTATTATATTAGCACCCAGCTCTGGAGACAGCTTTACTCTCCACATCAGACCTAGCTTGAGTTTTAGCATAAGGCATGGCACAAAACATAGAACAAGTTTTTATTTGGGTAAAGCTTGGTTCAGCCTCCTGTAAGCCTTGTGGAATGGTTCTGAGCAGCACTTTTGATGTGATTAATGAACGGAACAGCATTGGAATACAGGGTTTTGCTCATATAAAATTTGGGTCTGTTATCTCCCATCTTCCTTCTGATATTTTGCCTATTATTAGCAATTTCAGCAGAAAAAAGATCTTCCTATGCCAGGAAGATTATTGTGCTGAGCTTCCCTTACTACCTGGCATATGGTTCCTTGGGGTACAAGGGTGAACATGTGATGGGCATTATGGGAAGGGGTTTGAATGGCCCCATTGGACTTCAATGTACAAGATGTCTTTCTTTTGTAGATAACACGTATGTTTCCAGCTCAGATAATGATGAAGATGTGTTAGTTACAACAGAGCCAATCCCGGTAATTTTCCATCAGATTGCTACAGGTAATCTTAAGTCCTGAGTGTTTTATCAAGTTCACATTTGGTGAGAAAAGACAAGACTCTACACATATGTAGAGAGAGATGAGTTAATGTGTGTAACTGTGTAGCCTGCTATTGCCTCACAAGCTTGTCATACTGTATTGTCCTACATTTGAGAGTAGAAGCAATTAAAATACTTTTTTCTGGGATCAACACAACTGTGTAGGCAGAATGTGTTTTATTCTTTCAATGTCTTGCAGTCTGTGCTAAAGCGTTTCTCCTTGAATCCAGGGAAGGTGCTTAACACTTCCCAGTTACAAGTTCTCATGCTCACTTGCTTGAAACTTCACTAAATCTTCACCATTGAGGATAAAACTGTCTATACCTACCTTTGTCTCTGGTGAATTATTTCAAAAAATTTCAAACAAAATTATTCAGCCGTTTCAGAAATAAGGCTATAGAAAAAATATATTTTTTTTTCCAGTGAGGAGAAATTTTAGAAACCTTTTCATTTGAAATTATTTCCATGTTGTACATGAACAGGCATGCTTTTCAGAGTTCTGGACACTTTTATACAATATATAATCAAGATTTGTGCATACTCCATAGACATTTTTTTTTAGATTTTAACAGCCAAATTCCCTGATGATTTCAGGATGCAGGCAAGACTGCATAGAGCAATCTTAGTCTTAATTCTGGCAGTTCATCAGATAGGAGCACTTGACTTTGCAGTCTTTTTATTATTATTACAATGCTTCAGGGTTTTTTTTTGCGTAACAGAGTTACTTTGAATTCCATTGGAAAACCAATATGATCTTCAGACCTTGATCTTGTTTATACCAATGCAAATAAAGAATAATTTTATTAAAGTTGGTGGAGTGGCACCCGAACAAAAAATGGTCATTATAGTCAGAACTTTAAGATAAATTTATATTGCAGATATGCCTGTAATTTAAAAATAAATAAAGCTTGTCATTTAAAATAGAAAAAAACCTTCTCCAACTAAATATTTCAGGTCTGCATATGTAAAGTTATTTCACATTATCACAGATATTTCTTATTCCCCCCCCCCTTTTTTTAAGAATTAAGAAAAACCAGTGATGTCAACTACTGCTTATCCATAAAATCAAAATTACAGAAGGAAAATGGAGAGGTATGTAGTTCTTCTATGTATATTTTAACAAAAGGCATGTTGACAAACTACAGAGAATAATTATATACGAAAATGTATCAGAAATTTCAGCCTAAAGACATACTTACCCGAAGTGTGGGCTTGCATGTTCTCTGCATAGTGGGCATAGTTCTCTGCATTTCATTGGGTGATTCACTATTGGATTACTTGGGATGTGGATGCTCTCACCCTAGTAGATGCAATTTTGACATTTTTATCACTGCTTGTCAAGCAGTGGCACTGACAGTCTGTTTTAGAAATACAGCTGTGCCAGAGAAGTTGATCAGGATGCCATTACCTTGTAACCTAGTCTTGCACGCAAGACGACATCCCATTTCTCAGCTCCCTGCTTATTCCTGTGCCCTACAGCAATCCTGCTGGATTCTCTGGACCTCTTCATGACACTATTCACCATAAATAGCATGTGGAAAATTAAGGCCTTCCAGTTACAGTTGTGTTTATGCTGTACCTTTGTCACTGTAGGTTTGCTGTACCTTAGTTTCCTAACGCATTTAACAGACATTAACTCAAGATAGAAATGATGTTAATGTGAGGTCCACAGGGGCTGACAGCATTATGAGCTTAAAGAAAGTTTTGTATCTGTTCCCACCCGAAGCAAGAAATTGAGCCCTGTATCCAGAGTTCATGTGCCTAGCTTAAGGACTTTACTGAATAAGGATGGCTCTGAATTTGGTCACATTTTTCTTCATTACTGCTCTTTAGGCTCAGATCTGTATTTGATCCTGGAAAAGGAAGATAACCATGGGAAGACATGATAATAGATATGGCTTTTTTTTATAGATTTGATTTACAAAGTTATACTGGAAATATTTTACTTTCACTGCTTCATAATTGTATAGTGCTCTATAAATGTTAGACATTTAAGTGCAGCAATAATTTACCTTTTTGATTAAAAGCATGAGATACAGTTAGCTTTATGGGACAGAGTTTGAGCTTTCATTTTGTTTTTAATTGAAGAAGGTACTTAAGGAGATAAGTACTGAAAAAAAGCCTTTATATAAAAGTCTTCAACGCTGGCCATTTCTGTTGGCTAGACAGTTACAGATTTTGAACAGGATAGGATGGGTTTGTCACTATTCTCGTGTGAGAGTTTCATTTCTCTTTAGTGTGCACTGAATTAGTGGTCATATGAGTTCTGTTTTAAAACACACTTCCCCTTGAGCTAAGGTTATCATTAAACAGAGAAGACTGAAGTCATTTTGTTTCTCTTCAGCAAAGTAGAAGCAGAAATGATTTTTATCCCTTGCCTTAAAAACATTACTGTGAAATTGGCTGAATTACAATTTTTGCTTTCTGTATACATGCAGTGAATACAGCATGAATTTAGAGGCCAAGGTAAGGAAATGGGATTAGAAAGTCTGACCATAGAAATTGGTGATAACAGTGTATTTGACTTTTTTGAATGTATGGGGTTTAGGGGTAGCTTCTCATCTTTGACTGTCCTCTTTGATCTTTGTTTCATTATGGCAGTTCTGTGCAGGACGTAAATAAAAACATGTAATAAGTACATAATGTTCAGGCTGAACTGAAGAATTAGGATTTTTGCAAGTATTCTTTGGGGGATTCGTTTCATTGTAGGGTCTAAGAATTACAAATGGAGACAAGGATTAATATCTTTAAACAATTACATAATAAGAAGAATAGGCTTCATTAGTAAGAAGCAGAATATAACACTTAGCTCATGCTGAGTTGCACGCTGTACCATGTTCAGTTCTATTTACTTGAGTGCAATTATTCACAGATCAACCTATTTAGAGCAGGTTTTACTTGGGTAAGCATATTACTTTCTAATCCTTAAATTTTTAAAGTTTTATAATGGACCTAGGCATAGTATTAAGTTTGAACTTTTCTGGCAACAGGTTGATACCTCTGTTAAAAATAATAGTTAAACGGAAATGTGTCAGAGTTTTCCACAGAAAGGAACTTAAGAGTTCCCATGGTTGGGCCTGAGTTAGTTCCTTAAACCAATGTCTTTTGGTGGGTAAGTTTGCTTAGTTTAGCTTTAGCTTTATCATAAACATTTTGATTCTGATTGCTCTGTGCAGAAGTACAGAGTGAAATATTCCTGAATATTCTCCTGATTTCTCTAGTTCCATAGAATGCCATCCTGTCTCTATATCCAGGCAAAGTGTCATTTATCCAACATACATTCAGGGTATTTTTATGTGTCCAGTTTAGTGGGTGTGGGTTTTATCTGCTCTTTCATTATTGACAAAACAGGCCTGTAGTACACTTCTAGAAAAATGCTACTATAAGATCTCTGACTAAAGAGCAGGGAGGAATTATTTATAAAGACAGAATTCCAGTATTCATAATTAGAAGTATAAATGCAAGACACAAACATATGACCTATATTATTGTTAACTTTCCCTTTTAATTAAGGAGTCCAGGCACAACAGCGCAGTTGAAGAAGATTCTGAAGGAGATAATGATTCTGAAGAATTTTATTATGGAGGACAGGTAATAGAGGGTATTTTACCACAAATTTCAGAATGTTAACATTTGTAAACTTCTGTGGTTCGTTCCATTATAAATGTATAATAATGATTATTTTCTTGAGTTACTTAGTACACTATAGAATATGGTGAGTATGTATACTACTTTTTTATGTATAGTCTACTATAAAATAGTAGAACAATATTGAATGTATTGAGTAGAGTTATATCATAATAAGGTGATTTCTTTTATAGTTGCAAAGCGGTAAGAACAGAAAAAACAGCTGTTGCTCAATATGTTTGAAAAAAAAATCCAATTGTTTACTTCCAGGAAATAATTATGTATTCTTTAAAGCGTATCCTATTATTAATACAAGTGGGAAGTCAGATTGGATCCAAATCTGCTTCCTTTTGGAGGACTGACATTGTGTTACATCAACAGCACTGCAATTTAATAGTAAAAATGGTTATGACAAAACAAAATTTTGATCTAGGGAACAATCCATTCTTTTTCTGAGCTCTTCAGTTAAATTTGCCTTGAAAGATGCAGAATATTTTTTAAGATGACTGTCCTGCTCTCTGTCTTTCCTTCTTATTCTCTGAGCAGAATTAGTTGTATTACATCCTCTTATGTACTGGGAAATAAAAGCCCTTCATATCTTTTTCTTTTGAGATGTCAGTAGAGCACTTCACACTGTTAGCCTCTATTCATTTTATTCATTTTTTTTGTATCTTTTTACTCTAAATATTGCCCAAGCGGAATCATTCATCATTTATGTTATTAGCACTGTTTATTTTGATGAACATTTTAGCAAATTAGGTCAATGTTTATGAAAGTTGTCACTGGCTCAGCCTTGAGGCTGGAGCCATCTATGGCCTGCATGCGCAGGCAGGGGCTATGCCAGGGCGTCAGCAGCGCCAGCCGGTTGTGTGGGCGCAGAGTGGGTGGCATGCTGATGAGCGGGATGCTGCCCAGCCCTGCTCTGCTGCAAAGCCAACCACAGGCTGTAGTTTGAAAACAAAATAACAGGCGAGGTGCTTTACAGTAAAAGCGCAGCCCTAAAAAGCTATCAGAAGTGAAATTGAAACTGGAAGTGAAAGAATGTATTTTCAGGGTCAGAAAATAATCAGTCAGCTTGGGGTTTTGTCTCACATTCATTGTGGCAATAGCTTCAAGTGTTGCCTCCCGTCAGCTACCAGCTCCCACAGCCCTACGGAGTATTGGAGTGGACTGCGTACACATAGTACATTGCAAAGCCTGGTGTCTTAGTTTAGTATCTGCCTGAGAAGAAAAATCCGATTTTGCCTTGTGGTGATAAGTTGTGTGTACTGGCCTTCTGTTTCAACCCTACAGAAAGGGCAGTAACCTCAAGATGAAGATAGAAGAGAGCTGGAAGTGCAGTCTTCTTGAACCAGTGTGACTAGATTTCCTAGAGGATGCCTGTCAGTGCCCAAATAAATGACTAAATTTTAACACTGTATATGGAGGATGAATATAGAGACCAGTAAATCATTTTGCAAGGTCTAAAACAGCTGTCTAAGAGGTAGTGCTGATCAAAATTTAGTTACTTTACATCTGAAGTGGAAGCTTTATACTATATTGCATTGTAATTTTTTTAAGGTAGTACATTTAATTGCAGAAATGACAGCAGGTCAAGCAAGGAGTTAAATTACAATTAAATCAACAATAAAAATAAAATAACAAATTACTGCAAACATCCTGAGTACGCAATACTGGAAAAGCAAAATAAGGAGGACAAACAAACAAAAATAGCCCAAGGTACCACTGACAGTATGTTTAACAGGAGAGAAAAGGAGACTCCTTTGGAGATAGAATTAAAAACTGTGTGGTCAAAAAGAAACAGTTCTGAAGAAGACCTGTAGAATTAAAGAAATGATAGTATTGAGGACTTAGGAAATAAATAGGAAACCAAATAGTGAGCAAAGTTCCTCAAGAGATAAAAAGAACAGTCCTTTTTTGAATGTTATAATTGTATGAGTGACCCATACAAGCAAGCACCCAAGCGTACAGGGATTGAATAATATGCAAAAGGACAAAATAGTTGACTGTATGTATGGGCAAAAAAATGAGGTAAGCTGCTTCATTTGAGGCAAGGGAATCTGTTCCCACAGAGAAACTCTTGGAAGAGGAGTCTAAAATAGAGTTAGTGAATTCTAAGGGTTTTTTACAGAAATGTTTACTTTAACAACTACAGGGCAATTTATAGATGCCAGTGTAATTGTGTGATCAGCACAGTCGGAAAAGGTGGTAGTCAGAGATAATGCTAACATTTCCAAGTGGTTACAGCTGGAGGGACAAGAGAAGAACTGATGATGAAACAAGGACCGTGGAAAATGGGAAATGTCATTTGATGGGCAGTGAAAACAAGATATGACCTTTTGGTCATAAATTAAATGTTTGTATCCACTTCCTATGCACCTGCTTGTAATCCTCCCTAAGGATTTAACGGATAAATACTTTAAAGTAGCTAAGTGTTTCGACAGCCTAAGTCCTATTGATTTTCAATGGGATTTAGGTTTGTAAATCACTTAATCTCCTTTAAAAATGCAACCTTTTGTCATTATGTGGGACAGAATAATCTGAATCAGGTCTCAGATTAAATACTGAGACTGTCTAAAAACAGACCCTTAAGATACAGCAAAGTTATCAGATTTTTTAGCTTTTATATTCACTTTCTCTGAGACTCTTTGTTAGTTCTTACTCTGGATCTCTATCCTCTGTGCATTTGCAGAAGAGAATAGAGGACTGAAACAATAATGCTACTGCCTTTGCGCATTCTCTCCCACTCTCTCTCGTGCTTCAGTTACAGAACGTACTTGCAAACGCAGATATACAGAACTCGGGCAGCGTCCTTTGCACACAACAGCGTGGCTGTGGCACTAATTCGGGGATGGAAGATGTAGTGGGGTGTTCCATTTTGCCAGAACACAGCTTCGTTTCCCTTCATTTTTATTTTTCTCTTTGAGTTCATAGCAGAAAACAGCTTGGAGAAAACATTATGTTGAGTAGTTTGGTACTCCACGTGATGTTGCATTTGAGGGGTCTCAGTCCTGAGGGATTTCAGTGTCAGGGTGCCTACTTTGCAAATCTCAAATGGTTTAGGAGAGCAAACCTCAGTGTTTGAGCTTATCAGCATGGTGTCCCTTTTGGGCAGGGTGTTAAGAAATATTTATGCATTTGAGTATATTTTGTTGGGGGAACTTTCAGGAACCTGAACAGGTGCCAATGATGAAATAAATAAAAACTTTTTACAATTTTTTTCCCGGCAGGTTAGCTATGATGGAGAACTTCACAAGCACCCGCAGCTGGAAGCTGATTTAACAGCAGTGAGAGAGATCTATGGACATAATGCAGTATCTCTCAGGTATGTCATTTTACACTTCCATGTTCTGGAACTTTTAATATTTTGAAAATGGAGTTCCATGTAGGTATTCCTTCACTGCCGAAACAGAAGTCATTTCTGAAGCAACGATTTCTACATATTATAGGAAAATGAAGGAACACAGTTAGCTGGCAGTAATGCTAGTTTTGGTTTCATTTTGTGATTGAATACTAATACAATTGGCTACGCGGAGAACTGGTCCTGGAAGCCTTTTCTAAAACATCATTTTCTTTTGCAGTTCAATAGGTTTTGGATCAGTCTATTGTATTTTGCTGAAAATTACTATTCAGCACAACACTAAACCCTTGTTGAATTGCTTATGTTCTGTCATATTCTGTCTGTTGCCCGGGAGGTGAGCAAGAGGGATGATAAGAGATTTAGAAAATGTTGTCACTGGGGAAATGCTGAAGGAACTGGATTTGTCTAGTCTGGGAAAAAAAGATAGAAGGAGCGGACATAATAACCATCCTTCAGGCAAAAAAAAAAGGCTGTTTATAGGTAGGAAAAGTGATCAATTGTTCTCCATTGTCATCATGAGAGAGACAATAATAAACTAACTTTGATAGCAAGAAGAATTAGGTTAGATTTTAGGAAAGTTTTCTAGTTTTAAGTTCGTGAAACACTAGAGTAGCCTACTCAGTGAGCTTGTGGAACCTCTTTCAGAGGTGGATTGTGAAAAGAAACGCCACAAAATTTCTGTGGGACATATACAAGTGTGCATAGGTATAGGATATCTTAAAGTCCCTTCTGGTCTTTTATTTTTATGACTTCATTTTCTGTGTGTGTAATTGTAAAAATTCTGCAAAAATAACATGTAGACAAGATGTTACAGATCTGCCAGAACTATTACAAAGAAAAGAGAGTTTATCTACAACTATAGCGTACTATACCTTTTAAAATTAAGTGGAAATTCGTTAGGTTTAGAGGACCTGGGGAATTAAAATCCAAATAGTTGTATATGGGTTTAGGAAATTAATGAGATGATAAACATTTAGCTGCTAAACTGATAAATATGAAACTGTATATACCTTGATAATATGGTCCCTCAGGCTCTTAAGACTGCAACATTTTATGTAATCTTTTAAAAACTTTAATGCAGCTAATTTATTGAATAAGCTGTTTCATTGTAAGCTTTGTGATCTCCTAGGGCTCAATGTATTAGAAATTGGCATCTGCGGCTGCTTCTGGCATGTGGAAAACTTTCATGCTTCTTGCAGTCTGCAATAGTTGAAAGTAGTCCTAAATTCCTGGAAACCACAAATACAACTTTTAGCAATCAGTTTCATCCCTCTCCTGGAGCTCCAGTTCTCTGACTGCAACAAGTCTATCTGACAGTGACACCCACTAAGCATGCATGTTTCTTTGACAGTTGTCCCTCTTTTAGTAGTCTTTTACTGTCAGAGAGTGAGCTCTAAATATAAAAAGGGAAATTCTTATACCTGCCTGCTTTTCATCACTGCCCTTTGAAATCTGGCCCCCAAAGCCATGAGAAAGACCTCTGGCGCTAGGTCATTGACCACCCAAGCCGAACTCTTGTTTACATTACCTATCCATTGATGGACAGAGGACCTCCAGGAGCTTCAAAGTCAGAAAGCATTCTGGGAGCCATTGCAGCAGATCAGGGGCTGTACCGCTCTGCATGAGCGGCTGCAAGGGTGACTGGGAAGCCACAAGATCAGCTGGGAAGCCACAAGGTCTCACAGCACGTAGCCAGCCACCCACCTGCCCGGCATGCACTGGCATACCTCATCCCACATGTGGACAAGTCTGATCAAGAGAGAGGCCTCAGGTTTGCTCTTACTGGAGAGCATTGCAGAGACACCGAGGTTTGGTGGAAGAGGTTCCCTTCACAGAGCTTCATGGAAGATCAAGGCCCATGTACGCTTGGACTGAGCTCTCAGGAACTGGTCGCTTCTAGTGTAAACTAGGCCCTACCATTGGCTGAATGGCCACTTTGTTAAGAGATAGGTATGTATATTCACAAAAATATTTTCATATTATCAAAATTACCTTATCAATCAGCTTCATTTAGGCCCAGTTGCTGCTGTGTGCTGTCTTCATCTAGCTTAGTTGAAAAACATGGAAGTCATCATGAGAACAAGCATGTAAATGCAGTATAAAGCAAAAATTTAATGACTAAAAGAGTATCAGCTAATGTGTGAAAAATGTGAGTAACTGCACTTTTACAGAATTGTCCACTTAAGTAATGAAAATAAAAAGGAAACCAATTTTTGATTTAGGTATATGAGCAAGTATTTTCTAGCCCTGTTTTTCAGAAGTCTTCAAATGCACTGAGTGGGGCCATGGGAATGAGTCAGAAGACAAACAAAACAGTCACACTTTAAATGTAAAAATTCAGAGGGCAATGAAACACCTAGGCTATATGGTATTTGTCTTTAATGATTCATCTGAAGCCTCTCCTTAGACCACTGGGTGTTTACTTAAAATATTTTTTTAAATTAACTGGGGTTTTCCTTTCTTATAAATTGGAGCAGCATGTGACCATTATTGTTTTCTTGATTTATTTGCCCAGTACCTGAGACCAAAATACATAGCAGCAATGGAATGAGAATTTTGAGGAATTAGTAGAAAAAATTTAGCCCGTTTAAGCAAGATGTACTGAAAGGAAGTTTCAGTGCAGCAGAGCATCACCCACTGGGAATATTGATCTGATCTATGTAAATGTGTATTTTATAACCATTCTGATTTTACAGCCAAGATTATCCTGTATAAAATTTTCCCTTTTCTAAGTACTCCTGGGCTGAGGAGTATCTTAAAGACATCTAATCTAATGTAATTCTTTCCTTTCAGGGAATATGGAGCCATTGATGATGTAGATATTGATCTGCATATTGATGTTAGCTTTCTTGATGTAAGTAATCTAATCACGGAATTACATAATGAACATTAATGCCCATTTAATTCTGCTACATATCAAACTCTCCAGACAACCACTGAGACTTTCCTTCTTCAGAGGCTTGATCTTCACAAGTGGCTGTCGCGTTATTGATTGCTGCTCTGTGGAAAGATTTTCTTTTCCTTCTACAATCTCACTGTTAAAATGTTTTGTCAGCTTTTATTTACTGCATGTATATTTCCTTTCAAACATGCTTTGTGAACGGTAAATGTTGTAACTGATATAAATGAAATACATTTCTTTTTTTGCTATCCTAGACCTTAGTTAGGTGAAAGCACTTCCTAGAGGAGCTCTAGACCTTGGCTATGGCTCTCCTGTGTACTTCTCAACATCAGCCCCTGATTAGGGAGAGGCTTGAGCGGCAAAGGAGACAGGACAGCGGTACTGCCAACTGGCGGCATGGCTTCTGTGACAGTTATGCTGTCATTAACTCCACACTTCCTCACCTCGTTTGTGCAATTACTTCCTCTCCTCTAGAAGCAGAGAGAAAATTAATGTTTTTAGGAGCATCATTAGCTTCTGCTATGAGATATATCATATTCCCAGTTCAGTACAGCACATAAGATAGTTGTTTCGGGGCTCTTCTAAAATGTGAGAAAATCTATGAATTGTTCTGATCAGTCTTAAGGAGGAACAGGTTTCCTTTGCCCTATGTTATGGGACGAGCTTCCTTTCCATCTTTATTTGCTCCTTTGCTCCTCAGCTTTGAACCAGTATCTCTTGATAGATGGGAATGTGTCTGCCTACACTGCAGATGTAGTACCGTGTAGAAACCCGTGCCCAGTTTAAATGAGCTTACTCAAGAACAGAAAGCAATCTAACACTGCTCTTATGGGCATCAGCAGGCAATAGTTTGTCCTAATTCTCAACTTTAAAGTTGGAATAGATGTCCCATGACTGGGTAAATGAATGGAAGATCAGTGTTTATACCTAGCCTAAGGTAAATTGACAAAATGCAGCAGTTCTCTGTGATGGCTAATGGTTTTTGCTGTTTTCTTTTTATCTTGAATTAGGAAGAGATTGCTGTGGCTTGGGATGTAATTCGCACAGAGCCTATAATAGTGCGATTGCACTGTTCACTTACACAGTACTTAAATGGTCCAGGTTAGTCACCCGCGTATTCTTCATGTGATTTGTGTGGTGTCTCACTTCTGAGCCAGGTACTAGGTGACAGATATACTCTTTCATTGCCAAATCTTTGACCCTTAGATCTACTACTAAGGAGAGCAGTCCTGTCTGTTTGAAATTATATATTTGCCTGATTATGCCATCAATAATGACAGGGACACTAGTTTAAACTTTTATAGGTTGGATTTTGGAACTTGCTGACTTGATGGCCTGTGAAATATAACTGCCTTAGGAACCTGAGATGCTTAAGGATTAAGAATCGGAAATTGTTAATATGTTATTTCCTGATTTTTTGAAATTAGGCACTTTGTATGCAGTCAAGGGATCATCGCCATAGATGCAGACATCACTGATTATGTACACATATACAGATCTGTGCAGCATATTATGCCCTTTTTTATGCACCTTTGAAGAATCAGGCCATGATAATTATCCTGTTAACTTCTGATTTCTGTATGACTGTGTGAACTCTGGGGATCTTTAAATTTGAATGAGAATTTTTAATGTTCTGTTGTCATCCGACTCTGTGGTTGTTAAGTAAGTAAAGCTTCCTCATGAGATTAAAAATGTTCCAATTCATGAAGTCCCAAATGAGATTCAAAATTTGGAAACATTCATATGCAAGAGTCAAGTTCAAATATAGTTTTACAGTGGGAAGTCAGAACTAAATGTATATTTTGAATCAAAACTTGCCTGGATTTGGAGGCTTCCAGTGCAAGCTGTCAGCTTAGGCTTGTATCTGTGGGAGAATTCTGCCCCTGGAAAATGAATAGATATTTCCAGTCATGGTATGTTTAGCAAAATATGTCCCAATGAGCTATTTTTATAGGATATGTTGTCTGCTGATGCTAACTGTAGGCTATATTCTGTTCATTCAAATGAACATTTCATTGCATCAGTGTCAGGTTTTTTGCTTATCTTTTGTCTTTTTGTCTGTATTTTTTAATCCTTTTTATAAATGTGCAGACCTTAAATAGCCATTTGCTGTAGGTAGCTGTGTTAGTAATCACGAAAAATTTCTATCACAATGTAATTAAAAAAATTAGGTGCAGCAAATAAAAGGATGAAGTGTGAAGAGCCTTGTACAGAGAGAAATGATCTAGTGAAATGAAAGTAACAAGAAGATATCTTCTGCACTATTGACAAGGTTAAACAGAAAGTTTAGTTCCCAGTCCTGCAGCTGCCTGGTTGTGGTAGTGACTGAATACTGAGAAAGGCAAGATCAGAGCCAGAGACAGATGCTTCGCTATTATTGGTATTACAAGCTCAGTGCAGTTGTTGTTGCAGCCATGTCTTTTTATTTGCCAAAAAAGGACAGTGAGATCCACCATCCTTTGTGTTAACAAGACCTTTCTCTGTATATTCCCCTTCCTCCTGAAAAGTCTCCTCCTGAGACTACAAAGCCATTACTTTATGCAACGTATTTTTCTCCTTGTAGTACCTTCTGCTGATTGATAAAAGAAGCATATATGCAGTATACTCCAAAGCACAATGGGGGGGTCTACAAACCACCCTGTAGTTATTTAATATCCTAATTGTAGATACTCATTCTTCTAGTTAATATCTTTTCTGATTATTATATATGCCCGTGGGCAGTTTCACCCAATATCTTAGAAACCTGCCTTAGATTAGGATGAATCACCCTTTGGAGGTGCTTAGCTGTCTCCTCTGGCTATGAAGGTTAGATAACAAATGTAGTCTAGTTGTCAGCTTTTAAGACTGCAAAAACTGGGTATGATGAATCCCGCTGAAAATAACTCCCCCACCCCGTGTCCGAAATTTGATGACCTAAACACGTTGCTACCTCAATGAAATTATTCATCCCTTTTGAAAAATTAACCAGTTTTATTTAAAAGATGAGATTGTATTTTGGTAGTAATATTAGAGGAAGGGTGCCTGCACTGAATTCAGTGAAATTACATGGCAAAGTTAGGTACATTGTATTTTTTAAAATTGTCTTATTAAAGCGAAATTAACAGATTAACTTTGACATTCTGAATAAGATCTGGCTTTCTTAGTGATCAGAATAATATAGATATACAAATACTGGGGTTTTTTTTAGTAAAATTTGAACCAAACTCAGATTTTTCATTTTGTTTTCTTTTCTTTTACCATCATCATTGCCCCCTTACCTAACACAAAGTATAAAGTTGATTCATGCTTTTAATATGTGTTTGCTGTTGTCCTGCCGCGAAGACCTGAAGCACTCTGAGCAAGTGCTGGATCCCATCTGCCACTTCTCTCTAGTAAATGTTATTAAAGGATTTTAGTAATACCAGGAGCTTATTCTTAACCTCTACCCCTTATGCTCTCAATTTTCTGACAGGTGAATAAAGATATACCAATGGCAGGAAGGGTCTTGCTGGAAATTCAGGGTAATCCTTGGCCATTGGGATTCGTACATCAGGCACTTAGATGATGAGTATTATGGACCTTGTACTAAAAAGTCCTTAGAAAGAAAGCTCAAGTATAAGTCAGTTCAGTTTTTTCTGATCTGGGTTTCTTCATACTCACAAGAATTGTAACCCTGTGGAGAAATATTTGACTAGATTTGGAGTACACACATGCCTATCCAAGATCTAAGTTTAAAGATACTTGTGCGGAACTCATATGAATTTTACTTATATTTAGGAAATTTGAATTCTTACGTGGAATTCTCTTCTCAAAAATCACAGAAATACTTCAGGTGTCCTGCACCTTTATAAAGTTCTGAAATTCAGATTGTGGAGGAAAATCCTCAGAGATCTTACTGAGGAAAATCCAGTAACTAAAGAAACTGTATCAGCAGCTCTTTCTGTGAAAGGGCTTTTTTTTTTTTTTCCCAGTTACACAGGCGTAAAATCATTGTTTCCAATGAGGACTAGTTCAGTTTGAACTAAAGTAACTGCATGTAAAATTCTTTTGAGATCCTCCTAGGGCCATTAAAAAATGATAGACTTCAAACCAGAGGTAACAAATAGTGGCACCTCCAAGTTCTCAACTGAGAAGATTTTAAATAAGTAAATTTATTTAAAGCCAGGGCATCCTACCCTGTCTATGTAAAGTTTATTTACTTGGAAGAAAGTTTAAGAGATTATGACTGAGATGTACTGTCAATACAGGCATATTTAATCTGATCCTGCTCTCCAGTTGTTCCTATAGCATGAAAAGTAAAGATACATTTATGTCATTAAAAACAGAGGAAAGAGATACATTTTAGAAGATTAAATATTTAAAATTGATACTGACTAATATTGCAAAAAGAACTATTTCTTGATAGACTCAGGGCATGACCACTTGCACCACTACTGCAATGGTACTGCCTATAGTAAAGGTCTAGCTAGAATGGGGTCCTCAAATACGATACATATGGTCGTGAGTTCTCTGTTCTGAGTATTGCTGTAAGTACCTGCATCAACAAGATCTCTTTTTTCCCTAGTGCCAACTGTGGATGTATTTCAGATCTCTACGAAGGAAAGATTTGGGTTGGGACATCAGCTGAAAAAGTAAGTCTGGAAAAGTGTAAACCCATGTATTTAGGTTTAAATATTATACTCATTTTAGCTCCTGGACCATCTCAAGTACGAGAAAATTCACAGATTATCAGATTGGTTAAATCAAAGCATTTTGAACATATTTTTCTTAAAAAAAAATCAACAACAACAAAGAACAGTTGTTGCCTTTTTTAAGTCCAGTTTTGACAGTGCTTGGAAAGAAGTTGATTTGTGCTCCCTGCCAGGGTTTCCTGGCAATTTACTGACATTTAGGAAGGAAGCTACAAAAATTCAAAAAGATTATAGCTAAGCATGTTCAATTTCATATTTACATTTAGATTGTGAAGTCTCTGGAGCAGGCATATTTCTGAACATCATACATACCATAAAGGAGTTAGGTTTTCCAAGTGGTAGTTTTTAGGATATACTACAATAATTAGGCTGCCCAACTTTTGAGGACAAGAAGGAAGAATAGCAGAGAAAAGTTAGCAGTTTCTTGTATTCTTGATACATCCCAATTTTATTAAAATTTTAATGAGTTATCTTTTTACTCTGAGTGAGTTTGTGCCTAGATCTCCATGAGAAGCACGCTTCCACAAGTCTTGCAGTGGTTGATTACACAGAGCATAATCTCAATAAAAGTAGCATGTGAATTAGTTTTGGGGGGAAGGGGAGGCAGAAAGCATTTCCGAGGTGCTGAAGCCCTCAGTAGTTAGTCCACAGAGCAGCTCTGCCTGTAGAATGAGGATGTTGCATCACACAGCCTATGTGGTGAATACAGAGGCCCTGATATTAAAATGAATGTGACTTGGCTATGATACGAAAATCTTTCTTTCTTTCTTAATTTGCAGAATCATGCAGACGTTTGTTACACAGCAGTGGAAGAATAGCAAAGAAAAATCTAACTGTACGCACAATAAGAAGGTGTCTGACAAAAAGGTGAAATCCCCTCTGCACATCTTTTCTACATTGCGCAGGTAATAACAAGGAAAATGAGCTGTTATCGTCACATCCTGCTCAAAATCCACAGCATACTTCACAAGGTGAAATGCTGACTTTTCTCCATAGAGAAGTGTTCTATTTATATCCTGCCTCATGGGTTTCCAGTCCTTGCCTTGCATGGCTTCAAAAGTGAACTATGTACTACTACAGCTTCTAAGACTATTTGAAGGCAAAACATTTCAGTGCCCTACTCTCTGAAACAACCATGATTCATCTAGAACTGGAAATAATTCATTTTATATTACTTGGCTGTATATGTCACTCTACTAGCTTGGTAGCATTTGACTATTGTTTGGGTAGCAAGCATGTGTATTGCTAATTTTGTGGTTGTCCAGCTGTTCTTTCCACAGCTGTCTGTATTTTGATTTTTTTTAAGTAGAACGGTCACTGTGTCAAAGACTGATTTCAAAAGCTGCTGAGCGCCCACCGCTCCCCACTGTTTGAACGTATGAACGTTCAGAACTTCTGAAGTGAAGGCACAGAATTTTGAAGGACAAAGTCCAAAGACATTAAAAACCATGCAAATAATAGTTTGTGCTAGTTCGGTTAAATTCATTATGACTGCTACCAGTTACTCTTACGCTTTAAGTCTCTGTAAAATCAGGCTCTGATTTTCTCTCTTTCAGGAATGTGACTGTCTACTCTAGCATGTTTGCCTGCTTCTGAAGGGTTGAAAGATCACCCCTTCTCTGAATTTGAATCGAATACTTCTTTAAATGTTTCCCCTTTTTGATGTATTTTGCCATTCTAAATTCCACGTGTAAAAAAGGAGGGGAATAAACAGTTGATTCGCATCGAGAAGGAAGGAATATCACAGATGACAAAAGGTTTTTTCCCTATTCAAAGGTAAAAGAGGAAGATGGTGTTCTGAGCAGAAAGCTTACCCATCCCCTAGCCTGCCGCTCACCATTGGCCAACGCAGTTTGTGCAGGCTGTAGCTTGGAGGTTGTTTTTATTCAGAAAGAGCATACAACAGCTAGACCAATCTTCCTCCTCTTGCTTTGGCTGCTATTGCAGTCCCTCTCCCAGGAGTGTTCAGCCCAAGCTCAAGACCCCCTTTCCCTCTCTCTAGAGTCCCATACCTACCTCCCATACATCCGAGTGGGATCATGAGCCGTCTGCAACCATGAGTCAGCACGCTACACTCCCACTGTTACCACTTGCTAACAGGCTGAGGAAACCTGCCAGCCTCTTACAGGGATCTTCCCTTTGGGGTTTCGTTTCTTTTGTATTTGATCCAAGCCAAAAATACTCAAAAGATTTGGATTACTTATAAAGCATAGAAAAATGATTCAGCATACCTGATACCAGTTTTATGGTATCTTGTTTTGCAAGGAAAGGTGAATGTGAACATTATAGAAATGTGCCAGTTCATATGAATGATGTTTTGCAAAAACCTTTTGTTCTTTATTTTCTGTATTCATAATTTGGGTTCCTCAGTTTCTCATTTCCGGTGTTAAAGAGGTAGAACTTCTCCAAAATAGGACAGAATGGGATCAAATTGTCTTCCACAAAGCACTCGGATTATTGTGGGGTTAAAAAAATCATTTCAGCTGAATTAAATTTGAGATACTTCCTGCAAGTTTCATTGCTCATTATATCTTCCATTTGATCTGCATGTAAAATTTGTTGTGCTATGTGCAGAAGAGAGTAATTTTAATGGGATCATGCCATAATGATTATATAGGAAAGATAGATTTTGATCAGAAAAATGTGTTATAATCTTGTGTGAAATATATGGTTTCCATTTCAAAAATAAGTCATTTGGTTAGAGATCTAGGCACCTAGACCAAGAACTGTAACGATATGGCTCTTTCTTCTATGTATGCAGTTAGTTGCCTTTCAGTCAGTAAGTTGTGTATAAATAGGAGTAAGATTTGGTATTGGGAAATTGGTCCTACATGGAAGTGCTCATTTTTTTAAAAAGCTGGGTTCGTTTATCACTAGTCAGATACATAAAGACAGCTGGCACTTAAAAATTCATGCATATACATGGACTTAGTTGCTTGTTTTGCACAAGTTTTTGATTATTCTCCAACTACCTTTATTTATTTTTAAGGTCGCCAAGTTATCCTCCACCTGGCTGTGGTAAAAATAAATCAAAACTGAAGTCAGAACAGGATGGCATCTCCAAAACTCACAAGCTACTGAGAAGGACTTGCTCTAGCACAGTTAAGGCAGAGGATGTGTGTGCCACAAAATCCCACAGAACCTTTGGCCGCTCATTGTCCAGTGACCCTAGAGCTGAACAGACAATTGCTATTAAATCGCACAAACTGTTGAATCGTTCTTGCTCTGCAGCTGTCAAGCAAGAGGAGTGCATCACGTTAAAGCCCCATAAGCTGTTAAGTAGGTCGTGTTCGGGGGATCCTCGATGTGAGCACAACAGCACCTTGAAGCCCCACAAACTTTTAAGCAGGTCTTACTCCAGTAATCTTAGAATGGAAGAATTGGATGGATTGAAGAACCACAAGTTACTCAGCAAGACTTACTCCAATGCCCCTAAATCATCCAAAATGGAGCCTTTCAAGGAGTCCACCATAGCAGAGGGCAGGAGGCTCTCTCTTACCTCAGGGCTTATTGGTATCTTAACACCATCTTCTTCATCATCACCTTCACAAGCTGCTGTGCGTAATAATTTTATTATTCTGCTTGTTTTTCTCACATTATTTTCAAATATGCTATTATGCTTATTATGCAAAGGCATTAATATTCAGGACATACGTTAGTGGAGATATTGAAAGAGTTTAACATTCAGTGAAGAATAATGGAGTCTGTTTTTTAAGGTGGATTTAAACAACTATCCAATACACATGTATTTAAGTCATAAAACCAGAATCTTCTTAAGTCAAGATGGAGACTTTACATCTCTTCCGAACACAGCTTACTGTACAGCTGCCAGCCACTGAGAAAGTCTGGTCACCCACTTCCTTCCCTGCTTCCTTTCTTGCCACAGGAAGGAGGGACAGTGTGAGCTTCTGTGCTGCAAAACTGGCTTAGTCGCACAGGTCTTTTTTGATTTTCCTGTTTGCTTCATGGGGGAAGCAACACCCTTGGCTCATTCGGGTGCTAAGTCACTTCTCCCTCTAGGCTTTTCATCTGTGACCATCATCATACTGGAAGGAATGCAGTTATGATTCAGCTCGCCTTGGGCGCATTTACGCTTTGCGAAAGGTTTAACCTTCAAACGCTCTCATGGCAGCAGAAGGTCAGGGAAGGAATTAGGCCCACACTGCCTCCCTTTCTTTCCCCAGAGGTATGATTGTTTGGGAAAACAAAGAGTAGTACAAATTTTTAAGTTCAGAAGTTAGAGCTCAAACTTAATTCTTCCGTCTCTGACTCTTAAAAGATGACTTTTGCACTTTAGAGGAAGGAGCTGGACTTCACTACCTGTGAAGAGGCACTTAGGAGACAGTCCTCTCCAGTCTCCGAGCCTGAGGGTACCTTGATTTTCCCAGCCTATGGAAACTGAGATCCTTGGTTGAAATGCTGTACATACATACATTCAAAATAATACTTTTTGAATAATGAAATTACATAGAGTGTATTATGTCTCATGGTAAACAAGCTTAATAAGCTGTGAGCTATGCTCATCAAATCTGAAAGCATTGATTTACTATTGTAAAATCATTTATATACATGCTATGTTATTAGTTCCTGTAAAGTGCACAACCAAACTAATTTAAGATGAGCCAACAAACTTTTTACCTGTACCAGTGCAGAGGTTCATTTTTTCTTCTGAACCAGCAGAGGAGGTCTCAACTTAGCAGCCTTTTTCCTCCTGAAGTTAAGTGCAAAAAAGTCCCATTGATTTTGATGAGGTAACGAAGAGCTGCCTAAGTGGCTTCATTACTGATAGTATCAGCTGATTCAGAAGAAATGAAAGCCCTACTTGACATTCTATAAGAACTGCGAGTAATTTTATTATCATAATTTGAGGGAAAATCATCACCTACATGGTCATGTGTAATTTCACTGGTATTGGCAGAAGGGCATCAAGAATCCATTTCACATTTTACATGTGGGGACCAGGTATACAGGTAATCTGGGTGCCTAACTCTAATCTGAAATCTGTGGAATGTGTAACCGATGAATTAGGACCCTAACTTATGTTGATTCTCAGCTAAAATGTTTGAGTCTCATATATGTGCACAAATAGCAGGATTATCTCCGAAGAGAAAAAAAGTGAAGTTTCCCAAATAAGCAGTTAGAAGACTGAAAGAAAATAAGCTTGTAAATAAATCAAAACTCCAAAAAGCTGTAAATGGAGCTGGTCTGACTCTCAGTCTAAACAAGGGTTGTTTGAGATGATAAATGTCAGCCTAGGGGGCATCCTGTACCTTACTGACTGCCAAAACAAAGGTACCTCCCTATTTCTGTTGTTGCACATTGAAAGAAAAAGGCAGAAGGAGTGTGAGTGGGATCTGAGCACAGAGAGCTGTCAGTTTGGAGCTCACAGAAGTGAGCTCATAGTAAATATGAAAGAAAAAGATTTTCAACACTTCTAGGAGTTATTTTAGTCATTCAAGCCTACGCACGTATTCTGTATTTAGATTGGCGTAAAGACAATACACGTTTTAAGTAATGAAATGCCTACTCTTTAGAATGGAGTTGAGGAAATTTGTGTTTCCATTTGAGTTTTGGGATGCTGACATACAGAAGCTCATCAGATTTAAAAACTAAGAAAGAAATGCTGCAAACCCACCCTGCACTCAGCAAACAGTTAACAATTTGTGATAATTGGTTTATGCAAATGAGAGATTTTTTTAGATGCAAATATTGTTTAAGTAACAGATTTGCACACAAAAAATAGAAGTGTTTTACCATCTCCTCAAGAAAGCCTTGTAATTAAGCCTTGTAACATCACTGAAGTTCCCTGAACTTTTTCCTTGCAGCAAAATTATGGTGCAAAATGCATTCCGATACGAGACCGTGGCTTTCTTGTGCAGGTAGGATGTCATATCTTACCCATTTTTAAAACACTCTGGAGCATGAGCTGACTGTTAATTATTTTTAAGCAGATGTTGTTATTCTCATTTTCATTGTTCTCAGACTATTGAATTTGCTGAGCAGCGGATACCAGTGTTGAATGAATACTGTGTGGTTTGTGATGAACCCCATGTGTTCCAGAATGGCCCTATGCTGAGGGTAAGTTGTATGTTTGCTGGGTTAAATAATGCAATTTTAATGCCTTCAGGAGCAGTGGACCAGACAAGCCTGTTACAAAACTATTGAATTATTTTGGATGAGGCTCATCCTAATTTTCTATTAGGATACAAAAATGTAATGCGTTTTGACTAGCTTTTGCTGTACATTTGGAGACGTATAATGCAAATAAGAGACAGGGAAAGGAGGCTTGTAGAGTAATCGTAGAAATATAAAGGAGGAACGTATTTCACTGAAAACTAATGTTTTAGAGTATTTGTGGCTGGATAAGGACAACTAAGACTACTTTTCCCATTCCTTCTGACATCCTTCTCAAAGCTCAGGGGTTATCTCAGTCCTTAAGCTCCTATCATGCAATGACCGGGGTTCTCAGATACACTGGTATTAATGCTAGAAGGCCACGAGTACTGCTGCCCTTCTCTTCTTGCCCTTCTCTTCTGCCCTTCTGGGAGGAATCGTCCTCCATAATTTGATTTAAAAAGGCAGTAGAAGGAGATGCTCTGTGAAGCATCCTAGCAAGCAGCATCGTAGACTAGAGGTACTGTGGTGGTTCAGCATGTCCAAGTTCTGGCCAGTTATGCAGCTCTTTCTCCCTTCTCATAGCCTTGTAACTGAGCATGAGGAATTTTGCGTTCTAAACATTGCATCCTCGAAGTGCTGTTGGTGAATGCATAAAGTGAAAAAGAGTAAGGTTGATCATGAAAGACACGCTTTGCCTGGAGCTACTGGATCCGTACAGCTTGGTAAAAAAGTATATAGGAGAATAAAACTCTTACCTTTTGGCCTGACCTTACTGTGTGAGCGCTTCGGAATCTTTTATGTTTCACCTATCGTGAATCCTGTGGAAGCTCGAGTAACTGTTAAGATTAAAGCTGTGGAAAATTGTGTTAAGCACCAGTGTATGAGTAGTCTTAACACCTCACCTGCCAATATCTTTCCCAAATATCAGGTCCACAGTTAAGTCAGCAACTACTGGAGTTGAGCGAGACATCATCTATGATATTCCCATGGAACTACATTCAGGAAAGTCGTTGCTTCCGTAGAAGCAGAAATCACCTCGTAGTCAGCCCGCGTGGTACTCAGTGGCGCCACGGCCAGGAACTCTGACTGCAGGCAGAGTATGCAAATAGGCTGCTAATAGGATTTTCAAAAGCACCTACATATTTGGCTAACGTTGATTTAAGTCACAGTTAAACCTGTGTACTTTTGAAAATCCTACCAAGTGGTTATTTGCCTCTTTAGGCTCATATCTGCCTTTTATAAACACGGATTTCGGCCAGCTTTATCAGCGATGAAATCCTGATGAGAAACCGATAGAGAAGGCACCAGTTTCTTGTCTTTTCTCTCTGAATGCAGTACTACACATGCTACCTGTGACAGGACGAGATAAGATTCAAGTGAGTTATGTGCAAATTCTGGATGATATAATTTTTTAAATTACCAAGTTTTTTCTATTGTCCATAGGACTCAGATAAAGCAAAGTAGAATTTCTTGCTGTTCACATGCTCAACTACTAAAAGAAAGTCATCAGGTCTAAATTAAAAATCTTAATTCAGGTTTACTGCTAAATGTTTTTATTCCTTTCCCATCTTAGTGATCCAGATCTCTCAGAATGACTTTTCTCTTGGATCATCTTCAGCATATAGAGAAGTTATTTTAGCCATCAGTTTGGAAGTTGTTTAGTGCTTCAGTACAGAGGAAAGTGCAAACATATTTGCCATTTCACACATGTTCATCACTGCCTTTGCAGGCAGCATAACCTAGCAAGCATTGCAAAAATGAAAGTGTGTCCTTACATCACCCAGAGAGAAGGAGATAGTGGGAAGAAATCTGTCATGCCCTCTGTATGCTTGAGTGACTCAATAAGCAATGTAGAGCCATTAATGAATCTGCAGTTCTGCAGAGGGTGAGAAAGAAAGGATCTTAGTTTGAATCTAGCATGAATTTGCCAAAAGGTTTTAAGGAAATATGTGCTTCATTCTTCTGAGCGCTCCCATGGAGGCAGCCCAAAGTAGTGAATTTTAAAGTTTGTTTCAGGAAGATTGTTCCATTTATTTAGATGCTTCAATAGTTTACACATGCATATATATCCCTGCATCTCTCTCTCTCTCTGTATATATATCTGTATATTGGTATGTGAAAAGAAGAAAGAATGATCCAAATTAAAGAGCAGTTTGTTTGATACCGCTGTAACAGTGAATCTTGGGAATACAGTGCTCTACTGAGCAGAGTGCAGGAGGCTTTTATTTAAGGTAAGACTCTGTAGGATCTAGCCTCACTTCTCTTACAGATCCCAGATACAGTATCCCTAGCCTTCCTAAAGAGTTTAGAGTGCTCCTGATTTTGGTAACACAGTAGCTTCATTGAATTTTGTAACAATCTCAACCTTGCTCTGGGCCGCTTATATTTTTAGATTCTGTGGCTTGATCTCATTTTCAACATATATCTGTATCTCAGAAACATTACTTAGATAGGCTCTATAGTTAGTTTTACCGCAAAAGATGACACGGACTAAATAGCTCTGGATATTTAACTATTCTCTTCCTTTTAAAGAGTGATTCCTTCACACACATGCACAGAGTGTGTGCACAGATCATGTGTACAGAGGAGCATGTACCTTAGTGATGAGTTTTCCTTCTACTTTTTAAAGAAAAAGAAGGCATATGCATTTATAAAAGCATAGCAGAGTTATTGCTTACAAAGTTCTTTTTAAATGCATTTAGGCTTGATTTTCTGTTGTCTAATGTTTCTAATGTCTAATGTGTCTAGATTTTACTCAATTACAAGGAAGCAGTACTCCTTGATTCCAGTAAAGAACTTGATTCTGCAGCCCTCACTTCTCTCAGCCTGACACCTTTCCTGAATGGAAATGCAGTTTAATTAATTGTCTTGAAATGCAATTTAAAAAATTTAACGATTGCCATCACACAAAAATTACATTCTTTTAATACTTTAAATGATACTTAAAATTCACATACTTTGGTGTAATTTCTTGTGCTGGTTATTAATGACTTGCACAATTCTGATGTCTTGTTCTCAGGACAGCTGAAGATATCAAGTGAAGCTATGAGATAAAGCTTTTCCTTTCTGCAAATTTGTTCTACAGGCTGTATTTTTACATCTTAGCCATGCAGTATCTTTCAATCAGTCCCTCTCAGTATGAGCTTTCTTCTCAATATTGTGATTTTTTTTTTCCTAGATAACATTTTGGGGGGATTGGTCTGGTTTTAATATATTTCAATTTATGTATTTATTCATCTTGACATCTCCTTTCCCTTAAGATAGGAGCAACTTGATAATAGCAAGATACTTCTCTTTGAATTGCTTAATTTAGTCACTAGATCGGCCTGGCAGACATACCATTATGTGGAAGATGTCTACTGTAGAACAGCTGCATGGAACAATTGCTTAAGTTTGGGTTTATGCTCTTACAATGAAAAGCTGTCTTGCTCCAGAGACCACGGTGCTAATGTAATCATGCAAGTGTTCCCTGCCAGTTCAGGGATCCTGTCACACACAGGAATCTTTAAATGTTGTTAAGCTGTCTTAGTGACTTACTGAAGATAAAGGGGAAAATCTTAGATTTCTCCTGGAAATTTCTTTCTGGAGCAAAGTTTGGATCCTAAGGACTACCTAAAGTTTACTTTCAAGCTTCAAAAGTTCCCTGACATGTAGAAGACCAGAGTTACAAATACTGTCCCTGCATGTACTCCACATGTGTGTGCATAGATAAATGCACATTAAGTAGATGAGGTAACTCCGAATTACTCACAAGCCAGTGCTTTCACAGAGTGCTGTAGCTGCTGTGATTACTATGCAGGGAAGGAAAAAGGTTCTGTGGAACGGAGGAAAAAGTTTTAGAAAAGTACTAAAACCCTTCATGAAGATATCTCCTTTTTGAAAAGTCAGGCAAGTGGGCAATGTTTTCCTATAAGTATTCACACCTTTTCCATATGAGATGAGGGTGAATGGGGTTTCTTGTCACAGCATGTTTCTTTAGTATTTATTTTAAGAGCACAGTGAGATATATGCTTATTAGTACTTATTAAATCTAATGCTTAGAGCATCCAAAGTGATATAAATATTAAAGTGGTTGTATAGAGATGCACACTTCTATAGAAAGCCACAGAAAACTGGAAATTCCCTGAAATTACCACATGGCATGATTTGCAATGTTTCTGGAAAGCACAGGGAAAATTCAATGAATATATGGATATTAAGAAGAAAAAATATTGTACGACTTCTTAAATAGTATAGGCCACACTACTTCATGCAGCTCTTTCTAACCTTGAGCCTAGCAATTTGATGTGAATATGAGATACTTCGCTCTTCATAAAAAGATTGAGAAACAGCCTTGAAATAATTAGCAAGGGTTGGGATGCAGCTGCTGCATCCAAACCACTCTTTTTTTTTCCTCATAGAAAGAATCTGAGAGAAATGGCTGCATCTCCTGAAAGCTGACCTGCATTGCACAGCTTTTAGAAGCTCCATAATCGGTCTGTGCTGAAGTAGCTCTTTGCTCAGCTTTATAAACAGTGAGAAGTACAAGTTCAGAGGTGGTTTTGTGCTGAGGAGAGACAGGAAAGTCAGCTCCTATGAACATTCTTGAGAACAATAAGGATCTGCTCATGTGAATCTTTAGACAATGTCTCATATGAATATCTTTGAATCATTTCTCAATGGAAAAGTTGCTTAGATCAGTGAGACGTGGACTATTATTTGTTTGTAAGGCAATGGCTTCTTTACTGAATCTAGTAGTAAATCTAGATCTTCTTTACTAAACTTAAATTGTTCCAACAACATATTTTGAAATGTTTTTTCTGACATTTTCAAGCAGTTAATATCTCATTTACATAGTTTTCAAATATTTAAATGGATAATCTTGATTTCTGTCAAAGTTGCATGTTAGACTAAATCTTGGAGGTAAAGTTTGGAAATTTTAACACTTCCACAAAGTCTATTCCAAAGTATTGAGGCGAATGTGGCAAGTGAAAAGTGCCTGAAACTGGAGCTTGTTTCATCCACTGCCCTTTAGAGCATTTTGTAAGTATATGTATTTAAAATTTTATAGAAAGCAGCGTCTGAGCAAGAGAGAATTTCACCTGAGTCAGTTAAGTTAGGCATTATGTCAGTTTACCATGCGTCATTGAAATTCTTCCAGGCTCACCTAAGATAAATGAATATCGTTTTCTCAGTTTTTGTACGGTATTTCCTATACCTGTTTACTTATTTATTTGTTTGTTGTGGTTGAGGTGATAGATAAACTCCAAGGCAGGGATTGTCTCTTAATATGTCTTTGTATAACTTTTACAGTAAAGGGCGTAAAGGGAGAGTGCAGTCTTAGAATCACAGAAGTTGGGAACTTTAACGTATCGATTCAGTCTTAAACAGAAACTGGATCTTGTAGTTCATATATTATATTTCACATTGCTATATGTTTTGTTTAAGATATTAATCAAGTCATTTAACTTGTTTAAACGATCTCTTTTTTCCTCCCTTCTAACGCCTGCTTCTTGTTCGTTCTTATTACTGAGAGTATCTTAGATCAGGGACTCTCTTTTCATGAACACTTACCTTCTGTAAGGAAAAACTACTTTCTCTTACCAAGCACTGTAAACATTTCAAGTTTATGCTCATCCCTTTAACTCATGACATGCACAAAGACAGAAAAAAATACATTTGGATTGCAGTTTTTCAGGTGAAGTTTTGACTTTTGTCTCAGGAATAGAGCTAAAAGTACGTTTCCCTTCTCCTCTCCCCACAAAATTAATCCCCCAAGAATTCCCAAATCTCATGGAAGTCAGTGGCATTGTTGTTTTGTTTATATAATGAAGGTAGCTTTTTTGGCTTAAGTTTTTCACTTTTTCCCATAGGCACTTGATCAGTTACCTCTCCAGGTGCTTCTTGTAGTGGTGGTAGGCAATGCATGTAAGATGCCCATAAAACTCAGTGAACTTTTACTGCTGTGACCAAAGATGTCTGAGAAATTAACATTAACGTTACCAAGCTGTAGCCCTGTTGCCTGAACCACTTAAAACAATTTTTAGAGTTCAAAAAAGGGACACAAAAAGACAAATTTTAATGTGATAAAGACTCTACCTGATGTGTGCTTGGCAGTCAGCTCCAAATTATCCAAGGACAGTGAGGGAAATGTCACACAGAGGGCAGAAGATTTGTTAGGAAAAATTACAGGTGAGATTTAACTCTCATCAACTTAGAGATGAAAGAAAACCAGGAACCTGTTCCTGTTAATAGTTTTTCTCCAACTAGGCTACGGTGCTGCACAAGGCAGAATAGATATGTTAATTCCAGCCCTGTAGAATTTGTAATCTGGAAGAGATACAAAGTACAAGACAAGAAGAAAGGTGTCCTCTTGTGCTTTTCTATATAAGAATTGGTCTAAAAAGGTGATACCTGAATAAATTAGTATTGGCAATGCTAGAAATACTGACAGCGAAGAGGCTGCTGAGACAAGGAGTGTCCTTGCCCCTCTCCTGTCTATAGTATCTGGGCATGAGAGAGAAAGCTCTTTCTGGGTAAAACATAAAGATGCAAATGTCAATGAAGTATAGTTTTAGCTTCTGTTTCGGTAAAGCTGGTACTGCCTTAGAAAACAAGAGGGACTAACTGACCTCCAAAGGTCCTTCCTAATCCTGTGATTTGATTCCTCTAGCTAAGTGTATTTTGCAGAACAGGTGTAGTAAGATAGTAAAGAAATGTCGTCCTTATTTGATTCTATATTGAAAAGCTATTAACATTTTTTTTAACGTCATCTGAAATTCTCACTGTTATTCTATAGAGCTGTAGTAATATTCTAGGGAAGGACTAAATATTTTAATAATGCAACAGTTTTGCTGACATAATGCTAGAGAGAGATCTTGTTTTAGGATACAGCATGTGATAATAGTATTTTTATTATAAACATTCAGATGAATTGAGATGAAGAGTCATTAATGAAAGTGGTTATTGTATGTAAGGATATGATTAAAATAAGAATAGTAAAAATATATTATCATAGTCAGCTTTTGCACAATATAATTTAAAATGTGTAGCTAATGTCTATCATATTGTCTGCATGCTTTCCTGAATTTCTCATTCACCAGTACTACAGCCATTGGTAAAAGAGCATCATTTTATGGATTTTAAAAACCTGTGAGACAATTACACAGGGTAAAAATTCCCAGAATAAGATGATAAACAAAAACCTACCTCAGGGTATCAATAAATTTTCTTTGAGTCAAGAAGCCTCTTTAGAGTGCCATCTTGTGTTGAAATCTTACACTAAGGCCTTTTTAGAACAAAGCAGGAAATAGGCAGTAAAAAAATTCAGAAAAACTAAATATAGAAGCTATTTTCTTTAAAATTTGCACTCTGGTACAGATGTCTCTGCTGTCTATAAAATATGAATGGTAAAATACTTTGAAACAATATTTGAAATGTTTGTTGTTTGTATTTAGCTCTAAAATTAAGTACAATCTGAGAATTCTGATATATCTGTACTTATATCGGCAACCTTACATTTTTGGAATGTTTTTCACCCCGCAGAGTTATGATTTAGTCATTATGGACGAAATCTCGGCCTTGCTGAATTCCTGTTGACTTGAATAGGTCTTGGATTTCTCTGGCCTTCAGATATATGTTTCTTAACCACCACAGAAACACAGTAGCATTGATGTTGCAGAAAGAGTACACCGTTTAGGGGCGGGTGTAGAATAAAAGTCATTGAACTATGGAGGAAAGTGTAGCTATGCAAATATATTTAGCCAGACTGGAGTTTAGCCAAAGTGCTGGAGTTAAGTTTTCTTTCTTGTAGAATAGTGCCATGATCTTTCTTATCGTCAGTGCACAGTATAACCTGCTTTTTCGTTTTCTTTTTATGGAAAAGTCGTCTCCAGTTACAACCAGTACTTTAGTGGAACGGACTTGAATCTTTTTATTGTTTACTGGGAGAGCAAGCTGGCTGCAGCGTAGTCTGTCCAGGAGCCAAGAGCTTATCAGAGCTCACCTTGCCCAGCTAGCACTCCATAATGCTTGTTTATTTGACATCTATGCTTCTGGGAATGAAAAAAAATAAAAATAAAGAAAGTCTAAACTGTCAAAGAATGCAGAAAGAGGAAAAGCAGAAAGTAAAATCCAGATAAACAAAGCCAAACAGAGCAAGTGATGTTTCTCACTCAATCTCAGTCTATTCTCCTATCTTTCTGTGTCTTATAGATATAAGGTCTGCTCACCGCTGTAGTCTCTACTCTGTCTTTTGGCAGTGTGTTTCATGTGTCACAAAATACAGTGAGATTGTTCAGAGAGCTTATCTCATTGATTTAACGTGATTGATAGGTTATTAAATAAATGATTCCTGGTCTCTGGCAGTGTGTAAACTCATATAGAGGCTGCTCTTGCTCTTGAATTCCTAAAGGCGACAGAAGCTGCCTTACATCACCTATAAAGATTTCCAGCTCTTTTAAAACCTGAGTCCAGTGTTTGGGCACTGGTCTGCTCAGTTATAATCCACTGCGGTGTCACATGGGTGTAAAAAATAGCCAGGATTCAAAACCTGAGCAGAAGCATTTTTCTTTGAAAATTAGCTATGAAAACAGACACTGCTAAATAGGCTCACAGGCTATGAGGTAAACTGCTTGCAGGCAGCATTCCCTTCTACCCTGCCTCCCCTCTCAGTACCTGCTTCGCTCTGTTTAGCTGAAAGTTAAATCAGAGCAGTTAATGTTCATTTACAAGATTTCTAGACATCTCATTAAAACATGGAGGAAATGTTCTTCACTGAACAAAGCCAGGTGCTTGCAGGTATGCTGAATGTGTTCTGGTAACATGGCATTTAGAGGTCAAATCATGCAGTGAATATTAGTTTTCCTATTACAGATGATTTTATATTTCATAGTAGGAAATAATATTTCTTTCTGATACCAGTAAGGAATTTTCATGCTATCATATTTAGACAAATTAGCCCATTCAGTCTTTCTGCTCTCACCTCAGGTAAAGAGAAGTGCTACCTATGTGCTAAGCTATGATAAAAACAGGTAATTTTCCAAAACTCACTTGTTACCAGCACCTATATCTAACGGCTTAAGGAATAAGATGACAAAAGCAGATTTTGACCTCACCACTAGCCTTGGTGTACATTATTGGTTTCCCAGAAGGAGCGAAGAAAAACAACAAACTAGTGAGACTCACTTTAGGGAATTAGTAGAAATCCCTATCTTTCCTGCAGATATAAGATGAAAGATACAGGAAATATTTTCATTACTCTCTCAGTGCCTAGAGAGGAGGCAACAGCTATCAAAAGTTAGTTTAGTAGTTCAAAAATAAACTCAGTTTCAGATGCTAGGCATTTACTGGGTCAGTGGTTTGACTTCCTTTGAAACCTCAGGACAAAGATGTACATCTTAGTAATTATTTAATTTTAAGGCAATTCCTAAATCAGTGTAAGTTTCTGAGATCCTATACAGTGCCATGATTAAGTATTAATTTTGAATGTTTATTTTGAAATACATTTTTAATGTAAAGGTAAAACCTGTCAATAAAAATTATTAAAATATAATTCTAATTTTTAATTTTAATAAACCATACTTTTTTAATCCACTGTGGACTAATACCAGAAACAGCGAAGTATACACCGTGGCAGAGTAGGCAGATGTGCGTTTAATTTGCCTTTCAGAATAGTCTTGATCATTAATAATGAAAATTTGTTTGAAATCTGAAGCCTGATGAGCCCTGTGTTTTAGTTAATGATAAGTCTGGATAGTTTCACTAATGATGTAATTAAGTGCAGAAATCATACAGATTGGACTCTTAAAATCTTTACATTTTATAATTCTATGGGAGCATGTTCAAGGATAGACATTACAATACTTTTTTTAAAGTTTTATCAATTTTGAATTGAATTGAGCATTCTGTTGTACTATAGGAAACATAAAAGTCTTTAATTCATAAATGTGCTTTAGACCTCTTACAGAGAATGAGAATTTACATAAAGTGTTTAAGTAGCATTGGTAGAAAGTATACAAGCCCCTCATTAGTGCCTGTCTTGCAGTTATCATTTTGATCCTTGTGTGTCGGACTGTAGACAAAACTGAGGTTTCTGGAGCACTTGTTAATTCATCTGAAATCATGGCTAACAGATGTAAGCTATGAAAGGTCTGGAAGAGAGCCTTTCCTACAGTTCAGGATTCTGTTTCAGATGTGATAATGTTATACTTATGCTCCAAATATGACCTGATCTTTATGTAACATGGACTCGTGTTGGAGAATTAGAAACCAATCTTATTTTGTCTTTCCTTACAAATATAGATAAGATATATATCTGAAAATCCATATCTTAAAAAATATGTAATAAACATGGAAAATGTGAAAGCTCCCTTACAAAAAAAACCCTTGACCTACCTATTTTCTTTCTCTTTCTTTCTATCTTTTTCTTTCTATCCTCTCTTCTTTTTCTTTTTCCTTCTATTTCTTTGTCTGTCTGCCTCTGTCTGTCTGTCTTGCTGTTTTCCTGTCTCTTTCTTTTTGCCTCTCTTTGTCTCCCTTTCTCTCTTTCTCTCTCTCTATGTATCTGTCTATCCACATTTTGAATATTATTGCTGCTGCGTTGGATCCTCATCCTTCTAGTGAGTGTACTGAATAGAAAAAGTTCCTCCTGTTGAAAACCTAGTATTATCATGGCTGAAAGTTGAAAACAGAACATAGGTTTAAAGATATATCTTATCTCCACTGCCAGCTCCTTTCATTAGCACAAGTGAGGTGGTCGCTAATAGTTTCACCTTTGCCAATTGTGACGTTTGCTGTAAGTCAGGCTGTGAGCCTTCTCTGAGCTTCTCCTATTAGATCAGGAGATTTTTAGGTGTGTCAGTCGTTGCTGCAGCCTCATTAGTGTCTGTGTGGCATCCCACAGGGTACATGAAAGGGTGGCACATTGCTCTTCTGAGCACAGCTGTGCCACACATTATAAAATAGCAAGATAGATCAACGTTGGCTATGAAAGTTTCAACTAATTAATTGAAAGAATGTCTGGGAAATATTTTAAGTAATGCGTGTGTCCAGAAACCAGAATATGTCATAGCAGTTTGATGATTTGCCTGTGTGCTATTCAGTCACTGCTGTAAGAAGTGGTACTTGCTTTGTCTCATGCAGCAGTTCTGACTGAGCTCTTCACAACAGCTGTAGATGAGTGCTATTGAGCATGCAAAAAATGGGGGTGCTAAGGGAAAACTCAGAAAACCTTATTCTGTTCAAAAAATGCCTTCTGCTTCATCAGTGCCTTCTGCTTTTGAGCATTTGCAGTCTCAGCCTGTTAGCCGCCTGGCTCTTATTTTCTTCTGGCTTTTCCCAGTGGAATAATTATCCTTCTAAATAGTCTTTCAGCACCAATGATCTTCACTTAGCTAACAGTTTTGTGGAAGTCAATGGCTTTACATTTACTTTCTGCCTTCCAGTTCAAAATGAAGTATATTTGAGACTACTGGCTGGTTTTGTTGAATAGGAGTTACAGCCCCACTTTTCAGGTAGCAGAGAACAAAGTTGCACAACTAGTCAGTTCAGGGTGCCGTTCAAGGTAGTGATTGTAACCTGTAAGATTTTGCATGACCTCTCACTGTCTAATAGATAAGGTCCGAGTTCAAACCCATATATTCAAGTGTGTAAATCCTATTTAGACCTGTGTTCTCCCTTTGGAAACAATGTAAGCTAATGGGATCTGATGCAGGTTAAATATTTATGTACCTTTGCGGATATGAGCCTACATCAGTAAAAATGTGTCTGTACATGAAAGTTCTTAGAAACTTCAGTTTGCTGAATATTAAGTGATCTTAAACCAAGATTATTCAGAAATGACATTGGAGCAATGTAACATTTATAAAATGTGTTACTGTTGTTGTTCTTCTTTGTTTACTGTGGCTAGGGGCATTTCTCATATTGATGATGTGAAGTTGGAACAAAAAACTGTTCCTGTCCCAAGGGCTCACATCCTATTACAAGAAAAGAGACACGCAGACACCTTAAAGGAAAACAGGCTGACAGCACGCAAAACAGTAGTAGCAGCATAAGAGTTGCCTTGAGTCCCACAGCTTTACCAAAAACTTTGTGATTTTCTTTAACTTTTGTCTTCTAAAGATATATTGGAGTGGATATATGAAGGCAGGTTATTGAAGCATCTGTATTGCTACAGGGTTTGGGTGTTTTTCCCCATTACATTGGCAGAGCTCAGATGTTTTCATCTAATGCAAAGCTATATATTTGCTCCCGCTTTTAGTGGAAGAGAGCATGTGGAATGCAGACATTGCATAGTGTGTAATTTTGTGCGTATTATCTTTAACCGATGCCACTTCAAACAGGGATTTCATGATTTCTGAAGTTAGACAGAACCTACCATGGAAATGCTTTAAAGTAGCAGTAAATAAAGGAAGATAAATTCAGACTAGATATACCTTCCTTTTTTTAATAGCAATGTTAAAAATAGGAGAAAATTTTCTGGGAATGGTGTGTACTATATTACTTACCTGAATTCTGTAGCAAACTGGGTGGATTCCTGAAATATATGTTGTTGCTCAAATAGAAATTGATTTAGACTAAAAAAAACCAAACAAACAAACACTGGGAAAAGTTGTTTCTCCTGTTTTGAAGGGGATCAGGCAAAGTTAGCATTACATTTCCTCTGGTTTTATAATGTATAAAAAAGTTAGTATGTGAGGTTTTAGTGACTGTTTTGGGAATTCTTGGATGATATGGGGTACCATCTGGAGGTATTTTAAACATACTATCTGAATATGTAAATAAATAACACTAGATTGTAAGCATTTTGGAAATGTAGTGATTCTTCACTCTTTCCGTTTCCTGAAGTGTTATTTTATCAGCATCATCTTGTGAAGTCTTTATTCTAAAAAATTATTCATTAGACATTGAAGTTCATCAAATGCATAAAATTAGAAGAATTTTATAGTTCCTAACTGCAATGTCAGTTCCTCTTCAGAGGTCAACTTTTGGTGTCTTGCTGCTTCTCATACCTACCGTTTTCCAGCTTTAAGATTTTAGCTCCAATATCTATCTGAGACAATAAGTCCTTTCAAATGTCAAACAGAAGTACAATGATCCCTTTACTAAATTCCCCCTTCTGGATACTCCAATGTTTCTGTCATCATAAAACAAAGAAAAAAAAAACCAGAACAGACAGAAAAATTCTGTGTTCCACTTGCCATCTTTAAGTCTCAGAGTAACTTACTTTGCTGAGGTTATAAACAAAATGACAACAGTAAGTATTTTCTAATGCTTCTTTTTTTTATGGCAAGCATGGGTAATTTAGCTATGCTGAATTATTTCTCCATTCCTTGCTCTGGGATGAAAGGGCATCTGTATATGCTGTTGATTATGAAAGTCAAGCTAGTGGTACTGCCATGCTTCCTTGACTACTTAAGCAAATGGTTCGGCCACCTTCTGAATCTGAAAGCCTAAGAATAATGGCAGTAATAAATACTTTTTGTCTACTGCGTGATGACACAGCGAATTGGATCATGTTAGGCTTTGTCTACTGCCTAATGCAACGTAACATAGCAGATAAAATAAATCAAATGGGTGACCCTCTATTAGACTTGAAAGCTGATAGCTCTTGTAAAGCCACTGATGTGAGACTATGTCAAGGCAGTAGATTTCTGATGTTTATTGAAGTCTGGAATCTTTGAAACCCAACAAAGACATGTTTTAAGGGCCATGAAATAAATGACTGCAAATACAGCATTATGCTTATTACTGACAGAGCTGTTTCCTGGAACAGAATTCAACTAAATTTTATGTTTGCTTTGTGTGTTTGATGCATTTTTCATTTCTGCAAGGGCTTTTTAGAGACACTGGCTTGAACTTCAAAGCATACAATTACAAATTCTGTAGCAATTGTCAAGGTAGCTAGACTCAGAACTTCTAGCTATTCTCTGATACCTGTCAGATATAGTTGTAAGTTTCTATGAATTGGGATTTAATATTGTGAACTCAAGGAAATGGTAACCAAAAATATATATTTTAGACTGTTTTCAACACTGTAGTTAAAGTTTCTGTTGTTGGGATCAATTTTAAGGAAGGTTTTAATTTATTTTTCATTCTTGTATTTGTTTCAGCTGTTTGTTCATTTTGAATGCTTATAACAATTCACTTTGTATGATTCATTACCTGAGCCTTTAAAATGTTGATCTGCTAATTAGCTTTCAATAAATAAGCGTGGAGTTGCTGTATTGAGCATATCTAATTAAGAGGCCTATGAAGACATGCCTATTCTCTTTACTTAAAGCTGTATTCTTTTTTGTTTCTGCTTTTCTTTGCTTTATGAAGACAGAGCTCTCAAATCTTACTTAGTTTTCATAACTTTAAATAGGTATTTTTTATTCAAACTTTGTGTTAGCAGTGTGAATTTGACATTTCAAAAAAGAAAGGCAAAAATTGGTTCAAGTGAGGTATATCAATGAGTTTTTCCATATGTAAAAAAGAGTTCACAAATTATATTTATAGAAATAACATGTGACCTTCCCAAATAGGTATTTATTCTATGAAAATATAATGCATTTACCTGAAGTTAACAAATAAATTGTTAAATGAGATAAAAAAACAAATTAAAAGTAGGTTCTTCAAAAATTTTATCTTTTGAATCAGATCTTTTTTTGTGTGTTTTCTTTGGCAGAACAGCAAGCTGTGAAGAATAAACCTGCAGTTATGAAGGGATTGTGCCTGTGTTAGTTTCTAGATTTGTTCACCATTAATTTTAATTATGTAGGTAGTTTTCAGAGTCCGGTAGGACAGTGTTAAGGACATTTGGTTACTGTAACTATAATTTATATGCTGTAAATTGTTTGGATTTCTTTTAAGTTGAGCCTTTATGAGTTCTCAAGAGCTTTTGAGTTTTTATCACCTGTTCTGCAAAATGCTTTTGTAGTGTGTCTTCCTCAATTATTGATATATATTCATAATTTGAAATTAATGTTCCCGTTAATATCTGGAGAAAAGAGTTAAGATAAAATTCGTTTGTGTTTTTGTTGTAGGTATTGCACAATAAAACTAACAACCCTAAACTAGAACAAAAATATAATTAACTTTATTTCTCTGTCTAGCCCACTGTATGTGAACGGGAGCTCTGTGTTTTTGCTTTCCAAACATTAGGAGTGATGAATGAAGCTGCTGATGAAATTGCAACTGGGGCTCAGGTAGAATTATCCAATGCTCATTACATGTCTGATTTTGTATAAATATACTCAGTCTTCTCAATCTCTTCTAGAATTTATTTTGACTTATTTGCCCTGTGTCAGTACTTTTTGGTAAGTATTATTTATTTGTCCACTCTTGTATGTATAGCTGTAACTACACTGTTTAAGCCTGGCATTTTCAAAAGGAACTAATGAGGTGCTTCTATTGTTTTCCTTCTATGTAATTAGAGTAGCCCTGTTTTCTTATTTAGTTGTATTCAGTTAGGTCACCTGGGCTGTCAATAAAGGCAACCATTGTCTTTTGGAGATAATTCCCATTTTATTTTCACCTAATGAGCCATTACTACTCTCATGCAATTAGTAAGCTACTTCCTGTTCTTGGTGTTGGGATAGAGCTATCCCCTGAGCATCTGCTGTTTTGATCATTAAATAACAGTGGGAAGGTCCTTATTGATGTTGCTACCTAAGTTTCTCCTCTCTTGTCAAGGATCAGGAATTTAATATGAGCTTGCTTCCGACTCTAAATTCGGTTATTAATCAGAGGTTTTTAACTGTGCTGCCGAATCACCATTTAACTGTAGATTAAAATAGCCACAGAGTTTCAGTAAATTCAAGGAACAGTGGCCTTTAGAAATCTTATGGATAAGTACACTCCTCTCTAATTTCCTAAGCATATGTTCCTCATTAGGCACTTAGGTATGTAGTAAGCAATATGTTTTTCAAAAGAGCAGATATTCAGTTCATTTAACTGGTGAGTCTAGCCATTGGAAATAAACTACTCAGCCAAGTGCCTGAATGTCACTGATGGGCACATCCACAGGGGAAGAAACTTGCAGCAGCATACATCAGCTTCTTGACTTGAGAATATAACCATGGGATCTGAGGTCTGATGTCAGAAGACAGTTGGATGGCTTGGATATGAGTTGGATGGATATGAGTTTTATTTGCAACATCTCACGCGCCAAGCATAGGGATACCTTTGCCAGCCTATAAGAAATGTAGAGAGATACGTGCTGATGAAACACCATCTCCTCTCCAGTCTAATATCCCCTAAAGACCTGAGTTATGCATGCTGTGGAGCTAGATTTTTACTTTCTGAACGTAGGCACTTGCATGGTCATTTAGGTACAGAAAAATAGCTCTCACTCCTCTTTTTCAATGAAACTGAAAGGAGAGATAGTCCTGATTTGGACTCATGCTGTTTTATGCAGATCTCTCTGCTGCAGAGGTATGCATAGCTAGTTCTAGGAATGCTGTATTGAGATGTGGCACTTCTACATCTGCAGAGCTTTGCTGAGCAGTACTGAAATTATTACAACCTTAATGGTGGTTAAAGGAATTCGATAAGAGGTTTTATCGATTGTGTTGTTGAACCTACATGACTAAATTTTGGTAACTCTCACTCCATTGATCTCACCCAGCTCACTACATCTGATCTTACTGGGTTTCCTTTCTTGTCTGCAGAAAGAATTCAACGTTTTTAGGGACTGATTCATCTGAGGTATTTTTGACATGAATCACAGTATAACCATCAACATCTATGGTTATTTTCTCCATTGATTATAAAGGGAACCTAAGCTAACTAGCTGAGATGTAGGTGTTTACACTGTGAATATCTACATTTCTCCAGAAGAATCTTCCCCTAAGTCTCCAAACCATTTTATGTAGCTAAGAAGCCTAAATATAGGCTCCCAGTATTGGAAATCACATCCTGTTTTTTCGACTGTGCTTTTCCTAAAGCTAGTTTTAGAAAACTAGCTTAAAAATTAGCTAAAACTAGCTAAAGCTAGTTTTCTAAGGTATACATCTCTACTTTGTCACTCCCAATATTCTGATGGCTCTTTCTTAATAATTAGAGACTGCGCTTTTGAAAACTTTTCAGTTTAAATTCACCTTGTCTTATTTCAATCACTTACCCAGAATGCCTGAAAGTTAAGTGCCTGATTTGTTGATAGTTGAGACTCCCTCTAGAGAATCTCTTAAGAGAGGTAAGCACTACCTGAAAGATTGATGTCGTAAGAGAGAATTGTCCTCAGAAGATGTCTATTTTTTCCTCCTTGAAAATATTTAAATCCTAATTTAGCTACTTAAATGTCCTCTGTTAAATAAGAGAAGTTCAGGCCCAGCTATAAGGACATTTACTAGATCCACAGACCTTCCTATTAACGAAGGAACACATAAACAAGTTTGTATTGTAATGTTTGCATTATGCTTATCTCCCAGTTTAAGCTGCTGAGTTCCATCAGCTCAAAACAATGATCTCAGGGGAAATCAGGGGTTTAATTAAGCCTAATCTATTTGTCTTTCCCCCATGAAAGAGTAATATACTGGTATGATGGTGAGAAATGATATAAAGGTCAACATTTGTTTTAAAGGAAGACTTTGGGATGATGTTCTTATAACAACTGTGCCAATTTTAAGACAAAGTTCCACCATGTAAGTCATAAAGCAAGATAACTTTGGGTCACTGCGTTATAAGATTTAGGAACTCGTACAGCCTTTTCCTAGTAGTGTTTTACAGCTGGAAGCTAAGAAGTGCTTCGGAGAAGTATGAGTATGAACTTGGGCCCACTTTCATGAGAATACATTTCCCAGTTTACCCAGTTGCAGGCTTGGTTGCCTGACCTGGCTGTGTAAACAGACTCCTAGTCTCCTTTGCAAATACTAGTGCAGAGGCCCTATTTTGGGATGGTCGTCACACTTGTAGGTATTACAAACTGGAGAGAAATCAGAGCACTGTGGAGGAAGGAATGATTACTCAAATAACTTCATTTTTCAATATATGTGAGATACTGAGTAACTGGAACTAGCAGAATATTTTTAAACAGATGGAGAAAATTGTCCATTCATGCTAAAGGAGCAGAGGAGGAGAATGGCAACAGTATGACTCACTGCAGCGCAATTCCTTTTCACTTTCATTACATGATTCATGTTTTCATTCTGCTTGTCTAAAGGACCTTCTCTTTTATTTCCTTCAAGTGATCAGATATAATAACAGAGATGTAATAACTTTTAGAACAGCTTGAACTGTGAGTTGAGATCTGATCTATCTGGGATTGTGGGAGGAACCAGGGGTGCCTACTAACTACAGCTCATCTCAGCTTTTTGTTCCTTTCATGGAAAAGTCCATTTTCACAGAGAAATGTGTTCAAAAGTCACAGCGGAGTCAGGAGAGAACGGAGCCAATTTACAACTACATTTTTATGTAGCAACTTTGGATTTCATTATGAGCTGGATTTAGGTTTCATAGCTGCCATAAAACTACCTTCTTTCTGTTTTGTGATTGCTATAGTCTATTTTTAAGCTCTCAGTTATGAATTTTGGTGCAATTATACTTAAATGTTTCACTGTGTGTTGTGTGCATCTACATGCACATATGTGCATACTTGCATGTGTGCGCATTACACACACAGTCTTATGATGATATATTGGAAATCAACGCATATTCAAAACCGTGTCATAAATCCGTGCAAAAGAAGGGAAGAGGATCTCTCAGTGTGAGCCATGCAAATGACTATTAAATCACTGCACGATTCTGGCTCTTGCAGAAGCAATGTTTACTGTTGTTTGCACAATTATCTTCAGAAGAACAGTAGTCAGTGGTACAGATTCACCAACCTCATCCTCTCCTCCTTTTTCTCCTCCCTATGAAATGTTCTTTGCTGGTATCTAGCACAAAGATCCAACACGGAGCCATTTTTTTAGAGGATGAATTTAATCCAGGAATTATCACACGTACACAAGAGAAAGCAGGATTGTAGACAATGTATTTAACATGGGAATACTTTTAGGACCAAATATTGGTCAGACTTAAGCTTCAGGGCCAAACCCAAAGCCTGTTGAGGACAATTTCAGTCCTAATTGTGTGCCGTGAATAAAACAGTTTGGATATAATAGGTAATAATGAAATACCATATTACTATAATGTATAAAATGAAAAGCAGACTGCATGATACAATATGAAAGTACATATACTGAATAAATCTTTTTCTTTATCCTCAGGTAGTTGATCTGTTAGTATCCATGTGCCGGTCTGCGTTAGAGTCACCTAGAAAAGTTGTCATTTTTGAGCCATATCCTTCTGTAGTTGATCCTAATGATCCTCAGATGCTGGCCTTTAATCCCAGGGTGAGTAGTTATATTTCAGTATGTTGTAGCTTGATTTTAGTCATGTGTTAGATTTCAAAGCAAAGCCTTCTTCTCCAGATGTCTTTTTACTATTAGAGATGCAGCTCTAGAGCTATGTGGCTCTGCTTTCAGAACTCTGCAGTATTTTAAATTGTCTGTGAGAAGGTAAATAAACTGTAAGTTATATTGAAGCCAAGAGCTCCTTCTTTCAGGGTACAAATCCAAGATGAAATTTTTTTTATTTTTGGTGTCCTGTCAATATATGCTTTGAACGTCAAGAAAAAGATGGCCTTTGAGAAGTGTAGGCCATGTAGACCAGGGGGATTTCCAATCCATCTTTTATATTCTTAAACTGTTTATTGGTACCATCTCATTTTCACTTTGTAAATAATTATGTCCTTAATTTATCAGATGCTGGGTATGCAATGGAGTGTTGTACAAGCATCAAAGTTGAAGCAAAGAACTAAGTTTGCAGTACTTGCTCCTTGGACTGCAAAAGCTGCTTCACAGGGAAGCCTTAGGGAAGCCGTGAACTATTATATTCCACTTGAGCTGTTCTCAAGGGCATAAATAAGAACTTTGGGCTGCCTTCTTTGGGATACACATTAGTAGTTTGGAAAGAAGGCCGGTTAGCGGTGGTTCTTCTTCAGAGAAAGTGGCAAGTGTATTCTGTAGAGCACGGGATGGAAGGATTGTTGAGGAGGTGCCAGGAAAGGGGTGGGCGAGGAGACAGCTCGTCCAGCGGTTGGGGTAAAGTGTAGGTATGAAGCTGAACAGGGAACAAGAATGAGGGTAGCACCAGCAGAGCTGCGGAGAGAGCCTGCAGCTGGCAGGGCCCTCACTACCCCCAGCCCCTTGCCACCATTGTGAGGTGAAAGCCCACAAGTGCCAAAGTTGGCATGACCCGCAGGCAGGAAGTAGTGAAGCTCCTGAGGCTGATGTGAAACATGGGGGTCACGAAGCACACGCTCTTAAGCTCATCTGCTTGGAAAAGGTGGAGCCCTCTGGTAGCAGTTCCCAGGCAGGAGACAGGCACGAGTCGAGGGAGGCAGGGTGGCAACTGAGGCTGACTCAGAGGTGGATGGCCGATCATGCTACTCAGCATGGTACCGAGTCTGTGGAGTAGCAAACTATGTTACTAGCGGTGCGCGTATCTCTGATGTTTTACAGAGCTATTAGCAGAGTAAACACATCTGCTTATTTAGCATTTTATTTAACATCTATTTGTTCACTGCATCATTTAACATAATAGCATATTACTTAAATAACTGGCAGAGCCTATGTTTAGCTACAAATATTTGTTTAAAAAGTGAGCTAATTTTTGAAGTGATCACTTTGTTGCATGTTGGAGGTTCTAGTGAAATTCAAACAAAAAACATAATTCTTTTTTTCCTGGAGCTGTCGTGGACTACGAACAAGAGTCTATGTCTGAGATGGAAGGAAGCTATTGGTTAGAAAAATTTGAAAGGATTGGTTTGCTGAACATTGATTCTAAATGTGGTTTTGTACACACTCAAAGAACTGAGGTTTTTGTATAGCCAAAGACCCAGAATATTATTTTAATTTATTTGCTTATTTTATATTACATCAGAAGAAGAATTATGACCGAGTCATGAAAGCATTGGATAGTATCACTTCTATTAGAGAGATGACACAGGTGAGCATTAAAATCTTTACATAACTTAATAGCTATTTCTAGAACTAGGTAGGTGTTTACATTGTTGCCTATGGGGGAGAGGGGAATGCAACTGTATCATCTCTTTCCTATAGAGCTGTAAGGATATTAAAATTCATGTTAAAAATAAAAAACCTACAGTATCCATAACAGCAGTGCAATAAAAGTGATGAAATAGAACTCAGGTCTTGTGGAGTTTCAATTAAGAGATAATACTAGCAGAATCAAACAGTGCAACAAAATAATGGCCAGTTGCTGCATTTCTGAAAATATCAAGGCCAAACTGAGTCTTTTATTTCCAAAGCAGAAGAAATTGATGTTATGGCAGTGTTCTGAGGTGATAACTGATAACTTTATTTCTATTATAATGAGCCATTTGGTCAGTAAAGTGTGGTGGGAGGCTGGAGACTCAGGTCTCTTGAGATTACTACCATATGATTTTCCAATATTCACAGTGGGACAGAATGTAATAGCCATACTTAGTTTATGTAATATTTCGTTTTCCAAACAGCCCACCTGATTATAACTGATTTCCTCTGACTCAGCATGAGCCATAATACCTCTATCCTATGCACCATGCTATGTAGGCAAAAACTTATATAACTCTTATTCTGTTTGTATTTGTATAATACTTTGCGATACTGGAATAAGGAAGCAGGTGTTTGGAGAACATTAACATAAGCTGAAAGCAAACATTGAGGTGTTTTTGTAAGCTCATATAACATCTTTTAATGATAAAGATTCAGATATTGTTGTTATCTAAAGAATATCTTTTAAACATAAAAATAACAATAATTATTGAACTGAAGAGTTTCAAAGGGACACTTTGCATGGTGATTGAAATAAAGAAAAGATTTCAAAGGGAATATAAGCTGATTAAGCATGTTACTTTACCAGTTTGTACCATGAAGCAGTTAAAACTATGGGGGTGAATTAACCTAGGGTTTTTTGAGAGACTTAATTTTCTGAAGTTCCAGTCCAATTTCTTAATGCAAGAGCCAAACATAAGTAGAGGTCTTCTGCTGTTCTCACTGAGATCAACAATGTTTGCTATAGTATATTCATTTTGATGCTAATTATATGCTTATTATTTTACTCTAGGGAAAATAATTGCTATATTAATTCTTGTTGTTGTCAAAACACGCTTATAACTGTACAAGGCTAAATGTCAGTAAATCTGTGATTTAAGCCCAAAAATGAGTCCCATGTATTCATTTTAATAGATGAAGTCATGGGCAATGTAACATACGAAATGTAACCTTTTTATTTCAGCTAGCAATAAAGAGCATAATTACTGTTTTCTAGGCACCTTACTTGGAAATAAAGAAGCAGATGGATAAACAGGACCCGCTTGCGCATCCTCTTCTACAATGGTATAAAATTGACCCACATGAAATGATAATTATAAAAGTACCAAACTGAATGAGTAATTACTTCCCAGTTTAATTTTGTTTAAGCTCACCCTAAGAATCACTGTCAGGGCTGACATTTGCAAGTGCATTTGTTTCTGGACTGTTTCTGAACCTCATCTGGGTCCCCTGAAGACATTGGAAAGCCTCCAGCTGATTTGTATGGCCTCACATCTGATTTTCTAGTCAAAATTTGGTCTACTTTGATCAAATAGGTTCAAATGCCAGCAGCCGAGTTCTTTGTGACAGGCATTCTGCAATGTTTTTAAGAAGAAAGTTCTGATTTGTTATCATATCTAATACATCTAACTATTTCTTATTTTAGGGTTATTTCTAGTAATAGATCACATATTGTGAAGCTACCAGTGAATAGGGTAAGTGTCTGTGGGTTCCTTTTCCTGTTCTTTCTTATTTTATCATTTCTTATGGCTTGTTTTAGCATTTTAGGTGGGATTCACAGGGCCAAATGTAGGTGTCTACATTCAAACTAGTCATCTATGTTCCATTAATAGACAGTGGAAAGAAATAGGCAGTTTTAGGTCATGAGTCATAGAATCATGTTATGAATACCTAAAATAGGTCAAAGGAATCGTGCTCTGAAAGACCCTGTTTAAGGTGAGTAGCTCAAATGCAAGTTCTACCTTGTAGTCATCTGAGAGTGGTGAGAAGAACCTCACTTTGGTTTTTGTTACCATACAGAATATTGGATACAGGATTGTGTAAAAAGCAATGCACATATGAACATGACATGTGCCTAGAGATTGAAATGTGAGAATGCTGTAAAAAAGAATATGGCTCTGGAATTTTAGAGGGATGATGTTGAGATTCATTTCTGGTTATGTGTTCCTCTCATCCTTTGATTAAGGGTGTAGTAATCTGCAGCCTTTCAAATCTGAGCTTTAATTCAAAGCTAGCTCTCATCAAAATTCCGTGATGAAATTGTTCAGTTTAATTATTTTACTAGAATCATTTCAGGCTGAAATCTGTTTCAGAAACTTATATATGTTCGTAAGCCCTGAAGTATTTTTACTGTTTGATTTGGAATAAAAACTATGGTAACGAGACTGATTTCAACTTAGTTCACATAGGTATTTTGATGCCGTAATATATTGTGTGAAACAGCATGATATTTTAAGAACTGCCATTCTGGAAATACAATGTTTTTGTGTTAATCAACTTCTTTTCACTCATGCACTGTTGTATTTTACAGCAACTAAAGTTTATGCACACTCCCCACCAGTTCCTTCTTCTCAGTAGTCCACCAGCCAAAGAATCCAATTTCCGAGCTGCTAAAAATCTCTATGGAAGTACCTTTGCATTTCAGTGAGTACATATATTTATATTAATCAAAGGTTACCAAAATGCCAAAGCTATTTTTTTCCCTTGCCATTTGAGGTTTACCACTGTGAATTTATTGTTTTAAACGGACTGTTGATTTTATTTTGAATTTTACACTGTGGATTTTAACCCTTTCATTTTATTTTTCCAGTGGTTCACACATTGAAAATTGGCATTCCATCCTGAGGAACGGCTTAGTTGTTGCTTCCAATACCAGGCTGCAGGTAAATAATAGATTAAATGGACTTCAGCTAACCTGCGTATGTTTGATTACATAATAATCTCAGACAGGTTTTCAAGGGGTCTGACGTTGGTGCACACGTAGGTGGCAAAAAAGGGCGATTGCAAATACCCTCATGTTTCACTGAAAACGATACTATTCTGAAGCAATTAAAATGAAACAATGTATTTGCTTATATCAGTGGCAAAAATCCCATTGTCTTCAATGTAATTGCAGTTTCAGTTTTGCATTGCACAGCAGTACCTCCAGGAGGCTTAGCTCGGTATTGCTTAAAAGCAATCTCACACTTAAGATCCACATAAACTCTATCTATATTATAGGATCCAAAAGCACCCTAGGTTTACAGAAGCTGGGTTTAAGCATTTCATCTCCTTTGGTTCCCTTGAGAAAGGAGTATGAGTGCTGGCCGGGAGGAGCTATTGCAAACTTCAGTTTGGTTCCCCAGGCTGAATTATCAGGAGAGCAGTACTGCAGAGCAAAATAGGCAGAGCCAGAGGGACTGAGGAGCTATTACTCAGAGTATTTTAGCATCAGGGTTTTGACAGCTGTTCCCCAAGAGCAGAATCCATGACCCTGATTACATGCCTTAGAGCCTTAGAGGAGGATATGAGTGTACAGAATAGGGAACTAAGGTAGTGAACAGAAAACCCTGAAAAATAGGAGTGGAAATCTGTACAGTTCCCCTCAGTGGTATAGGTGTTTTTATTAGCATCTTTGGAAGATGCTTCCCCATGGAAGGAACATTTATACACCAAAATTCACTAAAGTAAGCACCTTTTTTTTTTTTTTCCCAGAAGTGAGATATTGGAAAGTGAGGCAAGCAGTAAAGCCCCATTTTACACAAGTCATCATATATCTCTCAAAAAAATGGCATATCCTAAGCCCAGTACTTTCCACCTACCCCAGTACCAGCAAGCCAGGAAAAACAACCAGTTACCCAGCTGTGGGGTCTGGAGGAGTGGGAGCATGTTTGCACACTCCTATGAGAGCTCTGACATCTTGCACAGATGATGTGAAGGTCATTGGGCAAAAAGGAGGATCTAAGGGTGGGGATGACTTTGAAGCCCAGTGGTCATAACATCTCCCTGGCTAGGAGATGATCTGGATTCTCATTTGTGCTGTAACAGCTACTTTTTACATTTTCTTTAAAGGCCCTTTCAGACAAGTCAGTCAGTCCCTGGAGGGGAAGTAAAATTTGCCGCATGATCTCTTTCCAGACTTTTTTGACCACCATTTATTATCAGGCAAAAAATTAGTGTGATGAGGTGGATACTTGTCCACATTAGGACTTGTGCCTTGCATTACTGTTTTGTTAAGATAATCAAATTAATGATAAACAACCACTGTGCTCTTTTTCAGCTCCATGGTGCAATGTTTGGAAGTGGAATCTACCTTAGTCCATTGTCAAGCATATCATTTGGTTACTCAGGTGATATTTATAAATCACTCTAAAGTTGGAGAAATATAGGGGGGTATCTTAGTTTACTGCTTTTCTTATCTGCTTGAATGTTTACAACGTTGTAGTCAATTTTATCTTTGTAGGTCAAGATTTAATTTATTAAAAAAAGACAAAATCTAATTTCCCTTATTAAGTACCTATCTGGATTTGCTCAAAGGTGTTGAGTACATTGAAACTCGAATTGAGGTAGATAGTAACCTCAGTATACAACTCTCTATACGACTCTATACAACTCTAAACAGATGGATGCTCTATACAACAGATCCAACAGATGGATGCTGTATAGAGCTAAACAGATCTTCACTAAGTGGTGGGAACCCAACTCTATGTTTGTGGTTGTTGTCAGTATTTGCCTGTCAATTTAACAGCGGCTATGGACTCATAGGCTTTCAGGACGTGATCTGACAAAATGCATACTCATTTCAATAAAGAGAGTGGTTGCACTGAAATCAATAGAGGTATTCCAATATTTATATTTAAGAATATTCCCAAGTGTATCACTAGGTCAAGGCTACATCGAAAGTACACAGCAGTGTGTTTATTTTAGCATGAGGAGGGGCGGAAACATAATTTGCCCCATTAGTAAATCCAAAAGTGAGTCATGCAGAGTTTTCCATATAAAAGAAAATCATAAATAGAAGCATGATACACAAATGTATATATTAAGAATTTTTTTTATGGAGATTGTAAAATACTGTGATTTTTTCCATTAGTTATGTTTATTTACCATTTAATCACAAGTGTTAAATGTTCACATAATTGTGTGTGTGTATATGTGTGTGTGTAGATATATTTTATTCTGAGAGAGTTATGCTTTCTGATTTTCAGTATTTTTAGGTAATGTCACAAACCATTTTTAGAGCTCAGCATTTTCTACCACTATTTATTGAATTACAATATCAGCAATCTCTATAAATGTGCTTTTAGCTTTTCAGAGATTACTCAAGAAGTATGAAAACTTTAGGGCTCACTACAAGTGCAGACTGCAGTATCACTTTCTAGCTACATGGAGTTTTGCTTTGTCAGCTTGAGTGTGTTTTTCTCATCTCTCTACCTTTCTTTGTCACTCCATCCAGTGTCCTCCAGAAAGAGGCATGTATTTCCACAGAGAATATAATAGTTTATACTGGTAGAAAGTAGGGTGGAGTCCTAGAATCCCATTTCCCTGTAAATCAGTCTGAGATTGCAAACTGCCAAGAAGTGTGGGATACTGGGAAAAATATTAGGCCTGTAGGCCTGTATACAATAGGGGAACGTTATGCAAAGCAACATGAGTAATACAAGAGAGATCTAAGATACAAACATAAATATTTAAATTTCTGAGATGGAGATGGATGCATCCAAACGGGTCAACAAATACTTTATTAATTTTATCTTTAGATAAATTAATAAAGGCTAGGCAGACTTTAAAGCTACCTTTAATTAAATTAACTACTCCTAAAAATAGTATTATAGCGATTTTAAAAATATAAATAAAGTGTTAAAGAGGAATATCTAAAATCCTTTCTCTCAGAATTTTACTACTCTGTCCAGAGTAAATCAGAGTGTATGCTACTTTAGCCTGATTAGGCTCAGTTAAACTCAGACAGGCTGACATGTAACTCTGTTAAGCAACCACCTAAGAGCATTTCTGAGCTGAATTCAGTGGAATTTAAGCTCATATTTAACTACTTTGGCACCTGCTTAAAGCTAATCTGGCTTTCCTAAGGTCCTTGCAACACGTGCAGACGTACAGATAATTTGCAGGATTAAACTGAATTATTCTATGACAAAGTTAACTAGGTTTCGTGGCTCTATGCAGAGGACTGTGATCCGCATCATATTACCTGCTTGATTATCCATCTTTAACTTTGCTTATTATGGTATGTATATGCCAGGATATCTTATATGATTTTAAAATCCTTAGGGATGAACAAGAAGCAGCAGAAGGTATCAGCTAAGGATGAACCTGCTTCAAGCAGCAAGGGCAGTAATACATCACAGGTACAGTAGTGTATCAACTATCTCTGGATACATATGCGTTTATGTTTGGGAACTTGGTAGCTGACAAGCAGGCAATATTGCTTTTGTGAAAGCTAACAGATTTTTTTTTAAATTGTGTGAAATCAACAGTTCCAGAGATATTGCAACCATCAAATTTGGCTCAAGTGCTTATAGTAACAATTTACAGGGTATACTGCAGGTCCCTGTACCCTTTCTGCATGCTTTTCCATGCAGAAATATCTAGAAAGGCAATGGAACCAAAATACAGATTTTACATTTTGACCCTTAGCAAGGCCTTGCTTTCTGAAGTCTAGATTTTTTTACTGAAGAATGATGAAGCAGAAATTGAGAGTGGTTATTGCTGTAAAATGAGTAGCGGTTCACTGATAGCACATCAGTTTTTCTTCTTCATAGTTTTAAACATTAAACCAGTAAAACACTGCTTTATCTAAAGCAAACTCTTAGCAATTATTTGCAGGGCTAAATTTTGAGAAAGAAATCTTACATCTGTCTCCATAGTCAAATGTAAAACGTAAAAAGTACAGTGTAATCTGGCTTTTCAGAGATCTGTGTATTAGAGCAGAAGCCTGTAGGAATAAGAAGGCCGGTAAAATACCAAGGCAGTGGTCAAAGAATCAGTGATCAAATTCTTCTAGGGTTTTTTTCTGCTCTCAATTGTTGATCAGTAATAATGTGATCTTTCTAAAAAATATTATTCAATTTCTAGTAATTTGGAACTTTTCTGTCAGGATAAAGGGTTTTAAAACCCTCCTATGATTCTAAACAAGTAATCAAAATGTTTTTAAGAAGGCTACCTCCTTATTTATTTATGAATAAAACACTGAAAATAGCAGCTCTCCCTTTTGTTACTTTTTTTACTCAGTTTGTCTTACTGCACTAATTAATGTTTCTCATGTTTTTACATTTCAGTCACAGAAGAAAGGACAACAGTCACAATTTTTGCAAAGCCGTAACTTAAAATGCATAGCCTTATGTGAAGGTAAGTCGAAAACCCTTGAAAAATTCTTTTAATCATGTGCATGCTGTTATTGGATGCAAATCAGTGCAAGCTTTAATTCTAGTACTGGTTGGTTTTAAATAAGAGACTATTGGTAGTCATACAAGTACTTGCTAAATAGATAACCTTTATATTTCAGTGCAGAATGTTTCCCTCTTCCAGCAAAACCTACAATGCACGCTTAGCTTTCATGAAATTGTCATATACATGTAGTGACTGATCGTCTGGTCTGCCTTTCAAATGTGATGATATTCCTGTTACATCAATATAACTCAAGTCATAGTCTTATTTGACACCTGCGACAAATGCATTAAACATCTAACAGTCAGAAATAACAGCTTTCCTTTTGAATTGCCAAATAACTTTTCACTGCTTGGGCAAATACGCTGTTCATCTGCTAACCAGTCTGTTCTCCATGACTACTTCAGAAATCCTGTGAAGTTAAAATCCAGTACATGTGACTATAATCATTCCTGAAAGATTTGACCATTCTTTTAACAACTAATGAAAACTTATACGGTTTGCAGAAAAAATAAAGGATTATGAGATCTGAATAAGAACTATTATGAAATTTGAATGTGTCTGATAATTAGACTCACTGGCCAAACGTGTGTGTGTGTGTGTGTGTGTTTATGTACGTAATTCCTCTCACTGGCCAAAATACACATATACATACATGCATACCTATATTTAAACTCAGTTTGCCTTATGTTTTGAGCATTTTCTACATTTAGAAAGTAAAAATTAGTAAGATTGGACACAACATTATTTCAAAATGCAAAATTTAAGTTTATACTTTTTAAAATATATTTTTGCAGTGTTTTTTAAAGAGAAGCAATTAAAATAATCAGATGTGATTCAAAAATGTCAATCAACATGAAACTGCAGTTTGATCTGGACTGAAAAATGCATAACTTCCATTCTAAAGTTTTTATTAAAGATATGAAATGAATCTAGGATTTACTAGTATTTTCTTGGCTTTAATGCCCAAAGTGTTTAAATACAACTTACATCTTTCCAAAACGTTCCTATGTGATAGGAGAGATGAATGCGCAAGACTTTTCACCTGTATCTTTTGTCCCTTACATTTATTAATGGATTTGTGATTTTTTTAAGGGTGAATTTTGAATATTTGGTGAAACACATTTTACCTCAGTGGATAATCACTTCATTTTTCTGTGCAAGGAAGTGTCTAGGGAACATGGATAAAACAGATTTTTAACCAGCATAAATTACAACAGATAAATGTTTGTTAATTTTTTTAAAAGAAAGAGTAGAGTCAAAGATTACAGTTAATAGAAGACCTGATGTAAAAATTGAATGCGCATTTATTCGTGCGGGTGTTTAAGTGCATTTATAGAAATCTTTTCAAATATGGACTCATGGTAAAGTTTCTATCTAGCAAAAAATTAATTCTTTCATGTATAGCTCTCATTCTGCTGCTAAACACCCTATGCTCAAATACATTACTGTTTTCTAACAGTACAGCAAGTGTTTGAGTGTTTTCATAATGCCCTTGATTCGTAACTACTCTTCTTATTTTGTAAAAATATTTGTTAGTTTTCAAATCCCAAATCCTTGGTATCTCAGTTTCAGGCTTCGTATTTTGCATTTAATTTTTTGCTCAGCCATCATCAGACCCAAACATCTCTGTGCCAAAGGCTGATTGATTGACACAGGTCCTGTTTAACAGCCCTATGTCTATTTAAAATCAATTGTTAATAAATACACTTTTTCATTTTTTCTGTTTACTGGTCTCCAGAGCAGGTTTGGGGCCTTCAAAGAACTCTGTTTAAGTGAAGTGCCAAATGACCATAAAAGCAGACTTGAGGTTAAAATCATTCCAGTGAACAACTGGCTTCCATACATCAGACATCTGTGTTTTCTGGAAAATATAATGTATTTTGGAAAAAAAAAATCAAGTTCATCTCCCAGTTTGTAGAAGCAGCCAACTCTGAGCTACTACACCATGCCACAGACACGCACTGGAAAACTAGACGTTCCCAAAAGGCCATTTAAAGTGTATAGAAGAGCAGTTATTTTAAAATGACGTTTTCCAGGCATGTTTTCATCACTCTGAAATTTATTCTTTCCCTAATAGTGATAACCTCATCCGATCTGCACAAACATGGAGAGATATGGGTAGTTCCCAATACTGATCATGTGTGTACAAGATTTTTCTTTGTGTGAGTACAAAACTTCTTTTAACATTCACCTTCTGTCTTTTCTAGGCTTTTTTCCCCATGTTTTTCCCTCTGACAGTTTTAAATGAAAGAGATAAGAAATTTCTTCCTAATTCTTTAAAGGATTACTTGATTTTTAATTTCACTGTGTACTTATTGTTGCTAGGAAATGTATAAGTTAGTGACAATGATTTAGTAAACATTATGTTCCAGAAGAAAAAGTGCAATGAATGCAGAGTTACTGATTCTTCCCACTCTGTAGCGTTACCTCATGTTAGTAAGTCTATCCATGTATCATAAAACTTCTCTTTTGTTAGGATCTATGTTTTAAAGCTAAGGAATTCATTAATGAGAAGAAGGCTTCCTGTCTCCGATGTCAGCATTTCCCCCTCTCACCCATGACACATGTTACGGGCTGACATAGACCTCAGCCCTGCAAAAAGAGTCATGCTGACTTCCAGTTAACCCGTTGCAGTGGTTCCTTTTGGTTTATCAGAGGGGCTATTCAACCTGAGGCTTTTCAGGTAAAAGGGAAGTCCTACCACCCTTCACTCCCTAGCGTTCAGCATCTGCATATAGCAGTGAAGCACAGTAGAGCATTGTAACAGGAAACTTGTTAACATATGGAATAAACACTCTTGACTATTGAATGAAGCAGATTTTTTTTTTTAGGTAAATTCATAACAAACTAATTAAATTTCATTTTCTGTACTTTTTTTTTTTTTTTTTAGTTATGAAGATGGTCAAGTGGGTGATACAAGTATAAATACACAGGAACCAAGCATTCATAAAGAGATTCTTCGAGTCATTGGCAATCAAACTGCTACTGGTTAAAAGGACCACTCTTATTTAATTGATGTGATTTGGAAGCCTTCCTCAGTCTCAAAGCTGGATTTTGAACTGAAGAAGATGCAAAAAACTAATTTATTATTATTATTCTAAGCAAATTAACCCTTTGAATACTTACTGTTTTCTTACTTAGTATTTCTTATCTCATCAAGATACCTAAGATGGTATGAATTAGCAGCTGTAGGGGTAAAAAGTCTATTGATATACTACAACTAATAATAATTAAACAGGCATTTGGGTTGCTCACAATAAACAGACTTTGAAAAGGAGTTTTGTGCTGATATTTTTACATTAAACTCTTCAATTGGAGGTTTTAGTACTGTATACTGGTATTTTAAATTTAGAATGACTGAATTATAACCAAGAGAGAAGATTTTATAGCGGAGAACCTGTATTATGCAGGATACTTTGCAATAAGTAAAATATTCTCATATATAAATACAATAAAAGGCTATCTGGAACATGTAAATTAAAGAGATTGGTTACCTGCAGTTATCTTTGATTCATTTTATTTTACACAGATACAGCTAGGATTTAGAATCAAAGGTTAAAACAATAATACATTGTTGACTTAGTCAGTGAAACCAAATGAAACGTAATGACTCCGATGGTGTGTCTTTACTCTTCTTTAGCCTCTCTGGAAAAAACTATTCATTAAATAGTTCAGTTACATATTTTAATTATACAAGCCCAGCAAACAACTAGAAATTCAGAAGATAACATCCTTTTTACAGATTTATTTTGTATACATTATTTTTGCAATTTCTTCAAGTAACAACATTCTTTAATGTTTTTGCCTTAACTTTAGTGAGACTGCTCTTGTGGTTTAAGTTAGCCACATATTTAAGTGCCACCAGAATTAGAATATTTTTATGTTTGAGTTGATTGTTAATACATTAGAAAATGCAAAGAAATATAAAATTTTACTGATTTCCTCTTGCTGAAATTCTTTTATTAATTTATTCCTAAGACACATTGAGCCCATTCATATCTCTCTGTCCTTTACACTAACAACTGTCTTTTCTCTTAATAAATGGTTACCACCAAGTAAGCAGGTTGGCAACACACATAGGGGCCCGGTCCCTGAGTCATAAAGCATACCGTTTGCCCTGCTGAGCACATTTGGCCCTCACAGTTGCCATCTTGCAGGATCGCACCCTTAAATAAGGAGAGCAGTTGAGCTTGCCCATCCATACACTTCGTACAGGCCACCTCGGAAGGTAAAAATTGACCAGAGAGTTCATACCCTCAATTCTCCATTGTGTGATTTTCATAATAGAGATCTTGAAGAGCCTAATAATGGCACATCACAGGCTAGTGTTTGTTTCCTTTAGATAGAACTGCATTAGAGGGATAATTTTCATACTTTCTAGTAGTGGGTGATTCCTTTTTTTTTTAGTCCCAGCTATACTCTCCTTATTTCCTGCAGTAATTGAAATGCTCTGCAGGCAAAGTAGTGTTATTTTACTTGGAGATGTTTTTAGCAGCTCAGGCTTACTTATTGCTGACCTCAATTCTGGTTTAACATCTAAACCTGTAAACCTGATTCTGTTTGCAAATTCCCCTTTTGCTCTTGAATTTCTGTTGGCTTTCACTACCGTTTGGTGGACCCCTAGTTTGGGAATCACTGCTCTAATTGTTATCTCTTGTTTTGGGATACAAGTTAACTTCTTGAAACAAAGAGGATTCCTGAAATTAATATTTCTGTATTAGGACTGCACTAGGTTGTGCAACTTGCAACTGCACAAAATCAGAGTAATTCAGAAGTGGAGCTGCAAACATGGAATTGCTATCCCTCCATAGTTTTTCCTGCTCTAGGTGGCTGAATTAGAATGTGTCACAGAACATAGCCAAAAAATTAGGAAGCAAGTCCACAAAGATATCCTACAGTGACTTACTGGAATGATTGTCCACTGCTCTGAGAGGCCTCCTCAAAATTTAGGAAGAAAGATGACCCTGAGAGAAGGGGAGAAGCCAGGTGAGCAGTCGTATTACCTGTCCCACGTAGCAGGATCACAACTGAAGCCTTTGAAGGAAGAAACCTGGAATATAGCTATGACAGTAAGTCAGCCTTGGTTTGCATAGTGGTGTCATGGTGCTGGCCGTATATGGAGCCATCGTAAGTGCAACCTTTGAAAAGGGGAAAGAAGTACATCTCTGCCATCTTTTAAGACTGTTTGGAAAATTGTTTTACATGGTTCAATGGGAGGAAGGGAAAGTGTGGAGGAAAGCAGAGCTCTGCAATGTGCGTGGGGACCTTGCTGTAGTAAGGAGTCCACTTGAGAGAATAGTTTTGAGGGGATTGACCAAAGCATGGCGGAGAAGGAAGGTGACCAAAAGTAAAAGGCATAGGGTGATGAGCACAGAGGCTGCAAAACAGTGGGAGAAAGCAAAACTATTCAGGGAGAAGGATAGTTCTGCAGAGGCAAGTGGAGTGTTGGTGGGGAAAAATAAAGGGATGGGAGGTGCCGAGGTACTGATAGGTGGCATTAACAGCTCAGGTCACACCCACGTATATGAAAGTTATGGATGGAAGGAGAAAGGATTGCTAGGGCAAAGCCATAGTGTGGGGCAAAGGCAGCCCACTAGTGGGGCACAGCCCTGGGGAGCTCTGGGGAGCCAGGGCTACGGGTGAAGGTTTTGCAGTGCTAGGACGCCAGCCCAGTGTCACATACAAATATAGGGGCACAAAGAGCATCAGTGCACAAGGTGGTAACGGAGGTAATAGAGCTTGACTTTGGAAACAGCTTCTTATGTCTCCTGATGTCAGTGTGTAAGGAGCTCTGTTTATTCCCTCCATATCTGTAGTTACTCCTACTATCTGTAGGAGTCATCCTGAAAAGCTCCCTCTGAGCAGGAGAGGAGGTCAAGATCCCTAGGGAGCTGCGGGCGTGTTTTCTGCTTTCCCTGCTGTGTCCACATCCGTGGGACTGTGCCAACACTGTGGCTTCAAGGGAAATGTGAAGATTTTCCATGTATTTACTCTCAGCTCTGTGCAGCCACACAAGGGAGCATGCAGGCTTTAAGAAAGGGTGTATGGTGTGTGATTATCAATCTTAATTTCTGTGGTTTTCTTTCTCAGATGACCTCACTTAAGAAGCAGATTGTCCTGATTGAACTCCTACTTACATATAGAGGTATTTGTTTAAAGAAATCTCCTGTGCATAAAAATTAACTTTAAAAAAGTAGAAGGACCTGTTCCTGCAAGGTCCTGAGAGGCTAGGCCTTGTTAAACCCCATTATTAGTGGAGCTGAAGAGCAATGAGCTCATTGCAGAGTCAATCTATCCACGAAAGTATGCTGCTTTTCTTACCAGCTTTATTTTCCTTACCTTTACCATGCACCTAATTGTATAGGAAGCTAAGTTAATTTCCTCACGAGGACAAAAATTGGTTCGGAGGTACTATGGTCATGATCTGCAGGTGCCAGAGTCTATATAGAGTGATGCATCATCTGAGAGCTCATAACTCCACGGGAGTTGAGGGAATCCAGGACCTTATGGGATTGCATCCCACGGAAATCCTCCCACTTTACCAACAGCAATAGAATTAAACTGAAATTCACTTGCTACGCCGTATCTTGATCACTCTTTTTTTTTTAGGTGAAATATTAATCAGAAACTTCTTCTAGGTGTTATATTATCTGCAGGTGGAAATGTTTCTTCAGATCGTTCCTTTAACAAGGTGTTAGTTCTCATCATTTTAGAAAGGTGAAGGGAAAGAGGGAGGTTTGGGGGGGGGGGTTGTAACTCAAAAATAAATAGCCCTTCTAGCGCTGACTTCAAAACTGAAGCAAATACTTGATCATCAAGAGCTGGAATGAAAAAGCCTGAGGAGAAGGTTTTCTTTGAAGGATTTCTCCTAGAAGTTTTATCTAAGGGCGGGGGTTGCATATTGTCAAATACTTCCAAATACTTAACGTTTGCGAGGATTCCAGGGGATGAAAAATAAAAGCTAGGGTCATCGGAACAAAGGCCCTGTGTTATTTCTAAAGCTTTTCCCCTTCCTCCTGATCCTCTATATAAGAGCCATCCTTGAAACTCCCTCTGTAAAGATGCAGGCTTTTCACAGATAGCTTTTAGTGACAGAGAGAAAACAGAGCCCCAGGCTCTGTTACCTTCCTTGGTAGAAATCTGCATGAGGCCATATCTATCTAGCTGTAACCACATACAAAATGGAGCAACCTAGACCACTCCTGGGAAAACTTTCTAACTTCCTGCATCCTACACCAAATTGCAACCCACAGATATAAGCGGTTTGATGGAAAAATTATTTTAATACCTTAATGTTGCCCCCTAATTATAAATTGCCCCATTTATACTTCTGTGAGTATTTTAAACATTGAGAACGGAATTTTAAAAATACACTTTTAAATCTTTCTTGAAATTGAGACAGATGTTTAGCATTCAAGGGGTTAAGCAATATGGGTTATCTTCTTACCTGATACAAATCGGCATAGCTCTGTTTTCTTCAGCAGTGCTACACTGTTTTGATCACTTGAGTCTTTAGCTCCGTATTACTTAACATAGAATGGCCAGTTTGTATAATTCTCTGCTTAATGTTTTACAGGAATTAGCTGATGATGCCAGATTTGTTTATGCTTGTTTTTTTCTCTAAAGCCCTTGAAAAACTGTTACTGTTGCTGTGTAATTTCGGTACTGAAAATGAATCAGATGAATAATGCTAAGATTATGCTTTTGTTAATACAAATCTATGACCATTTCTAAATGAAGACTTTGTGCTTATATCAAAGGTACTATGTCTATAAAGCACTTCCTACTGCAGAAAAATAATCAGTGTACTTCCAATACTGATGAGTACAAAGTTCCAGGAAAGGACGATTGAATGAAGAGGTTCATTATTTAAAAAGAAAATCTAAAACCCCTAAACAAATATGGAAACAGTATCCAAGTACTTAAAAGCAATGTATTAATTAAATGGATTTCTTCTTGGCTCTAGAAAATGTAAGTAAAATGAAAAGAATACTTGTCGTGACTGACGAGGAAATAACTAAGCAGGAGTAAAAGCACTCTGGAATCTTAGCATTTTCGAAACATACAGGTTTTGGGTCTGATCTTGTGTTGTACCGAACACCCACTGAAGGTGCTGAGGGTTAGGCCCTTGAACAAAATTAAGTGTTGTTTTTTGTACTGGTCATTTCTCACTCCTATAGTAAGTTTTTTAAAAGCTTCTGAAGCAAAGGCCCATTGCAAATGAGATCGCGTTAGATGTAGAAACCTATGCATCTTTCAATCTGTAGGCCTAGGTGGAATTTAGCAGGACTGAGCTTTTCTTTGGCTGCGTTATTGCTAAGACTGTTGTAGAGTGAGCAGCAACCTTGTTGGTGAAGGCGATTGAGAGAAACAGCTGTAAAGGACACGGTAAATGGAGCCGGGGTGGGCTCGCAGAGCTGCCTCCCGCCGGCTGCTGTGGCCAGGGCAGCGCGCTGGCAGCGCAGCAGCAGCCCCACCGGCTCCCATCAGCTTTCAGGTTGCTTCTTCGGGCATTTAGGGTCCTACAGCGCTTTATTTGCGTAATGGAGGTGTCAATCTGATGTCTTGCTGAAATTCTTCATTACAAACACTACCTCAAGGTGAAAGACAAGCCTGTTGACTAAGCTATATAAGGTCCTTTGTCTGAAGAGCAGTCAAAATATGTGCAGGACTAAAAGTCATCCAGAAAGTATCTTGAGTCTAGTCTGTCAGGGCAGTAATAATGATCAAATTTATTCCTTGTAGTGCTCAAGTGTAGGGAAACTTGTGCCTCAGAAGGGAAAAATTTAAAAAAATGTGGAGTTTTATGGAAGAAGAATTTTTTGGTGGGTTGAATTTCAGGATTTAGTTTTGAAAGCTTTAGATTAGAAAGCATTGAGCTCCTTTTGTCTTACCTGGATGGAAGTTCTTTACCTGTGCTCACTAGCTGAAGCAAGAGCCGATGGGAACACCAAATGGAATAAAATACGTTGAGCTGCTGTTTAGTGTGACAAATTTAATATTTTGATTGTTTTTTCCTGCTAAGTGTTAGTCTGCCAATGGACAGCTGCAGTGTAAATTACTACCCATTACACTTTGCATTGGGATTTTGTATACAGTATGATACATTATGCATAAGATTTTTGCAAGGGCAAAAAGAATCCGAGTAGATTTTAGATGAACATATCTAGTGTATGAAAAAGCTATTGAAGAATAGATTGCATTAAATATTTACCAGCAAGTCAGTAAAAATCATCCTTATAGGTAGATGTTCAATATAGTTTAGCATTCTAAAAATAATTTTTAAATTTACCCAATATGTATTATATCTTTTGTGATATAATTGGAAAAAGCAGCCACTCCTTTATGTTAACATGAGAATATGCCTATGTTTCTTTTAATTTTACAGCCTTTTTTTCTCCAAATAAATTTATTAAATTTTGTGCACAAAATAGTACTGCAGCCTGCTATTTAGCCTACGGTGCCTTAGAGTCATTACAAATATTTAACAACGTGTACATAATGTAAATACTGCCGAAAGATCACTAAGGCCAAATATTTTCTCTATTCACTTTTTACTGCACTTGCTTTCTATTGCTATTTAAGCCCCTTTTATCCAGCTTTGTAACAGTTATAAGATTGTAGCCAATGTAAATGTTTACTTTCAATAAATCTGAATTTGTTCAACAAGTACTATGCATTTGGGCACTATTTTGAGAACTTTGTTCAAAGTTAAAACATTCTTCTAAGAAGTAAACTAATCTGATACTATTATTTCTTGACTTTCACTGGTCTCAACAACATCGAAAGTTTATGGGTAAAACTTTTCTGCAGTGATCTTTTTAAAAATACTTAGGTGAACAGAAAAACTAGCTTTCCATGCTGTGTTTATCTTAATAGGCTTCACCACTGGTTCAAAATACAAATACAGAAAACAAAACAGTATTTTGCATGCAGAGTGTTGTATAAAATGCAGAAGCATGTCACAAGTTGCATTTTGTAATTGATTTTAAAGAATAAGTCCTTTGACTTGTTTTTTCTGTAGAACTGGTTTTGTCATGAAAACACCGCAAATATATGAAGAACCATGTCATACTTAATGTGGGTATGTTTAAAGTATAAATGCACATCTGCAACTCATAAAATATACAGACATTTGTGGGACTGGTTATTAATTCAGTGAATGTACTATTTTTTCCATTGCCTATGAGAATATTTTATTTTTTAATTATATATGAGTGGATATTAACTTGTATCTTTTGAAATTTTTAGCTTTTGCTTTGTAAAAGTTGTTATTTTATTACTGCAGATTTTGGGCTGCAATAGTGAAACTAATACTATTATTTTGAATGCTGGTAAGTATTTTACACAAATATAAATATGAGACAGAGGAAAAAATATATCATTGCTACCTGAAAAGACTGATAATTTGCCTTTGATTGGTGTCTAGAGGCTGGAGCTTGAATTCTGTGATGCAAGAGAGATTCCTTATTTTGGGGAGCTCGGAGCTGGAAAATGCTGTGACTTCCAAACGTGCAAAGCCAAGGATTAGATCAGTGGTGAAATCTCAGACTCCCAATAAAATCAGTACCCACAGATAGCAGGAAGGACAGGATTTGTACTAACTTTGGCCTAACTGCTACTCCATTACCAAGTCACAGCATCTCAGGGTCTCTCATTATGCACCGTCAATTTTCCAGTAGGAAAGTTTATTACATATTGTATTCACCTATTGAACAGTGTAGTGCGGGGCACGAGAGATTAACAATCCAGACATTAATTGGCAGCAACACAAAAGTATTGCAACAGAACAGGGCTGCTTTCAAATGCACATGCTGCTTTTATGACAGGAGGAGAAGCAGAACGTCTTCTAGGAAGAGATATTGTGGCTGTTGAGAAGAGTATGTGCTGTATTCATTAAAATGTATTTACACATTTGGCCAGCTTCCTTGTTGCGAATTACAGTGCAGTGCGAATTGCAGCAGATAATTTTGCACAGATCACATAGCTAGGGCCCTCTCCAAGAGGAATTTGTCCACCTATAATATTGGGAGGATGCTTATAGGACTGCAGTAAGTGAATGAAGCCAATAGCAGCTGAGGCCCACAGCTTTGCTACGCTCAGCTATCAACACAATGAAAGCTCTCTAATCACTAAAGACAAGAAATCTTAAGGAATGTAGCAAGACTTACTTTAGGGCTCAGTACCTTGAAAAAGCCTAGTATGAAAGCAGGTGAAAAAGAGGAAAAGCACATGAAAAAAATACAGTTGATTTTAAATTGGCATTTTTTGTTAATCCACATAATAGCTCCCTCAGGATGATTTTCTTAAATGTGGCAAACGTTTTCCATTCAAGTTAGAGGGAGAGAAATGGAATTCAATAAAAGGAAATTAAAGCATCAGAACTGGGCATAAGACCCTTTTAGTAGCAGCTCTGAATGCAGCAAGCTCTAGTGCAAGGCATCAACTATTGGATTTCATCCAGTTTCAGAAAACTGGCATTCTGCAAAATGCTGAGGCTGTGGGAATAACACTAACAGCAGGAAGAGTGACTGCTGCCGAAGCAAGAGCAGCACAAGTCTCAAGAGGTTATGTCTGGAAAAAAATACAGGAACTCCTGGCTTAAGGTTTGTCCAACAAAAGCCAGAGCTTATCATCAGCCAAGCAATTCTAATTTGTAACTTTTAAAGAGAAAGCGTTCCATTGTTTGGGGGGAAATGAGAAAAAAAAATGTTTTCTTCAACCTGCTGTCTTGTAGCTGTATAGATCACCATTCAACCGTAGCTCAGTCTAACAGCATGCTTTGGGCAATGCCCCACTGTACTTGCATATAGCAGGCTGAAGTATTTAGTGCAGCAGTGGATTTCTTATAGGTTCTCAGGCAGAATGAAGAATTGCTCATTTAATTAACAAACCCTTGGATCCTGTCTCACATATTTTATTTACATATTCTGATGGACTTTGTACAGGTAAAACAGGCCAGAAATGGATAGATATCTGATATTTTTCTTACTGGTTTTCAACTCTGGTCGTATTATTTTTCCCATGTGAGCTGTTAAACAAACAATAATTTGTAACTGGTTAGAAAAAGTCATGCTCCTTCCTTCCCTCCTAGATAAACGGCTTGGGGTTTTGGCATATTTCTTGTCACCTACATCTACAAAGGTTAATTCAGTATGAGAAAGTTTGAAGATGAGAGGAGACAAAGATCCCCAAGTAATTTAAATATGTATTTAAATGTAAAATATATGTGTATCTGTATGCATGTTTATGTATGTGAATGTAAATAAAAACAGATCTGTTGGCTCAAGGACTAAGGATCAAGATATCACTGTTTACAAGAGACTTGACAAATACAGTGTTAGAAATACTGTTTTTTAACCAATAATCTATTTTCATTGCTTTTGGGAGATCTGATTTGCTGTCTTTTTGGCAATGCTATATTGTGCTAGAGACTTTTAAATTCTTGCCCATGGGGAATTCCAGGAGGCCGCTCGTGCTCTCTTCTGGGTGTGTTACAACTTAGCTGACATGCTGCTCTTGGTGCAATATTCCACCCGTGGAACTGTATTATTTCACTACTTGCCTCTTTATTATCTTCTGCAGACTTCGATTTCAGGCTTGCCATGCTAATCGGGAGGATGTAAATATTAACAAGTTGAAATCTGATCTGTGATTGCTGAGCTGCTCCTCTTTGTAACATTTTTTTTCCACTAAGAAAGCATCCTGTTTCATGGCTATTGCTTGTGAAGGAAACACCATGGTTTCCCTTACTGCCCTATCTTTTAGTATCTCTCTTTCCTCAATTTGCTTCAAATACTGAGTGCTTTGGACCTCCCGCATCTCTTTTTCAGCAGTATCTCTGACAGTACCAGTAGCATTTGTCTCATGTGATGCCTTGATTACAAAAGTCGTTGGGTGGCTGCTAATAACTCACTGAACCTGACTCACTGGCACTTCATCCCTCTTTGTAAAAGGGATGGACTAGGTTATCTTTTTGACTAGAATTTTTTTGTTGGTTTTTTTTTTTTAGTCTTAGGTAGTCTCTTAGTTGTTGAAAGAGAGGGCTCAAAGGGAGGTGACCATTTTGCTGTTTGTTATGTTGTTCAATTACTTCTGTATAGCTGTATTACTTCTGTTCAATTATTTTATATAGCTATTAGCATAGCTATGTGATCTGAATTTCTAATCTGTTGAAGTTCTCTTCTTGTCACTCGATTTTTCACTCATACAGCTAGCCTTTAGAAAAACATTGAATATTATGATTAAAATGCAAAACTGAGGATATTTGAATTAAAATGCAAAAATGTGCAGTCATGAATAATGAAGAAGTATTGCAATTATAGTCCTGCAATATGAAAAGCATATGTGCAAACCATTTACTTACACATGAGGACAAGAACGTGTGGCTAGAAGAGTATGCAGAGAAGGATGCAAGCTAAGGAGTTTTATATGTACACAATTTCCTCTCATAATTCCCTTTCATCTAAGCAAAATTGGCAGTGTAAGTTTAAAATACTCCCTACCTGTATTTCTGGCTACTACTTTAAAGAGGGTTCAGGTTGGATTGCTGGCCTTTCCTTCCCAGATTCTTCTTTTCCTGTGTTATTAGGAAAGCTTACTGGGGTCTTAGTTACTTTAAGGGATGTTATTGATCTCCTAGATTAATGTGCTTGAACAATTTCCATAAATTTGTTCAAAATGGGATTTTTCATCAATAAGCTATGACAGGCATTTGCTTTCTTTCCACAGAGATGTTGTAAGTTTGTAAACCCCAAGTCCATTTACTTTAATCAAACTACTTCTCAGAGGAATGAAAGATGTGACAGCGTGTGTGAATGAGCCATAAGAGGAATAGTTTTTACTTACTTCTTTGTAAGTAGAATTTGCATAGCCAAGGCATAATATGCTTTATTAACAGTATAACAGTCTCTGAAGTGCTCCAAATGAGGACTGCTTTTGTTTTTGGCTTTTAGGGTACTATCGACACATTGGCTAGAACTGAAAATGTTGGCAGTTTCGTCCTGCTTTTATCATCTGTGAATTCACATAATGCTGCCACATTCAATGTAATGTTTTTTTCTAGTGTTGTATCGTGTAAACTGTTCCTTTGTATTGACCACTTTGTCGATCTATATTCACATATAGTCCAGTCTTACAAGCATGAGTGCAAAGAAAGAAACAAAACTACAGGAAGGACATGGTTCACATGGTCCATGCTAACTCCTGAGCTGTGCCTAGAAACTTGTGGGGAGTCAATGCTGGATAAATTGTGCAAGGGATTGTTCTAGCACTTTTACAACCCATAGACATGTTCTATGCCCAGGAATGTCCTCGGGCCTCTTCAATGTTCTTGCGTAGGCATAAGTGTCCCGGGCAAACTCGGGAGATGTGTTTGTCTAGACCTAGATCTTTTTCTACTCTGCAGTAGTATAGCTATTCCTTGGTGGAAGATTACATTTCTAACGCAGTGTTGTGCTCACTTTTCACCTTGTACAGTCTCCTGTGGGGAAAGCAAATGCAAAATGGATGAAGGATGCTATTATTTTGATTTGTAGTGCTATTCCTACATCCTGAGTAAGTACAAGTGATTGCACAGCATGTAAGTCAATTATGGTTCAGACCTCTATAAAAACTTCAATATCAACGGTAATTATCTTTGTTTTCTCTAAATGTATATACATACATATACATGCATCCTTTTTAGTTTTGATTACAAGTTGGTATTTGAATATAGGAAAGTGAGGATCGTTGTATTATCTATGTGGGGATTGTCAAAACTTGTAAAGACAGCTGAGACACTACAGCTCAGTCACGAACAGCAATTTATTCCACTGCTCTGCTGAACAGAGACTACTGAATCCTGTGGGTGGTTTTATAAAAAATATGAGTCAACATTCACTGGAAATTTCAGTCTGTGTGATCAAAACAGATTCTAACCCAAGCTTCTTGAGGTGAAAGGCTTGTGGTTTAACATATTCCATCCCACCAGCTCCCAAACAAGGATTTGATTAAATACTTGTACTTGCTCCTTTTTTTTTTTTAACAGAAACTTTCTCTGGGCAAATAACTTTAACCAAAAACTTTTCTAACTGTAAAAGCCATTGCCAGTTAATCATGGCTGTGTCAGTTTAAAGATGTGATTTCCACAACTTAGTCCTTTAGATTTATGATGCCCTCTATGATTTTTATTTTCTCCCCACATTATGAATGCCTCATTTCTCTTGAGGGCCATAAAAACTTGAAAGGTATAGTAGCAATATGCAACACAGACTTCCTTGCACCCTCTTGCTGGTCTGCATAAAACCTGAATTGAGGTACTCATTTCCTGCAGTTATTAATCAACATAATGTGATCACTTGATGAAAATCACGCTATAGTAGTCAGATATTTTTAAGGAATTTTCATTTGTTTTGTTTCATTGAGCCCCTTCAGCGGTAAGTGAAATTTGTTCTTTCCTTTTTCAGCTGGTTTGAGCTCATCTCTGTATGATTACTTTTAATTTATTTAGGTCAGGAAGTTGGGCCAAGCACCTGAGGACCGATTAACTGAGGAAGCAATTTTGACTATAGGACTGTTCCTACAGCCTCGCCACTTGACCAGAAGGCTAGTGCGAGAAAGACTCAGGGAGAAGCGCTTTTCTGAGCTGCCTTCTGCTGGGCACCATTGCTGGCCCAGCATTAGAACAGCTACCAGTTGTGTTTGCTGCAATACCAGGGAAGTCACCAATCACGCATTTTAGTCGAATGATTCACCTTCTCCTGTGTGAAAAATGGGAGCTGATGGACTGAAATGGAAAAATAGGAAGAATGTGTGAACTCCCTGCTGGACTAAGCACAGTGATATGTAATACTCTGGGGATATAACACTAGGACTGCAGTAGCAAAAACATAGCAGCCTGTGCTTTCAAACGTTTCTTCCTTACGAACTCTCTCCTCGCCTCAGCATGATCGGATTTGGATTCTATCGAGTCCAAATGTCTATATGATGCATACACTGTTCTTTTTCCTTCACAGTCCCCTGAAAGACTTGCTATTCGTACTAAACTCAAGTAAGAGCCTGCCCTCTGCATTTGTATATGGCAATCTTCAGAGAGATCTTCCTAAAAAACTCAAACTTTTTCCCCAGTCAGGCATAAAAAGTGTCATATCTACAGGGTAATATCACTAAGAATCTGTGCCTATTAGAGGATAGAAACTTCTTTCTGAACACGATGCAGCCTTGTGTCAAAGAAGTAGGAACTGATAATAGCAATTTTTCCTTTGCTGGAAATCAGGAGGTGTGGTATATGTTCTTCCCTCTGTTCCAAGAACTCTTTTTCCATTGATCTTCATATTTCATGGCGGTGCTTCTCACTCATAACATATGCAAAACCATGGTACACAAATACAGAACTCTGAAAGAAGATGAAGACAGAGACATATAACTATGTAATATACACCAAAAAACTGAAAAAAAGAAAGAATGCATATTTAACAATACACAGAGGCTTCTTTACCTCGTAAAAATAGCTAGTGAGAGCAAGTATTTTCTGGCCTCTGTTGTTGGTTGCACAGGCAGAGAGGAGAGATTTCTTCCTTCAGCTGCCTGAATGATACAGACAACGCAAAGTGGACCCTGAGGGGGAGGAAGCCTGGGACTCAATACTGAAAACATCTCTTCAGCCTCTCACTTAGGACTATAGGCCTGAGAGTCCCAGTTGATGTCACCTGTCAGACCAGGAGAGAGGGAAGCTAAGCTGTTAAAGCCCGTGATTTTATAAAAAAAATTGAGTCTGGCCTTCAAAGAATGCGGGCAATGTGTTTTCTACAAGCAGTACCAGTGAATGAGTGGCCATAGTGGCTTCAAGATAGTGTTTGGGTGACTGAGAAATGTATGTGGAATGTTATGATGTGCCCTAGGTTTTTTTTTTCCATATTACTAAATCACTATTTAGTGATGCTATCTTTATAGTTTACCTTTTCTCATAAAACTAACTCTAGTGAATTAAACTCATATGACTGACTTACTTTAGCCCTTCTTCTGAGCTTTGTAAATATTCCGAATTGGGAATAAACCCATGAATGAAGAGAGATGTAAGGCTGCTGGAATTCCCACAGGAGACTGGGCAGTCAGGGTATTTCCTAGAGCCAAAATAAAGGACAAGTTGTGTCAATGGAAGAGTGGAGAATGCCCCCACAGCTTTATCTGTTCTTATAAGTGGAGCAGATATTAAATTTAAGTATCTCAATCTGAGGATGAGAACAATATCTCCTACTAGTGATAAACTATAGTGCTCTTCCAAAAAAGCTAGCACCATCTCTGGCAATCTTTAAAAAAGGGAAATGAGCCATGCTCAGTTCTTTAAAAGAATATACACACCTATCTTCAGAGAGAATTCGCTGGTCTGTATTACGGAAACATCTGCCTGCAGCTCCCCAGCAGGTATCTGATCTCCGAAAAAATGCCTTCTATTTCATTCTTTCTGACAGCTAATTTTAAGTGAATCCTTGCTCTGCACTTAGATTTTTGATGTTTTTTTTACAGGGTCCAACTGTCTCCAGATATAGTACAGGATCATAGACACTCTTGTTTTGACTCTTAAGATCCAGCTATCTAATAGTTATCTTCATCCTTTCTAGCCTGTAATCCAGCTTTTCTAGCCAGGCCTTATTAGAACTCCTAAAACTGTCTGGGACCTGAGATGTAGCCAGCAGGGAGGGGGATAACGATGGAATATAAAGGTGAAGCTCAAATTTTGAAGTCATTCATTTTCCTCTCTCAGTGTGGACTCTGAGAATTTCCCAAATTTGCTGAGCTGCAGGATTAGATTTGATACTATTTCCTTTTCCTACTAGTGTAGATTTTGGTTATTTCACTCGATTTTTATTACTGTGATGAATTATGTAAACTGATAATTATATCATTACCAGCTGTGTTGAGGCACCAAAAAGCCTTATCAGACACAGCATTTGGCCACAGTTTGTATGGCCGAAATACATTTAATATGTAAACACTTAAGCACAGGGGGTTTTAAGGATCTGTAAGCACTGAGGTCTAGATTTTTACTTTATAAATCTTTGAGAGCGCTCATCAAGCACAAATGATTAATACACCTTCCTGGCTTGAGAAAGGTAAAATAAATTATCTGTATGAATTCAGTTGAATATGTATGTTTTATGTCTTATAATTCATAAGAAATGAATTGCTCAAAAAACCTATAACATTACTTCGCTTCCTTTCAGCATTAGCCAGAGAGATTTGATTATCTTGGAATATGATGTGATTCTTTTTCCATGTTCTTTCAGTATGAGAATATGGATTGTCTTTTTGCTTGAGATGTCATCCAGAAGAAGGCTGCAGGAGAATACCAGTTAAGATTCATGACACGACTTACAATGCTGACATTTGATTTTAAATGGCTTACATTGTGAGAGCATGCTTATTTCACAAGATCTGTATGTGTTTTATTTGGAAGGAACACCTAGAAATAATCTATAAAAATAAATAAAACTAACTAAATATATATTGTCATGCCAGCAATTGTTAAATGACTATACAGTTGTACATCGAAATTAAACACTTGCAAAGAAGAAAATGTTTTTCCCCATGGAAAGACTGGCCCCAGGGTCAGAGTGAGAAATACACAAGACGCAGTCAGTAAATCTGACCTGTCAAAATGTGCTACCATATCACTAGGTAGCTAAAAAATAGTGACATGTAAGAGAACTGCTCCCAAGCACTCTCTGGTTGGTCTTTGTCCCTGTGGTTCCCCTGATTTCTTCTTCTTTCTCTCCTTACAGATATGTACTTGAAATGATATATACTCGGCAGGGGAGGAAAGCTAGACTGCTAGTAAAAATGGCTAATATTAAAAATAATCTGCAACTATTTGGAGCTTTTATCCAAGCCATAAGAGTAAATGTGTCTGTCTATTTTAAACTTATGCTTGTCTGGAACTATTGCGAAGACTGCATACGTACTTCAGGATGTTGCTGAGGTCACTGATTTAGCCAGGTCCTCTGGATGGCTTGGATGCAGTATGGTTAATATATAATTCCCAAACACGGTGATTGTGGTATTTTAAGTACTTTATAATTGTATAAATATCTGGGGAAAAAATCCACAACATATTCCATTCATCTTTCATCTTCCTTAATTAAAAATACATACTGTCTTCTATAATGTCTTCATTGTGACAGTGCTTTGATATATTGCCATGTGTTATTCATTAACAGGTATTTCTTTTACTCACATCATCATCCTCAGAGATAATCCTCTCACAGCTATGAATATATTGACTACCTTAAGATTTACACAGTTCTTCTAAGGGAAGTATTGTTGTTCACTTCCATTTCAGAAACAGGGAACCTGAGGCACTGAGCAATGACATGACTTGCTCAAATTCCTCGAGCATGGAATACTACCTCCTGTTTCCACAGAAAGCCCATATATCCAGGAACAAATTATTAAGGCAAAGGTGGAGGCAGCAGTCGGTAGGACAAGGGAGGCGGAAGGAGTCGGAGGTGTTAACTCTTGCTACTAGGCGTCTGAATGTCTGACACAGTGTGATTTTGATCTGTGGCTGAGACTCCTGGATGCTGGCACCAAGCAATTGTGAGAGAGAATGAGGTATTCTAAAAAAACTGCAGTGTATTTTCCTGTCTTTAGACTGAGGAGCAAGGAGCTGTAGGGACCTATACTGGGGCTTTGACATTTGGGCCAGAGCTATGTTCACCATCTTGTCCTTTACAAAGAAAAAGTACCATCCAGTGTCACACAGCAGAACAGATCTTTCTGACACCTCACAATGAATGAGTTGTCTTTGCTAAAACGTATATTTAAATAAGCTTCAAAATGACAGTCAGGTCATCAGTTCTAATTAATTGCATCTTACCTATATAATTACAATTTTGAATATAAAGAAAACTAAGATAAATAAAGAAAAGGCAAAAAAGTTGCAGTCTTCTCCTTCCCCCCTTTCTTTCTGATAATGACTGAAACCATTTCCTCAGAAAAGGGTCAAAAAGGCTGGCTTTGCTGTCCACCGTGGATAGGCCCTGCGATCCCAGGTGCTAAGTACCCTTGTGTTTTTCTTTCTCTCTTTGAGTGTGTGGATATTAGTGGGAGCAAAGCACATTACTTAGAAGTCATTACCAAACATCTTTTATTGTAACACAGAGTGAGGGGAAAAGGCTGTGATGTAATTTTATTATCTTGAAAAATATGCAGAGATGAAGCAGAACATCTTAAGGGAAGCCCTGCAAACTGAATAAGAGGCCATTTCTTAGGCCTACTGTTTTTTCAGCTTGGGTTATCAATCAGAAGGGTGTCTTTCTGTCACGAGCTCCATGGGGTATCTGACTTCATGCTCAGTTTTAGTCTACCTTTGAGAACTCCTTCAGCAAGGAAGATTCTGCATTCTGGACAAAGTTCAGACTTTTAAAAATCCCTTGATATCTGAGAACCTTAAATTCCATTTTCAAAAACAATTTCTTCCGTTAGTTGGTTTTCAGCAGGACTGGATTTCTAAACATGTACAACTTGCGAACTCCTGACTGCTACCGGGACTGGTGTGTAGAGATTGCCTCACATGCATGTGCAGCTGCAGCCAGTTGGATGCTGATGTACGTTACAGTATCTGCTTTCCTATTGCCCCAGAAGTAGCATTTCATAGAAATGTTTGGAAGAAGTGATTTTATCAGAAAATGGCAATTCTTTAAAGCCTAAGGATATTTTCTGGTAATGTATTATCTTATATAAATAAATATTAAGTAGAGATAAACCAATGAACCATGAGTGGCTTATATTTCCAAATTCTTGTCTCCTGGGCAGCCAGCTAGATCCCAGTTGTGTTAGGGATCTCTCCTTCTGGAGTATTTCTCTGAAGCAAAGAAGTCCTGAGGATTCCCAGATTCCTAGATTTCTAGATTAGATACAATTAGGAAAATCTCAGGGTTTCTAGGCTCAGTGACCCATAGCTGCCAACCTGGCAGCCCTAGCTCCTAGTTTTGCTGCAGCATATTGAGTTTTTCATTAAGAGTCGTTTAAACACATTCATAGTTAAGGTTTTTGTTCAGAATGATTTGTGTCAGATTTTCCAATCGGGGGGCAATTTTGTAATTCCAATATTTTGTTCTATGGAAGAAAACTTTTCTTCACAGAATAAAAAATAAATATTGACTTTTAACCAGGTTATACTAGAACTCTTCTTGAACTTGGTAGATCTTCCATAAAAATGGGATGGATCTGGGGCATCTACAATTCAGCTAGAAGTTTTGGGAGAAGGTCATTCAAGCATTGTGATAGCTCTGTTGCTTCCTGCTGTATAAGAAGTAAGTAGGTAACTTAAACTCTGATACTTTAATTAACTACCTCTGGTAGTTAATACCTTATGATTTACTTACTCAAAATGTTTGTTTCACCCTGTCTATCCTAGTCAGCTCACCCGAGGATTGGCTCTACCACTGTCTTTGTAAAACAGGTCACACTCCTTTTCGTGCCCCTAGAAGTTTAAGCTTCAAGTTTTCTGCCCCACGCAGGAATTTAAGTTGATATAATGTAATACTATCCCAAATCCTGAAGAGGATGATAATTATAGTTTGTGTTGCATTCAATTTGTAGGATTTTTTCCAGGCTGCATAGAATACATTTACTTTCCTACTACTAAAACCTTTATTTATTTTATAGATATTTTGTTTGTCTGAAGAAATAATTTTGAGTTTACAGCTGTTTTTCCAATCCAGATTATTTCATCACATTTTGAAAGAAAAATGTCTGTGAGCAGAGTGTCTTGGGATATAACTGTGTCTGGTAGTCTCTATTACTTCCTCTGTCTTTGCCATTTACATTTTTTTCTGCATATTCTACCTGCTGTCCTGTACCTGATCTCTTTGTGAGAGCATAGAAAATAAATAGCATTCATGAAAACTTAAAACTCGCTGTTGTTGGATGAAATTTGTGAAGGTCTAATGCAGAGAGATGTCTAATGATATTTACAGGATTGCCTAAATGAGTTACGAGCACTGCAGTGAGATAAAGCTGCTTTTGTAAATTCTGCTAGACACCAGTCTTGCTACTTCTGTAACAGTCTTTAAAGCCTAGTCCCTGGTCCCTTTTCTTTCGCTAGGCTGGTTTCACATGTTTACCACTATTTCCTGTATGACTCCATTTTGAAATCTGTGCTGATTTCTTAAAGCTTTTGTAATATACAGTTGCTAACTCCACATAGTCCCATAAGATCAGCTGCAACATGTTTAAAAGTAGTAATTGGACAAGTAATCCTTTCAGGGGAAAACAAATCATGTCTAGTCGTAATAGCCTTAACAGCACTTATTTTACATTCTGTGCAGTGTTTGAGATACTTTGGTGGAGAGAAAGAGAGGAAATTTGATAATAGGCAACTGGTGAACTAAGCAGAGAAAGACTGGAATGATTTTGCTCTTTAGAGTTAAAATGGTAGGCAACCTCACATGCAATTTTTTATCAGGCTTAACCATTGCGAATGGGGGGAAGTTATCTGTAGAGTTCATCTAAAGACTATATATCTTTCTAACAGAGATCTGTAAGGCTTTATATAGGAATTACAAAGTGAACCACAATGATTTATGTTATGCAGGAACTTGTGAGATGGGAATGATGTTTCTATTTCCCACTATTAAGTCTAAAAACTCGGCATTACTCTTTCGCTCTTGTTATAAGCTAATTAGAGATGTGGTAAGGGTTGGACCTCACAAATTCACTGCCACAAACAGCTGCGTAGAAGTGGTTAATAAACAGTTGCATGTGCAAGATTTTGCCAGCTAGGGCTTGCAACTGCATTTACTCTCCAGTTCCGTATGGAGCGCAATCTTCAGACCACCTATAGGCAGGGGAATACCAAAATGAAGGAAAATATTGCCATGCCTTACAATTTGTGTAGGAATAACTTCACTTATTTTTCACAGGAGAGTTTACTCTTAATGAAACATCCTTCTCCTCGCAGATGAATAATGAGGTGAGAAAATTTGTCACTGGTAGCAAATTATCTCCACCTAGAAAGAAACTTCAGCGTTATTGTGGACAGTCCTTTGCGAACATCAACTCTGTGCTCATCTGCAGCCTAGAAGTCAAACTAAGTGATAGAAATTACTTGGAAAGGATTTCAGAGTGAAACATAAATGATTGCACCAGGGTCACCTGTGTTCTGGATACTGTTCAGATACTGAGATCCAAAATGTTATAACAGAGCTAGGAATTCTGCAGAGAGCAGTAAATATGACTAGATGCGCCATATAATGAGTAGACTCAAACACTTCAACTTGTGAAAAAGGTGTTTTTAAAGGGAATACATATATATAATCATCAGTACCATAAAGAAGGTGAATCAAAATGATACATAACTATTTCCTATAGCACAAGCACTACTAATAGAATTCCAGACAGTAAGTTTAAACAAACAAAAAGTGGTTTACATGTGACTCATAATGAAATTGTGAAATACATTGCCACAGGATGTTGTGAAGGCCAAAAATATGAATACAAGGATATAAATTAATAAAGGGTAAATCTATCAGACGATATAGTGTTCCTACTTCAACCTGTAGCTTACAAAGTCCCTAAACCAATGATAGCTGGAAGCCAAGAGGGTAAATTAGAAAAGAAGAAGAAAAAGCCCACACTTACCTTATTTATAATATTCTTCCCGATATAGCTGCCACCAGCCATTGCTGTAGGCAGGCTACTGAGAAAAAGATAGACTTTTGGTCTGACTGAGTATGGTTTTTCTCACCAAATTAACCATCTGCTTTGAAATGCTCCTAAATACTTTCTGATGATATTGTCTTTAGAATTATTTTCCTTTCATAACCGAGTGATGGCAGGAAGAAATATTTTCAGTACACATTATATATTGAAGGTTTTTCTGTTGAGTCTAAAAAAGGGAAACGTTTCATAATTGTGCTGGTAAATAGATTTAGAAATGTATATTTCAATTATTATAGGTGTTTTGGGCAGAGAGGAGAACCTGACAGAAAAATGAAGAAGCAGGTAACAGCTGCCTCCAAAAATTGATCTAGCTTTAGTAGGAGAGCAGGATCGGACTGTTTTCTTTTGAAAGCATGTGTGCATACACTTTTTGAACAAATATTTTACTGGGCATCTCAAAGGCTGATTTATTTACAGGATTATAAGAAAGCATTTACATGATTATAAGAAAGCAAACAGTATATTTCAGAGAGAATAAATTGCTAAAGCATAATGTAAAAATATGAACTATGCATCCAGTAGGTGCAAACTTCTTGGCACCCCTAGGCATGCAATTCCTTTATCCATTTTTTGCATAACCTTTTTACAAGCAAATAATCACTCAATGTCCAGTGTCGGTATGTTAGTCCACCTTCTAGTTCTAATCTTGACAACAGGAAGCAAGATTCTGATTGGTTCCTAGGGGACTTTGATATTTTAGTGTATCCTTTCATCTATCGTAATTTACTCCTTCTCCTTCCTTTCCTTTATCGTTTTCCCTCTTCTTTTTTTCCCTCTGCTCTCTCCAAACTCGGAATAAAAAATAACTCAATCAACTAAAGATGCAGTGACATTATGCATAAGAAAGCTGTAACTGAAGAAACGTCAGCACACCTAATGGATGCAGGACTGATAAAGCTTTATCGTGCTTTTCAGGCATTCTTTCAGACATCAGAAGCTGATATTTGTTTACATTATTATGTAAAAATAAACCAATCTTTGAAACACCTAATAAAATAATTGTTTTGGAAGGGCAGGCTCACATATCTTCTAAAGAAAACAGGCTAATCCTACATTCACATTAAAACATGAGAAAAGATAGGAAAATACAAAGACTCTCATCAAATATGAATTATATAGAGTATGCCACAGTTGCATTGGCAGATATGCTCCAGGAATATATTAGGAGGAATATGTTTGAAAATGAGCAGGAAAGTGGTTCAGAATTTTAAGCTCATATTAAAAGGAAAGTGAACATTCCTTTTTTTTTTTTAAAGAAAGCATTAATCATAAATTGTTATAAATTGATAACATCCTTGATTCTAAACCCCAGGATGACTCAGTACAAAATGGATCCCAATAGAACAAAATAGAAAATCTAAATCGGTGATGTACTCCTGGATTTCCATAGTGAATACTCTGAGAGAAAATGAAACAATGAGGTGATTTAACAGCTCTGTCCAGTCAAAACAATGCAAAATATTTTAAGTGCTCATGAGCAACCACTGCTCAGCTGCTGCAAAATACCGGACAGAGAGTGAAAAAAAAATTACTATAACTTCTCACTTAAAACAATGAAAAGATTAAAGATGAAGGGTGCAGAGAGCATCTGATCTCCTGTAACCGTTGTAGAAGTGCTTCAGGTACTGCCCAGGGTTTTGCATCTTCGAAGGAACTGCAGTACGCTGACGCCTGACAAACAGCTGCCTTTGCAGAGGGGCTTTGCTTGAGGACTGCCTTTCTCAGGTGTTTTTTTGTACAGTGCCTGGCACAATGAGATCATTGTGCAAGGCTGCTATAGTAGTAGTAATAATAATAATAAAATAATGGTATGTGCTTATGCTGCAGAGGTAGAAGATCTTAAAGCCAAGAATAGAAATACTTACTGTTCCAGCTACTGTATTTGGTTGAATGTTAGCGTTCTGTGCTTTAAACCGGTCCAAGAGGCTAGCATCATCTACTCTTTTGGATCCTTCTCAAAATGCATTTCTGTCTTAAAGACTGCAAAAAATCTGCTAACACATAGTGACTAAATAAATGATAAATCTGGTAACTCAGAATAGAAATTGTGGTTTTCAATGATCATGTTATTTATTTGTAATGGACAATCCCTCATAAGATTAATGAAAAGACAGTCAACTGACTTCAGTTCTCATAGGGCAAACCTTGAATAGTTTCCAGTAAGTAATCAAATATTACTTTAACAATTTCATATTAGACCAGAAGAATTCTAGAAACTGAAAAATACCTTTGCAGTTGGTAATTACTTCAGTAGCGATACTGGAATCACCCGTGAAAGCCCAGCTAGTTGCACTGGACACCACAATGACTAGCAGCATTTGTTACTAAATTGCAACACAGTCTAGACTCCCCAGCAATGTCTGTATCAATGTCATTACCAACTCTATTCAAAATAATTAAATTATCTTCAGAGGAGAATAGGTAATCCTAAGCACAGCACAGAAAAATTTCGTATTTTAGAGACGTTCTCTTGATCATGAATTTTTTCCACTCCGATACCCATTATTTATATCTAAGTTACCTGACTGTTTCAGTAATTGAAATAGTTTGCATGCATAAAAACTAGCACTTCTTCCATTTTTTGCATATTTCAATTTAGTTGAGACTATTCAAGTTCCTATGGGATATACTGGTGCAATATTTCCACAGGCAAATTTATATTACAAGGGAAATATGGCTAATATTTTCTCAGCATTAACAGTATTCTGTGATCCTGTTTCCTTGCTCTTTCCTGAGTGGAGCTTAGTCAGCTGGAAATGCTATAGACTTTTTTCCTTGTGTCCTACCAAATCCCTACACATTTATGGACCTTGATTTTAGTCCATTAAGTTGAGATGAAGTTTTGTGTGTCTTCACAAAACTAAGCCAACTAACCCATTCAGTAGGTTCTCCTACCTTCTGTATTATTCCTGTCTGGCAGTATATGTGTCTGTATTTTTAATTTATATCTAAGTCAAGGAAGCATAATTCTGCCAACATGAGCAGCTGCTGGTGCACTGTCTTTCAGTTTTATGATACGAGTCATTGTAAAATATTCCATTTCTCTAGACATGATCAAACTCTACCATCAAAGACTATATGGACTTCTTTAGCATTTACATGTACACTGATTAAGCATCTACAAAATATCTCATCTCTGGCACTGCTTACTTACCATTGCAGAGCAGTCCATGCTCTATAAATTAGTTTTCTCATTATTATGTACTGTTGGTATCACTGATTTACATAACAGATTTGGATGAATTTGTAGTGACCTCCAGATGCTTATTGACGTTTTAGCTGCTTCAGTTCCTCTGTCCAGTAATGGGTGAATGCTACATGCCAGTACTTGTTACATAGCAATCATTTTTTTAGAACAGGCTATTCTGAAGTTTATTTTGAAAGAAATGATTTTTTTCTTACAGATGTTTTCAGTCACTATTTTTTGCTGACTTTGCTAAGCTATTCTCTACAGCCAGAACACTTTACAGTAGTTCACATTTGTTCCTAACTATGCTTGATGTTCTGATACGGTTTATTCTCTGTCTAATATCTTTTGAAACATCTTCTCTGTAATATAGATTGTCATATTTTATCTGCTTTGTTGCTTATCAACTACAAGAAGGTCAACAACACATGAACATACTATTATGCATATGTGTGTACCTTAATATCCACATTTACAAACAAAAGGAATCTGCGGATAATTTGATGGGCTGGAAGAAAAGTATTGCATTGCAGACATTGGACTTGATCTTGCACTACTGAAGTTGTGCCACTACGTTTGGTCTAGCAGTAGGGTCTGTGTGACTTGGAATGCACTCTACAACTAATGCTGTCATCTCGCAATTTAGATTCTCTCATCGGTGGCGACCTGCAGGTTTCTGGGGCCCCATTTCACAATAAGAAAAACGCTGCAAGAGAATAGAGGGCATATTCTAATTAATGGGTTTGTAAAATGCTGTCTGAGCAAAGAAGTGTTTTACTGTATAGCAACAGAAGAGTCAATTTTAACTCAGCAAGCTTTGCAGATGTTAAAGGCTGTGTGCATTGACTTCATCAGACATTCAAAATGTGTTTTTTGGAACATCTTAACTAGCATATTGGCTAGCATATTTTACCTTCACACTTAGGCCTAAAATACTCTAATTTGTGGCACTGTTAGTCTTGCTCAAAGGACTCTGTACAAATTTCTGTCCTTCTCTAAAACTAATTTAACAATAGCATAAGAGATATTTAATAATTAAACAAAGCATTCATTTTGCAAGAGGTAAATTATGCAAACACACTCTTATACTCAGATTACTAAAAAATAAAATAATAATAAATTCTAATATCTCTACCAATACCAGCTAACATTTACCAAACATACGCCTTTTGGTATGGTGGAAGGAAAGCCAATGTAGAGTCCTCTGTGATGTGAGAAGGTGTTTCTTGCTCTCTTGTATACCGTCACACTTTTAGAAGGAGGTAGAGCACTTTCGTCACATGAGGAAGTTTAAGGATTACAGAACTTGAACTTGACCACTACTGCAGCAGACTATTGCTGCCAGTAGTGATCTACTACCCTACCATTTGGGGACATAATCAGGCATGTTTCTGGATCAATGCATGGCAGTAGATCATGCAAATAGAAAATCTTCTGGCTATGGCACACAGTCAGTTAGTGCACACAGAACTTACTGGCTATGATTATATTAATGGTATGCCCTGTTTGCTGCATCCATTTTGGTAAGTCTTCAGACAATAACATATTACTCCTTTCTGCTGAAAACTGGTAAAATCTAACTTAATGGGCTACTTCAAATGTCAACTGTATTCATACCATTTATTTCAGCTCTCTCGTGTAAGTGCCCTGAAAATCTCTAACCAACGGGTCTTTTTGATTTGCTTGTTTTTATAAAAGTATCAATGAGATTTTGTGAAATTGCTTCTTGCTAGCATTTTTTTCTAGAAACTCAGCAGGACAGTAATAGTGTGACAACAAATCTTGATGTCCCTCTGTGATATTTCTGCTGCTTAAGCTGGCAGTCTAAGACATATCTATTATCCTCTAAAACAGTATTTTCTGCAATGCAAATGTGTTGTCTAAAGCTATTCTGATGTCATTATATCCCTTCATTGCTCACAGTCAGAACGAGAAGTCTCCATAGATTGATCTTCTCTGTTCTTGCTGAGAAAATCAATTTCTGTAATTATGCAATGTAGTTTACTACAGTCAGAGAGACTTTGGTGAAGTTATTTACAATCCTGACATGCCAGTAGATAAATATAACCTATTTATTAGGTTCTGTGAACTGAAAATTGGCCTAACCCCTTCCTCTTTTGCCATGAATTTTCCTTCCCAAATGAAACAAGCAGTGAAGTTATTCTCTTTGGCTAGTGAATCCCACCCCCCATGTTCATTCATTTTGTTGTATTTCTGGGTAATGAACAACTGCCATCAAAACTGGTTAGCACTTTAGATGGAGAGAGGAGAAAAAAGGGAGTAGTTTAGGCTCTTTGCAGCTTACTACAGCACTAAAAATGTGTGCACCTTTTTGACCCTTATCCTTGATACTGTTGGAGACAATGTTTATGGTAGCTTGGAAGGTGGCACCCATCACAACCAAAGATCTCATTTCATAGCATTGCCATCAATAATTTTCCAAGCATCATTCCTAAGGCTACCAATGACCTTGAGAAAAGTATTCACTGAGAGTCTCAGGAGGTATATAAGAATGTCTTCTGAAAAAAACAGAATAGGCCAATCAAAATATCAAGAGTTAAAATGCTTCCTATTCTGCTGGGTAATAAGATTGTGTTTGGTTAAGGTGCTGTTTGTTTGTTTAGGAGGATGAAGGAAATGCTGACATGTTACCATGCCTGAGGGAAACTGAATTACAGTTAGTGGCATCAAACCCAGAGAATTCTTAGAGTCAGGATTGGAAAGGTTTTCCTATAAATTGAGCATTCATTTTAAGAGGCAGTAAAGAGTGAGACAGTGTGGTGCCATTCGATGACTCTAGAGGCTGCATTTAAATCTTTTATTTCATTTTTAATTGCATTATTTCACGCATAATTTGCCTCTAAGAGGCTAGGACATTTGTAGAATAAATACTAAAATTTAGATTGCTTTGTGACAGGAAGGAAAAAAGATATTCCTATAGCTGGTTATTTATTTCTTTGTTTAGTACTTCACATAATACATCACTTTCCATCTGCATCTGCAGTATATTATGAAGTAAAAGCTCTTTTTAGAAAATGCCCTTAGTAGATGGTCACATGTCATAAGAAACCTCCTTAAATAACGAAGATGTTGTCATCTGTCAGGTACTCTGACTACTCATAAGAGTATTGATCGAGATAAAAGTATAAGACAGTTACTGGAAAGTGGAATACTGAATCAGAGAATGGGAAAAAAAGTGAGAATTAATTTGAAATTATTAAAGTGAATCATTAAGCCTGTCCCATAAAGTATCTGTCTGGGGAACTGTGACCTATTCAAGGCTGTTCCCAGTGTCAGCTATGGAAACAGTGGAACTGATTAATGGCACCAGGTGCTGTGCTATAGTCTGGATTTGGTTCTAGGAATAGTATTTTTGGAAGATATTGTTAAAATAATGAACTAATATATATGCATCTACATGTTATTCTCCTCTGCCAAGATTTTAAGACAAATTGGGCCCAATTTTCATTACTGTTTCACTTCTTTTAGTTCAAACTGGCAGAAAAAAAAATCTACATGCCACTCCTGCTGGTTTCCTTCAGCAAGGAAGACAAGCCTGAAGGCTGAGTCCTACCATAACCACCTACTATTATGCTATACTGGACAAAGCTCAGCAGTGCTCATAGAATTTCTGAATTTTTATTGCAATGAAATAAAAGTCAATTTATAGGATTTTCTTTTCATGTCTGTGCATATAGGTCTGCTCTGTTTCTTCAGAAGAATATCTCCATCAAGAAAATACTTTCTTCAGAGACTAGCATTCTCTCTATACCACTTGAAGACACCCAGAAAATTATTTGATTCAAGAAGTCCTATTCTGGTAGAAAGTAACCAGATTAATTTTTAGGTTAGTATGATTCTTGAGGCAATATTCTCACTGGCAATTTTGGGTGAGCTCTTTATGAGGTCATTAAATGTGAGCAACATGTTAGCGTCAAAGTAGTTACCCACTCTCTCTTTGCTGTCAGTGGAAAATGGTAAGAACCTCCACAGAAAAATTTAGCTCATCCCAAGCTAAGTACATATGAGGGAAGGAGTCAACCTCTGCAGGTGCCTATTTCTTTTCACTGGTTACGAACTGATAGTGAATTCCAGGTGGGAGTTGAGTCCCAACCTAATTACTCAAGAGGCTGGTGTTTCAAATACATCTAGGCATCTTATTCACGTGGATTAAAATAATAAGAAGGCTTCAAAAGGAGCTAGGATCCAAGTCTGTTTTACTTCTCTTGAACCCAGTGTGTATCTCTGTGTACCTAAATGCTTTGAAACTCTGCCTTTAATTTTGTAAATTTTATCTTACAGTCTATTTTCAGAAGTGAGCTGGTCACTCTGTCCTAAACTTTAAAATCATTTGAACATCTTTCCACTGGAAATGTGACAAAAAACTAGTAGCATTTTCAAAACCTCCATCTAGGTTTAGCAGCTTCACTTCCCTCTTAAATCTAGTATGAAGGACTTCTTGTTAGCTGGCTCTAGGTCCTCAGCCAATGGAGAATACAAGGGACAGGTGGAGTTCAGGGCTAGATGGTTTTGAGTGACAGTATCCTCTGACTCACCAAGTCAGACATATCAATAGCTTTTATGCCAGACTGAAATAATTTTCATTGCATTTAGGGATTTCAAATAATGTTTTCCTTTTCTTGGAAGTTCCTTAGCCTTAGATACTTCCTATCTATGAAATTGCTGCTGAGTAATGATAACGTTAGAAATTATTATAAACCTTTCAGTATGATGTATAGTTTACATGAAAAATATTAACTGGCTCAAGGAGGGGGAGAGAGAAGGGGGGAAAAAAAAAGAAAAGAGAGCCTGGAGAAGATAAATGGTTTCTTCATAATTTTGTTTTCTGGTGTATGAAGCCAATAACTTCTCCAAGAGCACCTTCCTTTTGAAAATCACTCTCCGCTGCACAGAGAGCTGCTTCCTGAGATGCAATCTACAGCAGATGTCAGACTAGCACCACCATGTAAACTGCAAAATATATCAGATGCTCTGCTGAGTCATAATGCCAGTTTGCCTATGATTCATTATAATTGACAGTTTTGTGCTTAGTGATATGGCAGGTCTTTTCTTTGTCTTCCTATAGCTAAGGTAAACTTTGGAGAAGAGAGACAGTTGAGATCATTTGCTGTTTACTCTGCAATCTTCTTTCCAAGTTCAGTCAGTTTTTCACTTGATTGGTTCACATATAATGCTTAGGCTGCCAGAGTTTCTCTGGCTTCACAATACATCAACAGTTCACCAGCACTTCTTTTTAATTAAGAAAAAAAATTGCAGGGGATGTTCTATGTACAAAGAAAGAGTGTATGGAAAATATGCAAACTCATGCTCCAGTTGTGCTTTAACTTTCTTATAAATCAGTTGAACACACCTTTCATGTCATTTTCTATTTGTAGAGTTATTAATATAATGTAACAAAGCCTACTCTCCATGAAGAGAGTGGGCTTTGTTTTGCCATGAAACTCTCTTTTCTGAGTCCTAGACCACCAACCCCCACCTCATTCTCTTGACTTCCCTGCAGCTTCTGAACCAGAAATACAGGCTTTTAGGAAAGACGCTGTAAAACACTTGTGACTGTGTTCAGCTCAAACCACAAGAGACTTCAGTGAGTCTAGCCACATACTTAAGGTTAAACATATACCTATGTGCTTTGCCAATTTAGGAGTTTAGTGGGAATTCAATGATTGGACTGGGTCTAGGAATACTATTGCATGAGAAAACTTCTCTTAAAATCATCCAACAGATAGCAATGCAGATAAACAGAAAGAAATAATATGTGAAGTGGAGATAAATGCTGAAATTTGGGAAGCCTTAATGCGTTTAAGCCAGGGTTCCGTATGTATGCCCTATATATTATGCCAGGTAAATGCATTTTGATGTACAAGTGGATTTATTTTGGTGAATATTTAGTATTATACTTCTGTGTGAGTTAGATAGCTGTGCTGAAAGATATCCTACATATACATATTCTGTTTATGAACTAACAAGCCCTTTCAGAGTTTATTCAATTTTTCACATTACATGAACAAATATAGTAACGAATTTCAGGACAAATATAGTAAAACAAACAGTCTTATATGTGACCAGTGCTTAAATAACATTTTATTTTTAAATTTTTTTAAAATGCGGCATTTTTAATTCACTTTGTGCTCATTTGGTGAAGCTCATACTATCACTGACAATAACAGATAAATTGTTATAGATAGGAATGAGGCTGATGCATTTATCCCAGCAACTGGGTTTTAAAATCAAATATCTATCAACTAGTGGGGTTTTTAAATCAACTAACTGAGAGTGCTTTCATTTTCCTTTTTAGCACCTCAGGATTACTGGTATTTTTGTGCAGTACTAAACTGCTGCCCCAGTCAGTTCATTTTCATTGCCTAATATCCAGTTACTCAGTTGCCTACCAAAAGCTATCATATTTTCATTCTACAATAATTTAATTGAATTTTTTCATTCTAGAACACAAATCAGGAATGCAGAGCAGCAACATGCTGCGTCCTCCCGCTATTGCTTCCTCAGCATACTTAGAAGCAGTGCAGATGTACAGATGTCTCCTGCGGGGAGCACCGGGACAGCGCGTGCGGCAGGAGAACGATGGCAAACGCTGGCAGGCTAAAGATCTTGTACTCCTTATCCCTTCTGGCAGCTAATCCTTGCTGTCAAACATCACTGAGGGCCCTGTGACATTTTTAGGTTTCTACGACCTTGGAGCAGGAGCACCATGTCTGACAGCTGTCCCAAAACTCTGGAGAAAGTCAGCTTTTTCTGACTACAACACTGCATTTGGATCGGGCTCGCTCCAGGCGCAGCCCTGTAGGGTGCCTCTTGCTGCTCACCTCTGGCAGTGCCAGGCAGTCTGGCACCCCCACCTAGGCACAAGGCATATCAACAGCCTTCGGTACTAAGGCCCAGGTTTTGCTAACACTTATTAGCACACTTAGATTTAGACAAATGTGAAATGCCATCATAAGCTGTTGGTTACAACAGGCAGTGGAGGTACTTGTGTCAGATTTAAGCAAGGAGATATTTGCAGGAGGAGGATGGCTGTTATATTTTTTTTTCTCTCAAGGAGGAATATAATTTTTCTTATCTGAAACATTTTTCCTTGATACCAAAAACTGTTCTTGTTGACACCTGCCCCTTGGGAGAATGAAGTATTTAAATGCTGGTGTTAGCTACCAAGCAAAGGCAACAGCTTATGCATTTAGATTCCATTATTCCTGAAGCAGAACATGCAGTTGGTCCACAGATCTCTTTGCCATCACGTTTTATAAACATGAAATGAACAGTTTACATGTGTGAGGCCTCTAAAGTCAGATTTCAAATAAGAACCTTTTGAAATAAATATTTAGGAAAAGCTCAATGCCAAAATATTTCAGTAAATAATCTTTTAAAATGAGGTAAAGGAAAAGAGGACTCAAAAGGTAAATTCCTCGTCGGAATCTCTACCCTCAAAGAGTTTTAAGACTAGGCTGGACAGGACGCTGAGCAACCTGATATAACTTGGAAATTATCCCTGCCTCAGGCAAGATTCAGATGATGTCCTCCAGACATCCCTTCTGGGCTTGATTTTTATTATGAGTCTGCACATGGGACATGATATTTTGTATCTCATATTAGAGCTAGACCTGACTGGGTAAGTTACCCCTTTTCTCCTTTTTTTTTCTTCACTAAGGGCATTTTCTTGCTTTCTTACTCTCCCATATTTTTTAACTAAAATCTTGGACATAAATCCAACCTCCTTCACCAAGGCTGTACTTTCATTCAAGAGTTTTTTCTTGTTCCTTTAATGTGTAGAATTTTCCTTATTCAAAAGGGCATCGACCTGTGAGACAGTAGCCTTGGCTTTACTAACGCTAGCTTTGACCTGGACAAACTCATCTGCAGACTGGTAAGACAGCTCACGCAGGGCTAGAATATACTTGAGCTGTTCCCAAACACCCTCAGAGAAGGACCGCCATACTACGCTGAGGATACTTTCTCAGAATTGAGCAAAACCTTTGGAATCTGATCAACTTCATCTCCTGCCAACTGTGGCTGGGACATAGAGGCAGGTGAGAAAGTACCGATTTACTGGCAGAAATCCACTAGGGAGGAAAGTATCACTGTTACTGTCTGTTCCCAATAATCGTTATATAGTCTAATAAGGTAGAACAAAATTTGGCACTCAGGAAGGAAAATCCTTCTATGCAGAGTGCATGCCAATCTCCTCAGTGAAGCTAGTAAAAATGATACTTCATGCGAGGTAACTATGGAGAGCTGAGGGCAGCTGTGGAGAAATAGGCTGGAAGATAGTCTCTGAATCTTTATCCTTACTTGTCCGATAGATCCTTATTTATATGTATATGGATATATATATATATACTTTTCTTATATATACTTATTAAGTATACTTTTTCTTGTCAAAAGTAGCTGAGCTATTCATAAAAGAATGTTGACAGCATTAGCATATGAGGATCTTAATGCTTCTGGCTAGCATATTTATTACATTATTTTTCATAATAAAAATTGGATAGGCATTTTTTAACAGTGTATATGGCATTAACGTAAGCTATAATCAGAGTAACACCACAGGTTCTTAATTACAGTAACAATGAACGGGGTAAGCACTTAAATTCTGTGTTCAAAGTTCATTTTTGTACAGGATGTAAATACAGAGAAAATAGAAGGTTTACATAAATTTCAACCATGATGGCATTTGAGGAAAGAAAAACATTCTTCTAATAGTAAGGACGTCTTTTTTACAAATAAAACTTCTATCTGACGCAGTACAGATTTATTTGTAGTCTAGATTGGAATTGGGGAGGTTAACTTAGGTTATTTTCAGCATTAATTGATTGCATTGAATTTTTCACAGGAGACAGGAATTTGGATGATTTTTGTCCTCTTTTCCATTCTTCCTTTTTAATGTAGGTGGCCATGATGGAAACAAATCCATAAGAATAGGTAGATGATGAACAGAACTGCTCAGTGATTGACTAAGGCACTGGTCAAAATCCAGAGTACCAAATCAGCTCACTGCGGTGACGATTAGCACACTATAAAAATGTTGACTGATGAGCACCTTCTATTCTTAGACTCCAACACAACATGACATTTCCTCAAACCAGAGCAATTGAAATATGAGGCTGTAGAGGGGACTTTACCTAAGGGGGAAGGTGCTTGCCAGACAGAAAGAAAAAAAAAAAGAAACAAGGAGTATTGTAATTAGTCTCATGAGAATTATAGTGCCTGAAATGTTTTTTTGAGGGTACTCAGAATTATCTAAAGGTAAGTAGATGCAGTTTGGACCCTAGTGGCTGCTATAATTTTCAGCTACATAGGTAAAAGAAGAAGTTGAAATATGAAATACCAGTATCTGAAGTCTCCAGTATAATAACATCTAACTTCCCCCAAAATACTCACACTCACAAAAGACATGATTTCATAACTGGCACCCTGATTTTCCAAAGGCTTATGAAGCACTTCAGTACCAATTACGCTTTAGCCTTGACTGGCATGTTAGCACTCACATCAGTGCATATCTGGAATGCAGTTCTGTATTCAAAGGTTTTCTGGGTCCCCTACAGATCCCTGCACCCTGCAACCATTTCAGTTGCAAAGTTTGTAAGGCCTCCAAAATCTTCTCAAATAATAACTACAGCTACTGGAAAAATATATAGTGAATTGTATTATGTAATAATGCTATGACTAAGTAGATAGAATTAGACTAACAAACACCATGGTTCTGATATTGGCAATAAAGAAGAGACCTAAAAGAAATCTTTTTGTAATGCACATACAAACCTGTGAGAAACCAGACCTTTCCAGTGCTGCTGACCTGGCAATCTCATTCATGTCTGCAAGCATGCTGCATGTTGAATTGATACTAAATTAAATACTATTTAATATGCATATGCAAAGAGTTACAGACTTGTGTGCCAAGGTATGGTTGAGGTAAAAATTCACAGTGAATAAATTATCACTTGAATTTTCAGTGGAATCTCTCCCTCACTCTGTTTCTTTCTCTTCCTTTTGTCTTATAAGCCCAGCCTAAATAATAAACTTTCTTGACTGAACAAATTTTGTATCTATTTTTTATGTTGTTTGGCCAAAGGAGTGCATGAATCACAAAAACATACACACATAAAAGCTGTTATAAAGGGAAAGAGAATGATCTGTATTCCATAACTGTTGAGGAGAAAGTAAGTACTTGTGAGTTTTAATTATGATAGGAAATATTCAGATCAGACATTAGGGACAGTAAGGAAATAGTGAAGCGCTGGAGTACTTTGCCTAGAGAGACTGTAGAGTTTTCATCCTCAGAGGTCATTCATACTAAGTCAGTGAAACATCTATCAATAATAAAGTGGGTATAATTGATTTTACTGTGGGGCCCATAGGTGACTAGATGACCTTTCAAGCTCTTGTCATCCCTGTGATTCTGTAACTATATGATGCTGTGATTTTTAAAACATACCTCATTGTTCTGTTCCATCTTATCAAGGAAAGCAATCATTTTTTTACAAATGCACTATTCAATATTAGATCAGATGTAAAAACTACAGGGAATAAAACTGATTTCTTGGCTTGAGCTTATAAGACAACTGCAAGCTAACTGTAAAGGTAAATCAAATACTAGCTATCAATGCCACAGAAATGTGACTGTTATAAATAAATTGGCAAATAAGTATCGGGACGTGTGCATTAGGAGCCTACATGTGGCACCAGTTCCAAATGCAAGCTGGGTATAAAATATTCTTTGTGGCCTGAGAGCAAACCCACTAGGGTATAATCACAATGAAAAAAGGCTGTGGTTTATTGAAATATTTTAGCTGCTGGAGATATGGCTGAGAAGGTTACTTTTTCACCAGCAAATTTCCCCTGTCCCTTTGGGTGAAGGCACCACCCTTCCTGCGGTTTAACTGTTTATCAGATTGCTACCTATCTGTTTTTCATACATAGTGAAGCTCTGCTGTTTAAAATTCCTACAAGATGGGATGGGGATGTGTCGTTTATGATTTTTTTTATGTCAAAGGACATAAAAGGTTCATACTGTGAACTCCCAAAATTGGAGAAGGATGCTTAAGTCACAACCTCTTTTAGATTATCTAATTATACCATAGATACACAGCTGGAGCTGTTAAGCTCAATAGGCTTATACGTTATACATGAAGGTCAGGTGTTACAAAGCCTAATATAAGTCCCCTTTAGAAATCTAAGCCAGTAAGACTTTGCCTCCAGGCCTTCGCTGGGCAAAATTTGCCATGCTATATTTTGATTCATATTTAAACAGTCAACAGAAAGCATTTGAAACGATGATATAGAGAATACAAGAGTAGAACTGTTCCACAAAACCTTTTACATTTAGAGAGAAAAGATCTTTTCTGAGCCAAGGTAGCTCTCAAGAAGAAACAAATTATAGCTCTGCACTTGACTTGCCTTCTGTGAAGTATTGTCCAAGCACACACACTTAGGTATGATAATCTGCAATGAAATATACTATTTTATTTAGCAGCAAATAAAATGTGACCTCTTCACTTTAATGAAGAGAGATCTGGAAAACTTCCCATAAATGCATCTTTTCTTGTAGAAAAATGTGAGGTGAATACAGTGCCTAGTTAATCAAGTCCCTTAAAAAATAACTCAAAGCTCCTGGCTTTTAAATCATACCTACAGCTTTTCTAATGACATCGCAAGAAAGTGCTGCCAAAACCACTCCTTACCAGATAATAAAAAATTGTTATCCATCAAAAATTCAGGACACAGTGGAGGTAACCAAGAGGTAAAAAAGCAGGGAGCTTTCGAACGGTGGTTCCTGGCCCATTTTTGCAAATGACTCTCACTAGGAGGTTAGAAGATATTGCTATTTTTGATGGCCTTTAGAATGGTGCCCTGCAGAAGGTTGCTAAACTGGGCAAGAAGAAGCTAAAGGCTCACAGGTGTTTGAGAAATGCTTGGTCTGGTGGAGCAGACTGTCTACAACATTCTTCACAGCTCTCACACAGGGAAAGTCTAAACAAGGGAACCATGCCAAATAGTCAGATTTTGTGCAGTCAGCTTTAGATTAACTTTCAATTAGTAATTCTCAGAAAGTAACGGACGATAGGAACAACTGGCAAATAAACATGAAGACTTTTCTTTAGAGCAATACTACAGTGTGAAGGTTTTTTCTTCTAACTCCTACAAAACATCTAACCCCTGTTTCATGATACAACTGGATTTTATACAATTACTTTTAATCCAGATTCACACACCATAGGGAGTAGTATTTCGTGTTTGTTGATAAGTACTGGGCATCTTTCCAAAAGTTTGGAACCTTGTTTCAGATAATCATCGAAAAGTGCAGATGCTCGTCCAAATGTACATGAAACTCTACCAACACTCTCCCTTTAGCCATGCAAGATGTGTTACACAGATAGTCCATTCCTTTTTTCTTTCAGTTAGAAATCTTGCAAGAGAAAGGCTCCTCTCCCCATACACAGCTTTGAATTCAAACTACTTTCTGGAAGAAAACCCACTTATAAAAACATAGATAAAAGTAAACTCAATCTGCTCTGCAGCCAAAACTCCAAATCAAAACATCTTTCCATGTTAGAAAACATTAAAATGATTTGAATCTTAAATGTTATGGTGAGCTTCTTATTCCTGTAATTGAATGACCCAAAACCTAGAGCCAAACATCCTGACTGAACTTCATCGTGGTTCAAATATGGATAAGAATCTTGTTGTGAGATTTATAGCTTGTTCTTTTCTCATTAGGAAAAAAAAAGAAAAAAAGAAAAAGAAAAGCTGAAGCTTTCTCAGTTCTCTGCAATGTAGTAGGTGAAGGTTTGGATCAATTTCTGATTCTCCCCAAATCACTTATTTGCCTCCTTCACATTTATTAAAATCCCAATAGAGCATAACAAATTGGATCAACGGTTTGACAGGTAATCATCTCATTGCTGATCGCCCACTAGTGTTTCAAAAAGCATCCGGCTGAAACTCAGCCATCTCTTTTATCATCTGTAGCACACCAGAATATTATGAAAGACTGCCAAAAATGTGGGAGAGTTTATAGGAGAAATGGATAAAGTTTCAGTTCTTTCACGAAAAAGCCTGCAGCCTTTAACAGGGAATAACTTTTCTACAGAATTTTTACTCTAACAAAATCTTAGAGTAAATGTTACAGAGAAGTTGTTGATTTCTATTTGATGTAAAGTCTAATGTTTATAAACTATTCTGAGGATTATGTTCGTTAGCAAATTCTATAGGATTTTAGAGTAATGTAAGTAGTATTCTGTCATTGTCATTGTCCTTACTTTTCTGCTCTTTTCACAAAAAGATGGAGAAGAAATTCGGAAGAATCCATTAGCTGGATCAGATCTGCCACGCCAGTATGCAGTCAGGTTATGTGTCACTCAAAATTAAGATTCTGCTCAGGGGTAGGCAGAAAAAGGGATTTCAGCTGGTTCCAGTGCCCCGATGAGGAGGATGGGTGGATCAGGGGTGAAGGGAGGGGGTAGAGCAATCAGAGATTTAATATATAAGATGAGGACCCCAGACTGGAGCCAAATAATGAGGGAAAGGGAAAGTAGATTCAGCTCCCAGATGAACTCTGGCACCGCTCCTGCCTGTTACTGACTGACAGCCACGTCTCTGTATACTCGATCTTCAGTAGAGAGGCAGGTTTAAACATTTCCCCATGATTCCCGCAGGCTCTTAGTGCCTACACCCACCCTAGGTGCATCAGGGCTGTGTTGCCAGGCTTCAGCTCCCTGTTTCATCACCTGCCTCCTTTGTAACCTTGGGAAAGTCACACAGAATTGGATCCATAGAGGAGTGTTTTCCTGCTTCTTAGATTTAGGTGTCTGATTCTCAATCTCTCTGTTTCTTTGTATGCCCCAAAGTCTCTCGGCCTTGCCAGTACAGGCCAGTTTGGTCTCATGCCAAAGCCAGGCATGTTAGGAGCCTCACGCATACCAAAAGGCTGGGTGGGGAGCAAGATGCAATACTGATGACAGGAGTATTTTTAGTCTAACTCAAAGGCACTCAGCTCGGGCATGGTCACAAGCTAAAATGTTAACTCATACATTATTCATAAAACTGTTAGTAGCTCATTCTACAGTTCCTCAGAACATCACTTAGTGCAAGAAATATTCTTCAAATGGACAAAAGAAACATAATGACCACTAAAGAATATTGGTGAGACAGTGAGACAGATTCCTAAAGCAGGATAACTAGAATTTGATTACATTTCAGTGGCGACTGTTCACATGGAGAAGATAATGTTGATGCTATCTATATCAAGTCTTTTCTTAAGGTGCAAGAGAGACTTTAAGTTAGCTAACAGAAGGTGGATTACTAGGAAAGAAGAAAACTACTAATGGCAATGATGGAGTCCCTCCAGCTACTTTGGAGGTTGTTTGGGGTATACCACTTCCACACACCCTGATCAACTGCCTACTATTCACAGATATGCTTGTATCCTGTGGTCAAATTTTAGCAACAATCTTTTGTCTGTGATCGTAAAAAAAACTCTTCTCTGGGGCATATATCATGCTTCACAGGTTCTGAGTATTTCAATGTGCTGATGTTAAAGAATTTCTTGCTATCAGTGTTCCATTTAGCTAATAGTGTTGTTTCTCTTTTGTGTCTTTCTTGCATAAGATTTTGCAGAATGTTTCTTAGGATGGTGTAAAATATTAGGATATGTTCGTCTGGAGCACTGCCTTCTTGTTTTGCTACTTTTTTATTTCCTGTGTAGGCTTTGACTTGAAGTGGTTCTATACAAAGAAATTTACTGGAGAATTTCACACTCAGAGGCACCATGTTCCAGCTCTTTTAATTATCTTCTTCAAGGGTTTAATCATTATCTGCCCAGTAGAATGTCTTTAGTAGCTCGATGCAAAGGAACGGCTATTTTCCCTGCTCCTAGGAAAATGATTGCTTACATGTACAACATATGGAATTAGTTTGCACTAGTTGGCAAAAGGGCTAAGAAGAAGCTGAGGTGATTTTTTTTTATATCACGATTGCTCTGTACTAAACAGCTTTAACAGCTATGCTTAATAGTGACCCCACACTTGAAGCTGCAGAATGCTGCTTGGTATTATACTTTATTGTGCATTGAGGGAGCTTCACTAGCTCTGAAGTTTCAATACATAATACTGAGCAGAACTGACCTAACCTGGCCTTAAATTAGCTAATTGCAAGGTGCTATAGCACTGTTAAACTCAGCACAGGCCAAAAAGCCTACTGGAGACAGAGGGCAAATGTTTAAACAGTTAGTTTAGCTACCAGCATGTTCATAACAGAGACTGTACCATCAACATTACCTACTGATGCAGCAGGGATGTTGCTACATGTCTAATGTCTTTTTTTTTTCAAGACAAATTTGTAGTAACTGACCTTTCTCTTACATTTCACAAGCTTCTGCTCACATGTCCCTAGGACAAATAAAGCCTTACCTCACCGATCTCCAAAGTGTGAAAACAGTCTGTGAGTTAGCTACAGTCTGTGTGGGTACTACGGGCTACCTTCTTTTCACAGGTACCGTTTTTATCTATCAGTAATCTCCTACCCATGTATTTGTAGCTAATGATTGGTTTTTGGTTATATGCAGTTTTAGAGATACATCGATGATTGTCCCTTGTGTGGAAGCATCTAGACTCTCTAGAAACTGTTAAACTTTCCAACAGTTTTTCTCATTTTATTTTACTTGTACCTCACTTTTTCTGCTAGTTAAGATGTATAGCCTTGGGCACATAATAGAGCAGGAATATTTAGGCTTTTCTAGAAGATTGTAGTCTTTTGATGTGTTGTTTTTTGATTTTTGATTTTGGTTTGTATGGACAATTCTATTTAGGCCTAAATTCCATACGGAAGCTAAAAGAGGACTTTTTGTGACATAATCACTGTGTCTCTAGGAATTCCCTACCTGAGCAAATGCCAAACTGAAGAGAACCTGACCATCTGTGGATGTCGCTACCTCCCAGACTTCCAAACTATCGGCTCTGGATTTGGAATTGCAAGAAATGTTGAGATCCCCTCCAACTCTGTCAGAAAGAGACAGCACGCAAAGCTGGAAGAGCAGAATTTCCCATAAGATGTAAGAGATTTCTATTTCAATTAGAAGAATCAATTACAGTGGCTCTCATTGTATGGAATTGTATATTATTCGTGTGGTCTGTGACACCCTGCATAAGGCCTCAGGCTTTACAGATTTGTTGGAAGTCATTTCCTGTTTCCTGCATCACGCCGAGTATGAGCCTGGCCTGCCTGTTCTAACTTCTGCAATCACAGTCTGTCTCCAAACCTGTGCAAACACAGATGGTGTTTCCCCCCAAAAGCTTATAATCTCACAAAATGTAAATTCGTAGTAATGTCCACAGGTATCAATGTAGACACGGCCATGTATTAAGCAGTGATTTGATGTTGTATCCTGCATAACTTTGTTCCTTGTTACAAGGTATCTTTTTCTTTTTTCTCATCTTTGTACTTTTCCTGGAAAGCAGATGCTCTGGGCTTTAACTTACACTGCTTCTTTCTAACTGGCCTGATCCCATCCACTCTTGATTTTTATGAAACCACGTCCTTCTCAGTCTCTCCATCATGAGAGTGCTCTTGTAACGTCTTCCCTGCTCAGCACTGGTTAGCCTGCTGCACTTAGCTCCTGCCCTCGTCTGTGTGAAGGCTGCCTCTTCATGAGCTGCTCTCTCTGGGTTTTGCTCGATGAATTGTCTAAGGAGCAATACTGATGAGATGGTGACTGGAGAAGGGTATGAATCCCTTTAAGGGCCCACAACCCCCTGTCCCAATAAAAAGAGCATGGATAGAAGTGAATGATGTGATAGCCTTTTCAGCCACAGAGTGGAAGGTATAGCTATAGCCTTGCAGACATAGGCACAACATTGAAAAGACGAACAGCTTGACTAGATCTTTAATACATCTCTATAAAAATTAGCAATCCTAGCTGAAAGACACATGCTGCACAGTGGAAATGTCAGTAATTACAGGGCAATCAAAGGGTACAGGGAGCAGGTGAGGCACCGGCTTGGACTTATTTAATTGAGCGAGTGTGTGGGCCAAATGCATTTCTAGTGTAGTGATATCAAGAATGCTGGCCTACCAGCTCCTGAATTTCTTTGGTATTCCAGATTGCAACAGAGAAAATAAAGACATATTAAGGGTTATTAATGACATGTCACCATAATTTGAGAGATATTGATAAAAGACTCTTATTAGTACTGATCTTATGAATTAATGAAGAAAACAAAGAATGTAATGCAAAGCACAGGTGGAAGTGGTTGTTATTTCTGTCATAATTGTGGCTCATGTGATAGTAGCAGTCTTTATTGTTGTTATTATTACTCATATATCTGTTATCATTACTAATAGCTAATAATCTGCTCACTTGTAATAAACATCTTTCCTATAGCCTAAACAGATTAAAATACACTTTACAGATTATATACAGTTATACTCAGAACTAACGGGGAAGCTCATCTGTCACGACAAGAAAAAGACTTTTATATGTATATTTTTATATATAGTTATATATTCACACACGTGCACAAATGTTTTTTTCTCCTAAGCAGGTCATGAAAGGATAACATGCATGGCTTCATAGTTTCATTGTATTTCCAGCAGTTTCTCTGAAAGCAAACAGAGTGCAGAAAACAACTAAGGGTCCATTTGTCATTTTATTTGATTGCTGGAAAACATCAAGTGAGATTTCTGTAGTTAATTTGTTTTGCCACAGATGTGCCCAGTTGGTATAACCACTTCCTAATCTGGGACTATTGTCATAGCGCCATCAACTTTCAGGATGCTATTGCTGGATGGCTCTAATAAATGACTCCTAGCTAAATATGATTAGGAGCAATTCTTGCAGTGATATGTTCTAAGAGTCAAGGAATATATTCAGGATTTTGCAGACTTTTGCAACAACAGTGAAGAAACTACTCATCTCATCCTTCAGTCAGCTGGGATCTTGTGCCTTGCCTGGAGAAAGAATCTATTACGGAGTTCCTAGGGGTCAATAAAGTTCTTAATTTAAATGGGATGATAGGGGATGTAACAGAAGGGATACAAAAGCTATCAGTCTTCAAAGTACAGAATGTCGTTTTGTTCTCAGCTTGATAACATATTGACAGGCATTACGGCTCTGTGTGCAATTTACACACAAATCAGTCACAAATTTCAAAGACTTTAATGTGAGAATATCTGATCCTTAAGTGCCTGTGACCTGTGGATTTCTAATAGTGAACTTTGCAGACATATAGTACCTGGAAATAAATGTAAATATTCTGACCATACTCTATCTCTACTTACACATGAATCCAACATTTATGATTTTAGGAAATGGCTAATGAAAAGACATAAATATGTGCAGCTAGCAGAGGAAGGCACAGACTAAACGTTTGGGTCCACTGGATACTTGTAATGGGATTTGTGGCTAATGAGTACTTTGGAGCGTGTAATGTATCATTAGTCAGGACTGGTTGTGCTATTTGCTTGTGAAGTGATGGAGGCAGAAGTATGGCTTTTTGTTCTACCACAGAACAGAGCTAATTATAACTGATTATGCCAAGCTAATTATAACTAACTATAACAAACTAATAATTAGGTAAAATGATCATTAACCTGTGCTGCAATTCTACTTAGAAAACCTGCTGTGGTCTAGAAGTCACTGGGATCCTGTTGCCGTCAGGCTTTGCACAGCCGCATAGTAAGGTTTCTGACACATGAGCCCTAACTGCAGCAGTTTAGCAATTGCTCACCTCACCCCCTGCTAGAAGCGATCAGGGCCTCCTTTCTAGCTTAAATGCCTGGTGGAAATGGGTTTGCGCTCAGATGCTGGATTGTTAATTGCTGAGACATCCTATTCTGTCACTTCTGCAGAAGAGAGTGGGCTGAGATCATGGATAGCGAGATCCCTGCCCTCACTAGATTCTACACTTGGGTCTTTCAAGGCCTGCAATTCAGCTCAAGGACAGAGGTAAGAACTACAATTAACTAATCTCAGGCTAATCCAAATGCTGGAGGTACCAAGAATATCATTAATTTTCAAGCAAAACAGTATTTTGCTCATTCTAGATATTAATGGCATTGAAGGACTTCTCAATTCACCTAAAGCAAAAGATTTAAGCAGAATGCCTTGTGGAAGGATAACCCTACTGAAAAGTCAGGTCTTTTTAGTCCTCTTGTCTTGCAGGCATTATGTATCAGATTCAGCAAGAGAGAACCATAAGGGAGACAGAGGCTGAGGAAGTGAAGGTGCCCCAGAGCGGACTGCTTTCTCTCTCCTTGTCCATTTTCCCCTCCTCTGTCCCTCATTATAGTTGTACTTTGCCCTGTTCCACAATGGGGCAGCCAAGCAAGTTCCCAGGCTCCTGTGAAGGGGCATGTACAGTTTTGATTTAAAGGGCCCTTTTGCAAATAGACATGACGTGGTGAATTTGATCACCAAAATGTAGGCAGAGAAAAAAAGATCAGATGCTATGCTATCCAAGACAGAAAGTGACATAGCTGTACTAACCACAGTCCTTCCTCACTTCCCCTCTTTCACCAGCCTTTTATTCCTGCTGCTGCTTAAGGCAGTCTAAAATGTAGATCTCTGAAAGCTCGAAGGAGTTTGGATATTATAGAACAATTCAGTAAAATAATTACTCCAATTTAACGCCACACTGGAGACAACAGCGGAAGCACTCCTAATAGACTGCAAGCCAGTGCTGTGGAAGAAACACACCCGTGTGTGCAAGCGAGTGCTTAAACTATTTCTTCTTTTGATGTACTTCTTTTTGTTAACAGCAGTCGTCCAAGCGAGAGCCGGTTTCCAGCGGTGCCCGCGGGAGGCGGCCCGCGGCGTGGCAAGAGCAGAAGGGCGGTGCAGGGCCCTCTCGGACCCTGCTGCACGGGGAGCCGGGCTGGCAGCGAAGGGCCGACCCACCGCGGCGGGGGTCCCGCTCCCTCGCCGGGAGCCCCTCGGGGAGCGCGGGGCCCCGGCGGCGGGCGCGGCGCGCAGGCTGCGCGGGGGCGGGCGCGGCAGGGCCGGCGCGGCCCGCGAGGTGGCAGCACGACACCGCGGGACGCCGCGGGACGCCGCGCGGGGGCCGCCGCTCCCCGCCGCGGCCGCCGGGCCGCGCTGCTGCTGCAGGGCCGCGGCGAAGGGGCGCGCTGCGCCGCGCCGCGCGGGGGCGGAGAGCGCGCCCTCCCACAGAGGCAGCGCCGCGGCCGGGGCTCCGCGGGGCCCCGCCGCGGGGGCGGAGGCGGGGGCAGCTGCGGGTGTACGTCGGCCGCAGGAACACGGCGGAGAGCAGTCTCCGCGTGAGTCTTGTGCAATTAGCGCTATAAGCCGCGCCAGCTCAGGCAGCGCTAAAGACAAAGCGTTATGCAAATCGCCCTCCCCTTCCCCATCCCTCGCTCCCTAGGTCTGGCGCTGTTTCCCAGCCTGTTTTTAATGACACGGTACGCTGAGTAACTTAAAATTAATTATAAGGTTCTTGACTAAAAAGAAAGGGGGGGAGGCTGTGTCGTTAAGCGGGTTTAGTATTCAGAGCCTCGGCCACCTGCACTTGGCAACATTGCCCAGCTAAGGACAGAGCACAGGAGTGCGGGCGTGTGTGTGTGTGTGTGTGTGTGTGTGTGTGTGCGCGCGTGTGTGTGCGCGCCTTAGCTTTAATGACTGGGCTGTGGAGTCTTCTTTAGCTCCACTTTTTGGACAGCTTTATGGGTCGGAGAACGTAGCTGCTGCTGGCAAGGGCTTTGGAGCCGGGAGGAGGTACGGTCTTGGGGGGGGTTAGGCGAGGCAGAGCTCGCCGGGAGCCCCTCGCAGCCTCGGGATGGAGGGCACGGCGGGCAGCGGGGCAGCGCGGCAGCTCTGGTGGAGCCCGTGGGAGGGTGGGCACGGTCTCGCTCCAGGTGGAGGATTGTTTTCTGGCGTGAAGAGGGCATGTGTCCGAGTGTGTCTGTCGGTGGGTTTATAGGTCTCTTTGCTGGAGCTCTGAATTTTCTTCAGCAGACTACTTTTTTTTTGAAGACCTACACGATCGCTTCCCCTACGAGCTGGCTTGTTGCTTTCTGGCATATACTTGTTATCTAGCCCCCCACCCCTGAAGACAGATGCTTCAAAATACTGAGAGGACACTACCACAAAATGTGTTGTGCGGTGGGGAGGACAGCTGGAAGGATGTGAGGGCTAGTGAAACACTTAAAATATATAGCATCTCATGTGAATGTTGTTATACAGAGTTCTGTGTAATTTAGTCACAAGAAAAATACTATAATGGGTCTTTTTGACAAGACTTTTATCTGCATCTCTCTTTCTCTCTATTTCTCTTTTACATCTCTCTGTCTCCTTCTCCATATTCTGCTTTTATTACAAGAAGTTTGTTAATTCGACATTTCAACGTTGCTGCCTTCAGACTGCACTACTATAGGAACTCTTTTTTACAAAACTAGACTGAAAAAAAAAATCCCCCAAACCTCCACTTAACGGCACAACTGGTATGTATAAATAAAATCTTCATTTTTTAAAGTGACGTGGATGTGGTTTACTCTATAGCCTCAGTAATTTAAACAGCACCTATCTGCTGCAGATAGAGTTGCTATGCACGTCTCTACTAGTGAGTTTGAAAATTCGAACACGGCTTTGATTTATTTCCTTTCTATCAGTGATTAATGCGCCGTAATTAGCTAATCTCAAAGCCATTATTTACAACTGGGGCAGACAAAGGGAAAAACTGATGATCCAGCACTTAAGTCGGTTTGAAATTATGAAATGGAAAGAAATGTTTGGGTCTAGGCTTGGAAGTGGACAGCTCATCCCCAGCGTTGTAGTAGTAATAGTAATAATAACAATAACAATATTTTAGTTGATCCATTAGTTATCCCTGGATTTTTTTCGGCCGAAAATTTACTCGCATCCACTTTGAAATATATAAAAAAAAAAAAGAAGCATCTGCTGGGAATCTTCCCTCTGTCCCTTTGTTGTTGTCGTAAGGAAAGAAATTCAACGCGTGCCGCCCAGGCGTGCGGCCGGCGGAACCGCGCCGCCGGGGAAGCCCGCGGCCCCGCGCGCGGCGGCGGCGTGCCGGGCGCGGCGGGCGCAGCCCACACGTGCCCGCCGCGGGGGCTCCGCGCTGCCGGGCGGGGAGCCGCGGAGCACGCGCGGAGCTCGGCGTCGGGCCGGGGGCGGGCGCCGGCCGGCCCCCCGCGGCTGCCCGGGCTCCGAGTGGCCCCGAGCGGGACGCGGCTGGCGGGGGGGAAGCGGGCGCCGGTGGGTGGCGGGGCCGCGGCTGCGGTGCGCTTCGCGGCGCCGCCCGCGGCGTGTCCGGGCCGTGGCTGGGTTCCGCGGCCCGCCGGCTTCGTAAGCGCTCCGCGGGGGTCCCGTCGCCGTTAAATGCTGAGATTTGTCGCTTTCCCTCGCTTTCTCTTTGACTGTGGGAATCTGGGATCTGATAACAACAGCCCCCCCGGGAAGATAGGGAAGCTTTCGTTTGATCTGGAAATTGGGGGAGGGGAGCGGGAAATATCTATGAAAATAGCAGTGAGTGGAAAAAAAGCAATTCTATTAGGAAATAAAAAAAAAATAAGAGAGGCGCGAGGAGAGGAGCAGAGCAAAGGTGTCTGGGGTGAACAGGCGCTGATTGTGCAAGAGGAGAGGTGCAAATGTTCTTTGTTCCGAGGCGCCTTGCCAAAGGCACACAAAAATCATCATTATCGTCAAAATATATTAGCACTTACAGGGGGGAGAGAAGAGAAGAGAAGAGAAGAGAAGAGAAGAGAAGAGAAGAGAAGAGAAGAGAAGAGAAGAGAAGAGAAGAGAAGAGAAGAGAAGAGAAGAGAAGAGAAGAGAGAAGAGAGAAGAGAAGAGAAGAGAAGAGAAGAGAAGAGAAGAGAAGAGAAGAGAAGAGAAGAGAAGAGAAGAGAAGAGAAGAGAAAGCCAGCAAAGTAGAAACCTTGGGGGACATATATTATAAGCTAAACAGCCTCCACACCCTGTTTATTATTCTTGGGGGGGGGGGGGATCTGCAGCCTTTTCAGTTCCTACTCGCGCTTCTCCTCCCTCCAACCCCCTCCCAAACAAACAATGTATAAAGATGATCACCTCGTGCTTAGTGTAACAGGGCGAAATATGACAAAAATGGGAAGAACCGGGCACGGCAGAAAAGTGAAACGTAGCAGGAATATTCAGAGCAGCACAGTACCGGGCTCTCTCCGTGAGGACTAAAATATCTTCCTTGATTTTCTTCTTCTTCCTTCCCTTCTTGTCTAATGAAGGATTGATTGAGAAATATGAGTTACGTCTGATGCTACTTAGCTGTTCCAAAAATGAATCCAGGCTCTAAACTCCAAAGTATTTTGCATGGGATTTTTCTTCTGAGAAATGCCCGTGTTTGTCCTAAATCCAACCAGAGGAGGGGTTGGGTGGGGGGGACATCTGTTTAATTTGAAGCAATAAATACGCCGGATCTGTGGCTGTTTGGGGGTTTCCATTTTTAAAGATGATTAATCCCACCTCCGCCCCCCTTTGCAATTCGACTGTAAAGAAATGGATTAGGAATGGTATCAAGAAGGATTATTCATTTATATCAGACAGATGGAGCTGTACAGTAGGGTTTCAAAGAAACAAAGAAAATGGTTTCTAAATGGTTGTTTGGCATGAATTATTTGGTGGATTTGCAAACAAGCAAGGCGCAGAACTGTACAGCAAGATGTAGGGGGAACCCATCTGGTTGTCTCTGTCCCTATCTGGAGCTAGAGGGGTGGTTAGATGGGCAGATACGCAGAGGCGCTGAGCGGGCTCGCCCCAGAGGAAGAGGATCCGTGAGCAGCAGGCTGCTCCTTTCCCCGGCTCGCTAAGAAAGCTCTCGCTTGCCCAAGTTTCGCAGCTCTGCGGCTGCAGGCGCTCTGGGCAAAGCCGTGCCGAGTTAGTGCCAGGCTGGCGGGTACACCTGCCGGGGCGGGCCGGGCTGCGCGGCCGCGGCTCCCGCCAGCCCCGCGCTGCGCTCCGCGCTCCGCAGGCGACCTCTGGGGGACATCTGTCACAGCGCACCGACCCGACGGCACCCCTGTGCCGCTGCGCTGCTGCCGTCCCTGGCAGCCACCTCCTCTCCTTCCCGCCTCATCTGCCGACTGGAACCGCGTTTAAAGTTTTGGTTTTGTGAGGAAAGAACAGAGAAGCGACAAACTTTCTGCAGGGTTTGCAGCTGAATGCGACCCCGAATGGTTTTGTGCTTCTCCCGGTATTTTTCACGTCAGCCCCGCGCTGAAATCTCTGGCCATTTCAAACAGTTTCAAATGTGATTGACACGTATGTTAATGGTTTGTTTTCGTGCAAAGCGGCTCTGCAAATTTCCAACACAAACACATTGTGTAGATCAGATGTTAGGTATAAAAATGGTTTATTGATTGAAATAATAGAAGCATTATTTTGATTTGTCCTGACATGATGGCTGATTTATAGATTCCTACCCCATTGATTTCCTCTTGTCCGGGCAGAGGGAAATGATCAAATCTCATGAAAATGCCCTTTTGTGATAATTAGGAACCTTAGATGCACATTTTATATTAACATTCTATTTACTGGGTCTTTTTCTTTCTTTTTTTCTTTCCTCCTTTCTTTTTCTCTTTTTTTCTTTCTTTCTCTTTCTCTCTCTCTCTCTCTTTCTCTCTCTCTATTTCTTTTTTTTTTTTTTCTGATGAGATTTACCAGATTTATTCTCTGCGCCATGGGCTTGGAGCGTGTATGTGTATATTTTTTATCTTTGATACATCTGTTTTCACTTTGCACTTTCAATGAGCTGTAGCAGACAATAGTGAGAGAAACATCTGAAAATGCAAGGAGACAGAGTTGCATATGTGTTTCATTTCTGCGGGTTAGTCAGAGAAAACAACAAAAGGACAGCTGGGGAGGGGGGGATAAAACACACACAGTTACAAAGGGGATGGTGACCCTGGAAGAGGGAAAGGCGAGTACAACGAAAAAGACTGCAAAAACTATGGAAGAACAGTAGAAATGAAGCAGAAAAGACTGTCAGGGGAAACCGATCAAGAGCAAGAATAAGAAGTTAAAAGCCAATCCTACTGGACGTTCCCTAGCCCTCTTTAAAAGGAGAGTTAAGGAAAAGAAAGCTCAGTCCAGATAAACAAATTGGAAAGACGCACCTGCTGAAAATGTATGTCTGATCTGTCTACAGAGAGATGTATGTATGTGTATCCATCTATACATTTATAATGGGGGGATGTAGAGCATCCTAACACTTTAATTGCAGTCATGCGCCGAAGAGGTAAGTCTCATAATTCTCTCTTTTTTGAGCCGAGAACCAAATCCCTTGAATAGCCAGCAATAGTCACATCCCAAGCAGTATTAGTTTGGCTGGACTTTGTGCTTGTTTGTTTGTTTTTGCTACTTTTTTTGGTCGTGGAGGAGACAGGGTTCTGTGGGAGACAACCAGATGGAGCGGGAGGGCAATCCCATTGTCTGCTCTCAAGAAGATCTCGTTTTGCCCTGGAAAAGGCGATCAAAAGCATATAGGGTCCACTCAGGAAAGTAAAAGGGATGGTGGGGGCGAGTAGGTGCATGTGGATTTAATAGCAGTGAAAGTATTACGGGGGATCAGATTTAGCAAGCGAGAGAGAGGGAGCTTTTGAACATCTGTCTAATGCAGCCAATAGAAGTGACATTAGTGATATTGGAGAGAGGGAGACACCGCCGCAGATCGGGCTGGGATTACCGGAGCCTTCCCAATCCGATTAGCCGCTGCTCCTCTCCTGCCAGCGGCGGAGCCGGAGCGCGGGCGCCGGGATCCCACGGCCGCGGTGCCGGGAGCCGGGAGCGGCCCTCCAGCCCCGCGCCGGCTCCCCGCGGCGGCCGGCCCGGCCGGGGGCCGCTCGGAGCGCTGCCCCGAGGCCCCGGTCCAGGGCTCTTCCCTGCCCGCGCCCCCTGCCCGGCCCCGCGCACGCCGCCCCGGAGGGGCCGAGCCGCCCTCCGCGATTCCCGTCAAACCGCTGGCGCGCTCCGCTTTAATATTCATTGATCCAGCGCGATGAAATTCCACCCCGCTCCCGAGGAAACCTTTATTCTCCAGCTAATTGTAATTTACAATTACACTTTACACTTCATCACGTAGGAGGTTAGAAAACAAGATTCTTCCATATAATTATTGGCCTCCTTAATCCTATTCCTCCGCATATCACCCCGCACCACAAAGTCCTATTGTTCCCTCCTCCCCATTTTATCAGTCATTTAAACTAGTATCAAAAAAGATCTCAGTCTGCATAATTTTAGACATCACACCCACGCCTGTGAGCGCGGAGCAAAACGCATCAATGGGTTGTAGCTTCCCACTGGAGGCGAAGCGGCTGGTTGCACCGCTCTGGGACAGAGTCGCTGATGGTGCAGCGCCGAGCGCCTCCTTGCACGGCCAGACCTACCAGCTGCGCGGGAGAATGATGCCGGGCTTCTGCCCCCCTGTCCCCCCCTTTTTTTTTTGATCGCTTGGCAGATATTTTCCCTACAGATAGTTTACCGAGTCGATTAATTTAAAAGCCTTCCTTGATTGATGGCAGACAAGTTACACACACAGAAAGTCACAAATATATTTATGAACTTCCTCCACCTAAACAGATACCTCCTGCCCACACACACCATAAGCCGTACGGTCCTTTCTTGACTGTGGCTATAGGCTCTAAAGCAAAGTGCATCTCCCTAGTTTGCTAGTGCGAGGAAAATGCCTGCAGTTTGTACCTTCAGGCATTACAACATGCCGCAGCCCAGCCTGAAAGCAACACTGCAGCTTGAGCGCAGTTGGCCGCAGAGGAGTATCACTGCCTTCAGCTCTGCCAGGGACACCGCCAGGGGCTGGCGTTTGGCTCTCGAGTATTATCAGGTTCAGCCTTGTGCCTGCCTCATCACAAGCTGTTTTACCACCCGGTAGCAGCTACCCGAAGCATGACTCAAGGGCGGACTAGCATCCAGCTCATGAATTACAGAAATTGACGCCCTGCTTAAAATTCACAGCAGTGAATCTGTAACATTCACATTTTTACGTGACAGTCATTTACAGGGAGATAAAGTCTAACTACTCCTGAGTTTCCCCCTGGTAACAGTGCAAGAATAGCAAGGCAAAGGCCAAGAAGTCTCACACACATGCACATCACACAGTACAGTATTGTGCACCAGTTTCATGATTTGCAACATACTAGTACAGAATATGTGTTTCTGAGAAACTACACATTTTTTTATAGCCAGTAAAACCTTTTCTCTTAAAGTGGTAGCTGGGTTAATTTTGCTAGTCTTTCATTGCTTCAGATCAGGAACCAAAGTTGCTACTACACCAAAAACTGATTTTAATGGTCACAGTCTAGTTTGCATGGCCCCTTAATTAGATGTAGTTGAGATAATCCAGCATAAGGAGTCCACGGTAGCACTGGAGGTATCACAGGTAAAGAAGGTATCTAGGAAAACATGTACAAAGTCTTCGTTTGTTACCCTTATTATCACCTCTGAACTTGCAGGATTCAAACAAACAAACATGCAAACAATGGCCACAAAATCTCCTCCCCCGTTCCCAAGCAACCTTTTTTTTTTTAAACATTTTTTAGAGGTTATTTTCAGATCAAGGGTTCATAAACTTGACCTAGGAAGCCTAGGAATCTCAGGTGAGCAAAGCCTGTTCTTACCAGTATGTCTTATATTGTTTGTTCCTGAATTTCAATTTATTTCACTGTGTTTCTCCTAAGCGTCATGCTCCCCTCCCAGCAAGCTCTTGAGTTATTATTCTTCTATTAAATTTCTGATGTTTGCGATGAAATGAACTGCTACCATCATTCTGGTCATTCTTTGTTCTGAAATAGTGGGCCTTGTAGATGGATGCCAACTGTATTCACAGGCTGACCAGTAAGAGATAGTGACAGCTCTGGGGTTAGACTGTCTTTTTGCTACTTGCGTGTGCAGTTCAAAGCACTATAGAAATCCAGATTCTATGGAATTTGTATGAATTTGTGCCTCTAGGATGATGAAAAATCTCTTGAATAATAAATCCTATTTTCTAGATCCTCAATTTACTTCTCTTGCTTATGAAATAAAGTAATCTGGAAATGAAATAAACATGGAGTGCCCTAAATTGTTTTTTCTATATTTTAAGGTTTCTTTATTTTTTTTTTAGAGCTTTTAACCATAGATGCTTCTACTATCTTTTTAGCATTTTTTTAAATACAATGAAATTAAAACCAAATGGAAATGATGACAGATTCAGTCTGTAGGAATGAAAAGGTGAAAATATCTACAACTAGATAAAATCATCTAGATTTAGCCATGCAATGAGCAGCAAGCAATTTTTTATGTTTTTATTAATTTTATGTTCTATTTACATATTGTATTCTTTGAAAAATGTATCTAAGGTGCTCCAGACAGGCATGCAATAGATTCCAAAATGCATCCGCTCTGACGTGTACTAATATCCATTTTAAAGCTCTTCTGAGTCATCAGTGAAGCACCTGAATTCTCACATAAGTCCATGACTGTTCAGAATGGCACCTGCCTTGTATTGGGAATGCTGGGACTGACAAAATGAATATGATAATGAATATCTAAATACAAAGAGCAGATCCTACTGCTCTATAAGGGTTATATCTTAAACTATTGACCTCCCTTTAGGACTGTGCCTATGAACAAAAAAAGGCAGGGAATATCTGGGTGCAATTCTCTGCAGATGGGGTAAAGTCATGATCCAAATCCTGGTATGGATTTGGCATCGTGAAAGAAGAGAGCTATTTTCATTCGTTCTAGCTGAGGATCAGCCCCATATGGCACAAGGCTGCTAGAGTGGTCATGGACAAATGGAGTCGCTTTTAGAAAATAATTAATTGATAGATCATTTGCGCTTTCAGTATTATTGCAGTTGTTCCTGCCGATCTTGTCAGAGGCCAAACACTGTTGTGCCAGACACTATATAAGCCTGGAACCAAAAACACTGTCCCTGCCCCAAAGAGTTTCTTTTGTAAGAAGGAGACCTTTCTGCCCATTTTGGTTTGTTTGGTTCTCTCTCTGGTGTTAAGAGCACCACTGCACCTGAGTTTTCAGTGCAGCAAAGATAAGGATTAGCTAAAACTTCATGGAGGATGTGAGAGCTTAGAGCTCAGAAAGAAATAGAGAAATGGGAAAGAAGAGAAAGAAAGCCCTTGTGGTATCGTAAAAAAAATGGGACTGATGAAGAGCACTATCCAGAAAGGAGCCAGGGGATCTTGACGTAACATATTGTTCTTTTACCAAACAATATTTTCCAACAGATCTTTGGAAAATGTCATTCTTTATCCCACTATTTCCTATCGCCTCTTAAATCTACATGCGTATCCCAGGCTGCCTAGGCCAACTATGCTGAGGAAGAAAGGAAGGGAGAGGGATAAATGCATAGAGGGAAAAATATAGTTTCAAGCAATAGTGAACTGATTCATATTCTCACTTCTGTAAACCCATCTTTTTCTCCTTCTTACACCCGCCTCCTGTCACACACCAAGACGGTGAGGAATCACTAATGTCTATATTCCATTGCCTGCAAACCAGCCAGATAAGCCTCAGCGTTGTTGTTTTTACATTCCACAGCACATAAGTTCTTGTGATCATGACTGGCCAGCATGAGAAAGGGACTAATCAACTGGAAAAACTGGAGACTTAGTGGTACTTTTTTATCTCCTTTTAAAAATATGGTTTAAACACTTGAAAAGAATACAAAACTGATCACTCTGCTAGTGGAAGTCATTTAGCTCTACTGAGGGATAGCACCCTCAAGTAGCTGATGTACCATTACCCACAAGTTCTGCCAGCACAGCCCCTAACTTAGAAGGTAACTGAGAAGAGTCAGTCTCTGGTTGCACTGGGGTAAATCAAGTATAGCTCAGTAAAAGCCCAAGGAGCTCTACTAGTGTAAGACTGTTGTAAGTGAAGTGAGAATCAAACCTTGTAGCACCAGTCTTTGCAAAGGGCTAATGTGTGATTTGTGCTGTTCAGCTGCCACAGTCCTTAAGCCTGGGCTCACAATGCTTGGAGACTATTGCATATTGTGCCACATATAGTGGTCTAGCAGAGAAGGGAAAGAAAAGGACAGGATCCAGGTTCAGTACTGCGGGGCACACCCAGCACTCAGAGGAGGTGGAGGTGACCAGTGGTGCCAGCGGCAAGCAGACGTCTCTAGCAATTCCTGACATGCTGCAGGCAGAAAACAGGTCTGAGACTAGAGCAACAGTCTGGAACTCTAGGCAGTATTTCTCCATGGTTTAATTCCTTGCCAGATAGAGTATGTGAACTCCAAGATTTCCCACATTTACCAAGTGAAAAGCTACATCAGTGTTTTACGATGGTCAGATTAGCTGAAAACATGATCTTTCCCTTCTTTTCTGAACCCTCCCTCCCTGCTTACTGTCACTTGTCACCAAGGATAGCTTCTTCGGTTCTGTTTACTGGGAGCAATTATTGTTTGGATATATTTTTGATTTTGTGCAGGTGAAAGTATCCTCATTGACTGAAAAGACTAATAAATAAGAGTTAGAAGTTTACCATGCCAAACGATTGAAGTTTCTTAATTTTGGACAGTAATTCTGAAAAGATGGCTGATTTTACATGTACCGGTCTATATGCACTTCTCATTTCACCATTTGACTAAATGGTGAACAGGTAACTGGAGGTATGACATCATATTTAGCAGTAGGACACAGCTATTCACTTGGAACAGCAAGAGCTGTGCACAAAGGAAGGACCTGTTTGTAAATAAATTGTGTTTTAGGTATTCCTCCGTTTTGGCAGCAGAATGAGGTGCACCCGAGTGAGATCATTGCTTTTTTTTTTTTTTTCCCCCAGCTTGTAATTCACTCATCAGCAAATAGAAACCAAATCTCCATTGTCGCAGCACTGCAGATAAATAACTGCTTGGCCACCCATTGTAGAAAATCATGTCCTACCCTTCTACCCTTTTTTGTTGATTTTATCCCCATAAATTTCAACCCACACAATGAAGGGAATTCTCTATTTCTAACAAAAACCCAGGCATTTGGCAAAACAAAAAGTTCCGTTTAATCAGGTATGTTTTTAATCTTGCTACCTTTTTGTTCTCTAAAATTGTTCTCTGTTCAGCACTACTGCTATTATTTGACTGTACTAATGGCAGGGCTTTCTTTGTTATTTCCCGTGAATGTTTGCGTTCTGAGTGCTTGTGTTTCAAATGCATTCAGTAGTTGACTTTGCCTGTTGTGCTTTCAAAATTCAAGAGATTAGTATTCAGCTTTGGCTGCAATTTATACTGTTACCAAAGACCTTTGGACAAATGTAGAATGTAAATATAACCTAATACCAGTGAAATATCTGGGCCAAATTTAGCGGTGACATAAATGGTGGCATAAGTTACGTGCTGGTTATATGTTGATCAGAGACAGAAGGATGAAGCATACCTGGTTACAATATGGTAACTACTGTCAGGCTGGCCTTCAGTCAGTGCATAAATGAGGGTAACGTGAGCTGGTGGGAGGATTGTGTGCGTGTATGTGGTATACGCGTGTAGCAGGGAAAGTAAAGCTTTATCCCACGCTGGAAGTATAAACAGGCCTTGATCTGGACGTATTTGTATTTCATTTCCAGAGTGATGTAAAAGTCTTAGGGCCAATCCGCCCCCACAATGGAGTCAGGTGCAGAGATCTCTGCGCTGTTGCCAGAGAGCTCGAAAAAGCAAGTGAGCCCCGCTGAGGGGCGGCACCGCACTAGGGAAGCAGGTTAGCTCTGACCCCATCAGGCTTTGCAGCACGGAGCCCCCACAGAGCGCAGGAACATGACTCCAGCACTCACCCATGCACCAGTCCTTCCACTACCCGCTTGCAAACAGTCTTCCTTTTGCCACTATTCCAGTCCCTCACAATTTCTTTTTTCTACTTTCAAGCTCTAATTGTGATCCTCTGATGCTTATTCTTATTCTCTTTCCCTGCATTGTTCTAATCCTGCTAATCCATCAGTGCTCTCAGCCTGACCTGGCTATCTACCCCCGGCTGTCTGATGTGCCTCCTTGTTTCCATCAGGGCTGTCCTGGACGAGAGGGCACGCATGGCAGTACCCGTTTGGTGGGTCTGACCTGTGACTTACGCAGCTGAAGCAGGGCATATGTGTTCTGGACACATCAGATGTTGTCTGCTGATACAGAACCTGAGGATCAGCTGGGACTGTGAAATACATATTTATTTAATTAAGAACAACCCCTCCGTTCACTGTAGAGCTTTTGTATTGTTGGGCTGGTAGCGGTTAAGACAGCCACCGTCTGAACCTTTGAACTGTGCGGAAACTGCAGAACGGGTTAAAACCAACAGATGTGTTAAATCTCCTTCTTTCAGGTGAAATGAAAGGCACAATTGAATATCTTATTGTGAAATAGCTGGAAGATATAGAAGCTGCAGCTGGAGGCATATAGAGCTGAGCAAGATACTGTGCAAGGAAGATTGAGTGAGGCCATAATGGGACGTGAATAGGAGCTGCTGCTGCTGCAAGTTCCTGCCCCCCTGATTTCCAGCCTCCTGTCCCATCTTCACACCTCCCCTCTGCATCGTACTGGCATGTGTGTTTTGTGCAACTGCACAGGTAGTTGGAACAGGGACTAACCTGGCTAAAAATAAATATCTTAGTTCCACAAAGTCAGCCAGCACTGTGGCACCACTGGCACTAGCTAAAAATCCAGGGGAATAAGGAGTTATCTGACATGGTGTGTGCAGGAGGGAAAGAAAGAAGTAAGAGAGGGGAGCAAAGGAGTAAGGGAATAAATGAGCAGAAGCTGGGAGACAGAGGTTTTTAGATGCGGACTCACTATGAAGAAATAAGGTTGGGGAAATGAAAACAGCTTTATGCCTCTAAGGTGTATGAGGATGTAACACCTTGCACTCACGTGAATAAAAAAACATTGCAGCAAGCAAATGCCTGTTTTGTAGAATACTTTTCCTTGACAGCCAGAAACAATTCTGTAAGAACTTGATACTGTCTGACTACTTATGTCCTAACAGTCACACTAGGCTACTTGTTTTTAATGCCCCCAATCTTCCAACATGGGTGTTCCCACAGGGGCTCTCCTTAAAGCTACTATCACACTGGAGACCTTTATATGACCCCTATGACATCTGCCTTTATATGACTTGACAAGTGATCAGGGCTCCAGACTAGAAATACCTCCAAGACTGTTTCCCTCTGAATACAGTGCTTAATGTAGGAGAATATTCATTCTGTTTCAGTACAAATTTAAATAATATCAAGTTATTAATATTAATAAATAAAAATACAAAAAAGTAAGTATGCACACTTCAACAAACACCAGTTATCTGCAGACATAACAAGATGCTTTTTATAGTCTTTCCAAAAGCAATAAAATCCTACTGTGCTTTACAGATTGAGGTGTGAGATAAAGTGAGTGTTATTATGAAATGATCATCAGGGTGATGGTGTTTTCTAAGGAACTCTAGTCCAACTATTTAATGGTAGGATCACCTGGCTAGTCTTTTTTTTTTTTTGATATCATACCAGTGGGTTCTTAGCCACTCATATCCAAGACATTTTCCCCCTTAATAAAATAAATTTATATTCATTTACCATAATGAAATTCAAAGTAACTTTCAGCTTAGGCCTTTAGCTTCTGATAACAATTTCTTATGTAAAGCAGATGCTATTTTAAGTCCTTCTCTCTTTCTCAGTCAAGAAATAGTGTAATGGGCTTTGGTTGGCTATCTATAGCAACCCTAGAATGTTTGTTTTTTTTTATTTAGCACACTGTAATGAAAATATTTAATTCATTTGTAATATTTAGAATGTTAGCACCAAAGTCCATTTGATAAAATAAATTTTATGTGTTATTTATGGGGAAGACACTTAAGGATTTCAATAATTCTCTAAAATATTTACATTTTTTTCTCCTGACTTTTTGTTTTACACTGTGTTTTATAGGTCTTCATTTCTATTTGATGTAGGTTTCGAACTTCAGATTTATGGCTCAACACCTCGCAACAAATTTTGTAAATATTCTGTGGGGGCTTGGTCCTGAAACATAAACACTTCTTCCTATTGAGGCACTGAGGAAAAACAGACCCCCTCATTTATTATGTGATATCCAGAAGGCTAAGGAGATTTTGATCTCCTTTTTCAGGAACATCTTCTTCACTAAGAAAAATGAAATGTCATCATGCTAAGGTGAATCACAATAAATGTTATGTCTTGGCTGACACTGAAAAATAAATCAAAGAAAGTTGTGAGAAATATTGGTGACTTTTTTTTTCCACAGAGATTTGGGCCAGCTTTATAAATTAAACAGTACGCGATGACAGCTTAGGGGCGGTAAGTAAACCATTCAGTAGATAATCTCCATAGTAACAAAAAAAGTTTAACCATCTCAACCCAAAATAGCACATCTGGACTTGCCTGTGTCATATGGCATATAATGAACATTTTATTGTTGTCAAAAGTCACAGTACGCAAGAAAAGCCTGCAACAGTTTAATTCTCATTAGCAGAAATAGGTGAAGTGCAATTAATGCATTCACGAAGATTCTGATCCTGTGAATCATTCTCTATTAGCTTAACTTTATGCTGCATAAGGGTCCTGTTGTGATCCATCTGCTCTTTGCAAATTCAGAAAATGTAATCTTTTTCCTTAATGAATGTAGAGCCCAACCCTGAAAATTCTTGCTCATGTGAGTAGTCCCAAGTTATGAGGACAGAATTCACTTCAGTACCAGCTGAGGCACTGCGTTCCTAATTAGCAGTATGTAATTTTAACTACATTAAACTTTAAAGCTGAAGACCTTCTTTACAAGAGAAATGCTTTTGTGTATTAAATCAAAGGTGCAATAATTTAGCTATGGGGGAGCCTGTAACTCAGAGATAAGGACCAAATAGTTGAAGCAAATGCAAAATTTAAATGAATAAGGAGTAGGCTGTGTGTGAAACTCCATATCTGTGTCTGAGAATGAAAGAGAGTTACAGCTCCACTTTGCTTCTTAAGCCACATAAACTCTGGGGCTCTGAGTGTGTAGCTGATGGCAGAAGACATGAGCAGGGTGGCTGGCAGGAGCTGCATGAGGTCCAGCTGATCCCTTGCTGCAAAATTCTCTTTTGGTTTTGCTGTAGGGTATTAGTTTGCCCCTGCCTAAGACAGCTAATGATCAGGGAAGGAACTGGATATAATCTTCATCCTATCTTTGTGGTGAACTAGCCACTTCAGCCAGGTCATCAGCATAGAGGGATGTAGTAATTTGTAGGCATGGGCTATGGCACAAATTATGTCTCTGATGTAAGATGTGTTTTGGAGATGTTGTGCTTCCTGGGACGTTTATGTGCCTTCTTTTGCTGGGAGCCGAGCTCAAACACACACTCTGGGACTCCAGAGCTGTGAAAACATGTGTCATTAGGCAACTGGTACGAACTGTATGAGAACTCGTAGTTTGGTCTAGCGCTGCTAAGGGCAGTCAACTTTGCAAGACGTCTCAAGACTTCCCCTTCAGTTTGCTGCATCCCCACCCAGATACAGATCAGGATCTCAGACTGGGAAGGTAGCACAGTCTCTTTGGTCCGTTCAACCTTCTTCAACCATCTGAGAATGACAGGACAGCTAAAAGGGCCAGTACGGGGTAGTTCTTGGAACTAGGAAGAACCCCTTGATTTATATCAGTAACGGTTACGGAAGATAGCTAAGCCTGTACAGCCACTCACGCATTCCTGGTGTCATTGCCTTCATAAAGCTGGACATACCCAACAGCAGCTAGGCACAAAGTCTGGTGGACTGGGGATGCTCCTGTGTGAATCCCTTCTCATGTTTGTAGGAGAGGGAATCTGACTGTAGCAAAGTTTCCCTGTGTAAAGATCTTTAAGCATAGTTCAGACCTTCTCTAAAGACAAGTCCTAATATGAAGAAAGATGCCTGCCTGTTTCTGCCGAATGCTCCAAAAGTATTCCTTAATCCTGACCTAAAAGAATTGCTTCAGTTGCAAGCCAGGGTTTGCAAAGTCTTGGCACAACAATGTATGTGATAACAAATGATTTGACATAAATCCTTGCAAGACAAAAAAAGCGTATGCAGTAGAGACAGGTTTATAAAGCTGTGTGATGAAGCAAGGTCAGTACCTCTAATCTAAATGCAACAATTCTTGCGTCGCATAACAAGAACCCTCCTAAGCAACCGTTCCACGGCTCACTGAAATCATACACTTCACAATCTTCCCTTTTATGCTTTCTTTGTTAAATAATTCAGTGGGGATATTTTGGATGAGATTCTCATCGGCATACATTTATCTTTTAATACAAATGGTTCCCCCATCTCCTCCCCCTCCCTTCAACTATCTGAGCTTGCATATCATTGTGTGTGGTTCGAGTGGAGGGTATTCTGGTAATTACTTTTCATTATTACATTGCACAACAACATCCTTTACAATTTAAGGTTGCCAGTGCTTCGGCAGCTCTGAGATTCCAACTCAGAGTTTAATAATGTGTTGCTAAAAAAGGGGGTTAAATGTTGTTTATACATTACATTTCTGGACGCGGCAAATTTCACTTGCACCTGCCAGTGGCTTACTGATAAATATACACTGGTAGAAGTTCAACAGCAGTGGGCCAGTGAGTTAGATAAATACCACATGACACCATAAGCATTGAAGGTTAGTGTTTTCCCAGCTCTCACACCCTGGTAGACATAAACTCTTTTCTTAAAACAGATTAAAAATAAATAAATTCTCTTTGCAGGGTAAAAAATATTCAAATGTATGTTCAAAACACAAAATAAATTTCTCTTTACCTCTATTGCAGTCATCTGCTAGTTTTCCTGCTTCTTGGATGTTAATTATGATTTACTCAAGATTTGTGGTCAATTTTTAAGTATAAAAGCATCTCATATGACTGGTTGCCAATTTTGAAGTCTAAAGGCCTTGCTTTATATTGCTGTAGTAGAATAGAAAATATAATCAAAGTTTGACCTTCAACTTTAATCCTATAAACAGAGAATTTGCTTACTTTACCTTGGAAACGGATGTGATTCATCACAGTAGCCCATAAATAACATGTCAAACTGTTAGACTGATCAATGAAAATAAGTTATTGAAAAATAATGTGATTGTAAGGCCTCTATGTAAACTAGCTTAGTGTTATTTTAAAACGAGGAGGGCTTTCAGTTTGGGGTAAATCATTTTTTTTAAAGGGGACGGTTACTAGATATTGCATGAAATAAACATTAACTATGTTGGGCCTGCTCTAGCTATTCTTTTTCAGGAAAAGTACCCTTGAAGTAAATAAGCATTATGCCTACAGATGAAGAATTAGGCTCAGCTAAGATCAGAACTGCAATGGCAGATTACCTAAACTGCCTGTTGCTTATCACTGTGCCTAAAATGAAAACACAGGGTGAGCTCCAAGCACCTGGAAGCTCCAGGACCGGCTCTGGGACTGTAAGTCTCCAAGCTGTAAGCAGAGGTTCTGGAACGTGAACTGGAATAACTAAATACCCACTTTTTCATTGTGGATATTAACTCTGAAGTCTGACAACAGCAGTTTAAATAGGAAGCTGCTAACTATTTCATGGATGGTGTTTTTGACAGAAATACCCAGATGATGGAAACATTTCACAGCTGCCTTTCAGGTGTCTTCTTGGCTCCAAAAAGTCTTTGATATTCAAAGGCTTTGATGTAGTAATACACATATTATTGCTCTTTTATTATCCTGTTAACCAAAAAGCTGCTTTACTATATGGGACCCTGTAGCTTCTACTCTGATTTTGGCTTGCTCTGTCAGCATCAAACCTTGCCCAGCATTTACATCTGCTGCTGGAGAATTTGCTTGCGCTTTTCATCTCAGTAATACTGAATATATTTCTCATCTCTAAAAATTAGGCTAGATATTTTTGATGCCAAAATACGAATAATATTTTTAACCTATTTTTTCAAAAATTATTGTTTGTACATAATGGAGTCTTTCAATATAAATAATTAACATATGAATAGACTGTATTGCTGTTCAATGGGACTGGAAGGCAGTGGAATAGTATTTGATGACAGCTAATGCATATTCCTTTTCTCCTTTAATTGGTGTCATAAAAATAATTAGAAATAAGTTCCTTACCTCACAGAGGAAACATTCTGCTAGGAGTATGTGGCAAATTATGTAGAGAAAGAATATAATATAAACAATGATGGCTAGGACAATAATTTTCTGACAGAGCAGCTCTTTAGATGGATTTTTTTGCACAAATGCAGCTTACTATTTTCAGTTATTAATGTGAAAGTGAAATAGTTGGAGTCAGAAGCATTCTGGGTTTGCGTCATGATAGCTGAGAGGCAAAACTGTCTCCTAGCCTTTTCCTTTGTCATTTATAATTTATTTATTTTCTTAAACCTCTAACCTGGGGGAAGGAAATGAAGAAATGTTAGGAATCCTATGCAGATTTTAGGAAACTGCCAGCAATAAGCAACCCCAGGAATTCATTTATTGACAGTATACGCCCCAGGTGAAACAATATCCTTCGCCGCTTTGCAGCATCTTGTTCCCCGTGAAGTCTCTGTCCACTGCCACAGCAATAGCTCCACTAGTACAACAAGCTCCGGACCCTGCTCCCGGCGTGAGATCTGCTTTGCAGGTGTAAATGGGCTCCAAACCATCACAGGGTTTTACTTTCAAAGGGTTTGCTCTTAAGTAGCAAAACCAAGAGGAAATCGCTATTTGTAATAATCATACTAATAGATTGCGTAAGAGCATTATTTAAGGACCTCTCTCGTATAGGCACTCACTTTTTCATCCAAGCCTGCCCCCAGGGGAGGTGAGACCATGCGAGAGCCCCAGCCATCGCCGAGGAAAGCGCCACAGAGCCTGTGCTGCAGCCACTGCTGCAGCACCACAAAGGCCGACGTTTTATCAAGTCCCGTGTAGGAACCATAGCAAGTGGCAGTTGTAAGGAGAGGTTTGAAGAATGATAGTGAAACGGGCTTAGGACTGTTTATGTAAACCTTCCTCCAAATCTGTGTGAAAGCAAGAGAGAAAGCACAAAGGTGCCTATTTGATAATTTAACAGACGGTGTTGCCATTTTCAACTGACTGGGATCAACATTTCTGACTCTCATATGTTGGCTGTAAAATGAACTTACGACTGCTGTCAGCATTCGCAGACGTGTTTCTATACATTGTAATGGAAAGATCCTTTTAAAGAATGATTTTCATAGACAATAAAGCTTACTTTCTATTTCTTTTTTATGGAGTATTATTTTAGACAACTGCATGTTAAAAATCATCTGTATATTCACAAAACTTTTTAATGACCTCCTTACTGTAACATCCCTTAAAGCATCCACAACATCATTTTCTAGGTTCTGCTGTAATATTATTACGGATTTAACAGATTTTTACTTTGTGCTTGAAGATTCACTTGTGGAAAGAAGGGCTTTCATACTGATACCATGGGATCAATTCGACCCTCAGTGCAGGGCAGATTTCAGCAGGTATATTCCTCTTAAGGTAATGGAGGTCAGAACTGAAATCTCTCAGTCTGGGAATGGAGAAAAGACTCTTCTCTTAAGAGTTTTAATTTCTCTGAGAAACCAGCCTTTTAAAATAAAGGAAGATTAAGCACTGAACAGCTTGTTGTTGTTGTTATTACTATTCTTATTTTATTAAAAGAAACATCTGCTTTAAGATAGAATAGCAGTATCATGTCATTATTGCCTTCTCTTGTATCTCTTTCTTCTTCTCACCCAAACATATGTTATAGGTCAGAAAACTTTTTTGTCATTTATACTGATAATATAACTAATTCACCCACACATGCTGTGCTACTCTCATAACACATGGCAGTTTATCTTGCACATTACTCAACATGTTGCGAAAAAAGAGCCTGAAATATCAGAAAGAAAAATTGAAGAACATGTGAGCATGGCTGAGCCAAGAGAAGTGGTGCTGAGGTTTATAGACGTAGTTAATACTACCGTGAGCAGTGCTATCACTGGCAATCCTATCAGTTAAAAAAAAAAAAGTCATTTACGGAGTTCCTTGTGTAGCGTTGAGCAACTCACTAAAAATAAATCATCCGTTCCTTCTCTGCTGCCATGAAACAGAGGAGAAATATAAGCATTGTAGTTAACAGCAAATCTGACCTTAGAGATTCTGTTGCCCCAGAGCTGATAGATTATAGTGAAGGGGGAGTTTATAGCAGAGGTTTTAGAAACAAATGCTTTAGGATTTCATTCCACGTTTAAAAAAAAGTCTGCAGAAAAATGTTTAGTCCTTTGGGAGCTCTTTCATGACTTATATTTTCCACCATCAAGATTCAGCTTTTATAAAATCTTGTACTGTATTTGTACAGCATTTTTTGCCACTTTTACTATTTTATGGCAAAACTTGAAATAATAGATACTGGAGTAAGGTTGCTTCTTGAGTATCTCATTTTTTACAAAGAAGAAGAAGAAAAAAGATAGGTGGCCAGTTCATGAGGCAGCAGTCAAGATCACTAGCCACGCTGACACCAAAATAAAAATAAAATAATAATTGCTTTTAAAATCAACTCATTTTTATGCACTTTTGTGATATTATCCATGCAGATTGCAGGTGGGAAATGGAAAAGCACACAGTAGCCATTTTTTCGTTTGATCAGAAGGACAACATAAACAGATACAACACATTAAAGGGGCATGTTAGTGAAACTTGATGTATCTCTACTGTAAAAGTACATTTCTATAGTTTTTGAATGCACAGTCCTGCTGTCAAACTCTTCAGTTTGCTATTTTAAACTGCATTTAACAGTTTATATGTATTTCTTGTTTTTAGAAATCAATTAATGAAATTATTTACTTGAGCAATTTGAATTGATTTTAATTGGAAATTCCAAAAGTAATCAGCATTCAGCAGGTCTCTCTAATCTACCTAAGTATGTTTGCAAAAGTAAAGTATTCACTTTATTGATGCAGCTGAGACAGGCATGTACATAATATACCTCCTAAGTTTTAAGGAACTTAGAGAACTGCAGTATGAAAGTGGATCAAAACACATATTCAATAATGGCAGAAACAAGATCAAACACTCTGCTAATGTTACCATTTTCTGAGAAGTCCAGATTCCCTTAGAGGAAGGGGCAGAAACAGCCTTCAATAGTTTGTTTACCTGAAAAGAATTTGAAAATACATGAGAAGTAATAACTGAAAGTGAAATTTCATTCCCCTTTTCGATTTTACTGTGATGTAGTTTCAGAAAAGATTTACATGTATGACTAAGGAAAGTGTCATCAGTTCTTGTAATTTACCCTTCAGCAAAATATATTACGTTATAAGTTTCATCACACACTAGATCAGACTACTCTAACTTTAAGAGTGTATCACAGAAGGAAAATACATCATGAAAGAGATGCAATATTCATTCGTGAAAAGTGTCTTTGCCTTCATCCTTAAACTACTGAGATATTTTAATAGGCTAATATGAAGCTAAGGTATAAAAGTAACTTGCAATACATGGGAAAAAAATTAATTAAAGTTTTGTTTCTGTCAATTTGTTTAACCGAAAGGTATAGAGATCAATGCCTTTTGGGGCCAGACCTCAGAATTTACATGCATTTAAGGTAGACATAATGATATACCAATTCTAGTTCTGATATTCCTTTGGCAGATGAGCGAAAGTAGTTGAAATTAAAATAACTGAAATATATGAAATTGAAATAATGACATATTGAACAATAGCTAGAAGTAAATATTCGTTCTCATATTCTGTCACTTTGTGGAGGATGGTATCTCCTAAAGCTAACATTATAATTTGCAAATGGTTGCATATGTTAAAGTTCAAACTATTTTATTCAATATACATTTTACATTTTTTAACATTCCCAATGTGGTTTCATGACTATCTTAAAAATAATCAAGCAGAAATGGATTATTGCCCTTTTGGCTCTGTAGCAACAAAGGGCTTTCATAAATTTTTTTTCAGTTCTATGATTTCAAGCTTCAGTGATGAGAGGAAACAAATATGTCCTTTTCAATCAATTCTTTAATTGTTTCCTCAGTTATAGAAGGAATGAATACACTGATGGCAATATAGAAATCTTTAATCTGATGAGTCATTTTAGTTACAAGTAAAACTTGGGAAACAACACTTTAATTTGCTGTCATAGTTAATGAGAGTTCACTGTTATTTCTGCAGAAGCCATCTTGTTGATTTCTGAATTTTCAAGTTCCTTAACTATTCAAGCAACCAAGAAAAGCAATTAGCAATTAAAAAGAATTCAATACTTCTGTTCTTAGATTCTATGATAGCTATCTTTATGATTAATTCCATTTTCATGTTGTCTTTCATTTGACAGAGTGACATGAATAATTGACTAATGTATTTTACATAAACTCTAGTTAGCCTTATGACAAATATTCATATGGAAGTCTTTATTCAGTTGTTTTGGAAAGTGCAAAGCTGCTACTTCTGTAGTAAAGAACTGATTTATTTATAGACTGTTATCATGGGAGTTTTTGTCGCTGCCACGATTATGTAGGATTACAGCTTAATCATTCTTGTATCATGATCACTGCTGGGCATTTATGCACTGGGCATGTATTTACCAGATCTGTTTCCCGTATAGTCTGTTAGCTAGCTTAAGAGAAATATATGGAATAAAACAATCTTTTGGTACCAGCTAATTAGGTGTACAGAACAATCCGCATTGCAGTCCTTTTAGGTAGGCTAAAAGAATTCTGAAAATACATTTCAGAATCATCCTTTTCATTTCATTAGTAGTTGAAGGAATTTGGTGTAAAGTTTAGACATCTAGGTTCCAGTGTTTTACAGGCAACAAGAACTATTATTTGAGATCTTACACAACCAGATATCTGGGAGAAAATTTCCTCAACAAAATAAGCCCAGATTTACTTAGTTGGGAGTTCCTCTGTGGGCATGAATATTTACCATACCTCATTTAATCTTTCTGATATCTCTTCCTCTCACTATTACAGCTGTTTTAAAGCCTGAGCCTATATACCACACTTACAGAGCTTTTCCAATAACATATACACTTGTCCATTTGTCAAGTATTTGTTGTGAATGTGGACATGAATTAATTTTCCAGAGATTGAATTCCTTTCCTTTTATATCCAACTTCTCCTCTTCTGAGCTACAAGTTAAATAACGGACTTTTTGGCCAACATCATATTTTAATAAATAAAACTCAGGCAATACAAAAAAAAAGCATTTGCATGAACTGTTGCTACAACATAAAAGAGAAGCTTTTCTACCAAAACTAGTGATCTAAGTTTGTCCTGTAGTTAATAAAAAGAGTCTCTCTAGATACTCTTAATAAAGAGATTAATACAGAAGTACCTTTAGAGGAAGAGTTATCGAACCTGTCCTGGGGTAGATTGGATTGTTCTGTGAAGATTTGTTTTTCCATTCACTGCAGAGGGTGTTGGACAGCTAGTTTAGAGAGATGCCTCACTTCAGACAGCTGGAGTTAGATATGAAGAATACCAATCTTAGTTTCTTCAAGTTAAAATCTAGACTATGATCATGACATAATCAACAATTACATTATTTACTGTAGTGTAGCTTCAAAAGCTTGACTAATTGATTCATCTTCAGCCTTACTTACGAGATAAATGAATATTTCTTCCAGTATGGAACATGCCATTTCCCAAGAAAGTACTTTCTGTTATTATTGGTCATGATGTGCTCAAAGCAATAGTATGCCAGTTTTCCAAATGTGAGGTGTTACTGCAAGATAAATACATTTTCATATGAATGTATATTCTGTTGCTCACACAGGTTTATCTATCTTGTGCTTTTTGCTGCCTAGAAACAATAATTAGATTTGATCAGCTTTTACCATCATTGCTTATGTACTGTCAGCAATATGCTAATTGTGTTAATGCAGATAAATTGCTAGATGGAAGGAGTTTTTGACCTTGCACTCCTAATTATTTTAACATTTACTTTTTAGATTCTTTGCAGCCTTCCCTAAAACATAAGAATTCACAGAACCCAGGGAGGAGAATTGAACCACCAAGAGAAAAACGAAGAAGGTGTCTTTGAATATGGACTGGAAAGTGAAAACTTCTGAGGTTTTAAGAGTTATGAACCCTCTTCTGGGGAAAGATTACTGAGCCAAAGCAGTCATCCTGATTTCCACCTTCCCTCAAAAAAACCCCACCTCAAACTAAACCCCTAGCTTTTACAGTTTATGACATTCACCAGAATGACCAACGTGAGAGAACACTGATCTGGAATAGCAGTTTGGACTCAGTCCAAAAGCAGTGCCATAACTACTGCTTTTGTATATAATCCATACCTGTATGTGGTACTGTGGTTAGGGAAAGCAGCCTCTTTCGTGCTTTCTTTTTTTAAGCCATTCTTCTTTGCTTAAAATAATTAAAGATTTATTGAGTGAGGCAATGGGACTCATCTCTTCCCATCCTAATGTGTTAATATTCAGTATATGTCTTGTTTCCATGTGGAGGGCAGTACAGTCTCTACATAAGAGAGGGAACTGAAGTGCAGATAATGCCCAAAGTTCATACGTACTGTCTTTCTACATTTTGGAGGTGTCAGTGTATACACTACAAAATTGTATATCCTGGCAAGCACAGTGGTTCTTCTGTTACTGTTATTACAAGAGATGATGGAGGTAAAAGAATAAGGCTAGGTAAGATTATACTCACTGCAAAATATAATGGGCTTCATCTTTGTTACTTGGCTGTATCTGGCTCCCAGAACATCTGAGCAGGGGAAGACAACACAATTCCTGCCCTTTCCTATGCTGAAAGTTGAATTTTTAAATGTCTGCACTGAACTTCCCCTTTTATTCAAGATATTAAATAAGTTTGACATTTTTGTATGTACATTTCCTTCCGACTTTGAGGAAAATGCACTAAAAAAATTAATGAATTCTCTTCTTGCCCAGAAGTGGAAAAACAATAACAATACATTATACATTTAAAGAGCATTTCATTAAAGATAACATCAGAATATACTGCTAGTTATAGATCATTTAATTGTTATGTATTAAAAATGAGAAATATTTCTAATATTCTTTTGGAGCTTTCATATACTTGAAATTTATTATGTCAGTCGTCAGCTGCTATGACATCACAAGATGAATTCAAAGCAATGATTACTTTAGTATTTAAAATGCTTGGAGTGTACCAATTATTCAGGCTGCTAAGTGAAAGTAAAAATGTCAGTTTAGCTATCTATAATCTCATAATGTTTAAAGGTTCATGAATTACACATGTAGCAGACAGAGGGAAACTAGTTTGACTAAAAGACATTTTCTGCACAAAATATGCTGAAACCATATCTTCTAATGTATTCTAGTGATTAATCAGTGTGATTTAAAACGTTTGATTATTTAAGGCTCTGCATTTGAATTTACTTTCAGGATAAACCTCTCTTGTATTCATTGTAATAAGTAAGTAAACAGTGTATGTCTAATATTTTGAAAATATTCATCTGTAAAATGTAAGGATCCCAATCCTGCATTCTTTCCTTATTTGAACCAAGAGGAGAAACGCAGGCACAAAGAACACATAACTGAGATAATGAAGGTTTTACTGATTTGGATTAAAATACTATGTCACGGTGCTCTCGCTGAATAGTTCAGCTGAATGCTGAGGTACTTCGTGACAGTAGTAAGGGTAAGTTTTCTTTTCAGGTTCCAGATAATGAAGGTAAGGCAAAACAACATTGGAAGGACACTCTCAATCCAATAGACCTCTACAGATGATTCTTGCTACAGGCTGGTGAAAAACTGGAGGGCCAAGTAATATGTCCTATCTCTTGTCCTGCTGACTAGTCCCGTTTCTACTTCCAAAGAGTCTTTATAAAATGAGCAATAAGCAGGGTTGATTCTTTGTTCTTTTATACACTACCTTTTACCAATGCCAATTAGAACTATAATTAAGCTTGTACTTATAATGACAGGAATATAACGCTTTCAGTATTTCCTCATTATTTTAGCTGATCATAAAATTTTCAATATCAAATTTGATAATTCATTTAGAGCTCACATACATTTTAGAAGTGAAGGGTATTCCTGTCCTTGCATGGATTTAAAAATCCTTTCCTTTAATGTTTACCTTTCTAATGCTTTCTGTTGAAAGTCATAGTTTAGCAGTGCTATTGGGTACTGAGCGCTCCATGTAGGGCACTGTCAACCCAAAAGAATGAGCTAACACATCAGACCTCTATCTTTCAGCTGTGCATCACCTCTGAAGAGCTATACTGAAGCAGGACAATTCAGACTGGATGCAAGAGTCCATCTCTGCTATTTGAATACCAGCAACAGGATCTAACTCAGTTACAGACAAAGCAAGCTATGCATGAGATGCATTAAATATGCAAACTTCAATCTATGCAGTTTTGTTTTAGTTTCTCTTAAGATATATGGCTAGTATGGTGACAGACCTGGCTGATCATATAAATCTTTAATGGGCATAATGCATTTGTGCACTGTTTATATTTGTATTTCAGTAGTTCAATAGTTCAGAATGGAAGCTCCATTATATAAGGATCACTCTGTCTTTGATTACGAAGGATATTAACCTGCCTTTGAGATCTTATCTGGTTTCAGAAAGCTGTGTTTGGTCTCAGAATGAATAATTATTTCTTTTCATCAAAGGCTTTCATTGGAAAAATCTTACAGAGACAGGTCACTGGTTCTGAAAGACTCTGAATTGAGGAATTCTGAAATGTAAGCAACAGCAATTGCATCAGTTTACTGAGGATGCACAAAAGATTCTGACCCAGCTGCTGTTCAAGTCTTTCAGAACCTTAGGAAAATCAGAAACTGGAAAAAGAGAAAAAAGAATAAAAAAGAAAAAAGAAAAGAAAGGAAAAAGGAAGAGTCATATATTGAGTCTGAATGGTAGCAAGCAAATATTACTGTACCATCCTATGCGGGTTTCTGAGGATCTTTAATATAGGAAGGACTCATGTCAGTTGGTCAGTTTTGTGTATAAACATATAACGCAAATAATAAAGAAGACAGCAAGCCCTTCCAGGGTCAATTTCCACCATATTTTTCTTGAAAGGAATGAGGATCACTGCCCAGGAAATTTCATTGTCCTGGGAGACATCCCCCTCCTCTAATTCATATCATGGCTTTCAGGGACAATTTTGAATACGCTCTGACTGTTCCCAACTCTACATCTATTTCTTTAGGCATATTCTGAATCATGTGGGAGATGGGACAGGAGATTATGAGAAGAAGAGGCTTACCTCAGCATAGAAATCATGTTCAGCTCATTATAATCTCTGGCTAAAGGTTAAAAATTAGTGTAACTTTTGCTAAGCTAAATTCTTATTATAAAGATTCAACCTATAAAACAATAAACATTTTCAGATCAGATCTCTTTGCTGTTGATAATCATAACTAAACATGTGTTTCATCTATTCAGAACGGTTACACTTAATGACTTGAAATAACTTTTGAAGATCTTATGAAAAATTTAAAACTCAGTTAAATTCTAAAGTGCATTGGCTTTGGCTTACAATGTTTTATAGTGTATTAATCTATTATAAAATTGTGCTACTCATTCAAACTGTGAAGCAGAGTCTCCACTGAATATCACTCTTTAAAATTAGTTGTTAAGGGTTGGCATCTGGGACAGAGACATGATATTTTCAGGAAGTGTTATTAGCGTTAGGTGATGCTATTAAGTCATGATGAAATAAATTCTTAATTATGATGCCAGCATAACTATGACATATACTAGGAACACGTTAAGCCTATTCTTATAACCTCAAAAAATGTGGAATCATATAAATGTAAAAGCATAGGTTAAAACCTGACCATATTTGAAGGAGTAGCTGTGTTTAAATACAGAAATATCGAGAATTGTAAACAGGAGGTCAATATATTAATCAGAAAACAGATCAAGGGGATTAAAGATTGGGGATTAAAGATTAGAATTATTGGTGGAAATATTGTTGAATGAAACAACCAATACCTTGAAGAGAAATTATCAAAAACTTCCATATACAAGAGCATTAAATCATTTATGAGTTTGAAATGTAATACCACAAGAAGGTCTAGAAAAGTGGCAAAGTTCAATTTCCTGAGGTGGAACTTGATCCAAACTTTTTCTAAAGACAGGTGAGGTTTTGTTTCTTCATATGCCAAGTCAGTGTGTGCTGTACAGTAAATGCCGAGGAAAGAAATAATACGATTTGGTGATTCTGATCAAAAGCCCATGAAGGCTCAAGGAAACATCTTGCAACTGCCTACATCATGTTTTTAGTGCGTTTGTTGTGGTATGATCCAATCACAGTGACCTGATACAAAGCCAATGAAATTAAGGGTTTTTTTTTTGCAATGATTTAAGTATAGCCTCAGTCAAATGCATACAGAAGGGTTTCCACCACCATTACATGATTAGTTGCTATCAAATATTGAATAAAGGGCAACATTTAGAGAAAGATATAAAAAGTGACAGTGAAGATACCTCTTGAGATTAGCTAATAGTTAATATTATTATTGACTAACAAAAGAGTAAGGATAAACTCTAAGTAAACTGTAAACACGTGAAAAGCATAAACAAAAATTTTGGAATGTGTTATTTAATGGATGAATAAAAGCAGAACTAAGATGCCTGTCCTGAGGAAAGAAAACAATTAAACTTAATTTCAGGAATACAAATGAAAATAAAACCTATGGCTATAGTTTTGCAAAGGAATAGGTAGAAATGTTATTAATTGAGTTGTTTAAAATTAGAAACAAATGCAGACGTGCTGTCTTGCACTGGAAGGAAATGGATGGAATAACAAGCTTCTGCCACCTTGAATTTGGCAATGAATCCATGCAATAGGCAGAAATAGGCCTTACATTTTATTGTACTATTTAGTAATTTAATACTTTTTAACCTAATTCTCTGTCCCCTTTCCTGTATTTCCCCTTCAATAAAATGATACCACATTGCCCAATCCATCTTTTTTCAACTAAAATGAAAAGAAAACAGTGTTAGATAAGCTGCTAACCACAAGCAAGTCAGAAATATAATGACATTAAAGACTGAAATATATGAAAATATGTTCAGCTAATAGGAGGATCTTTCATCTTTCTATTTTCAAGTAGAGATATAATATGTGAAACACAATCAATGAGCTGTTCCTGTGCAAATCTTAATCAAAATCTGAAAAAAATTATATATGTAGATTTAGGGTTTTCACTAATAATGGGATATTTTAATTGTTTAAGTGCAAGTGCATGGAAAGACTGTATTCTGACCAGGTGCTTACTCATTGCAATGGAAACAATTTTACTGATTTTTATTGTTAGCAAATTTAAAACATACTGATGCACAAATTTTGATTTTGCTATATCTTTTTTGCTCACCTTAGACCTGAAAAATAAAATACTATGATGATATATTTCTTATTCTGCAGTGTTACAATATCTCAAGCTATTACGATAAAATAGTGCATTTTATTTTAAAAAAGGGAACAAAGCAATCCAAAATATATCTATACTGCATAATCATACATCCTACACCATGCACAGAAAGCCTTATACTTAGTACCAGCACATAAGCCAAGTTTAGCTCCTTATTTAAACAGAAGGGGAACACATTTTAAATTCTTAGATGGATGCTGAGTTAGAGTGACTTTGAGCCCCAGAACACTTGTGGGAATGGGTGCAAGAACATGAATTTAGAGATTTCTTTTAAATATTTCCTTTGTTTGTTTTTAATCAAGGAATTTAGATCAGGTTACTATTTCCCACTGCAGCTGTATGAATCTCAATAGTATTTATATTGACTTCTTAATTGTTATAAAAACATGTATTTTGGTACAATTATCGTTAACCTGCAAGCAATAACCTTTTACATGTTTAAAGTGGCTGCAGTGCTTGTTATCACAGCCCACTTTCAGTGCTGTTCATTTAGTATGCTGTGTTTTTAACACAAATGTAATCCACTCTGCATTTTCCATTTAAAATGCATAAGGCAAAGTGCATCATAACAGGATGTAACTACGTATTAATCAAATTAGCACAACACTTCAAAGGCCCTGGCTTTTTACTAGGCTACTGTTAGATCACAATTCATGATGGAAAGAAGCAGTGTAATGAAAGGCTTGGCAAGGGAGCTGTTTATTTTCTTTCCAGAAAGATATATTGTGGGTTAATTTTCATGACGGGAAAAAATGCGAAGAAAAAGTAACAGTAAGCACTAAGCCAAAGCACAATAAATGGAATTTAAAATACTACTGTGGCTTTGCTATTGACAAACATAAAAGTAGTAATTAGTTGATGACACAACAGAGCTCAAATGACCCCTTGTTTAATTATTCAAACTTCATGACCCAAACAAAGAAGAGTCAGATTATTCAATATTCACACTGTGAAACAAGACAGCTGGGAAGGTTCGTTCACCTTCATATGCTTGACATACTACAGGTCCACAAGAACCTTCAAGTAATACTTTCTTCAATATTGTTTCTCAAAACCTACGAGTCTATACTATTTTCAATTTATGACCGTTTTAAATTTTATTTCAGAATATGAAGTGAGACATTCTGGCATATTGTCTTCTACATGGAATAGTAGATTTAGGAAACCCAATGTAAGACACTTTCAGTCGAGTAAGCAAAGCATCAAACACGCATAAGGGAACAGTATCTGTACTGCTCTGTCCACAATGTGAGGGCTTGCAATGAGATGTGAAAATGATTTTCCTGCTTGGAAGTATGCTCTATCATCCCAGTTTTCGAAGAAATTCAAATAGTCGATGCTGAACTTCTGAAATGGCTTTTAAATTTGTCAGTTTATATCTTCTCATTAATTCATTTCCAATTTCTTAGTTTGTTTTTTTAAACTGCAGGTTAATTTGGAGATTTTGAAAGTCGGCGGTGAAACTCCTGTTGACTTTGGCTGGAACAGGACTGAATTCATATATTCAGCTAAGTCTTCCCTAAAGTAGCAATAACTTCCTTTTCTTCTAGCTTCTAGCATCCATTCTTTTGATACTTATTTATTTATTCCAACTTTCATGCATGCAAGCTATTAACGTTGTTTTCTAAATCAATATCTAGTCATTGCACCCAGTATTCCCAGCAGACAAAAGAAATAGAAATCCATCCTCTCATTTATGTTTTGTGTAGCATATGAAAGAGCTTTATGGCCATATCTCTATTTTCATATCTCTATTTTCATTACTGAGGTACCTTAGTAAAAGTAAACCTGGTGTAAGTACCTTTTCTGAGAACTTGAAAACAACTGAAATTTGTTCTATGGAAAACTGCGTTGACATACTGGGTTCAGCACAGTCATAGGCTCCAGCTAGAGAAAATCACTGAGGAAATGCTATCTTAAGTTATGACAGTAAAGCTCAAAAAAGGAAAATTGAAGGTGACAGGCTAAATCTTTAGGAACTTCTAAATTATGAAAGAATTCAGTCAGTGAAAATTAAGAAATTTTTCAAAGAGTTAAAATATTAGAAATAAAATGTACCTCTAAAGGTACATGCATTCCCATATATACGAGATTTATATCATGCACATAGTATATATATACACATGAATTTTATATGAATAATGTCATAAATCTATGTTAATTGTTCTTTTATAGGGGATCTAGGCATTAAATAGCACATCTCAAATGGTATTGGGACCATCTGTTGCTTTAACTCCAATTCAAGACATGTTTTGAGGGAGAAGTCTAGTACTTAAAAATGTCTTCTCTCCTACGTTGAAAAGAGTGGGACTGAATTGGAGACTTAGAGCAATTAGATTAATATCTATTTAACATTTGATCGTTTAATGTGATACTTTTAACCATTGTAGCTTCAGGATTTTTTGGTTAGGTTGTTTCAATTTCCTGCTTTGGAAAAGGCTAAGATTACTGACAAAAAATGACATACATATTGATATAGATAAACATAGTTACATGAAAAATAGCTGTTATTACTGATTGCAGTTGGATAATTATAGGAAAAAAAGAGAGAAGATCCTTTACTTGCAAAAATCTTCACCAGTTGTAGTATGAGATTTCATCGCACCTAAAGAATTGATATCCAGTTATAGCTGTATGCAGTTATTACAGTGTTCATATTTAGTTCTAGGTCTCCCGTGTGCTGGAACAGATAAATTTTCCTCTGAGAATTTCCGACTAACTTTCAATTTAAGTTTCAGGTTAAACTTACTGGCTAAATTCTGTTTTTTCTTTATTGTGTCCATCATAATGGGTTCACAGAAACTGCCTTGATAACATATAGTGGCATCATGTTGTCATTGTGAATGCCCAGGATCAAATATAGGGCTAAATCTTGACTTTAATCATGCAAATTTCTCACAGAAATGGCTGTGTAAGAACTGATCAATTAAAGAGAAATTAGAGATTAGAAGATGCATCATTTTCTGTGGTATAATCTTCCTATGTTGCTTCTAGATCAGTTTTAAATGATTCAAATTATTTCATCACATCACTAGAGAGATTTTTTTTTTGCATCTGACAGACCTTACATCTCAAGAATAGCTCTTTGTTTAAATTCTATTTTTCCTCAGTTTTATCCTTTTGCTTCTAGACTGAAGTTATAACTTCGTATTTCTGTCACAAAAAATAGGGAGAGGATCATGTTTTCTTCTGGTGCAAACTGTGCAAATCAAACATATTCAAATATAGAAGACTAAGTAAAGAAGACCTGCAGGTTATTCTGGAGGTAAGTGTTCAGTATAGCTCTATAAGAAGGAAAAGCAATTCTGAATATTTGATTTCTTCCTAAAAATCCATCTAACTAGAAATTTAAGTATGAAAAATGCAGTGAACTAAAGAGGAGTAAAATTTCAATGGAAAGGCAAATGCAATGCTCTGAGATTTCACCTAGAGCTAAATTCAGTGACCTTTTCTGTAAAAGGTATGCAGGAATTATGCCTCTGCACTTTTCTCAGGGAGAAGGAGATGTCCAGTCACTACTTTAAGGAAGGTGAAGTCATGGTGCTGGTATTAAAGCTTTGGTAGAGAATATGTATTCTATCCTTTTTCGAGGGCATGAGATTGCCTTATACTGGGATCTTTTGGGCTCTTCTGGTGAGGAACATTCCAGTCCTTCATATACCACCACAAAAAGGCTAGAGAATATGGTTACTACACTGCTCTAGACAGAAGGGAGATAAAGATGCAAAAGGATCCCGGAGATAATTCCTGTCCTGGTAGGGAAGGAATATTGTTTTTTAAAGGTATTTGTCTCTCATATCACCATTTAACCAGCAAAGTTCACAAGGCTGTAATTACAGGACCTCAGAGAGAATTATATTGTTTTAATGGAAAGCAGAAACTTTTAAAAAATAAATTAAAAATAAGAGAATCGTACAGTAATTAACAGAACGTTTTTTAGAGAAAAGACCGTATGGTGATGAGAAGCATGGTATTGTATTTTACTTATATAGCTCTCCCTTGAAAACATGACCACAGGAACTCTTCCAAAAACAAGAAGCATATGACGCGGTGAGAGTTCAGGTATCTCTCTAAGAGCTCTCATGTTGAGGAGGAGTCTTCTTTAGATGCTTCAGATAAAAAGAGTCTTTCAAACTCTTGAAATCCATTCATCTTGAATCAACTACTCCATTTTACCATGGATTTTACAGGCATTTAAAAAATATTTAAGATTGAAAGACAGTTTTGTTTTTACTTCCATTTTCAGTTCTCTCTTGTTTCACTGCATTCCTTTCTGAAATAAGGTAATTTTGGGTCAAATTCTACAATCTTAGTGTACATATAGAAAGAAATTCTTCTATGTTTCAGAGACATCATTTATTTAATATTCATTTCCTCATAGGTTAAAAGACAACCAACCTCATTCCACCCTGAAAGTGATTTTCAAAGGCATGAGTTGTAACTAGATACATAACTTGAATTGAGTCTTAAGTAAAAAAGTATTTGCTTTCTATGTTCCATTCAGTATTCTGTTCAAAAATAGCTCAAAAATTAAATTATTCCATTAATAGGAGTAGGACTTCCAGGATTTTTTATCGTTGCTTAGGATATGGGATACATATGCCGGAAATTGCACTATTTATTTTTACACTACAAACCACTTAACTTCAAGTATTAGAGATAAGGATAAATAAACTAATTTAAAATAAAAGCCCATGTGTCACTTAAAAGTTTTTATTACCCTAGACTTAGGATTATCTCTGACTCCAGAAAACTGTATTTAAAATATCCACAGTTTGTCCTATTGAAACAATATTCTTCACATATACAGAACTCTGTAAAATCAAGCCAAATCTAATGTTTATATTTGTAGAAATATGAAAGGGGTTGCAGTCCAATTATATATTTTTTAATATTTATTGTTATTAAGGATATTATCTTAAGGTGTAAGCTGAAAGGGGTACAGTCAAGGTTGAGTTCCAAACATTAATGCACATTTCTGTGTCAATTTTTCAACACTCCAGTTGCGCTGTTATGGTGAAGTTTAAGGAGAGATCTAATCAAAAGCTGTAACTTTATCGCATTCTGTTGTTAACACCCTTAATTGTTACTTCTTTTTAGTCAGCTATCCAGGATGTGAGATTTTCAATATGTGCTCTCACAGAAGTGTGCTAACAGCTCCTCACCCTAAAATGTCAAAATGTTACTTGTTTTATTAAATGTAAAGCTTTTCCCAAGGGAATCATCTGTCCTTTTGACATGTCCTTCTCTTACTGAGTATGGTATCAAAGTACTACAAGGATCCATTAAAACAGCGTATGCAGTTTTTTAGAGTTTGGTGAATGCATAGATGGAAAACCTCCTATTATACCTAGTTCGACACTTTGAGGTTCACTGAGTAGCAAATGTCGTTCTCATCTGTTTTGTGACAGCTGAGGAGCAAACTCTGATTTATTTGATTTGAATCAGAACTTCTAGTTATAAAATAACCAGAAGATAAAATTCAGTCATCTTCTGAAGCCAAAAGGTTTTCCTGAAGAACTCTTTTCCAAATATCTTTCATTAAAAGGGAATGGCCTTTCGGTGAAGAAACTTTTCCTTTCTACATTCACAAGCTTTAGTAACACTTTTTTTCCATCACTAATTTACTATTTTAAAAATGTTTTCAACTGGTTAAACTATGTTATGGCAGCCAGTCATTACAAAGCTTTGCCTTTAGCTTGTCTTTATCTTACATTTGTATTTTGGCCCTAGGTACCCACTGGCTTCTTGTCTTACAGCCAACACATGCTGCCATCTATGTAGTAGCCAAGCAGTATGTGGTGGCCTGAAGACATATTTAGTGTGATTGCTGTCCTTCAGCTAGTCATTGTCCCTTGGGCTGTGAGATGTCAGCTACCTGTGACCTATCTAAACAATTTCCTGTTTGTGGCTGAGGTGGGTGTTGAAAAAAATGTCATATGCACTTTTTCCTCTGGGTATATTTACCCTCCACAGTGTATGATGTGCTGTTAGCTGTTTTTTCTTGCATCCAATTCAACTGGAGCAGTAATATAGGTAGAAGCCTTACTTGAGAGATTTCAAACCCAATTCCCAGAGCAGAAAGCCTAGATAATGTCTGGTGTCCATCCAAAATGGAAGGAATCTCCTAAAGCTTTGGATAGGTTTGTTCATTGTGAATATAAATGTGCTGTAGTCAACCAGTTAATATCCTACTTAAACAAAGTTTACTTAATAAAAAAGGACTTTAATTATATACAGCTGTATACCATTAATATTCTTGGACAAAGCTTTCTGCATACAGGAAGATATAAAGTAAATGAACAAGACATGACCTAAAACGATACATAACTGTTTCCTTAGTTCCAAAAATGCATTTATTGATTTTGTTTTCACCATGGTCAGAATATACAAACATTTGTCAGCTGCATCCTTTAGCACTCAGCTCATGTAGAACTATTAAAAGTTGCCCTTGTAGATTCCACCACAAAGAAAATGTGTTGCAGTATATATCATTGCATCCCCCTTTCAGATATACAAATAAAGATAGTCTTCACGGAGTAATGTTAGCAGTGTTAGGATACTTCAGTTGCTATTGGTAACAATAGGGATGATAATACTTTCTGGATGAATTATGTATTAATTGTTTTGGTGAAAAAATGGAGATGAACTTTATTTATGGCTGGGTTTCTCTAAAAGGGTTACAAGGGTTGCACTTTTATTGTGCATGCCAGGTTTTCAAATCAATATTTATACATTTTCCCCAATGCTAATGCAACCCTATCCATTTGTTAAAATAAACAATAAAACCTGACCTATTTACAGTGCTCTATGTATGCTATACCAGTTACTCTATAAACATCACTGTCGAGAATTAACACTATGGATTCAGCAGTATAATTTATCAAACATGCTGTTTGAAAATTAAAGGCCCAGTTCTGTGGTCCTTTTACACCTGTAACTCTGAGGTGTTGTTGAGGTCTGCATGACAAGGTATTACAGGATTCTCAGGTATTGCCCTCTACAGAAACTTGAAAACTGATTGGAAATTTGAAAATCCAGAACTGGGCTCAAAAATAAGGCCAGATTCTCTGCTCAAGTCCAGAAAGGTAGCCCTTTCGAATGCCAATTCATCCCTTCAGAGGAACGCCTATGAGCAAAAATCTCACTTCTAAACTGTGAGATTTCTTAATACTCTTCTACTCTTAATCGCTCCTCAATGTTGACCCAGTGGAATCACTGACTACTGAAAGGAAAGAGAATTTTAGCCTACATATTTTGTTCGTCTTTAAATCTTTTCTTGGATCTTCTTTTCTTTTTAAAACCAAGACTGCTGACAACTGCACTGAGTGTTAGCTGTTAGTGGTAGCATTAATTTATCTTATCAGAATCTGAGCCCAGACCACTAACCTCATTTCACCTCAGACCTTTTCCCCAGATTTATTAAAAATGACTTATGTTCCTCTCAGACCATTTACATAGAAAAGATATGTCAAGTGCAAAAGTGTGACGGCATCTGCATTCAGTACACCCATGCTACAGGTTTCGTTGTAATATTAAAATTTATTTTTCAACAATGACAAAAGTGCTCATATTATAAGTAAGAACCAAGTTTAAGTAGCTATATTGGGAAATTCCATTTTGTACAATACAAAAAAATGCAGGCGTATAACAGCTACATTGACTGATTCTTATGTGATGTTTTGGTGCACAATTAAGCTAATTGAACTGACCACAACTGAGTTTAGATTAGAGTTTGACTGATGTATTTGAAATGAAAGACTCAGCATTTGCAGATCGATTTCCAAGACCAAACGTAACTTTGGAAATATGCATGTTATGTGTCTCATAAGCTATATATTAATATCTCCTTATCCTTAAAGGAAGTTTAAATACTTAGTTTAAAAAATGCAGCTGTTGATTATTGCAACTGTAAATTATATAGAGTCACAGTCTTCTCTTTATTGAAGTTAATAGGAGTCTCACTTTAACATGGATTGTTATTCTATATTCTAGAGGGATTTTCCCTAAGGAAGGTAAAACTGGCAGCCTACACATACTGACAAAATCCATAAGCAGAGGTGTAAAGTCAGAAGAAACCATTATGATCGCCAAAATCGAGACTCATCTCGCCTAGCTTTAATTGCTGGAAAGTAGCTAAGTCTCCAGCTTTGTTGTATAGTCAGCATAGAAACCAGTATGTCCAGATAGATCTGTGACAAAGATGGGAGGTGGCATGGATTATGCTTTGGATGCTTGAGTCCTCCCCACTCACTATCAAGAGGGTACATACAGATATTTTAGACTGGTTATCTATACTTTAAGATAAACTGAAGTTAAGTAATGAATCCAGCCCCGACTCTGAGCTCTTGAATATTAAACGCTCTGGAACTTCACACGCTTATTCTTCCAATGAAGGGAATTATTCTCTTAGATGAGTGAGCATTAACCAACAACTTATGTTTGAACTAAAGACAGCTTTTCAAATGCCATAATATTTCCACTATAAAACTCCAAGCCTAGAAATAAAGAACTAATTCTTTGATCTCATACGAAGACCAGCCCTTGCTCTTAGGCAGACGTACAGATTTGCCTTCAAGCCCAGAGGAAGCTGTCTGCGCTGTTTGAGGAATGACCCAAGCTCCCATTCCTGCAGCTGCAGCATCATTTGTTGACTACACTAGTAGCTGGTCTTCATAAGCATATGTAAGACAGGACTGATGTTGAAGAAGCAGATTTTTAAAGGTATTAAACACCTCCCTTCCCTGGATAAACGATAGTCACTGACAAGGATTTAATGAAGAGCAAGTGGTTTTGATATGTACATGGGCACAATTTTTTCACTGTAAGTGAATAAAAAGCTATTTGCTTACTGTTGCTTTTTGAATAACAGATATGGTCCTTAAGAAAAGACGGCTATCCTTAGACATAACTACTTTTATTGCTAATTTTTAGGGAATCTGAGGAAAATAAACAGTAAAAAAGAAGTTTTAATGGTCCCTTTAATTCTCATAGCTCTTCTGAACTTACTTTTTTTTTAAAAGATAGTGTTCAACATTCTGGCTAAAGTTAAATTTAAAGATGCATTTAAGATTAGTTTTTAGGAAAGTAAAGTGTTTAACTTATTCAAACTGATTGCTGATAAAAATCTCTTCAATATCACTTAGTATGCACTCTAAACACTTGACGGGCAGGGGAAGATACAAGTACTCCCTCACTGTACTAGGAAGAGGCTGAATGCATTCTGATATTGCTATCCCACATGCTACAGTTGACAAGATCCCTGTATTATCTATTCTGTAAGTGGAGCACTCACACTTATCATTGCAGGAGCTGTCACTGTTACTTTCTCTAGTATCATGTTTAAGAAGACAACTTAAGATATCCTCCTTTCCCCCCCACCCCCAGTTTAAATGTGGAATTAAATGTGGTTATTTGTATGGACAAATTGACATAGAGGAAATACAGGAAGATAAAATAATTTGTAATGTTTGTTTTGGGAACCTCTTTGCCATGTGCTGTGCAGTAACAACTATATCAGTTTTTATATACTTACTATATGAGTAAATTTTGAATGGTCTATTCCTTTCCATAATTCAAAATACTTGTGAAAAAATATATATACATGAAAATTGTAAGAAAAGAATCACAAGAATACCCAGCAGCCTTTATACATTTGATGATAGGGATATAGAGAATGGAATTATACTTAGAAATCATGCTTAAGAAATATTTAATAATGCTATTCTCAGAAATGATGCTGACATACAACTGAACAAGGGTAAATGAAAGGGTAGAGCTATCTACATTTTCCAGGATTTTCTACTCCAGTTACAGTCCTTCCTGGCCTTTTCCAGCCATTTGACTTAACTCAGGAGTACAGATGTGTCTAGGCAAATGAAATTAAGAATAAAACAACCTCAGAAATAAAATATTCTGTCTCTTACTGCTCCTAAAAAGCCATTTTAAGACACTCTTGTCTGAAATGTTATTTAGCCACCTGACATACTTTTATATCAATAGAGTTGCTCAAAAATTAGAAAGATGACAAATCATTTCCTTCAGAGTTCATTAATTTTGCTTTATCTGATTATTTTTGTGAAAATTTTGCCTATGATCAGTTTGGGGTTGATCATTATTCAGTTTGACGGCCTTTGAGTTTTTTATGCCTTTTATTTTTCTTGTCTTTCTCTTTTTTCCCTTTATTTTTTCAAAATGTTTTGATTTTTTAAATATATTTTTTCACAGAAGAATGTAATATCATTGTTTCTTGGAAAGATAGAAAAGTCAAAGTAACAGAAAACGAAAAATAAAAAGACCATCTGGGCTCCCCCAAATTTGAAAATCTCATAAATTTAAAATTTTGGGTCCAAAGTCTAGATTTTAAATAACGCACTCATTTTCTCTCTTCAAACCGTGGACAAGATGCTTTAGATGCTATTCTATTTCTCATAAACATTTTGACACCATATCAGAATTAATAGCTAAAGAAGGAAAAAATTCTCAGGTTAATTATTTGAAGAGTGTGAATTGTATCTCATCCTTCTCACATATAAAAGGAAAGACTATAACTGAAAGCAGGAAATAATTAACTGTAGATCAACTTAAACTCAACATTGTTTTAAATCTTAAAATAGCCACTTTGGAATTTTTTTTTAGTTTCCCTCCACAGATGTGAAAGGCCACATACTCTGCCTTGTGTATACACGAGAAAGAGCATAAAACCAAGGAGAAGTGGGTTTTATGCTTGAGAAAAGCAAAGAGAAGCCAGTAGTTGGCTCCCCACCCTGCTCCTCTGTGAGACTTCGGGCTGCTCACACTACGGCCACGGCTGCTGCCACTGCCGCACCTCTGATGGACGTAGAGCTGCAGCTGTGCCCATCATGCGTTCCCCCAGCGCAATTCAATGGATTTGAAGTTAATGTTGACTTGGCATGAACTGTACAGCTATCTAAAATCCCACAGCTTTGGAAGAGGAGACATTATCTAGAATGACTGACTTTCACTATTCCCCATTTGCCTGCCCACCATCTTTTGCAGTGTTTCACTAACCCTTACTGTGGTACAAAGGAGCAGGTGGCAGCTATCTAATGCCTTGCTATGAAGCCACATGGATGCATTTCTCCTGCATGCAGACACCCCTGGGTCTTCTGACTTTAACACAGGCCCATCTGCTGCTCTCCACTGCGAGTACTGGGGAGGATACTAGTGCTTAAAGAAATGGGCAGTAAAACCATGAAACACATACTTCGGGCCAAAGCATCAGGTGACATAAAACGTTTGAAGCTAAGGGGACTGTGGTCTTTCTCAACATTTTATGGTATGTCCCAGGTTATGAACATGGTTTTAAACTGTGCTAGAAACTGAAGGCTTTAAAAAAATTATTTAATTGACATTTTGATGATTTTTCTTGGATATGCATTTTAAGTGTAAATGCTCTTCTGGACCACTGAACTCCGCATCCTTTCTGAGGCTACAGTTTGTTGCTCTAATGCAGATCTAAACTCTTTCTTTCTCTCTTTCTGTGCACAACTAAACAAAAATAGATTAATGAAATGGAGGTGAAATCTGCCAGGTATGCTTCAAATGTTGTACTGCAAATATAAAAAGACTGCACTTCAGCTAATAGGTTGCAGTGCTATTTTGCTTTAGATCTGTTTAGGCTTAAATAAGTAAACACAGAAAACAAAGACTAGTATTTAAGTTAGCTCCTTTAGTCTTCCAGGTCACGATCCTGCACTGGTGAAGTTAAGCATCGATTTTAAGTGGGGATGGATTTGGCCTCCAGAAAACAAGCTCATTGAGAAAGAAGACTTTCTCTCTTTACTTATTATTATTATTTTCGTAATTTCCAAAGAATATGCCTGCGGAAAAAAACACACACTCTTTGCTGGCTGTAAAGAGGCAAAAGCCAATGTGTATATGTCTGTATATGAATGTGAACGTGCCAAATCCAATGCCATTTCAATAGATAGAAATGAGATCTGTCTATTATCTTGACTTTTTGAATAGTACTAAGCTGAGCTGATGACACTCCTCTTGAAGTTCTGAAGGTCACAGGCTAGCCCTTGATGTCCTCTGTCATCCAGAAGAAAGCATGAAATAAACATTAGTATGTATTAATGATAAGGTTTCCCATAATTGGAAGCTTCTTGAGCTGATCAGTTGGTATCTATACTTTTGATTAATATTTTTCCATTCCTTGCCTCTAGATATATATTGCATTTGAGTCTATTTTTTCTTTCTTTCTTTCTTCTTTTTCCATTGGAGGAATAATTGCAGTTCTTTTCAAATCTCCTAGGAAATTTTTCAGCTATGTAAAGTTATAACAAGATGTGACATCCAGTCCTAGCTAATCAGTGTTCAACACAGACCCACTGCTGCAGTGCAGGGGGTGGCACTTTCAATTTGCCTGTGACACTGACCAGGTTTTTAAGGAATAGTGAGTGAAGGGAGAAAATAGCATAAAAATGCTTAAATTTTTATAGAAAAGGTATAACTTTGTAAGAAAGCTCTATCATAAATTCCAAAAAAGTATGTCTTAATGATACACTTAGAGTAAATCATTTGCCTTGAGAGACAGGAGGTCTCTGGTGACCTGTACGGCAGCCACAAGAGACTACCAGACTAGCTACTTTCAGCTAAATGTACTCTCATATTAATATTTTAAAATGCCATAATGCCTCTCTGAAAACCTCAGAGGACAGATACATCAATTTGCGAGGTCTTCACTCCAGGAAATAGAAACAGGGATAATCTGCCATTAAAAGAAATAGTTCATTATGTCTGCTTCTTGGGAGCACATAAACTATGTCCCTCACATACTTATGTTGCAAATCCTCACTTTAATGTGAAGGGAAACACCATGCCCCAGAGCTTTATTGTCCCACTGTTTATTAGTACAAAAAGGTTTGTTGTGGTATGAAATCTTAAGCTTGTTGCAGTAATCAATCAGCTTCAAAGAGTCTCTTCTCTGAGCCAGAATCATTACAAATAAATCAATTAAACATAAAGTTTCTATTTTCAGGAGGATCACAGTACAGAAAACCAGCAGTGCATCATAGTTAGGGAAAGGGATTTTACTAGGTTGGGGCTCCTAATACATGACCCCTTTCCCCTTTTTTTCTTGCAAAGTGTGAGAGATTATTATTTTTTAATTCCAGTCAAAACCTGAGTACTCCTATTTCAACAAGACAAAATTATACATTTATGATAAAAATAAAGACCACTACTTAATATGTCTCTGGTTGTAGAAAGGAATAAGAAATTAATTTGCACTTTTTGGTCATTAAGAACACAAAGTTAGAGAGGATCAGACTTACAGCTGTTGAAAAAAGGAATGTATGATCTTCCTTTTAGTGGTTTATCTGCCAGGCAAAGTACTAGGTATTAGGAAATACATGGCACTTTTTCCTTGAGAATTTCTGTCCTGTTCTTTTTTAAATATGTTCCTGAGACTTCTCATAATATTAGACAAATGTTAACAACAACATAATTTTCTCCTCTCCTCTCCTCTCCTCTTGTTCTGTTCTGTTCTGTTCTACAGTTTATTACACATGGTCATATACTGAGCACACATTGCCAAGGACTTCTGGCATATATTCTACATGGCAGCATCCTGGAAAAAAATTGAGGGCCTAAAGTGAAATAAAGCTGCTACCTTTAAACCACTGCTTCTGTTGTACAGGTTGAAAGCTATGTTATAAAGGAGGTAGAGAAATACAGCAGAAAAAGGATGGTCTTTAAGGTCACTGTTCCCCTGGATAACTACAGCCATTTGCTATTTCTGGCACATAGCTGTACTGTGGATGAAGCAGGCACGCGGTCGTATATGGCTGCTGGGCATACTCTTGTTTTTCTGTGTATACCTGAGATTTGCTAGACAAAATCTTAGGTTTGATTTATAACAATGATGAGGGCTTACAACAGAACTGAAAACATAACAGTGCTGCAAAAACAAGCTGAAGACTTTTAAAATCAAGTGTGTAAATAAATCAATCATTTTTGTTTGATTTCTATAGGGTATTAAGCTCAATTTTGCCAACTTTCTCCATGAACAGTATCAAAATGAATATTTTCTTCAGGATCAGTTCAAACAAAATTTGCATGTTTTATATACTGAACTGATGCCAATAAACCAGTCATCTGCATTTTGTCTGAGCATATGGTGCTGACGAAATTGTAGCCTGAGTTTACAGGCTGAGTTCCTTCCGTATATCTTCCACTGCGTAAAGCAGGTTTTCTCCTGAATAATAAGGATGCATTATCAGCTCACATCACTGTTGGTGCATCATAGGAGACAACTTTTGAGTTGACAGCAAAAGGTTCAAACTGATTCAAACTGCAATATACATTCAACACACCTAACTGGAGAGCTTAGTTCAGAACAGTAATCACCCTTACCTTCCAAAGGTTGTTTTTAAGCCTAAGTACAATGTGAATCATCCTCTAGTGGTGTTCACATCTCTCCATCGGCTACAGATGGAGATCAGGATGAGTAGATTCTTCGGTCAGACAGCTAAGTTAATCCCTGGCATAATATGGAATGAATTAGGGTTGTACAAACAGATCCTGAATTTCTCACTCAGATTTCTGTCCTTGTCTCCTGTCAAGATGAACTTCAGCTGAATTGTGTTCTGCCTGTCTAAGCCCTAAATAAAAACTGAGGTCAGCAGTATCACCCGGATGTTTAGGCACAGAGGAGGACATTCATTCAAGCTCAGTCTATGGCATTTCTATCCTGCACACATGCTTTTCAGAGGGATAGAGAAAGGATGATCTGCTTTGAGTAAATTCTGAGATCGTATATTCTTTGAGGGTGGCAAAGAGAAACTATTTAATTTATGTAAACTATAATCTTGCAAATATATATTATTTCCTATTTGGGGAATAAATAGGCCCGTACGGAAAGCAAAAAACCACAATTCTTCTCTTTTGCAGTCAGTCCTGATGGAGAGTTATCATAGAAAATCAGTATATTTCTAGCGATGGAAATCCTTATCCCTGTAGAATTCACTATTATTGTTAAGGAGTATCATAGGAGTGTAACTTACTGGTCTTAATCAGTTTCCTGGAGAGAGTGATTTCAAAGAGACAGCAAATGATGTCTGAATGGATGAATTTGTATTTCCAGTAGAATCCCTCCACGGAGGAGCACGCTCATGCCCCGCCATCTTGCACATTGGAACAAGTTCTCCAGGGAGGCTGCTGAACTTCCATCCTTAGAGCTTTCAGCACCAGACTATGCAAAGCCTCAAACAACCCGGCCTGAATTCAATGCTGACCTGGCTTTAGGCAGGAGGCTGGGCCAGATCTCCTTCCAAGTTCCCTTCCAGCCTGAAATGTTTTGTCATCTTCCCACACAGAAATCCCACAAAGGCATCCACTGGTATCCAAAGAGTCCTGCACATACTATCTGACTGAATTTCTTCTTTTTAGGCTTCTGTTCTGCTGTTTCTGGCAGGGGTGTGCAGTAAACTATGCATACTTTCCCTAAGATTGTTATGAATTAGCACAAGTCAGTTAATTAATTGGTTCTGCAGTGATTAACAGTAAAAACTGTTATAGAAAGATAAGGCATTATTTGTTCAAAACGTATGTGCCAGGTAAACAGCAAAAAATGTTAATCTTCTTGCAGCTACTGCCACCAGTTTATCTAGCCATGTATCCATGACTGCAATGCTTGTAAAATGGCACTGCTGTAAATAGCTGGCCCCAGAGGGCTTTCTAGGCTAGTGAAGCCAAAGAATTAATTCACACTGAAATATGAAATTAAGGCTTTGTTCCAAGGCAAAGGGAGAATAAAAGAACATATTGGTAAATCTGTGTGAAAGGAACCAGCAACAGCAAAACTACCTTCCCTTTCCAAAAACAAAAGCGCCTAAGCCCTTCAGTAATATCCACTGGTTCCTTGATACATAATACACTGTGCATATGGTGAAATGTCAAAGTGCTCTTCCAGAATCACAAAAGAAACAAAGGTACAGAAAAAACACTTAATATAACACTAATACTTCCAGAGGGGTGGCAATAATTCTGCTACTCTATTCAGAGAAAAGTATGAAGTGTTCAGCTACATTTTCTTTTGAGTTACCAGATGGTCCTCCTAATAGAGAAAAAATATCCTCTATGAATTGACAGCGTGCTTGCTCTATTTGCTTACCTCTCTGAGATAAGGTTGCATCAGGACCTCTAATTGTTATGAAACACCTGCTCTGATAATAAACAAAACAAGTTGGGGATAGAAAGAAAATAGTCTTGTGATCATGTTGGAGGGCTTGTTGAACATGTTTTATTGGAAAGCTTGAAAGGCTCCCACAGATGTATCACCTTCGGAATGTAGGATCTTCTGACCTCATCACTTTAAAAAATCATCTCTATGCATCCATGTGATAACAGAGCATTTTATTAAAGAATTCAAGATGCCATTTACCATTTAGGGCCAGGTATTTTCTTTATTAATAGGGAACACTGTATTTGCGTCCAGACTGTACTTACCTGTCATTTTGCTCACGCTCATAACTGCAGCAAATTTATGAGCTGGAAACTCCTATTTCCAAAGGTATGAAGTATGTACTTTGATCGTGTGCCTATAAACAGGGGGCACATTTCTAAATTAAGATCCTTATTTCTAAAATAAATGTTTATTTCTTAAAGGTGATTTTGACATTATTGAGGAAGAAATGATGATCTTCTCAGAAGTTTTCATGAACTGTCTAGTAGAAGAAAGCTAATTTAGTCAAATTCTAAGTAGAGATTGTTATCTTCACTAACTGATGGCAAAATTTCCATCTCTTGATATCTTCAGACCCAGAAGATCCAATTTTCTGCTGGTTATACTTCAGTTTAACTCTGTGAACCTTCCATGGTAGAACATTAGATTAAATAATATTTTTGCTCCCTCAGGTCTTGTTCCCTATTAGCTTGTGAAGATATGTCTCTAGCATATATTTTGCCACTTCTAATGGTGTGGATTTAAAGTCCACTACAGTCAGTGGCAAACCTTCCACTGATTCCTTTAACTTTGAATCAACCTAGATCAGGTGATTAGTGAAACAAAACTAGAAATAACGGAAAAAACATTGTGAAGGTTGTTATTGTGACATTCTCCCTGTGACTCTTACAGTTCAGTCATGTACCCCAATATCTTACTGCACATCAGAGAGCCTTTACTTTCACCAGCAATCGCTGGAAGACGTTTCTGCCTTTCGACGAATTCTGGTAGCGCATTTCCTTCACTTTACCCATGCATCTCAAGAGGTACTCATGCTAATCTTTGAGTGCATTGTATGCGGAGGACTTAGGCACTTGCTAAGGTGTCTCAGGTATCCCAGAAACTGAATTTGATGCCTTTTGGTCAAAGAATGCCGTGCTGTTATTCAGTTACCTTTAATTCCAGTTAAGCATAAAACTATTTGTCATATTCAGAACAAGATTAAAAATGTTTATAAAAGATATAAATGAAGGTATAAAGGGGAAACTGTGCATAAGCTACTTATGCAAAGATTAGATTAGAAAGGTCCCTTTTTCCATCTCTCAACTGACTTGCCGTTTTCATTCTGACAAGTGTAGGAACAACCTTTGTGCAGCCCTTGCATCTTGGCAGAGTGTCTTAGCAGAGCATCTTAGCTCTTACAGCCAAACTTTCTTTCCAGATTTTCTAGGAGCTCTAAGGTCTGTTTAATTTTTTATTCTGAATCTCCCTCTGAACTCATTCTTTTTGTAGCAGACCGCCTCTTAGTTAAAGTTCTTTCCACGGTTAGGTAGATGTCTCTTACTGCACTTAACCAGTTAATAAATGGCTCTCTATTTAAACAAAGTGCAAAACTGTCACCCTCCCTCCTCCTATGGTGGCAACTTGGCATTATTCAGTTTGGAATGCAGGTATCACTATATGTGTGTGTATATATATATATATATATATATATATAAAACTATTACAGTAATCTGCACATTAAAATCATATATGATACAAATCTCTAAACAGGCTAATTTAATATAGTTTATCATTGGTTCTTGGTTCAGACCACACATGTTGACAGTTAAAAACTTTGGGTAACAGCTGACTTGGAATGACTGATCCCAAAATTTCCTCAAAGGCATGCTGTAATAACCACCTTCTTTCTTTGGCAGAATAAAGATGCGTTAAGGAGAAATATAGCTGGACCTTGTTCTTTTTAAAAAAGTTATCAGTTTAGGTTCTTTACTGACATATTGCTAGTGTCATAGCTCAAGCAGATTCCTCAGTTGCAGCCATCAAAATGCAGTAATTTGTTATTTGAGAAGTTAATTAGAAAGTTCGATTCTTTAGACATTATCTGGATACACAACAGGACAGACCACTAAGGGCCACATGGCAGTGAAACTATATCCTTATGGAATAAAGGGTACTTAGTGTCTGTAAAAGTATCAACATCTGGTGCACAACATTAAATGGAAAAGGTGGATCGTTTGGCACTGTATTGTGGACTACTCTGGCAGCCTTGGAAGAATAATAGAGATATTTCTAAAATCACTTGTGGCAAGGGGACAAATGCTGACATTTTTCACACAGCTGGACCTACCACTTAACCCTATGAAGTTTTATATGAATTTCAGTACAGGATATGAATCTATCTGTTTATTGCAAATTCATTTTAATAATCTGGCTGACCTTGTACTTTCTGAGCTTTGAATAAAATCTATTTGACTCACTGAAAAGCTAAGCTTGATACAGACACATTATGAAGTTTGGTAGTACTCAATGCTGTCTTCATTTTGCTGTACATAATGGTCCTATTCTTTACTGTTCATGAATTATGTAGGTCACTACATACTCGTGCCAGGAAAACCTTTCTAGCACCCCATACAATCATGTATTTTGTATATGTATTGACATGTATTATTGTGATCCTCTCAGAAATATTTCGGGGAAATACTATAATGTTAATACGACTTTTTTTGTTTGTCTCCATCTGTAATGTCAAGTGCTTTAGTTGTCATGAATGCAATCGTGCAGAGATTGAGGAAGAGAAAAATGAAAAAAAAAAGAAAAAAACATTTTAAAGTGGATGTATGGCCAAAAATAGCTTTACTACACATAAAACATGCTGCTGTATTACGGTTTGATTTTGCAGGTCTGTAAGTTTGTATACTTAAAGCAAGAATATTTTTCTTTGTGACGATAGAAATGTAAAGGTTATCAGAAATTTCCTTTTGCAATAATTAATCAAAGAAAGGACAGACACTGATACTCTGCCCTTATCTTGGGTTCACTGATTTCTTTCCAAATCTCAAGCACGGTTCTCAAGCAACCTAGTCCTGTCCAGACCAAATATCCAGCATTTCTGAGATCTGGGGTTTTAAAGCAGATCTGTCACTTAGACTGAGCCAAAGCTGCAGATCAATTACTATAGGAAACCTATTTTGGATTATAATTGCTTACTTTGCAATAATTTGCAGTACTTCCAAAATTCAAATGTTATGGAATTTTACTGATGGTCCAATTTTACTTCACATTATAATTCATAAAACCCGAAAATTTCCTTAACTACTGCTCTTTTTGACCACCTCTGAAACGTGACAGTCTCTCAAGCGAATTAATGAAAGAGATGAGTTAGTATTTCTTTGATTTTTTTCATTTAGGGAATAAAAGAGGGTTTGACAGCTGAAGAAAGGGAGAGAAATTGATTTCTTAATTTTTCAAATTGGTTCAAAATAATCAAGAATCATTTGAAGCTGTTCGGGAGGTGCAGAATTTTAGAATTCTTGAAGTCATATACTATAGTGAAAGTAAGAAAGATAAAAATAAACTTTATTATTTTAAGACACAGATAATGTAGGTGATATATTCTTGCCTGAAAGAATTATATGCCTAACATAGTATTTAGTGCATTGACTAACATATTCTTAAATGTTTGGTTTGTCGTATCATTTTAGCTTTTATCAGGAACAATTTTCTGAAGTTTTGAAAACTTATAAATCAATGCTTTAGAGACAGAATTCTGAAACAAGCCTGTGGTACATTTATATGTAAGACAAGTTGTGGGGTGGATGGGAATGGAGGGGACTGTTCAGCTGTTTAATCTGACACTAGTAAACATGGAAAAAGTAAGTATCCTTGTTAGTATGATTCATGTGAGATGGATTTCCTGGCTAATCATGACCAGCGGAACACACTTTCTCGTGCCTGAGAACGGCTGAATGGAGGCACACCCCATCACTTGAATCCACGTTTCTGAGAACTGTGTACTGGAAATCTCATTTTTCACTAAGCATTGCAACAGAGAAATAGATCACCTTCTTAGCTACCTTAAATTCCCTTTTAGCACCAGTACAAAAATAAACTGAACAGTTAACTTGCAATGTCCAAAATAGATGACCCATTTACTGAGTTCAGATAAACGTGGGTGGCAGAAAAAGAACACTGCATTTCATCTGCTAATGTGAAACTTAAAGGGTTTATCTGCCTTCCTGCCCTTCCATCCTTCTTTCTCTCTCTATCCTAATTTCTGATATTTTGGCAGTAGGAAGTTATCCATGTGAAAATCTCAGTTTTTTCCCTCCTCACCCCCAAAACATTATCCTTCAGGTACTCAGGAGCTGTTCGACTATCAGTTGCCCTAATCTCTTTCGAAATGCTAATTTACATTTACCAGGCTAGTAGCAGACATATTCTGCATTTGACTGAATTGATGATCCTTTAAAGGTATGCAATACCTTTATAAAGATATGCAATACCTTACCTAAGTAAGGCAATGTGGAAATCTCAGTGGAAACCTTATGAACTTACTTACATAGACGATGTGTTTTGTAACCATTAAACCATACACACAGTGTGAAAAGCTTAGACTCTGAACCTTACAGTTCGTTTAGATATGCATTGTCAACCATAATCTATAAATGAGGGAACAGAAAGAACACTTTTATTTCTTTGCTACCTCTTCTTTGAGTGATAACAATATTCTTAGGAACTTAGGATCATACTGAGTTCGGGGTAAACAACCCTTCAGTCCTGTCCTTAAGGGATCCCATGACACATTTGCAGTCTTTTGATCACTAACTAGGTATTCTTAAATACAAAATACTTGGAAGGTTCAGCAGGTCTCTCAATGAAAACTATTTTTTTCTGACTTGAAGTGATTTTATTTGTTTTCAGTACAATAGTTCATAAAAAGGGGACAATATTCAGATGACAATCCAACACTGTAGTCACTTGCCACTTTCCTACCAATACATTTCTAACAAAAGCTGAAGCCATACAATCACAGCATAGTATGTCTGTCTGTTACTAGTATTGAGTCACAGAGCTGGCTTTCCCTTTCTCTCTTATAAGCTTTAAATTTTTAGGAAATTGCTATTGGAACCTTTTTCTTCAAGCTTTAAAACCTGTCATAATGCATCAGGATCACTTTTTAAAGGCAGTTGTGCACCAGTGAAAATCAAAGCACTACCACAGCTGGTTGTATGGACTGCCAGGCTCTTAGAACAGCCAAGCTGATTGGTCTCTGAATGGAAAAGTTAAGTCAATAAGTACACCTAGTTATTTGAAGATTTTGTACCTAGAGTTGTGTGTATTTTTGAACAGAGACAGGTAAATGTTCTAGCAAATACATTTATACTTAGACCATGGAAAGAAAGAATATTTTAAGAAAAAGATGCAAGTGTTATTCTAATAAAACTGATATCTATTAAAGAATCACAGATTTGACCTTTTAAGAATAGTTTATTGTTTGTAAGATGTGCTGACAGTAAGTGTACCTTAGATTCTCAGAGCAGCTCTCAGCCAAGGTGGGATTTGGTTTCAAGCAAATACCAACATCAGAAAGCAGCTATAGTTTGTTACATACTATGTGCCTGAAATGTGGAAGGAAAGTGGTTGTGTGAAATTTAGTCATTTAAGATAATGATGAAAAGTTATTTCATCAAGTGAGACCATAAAGAGACAGCTAACATTTATTTTGTCACCTCTGTTTGTCCTTCCTGCATGGTTTTCTGTCTTTTGCACCAAGTGAGGTTTCAGTTTAGAGGAAAATAAAGCTATATTTATAAGCTAGGTACAGGCTTTTATTATGAATTCACCTGAGTTCAGGTTAAATGAACATTCCTTAGCAGTTCTGAAATTTTTTAGTTCTACAGCTAGACTTCTCCCAATGGACATTCTACTACAGGGCAGAGATGGAAGGTGCTTATTTCTGGTAACAAAATAGAATTGTTCTAATAAGAACCAGGAAATTAGTATTATTGCTAGAAGTACTCCGTATCTCTTTTTACTTCTCTATAGAATTTCTCCTCAATTTTCGACTCTGTTATCTCACTGCAGTTTTAATGAAATAACATACAATTGCTTTCATTTCTTTTTCGTTGGTATAAGCAATTGTTCATTATAATTAGAATTTATGCTTCAGTTGAATAAAAATGTTTAGGCTGATACCTAGTATCACAGCAAACAGGGATAATTATTCCTTTTCCATTCTCCAGCAGTCAGCTGAGCTTCCCACTCACAGTTTCTACTTTTCAACTTTCCGAGCTTATGGCTGCTCTTTATCCTCCCTGTAAGGTAGGCTGGATACTCTTTCCTCAAAGGGAGAGCCAGAAAAGGAAAAAGTCTCCAAGTCCCTCTCAGCAGGAGTTTTGACTGTCTGCTTGAGAGACTTCTCTTCCCCACTGATCCTCCTATTCTTTTAACCTTTTCCTTTTCCCAGCAGCATTTCTTTCTAGTGTCTAAGTGCAGGTTTTTTCCAAACCCTTCTTCATTAGCCAGCTATAGGCTTGCAAGGGTGCAATTCCCTGACAACAAAGAAATTTCTGTAGTAGTGGCTGGAGTATATCACAGAGTGAAAATTATTAGCCTCTGACATACAGGAGGTCAGTCCAAAAGATCTATTGGTCCCTCTGGAATTAAGGTTTATAAGTCTATTATTTTAACACAAATTATACATAAGCCTCCAATCACCAGCTTTCATACTTTTCCTAATCCTTAGGGTTTTTTTTACTCAATTAATTCATTTAAATTAGGTCTAAGATGTGAAGTCAGGAGACATTGTTAGTTCTTTGAACTCCCATCCACATCTCCAACAGGACAAGAGAGATTTGTACTATAATCACTTGCAAATTATGTGCGTAAGGAAAACTGCTTACTGGGTTTTACTAGGAATGTGGCTAGCAGACTGAAGGAAGTTATTGTCCCTGTCTGCCCACTGCTCATGAGGCCATGCCTGGAATGCTGCTTCCAGTTTCAGGCCTCCCAGTTCAAGAAGGATGTTGAGAAAATAGAGAGAATCCAGTGGAGGGCTCCCAGCATGGCTGATGGCCTATGAGGAGACATTTTTAGGTAGCTGGGCTTGTTTAACTTGGTAAAGGGAAGGCTGAAGGGAAACCTAATAGCTTTTACAGTTACTGAAGGGGAATAATGAAAATGAAGGAACCAAGATCTTCTTGTAGTGGCAGATAGCAGAACAAATGGCAAAGCTGCAGCTTGGATGGTTTAGATTTGACATTTAGTAAAACTTTTTCATTAAGAAGGTTACCCAGAGAGGTAGTGGAATCTCCCTCTTGAAGCTTTTCAGACCTCAGCTAGAGAAAATCATGACTGATCCGATCTACCATTGGCAGTAGTCCTGCTCCACACGGGATGTTGGACCTTCAGTAGTTCTTTCCAAGCAACGTTTATGTGATTCTATGACACTTGCTTTGAAAATCTGGTCTCAGTATCACAGATTCACAGAATGGTTTAGGTTGGAAGGGACCTCTGGAGATCATCTAGTCCAGCCCCCCTGCTCAAGGCAGGGTCCTCTAGAGCATATTGCCCAGGATCACATCCAGACGGCTTTTGAATATCTCCAAGCGAAGGAGACTCCACTACCTCTCTGGGCAACCTGGTCCAATGCTCTGTCACCCTCACAGTGAAGAAGTTTTTTCTCAGGTTCAGATGGAACTGCCTGTGCTTCAGTGGGTGCCCATTGCCTCTCGTCCTGTTGCTGGGCACCACTGAAAGGAATCTGGCCCCATCCTCTTGACACCCTCCCTTCAGATACTTGTACACATTGATGAGATCCCCTCTCAGTCTTCTCCAGGCTGAAGAGTCCCAGCTTTCTCAGCCTTTCTTCATAGGAGAGATGCTGCAGTCCCCTCATCATCTTTGTAGCCCTTTGCTGGACTCTCTCCAGCAGCTTCATGTCTCTCTTGTACTGGGGAGCCCGGAACTGGACACAGTACTCCAGGTGAGGGCTCCCCAGGGCTGAGTAGAGGGGGAAGATTACTTCCCTCGACCTGCTGGCAACGGTCTTCCTAATGCAACCCAGGATAGCACTGGCATTCTTATCTTCTTGATAATCTGAAGAATTGCTTGAAATTCATGATATTTAAAATAATGGAGTGAAATATCAGGCACTAATGTAGTACTGATCTAAACTGGTGAAGTGCAGCCATAAATGTATCACATTTTGTGGGAAAACATACAAATGATTGAGGGGCACTACAGTCTATTTAGCTCACTGGTAAATCTGTGGTTTTTGGGACATTGAATGCAAGGTTTAGCCTGAGAGTTCTAGTGCTGTAAATTATCACTGCTTCTTTAGCAATTCAGAATTGTGGTGTTATTACATACTGTATATATGCAAAGGGGTGCATTTCTCATATAAAATGCTTTCAATTAACAAAAATAATTTATAAGCTAAATGAATCATAATTAATTTACAGTGTTTGGTTGATTTCAGGCCTCAAAAATTGGAAGCCAATTTTTTCATTAATAGTCAGACTCCCACTCCAATCCCCAGTCACTCACATTTACATATGTGAGCCAGAGAATAACACAGAGTTGTTCTTATTTGAAAGCATCTGTAGGATCAGGCCCTAATGGATATAGATAGGTAGGAGCAAGAGAAGATACAAATTTTTAGCTTTTATAATGTCAACCTTTTACCACGATTTGGCACACAAAGAATACTGCACAAAGCAACTGCAAATAGAAAAATGTGTCAATGTGTAGTAAGATTTCTATGTCAAAACAACATCAAAACATTCAAAGGAGCCATTTATGATGTCAATGAAAGAACTGCAATTCTACTAATTCACATTGCTCCTCTTTTTCTTACTTAATTGTTTATATGCTTTAAAGGAATATAGCTTTCTCAGATAGATGTTGCTACCTTGGAACAATTCAGTTTCAAATACTGATAAAACCCATCTACTGCCCCCAAACTGGCCAAATACATTTAATACATGTAAATAGACCTTCAAAAATGAGGAGTAAGCCTGTGAAGTGCTAGGTGTCACATCTTACGTTATCTTCCAAAAGCAATAAGATCACACATAAGCAGATTCTTTGAAACAAGTAGTCTATAGGAAGCTTGATTTTATTTTGATTGAGGATACAGTTAGTGAATAATGAATTACAGCCTCTAGTAGAAAACTCAAGAGATAACTAGATTCATATCATAGGAAGTGAAATGTTCTTGTAATCCAGCGCAATAAAAAGTTTCCCATTCAGTCTTCTCATCAAATCAAATATTGTCTGACAACACAGCAGAACATGCACAAATTTTATACATTTATTGTAATTATCATTTTATACATTTATTGTATTATCAGTATAAAAGCAGTGGAAGTGCAAGGTGTTTACTTAGAATAAAACTAGGGTTTCCAACCTGGAAAGCCTGAGAAAGTATAGCAGTGGATAAAAGTAAAATGAGATCTCAAGCTAATTTCTGATACAGGTCTGCATACACTTGTAAATTCTAATAATTTGGCATAATTGAACACAGTATGGAAGACTGCATTGTTTCGGAACAACAACAGCCCTGCTGAAGGCAAGGATCTGTCAGAAATCTGGTGTTTGGTTTCATAATTTATGTTTCCAGTATTCCTGTAGTTGATTCATGCTATTAACCTCTATCTAAAAGATAATTAAAATTTAAGATCATAATTTGAAGGAATGCCTATATATTAGACAAAGAATATTCCCTAGGGGTTTCAGAGGAGTTAACTTAAGTGAAGAAATCCTAACTGATGCTAATACTGAATGCTTCAGTCATTCTGCTATGTCTAACTATATTAGCAAGATACTGGACCAAACAATTCATAACAACTAATATTTTTCCAAATGTATTATAAACATTTCACTTCCTATGCAGCAATTCAGAATGGCTATGGAAACTGAAGACTTTAAACCTCAATTGCAATCAAGAATAGATAGTTGTTTCTTTCTTTCAAATATTGCCAATGTTGTTATTACATATTTGTTATAACTCATTTAAACAAGAGAAGAAATTAGCCCATTTTATGATAACCTTGCTAATAGCATTTGACTAATTATATTCTGCCTGTCTCCCTTCCTTGAGCAGTTTCATTTTTATGTTTTTTGTCCATGCTATGTGTCTTAAACATCAGTGACTTCCTCTGAAGATTCTTCTTTCCTCTTTCCTCACCTCTTTCCTGTGCTCAGACGCACACAAAAGCAAGAAGCTGAGAGAATAAATGGTCTTATACTAAGTTCTGAAGGTCAACACATACAGGATTTGTAAGCCCAGTTGAGAAAAAAATTCTGAAGTCAAGAGCTTTGGTAAAGTGTGCAACAGCACTTTAAATTGAACTTTGGCTCTATTTTAGCGTATATAGAATGGGTTCTGTTAAACTACAGATTTCTGGAAAAGAATGCTTTTTTTCCCATAAGCAGCAGTATTAAGAGCCTTGAACTCACAACCATTCTTTTAGCAAAGCTGTCAGAACCTCTTCAAACGGGAACCCAAACGTTTTGAAAAGGCTGTGACATACAGAGGTTACCATTCGGACATTTTAAAAAATAGTTCAAAAACTCATGGATATTTAAGCCATGTTCATTTCAGCTGCAATTCTGCAATTTTTGTTTTCTTTCCATCTTCAATTCTTCATTCTTTTTCTCTTTGTGGCAACAAAAATATGTGTTGTATGTTATGACATTTCAGCACTGAAGAGTTAGAATTTCATTGTGATCTATTAGAGCAGTTTCTGAAAGTGGCTCTTTGCTGGTTTGGTTAGAAGTGGCTAAACTGCTTGGATTTGTAAAACCGTGGCTAAATAAGTTAACTACTTGCAAGTGCTAATATCAGGAGGGAGGGAGAGACAAAAGAAAGCTTATGCCATAAACATTTCAAACAAATGAAACTAAATTGCAGCCTATATGAGGCAATAGTAAATTATTTCAATTTTTAGTGGAAAGTAGGCTGTATTTTTGTTTTAAGACATTGAATTTTGACAAACAACCCTGGTCTTACTTTACGTTTCTAATTAATCACATCAGTGGTAGTAAAAGAACGGGAAGTATGAACAGTATGCTTTCATTCTGCAAATCATTTAAATATATATCTTTAAGAAATCTGCTGTGAACAAGACCAAGGACAAGAAGTTATGTGCATGTAGTAGTTATAATGAAATACAAACAATCTGCACACAGATTGTAGTAATACTATATCTGAACATCTCTTGCATTTTCATATTACTTTGACTGATTGAGATATTTAAGCTTGGTAGCAGCCAGCACACATTGCATCTGTAAGACAGTCATTAAGGTAGTATCAGAAATCCTCATTGGAAAAATTGCCTATATTATTTAATAACTGCATAGTTCTTCCAATGATTTTCTGAGCTATTTGGCTGGTGAGCTGAGTTTTGCAGAGAAGCATGCAAAGAGAAATTAGAGAATTAAGGTGCTTTTCCACATGAAAAGCACTAGAAATGTCAAATAATGCTGGTGATGTGAATCTATCTTTCATTTGCCTAAGGATTTCCCTCACGATTTTCTGTCTTGCTTTTTTTCTCCCTTCTGTTCTCCCCCCGCCTTCTCTGTGCTGGTTCATATCTTTATCACTTCAGATTTTGTCTTGCTTTCTGTTCTTTATTTCTAAGGCTACTCTTCTCAATGAATATCGTTTTTGCTTTTCACAGTCATCTTTTTCTTTAAATAGCTCACTGAACTGTAACTGTGTAGGAATTGATTGGGACTACATCAGTGGCTTGGTGCTCCACAGGGAACTGCTGAGGGCCAAGTTATCACTATGCTCCTACACAGCTGGTTCCTGTTAAGTTGAGTCTGAGATGCTGTATAGGTAACATTAGGGTAGGTAAGTAATAAGCAGTGCTATGAGACCTTTGCCTTTTGTGTCTTTTCATAGTGTAAGGGCAACACTAGATTAAAATAAATATATAAACAAAATAAGAGAAAGCACTAGTGTTGCTCAGCTATCAGTAAGGATCCTGTATATCATTGTATTACTGAGTATGCTACTTTGCATTTTAAGGTCTTCAGGCTACCAGCAGGATGACAGTACATGCTGCAACTTGGCTCTAGGAGCAGCTTGAATCCAGGCTGCCCGTGCTGAGGCATCCATGTAGTTGGAAAATTAGTGTGTGATGGAGTACTCTCACACATGCCTCCCAAATGCAGACATTATTGCTGTTCTTTTATGTAGACAATCACACCAGCATATAGCTCCAGCAAAAGAACTTAGTGATTCTATTGGATTCCTGAGGAAAAGTCAAGCCTTTTACAGATGGATAATACTTTCTAGTTTTTATAGAAGAGTGAAATAAATTGAGAAATAAAGAATAGTGCTATACCTGTTTCTCCGTGGTTTTCATTATCTAATCAAAAAGAGGGCCTGGGAGGTTAAATGTAGATTTCAGTACATATATCACCAAATTTCTGGTTTATTGGACATGCCATTTCAGTTCAAGCAATAAAATCAAATACAATGCAGATTTAGACAACTCCAAATGTATCATTAGCTCCACCTACAGAAATAATGTTGACTGAGCTAAAAAAATGAGTGAAAAACCAGGAAACTCAAATATTAGCAAGTGAAGGAGAGCAGTCATTTGATAAACAAACAGATACGCAGTTTTGGAGCTGTTTGGAAGACTAAACCTTACAACTACCAAGACTGTGTTCAGGCTGTTTTCATCCTACCAAGATGGAAGACTAAAAGAACAAAAAACCAACTGGTTATCTACATGACTGAGTCTGTCATGTAGAAATTGTCTATGATATGCTGAGAAAACTCTAAATTCTTTCCTTCTACTGCTGCCTAAACTGTTGTTAAGTTGGAAGTAATGTAAAATAATAATCATTAAAGTCAAAAAAGGGATAATAGGAAGCCAATACAGTTGTGTTCCTTGTAGTAATCAAATCCTCTGATTACGTTATTGTGGGGATTTTATTTTTTAATGAGGATAATCTCAAACAGAACTTGTTAAGTGAGCAGGACAGACTCTCCTGTTCTGCAACAGTTTTTTCATTATGGTACCATACCATAATAATACAGGGAGGTAGGAAGAGAGTCATGAACGAAAAATATTGTTTGTAGAAGGTTCATAGGATTTCTGGTTGCAGAAAATACTATTACTGTATTAAAAATATCCACTCTCAAAATTGAAGAAAAATGATTTAACAATATGATTGAAATTACTTAACAGAAACATTACTACCATGATGAGCTGTTCGAATAAAACACTGAGCTAAAGGCAGGAATGAAAGAAGGGATAGTACTTGGCAGGAATCTGTTTTTTGAGAATGGAGGTTTATGACCATTTTTAAATTGCATATGGAAAATGAGCTCTTCTTCAGAAGAAACCATAGGTGTGCAAGGTTCTTCTATAGCTATGGGGAACAAGCTACTGCTTTGGCTAATTCTGGCTAATTTTGGTGGCTTATTCAAAGGGAATTTTTAATTTGCTGTAATTTCTCTTTGTTTGTGCCTGCTGAGTATGATGCTTGCTCATGTGCAGCTCAGCAGGTACACCTTTCCTTATCTTCTGCTTTACTAATGCTGCTTGAGTTTTGAAGAGATGCAGGCAAGACAATGAAGACGGAAACTGTGGAACAGCCAGAAAGTAAGTGATTCATCACACTTGGAGAGAAGAAACTTAATAAAGATGGGAGCTTTTGCACATACTTTTGCATGGATGTAGGGAAAGAAATAGGCTTATTTTCTTTACAGAGGTAACTCTTGATAGACAGATTTCAAGAATAATTTCTAAAATTTTTGCTCACCTGAAATAAGTAAAAAAAACCAGGGATGGAAAAGAAAGGTGAGGAGTTCCAGGAAATAGTCTGATTTTTCTTTAGAAATGCTCCTGTACATTTACATTTTCTTGCTTTGTAAAAAGCAATTGCCCATGTAAAACAACTTGTTATGAACATATGGCAGTGGAAGGACAGAAAACCTACCAGAATAATTCTCTGTATCACCAAGGGGATTGTTTGAAACAACATAATGGCTAACACCTAAGAAGACAGGAAGAAAATGAGAGAACTCTGACAGACCTGGAAAATTCATCATGCTGCTTGTGCAGAATCATTAACTCTAAGTTGCTAGCTTGCAAAAAATGTCTCTAGATTTAAGTTAAGCTAAAAATCTGTGACTATCTCAGGCTGTGAGAACACTATCTTGTATAATCAAATGCCTTAGAAGACAGCTTTTAAGTTGAGCTCAGCTGTGTAATTCTCTCTATTTACTTTCCCACTCAATCCAGTTGTGAGATGAAATTCATTAGCGTAAAGTTCAAATAAGCGAAGGAACCAGCAGCTAACAGTTTTACTTCACAATTTGGGCCAACTTAGTAAAACAGAGCACGTGGACAGCTCTTTGATGATTCAGTGAAAAGCTTTGCATCTTGCTTTAACTTTTTCTTTTGAGTATCTGAATCAATCTGGTAGAGGTTGCACTGAAGTTATCAGGTTCCATTTGGTAACTCTGATGTGGAGCAATTTCTGGTAGAGATTAATGACAAATAAGTTGGAGGAAGTAGCATCCTAAATTGCCAGAGTTATTTGATAGGTGTTCAAATGTCACAGTCCTAAAAGCATGCACAAGGACAATTATATTAGCTGAATCGCAGCCCCTCAGTTGAAAGGTAATACCTTATTTGACTGTCATATTTCTTTGGATTTGATCATATGCCGATATACTTACATATACAGAGATATATACCTCAAGGTTAATCATTGTTATCACGGAAAATCATTATTATTAAGGATAATAAGCTGCATTTGAACAGGCACAGACAAGTTTCAGACATCAACATTTTTGATATGCTTGTGCTAGAGAATTTTTATTTCTTTGCCTGCTAGAGAAAACTGCCCTGGTTTACTGCATGTGGTATAGAAGTGAACTTAATTGCATTCAGTAATTCTTATTTATATTGGCACTATTCATAAGATACATCAGACACTGGTAGGATTTGAATAATCTCTCTTGTCATTAAACTGAAATGAAGGTAGTGAACTCTTCTAAAAAGGAGCACAGCAACTCATTAACTAAGGCTCTTGACTCACGGGAATTTATAAAAACAAAAACAACTTTGTTATTATTTGAATGCAATCTTTGGCTAGAGAGCATTTATCCAATGGAAGAATGCTATTCTTTTAACTCACTGCTGTTGAATTTAGGATCTATCGTACTGCACGTGAATGAATATTACAGTGTTTTAGTGTGCAATATTGGCACAGACTTTCACTGCAATTAAAGCTATTTAAACTCATATACCGTAGAACAATGGAAAGGTATAATTTGAAAGCAATATTAAAGGTAAAAAGAGTTTTTCCATTGATCTTAGTGGCAAACAGGTTTTCAGCTGAGAAAGGCTCTGTAAGCAGGTTAGGAGAGATGGAGCTCCTGGGAGAGTGCTGACCGTTAGGTCAGTTCTTGCCAAGAATTAGTCACAGTCCGCAAAGGAGAGTAAGGCCACATCTGATGGGGAAAAAGTCATGGTATGGCACCGTATGAGACACTCTTCCTATCAGTTTTGCTTTGCTTCTTTTCTTTTTCTTGCTTCTTTTTCTTTTTCTATGTCTGCATGTGTGAGTTCCTGGCAGCCTTGCTCCAGGACCTGTCCTAGCGCCCCTGATCCTGAGTCATGGGCCTTCTATCTAGCAGTTCTGCAGGATAGGAGGACACAAAACCTACAATATTTTATCCTCTGAGAATGATATCCCAGTAAAAAAGTCTTGGAATTTGTCTTTTCATACGACAAAATTGTAACATTTCTGTATCCACAGAAAAAGCTTAAGGAAGTTTTCAGTGGTGCACAAAATAAGCCAGTGTCCCAAGAGTTTCTAATGCATGTCTCTGTGTCACTTGCTAACAGTCTTTATTATGAAGTACAAAGTGTAAAAGCCCTCTCTTCTCATTAGGAGTTTGTACTATGCCTAACACAGCAGGACACAAAGATACACTAAAGCAAGCGCTCTCAATCCTCTTCATCCGGTTTGAGAAGTTTCTATACCCCAGGTCCTCATAGCTAAGTTGTAACAGTTGACTAAGTGAGTACTTATAGTCTGTTTCAGCTCAAAACACAATACAAAATATAACTCAAGTTATAAGCTGAATGAAAGCAGAATCAACCCTACAGATAGATATTTAAATATACACATTTCAGAACAGCTGAAAAGCTAGACAGAACATTTTATATTGTCCAGCTTTTTGTAAGCTGGATAATAAATGTATTTCATTTTCTCTCTACCCTTAAAAAAGGGTTATAATTGAATCTATAAAAATAAAGAAATAAGTTGACTTTACCCTTTGAGATTTTTGGAAATACTTCTGACAACCTGACTAAAGACTTCATAGAAACTATAGTAGCTTTATCTTCATTCTGTTTTACAACTAGATTTTTCTACTGAGTCAAGTGCTGAAGTTTCAGTGAGCTTAGGAAGGTGACTGTGCTATGTTTTCGCTTACAATTACATACAGCATACTGCAGTTTCCTACCATAAAGTCATCCGTGATATGAATCTTCTCTGAAAAGAAAAGTGTTAGTCTCTAGAGATTACAATTCTTGTTACTGTCAAGAAGTTTAAAATGTTTCTTAGATGAAAGCAGATGTTAACTTACACTTGAGGATGGTTGAATTTTTTTGATGGATTAAAATATGTATTTTTACCATTTTCAGGAAAAAAATTCAGGTGTACAAGTGTGTATGTGTGTGTGTGTGTAGTTTATATGCTGTGCTCTCATTAAGAAATCACAGACTAGAAATTGCAAAGCTCAGAAGAAGTTTAGATTTTTCAAAACCATTAGAACATTCAAATAAAAAACGGAAAGTTCAGACACTGGGAACGTAATTTGTTTGATGCGTTGTTCATAACACAGAATGATGAATTGGTTCAATAACTTATTTTAATCATAAGAATAAATATAAACATAAAAATCCTTCGGCTTAATGCTACTTCAGTGTAAGAAGATTTTACATAAAACCTCATAGTCTTTATAGTGATTGATTACTGCCTTTCAGTATTCTCTTTCAAAACTTTTCTTTTTCTTTTTCACAAATTTACATACTCTCTCATTTTAGAGAAGCTTATTTTTTTGAATCATGATATTTCAAGTTTTGACTTTTGCTTTCGACTAGATCAGCTCCTATACTCGTTAATACAACTCATCTGGTTTCACGGGCTTGTATACCACTGCTAGCCACAGCCTGTGCTAGCAGATCTCTGGTTCGCCACTCAACGTAGACTTGATTCCAAGTCTTTCTAAACGGAAACTTTATAAAATATCAAGCTATGGCCAAATTTTCTGGACAGTTTTTCTCTCCTTAAAAGGCCCTCTATCAAGCGACATTAATCATTGTATTTCTTGATGCTACAGCTGTACAAAGAAAGATAAATATAATACATAGCTTTATTGTTCTTTGTTACCTTATATATAGAAAACTTTTTTTTTTTTTTTAAATAAAGAGATGTGGAGAAAGCAGTCCTATCTTCTGCTCTCTATAGGTATTGTCGCTTGCATGGTTACAGTTTTTGTCTCTTTAGCAGACACTATCCCTTTCACTAGTGTATTTTGGTAGGCAGCTTACACCAGCTTCTCTTGACAAAAATTTGGAAATTCAATTGACCTTATTAACCTAGGCTGAATAAAAGATAACTTGAATCCTGCAACTGTACAAGAATTTAGCTTGCCTAATTCTGATCTCAAAATTCAAATGTTACTGATGAGTCAGACTTTGTGAGAAAGACAGTTCATCTGAAAAAAATAAAAAGAAAAATATTTCTTAATGCTACTGAATCCTGAGTTACTTAATTATCAACATCCTACTTTCCTCGTCATGGTAGATAATTCTGAAACTTTTATCATTTTCTAATGTTACATCTAAAATATTTATTCTGTCTTTTCTCTATCTGTGATTATAAAGCTGTTGTTAAATCCAGCTGCTGCATTCCCGAAACATATCAAAAAAATATAACTATCTAACAACTCTTTGTGCCAAAATTCTGAACTAAATATTTTTGAAATTTCAGGCTAGATCAATAATAAAAAATAAGCTAGAACTTTTAACTGGAATGTAGTTAAAACAGTTTCAAATAGAGAAAAATTGTTACTGGAGAATAACAACTATTTCCAGCTTGGATTGATATTTGCTTCCCACTATAGCATGTAGTGTTTGCTTTGGTATAGGTTAAATTGTCTTAAGAGAAATAGAGAAAGAGAGATTGTCATTCTAGGGAAGACAAAATCTAGATCCATAAATGAAGGCTCTATCATGAGGTACGTGTTGATATCTTCAACATTGTAATAGAAATAGTAGCCTCCGGACAACAAGAAGGGTCTCAGCTGATGTTCTCAGCGTTTGGTTCACTCCGTTGCAGTGTATCTCTAAGTTGTTATTGTACATGACAATGATTGCACCTGAGCAAAAAGTGAATAAGCCTTCCCCTGTTGTCGGAGTCTGGCAGCACAAGGATTACTTCTATGATGCAGTTATTATGGTCATCCAGGCAGGTGAAGTGAGAGATTGAATACCAGAGTAATGTGATTTGACAGCTCTTTTCCTCTTATAAGCTTCAGTGAGATGCAGAAGGTCTGGAGTGTAATGGTGGAGCCATTGCAGCATTGCTGAAAATATTGGGAGAGGCGAAACTCAAGGTGACAGATTTAAAAATTGTGTCAATTAACTAGGAGACTTGACATAAAAATCATACAGATAGAAAGATACAAAAAATACCATCATCTTAGGAAGAATTCATTCTGATGTTTCAAAAAGGTCCAAGTCATCTCAGAACAAGACATTACAATGTTAATTAACGGGAGGGTTTCAAAGCAGAGTTAAAAAGAAAAGCAGAAAAATAGTCTGCATCAGGTGATACCTATAGCTGAAATGAGAATGAAGGAATCTAACATTCATTATAAACATTATTTTAAGAATTTAGACATTTGCAGTTAGAAATATAAATTGAAATGGTCAGCTTTGCTTGATTGCAAGATTGGAATAAGCATTCTCGTATTTACAGTAGAGTACTTAAAAACAGTCCTGGTATCCAGGGATTTCCTAGGGAAATTCTTTGTAAATTTCTAATAAAGGACAAGGAAGACACACTGCTTCAGGACAGCCTGAATGTGGTATCGGACAGCAAAAGCCATGGTGGGGCTGAGGCATTTGCAGCTTATACAAGAAATGAAAGATAACAAGGACCACAAAACAAGTCTAAGAGAAGTTTTATTACCAGTATGAGAAAAGATGCATTAATCAGTGGAAGAAACTCACTTTTACATTAGATTTCCTATGAGTCTTGGACAATGCAGTTTCTTTCCTCTTTAGTCACTTATGTGAAAAATGTGGACAAGGCTACTTCTCTACTTCTGGATGCTGGCAGGATAAATCCAGTAGACTGTAAAGTGCTTGAGTACTAGAGTAGTGCCACCTATATCAAAGCCTGAATGAAGGCTGGATAAATGGGTGGATGGATGGATAGCTGTATTACACAGAAATGGAAAATAATGCATTATACAAGTGTGTATACATGTAGGTGTTATGTGGATACTGGTAGGCAAAGTGGGCTAATTATTAAAAATACTGAAACTGTGATGCAGGAAGAATTCAACATCAGTGAAGGAATGGCCTCTGTGAAGGCAACTGAGATTTCTTCTCGATTATTAAGGGCTATTTGCAAAGGATCACAGGGACATAGTATTTTAGGGTCGTTCAATGTCAGCAACAGTGCTACAGCACATCAGTTGCAGACTATTTTTCTTCTTCAAAGGATTTTAAAAGGGTTAGCTAATTCTTCCTGTATCCTCAGGGCTTCAAACCAGGAAGTGGATCATGTGGATTTGAATTGGCTCGGATAGAAGGGAGTGACTTTTTACGTAGTAGGTTACTCGAAAAAAGCAGGAAATGAGTCATCAAGTTTTTAAGTAATACGACCCTTGATCTTTTTTTTGACACGGAAAAAGGTGAGGGTTCTAATCTCTACAAGAATTAAAGACTTCTTCCAACAGCCTTGAGATGGTTCCCTGCAGCCCTGAGCCAGGCAGATAAAACAGAAAACGAAGTTTCCTTGAATCTTGCAGTCAGGGGGACTTAGTCCCAGAGAACAGCAGAATTTAAAATACAGTCCCATAGTCAGAATTTTCTTTTTAGCTAGCTCTAAGCAACTCCTCTTTAGGCACTTTTGTGAATCCCACTCCGAGACAGGTATCCCTATGCAACATCTCCCCACATACAGCTTATAGAGCCTACATCTTCATTCTAGGGGAAACACTATGAAGTTCAGCATCGTGACTTATAGCACAATGGGTCTGCAATTACTTTTCTTTATAAAACTCCAAATCTCAGCCTCAGTGTCAGAGCTGGGCTAGTGATTTAGATTATTAATTTTACTCACCTCCCTATCTCCCACCTTCGATCACAGGTAGATCAGGAGGAACTTTTATGTTCTGCGATTGTATAATTCATACGGCTAGTACACCTATTACCTGTTCAACTACTACAGCTGCTATCTGTATTACAACTGGGTCTACAGGTACAGCTACTATTACTACTGTCAGTACTAAATATGACAAAAAATGTTAGCTGAGAATCTAGTCATAAATATGAATTTCTTAAATATATATCCTTCATAAATATGAGAATCCACTCATAAATATGTATCCCTTTCCTCAGTACCTAAATCAGACTCTGTATCAGAAGCAAGTCACACAGTGTAGTAACAGGAAGGGAAGGGAACAGAGCATGAGTGTTTCAAAGGTAAAGTATAGCTACTGTACAGTATAGAAATGAATAGCTAGCCTATGTAACCACAGCTATTTTGCATTACCTTTAACACACCTACCAGTATATTTGCTTTATTAAGTCTTTTTTGCATAGTGGCAGCAATAATGACATATACAGAACTAGATTGTTTAATGGTGTATTAGTCTGGCCCTGTTCTGAACTGAGGGTCTTCTACTACAGTTAGACTGCTGTGTTGCTGGTATAAAACAGAAATTTTCAGTGATAATTCCAGGGTCCAAATGCTGGTTTTCAGATGGTCACAGCTCAGTCAAGTCTAATGCATTGAGTGTAAGTCTCAAAAACTGGCTTCCGTATTATATTTCCAAGTGGGCAGGATATCAATATATGTATTTAAAGTGCAGCACTATGGCTATCTTCTGCTCTGTAATAGCATAATCCAGAAAAAACACTTGGAACTAATCTGTGAGGGAGTCTATGATGCTGATTGGGGTTACCTGTGCCAGGGTCCCTGCTGGCAGACATGTTTTCTAGCTGAAGCCTAAGCCAAGATCTCTGTTCTATGCCTTGCTGTGGAATTTTCTTGCGTTTTGGAAGCTGAAGTATCTGAATCCAATTACTAATAAAGTTAAAGGGAACTGAAAGCCCGGTGAAAATCCAGCCATTTAATTTAGATACATAAACCTATGACTAAATGCTCTACTTTAAGTACCTACTTAAGAAAACATTGACTATAACTGAATAAAATTAAGAATTTTTTTCATCATTTGGTATTAGGTGAAGGCCTGTGAAATTCAATAAAATCAAAAGATACTGACCTATTTCAAGTTAAAATCTTTTGAGAGGTCAAAGCATTAATTTTAATTATGATTGATACATAAAAAGTCCATCATTATGTCTCAGCATTTCTCTGTGTTCTTGAAGTATCAACAACAGTCAAAAATATTTCAGTCTTTTTCAAGAGTAGAGCATTTTAAGTTTTCATAAAAGTCTTGATGCAATGTGCAAATAAATTGCTTCAGGAGTAGAAAACTATTTAAATATATTGTTAACACTTTACAATTCAGGTTAGTGGACTAATATGTATTTTACTCACTTCTCAGAAGGGAATCCCAGGCACAGATATCACTTGGTACTGCCTCAGAAACAGGTCTAAAATGTGCCATTGAACTTTCTTGCTATAAGTTTGCCAAATTCCTATGTAATGTTCAGAAAGTGTGAAAAAAAAAAAACACATCTAGTGTTATTCCAGTTTTCCAGTATACAGAAAGTAACCATGGTGTCCAAAAGAGTGGAAGTAAAACAAGCTGAATCATCAGGTATTATCAAAGTAGTTTGAATCTTGTACTGCAATGACTGAAAAATGTATAATAAATATAACAAAGCACCTTACAGACACCTATCAGAAACCAAAGTTATCTGTGAAACAGGGAAAGGATAAGTAAGGGTAGCGTCACAGATGTGCTAATTAAAACATGCATATGTACATACACACACACACACACACACACACACACACACACGCACACACACACACACACACACACACACACACACACACACACACACGTACACACATGTGCATATATATAAGCATGCATGAGAGAAAAGCAGCCTGTAGAACTGAATAAAACAGTTGTCTGACAACATGCAGCTTTGTGCAGCAGTAGGAAATTGTTACATTGCATATGTATGTAAAAGTGCCTGGGACTTTAAGTAGCCAGAAGGCTATTTGATTTGGAGTTCAGCCAGCAAACTGGAATTAACTACTTTCCTCTTAGACCTAAAAGAACAGATATACTGATGGCTGCGCGGCAAAAGAGAAAGATGCACTGCAAGTCAAATGCTAAGCCACGCCAGTTCCAACCACCATGGATCCAGCAAATGGATCATACTTTTTCCCTCTCCCAGAACTCCACTTAGGCTTATCTTTTCCTTATTACTAGCATTTTGTTATTTTGTGCATGAACACATTTTTAAAAATCTAGCTTTCAGTGACAGAGCATTGTTTCTTATTGTGTGTTTTTCAATTGCTTTTAACGATAAGCAATAGACTCAGTTCTAGGGCTTTGGCATGGTGGCATAGGTAGACATAGCCTTAAAAGTGAAAATTAATTGTGAAATTTCACACCTACCCTTACGTTATTTGCAGGCTGGCACTCTGAGTTTTGGGGGAGTGGGTGAAGACAGAGGGTATAATTTTTGTGTCTCTGAACAGCAAGTATCAATTAGACACCATAAAGAAAATACTTTTTCAGATAAAATTGTCTATTGAGCTTCTTATTTCCTGGAAATATATCTTTCCTTTGCTTTTCAAATACTTTCAGATTACATTTAATATTTCACCAGATGGGCCAAAAAAACCCAAAACAAAGCATGCAATTGCATCAGGTCACAGTCTTACACAGCCTTGGCAGCCTCTACTTGGTGATGGCTCACAGTCCTATCCACCTTGACATCTGCTCTAGCTTCAGAAGAGGAAAGCTTCTAAAATTTAAAAAATTGCTCTATCTGCCCTGACAAGCACTGTTGTACATACCAATGTTTTCCATTTCCACATGTACCACCATTTTCAAGGAATGACATGTGAGTTACGTCACTGACTAGAAACTCTCTGTCCGTTTGGAATTTGTGGTCCTCTCTTCATGTGATACATGTCTAGATCTTTAGACCTCTCACGCAAAAGCAACAAAATACTGTGTAATGACTTCCACTGTACAAATCTTCTATGTCAGTCTCTTACGAAAATGAAATTGCAATTTCTCATGAGGCTCAAAAAATTAACAAATGCCTTTCATGTTTTTCTATAGCTCTGCTCTCTCAAAATAATTAGATAGTGTCTTTTTCAATACTCATCTTAGACTCTGCTGGTGGCTCTTCATTTGGACAGTTCAGGAACATGAGTTTTATCCCTTGATAAGGTGATTTGAGCTTTAGAAAAACAAATATCAGAAATACATTTTTCAGAAAAAAAAGTCCTATTTACCTTTCTGCCTTCTTCAGATCCATTCTCTGACTGAAATAAAACTTAAAAATCCTAGGACATAGATATGGGCTAATTGTTGTTCTACAGGAATAAAGGTTATTTCTAGTGGCACAGTGCAGGTCTATGGCATTTCTTGACAGAACTGAGTCAGGCTTTCCTGTCAAACTTGCTCCTAAGGCTTACCTCTTTCATGATCCTCACATTCACCTTTCATATACTCATGTTTTATGATAAGTTCTACCCTTCAACCTCCACACATGGGATAACGATGCTAGCAGTTACTTCAGCCTGAGACATGAAAAAGCTATTTTGTAATAAATAATTATTATTTCATCCTCCTGTGAGCCTCCATTTCCATGAATGTTGAACAGCAAAGAACTTGTTGCATAAAGACTTTAAGAACTAAGAAAAACTCACCTCCTTCTGTGGACTTCTGGAGCTATCTTACCTCCGTACCCAGTGGCTACCTAATAACTTACCACTAGCTCTTAACCCCATGATGTAACAGTGAAATGAAAGCGTTCTTTCCAGGTATGCACACACACAAAACCCATTCATGACTTACTTTTTGTTATACAACTCCAAGCATAGCTCTTTTTGGCTATCTCTGACAAAACTCTTTGGGTCTGAATGGGCTGTTGGTTGTATAGCACCCAGATAATCAGTCTAATATTAGAGGGAACATGGTGGTTACATGTAAAACAGGATGCCACTTTCTTCTCATTACAGTCAACAAGGGCTTTGCTTTTGACTTTAAAAGGGACAAAACACTACCTATATGTCCACAACAACACCTTTTGTGTAAACAACTAAAAACAACTTTTGCCTGCTAGTCTAAAAAAAGAGAGAGAGAGATCCTAAATGGAGCCATTTTCTGTCACTGGCTCTGAACACTGACTGACTCATGCCTAGAAGCACGGCAGCACTAAGACAATGAGAAACAAATTCAAACTATTTCAAGATTCAATTTTTCACTTTGGAATAACTAAAGTTTTTTAGGCTAAATGAAATAACTATACCATATTCCCACAGGAATCTGGGGTCTGGTGCAAAACCCATTGAACTCTGTTTGGGTTCTTTCCCCTAGTCCGTCGGTTTTGGATCAGGCCCTCTGATCCTATGCTTCTAAAAGCTGTTGTTGTTTTGGCATCTTATGTTGTTTTCCTACTTAGCACCATATTTTCAGGAATAAAGGATTAAAGATTAAGAACAATGCTAAGGCAAAAATGGATTGTACAGATGAAAAAGGATTGTAAAGTGTGTCAGTGTGTGCTAGAAAGCTCCTCACAGCTCTCATGTAAGCTACAGAGATGCTGCCTGCATCTCCAGAAAGCAGACGTTCCCTGCCACAATTTTTAAAAAGAGGCACTTATCAAGCTACACATTGTTCAATCACACAAATACTTTTTTTTCAGTTTCCAGAAATAAATTTTGCTCATGCCATATTAGAATGACAATGGCATCTAAGTCAAGGCTAAGCCCATAGCAGAGTGATGAGCATCCTATCTGAATGTGGCGTACATGTATAGCCGTAGCACAAAGCATCATTTTTATCTTTGTACACCCCCTGGATGTTTGCTGTAATCATCCAACAATGCCATTTTCAGCAGGAAAAACAGGTAGAAGAAACACTTGTAGATTGGAACATTGCATCAAAAAATAAAGGAAAAAAAATAAATCCTTTCTTGTATGTGTTGTACATTTTCTACATGCGCGTGCATGGACACACATACAGACACACAAACCAGGCGCTGAATAGGCTGTTTGATATTTAATCTAAATGCGGCTGTTTAGATATTTGTTCAGTCTGTCTCTGGATTTTTCATTAAAAATATGTGGTTAACAGCAGCCAACCTGATTTGCATGTGTGTGTGTCTGATTTGTTCACCGCTATGCCTCCTGTGTCCTACATCTTAATCACATCCAGGCACCCGCCCCATTACATTACCAGAAGGGAAGTGATGGACATCCCTTGACTCTCTTCATGACCCCCTGATAATCCTGTTTCACACACAGGCTCCCTGCTGTATGAAACACAAAAGCTGCCACTGTAGTTCTTTACTTCCAGTCGATATTCTGACAGACTTGATCTAGCAAATTAGTATGCTGTGGTAGGGGCACGACAAAAGACCCTTTTGACACACTCTGAATCGATACAAAGGCCAACAGAGAGCCATTTCACCGTAGTTCTGTTATTTTTCCCCTTTTGATGACCCTTCTTCTTCTTCTTTTTTTTTAGATTGTATGACCTTGTCAGATTTAAAAACATAATGTTAGAAAAGTCAACCTTGCATAGGGGGAAAAAAACCTAAGCATGCAGAAATGCAAGAATATCAATGCAAAATTAAAATACAGCTGGATCAGAGGAGTAGAGAGTTTGTGTGTGAATTTTTTTGTCCTTCACACTGCTGAAATCTCTACATGCTTCAAATGTCAGACTATAGAAGCAAAGACTGTTCTGGGCACTAACGTCGTGTGTCATATCTGAATGTTACTATTCTTTCTTTTAAGAAAGATGAACAAATTATCTTAAAGTATTTAAAATGCCTCTCTCAGTCATGTTTCTTGGTATCAGAAGGACCTTGCAATACTGTAATACTTGCATAGTATTTCACAGTTTAAAAATCCAAAGTCACATTTATTTAATTTCCACCTGCTTATGCTTAAAAATTTTAACTGGAATTATGCTGATGTTAATCATACTATGAAAAGAAAAACATAGTTTTCAGTATGTGCTACATATAAAAAAATCTATAAAGAGCAACTTAATTTGTATCTGAAACTTTATCTGCAGACATTACACTTGCTCAAAAATCACGACATATTCATATAGGAACTACCAAGTTAATTGACTTGCATCTTTTAGCAATATTATTGTATGTGTTTCTGTAGCCACACTATGAGAATTACTCATTTGTTCACTGTCACTGTTATTTTATTAGCTTTACACCTTAACCAATGTAGCTGATTTTATATTGGCTGTGTGTATGTAATAGATTTGCATGTGAGCCTTTAGGAAAAGTGCATAAATATGGACAATAATGATCGATCCCGTGGTAGATACTTAAGTGTAACTGTGTCCAGGTACACACAGATGCTACAGCTTTGCTTTATCATCATCTTAAAGGTGCAATTATGCAATAATAAGGCCTAATTGACTTAATTTACATCCTTTCATATATTTCTTAAACAACGATCCATCCTTTAAAATGGAAAACAAGCACTCACATAATCTATATTTTCTTTTTCGTACTAACAAACTAAAAAATATCTACTCAAAACCACTTTCTAAACCTAATCTTCAAATTTTAAGTTTTCAAGTTGAAAGAAAACTTAAGTCAATAAAAAATGAGACATTCCCAGCTTTAGAAAGCACTTTACTGTAACTCACAAAGAAACATTTTCCAAAAATACAGGTGCACAAATTACTCCTAGTATTTGCTGTACAGTATGTACATTTGACCTCGCTGCACTTCAGCATTTTTCAACACACAAACCTTGTTCTCTCAAACAAAACAACTATATGGACACAAGGGATAAAGCATACTGTGTAAGAAATTCAGGCCACTTCAGACAACTCTACTTGAGAACGCTGAGGCAAAATGATACTAGCTATTCCAATTCCTCTAGCAGTTCTACTTAGCCCCAAATTATCAGACTCAACATCCCTCCTCTAAGCTGCCCAAAGCATAGGGTGACATATTCAGCTACTAGAAACCAGTGGAACAGCAATGAACATCTACCCATTTATACCAGCTTTGACCCACTCTATGAGAATATTCTATCCTGGGGTAGAACAGGAGTATAAATGTAACGTAAATTTATATGAAACAAGAACTACCCTTAATCTTCCTGTTGTTGTATCCATGTTGACACGATCTTTATGAGTTCCAAACTTGCAGAGCAGTATGTTGCATTGTAACTCCAAGTCATTAAGATAGAACACTGCTAATATGCACAGCGTTTCTCTGAAGTATATTAATATTCTCCCTTCTAGAAAAAAAAATCACAGTATATTATAAACATTTTAAAAAAGATTAGGCTAACAGCTGTGACATGACTGCATCTCAGGAACAGCAACAGATGCCAATGAGGTCCCCTTTTCTTAAGTAGGGCCCTTCTTCCTTTCCCCCATTAGGCAACAACGAAAAAAACAAATGCAGTAAACCTTAAGTTGGGTATTTCAAATGTTGCATGGCAAGTTTGTAACTCAAATAAATTACCTCTACTGGTATTTTACGCCTCAGGTGACCAAAAATGACTAATTACTTTTCAAAATTTTGTTTTACAGTTGCATTTGCTTTTTTCCCCTCCAAGAAAAACCTGGAATTACAGGCAGTTCATCTTTAAGACTGTCAGCATGATAGGTGCAGGGCTGGAAGCAGCCAGGATGTGGAAGGGGGGAAGGAAGAAAGGCAAAAAGAGGAGGATTTGCCCTGGTGTGGCTTCTTCCTGGCCTTCTTTCTCCAATTCTACCCCAGTGGGATGTTGTCTCGGGGGATTGGTGCTCTCCTAATTTCCAGATTTACTGTTCTAAGATCCTCCTTTTGCCATTTTTATTTATGTTACCATTGTTGACCTGCATTGTTAATGTGCTAAAACCGCTTTAAAGCTGCCAGGGCATTGCTCAGCATCTGCCCTGTGTTTGTGTGACCTTAAGGACTTGCCCTACAGCCTGGGTCTTATTTTTTGCTGTGATTTTGTACCACAAAAAAGACCCTTAACTCCGTCTTTAACAGAGCATACCACTCCAAATCTGCTTTCTCCTTCAGACAGGACAGCATCAGGTGTTCTCCTATAAGGTAGAGCTAAGCACTCTGCCATTCAGAGGACTGAGCAAAAACCACTGAGAACCAGTGCAGTTCTATCTGTTTGAGACACAGAAGGGAGAGTGAGATGTCAGAGTACTTCCCCAGCAAATCAAGTAGGGTGGGAACAGGAAGAGCAGCAGTCTTGAGTCTTCTGCCAAGCTTTCAAGAGAAAAATAATGCAAAAATGCAAGAAGACAACATCAGGCTCTGGAGAAACAGACATTATCTTGACTTTTAGTTAGTAAATCTAATTGTTTTATGTTATTTTAACATGCTCATTGCTTGTGGCGTGTGCAAATTTTCATGTCTCTGCGGTGGAATTGTGTGTGTTTGATTAATGCCTATTCTTTATTACCTGAAATTCTTTATGAGTGGATAAAATACAATGTCTACATCTATACAGAACAGAAAGTTATAACAATATCAGTAAACTAAAAATGTCCCTAAAGGTTCTCTGAAACTGATGCCAACTGACATGGAATAGCTAGCCTCTGTAAAATTAAATTCTCTTAGTCACCAGTATAGAAAGGCAACATCCAGACTGCCTTTTGGAAACGTTGTCTGGCCCTTGCTCCTGTGTAAGGGAATAGTTTGGGAGATATTTTGCTGCCACAAGTCAAAAGTGTACCAGGAACTGTTCTAACACATTGACAGCATAGACACTGATGAGTTCCAGTGCCCATGAATATTCCTAGGCACTCTTTAATGCAATAGATATAGTCTGTTGCTCCCATAACTCAGTTGATCTTAGACTTTTCCATTTCAGAGTGTTTTTCCTGGGTGGCTCACAGTTCTGAAAGAAGCTCAGTGTCTATTCTTCCGTGCTTTCAGAAAAAAGAAGAAGAAATTCTTCTGTTAAAAATGCATCAATAGGTCTTGCTGTGACTTGACAGAAGTTTCACATCTCCACTGACTTCAGGACAGTCTGTCCTTGTTTGCATTTACTTGAAACCAGAATCAGTTCGCTACATATCATCTAGTACCCACTGCATGAACGTCAATTTTTAACATCTGTAAGGGCAAACAGTAGACTATATCTTGGAGTTTGTCTTCTGTTAAACTACCCATTGACCTCAGAGAGAGCTTCATCCAAATAAGGGTAGAAGGATTTGACCCAGGAAATGTAAAACCTTTTATTTCACATAGTGGATGAAGACAATGTGATATGATACTTGCACATATATATATTTTCAAATGAGTCTTATTTATTTGCTCTTACTGCTTGCCTCTTCTGCTATACTACTACAACCGTCTGTCTCTATGTTTGTACTGCACTCATACCTACCTAACCTAAGCATATCATAGTTTACCCTTAGTATGCTGCCTGCATAAGAGCAAGAGAAATCTTTCCAGCTATAATCTTTTACTTCTTGTAAGACTTTTTTCTACAGCTTCAGTAAATGAATCATGATGTTTATTTTATTCTCATCCAGGAATCTCAAGCAACTGACACAGTATGTAGTCAGCTAAATGTCAGCTTCTATTAATAGGAACATGTAAACATAATCCAATATTTAAAAAACAAACACTCAAGAACGGGTATTTTGCTGTACTTCTAGAATCAGCTCTTCAGCTGGTACGAATCTGCATAGAGGAAGCTCTAAAACCATGACACACAAGGCGTCTATGTGGATGATAGAAATCAGTCTTGAATTGACAGTGTGTTTCACTAGCCCATGCAGATGAAAGCCTCAGGCTGGCCAAATGAGAGCAGGAAGGTGCACGGTCAGAGCTGCACTCAAAATAGATAAAACGGTTTGTCCCTTCTGCCTATCGCTGGCTGTGAGTTTTAGGGGAGACAAAAGGCAAAGAAGAAATAGAATGACCGAGAATAAGGAAGTGGAAGGCAATGAATACCCCTCTTGCTATTTCTTCACAATACTGGCAGTTTTTTTGTAGTTCATGCTACAGTTGCCTCCACACCATTATCTAACTCTTATCAGACAGCAGTTTGGGTACTGGTTAGCATGTAAGCCTGTGTTTATGTCATTATTGCTCTACCCTATAATAAAATGAGAAAAACTCACCTTGTCTCTTCTAGAGAAACGGTGGAGTTCTGCTTGGTAATATCAGGAGTCAATATACAAAATTTCCCTCTAAATTGACTGAAAAGCATACCACTAGGCTCGCTGAATTTATTCTGACCACTACTGCCCCAGTGCCATGCTGCAGACCTGCAGGACATCAGGGCCCAGCTCCGGTGGCTCCAGCACATTTCCCTTCAGCGGCCTGCGAGAGGTGACAAGGTCTGAAGGGGTTTGTCAAAGAAAAGCTTTGTGTGGACATGTTTGGGGAAAGACATTGGAAAACGAAAAATGAATACAGGAGAAGGAGTGGAGGTTTCAGGCACACTCCTTTGTCTGCATTTGGCTGGTCAAATTAAACAGTTTCCTTAAAAGGATGACTTTTTTAAAGGTTTAACACCCTTGCTCTTCATAATATTTTGTTCTCAATTGCTGGCAGACCTAGTCTGCATCCTTCTCTCCATCCAAAAAGATGAAAACAAATAGGAACAGGTTTCACATTTCTGATATGTTCAAGATTAAAAAGAGATAGAAATTTTCAAAAATAGAAGAGGAAAATAAATAAATAAATAATCTTAAAACTAATTTCAGGGAAAATAAAACACACCAATATTCCTTGCAGGTCACCTTTGAAACTTCAGGCTGCCTTTCATACTAAATTGTACTTGTATTCACTTACTAATCTCCTCACATATTACAGATTTCACAAGTGACTTGTGATGCTGAATTGCTATAGTTATTTGTACAATTCCCATGTTATTCATTGTTTGTCCCTTTGCTTTACCCAAATTGGAGAGAACACACTTTAAAAGTAGCTGTCAAAGTGTGACTCATCTGGCAAGGCAGTAATTACATTTCATATAGTAATATGCCAGAACACAGAGAATTCATAAGATTTGTGGAAGGTACTGGGACATATGAACATAGATTCCTATCTGCTCCTTTTCACAGTTCAAACAATCATAAAAAAACCTTTAAAGTGTAGAATCAAATGAATAAACTCATCCCTTAAATGCAAAAGGAAAAATACAGTTTTCAGGACACAGACAAAAGGCTTTCAAGGAAATGTTAAAGAAAAAACTCTACATTTTGAAGCCCATTTAAAAAGGTATAATATTAAAATCCTTTTCTAAATATTGTTTTCCTTAAGTTTCAGTTCTCTCATAACATTAAGGGCGTTACTGCTCGTTGCTGCTATTGAGACAAATATTGGATTAATTTGGACAGAGATGACATCAGTGGTTGAACAGAGAACTCACGATGATAGTCTTTAACCTTTGGCAAGAGTTAGACTTCATAGTTTCTCCCTCGCAGCAGCTTCTTATCTCTATAGATCAGGCACAGACTGCAAGGAGCTAGAGCGTGTGTTACAGGCAAGCTACTTAGCCCTTTGTCCAAAAGGACAAAATACATGAACGGCTCTCTTCACATTTGTGCCTTTGAATGCATCCTTGGGATAGAGGTGGTAACCCATTCCAACCATTGATTTTAGAAATAAGGTGAAAATAAAAGGAATATGTTTGCTTTTAAGCAAAAATGAACAATTTCATTCTATCTTGCCCAAAGAAACAAACCAATTGCATTTTGTCTCAGAAGAACTATGCTACAGCCAGACTGGCACTGGCAGGAGAGGAGAACTGCTCAGTTATACTCTTGCTGTGACACATGTAATATGCATCACAGGGGGAAATGTCAATGGAGATTTAAGGGGACATAACAACCCCATTTGCTCTCCTGATAAATCTGCCCTGGAGTAAATGACAATCCTTGCCATGGAGATTTTACTGCCAGGCAGATCAGCAAGGGAAAGGGGAAAGGGAAATTGTCTGTGAATAGGGCAAGAACTGTGAAGTTTATGCTAAATCAAAGATTACAGCTTTGAAGAGGTGGGACATACATGGGAAATTAACATTTTTCAAATTTTTTTTCTTCCCATTAAAACTGATCAGACTTCCGTTACACAATGATTTTGATGTTAAACCTTTTATCAATCACCTGGACAGGATTTTGCTCTTTGGAAACTGTTCTAATGTAGAATCAGTTGAGATACTGAAAACTCTTAAGCATGCAGCAGCTCAAGGAAATCCCTGCAGCGTTTAACTAAGGGCCAGGTACTTTTCAAAAATAATGAAAAAAAAATTAATTCATCTCCACTCTTATATCTCTTCAAACATGGCTATATTTGTTTGTATAATTATACAGTTTTTATTTCCAAAACCAGGCTCTTCAGTGGCTATGGGCAGTGTGTCTGTTCATGCGTCTGCATGGATGCTTCTGATCTTTAAATCTCTTACTATCTCTTGCTTATACTCCTCCTTTTCTTGTTCCTCTCTGTCCTTGAGTAATCAGGTCAATAGCTAAGCCAAACTTGGCAGCTGTTAGAGCAAGATGTCAAATGTTGAAATATATATTCTTCCTGCAGCGGCATCATGGCCTGTGGCTAGTCCTTTGTACAGATTCACTGCCAGCAATGTGGTTGTGTTCAGTGCTGACTGCTTACGGGTGTAGAACTGCCTGTAGGGTTATATCAAAGTCATACTGTTATGTAGCTGACTATGTTGCTTTCACTCCTTAGTTGGCATCATTCTTTGGCACTGATTTAGCTGCATAATATTTTCTCACATCCATTTTTATACTGTGTGCCAGACCCTCTGACAACCTCCGTCAACTCTTTGAATGTATGTCTTTGAATTAGTCTTGCACTATTCCATTCCTTACTTCTGGAGAAAATTTTATTAAACCAACAAAGATATAAATAAAACCATGGAGAACAAAGAAGTAGCAAGACTCATTCTTCAGAATGAGTATGCGGAGTCCTGATTTTTAGCCTTTGCCTTCAAATGGACTCCCCAAGCTCTTAAATACTGTTTCTCCTGAAGTATAGTTAAGTAGCCAATCTTGATTGCTTTTCTGATGCAAAAACGATATATCCATATAGATTGTTCAGGTAAGGTGCACAAAGTCTATTCCTTAGTTTTTAAGCTTCTCAGAGCAAAATTGTGTTTGGAGCATCATGAATACATCCAGGAGTATATTAATAATTGACAATAATCTTCACAACAGAAACAAATAGATATCCTTGAAAGTTTATTTAAAACACACTTTATCTTGCATAAAACCTAAAAATAGTGGTATTTTCCATGAAAATCCTTCAGAAAGGGCATATATATTATTAAGGCTAGAATTTGTTTGAATTATGTTGTGAAACAATTTGTTTTAGAAAAGTTTTTATCCTTGAGATCCAGTCATTGACTGAGGACACCATCAAAGAGTTTGGGCAGAAATGCAGAAGAGCAGCCATCCGATGCAGATTGCTACCTCTGAGGCACTTGGAGAACGCTAGGGAAGGAATCACAGAATCACAGAATGGTTGAGGCTGGAAGGGACCTCTGGAGATCATCTAATCCAACCCCTCTGCTCAAGACAGGCTCAGCTACAGCACGTTGCCCAGGATTGCGTCCAGGCAGCTGTTAACTATCTTCAGGGAAAGAGACTCCACAACCTCTCTGGGCAACCTCTGCCAGTGCTCAGTCACCCTCACAGGAAAGAAGTTTTGCCTCGTGTTCAGACAGAACTGTCTGCGCTTCAGCGGGTGCCCGTTGCCTCTCGTCCTGTCGCTGGGCACCACTGAGAAGAGTCTGGCCTCATCCCCTTAACACCCTCCCTTCAGATACTTGTACACGTGGATCAGATTCCCCTCAGTCTTCTCTTCTCCAGGCCAAACAGGCCCAGCTCTCTCACTTTTCCTCATGTGACAGATGCCCCAGTCCCTTAATCATCTTTGTAGCCCTCCGCTGGACTCTCTCCAGGAGTGCCATGTCTCTCTTGTACTGGGGAGCCCAGAACTGGACACAGTACTCCAGTTGTTGCCTCTCCAGGGTCATAACACTCATAAAGAAAAAAAAGGTAGGAAATGGTAGGAAATCTATTAGTTCATCAAAATATATTTTTTTTACTGTTGTCATGCTTTTGAGACATGCAAACACATTGACCTAGGATAGTCTTATGAGTAGGCCCTGAAATCAGACATGCTCATGCATCTATTTGAGGTGAGAGTTTGTTTCCTACCAAATGACAATTTGGAGGATAAAATGCAGCATAACTTTCCTCCCTTTAAAATACACTTTTAAAATCTATTTCTAGGAGCTATAAATAATGGGAAGTCCAGCTAATCCCTTAGACCATATGCAAGCAGGACATGAATGAGGGTCGTGGACTGGATAAGAAAAACATGTCTATTGGTCCCTGTGATGAAGTTTTCCTTCAGTAAAATAATATCTTCCTATTAATCAATGTTTGAGAAAGGAATGCAGAAGAGAAACCATTTTTTTAAAGATTAAGCATAACAGGAGTTGAGTTTTTGAGCTTACCTCAGCTGCATTCTTTGGTAACAATTTTCTTTTTAAAAATTATTTTATTTGAAAGCATTGTCTGTCTGCCAAATGTTTCTCAATATTTTGGCTGTTTTTGGTAAAACCAGGCTAATTTATACCAATCTAGAAAGCGGACTTGTCATTACAGATTAGAAACCCGAAATCTAACATAAAATTCATACATATAATTTCTGTGGGCAGACTCTTTCTTTAAGTTCATTTTTTAAATTATAGCTCTGAAAATGAAATCTTGCTGAACAGACTTGATCACCCTTTAATCCATTGGGAAAGATGTTTTCAAAAGTTGATCAAGGAAAGTACTGCCTACAGAGCTCTTTCTTCCAACAGCATGCGTATACATTATCTGGGTATATCAGACAGGTGGAAAGATTTAGGCTTGGATTCTCTTGCCTCTTAGTACCTCCATAACTCTGAAAGGCCACAAATTGCAAGAGGAAAAGAAAGTTTCCGTTAAATATTCAGTTTTTTATTGTATTTCTAAAAACGTCATTTGCATACAGAGACTAACACGGAGATTAATAAGAAATGTTGTAATGAGAAAACCTATCAGTAATAAGGAATACTCCCAAATTTGCTTCTATTTTGGAAAAATTGATACCTGAATAGACAGACAACATTTTTATCACACAGACATTTTTCTAGTGTCAATATTTTGAATCAATGTAAACCTTTGATACAGACAGTAGCATTACATTCCGACAAACTGTAATAAATTTAGCCATGCTATATTGAGGTTGGAAGGGACCTCTGGAGATCATCTAGTCCAGCCCCCCTGCTCAAGCAGGGCCACCTAAAGCACGTTGCCCAGGATTGCATCCAGGCAGCTTTTAACTATCTTCAGGGAAAGAGACTCCACAACCTCTCTGGGCAACCTCTGCCAGTGCTCAGTCACCCTCACAGGAAAGAAGTTTTGCCTCAGGTTCAGATGGAACTGCCTGTGCTTCAGCGGGTGTCCATTGCCTCTCGTCCTGTCGCTGGGCACCACTGAGAAGAGTCTAGCATTTTACAGTGCATTGCAAAATTAATATATTTACCATTTTGTATTCATCGTTCATTCATATCTGTGGTTCTGTTTGAACCTTCAGCACTCCTCCCAAAGGGTAATTTCACTGAGCCAAAATTTGGCTCTTTGTTCCTTTGTTCTTGTACCTATTTGTAGTCCTATATTCCTTCTGACGAGTTTGCATTATAGATCTCCTTAATAAGTGCAACAGAGGAAAATAAATGTCTTATAAACATATTTGCTAGTAACATACTCATTCAGCATGTAAATAACTGAATTTTAAAACTGCCGAAATCAAGCAATTTAGAAAATTACAAAATAAAATTCAAAATGTGACACTGAGCAATTTTATACTCTTCTGCAAGTGAAAATAGCATGAACATTTTTATATTTCATCTCAAAATGCTACCATAGGGATCTGACCTAGATTTAAACTCTTATCTCCAGAGATGAAAGATCCCCACATTAATCTACTGTTGCTCAAACATGTGACTTCACATATATCAAGAGGAAGCAGCTTACAAAGTTGAACTTCAGTTGCTTATCCTTTGTGCTTCACTATAGCAGGGCAATGGCATGATCCCCCTCCCTTTTCCTCCACCCCCCCCCCCCAAAAAAAGGGGAAAAGAAAAGAAAGAAGCTTTAATCCTCTCTAGTACAAATTTCCCTAATATTCAATAATCACTCCCTGTCTCCCTCCCTGTGGGAGACGTCTGGTAGCATCTGTGCCAGCATATGTTAGACATCTCTGAGTGGGTCACTACCTCATTTTGTCACAGACTCTTCTATCACCTAGAGAGACAGCAGCATCCCTCCACAACACAGTGCTCTGCAAGGCACAGCACTGCCACGTCTCTCTCAATAAACTTGGTTCAGTACACTTTAACCCACTCTCTGTACACTTTAACCCACTAACTGTTGTTAACCCACTCTTTACTGAACCATTTTCGAAAGGGGGTTAGTACTAGTGAGAGAATCACTGTCATGAGTATTGCTTTAAAACAAGTAAGCCCTCGAATGCTAATTTCAGAGCTGTACCTGAGAAGAAAGGAAGGAGAAATAGGTCTCTGTAGGTCACTTAATATAGTTTAAATGCTTTGCAAAATGCACAGGTAATTTGCAAATAGGTGATGTTTCAAATCTCACTTGTGAGTCATTTCTATGGCAATAGATTTGTTAATGGCTGTGATAAAGCCTGCTTTTTCTTTCCTTAATTCAGCAAAATTAGACTGAAACATCTGGCTACATTATCTCTTGGAAGTTACTTTAGAGTCTTTTTTTCAGGTTTTGGTGCAATGATGCGTTTAGAATTGTTTTCAGCAGCGGTGCCATTTCTAAAGTGTGCAACCAGCTTTTTTCCAAGCTGAAGACTCTCATCTGCTGTTTATTTCAGGCCTACCTCTAGTTTTTCTGTGATCGTGGCTCAGTTTTAGAAAGTTTTCAAGATAGTTTTCTAGATAAGGATCTAAAAGTAAGACATAATTCCATTTTATAAAAATTCAAAATGGTCGACTTATTAGGATTGCTCATTTTTTCTAGTGCTTACCTGAGTCAGGATGAGGAAACCTAAACTATTGTGTCTACATGACAGAATATTCAATTTTTGCCACTGCCTATGGCTTTCAAAGGACTAAATTCTGCTAAATTATGAAGTTGTTAAAATTTCATTGAAGTCAGTTTAATTTTAGATGCACTTAAATTCTAATCAGGAGGAAGTTATTTTACTTTCAATTTCAGGAGAACTAAGTTAAATAACCATTCAAATGTTATCCTCCAGGTTTAGAATCAGATTCAAAGTGCATTGAAATAAATGGGAGGTGGTCATTGGCCCTCTTTTCTTTTGAGCTAGTACAATTGGTAATGTAGGACTTTACTTTTTTTTTTTATGTTGGTCAGAAAAAACGTCCAATAACTGAAAATGGGATTCAATAGTCAGTTCAGATTTATCAGCCTTAATATTGAAAATACTTTCTCTAGGCTGGCTGACCTAGAACTATAACATTATCTAAACTAGTGGTTTCCAGACTTTGAAAGATGATTTCCTAATTAGAAAAATGAAAGCAAATACACCTCTTCCCATTTTTCTGAAACATTAGCATGTGTTGCTAAATCCCCATCCAGTTCATACATCATGGTACCTCGCTGCAAGAGATAACTCTTCACTCCATTTGAACAAATTGTCTTCTGGATAAAGAAATGCTGATCAAGAGAACTCAGCTCTCTTTGGCATAATGATGCAGCATAAAATGGCTAGGAATTTTTTGAAGAGTTTTTAAAACTCCTCTGATGTATTTACAGATAACTAGTCATTATAAATATTATAACATATTTTGGAAGGGCAATCTGTTCATCGAATCAAATTTAAACATAATCTATTTATTATTATAACCAGTAGCATTGTAATACTTTCCTCTTCCTCCAAATCTCCAGATTGTTAATTTTATATTATGAGAATATAAATGCTGAATCTCTGATTTCATATATTATATTTGAACAGTATTGTTGCTAGAAGATAGCAAAACGTGGACTAGAATGACTGTGCTCAGGTACTGTGGAATAAATCCAGATTTATAGTGGGATAATTAAGAACAGAATTTGAGCAAAGTGTTTCAAAAATATATCCCTTGCTAGAATTGAGAAACTGAAGAACAGCTGAGCTTGTGAGGGCCAGACTACTGCTGAGTTTAGAAACCTGTGACAATGGGGGTTAATAACAGAAAACCTGATTAAGTATAGTAGCATGAACAGCACTGCTATAATTGCAGTTTTCTTTCTTTCCTGTTAGATAGAAATGAATCGATATTCAGGTAGAAGCTGAATAAGAAATTTGCAATGATTGGTACTACTTTTCAACAGGGATATGACTTTTTTGACTCTTAAGTGAATTGTCTGGTTCAAAATTATTACTAGACTATTTTCTAAAGCATGAATTAAAATCTATCTGAGAAGGTATTGTCAAGTAAAGGATATTTTTTAGTGTTTTCATTGGCATGTTTGAATAATCATGCACAATTTCTTTTTGCTACTGAATACCTTAATAAAGAATCAATACTGCTGTAGGCCTCGGAGGAGTGGATCTCCACATAATCTTTTGCTTGGTTCAGCTGACACTGAGAATATCATGTAAAGATGTGCATGAGCATTTCAACTGGCTTGTCCACTTGATTACAGAATTTTGTTGCACTCTAAGATGTAACTGACAACTATTAAAGTTTTCCATTTGGAGGATAAAGTATGAAGTGAAATAAAATAAAAATTAGAGAAGAAGAATTGAGTGCCAGACAATTATGTCCTCTTATCTTCACAACTGTAGAGTACTGTAGTGGCAATCATATCTGATGAGAAGAGGTTTTGACTGAAGACATGTCCTGATGGTTATCATAAATAGAGTTGAACTGCCATACAAATGTCATTTATCTTTAAGAACTTGTTTATGACTATGCTTTCCACTTGCACAAGTCCATACAAAATCTTCAATTGGCATATCTGAGATGAAATTACCAAAAATTAGTTTACATTAGCTTCATATTTGCTCTAGCTTGCAAGTCCTAAACTGAGTATTTGTCCACATGCACTAGAATTCCATTCTTATGAGATTGATGGGTATATGCTTTAAAGGCCTAAGCAGAGTGCAGATGGTTAGAGTCTGAAATAAAATAGAGTCTTTAGTCTTTATTCTGTTACTCTTTAAATCTTCATTCCTTTCTACATACAGGAAAATGAAGGTTGTGACACAGAAAATGTGGAGAGATGACATAGGCAAGAAGATATGTTTGGATACAATCCCTTTAGGATGACAAAAATTCAGGTTGCAGCTCATTCCTCTGACTCCACAGGACACCTATGGCAACATGGTGAAACAGAGCAAACACTGATCTGACTGAAAACCCGAAAAAGATTAAAAGCAGATTGGACTCAACAATCTGACAAATTGTGTTGTGAGTAATATTGCGCCAATAAAAAGATGAAATGAATAGCGTGACAGAACTTTTCTACATCAAATTTGCTATGTCAAAAATGGGAGAATTCTGCAAATTCTCATGTGGGTGTAGATAAGCACCTAAAAAGTTATTCAAACCTTTTATTAAATTTTCCATTAGCAAGAGATCACATCATTTACCAAATTTACCTAACACAGGGTTTTCTTGTTTCCTCCTCTTTAGAATACGGGGTATACTGAGCAATCCATTTTTGTCAGATCTGTCAGCACTTTCTTAAGTACAAGGTCTTGTGTATGTAGAAGAAATTATCATTACAAATTTCCTTGTAAATACTTTCTGTTAACGACAGTGGTATTGTTGTTAGTCACAAGTATGTTTTCACATATTTCAGGACCAGTTTTCTTCTGGCCGTTACAAACTATAACCTCTTCAATTCAAGAATAAATTAGCTTATAAAAATATATTGTTGGGTTTAGATGTCAAATAAAAGGATTACTGCTAAGAGTGCTTCCTTTCAGGATTCTGTGGTTGTAGATTTCTACACCAAGTCTATATAATATACTCTGTTTTCAAGATGATGCTTTAAAAGGCTATTGTGAACTAAGTAATTGCAAATAGCAGAGAAGAAGAAAATTGAGCACGTTCTTTTTCCTTGCAGTTTCTTTCATGAAATATTCCACTAACTGCAGAAATATATTAAGAGTACTTTGAGCACTCATTGTATCTGTAAACACACTGAGATTTTTTTTTTGATCCCTAAAGAAGATTTTTCTCTGAAAGTTTCCATACCTTTATCATTTACTCCAGAACATTGCAGTCTAAAAATTGAATTTCCCATCCACTTCACTTCCCACCTAGGAGAAGAATTTCATCTCTTGTGATTTGCCTTCATTAACAATCAGGAATGATCACTCCCTGTGTGTGAAGGCATTACAGTAACCACAACCCTTGAAATAACATCACTTTAGAACTGGGAGTTCGGAGGGAAACAATACATTTAAAAACGTTGTTTCAAGAAAAATTGGACTTGTTAATTTAGTAGATAACTCTCAGAGAGAGGTTTCCTCTAATAGTTATACTACAATATGATTCTATGTTAGTCATAATATTGGACCAGTGCATGATATGACACTTTCAGCATTATTGAGAATGTATACTTCAAATGACCCTTACGGCACCTTGCAGATTTCTTCAAAAAAAACTACATTCAATCCCATTTTCTTCAATGCTGCATCAGAAGTCATTCTGCTATATTAGTCTATGGCAATAACATTTACATAAGGCCAAAGTCTTTCCTAGTGTTATAGAATACTCTTTAGGTGTAATGATATTTTTTCTAGAACACTTCAAAAGTGCATATCAATGACAGCTAAAATTTCAGTGCACACATTTTAATGTGTTGGAATTAGTTAATTTTATTCTATTTTGTATTGTTTGCATTAAACAAAATAAAACTCCATAATCACATGTAGTTGTGGGTTGATAAAACTATTCTCAGAGGGAAGATCTCAGGACCAGAATTATGGGTAGGTTTCTCAGTATGCTAGTTATAGCACTCATTTGCACAACAGAAATGCATTCAGAGTGCACCCTCAGCAAGTTTGCTGATGATATGAAACTGGGGGGAGTGGCTGACACACCAGAAGGCTCTGCTGCCATTCAGAGGGACCTGGACAGGCTGGAGAGGTGGGCGGAGAGGAACCTCCTGAAGTTCAACAAAGGCAAGTGCAAGGTCCTGCACCTCGGAAGAAATAACCCCAGGCACCAGGACAGGCTGGGGGCTGACCTGCTGGAAAGTAGCTCTGCCGAGAAGGACCTGGGAGTGCTGGTGGACAACAAGTTAAGCATGAGCCAGCAGTGTGCCCTTGTGGCCAAGAAGGCCGATGGGATCCTGGGGTGCATTAGGCAAAGTGTTACCAGCAGGTCGAGGTAGATGATCCTCCCCCTCTACTCAGCTCTGGTGAGGCCTCACCTGGAGTACTGTGTCCAGTTCTGGGCTCCCCAGTACAAGAGAGACATGGCACTACTGGAGAGAGTCCAGCGGAGGGCTACAAAGATGATTAAGGGACTGGAGCATCTCTCCTATGAAGAAAGGCTGAGGGAGCTGGGCCTGTTTGGCCTGGAGAAGAGAAGACTGAGGGGAATCTGATCCACGTGTACAAGTATCTGAAGGGAGGGTGTTAAGAGGATGAGGCCAGACTCTTCTCAGTGGTGCCCAGCGACAGGACGAGAGGCAACGGGCACCCGCTGAAGCGCAGGCAGTTCTGTCTGAACACGAGGCAAAACTTCTTTCCTGTGAGGGTGACTGAGCACTGGCAGAGGTTGCCCAGAGAGGTTGTGGAGTCTCTTTCCCTGAAGATAGTTAACAGCTGCCTGGACGCAATCCTGGGCAACGTGCTGTAGCTGAGCCTGTCTTGAGCAGGGGGGTTGGATGGAAAGAGAATATGAGGGCAACAGTACTTAAATATATGGTCCAGAATGTTATCACAGGGTGTGATATCCTTGCCACTGAAATCAGTAGGAAGGCTGTACTGAATCTGGAAATGGTTGGACTGTGTCTGAAATACTCGGTATGATGAGCGAATTGGTTGATGAGGGCTGGGCTAGAGGCAGTTGAACTTGGCTAGGTAGAAGTGGCTGTTGAAGAAAACTTCCCCAGGAATATCACTGCTCGCTCCCTATTTTGCATCCTGCCCACTCCAGCTCAGATCCTTAGCTTGTGCCTTAGACCCAGCTCTCAGCTCAGCCCCCTTGTTCACCCCTCCAGGCAAAGGCAGATTATTACTAGTTTGAGAGTACTCGCCTCTGATTTTTATACACTAGGAACATGGAGACTTGGTGAAAACATCCTTATGCCACATCTATTTCGCATCTTTTAATGCAGCATAACATTGGCAAGTACAGAAGCCTGCTGATTTCAGGGCAGCTCTCCACAGAGCTTTACAGCACCTGCGTGTTCCCCACTGTGACTAGTGCTCTGCCATGGTGACCATGCTGCAGCTTCAAGACTCCATCTCATAAAGGTCCATAAATCACCGTAAAGTCAAGTGATTCAGGTTAATAATAATTAAAAAGATATGTCTGTGCATAAAGGATAGGGTTCAAGGCTTTTGAGAATATGGTTTGAGGTCTGGCTTGACTTTAAGACTGTTTGAAAGCTTATTGAGTGAAATTTGAGTGGAAGATCCCTGACACTAGGATGTAGTCATTTTTGATTACCTGTAAATTCCAACTATGAAACAATAAGGCTTTCAGCTTAGTGGATACTGAAAATTTACACTCAACTCACCAACTTGAAAATGCGTCATATTTTTCTCATTAAGGCCATGCTGTTTTGTCAGAGGAGCTTTTCCATTTCTGCTGCCACTTTTAAAACTGCATTGCAATGCTACACCATGCCTCAGGATGACTGACCTGAAAACTAAGTAAGAGCAGATCCTCTTAAAAATATACATATTTTCAATAAATACATTGATTTACCCTAAAACTCTCATAATAAGAGAGCAAAAGAGGTCTGTTGGAAGCTGAATAACTCCGGAATTTGGGACAGGGTGATACAGCTTCTTCCATCCCCTAACAGTGAATTCACCATCCCCTTACAGTGAATTCAGAGACTATAGATATTATTTTCTAGCCGAGTTTGTGCCTTTTCAGCCATTTGTGCTCTCACATGCCTTGTCCTGGATATATTGTGTCACAGTTTCTAGCTATGCTTATTTATATGTGTAAGTACAGTTATGAATGTTCTCGGTTTTCTGTTCTGCATTTTCACGTCTGTGCTCAGGTACTTTCACCTAAGCAGCTTCACTATCTCCTTACAGAGCTGAAACAAAGAAGTCTCACAGGAATTACTGTATTGCCCAAAATGCAGAGGGGTGACAGAATGCTTTATTTGTTTGTTTACCATAAGTTTCTTCAATTTATCATCTTGCATAGTTCCTACTCAGGTATGTGCAGAACCTGCTTAAAAAGTGAAAGGTAAGGCCGAACTCTAATTTCACATTGATTCTTAATATGCACCCTGGAATAGTACATCTTAAATCAGGACCTTAATCTGGTTAGCTGGTAAACCCAGAAGGCTGAGACACGCTCAACAAAAATTGTCACTGCTGTCAATGTAAAACTTCTAAGAAGATTTTTTTCCCAAGTATGAAGCATCACAAAACAACGAAAGAAAGCCTAATAGTGCAAGCTCACCACCCAAGATCTTCCTGACAAAACGGTTCAATATGACACAGCTTTGCTTCAGTGGTATTGACAAAACCTTGCTTTTTTCAATAAATATGTCGTCTCCTGTGCTTTGTGATTCTGCTTTGCCTGTAAACATTCACTCTCTTGGATGAACATATATACTGAAGGACTATATTAATGTTCTACATTCAAAAGGTAATCATTAATCATGGATTGTAAAAATTGCTTAGAAATGAACAATCTCTTTCAGACTAATATGGAAGTGAAATTTAAAAATTAGATTAACCGAGATCATCAAGTGATATATGTTAAAATTATATGGTTGTTATTAGTAATTTCTACAGTTATCATTAATGTCACAGCATGCCAGCCATCTTTCACCTATAGACAAAACCAGCTTCTCTACCAGGTCTTCCCAGTCTGAAAAAAAACAATGGTGGGCAAAGTGGAAAAGCAATATCCTTGTTAAAGTAATAATGAAGTGGGACTTTCTTCTACTTCTGCATAGAATTTCTGCAGCAGGATATCCAGCATCTGTTATCCATCAAATTTCTTTGCCATCAGAAGTAGGTTTGGAGGAAGAAGTTGAGTAACGAGAGGTCAGCAGTCTGACGAAGGCTTATTTTTATAGGTGGCACAAGAAGTAGAGGGCTAGCATCACTGACAGAACAATGGCTCCACCATGGTCAGAGCTGAGTCCAAACTGGATCATCTATTTCATATACAGACTTCAGAGAATTCTTCTCATTGCTTGGGTCTTACTAATGTCGCAATGAAGGATTTAGGAACTTCATTTTTCCAAGTATTATACTATATATCTCGCACTAAAAATCAGAACTGGCATCTCCCTCTTTCTTATGTAGCTAATGTGTGGGCATGTATTGCATATTATGCATGTAAAGAAGTTTGCATTCACTAAAATTAAATTTCCCAAAGATATCTGACTCTTATGTAGGTGATTTTTATTAACGTAAGGCAAATATGTCCATTTCTCATACAGAAATAAACTGACTGTGATGAGTAGCTCAGACATGATTTAGGTTTGGTAAAACACACATCTACTGTAATTTTGCTAATTTTAACAGGACAGATATATATAATTACAGATATCTAATCTCTTATATTTTGTCCCTGAGATAGATATGCATGTATGTATATATGAATGTATATACACAAATACATATGTATAGGCAAACTGACACAGCAGGAGATGGAGAAGGAGAGAGCTGCAGAAAAAAGGAGAGAAGGAAAACATTTCTTACTAGTTTGGTCGATATGTGGAAACTTGCCACTACACAGTACTAAGTCAGCATAAGCCTGACCTTGTCTCTAATGCCAAAATTTCATCCCATCATATTTCACAGCAAAAGATCTGATTGATTAATGCACTTGTCTGCAAAGTGACTGGGACAACACTTATATTTCCTTTGAGAATATTCATAAAGGTGATGGAAGACGACAGAGAAGCTTTATGGATGAATTTGAACTTCCTGGAGCAGGTGAATAACAGCTGACGAGAGACATCCCATAACATTATTTTACCCAAGTCATAGAGAATGAGTGAAAAATGCCTTGCTTTTGCCTTGCATGGAAGTTCTGTTTTTTATATGACTAATTTGAAGCCTGAGTAACAAGTCATTGGCAAAGTCAACAAGGTTCCCTGAAATGGGAGACTGTGTGATCATCTGCTGATAGTTTTCAAGTTAAAAAAAATGTAGCTGGTGATTTAAGGTAGGCCTGGGCATGTTTTGAATATCAGATTCAAAAGGAGTCAGTTATAAAAAACCCACAATGTCATTATCTCTTAGAGTTTTCTATATGCTAAGACTCCTTTGCCTTCTCAGAAAATGTCACAGTCTTAAAATTTGCATTGTCAGGACAGAATAAAAGAGCCTTAGAACAAAAGCAAACCAGGCTATTATCTCTGAAGTACATTACTACTGAGATGATAGTAATGAAGGAGGCTAAGAACTCAGCTGTGAGCCTACTTACATATTTTTACAGGCAGGTTAGAAGATACAAAGAACATCTTTTTCCTTTCCATGAATTACTAACACCTCTTGAGCATGTTTGAGGTAGAAAAACAGCTGCCACAAAGTTATGGTTTCTCTCACTTTGATTATATGAAGCAGTGGAAAGTAGACAAAGGCTGGGAAAGGACAATCTTAGGACGATCAAGACTGCAAAATGGAGCTGTGAGAAGCTGGTAATTGGCTTTCCTTTCCCTTGCAGACCTATGGAAAGAAGCATGCTCTGGATTGTACCTACTAGGCATTGCTAAAACAGTATTTTGTGTTTGTGGACCACCACCTAAGGTCACTCAACACCTCGGCAGCATAGCTGGGGGTATAAGGCAGCAGTACATGAGCTATATCAAACATATTGGAGAAGCTGTGTACATACCTGGTGGCTCGCCCATTGTAAGCTCCTACTGATAGCACTAGCCAGGTTAGTTAGTTTATAATTAACTTAGCAATAGCCAAATATGTAGTAGTGTCCATAGTGACCAAGAGAGAAGCTGTATTTGCTCCAGCACAGCACCTAGACAACAGAGCTACATGACTTCCAGAAGCTGACTCAGAGCATAGCAGCAAACTCCAGGCTGCCTACCCTTGTCCAGGGAAATCCGCCCATAGGACACACTGGCTCTCCAGCTGGATGGGGCAAGTACGTGGCAGGGTAGGGGCGGAGAGAATATGGCCAGGGCGTATTCTGTCTGTGGCATTTCTCATACTAACAGTTCATGTGTTTTCTGTGATCTTGCCAAATATAATTTCTAGAAAACGAACTCCTTGGGTGTTTGCTTGGATGCAGAGTGAAGGACAGGAGACAGGAAAGTGATGAGGCACTACTACTTCCATTGAGACCGAAAGTCTCAACATTTCTTCTGGATTTGAGTATCAGACTGCAGTGGGAACCCCTGGCTTCTCCTCACTTTTGAAAATAAGGCCAATTGCTTCAGAGAGTAAGTAAGGATTTAGAATCTTGTGTTTCTATTTTTCCTCTGAGTTTTTCTTTTTTCCTTTCTGATAAACATAATAGTTTTGAACAGTAATATTGATTCTTTCAGAATAATTTTAGCAACTTTTTTTGGAAAGAAAATATGAAAATGTAAGACTAATGTTATTTTGAAAATAGAAAGATCAAGAACTGTGCAAAATAAAGACTGCTATATGAATAAAAAGAGAAAAGAACATGCAAAAATTTGCATCTGATGTAGAAGCAAGGGCCTGAGGTTGTGTCTGAACAGGGAGAGTTTCGTGTGCCAAAATCTTCTAGGACTGGGCCTGAACTTAGGCTGCAGCAAATCTTATTGTAAAACTGACTTTGTAATATCTCTTGCTACTCCACTATTTCCAGCAGTTGCCTTAGGGTAATTTGAACTTTTCAGCTCCCGGAAAAAGAGCTAACATGATGTAATATGTATTTATTAGCAGATAAACACTGTAAATTGTTGATATTTCCACCTTTCAAGACAATTGTTAGAAGTGAAATAACAAGGCAGTTTTGTCTTAGGTGTGACAGCTTCTACTCCTGGCACACTAAGCTCTTGTTTGATAAGCTATGTTCATTTCATATTTGTGTAATACCCTGGAAAAAAATAGGTTGCAATAAAGTCCATTTTTGTCACTGCATGCAGCAATGAATATCACACCCAGCAGGGTACAGTGGCACCTGGCTGTCCAGACCCAGTGTAGCACAAAGCCATCTGGGGGTAATTACAACAAGGTATTCTTTAAAGACCAGATGGGACCAAGGAACAGAAGCCCCTACCCCTCCCAGTCATTTACAACATAATTCCTTTCAATGATATACTTAATCCTCCCACCAGCTACGCTTTTCAGCTTGCTGTTGTCACTGTTCCTTTATGTTAATTCAGTTGAGAGACACAGAAAAAGAGAGAGAGTGAGAGAGCGAGCCACCGGTGCCTCAAGGGACTAAAAGAAATTATTCATCCTTAAATTGTTTCCACTACACCAAGTACAGTAACAATTTTTTTTTTAAAGAGGCCTGAAATTATCCTAAAGAAGGTCAATGCTATAGCCCTGTGCAACACCAGCTGAGTTTTATTCAGCCACCTGTTAGCTAGGAGGGTTCTGCACACGCTCATGATGCATTTAACCAGTTTAAAGGGTCTTTTTATTGACTGGCAGCCTCCCTACATTCAGAGTGCTCAAGACATGGCCCTGCTTTGTGATCATATGTGGCACACAAGACTTAATTCAATTATGCAGTAAGCCTATCCAGTTTGTATCAGTGCCCTTTCACTTTTGTGTCATTTGTCTTGTATCTTGTAAAGAGTTGTATTTCTTTTTTTTTAGAGGAAAAGGCACACACTAGAAGAAAATTGCCTTTATTTCATCATTCAGATTCGTGCTGCAGATGTACAGGCTACACTTAAAAAAAACAACAAAAAAGTATTTTTATTAATACAAAAGTGGCAAAACAAAAGCAGAAGTCCTCTAGAATTTTAAAATCAAAGATACAGCCATGCATTTCATATTGAAAGAAGGCTGGGTGGACAACCAAGACATATTCCAAATAAGAAATAAATAGGGAGATAAGTAAAGAGATAAAAATAAGCAAATGTATTTAATAGTTTGAAAATTACAGACCACAAAGGCCTGGATCTTGCTATGCTTTCTTTAGAAGTAGTTTATTAGTTTTAAAGAAACTGAACAGCATGTAACTACTCAACATGAGTAAGCCTGAATCTGGGCCTTCATTATATTGATATATAGCCCCTGGATACATGTTCAAAGTCCAACTAAATTGCAAATTTTCATGTAAAGTGTTTTGTGAAAAATGCATTAGCTGGCTTTCAGACCTATGAGATATAGATGCTATTTACTAAATTTCTATCAACATAATACATGAGAAAGATGCCTTTTGACCTTGAGTTACCTAAGTGAGCCAGTCCTGAAGTTCAAAATTATGTTATCATCTCTTTCATTTTCAGTCACTGTTCAAAGACTTCGAACGACCAGGTATTCAAGGAAGTATCAATTCCTTCATTTCAACAAGCCATCCAGCATGTTTTTATGATCATTTAAAATAGCTTCAAAGAAATAATAATTTTAGTCTCTTCCAGACAAAGCTATAAAGGAGAAAGGCTACTGCATACAGAGACTGCAAACCCAATCAAAAGTTACCCTACGTATACAGTTCCAAGAGTGGAACAAACAGAAGGAAGACCAAGCTATTTTGAAAACTTGATTTATAAAGACTAAATAATTTTTATGTTGGAACCTGAAATCAACAAAAGTAAAATGTGCTATGGTAAAATGTAACTTTTACATTTTATAATGTTTGATGGTGTGAGACCACAGTTATAAAATCTTACCTGTGTTCAGGATGCACGTGTGGATTCCATTATAGTAACAGATGGACAGGTCTTTGCTGGATTTGGATAAATATTCGTTGATATCGCTTCTGTCTCCTTTTTACACAGAGCAAAAGTCAGAGAAAGGGCAGTAGTGCCAAGTTACTTACCAGTCTACGTGGCAAATAGGTATCAATTGCTGATGTATCAGCCTCAGCACTGAAATGCCCTGACCATGAAAGACCTTTCACTTTCTGCCTTCATAATACCTTTGCTCAGAGTGGCTAAAACAACTTGTCAAAGCTGTGAACAATGTGTCTTGCATCTGTTACTTTTTTGGCTAACATTTTACACAAATTTTGGAATAATTTTCAAAAAGCTTATCTGAATTAGGAAGAAGGATAAATACTCTTGAGAATCCTATGCATCTAGTTTTGTTTGGGATCTGCTAGTAGCTTGTGAATCCTACAGATATCGTATCACATAGTAGCATTTCTAGTTCCTCATCAAATCATTTAACCTTTAATAAAGAGAAACATTCCTGAAGGGATTATTTAATTTTTCACAAATAACGAAGAGAGAATTACTAGGAAAGAGCTATAGCTATACTCAAAATCTAATTTTAAATACTTGACTACCTGCACTGATCTCAGATTTAGAATGAAGCTGACTCTTTCCCTTCTTCAAAAGTGGCTAGAATGGCACTGCCAGACTCTGATTTAAGCCTAATCCACTCCACACTCTGTAAAATACATATATACACACATATATTTGTATATATCTATATATATACATACATATATGTAAATATATATTTTAAATATACATTTAAAAATATAGAGAATGTGGGTACTTTCTTTCTTTGAGAATACATGAAGTTGCACAGAAATTCTGCTTAGAAATGCAAATATTGGTACCAAAAGCTTTAACCTAGATCCTTAGGGAAGTCAATGAAAAATAAGACTTGTGCTGACTTTTCTGAAACCTTTGTTTTGGTTCTACCACATCACTTCTCTATTATGGTCTACTGCATTACATTACTTTTATGTATGCAATTCTCACCAATACCTCTGAACCAGATCATGTATATGAGTAAATATGTTGCAAATAAAAACATACTTTTGATTTCAATGAACTGTTATTTCCCACAGATGCTTATTTTTTAATAAACTACAAACAAGAACAATACACCTTATGTCAAAAATCACAGATAGATAGATACAAATGACGGACTGATGTAAAAAGCTTTCTTATCATGTTTCCAGTCCCTAAAGACTCCCAGTAATCACTTGATTTTTTAAAAAAGGTAAGGATGTGCCAACTGATTTAATTAAAAGAAGACTTATATTAGAACCTTATCTATTCTCCCAGCACAGCTCAATGCACTTTAAAATGCAAACTATTTCAGTGAAACCTCTTCCTTCTTCATCTACCCTGACATGCTCTTCCTTCTTTTTTGCTTTTTTTTTGTTATCTCACTTCAGTTTCCTGTGACCTTTGGTTTGCCAAGAAGTGTTTGCATAAAGCACGCAGTGTTGGTGTAAAACTCTAAATCATATAGCACCTGGGATTACCACCTTTGTGGTTTAGGGAAATCTGTGCTACCTGAGATATGCTGCCTTTGGGTCATTGTGGACTAGCACTAAGAAGCCCCCTTTCACACATTATAGGTGTACTCAGGGGGCACAGAGTCATTAGACAATGAAGGAAAGAGTGTGATAATCCAGAATACCAAGAAGGAAAGGTTATGTTCAATTCCATGCAAGAAACCAATTCCTTAACTTTTGTGTTTAAGAGAAGTTGTATTTAAATAAAGCCCCTGAGAGTGAATTTAGAAAGGGGTCTTCCCACATTGCTGTTAAACAGGAACCTTTACTCTCCACTCTGTTGAAGAGTTATTCAGACAAAAAAGGCTATGAACCCCTTTTCCTCTATTATCCCTCCTTTTTTCTTGAAAGGAAGTGGTGGCTTTTAAAGGGTGAAGTCTTCCACATTTTAAGATGTTTTCTGTTGTTGTTGCATAGACATAAAGAAATGAAAACTTCTTTTAAGAAAAATTCTTAAGGGGATAAGGGTGAAAGGGTTAAAATGTAAAACAGCGAACCATATGAAGACCCTAAGCAGAGCAACACTGAAAGCACCCACTACCACCTGAGGCACGCAAGAAGACAGTGTTACATTGCGCAGTCTGAAGATATCACAGAACAAGAGAATGGAAATTGGTCCCGCCATTACCTGGGTCCCCCTCATCAAGCTTCCTTCTTCTGGAACTATGGATGACCATGAGGAGATCAATTAGGACGTCTCCAAACTGGTGAGGCCTCAGATGGGGAAGGAGAAGTGCACCATGAACCTCAGCGAGAATTTCTGAGCTCCAGCAACCAGGCTATTTGATGACATGCATACTAGCATTTCCTTCCTGTTGAAGTGGTATGAGTAAGGAGAGCCCATGAACTGCACCATGAATACGCCCATGTCAACTGCTCCATGGACAATTTTGCAATTTACACCCCCTGTGGGTCTGGAATTAGCCTGGAACAGGTACAGGACGGGCCAAAAGCGTTCCTCACCTTCTTCTAGTGAGGTTATGGTAATCTGATAGTTGGAGTTTCTGCTATCTTGTATCAGGGTAGGACATGTGAGAGTAGAAACAGAGCAGGAGCAAGTACTGGTGTTTCTGAGGCATAGCTTGAGGTGACCAAAGTAGACTCCGCTACTCAGCTCTGGGCTGGAGGTGGATGAAAAGGAAAAAGGAGCAAGTTAAAAATGCATACATGAAAGAGAGAAAGCAACTAGTTGGGGAAGGGGTGGGATTGACCAACTGAAAGGAGAAAACTATGCAAAAAGGAGTGAGAGAGTAAAAGCTGTGCGAAAAGAAGCACCTGTATAGGAGCCAGAAGAGAGAAAGAAGGGCACTGTGATGGGGAAGTAGGACATCAGTAAGGTATGGAGATGGTCTTCCCACTTTATTTGGAAAGAAATGGAGTATAGCAGTATAGCAGAGAGCACAAGTGTAGGGGTAATCTCTTCAGGCAGTGTCTGGGTCACACTGGTAACATTTGGTGAGCTGTGACCAACAGAGCACTGGGATCCTGCATAATACTGTGGAGGGCCACAGTTCTGGTGCTGAGGATGGTGACAGAAGTGTAGGTTTTGGGGCAATAGCAATGATGGCCTCAGTTCCAGCAGTGGAGGTGAAGCTGATGTGGTTGTGCTCGTACTGGTTCTGCTGCTGGGGGAATACAGAGTGAAGGGAAAGACCCACAGAAGAAAATGCACTGGCTGTTTCAGTCATCAGTGCCAGGGAGGTACCGGGCTGGTCCTTCTCCCTCAGCTAGCCACTCTGGTGGAGAATTCAGGGAGACGGGGCACTGCTCTGACCCTTGCAGGTGCTCTCTCACAGGGAAACAGCCACTCAGCTGACTTTTCTTTCTACAATGTTTGAAGTAAGAGTACAGTTTATCTCCTGTTTTTACAACTGCCTTGGAAGTAACTAGGCATCCTATTTTTAAGAAATCACAGGAGAAAAGAGAAGACTATACCTGATGAATGAACCTGATGATAGTGCCAGGGCTGTGCTGAGTGGTTAACAGTTCCATGGTTGTCCTCTGGGAGTCTGGGTGATTCTGACCTTTGCTGTATGACTCTTCACATTTCAAAAGACAGGTGTGTGAGGTAGCCACCCAATGATCATGTAACATGGAAATAAGAAGAAAGGTTGCCGATAGCTCTTTTCCACATGGTTCTATGTAGGAGTGTTTTATCTGGGTCTTCCAGACTAGAGCTCTTCTTTCTAGGCTGGGAGATATCTCCTCAGTTTAATACAGAGAAAATTGTTTTTTATTTTCAGTGACTAGACTTGTCAGTTTAGGAATTGTCACGATAACTCACTTTCTCTAGGTTATTGTGTTTTTTTCAGATGCTTTTTAGCAGCAGCAATGTTTAGATTTGAAGACATAAGCCCTCTGTAAAGAAATGCTTTTAGTATAAGATGTATTGAGATGTTAAGATGCCATGGAGTAAAACTGAGAAATCATAAAGAAAGCAGTTTGTTAGAGAGTTTGATTTGACCTGCAGCTAAAATGCAAACATTTTGATCTGAGTAGAAAGAAAAACATACAAGAGGAAAGAGACTCAGAAGAAATGAGTCAATAGTTTCTCCACTGATTTGAGTAAGGCATTTCTGAGGTTACATAGTGCCCACTGACTTGAGTAGAAGTTTTGCTTGATTTGATGGATCCTTGATTTGGTGGACACTTTCACATTTGTGGCTTACTTAGTACTTAAGCTAAACCATAACTTCTAGAAAAAGAAAATAATTGTCAAGAACATATAAAAACCTTGTGAGTGATAGTAGACTTCTGCATATTTTTACGAGATTAAGAAAATTACTATTTCTGTATGTCTCATCACTTCTGTATATTCTGTTAGAATACAAACAGTTTCAGTATTTGATTTTAGAAAAATGCCTTTCAATTTGAAATGAACATACTTCTGTAAAAAATAATTGCATAGAAAAAAATGAGGGATGGCCTAATATTGTGGTCAATGTATCTCATCAAAATGTCCTAAAAAGTGTGCTGTGTATTCACAGCTGTCAGTAGTTACATCTTTCAGCCTTTGTTTTCTTACATTTTACAGTCACTTTCTAGCACATAAATGTCCCTCAATGCAAGATGCCTGGATGGCATCCATAACTTGGTGAATTGATTACATCTATCTCAAGTTCAACAAACAGCAACAGGTCTGAAAGTTCTTACTGAGTAGCACCAAGTCCATTGCTTGATTGCTTTGTATAGTAGTTAATTCATATGAACATTTAATGTAATAAACTATGAGAATCCTTAATAATGAGGTAAAATCTACATTCATCTTTAATCACATGGTGCATTCCAGAGTTTTTAAGCAAAGTGCAAGATTCTCAAATTCTGGAGTTAGATTTATTTAATAAGCTAAATACAATTGCTTCTAAAATATCTAGATAGCAATTCACATTGTGACTGCAGTGTGACATTAAAGGAATTAGTTTGCGTTACATAGGAAATGCTAGCTGAAGATGGTTGGTGCCCATATAATATAAGGTTCAATAGAAGAAACATTGAATATATTTACAGCTATTAAGTCAAGGCAGTGACTCACAATGGCTGATTTTGCCTTCATGAATAACATGGGCAATAGAATTTCATCCTTTCTTTTCTTCTTCAAGCTCATCACTTGTCTTCAGTGACATCATACCCTATAGAAAAAAGTTTGATCTTGATTTACATGGTAAAGCAAAACATTCTGTGCCTGTTCACTTTTGGATTTTTAACACTGCTAGAACAGTATAAAATACCCAGGAGAGGAAGTCTGTAGTTATTTTAGTAAATTCAGCAACTCCAGAGCATTCAGTCGCAAGCACTAGAATAAAATAGCTTACACTGTTAAGTTATTGAAGAAGTCTCTGGCCTTATTTTGGCAACTAGCGCTCTTCAAAACTATGCAATTGCAGAAGTTAGCATGGTCCAGGCACCAGTCCCAGCTGGCAATGAGGTTTAAGCTCACTGTACTGCAGAGAAAGAAATGTAATAGTATGAACTTGAGTTGTTCTGTGATGAATGCCCCTAAATATGATCTCCCCAAACACTGAACACCAGAGTCAAAACTTAGCACTGCATTTTGCATATTTGAGCTGTCTTACATAATTCTCCCTTAATTGTAGCACTGCATATTCCTTTTAGTGGAGGATTTCTTAAAAAGAAAAGAAAGTAGCAGAACTTCCATATCTTTCATTGAGGACTTTGGTTATATGTGGGAACTAGAAATAACTGTTGGATGCTTGATGCACTATATCTACTTCCCATGAGCTGCCATCAGGGAAAATTGTGCTTACAACTGTATGCAGATTTAAGCCACAGGTCTTCAAGAACATGAAGTTATGTCTTTTGTTAGAAAACCTTTTCTACAATAAAAAATATTTGCATTGCTCAAATGTTACGGACTCTAGCCTCAGGTCTAAACTTAAAGGAGAACTAAATGCATGCTTAGGAAAGAAAGAATATACTTAAAATTAAGTATGTTATTAAGTGCTTAGATCAGGGCCTTGGTGTTTGACTGGAAAAATTAAGAAAATATATTCAGAGTCTAAAATCTGTAAAAGGTAAGGTATGACAAAAAACACTGAGTGGTAAAGAGAAACTGCTGACTTGCAAAATATATAAACTGCTACTTAATAATAATAAATATCATCTTGGCAAGGGTTGTGTCTGTGAGCTTTATGAAGCAGTAAATCTTTGGGAGAGATGTGTCTGAACACAGAGCGGAGCAGGCTATGGACAAGGGGCAGACTGAGAGTGGGAAAAGGGACAGATAAAGATACTAGAAAATAACGTTATAAATATACAACCCTTTTCCGTGCCTTGCCTTGCCTTGCCTTGCCTTGGCTTCCTTTATAGGTAGATTTTTGAAAAACAGAAAAAAGATCAAAATTACATAGAATATTAACCTGTTCTGCATATAGATTGCCTATAACGATTGCTTTCTGAAAAGTCAGTAGCAAACTGGATCATCAAGAGATGGGAGAAAACACTGGAATTGTAGCCTTTCCGATCACAATCAGGGAAGTATTATGAAAAAATGATGGTAACTGCCACCCCATCTGATATTGTGGCTACCGTCATACAACTTTCTAGTGGGCTCTGTGAGGCCTTCAGAGTTTCCTCTGCTAAAAGAAATCGTGTAATGGCACAGAGTTGTCACTTTATGGTCTGTGTGCCCCTGTTCCTCTGTTTCTTTGCCACTGCACTCTCAGCCTAGTGCAAAAAAGAGCACGGTGGGTAAGGAAATAAAATAGCCGAGGTTTGCTCTGCAGTGGTGAGTCTTTCCTGGCACTTTCTTGGGTGCAAGATGCCAGCTGGTACTGGTAGGAGTCAGCTCGCATTCAAGCAGCCTCCTGCAGGGCAATCACCACCCTGATTGCCCTGGAGCAGAGAGGAGGGGGTTGTTCCACAAGTAAAATCTGTGGATCAGATTCCACCATTTCCCACGTAGATTTGAAGTTAGACTCCACAGGGCAGTTTTGCCTTTGAGTCAATTTAAATGAGACCAAAGCTGAGGCCAAAATATGCTGTCACTATGCAAGAAGCAGTCACAGGGGAAAATAATTGTTGCTGATAAAAATTACATGAAGCAAAAGTTTCTCTTAAATTTTATGGGCTCTCTGTGAAATTACTCTGTTTTCCTTCGGAGTGTTGAAAGCAATGAAATACCGTAACGCTTAGCCACAGAAGGGAACATTTCCTGGTGTATTTAAATTCTGCAACTAATTTGCTGTGGATTACTTTTTCATCCAAGGTGTTTCCACATATCAAACACTGTACCTGATCCTGAAGGCCTTTTCAGGTCAATATTCTGCTTTCATATTGATTTCATGGAATGCTTGTACAAAGATAGGAAATAATAAGAAACTTCTCTTTATTATATATTCTCACTGGTGAAAAAAAGTATTCCTGGAACCAAATTAATTTTGCCCCTGTGAGAATTTGAAAGCATGTCTTATCATGTGCAGCCATCACTACAAACCACCCAAGGTGATCTGTTTGCTCACATTTCTTTTGATTGCTTATTCATCAGTTTGTTAGAGAACCTGCTACTAGATAGCTCATGAGAGCATGCTTGTACTGAGTAATGTGCCACAGAGACAGCGAGCTGGCCTTCGAAGCGCTCCTATGAATACTGGAACTCTGAGCACGGAGGTCACTCTGTGCTGATCTACCCTGCTTTCTGGCTAGGGGAATTAAGGCATCTCTGAGACCCCTCTGCTTCATACAGATAACTTTCAGTGGCTAATTGACTCCTTACAAAGCACGGAGTAGCTTCATGTTGTGTTGTGGTTTTCTATATAGCAAAATAGGTATGTGAACCAATAAAAACAGATAAGTATAATAAATGTCCAAAGGCCATAGGAACCAACTCTGAGAAGTGCTGAGCAGCCCCTTTTTAGCCTCATTAGCAATATAGGATGCCCTCAGCTTCCCAGACATCTTTGAAGCCTAGTTCACTGAGGTCTTTTCACTGACTTTAACAGAAGGTAGATCACTCTCTCCGTTGTTTATCAAAACAAGTCTTTCTTTGCTTGATAACATGGGGGCTGCTAGCTGAAAATTCATTACTGATGTTTACCTAGGTGTACAAAAATGTGGTTTTGCTTTACTGTTCTCTAGAGGGCCCCTCCTTTCTTCTCCTTTCCCCATGTCCTTTATATTTCCTTTGGCAACAGCTGAAAATTGCACTTAAAAATGTTATCATAGTTTAAAAGTTGATTAAAGTAAACAGGCTTTAAAACGATGCTGCTTACAGAATCCATTAATACTAGGTAAGGGGAAAGGTCAAAAGGTTCCTTGAAACAGCAAATGTATAAATACATTTTAGGCCTCTTTAAAATAAAGCATATTGATATGCATCTTATTACACAGTTTGTCAGTTGCCTCAGGGTTTTTTTTTATTTTTTATTTTTTTTTTAAGTACCTGGCCCATAAATATTAAAGCATGTCTCTCCTTAAAGGGAAAAAAGGAAAAGTGCAATCTGGATGCTAGGGCAACTTGAAAGAAGCAATAAATTATTGCCGTAATGACATGCTAATTAAAATTTTGCTTGTAACTCATGTAAGTGTTTGAAGCCCAGCAAATTTCTCTTTTCATTTGTGAAGTGTGAAGGTAAATTGCCCAGTGACAGTGGGACATCGCTAACAAGTACAAATTGAATAACATGCTATCTTGCTCTATTAGTCCTGACTAGCATGTCTGAATTAGATATTCAGCACATTCCCCATTGTAGGCCTGATTGATAAATGCTAAGGAGAATTTGTCAAAACAACAGGGGCTACACCCAGTGGGACATCAATATGCTCCATTTAGTCACCCACCCGGCACTTCCTACATAGGATTGTCACATAAAATTAAGACTAGCCGCTAACCAGCCATCAAGCTTGCAGCAGACATCAGGCAGCCTGTGTTCTGTATTCATATTAGTCACATGCTTAACAATTTGGGCTGTCATGACTGAAGCATGTGGTGACCTCTGGAGCAGAGGTTGAATTTTGCAACTATACTGAGACATCACGCTCAGCTGTTCAAGATTTTAGGCCATTTCCTGCCTGATCTGTGCACAGATGCACTGCCCTAAGCTATAATCTGTGGCCTAGTCCAAATGACAAATGGCACAGTGTAGATTATTGCATTATATATTAAGTACTACAAGTCTGTAAATTATAAGTAAACTACTGTTCAGCCTGAATGTCTCCTCCAGCTTTTAAAACACTTTCCTTCATAAAGCCTCTCATGTACTGGGCAAATAAATATTTGGAAAATGAAGATATCAAAGTTTTAAGACTGAAACGTACCGCTTTCCCTGCAATTAGCTACTAGAATATGAAACAGTTTTGTTCCAGCTGCAATTCAGTAAGTCATTGTTGGACTTGCTTCTCCACTACCCCTCTCTTTTTCAATGAGAATTATTAGCAAATTAAGGTTTTTTGTGTGCTTAATATGCTGAACTATTTATGCCTGATAAATAGTTGAGGCCAGTAATGTTAGCCATTTTACATGGTTCATTCAGTATGAATTAACCGTACAATATGCAACACTAATAAAAATGAATAAGAAATCCAAACAGCAACAGTTCTGAGGGGTTTAATTTGTAGTTCTGTTACGCTTAGTCTCTGTTTATGGACTGAAGTCCTTGTTTATATTTGGAACAGCTGTAAAAGGTATAAAAAAGCAAGCTGGATGGAAAATTATTCACTCCCTTTCTATTACTAAACTGCAATATTTCAGTGGGATAAACAGGATTTGTTGGTAGAATATGATTGTGTGTTTCCGTGTTAAGCTAGGACTCCAATATGACAATTTTCTAATATCAACAACCAAATTCTTGATCTGAGGAAAGAAAGAGGAAAACTGATGCCAATGTATCTGCAAGGAAATACTTGCACTGTATTAATATATGCACACAACTATCCTATGATTTCCTCTAACTCATAGTCGGAGATGGTCAAGGCAGGAGCTGCCTCTCTTATTTCTGTTACCATTGACTGATGCCAATAGAAGTAGTCACTTTTGTTAACATAGGAGAAGGATTAGCACTCACCTTGCTCGCGTCGCTGCTGCACTAGTCTGTAATATACAGGTAGCCACAAAGGAAACGACCAGTGCTTGATATGCAGCTGTTCTGGCTGTAAGATCAAACATCAACACTGCATTTTTATTGACAATGAAGCTGCTGGTCCTGCATGTTCATGATTAGAGAGGTAACTGCTGGAGAACCCTGTGTCTCATGGCAAATGTGCATGCTAAGAGACTCCCAGGTAGTGACTTCAATTTTGGTCCCAGAGACGGCAACTGCTTTGAGAAGCTCAAGTAGCTACCTCACAGCAAGTACAGATCCAAGGGTGGCACTTGAGAAAAACCCTCCTATGCACTGAACTGGTGAATAGTCCACTACCCCACTATCCCTCCACTACCCCTCACTATTCACTAACACTGCTAGCCTAGCTGTGCTTCAGGTTGCCCAAAATTTAAACTAAACTAATCATGAGCTTTCAAGAGATGTTAGTAATTCTTCTTTTCATTATGCTTCAAACATTGAAAAGTCTTGTGCCCCCAGCCCCTACTGTGATTTATAGTTTCACAAGTAAGAAAAAGCTCATACATCTTTCCGGTCTTTAGACTAGCACCTTGATACATTGTGATACCACTGTCACTTGGGATATAACATTGTTCCAGCCTAAGGAGAATTTTATTGTGTTTTCTAGGCTGACCATATCATGTACTGAATATCACATTTGAAATACATGCTGAATAATTCAGTTTACACCAAATAACTAGGTGGGATTGGGGCCCTTGAGGATGATAACTTGATAGAATATTTTCTCCCGTTTCTCTGTGTGATAGTTTAGACGCCATCCACTCTCCGTAACTTTATAAGCCTCTTTGCAAAGTCTTGGTAATAATTTGTTATCCCGATGTCCACCTTCATGCCATTTTGGAAGCTCTTCATTTTAGACAAAAATTAGTGTCAAACAGATACTCTTTTACAACTCCATATAATGGGAAAAATTTTGAAGGATATTCTAGAAACGTTTAACAGAGTCCTGAGGTGTTGTTTGACTTCAGTTCGTCTAAACAGCGATAGAAGATACCAAGATGACAAAGCCCATTTTCTAAAGGACTTCTTCATATAACACTGGTACATAAGAATAGGTAGAAATGTTCCCATAACTTAAAGTCAGGTTAACCACCTTTTAGAAATTATTTAATCTAAAATAAAATATAGACAAACATACACAGTAAATGTTTATTTCAAATAACATTGTATTAAAAGTGTTAGCTCCACTCTTATCACCTGACTGTTTTCATTTCTATGGACACGAATTTTTCACTGGAGTATTTAGCTCCAGTAGGTAATTTTTCCCTTGCTTTTACGTAGTAATAAGATATACAAAAGGACAGTTTAATACAGGTTCTCTCTCATTCTGTTATTGGACTCTGAATGGAAAATGAGCAGAAATACAAGTAGTTTTAGGACAGATGTGAGATCTAGACTAAGAAAGGACTAGAAAATGCTGGTATAAGTCTAGAGTAATTAACTAGAATTAATTGCATTAATTCCAAAGGAGTTCCTTGAGACTTAAACTATTGTAAGGACAGAGCCTACCTCACTCTGTTAGAAAGTGCCTCTTCTATTTGCTCTTGTTGTGCTAATCTTTTATTAGAAGATGGAATGATCCCTTAGTGTACACCAAATGTTCAGACAATCAGTTATGTTCAAGTTAAGTTGTAGGCATTTGCCTCTACAGAACACAGTTTTGGCCTGCTCCTTCTGATAAACCCACAATTCAAATGTTATCTAATCTAAGTGAATTAGTAAGTGAATTCTCCAGTGATACTGGACACTGTACAGTGGAGGTGATGGTAGATAACCTCTCAGGCTCGCATTTAGCTAACGAACTGAAAAACACTGCAGTCTGTGAAACTGAGATTTATAGAACTTCTCAAAACGAGTCATTCAAACACATTTAAGAGTAATCCATGTTACAGTGGCATACCAACAGATTATCAAGTTAAGACTCATTTACACATTTGTGTCAGACCCATGTACAGATCAGAAAAACTGAACTTGTCCTCTCTACCATGAGGATTCCACAGGAAAAAATTGGTTTCTGAAATGGTGAGAGAACAGTTTTTTCTAAAACATGCAAGAACCTGCTTATGTTTATTGGTGAAGAGGGAAAGAAAACGTATGGGAAGTGAATGACACAACTGGGTGGCAAGAATGAATGACAGAGTGTCTGAAGCAGAGAAGGGTACGCACATGAAGATGACATCAGGATAGAGGGATGACCAAAAATTTATTCTAGGAAATAAAAATCATGATTGTGAGTAGAAGCTGAGGTGGTGAGGTTCAGGAAATCCTGATGTAGCCTTTTTTAGTAGGATCCAGTTCAGCTAACTGTTCATTATTTCAATTCATATAAACAATGCAGTTAGCAATGAATAAGGTTTGAGTTCAAATTATAAATCAAGTCTGTAGTGTAGGCAATAATTCAAACAAAACATTACTTCCTGAGCTATGTTCCTGGCTATTGAGGAAACAAACTTGGGAGGAGACCTCCAACTGAAGCCTGATTAAACTTACCATCATCCTCCAGTAGTGATAAAAATATACAGGGCAGGCTTCATACATGTACCACACCACATGTATGCGTATACTAGGTGATTAAGAAGCTGAATTACAAGAGAATGAGAATTTCTAGACTATTGGATGAGAAAAGTCGTATTAGCTAATTCATGTAACTATTCACTCAGTGAAAATAAGCAAATAAAATTGTTATTTTATGGAGGTGACATCCTTACAACAGGTCAGCTAGTAGGTTTACTTTTCAATTTCTGATTAGCGAGTTTCATGCTTGAAGAAGGTTAGAAATTAGACCATTTTTGTTTTATTTGACAGTCCTAAGCTACCACAGTTTTGCAATGACTTTTTGTGTCAAATGGACTTTCATAGGAAATGCATTACTCTAAAAATAGGCTTATTGAGTTACATGCATATGCACTCAGTTTTATGCTGAAAAGCACAGAAAACAAACAATTGTTTTTGCCTAGCCTTACTGACAAAAACTTACTCAAGCAATTTCACCCCCACAGGATGTCTAAAGCTACTCCGTAGTCATCACAGGTCTACTGAAAACAGCAGCCTGCTCCATTGCCTAGGGCAATGTACAGATGATGGATAGTGTAACAGATGAATCTTCTCCTCATCTCCATTCTAATCTCACTCTACTAATTGTCATCAATATCATCAGCGTCACCAGACTAAGCTGCTGCTTCAAGTCTGTGAGCTCCCCCAGAAGTGCTGGCCCTGCTGCTCCTCTTGGGGTTAGCCCCTTTGCATGTGCAATCTGTGGCAGTACTTAGCACTGGCCCCTGCTGTCTTGTCGCAGGTAACAGATGATGGATATGGATTCTGGGTCTGGAGCGTGGGCTTTAATGGGTGGGGTGATGCTGCTGAGGCACAAGCTGCAGCACAGTGGGAAAGGTTGTTGCAGCTGATGTAGCATGAAATGAATGCAGTAAATAAATGATGAATGATGTCCTAATACTGCTTTATGTTTGCAGTTTCCTATGTACACTACAAGATCATTATGACTGTGAAAGTTAAGCACCCAAAATTTAGGGTGCTTAGCAAAATTTCTTAGCAAGAACTGAGGCAGTTCTGAAACCTGAACACAAGCCTTTGCATGATACAGATGTCTATTATAGTATCACAGACTGTTTTTCACAAAATCTGCACTTAATGCAGCTCCAGGATAGGCAGGAGTCTTTTTCTATAGTGTCAGAATTATCCTTATTATTCAGTGCATAATGCAATGTATTATTTACTCTTCCCTGTGCAACTAATTCAAAACACAGGATTGTTAATTTCTTCTTATATTTCTCTTTAATGATCAGACATCGGCATCAGATGTCCACAGACATTAATGAATAGTTCTATTCAACATCGCTTTAAAGTGAAATGATGACATTCCTATTTTGAAAGAAGGAGGAAACTGAGGCACAGAAAATATTAGTGTCACAAGCATCCTCAAGTGTCACAAGTTTCAGGCTGGCCTAAACACATGAAGTTTCCTCTGAAGTCAAGAAGAATTGGTTTCTTTACACTACAGTCAAATTAAACCAAGACACTGTTGCAAGCAGTGGTAAATCAGTAGACCTACTTGTTATTGGCCTGGTGCATGTTTAGACAAGATTGAAGATGATGACACAAGTGTAGGCTTTCTTTTTACATCTCTTCATGCCTTAGTATACAGCTTATACTCGAGGAGCCATATTCTCAGGAGGAACCGTATACTCGAGGAACCATATTCTCATATTCTCTTACAACAGACTATTTGCATTCGCAGCGTCTTCCTCCTCTAGGCTGCCCTGCCACCTGAAGAAATGGCATTTCCTCAGCAATCCTCCTTACACTCTCTGACATGCCCCTATACGCTCAGCTCTGTGGCTTAAATGTCAGTAGAGAGCAGGAAGAACATGGACATCAGTTTACCGTTCAATCAGCACAGCATTACTACTAATGTTTATTCCAGCCAGGCTTAACTGGCATCTCTAGAGGTCACCTCTCCAGTTAGCCTGAGTCAGGCAGCTGCCACTTGGACCTTAAAATGATAACAAAACTGATCAATGCAAATCCAGCCAGTTCTGAATCAAAGCAAGTGTCGAGATCAAAATATTTGCAAGTTAACAGTCTTAGCAGATCAATTATTTGGATAGAGATTTCAGTTGTTCTCAGTTAAGAAGATAACACTAATCTGTAGCTGAGAAAGTGAAGATGTAGAGTCAAAATCTACCTTAGAATAGCAAGGTACTGCCTCAAGCTGAAGGAGGTTGATAGCAGAAAGCCAGAAAAGATGTGTTCAGCCTCCAAACATGCCTATAAAATGAAGCTAAGGAGGGAGAGGGGAGAGAAAGAAGCTGGTAGCTATGGGTGCAACAGGCCTCTCCTAAGGGAGGTGGGTCTGTTCAGAGTGTGAATAAGTGAGGGCTGAAGGTCCTCAGCTGGGGCACAATGGCCCAGTAAGGAGGAGGTAGATTGAAAGAGGGGAAAGAGAATGGCTGGGAGGGATATGGGAGGGGAAAGCGGGTAGTTCCAGCTGGAGGGTGTGATGACTTCTGGTGGTGAATTTAATTTCAGAATTTTAGTGTTAGAAGAGATAAAATGCCACGGGATGTTAACGGTCCCTGGGGGAAAAAAAGAATAAATGACCTGTGGATTAGTGGATTTATTGGTAAGAAATATTTCATCTGCCATCAATAGAAACACAGGCTGGTTTGTTCCATAGAAGGGTTAACATTTACATCACTACTGGAGATCTGTTTAAGAGTGTGTGCGGGTTAAATACACTGAATCCTCATCCCATACACAGTAAGGCAGCTACAAGTCAAACATAATGACAGTGCTGATTAATTAGGTACTCCTACCCCCAGCACTTGAGAGTGATTTATTGAGACACATCTCTAACCTGATCCATTGTGCTGACTGGATTAATGGAGTGAGCTAGAGAAATTCACTGGCAATGCTAGATACAGAGCAGGAAAGCATTAACCCTTGGAGCTTTCTTATCTAGCCTATTGACAGAATATTAATTATGACAAAACATACATGTCTCACCTAATTATCTTTTGATAGCTAAGCATATATTTTTATTCGTGCATGATGAAGATACTGGAGTGAAAATCATTTGCACATAAACATTTTAGAAAAATATGGAGATAATGCTGAATTTACAGGGTCCACTGTAAACAGGAGACCATAAATGTCTTCCTTTAATTCTTGACCATTTACTTTAGACTATTAGAACAACTGATGGAGCAAGGAAAATAAGTTATTTTGGAATATAAATTGGGGCATCATTAGATTGCATATATACAAACACTCATGATGCATTATAAATGCTGTGTTTTTCCTGGACCTATCTCTAGTAGCCTTATCTTCCCAAACTTGGGCCCATTTCTGAAGTCATGTAATTAAACAGCATTCACTGAACTACGCTCATACCTCAGGTTACTGGGTTGCTCAGACCTTGAGATGTCAGAACTATGCAATTATACTTTGCAGTGCATAAGCTGTTTCGAATACCTAACCTAGTCAGGTATTTGAGACTAAGCAGGTGCGTCCCACAAGGCGGGAAATGCTAGTACTTTCTCCAGATAGCCTTCAGTGTCTTGAGAGGTTTCAATTGCTTCTTTCTGGTGGAGTAGAATCACAGTATCTTGCATAAGGAATTTCTGCTTCCACCAGTGAACAGGGGAATGAGTGCAGTTCATTTGCCTAGTCTTGCATGTGCTAGGTCACATTTGCAGGATGATATTCCTCAATCATTGCAAGTAAATGGGAGTGACTACTATTTCAGTGGACATTTCACAAAATTGAAAGATAATTCTGTTTGAATAACAGTTAGGCAGGAATAAGGAAGAGAGAAATACCCTAAAAGTTGAAAACATCTTGTTTCAAGATTTTCAGAATGAAATATTTCTGGTTTTCAGTTCAGATTGGACAGACATAAGGAAAGAAGATTAAATAAAAAATGTCATTTGTGCCAAATAAATAGTTAAAATGCAAATGTTTTAACGATTCAGATTCAAAGTCTTTAATTAAATTAAGCAAAAGAAAATTGAAGTAAAAACATTCTATTTAGCACTACCTGAATGGAAATTATGTTCACTTAATTCAGAAAGTAACTGTTTGCATAGCTCGAGTCACTGCATTTATAAATTCTGTCTGAGCTACATCTAGGCTTTGAGGCAGTTATGCTGTAATATCATGGCTTGGAGTCCTAGTTCCCCAGTTCTGGTCTGCCCTGTTGTGGGGGCCCATCTGGGTTACTGTGTGGATTCCTTCTGGCTTTACACACTGGGAAGTCAGGAATAGGAAATCCTGGGTGCTGTCCCTGCATAGAACAAGGATGCAGTGCATGCCCGAACCTGAGCAATAGGAAGTTCAGACATAGATAGACAGGCCTAAGTGTATGCATTGGTACTGGTCATTTCATTCATAGACAAACACACAGGAATGGCAAATACATATTTATGAGATTATCCTGCATTATGTGCCCTGGTTGAAAGTATGCTTATCAGATCCATTAGAAAGGGGTAATTTACGGTAAGGGCTTACAGCCTTCTGGTTTTGTCCACACTAGCTCTGTAGCTAAATGAGACAGTTGTTAAAATTATTCAAGGCATATTCTAGGATTCCTCCTGTATCATTAACAGGAGCAAGAAACTGGAGCCTGGTATGCAGAGAGGAGTTATCTGTCCCTTCAGGACCCCTTTGCAGGGCCATTCTCAGCTTTCCAATACACCTAGCAGAGACACTTTCAGTTTCATCTGTTCCACCTACACCATAAAGACATAGATCAGTGCTCTAAGGCTCTTCTTCTTGTGACTAAACTGTTACTGTGGAGGAATATAAGGAGAGTATCTGCGAAACTGTTGTCTCCTCCCATCCCCTGCCCTGCTACTCCTTCCTTCTCTGTTATTCCAAGGGTCCACAATGCAATCATATTCTCTTAGAAGGATAGAATAGTCCCTTGTGAAGTTTTCTTTTTTTTTTTTTTTAATTCTTGAAGCCAGATTTGTATCTCGGGGAAATTGTTTAATGTAATTTAGTTATTTCTACCCCATGCAATATGCATTTTCGTGAAAACAGCATGGACATGTTCCAGATGATCATCCCAGATGCTCTTGCTGTGTGTAATATCACCTAATAAGTCACATTTCACCATAGGCCTTTTTCTGTATAGCTTGAGGTTTGCCTCCCCAGGAATCTGGTATTACCAGTGTAATCAAGGGGAGCAGAAGTCCACCCAAAAACCCCAAATTGCTTATTGTTTTCTGAGCAGGGGAGGAATTAAATGATCCATTCCTCCCTTTGCTTTCTGTGTACAAACATTTTATATCAGGCAGGGACACAGTGTGTTAATGCTTTTATTTTGTTTTTTTTTTTCTTTTTACATAGACCTACAGGTATGCAGGCCAAGGACACATTATGATCAGAATAGTAATAATAATTAAATTATCTCTTAGAAATGCAGGACATGACAGACAAAGGCCAGTTAAAAGTGACTAGAACCTCACCAAGACCATTTCTACTGTTTCACCCTTTGAAAACAGCAGAAGATGGTAGAAAACTTTTCCAGGCTAGGAAATCTCCATTGTCTCCGGGTGACTGAACTGTCTGTCAGGCAGTGCAAGGGGTCTGAGAGCTATAAAAACAGTTACTACAGATTTGTCTTGCCCTGGGATCTCACAGTGCAGCATGGATTTCTCTTGATGTAAAATTCTTAAAACTTTTAGTAATCAGGAGTAAGGGAAAAGCTGGACTTGCAATAACAAGTGCTTAAAGGAAGATGCAAAAGTTTGCCAGCAAAACTGATTTATCTCCTTTTTTGTCACTCTCTGCGCTCTGGACTCTCTGGACAGCATGACAATAATGGGCAGTTTGAGAAGACCAAGTGTCAGGGCATTTTTTCATTTAAAATAGTCACTGGGATTTACAACCCATCTGCCTGAGACACAGCTGTAGTGTAAGTAATTATATCAGTCTACCAGTATGACACAGCTACAGGGAGAGCAGAACAAACACTGGTTTTAGACATCCCAGGAAAGATTCAGGTTAGAGATGAGAGACTGGAGCAGAGGAACAGCTAAATAACTGCTCAAGGTCCCTAATTTTTCCTTGATTTTGTGAATATTGCTTAACCCTGCAGATTTCGGTTTTATTTTTTTTCCTCACAGTAATAAGTGTAGATTTTGAAACAAAAAAAAAAAGAGAGCGAGAGAGAGAGCTGACAATTGCTTGTTTAAATTATTTTCTATGCTCGAAATCAATCTTGAATTATTCATAATAGGAATGAGGAATGAAGAAAAGTAAGAGACTGAAAAATGGCATCATTCAAGCTGTGTCATTGTGTGTAATATCCTCTGTAACAATAATGCTAAAGGTAGGCATAATGCTGGTAGGAATGCTACAAGGAGAAGAGTTCCTTGTTGTGTATTTCTTCTACTCTTTCCCTAAGCACTGTTACAAGTCAGAGCTAGGTGAAACACAGGTCTCCCCCAGGATAGTAATACTAATTGTTTGCAATCAAAATTATTGCAGGATACTTATGATCTTATAATATATAAATATATATATATGTATACATATAAATAGAAAAATAGATAGATAGATAGATACAGGTATACTATAGATGAGATAGAATGCATGCATATTTAAATAGGATATAAATTTTTTCATCTTAGGTTGGCACTTTTCAGCTAATGCCTAAGTTCCCCTTGCTCTGGGCTAGTGAATGCCTTGAGAATATTTCATACTGAAAAAGTTCAGTCTTCAAGACAAAACTCTAGTAACTGTTTCTGCAGATTGCAGACCCCTTGCAATTTATGCTCCTTGTTCACAGTTTTACCATTGGACCATCTTCCTTCTCCATCCCTCAACGGCCCTAGGATATTTCTGAGCCCTCACAGACATGTGGTGCATACCTGGTTCAAGTCTATCTTTGGATTTCTTCTTGAAATTCCATCTCCACTGGTGCATCCTCCCTGTGGTTGCCACTTTGGGGAGCAATAAACTCCCAAATTTTATGTGCCATATTTTATGTGGTGTATATGGCACAGGACATAGGGGAGACTATATCCTTGTGGAGCAGCACCTGGAGACTAGGAAGTATATGCTAAGCATTTCAAGTGGAACTTGAACCTATGCTAGGCCTTAAAGAATCTAACCTATGTTAGATTCTTTAATTCTTTAGCTGGGGACTGGAATCACAGACGTTTAATTTGGCTTTGTGCACCAAACAAAATAAGCTAGCTTGTTGGATATCAGTGCGATATAAACCCAGAACTAATGGCATTTTCATGGAAAGAACATTTCTATGGAATGAGAGTCCGGTTTCTGTAACTGAGGCCTGGTATTACCCTGATTACACTGACCTCTCAGCTGACTTTCTTCATTTCTGGCACTATACAAATAACAATTCCATGTATCCGTTTTGTTTCCTCCCTGGAAGCATGGCTACATCCTATCAAAAAAGTCAAGCAGCTGGTCGATTGTTCTAATCAGTTAATATCATGCTTAGGTTTAAGCACATACCAGAATTTGTTATATTCTAAGTGCTTGAGTTCTTCTGAATTAAGTGGGATTTGAATCCTTATGTTCTTTCTTAATTTGGACTCTTTTTGAAATTTAATTAATCAAGATGTAAAACCTTTATTCATTCTATTAAACACATGTTTTAAGGCAAAAATAACCACTAGTACAGTGCAACCTACTGTATAATATACCTCAGAACTTGCTCAGATATGCCGATGTAAGGTAAAACATACTATATAAACTACCAGAATAAAAGAAGTAAAGCACTTAAGCAGCTGAGGAAGCAGAATCTCATTTTAACATGATACATTAGGGCAATATGATATTGATACAAAATACAAACCATATATTAAGCTCTTTACTCAAGTAGCAAGGCATTTTCAAACAGTAGATAGTAATAATTCGTGGCTAAATGGAATCTCTTTGCACTTTTTAAGCATTAGGAAAGGAAAGAACACAGAATGATGTAGCCTAAAAGACTTCAGTGAAAAGATTTCCTTCCAGATGCCGCTGCATCTTGCTTTGGGGATCAAAAAATTCCCAACTGGTGCAGTATTATTTGATGAGCACTTCTCTCTTCTACAGATTATTATAGCGTCCTCTACATGCATTGTTATAGGATGAGATCAGCTTCCAGTTGTGCAATTAGGAATGTGAATAACATCTGTCACATTTGGTTTGTTCACTCATATGAACACCCAAGGGAGTGAAATACATAGAGGATTGCTTTGTTTTAAGGGGCAAGGTAGCATATTTTATTATTTGATCATTTCAATAGCTAAGCATTTCAATAGCTATGTTTATATTAGAGAAGGCAGGTTGAATAAACATACCTTGCACTTGAGGAGAAAATGATACAGCTTATGAGATCCTCTGTTCTTGTTGGCTTTTGTTCCTCAAACTCAGATCAGTCCCCACTACTCTGTCAGTATAAATGAGAAACTTTTGGAGGGGTATGCAATTTATCCCAGTGCCAGTACCACCTGTTTTTTTCTGCAGTGCTGTAAAAGCCTTGTGGAGGTAATTCAAACTTGCATAGAGAGTTAGAAATGAGAGAGCTAATGAGTTGCAGCTATAAACAACAATTTCAGAACTATTAGCAATATTGGCACCCTCTGCCCTTTTCACAGAATCAGTAAACGGGTTCACTGAAAGATTTAGAGAGGTTGCATCCCATCAGGACCCATGGAATTTCAATTAGTGCCAGACCTTCCATTGTTTCAGGAAAGGTACTAGGGGCAACCACGCTAACTCTAAAGGAAATTGCATTCTTCATACACACTAAATAATAGAAAAGAAGAATAAAAGAGGAGCAGGTATTCCCACATGTAGCTGAGTTTTGGAATGTTCTAAATTTCTTCTTAATTCATTTTTCTATGCAATAAGCTTTGGTGATAAGCTTTCTGCTTATAACATTTTTCTACTGCATTGTCACTGCAAAACACTAGTCAAATCAGTCTTAAATTTTTACCAGGAAATCCTTCCAATACTTGATCTCGCTCCCAGTTATAAATGTATCTTCCTCAGATCTGAGTAGAGACATCAACTGCTGACCAAAAGCGTGGATCCAGAAAAATCTTCCCCACTTAGACCAGGCAGCTAGAGGGCTGGGAAGTTCATTCTCCACTCGAACATGGGACATGATAAGTCTATCAGACTATTCATGCTTCTTTTAATGCTGGATATGAGGGTGAATTGAATGAGGTAGAGCGCACACTGTTTAGGTCATTTCTGTGTGTTGGGTAAGAACAGCATCAGAGTCTTCATTCATCTCACCTCAGGCCTAGGGGACACCCAGTTGCAGGGGACTTCTCTAAATCCTTCAGCAGTCAGTCTCTGCCAAGTCTCTCTATTATGAAACAACTAATGCAATCCTTTAAATGACGACAATAAATCTTTTCTACTAAACCAATGGCTGCAAAAGGCAGACCCCCTATAATTACTTTTTCCCATTCACCAGTAGTTTAGCTCTCTGTCGGTACCCCAGTTAAACTTATATCTCTCACAGCGTTATGATTGCTGTGTGACTTTCAGGTACCCTTCATCTTTTGGTCAGATTGGAGCAAGCCTAAAAGGTTATTTGGCCATTGATGAAATCGAGAAACAGAAACACTCACAATGACTGGAATAGTTCCACTCTAAAAGAGCGGAAAAAATGTTTATAAAGATTCCCCTTACCTAAATCTATGTAGGTTTCACCATAGTATTCAAAACATATATTGACTGAGTTGACTGATAGCTTTGGGGTGCGATGGAAAATTAAGAGACGTGAGTTTCATATATATTTATGTAGAGGTCAAATACCATTTGCCATAGAATATTTGTCTATGCCTCTGTCATAGCTTAGAACGTGTGTACGCTGATATGCACACATGTGTCAATACTGAACTTTTTTGCACAAGAGTAAAAAGGCTTCATATGATGATTATATGTCATCCTTTGAGTTTTGGTGGAACACTTGTTAGATACATCATGACATATCTTGATATAATAGAATTTTGATATAGGAAGGAATTTGAAAAGTATGATGTGTAAATATGATTCTATAAGAAGATAAACAGTATTTTTGTGATACCTGTATCTAACATTGTCATGAAAGCTTTGTCTGTGCGGTTGAAGTTTAAATACCTTTGTTTCAAGATAGACTTGCCATAAATTTTTATTTTCATTTTTAATAGTTCAGGTCATGATATCATCAAAAGTTTCCTTTGCAGTGATATTTTATTCCACAGTGCTGAGCTCTACTTTTTAGTTTTAGGCTACTTGATTTCACTGGATGTGCTCTCTAGCCTTTCAAGTTTATTTGTATTGGGCAAGAAGCCAATGGTGTTAATGCATAGAAATCAGGTAGCTGTCAAGACTACTGCAGCAGCATGTCTAATTTTGTTACATTAAAGCTGTCACAAAACATTAAGTAAGAGATTATATGAAGTATGCATAGGGCAAATAGTTTATAATGTAATAAACTAATAAAGTTTGAACAAGCTAAAACATGATCCCTTTTATGTTTTTTTTTCCTGGTTTACCCACGTTATTCCTCATTCTTTTCTAAATCATTGCTAAAAATCAATGTGGAGTTGTGAATCTCTGTCTGTCTATGTATATATATGTGTGTGTGTGTGTATATATATATATATAACACACAAATACCTGCCTATGTATTCAAATAGTTTTTTCCCATGAACTCCACAAAAATCCTTCATTTAGTCCTATCCCCCCTCCCATCTTTTTAATGTTCATGCAGAAGAAACTAACTGACAACTTCATTGTACTGTGCTGATAATAGCAAAGTTTTAGTCTTGCTTATGTCCTCCAGATGCTACAGTAATACAATAAAATAGTAACTGGAGGTACTTCTCTGGCCCTAGAGTGGCACAAATACATTTTTGCTCCATTTTATGAATAAAATATTCATTGGTAATAGTGTTATGCCACATCCATTTCAGAGAATAGAAGATACAGGAAATAGTATATTATGGCTGAAGAAAAGTGGAAATGGAAAGCACTGACTCTAAGGTAAGGTTGCTCTACAGATTCCCTAAGACGTCTCAAGAGGTGGTAGTTTTCTGTGGTAGTTTTCTTGATAAAAATCAAGATTCAGACTAGGCAGGGCTGTGAAACAATCTATACAGGAAACTACAGTTAGATATCAACAGGCATATCTATGCTACTGGGCTGGTTTGGCCATTGTTTTGTACTGGTCCTATTACCTGATCACTCACGCTGCAAGTGTATTAATTCCCATGCAGGAGCTCTAGAGTGAAGGACACTGGAAAAAACAGCACAGATTTGAAGACTGTCAAGATCCAGTGCACTTGTACCTCTTGGTCTGGTTCAGTACTTCACCATTAAAAATAAAGATGCCCTCAATCCAGAAGGTGGTCCACAGCTCCTATCTTTCTGTTGACTACTAATCCTTCTATCTTAAGAAACTAACATAGGTATTTGGAGAGCGGGAATAGACTTTCTTTCCTCCTACAAAAGCTGCACAGAGTAGGGACTGTGATAGGGTGTTTGCTTCTGACTCACCACTACTCTGGTGTTTTGCTTTTGAATTTAACATGCAGATTTAATCTGATTTATCACAATCTGAGCTATGACAGGATCAAAGACATACGGTGCCACATGAAAGGACAGCTGCCTACACAGCTTCACTGAGACAATGTTTGCACTAAAGACCCCGACTGTGGCAGTGTTGCAGATTTTTCAAAGAGGCCTGCACTTTTCTCTGTTCTCTTAAAGGCTTTCTCTTCAAATTTCTGTTATCCTTCAAACAGTATTGTTCTTTCCTTGATTCACTGACAGTTTCGTCCCAAATTTTCATATATTTCAGCTCAAAAAGGGGGAAAGCTTGTACTGTTCAGTCTTATAACAATGTGAAGGTGGAAATAACGTTGTTTTTCTATTGCCAGGTAAAAGGTTGTTAAAAAAAAGAAAGAAAAGAAAAGAAAAGAAAAAAAAGCACTAGCCACTATTTGCTTTTTGTCTGAACTCTGAGCCCGACTGTCTGTTGTATGTGCTGTGAGAAGGCTGAGGAGACTGAAATACTAATGGAACATAAGCCAGGGAATAGCCTGAATAAATCCTCATTTTCAGTTAAGCTCTCCTCATTGAAAGGATTCTGAAACCCAGGAATATAGAGAGAGAAAGAGAAAGAGAGAGAGAGAAGGAGGCATTTCCCTCCTTCCCCCTTTCTTCCATTCCCTGACACCAGCTGAGTGGCAGCAGCTCACCATGATGCAGTGATGAGTCTCTCCTAACAACAGCTCAGCTGTAATTTGCCCTAATTCTTACTGCCTAGTAGAGGTGAGACATCCCAGCCTGCCAAAATGTGACCCTGTAGTTCCCGAGGGGTTTTTAAGCTGTAAGTGCTACAGCATAGAGTAGGGCTTTAACAGAGTGATGGGGAAGCAAGGTGGGGCTCAGACGGAGGTTTCTGAGCTCTATCTAATGCACAGCAGTTTCAGTCCTGATCAGGCTTGGCACAAACATGACATCATACAGATTCTCAGTAATGCAGAGGTGCAAAGATAGATAACCAAGAAATGTATAGCAAAAATAGGAGCCTATAAAACTTGGTCGCCTCTAGGATTACTAGGCAAGACCCTTAAGATCACTGCATTATAGTACAACATCTGTACAAGTGCCCATTAAATGAGCTGAATTTAGGACATCTCCTGGCTGCAGTTATTTTTTCTCGTAGAGGGAAAAAGCTAGAATCCAGAGTCACTTTGATTTTACCTGCCTGGTTCCAATAGTATTCTCCCACCAGTGAGATCTAGGCCCGAATTAATTACGTGTATGAATTTCTTTTTTATTATTTTACACAAATATCTGGTAAAGATTAGGCATCTGGAAATAGAAACTACAGGCTTGGAAAATATATTCAGCTTCACTCATTTAGGTGAGTTACTGGCTTTTGAATTGAATTCAGTAGCAGGAAAATGCTTCTGATAATGCAGATTTTGGAAATTAGAGACATGAAAGCATCTATCAAGGCTATGGCAATGCTAGTATAAAGAATCACTGTATCCTGTTGCTGAAATAGTTAACAAGTAATTTGGTGCACCACTGGGAAGTAATTTCTCTTATTTGAGTGGGGCTAGGGCTGGCATTCAACATTCAAAAAATATTTCATTCAAAAATCTTTCCCCAGACTTTTTCATATTTAAGGGAATTCATAAACTGTAACAAAGCCATTTCAGCAGCAGTATTGAAATGGAAAAAGGGACTTTTCATCCTGTATTCATCTGCCATTGTAGTAATTCAGAAAATTCTTTACGTTTTACTATCAAGAAAACTACGTAAGTACTCTCCTCATTTACCAGAAGACTCAGTGAGTATTATACAAGACTCTTGACAGTTTGTTTCCTTCAGGTACCGTGATTTTACATTTGAATTTGACCCAAGTAATGTGCTTAGAAGTGTTCAGCTGATAAAAAAAAGTGTCTTCTGTGAAACTGTCATATTTTTGGCTCATTTTAATAGGCTGTGGTTTCGTGTCAAAGAGACACTTCACATTTGTTACAATTGGCAGCACGGTTTTTTTTTCTTTTTTAAGAAGCTATAAAGCCCTGATTGGAACTGCAGCAAGCTTGTCACCAGAGACTCAGACTCAAGCCCTTTCAGTTGTACAAGCTCTCTGCAATTTGCTTGGCAGGAAATTGGCACAAAAATTGTGCCACTGAACTAATGAGAAAGAAAAACTCCTCAAAGCCAGTGGAATTTTGGACACCCTCATGTTAACCATTCAGAACAAGACCAGTGCATGACCTTTGCTATCTCATATGGTTTTTTAGTCTGAATCTCTTAGGAAATGTGGCTTATGCAGTTGTGTCATTTACCTGCCAGTTGCCCTCTCCTAAAACCTTTTTTTTTTTTTAAATTGGCCAATTTCAAACAAATTCAAAAGTCAGTAGTGGTGGGAAACTTAAGGATTATTATGTTTCTGTAAATTTCATGAAAATCAGTGTAGGTAGAAGAGAGATCCAAATCAGTGCTCCTACTGAGGGACAAATATTACACACTCCTCCAGGCAGCAGGCTGTTGGCCAATTGGCACAGGAGTGCTGACCGGCTAATCAGCCCGCTCACAGCTCGAGACTGCTACTTGTGAGCGAAGGTATCCTAGGAACCAGGGAGTGAAACTGAGTTGCCGTAGTTTGACGAAAGAAGTGAAGGGATTTAGGGTACAAAGGATACAAATCCATGAGAAATCAGGCTTTGTTAATTGCATAGCTCAACAACTACTTTGTTTTATCTAGCCCTAAATGTATTATAGTGGAAGGACGGTTTATAAACATTGAAATAAAAAGGGTATGTGAACTGAAATATTCTGAATATAACTGAAATGGAGGAGAAAAAATACGCTCCACACCCCCATTTCCATGAAAGTGTACTTAATTAAAAACAAAATGGGGAAACTAAATGAACCGAAAGTTCCTTTGAAGCTCATTGACTTCGTGTCGTAGTTTTCTCTGCTAGGCGAGCAGCAGGTGGCAAGAGGTATAACTATATTAAGAGGCAAATATGCACTGTTACACCTAATAATTCGTACATCAAGGCATTATTTCTATAAGTATGTTTCTAAGTCTCATAGGCAAAACTCAATCAGAAGCCATCCATACTTAGTTTAAGAGCTCTCCAACACATTACAAGGCTTAGAAGTATTTTGTATTTATTAGATACTGTGAAGTCAAAGAGGAGCTTTTTGTGTAAAAGATCAATAAATAGGGGATGAAGTGAACTGAGAGGATAGTATTAAAAACGGCAGAGGCAACAGACTCAAGGGTTCCTGCTTCAACAGGGATCCCTTCCATGCACCTTTCCCATGGAGTCACTCCATGGGAAGGTCATCTCGGTACATGGCTCAGACAGAATCACTACAAGTCACTGTGATTTGACAAGGCTCAAGGGTCTAGGTGGATGGTGGGAATTTACCTACGTCGCCACTGTTGGAAAGGAGGAGCCTGCAGTCTTCTCAAAGCTTAAGTTACTTGCTGGTACAGTATAAAATAGAGCTTCGACCTCCACCAGAGGGACATATTGTCCTCCACTATCCTTCCTCAAGTCTGAAGTAAAAACTCACTGAACTCAGAAGTTAGAGCCATGAACTTCACAGACATTAGTTTGTACAAACTTTTGCCAAAGCTCTAAAATGGATATTTATGTGTACCAGTTGCTACAATATGTTCTGCGATGGTAACCCATTACAAAACTTTCTCCTCCACATTTGAAAAAAAAGGACCTCTTAATGTTGATATAACATTTAGGCTATACTAACATTTAATGTTAAATGGCATTAGTAGGTGCTTAGAATCACATGCACATCTGCAGCAAATCACTAAGAGTCTTTTCATTATCTTCCAGGATGAGACTATGCACTGCTGAAAGAGGAGGAAAGAGTAGTTACGGTTCTCAAATTTATGACACATAAAAAAAATCCCATCATCAAAGCTATAAAAAAATAATGAAAAGTTAGTAGTTTGGCCAGTCTGATTATGCTTCTCTATGCCTCATTGTTACCTTCAGCTAAGTTATCTCAGGACTAAGATTTGCAGGATGCAATCTGTAAACTACTGATGACAAATTTAAAAGAAATTTCCCTTTATTATTTAAACATCACATGACTCAGTTTTCATTAGTGAGATAGCTATTTTGCTAAAAAAGTGCTAAATGCTATAAATGGGTATTTTAATGTTAATCTTATTCAAATTTTTTTAGAAAACCTTTGTTCATTTAACCATTAATTACTTAACAGATAATATGCAGTGAAATGAAGAATAAGTGTTAAAACAAAATGGCTTATAATACCTGGCACAACTCCCAGAAATCAACCCATTTCACATTCTTGATGCTGTGCCAGATATGTTTTTGTTGTGTTCCTCCATTAGTGTAAACAAACATGGTGGTGGCAGTGGGGGGGAAGCAGGAAAGGCTCGGCTTTGTCCACTTCTACAGCACATCTCTGCCCCCCCCTACTCTCAAATGTTCTTGAAGATCTGATTTCCAACATTACTGTAGCATAAAGGAAGTTTTAAAGAGCCGCATGTATACTTCATAGGAAGGTAATAAGGCATTGCAAGACTAACTTCACACTTTGCTCGTCTGTCAAGGGGGTCTCCCCTTCCCAACAATGCCCCCAATGTTTTGGTAGGCAGGCTCCAGCCCACTTAGCGAGTGAGGAGGCATGGGTGGAATGCCAGGTATGTCTACAGAGCAAAGCAGTGCAGGCAGCCTGACGCCAGGAGAGAATAGGCAGGTACCTATTGAGTTACAGGATTTCTACAAATCTAATCCACGTGTAATGTGAGACTTATTACAGAGTCAGCCTCTGCCAGGGCTGTGAAAAGTCTGGGGATATGAACAGCCCCAGAAACAATGATCCCAGTTAACTCATTACAAGCCAACACCAGTTGACCAAAACTAATACTCTCTTTCCCTTGTAATTCATTTCTTAAACAGTGATTACAAGCTGCACCTTATCGAGTGTTTAATATTAAATGCAAGAAATCACTGGCAGGAGTGTGGGTGACATTGTATCCACAGCAACGCCGCATATCCTAAAAAGGTTATAAAGGTGTTTATTGACAGTTATGAAGAATAATTGTTGAATATGTAAATTAAGCAAGAGCTTTTAACATGGGAAGTATTTTCACACATTTGAAACAATAAATCTACTCACAACTGCTAGATTATAAAAATTCATATATCTCCAAATCTTGTTACAATTAGAAGATTCCTTGCTGTTTAGGGCACACTGGGAATAAGCTGAAACGTTAAAAAAGCAATAACTGTCTGCTAATTTTTTCAGTAACTATAAAATTGGATGAGAACTATGATAGTCCATTCGGTAGCTACTCATTAGGCATCATATTAGTTGTGCACCCCTGGTAGTGTGCGTTCTCAGCTAATAAAGACTTTCTCTCACTTGATATCTGACCTGACTTGGTCAAATAATTAAGCACAGCCTTAATCAATTAGCTTTTATTTTGGATGCTGCTGTCCATAAAAATGAAACTGATATTGTATTGTGGCTAATAAATGCTCACATTTCTAGAAATGGTCTGCAGTGGTTCAGGTTATGTTTGAAAGTCAGAAACTCAGATACGGTAAAACATGATGTTGAGTCCACATTCAGGGTTGTACCTTGCAACAGACTAGCGATTTTGTTCCTTTCCTCAGGCTATTTAAGGGCTACATGACACCTTTAGAAAAGGTCAACTGCTATGGGGTCTGATATTATCAGTTCATCACTGATACTCATCTGGCTGTTTACTGACACATATATTCTGCTCTAGCAATCAAAAGCAAACAAGGCTGTGGAAGAATAGGAGCCCAGCACATTAGAAGTTGAAAGTTGGTTCAGGTGAGCATTAGGTAAGATTCTTTTGCCCAATATGTAATAACTTTTTGATCAATAAAATCAGAATTTTAGAGATTGTTTGGAATAATGACTTTTCAGTTTGCTACTAGAACTATAATGTAAAAATCTTTGCTGATTGGTACACTGAATGGGAATGTGGAGAATGCATTTTATGTTTTGCCTGGCTGTCAGTGAAATAACGTCTATGTTGCACACTTAGTAAGCACACACATTGGTGTGACTCACTGTATAAAAACAGGGAAATTTCAGTTCCTCACTCAACAGTGTATAATTTTTACCAAAATAGCCAAGACCTCTCTTAAGGATGCACACTAAAAAAATGTGGGTCTCTATTTATCACTGTCCACATAAAAGATTTAGGAAGCTTCTGTTTCTAAAACTGGAGGAAATGGGCAGAACATAAGAGCTTCAAGATGTGTAACAATATAGAATATAGTAGGAAATATAAAAATTCTTTTAGCTATGTAGATGCCTAATGTGGACACCCTCTCGAGCCAGATCAAAGTAGAGCTTGAAAACTGCAGGAGTTAACTGCAGTGCTGTCTCTTGAGTACCTGGTCCCAGGATGGATGTGATACTCCCTGGCAGGTGCTTGAGGAAAGCAAGGTGTCTCTCAACGGGTTTCAGAGTAGCTGCTGTGCTGTGGAAAAGCATGCAAACCAGCCAGTTGAAAAATATTAAAGATATGTGAGTTTACTAAATCATACTCCTACCTTAGACAAGTCCTTTCTCGGTACCATCTGGACAATGTACCTGTGCTCTACAACACGGGAACATAACCTTATAGGAAGTTTCATGCTTTTTTAAAAAGATGGGACCAGGATCATTCCTTTCTTCATTTAGTTTCTTGGGCCTGCTGCTCAAGTTAATGAGTTCAAAACCACCCTTCACGTGGAGAAGCTTCCCCAGATCTTAGACCATAGGCAGTGGCAATCAAAGCCTGATAAGAATTTGAAATTTTCAAACACCTTTTTCTCTGCTTACACTCAGCTTCAGAATTTCATCCATCTCTAATAGCAAGAATAAATCTGCTTCCTTGGTTAACTATGCTATTTCTTTCCTCCTGACCAAAAAATAGCAACAAAAGATCAAAACAGTGCTAGCTGTTGATGCTTTTATGGTAGTAGTAGATGCTTGTAGTTTGTTTGTGTACAATTTACTACATTATATCTCAATAGTAACTTTTAAGCCCATTTGCTGGAGATCTGGACAAAAGTTGATGCTTAACATTTGGGATATCACATGAGGTCTCAGCTTGCCTAGCCTCCTTCTTTACTCCTCCTTTTGATTAGTGTTATCCCTGCTTAACCTCTGCGGTAGGTAAAAAGTCATTGTTAATCAATGCTTACATTGTGTAGTCCTCTTAAAAATAGCATTCAAAACCTGGAAAAGCAAGAATGTACAGGGTAATCTACAGTAATCTTCTCAACACTAGGAACACTTTTGATTAGAATGATAATGCAACTGAAAAGGGAGCAACTTAAAAGACAGTCTTTTTTAAGATGTAAGCACATTAAACCAATGATAGTGGGTTCATCTTTTTATTTTAAAGCAGAGGAATGGAGAATTTTAGCAACCTCACCTAAATGGCTCCACCAAATGTTGCAATATGCTTTCTAAACTGTTGGTATCTGCTGGATTTACTGAAGCTTTGCTTTTCTGTTTGTACACAGCTGGAATCCACAAAATACAGTGGCTATATCTTTGCAGCTAAATGCATAAAGATTTTTCCATGTACATTACTCTTTAATATACATGAAAAAGATTAGCTTATTAACACATGCTTGGTTATTTTCCGTTTGGGTCTAGACATTCTAGCTTTCTTTGACATCATTTTCATTTTATGTAAGACACATTCTTTTCCTCGATGTAAAGTGTGAAAGCCAATGATAAAATTTACTATGTTATTTTCTATTGGAGACCCACCTTGCAACATTTTCTTATTGACTTAGCATCAGGCGCTTAAATTTAAGTAAAGTTCAGGCATGCTAACATTAACTTGGGAATAAATGTGCTTAGAAAGCCAGTTTCCTTTAACCTTGTTATTCACACGTGCAATTGTTCATAAATAACGTCCATGTTAATCATTCAGATTTGGTATCCCAAAAAATTTCCAACAAAATCTGCTTAAGAAACAGAAAAAATTCTTTCCTTTTTTAATCATATTCCTCAAAATATTGAAAACATTCTTGAATTATTTGTTTTATCATACCATCCTGTTATTTGAGTTGAAGCCTGCACTAAAAAAAATCTAATTTAATTTTAAACTAAATTTGTTTGTGAAAAAACTTCCTTTTTCTTTAAGAACTCTAAAAGAGATTAAAAAGTCTGATTTTCTGTTCCTAAGCCTCTTGCAAAGGCATAAATGATAAATCTTTTGCATTTTAATTTCCAACCCACACATATTCTCTTTCCTGAAAGCCTCTCAAAACCTTTCAAATATGCACAAGACAATTTATAAATAACTCATCTAAACACTATTTAAAGCACACATGAGGAGTCTGGCTCTGTGACTATCATATGCTATTCTGCGAGTATGTAGATGTGTTATTTGAAAGAGGTACCTGACAGTCAGGCCAGGGAAGCCCTCATAAAGACAACAGAAGTGTGAGAATCCCTGTGGTGGCTAGTTGAGGTAGTTGACTAACAAGAAAGTACTACTGCTAAAAGTGAAAGCCAGGTTAGGGTAGTCACCATAGCTGTTCAGTTGCTGACCACTTTTGTTGTGCCTTACAGGAAATGTACTGAATATATCAGTGGAAAAATTTTCAGACCAAACACTTAATGCTCTGGTACAGAAGCTTAGAATTTGGCTGAACATTTTCCAGCCATCAATCTTGAGAGGCGTTTGAAAGATAACTAAGAAACATATGACTTTTGTCATTTTATTGACAGTTTCCTACAGGGATATCTGCAGTTCACTACAACTTGCTTTCATGTCTGAAATACAGAAGATTGAAGAACTTTAAAAAGTTACAGAAGTTTTTATAGTTTCCCATATTCATACTGTATTCATAATTTTAATGAATGGATTAATCACTTTGCAAAGTAGGCAGCTAGCCAGCAACTTTTTTCCCACTATTTTTCCTCAATTCCTCACCAGCATCCTCAAGGTCAAGGCTAAGGTCCTACTCTGGATGCCTTTTGGAACCTAACTGACATAAACTGGGCAGTCCCACAGTCACCTGTGTTACCTGATCTCCTTGCTGTGTTTATGCTCAGAAGAACAGAGCTTTGAGTATTTGCTAATAAACAGGCCATGCTCAATCTGTTCAAATTGTTTTGAGCCAATTAGTGGGTCTGGTGCCCCTTGCTCTGCGCTCTGGAGCTCGGGCTGGCATGGCCTCTTCCAGGAGCTCTGGAACTGATCAGTGCGGATGGCTAGCCAGTTCGGTTTTGAGCTGCCCTGCTTTAACTGTGTAACTGTACATGGTAGCTACATATATCTAATGTACTGATTTACAAGTCTGCTGTTGTTGACATTTTTTCTCTGCCTTACCACTGGCAGAAATTTAGGCTCTCTGGGAGAGCCGGCTTTCTCCCAGCAATGAAACCAAAGACTGAGGATCACTGCCAACGTTCACATAAGTACATTGTTCTGTTTTGTGTGATTCAATCGAGTTATGCTATTTAAATGCATGAGAAATGTTTTCTGCTTTATGCTACAAGTGGCTTTAATTAAAAAATGAAAACAATTCCCCCTAAAGCTATTTTCAGTCACAAATGATTAAAAAGGAGCAGAATGCAGTACTGCTGGGTACAAATTGCCCTTAACAGGATTGTTTGTAGTTTCATGAAAGCTGTGTAATCTGATGTACGTGCCAGTCTTTGCAGTTGATTGGAAATGGGCTCTAAGAACAAGGAGGTGAAGAAGCTCTGCGCAGCATTGCTCCCTTGCTTTGGAGCAGCACTGGTGAGACCAGCAGATCTTTTCACTGCTTTGGAGACAGCAAAGTCTCAGACTCAGGCAGTGTCTCCACCTTGCTCTGAGTGTCACACTTTGATGTATCAGTCTTCTTGTCCAAAGAGCATCAGCACTTCACGGGGAGCAGCAAACCAGTCTCCTCGTTCCCAAGGGACAAGCTGGGGATCCTCCTATTTGTGCTCACCGAAGATCCCACGGGGTGAAGAATGTACTGTGCTACATCTTCACCACACAGCTCTCTTGCAGGATTGTGCCAGTGATCCAGTTTTATCTCCCATGTGAAACAACGGGCCGTGGTTTTACCATTTTAGTGAAATAAATGAGTAATCACATCTTTTGCATGAGGGTATTGGGCTACCTGTAGATTTAGGCACTGCTTGGTATGGCCTCATACTGTCTCTTTTCTATTTTCAAGCTTTCCTTTGCAATGGTTGTCACCTAGCCTTCTTTTGTTTTTGTTATAAACTGAGATTATGGAAGGATCAAATGATTCTGGGAGCTGGGGATCTAAGTACAAGTTAAAATGACTTTGCCTTACTCTAATTGTGCTTTCTCTTAACCCTGGCCGTTTTGCATAGATCCTGAGTCAGCTCATGCTCAGCTGTTGTGTCATGAGGGCTGCCACCTGCCCAGACCTGGCATTCTGAACTGATGAATGTCACCAGTTGCCTCAGGCAGAAGAGAATGGGCCTTTTCCCAAATGACTAGGCTGGAAAATAGCTTCTATATCTCAATGGCATCCTAAAGATGGTCTTTTTAATTAAATCTTATCCAAACTCATAGCCTCATCAGGAATAAAAGCTGCAAAGATTAAGTGAAGATCCTGAAACAACCAGCAGTAGCTAAATGTCTGATCCAGCCATGTTCACCCCTTAATACAACAAAAGGCAAAATAATGATTAATACTATCAACCTTGACCAACATTTAATGGGCTAGCATTTCTTCTGCTCAGCCAGTAGGAAAGCTTATTCCCAGAAAGTTGTGATAACCCTTCAGAAAACCTGTTCTAACGCTGAATGAAGGTATTGGCAATCTCCCGGCATATTTCCAGCAAGTGTGAGACCAGCTACTTGCTGTGGTGATGCAGTTGGAAAAGATTAACATAAAATGATGTGAAAGGGAACTCTCCTGTTTATAAAGGTTAGTTGCATTTATCTTTCCAGGAGCATAAAGGTCACAGAGAATCTAACAGCTCAATATCTGAAATGGTTTGCTAATTTATTCACTCATTTATACATACAGTTGAGTTTGGCTAGAGACTGATTTGCAGCTAGAGGGAAAGACCACAAATGAAATATATATCCTTTTGTATTGGAAGTAATGATAGCTGTTGGGAAACTCTGGAAATAATGATAAATCCCTGCTCCAGACATAGCAGTGCGATCTGGTTTTATAATTAGCTAAATCATTCATTTTGACTCACACAAATCACTCAATTTTCAGCCACAATTTAAAACTGTATAGCAGTATTATTTCCACGTACTTACTGTGTATTTGCAAATTAGTACTCTCATTTCTAATTTGCTTGTATAATGCAAAAAAATGTACCAGAAATGTCTTCATCTTGCTTCTTCTGTTCACCCTTTCTGTAATCTACAGGGAACAGTTCCTCCAGGTGTGAGATAATAAATTTTCAGTCAGTTTTGATCCCATGTCTGTTTTTTAGCCTATGACTTCCTTTGTTTGAGTGGGGGAAAATTTTTTGAAAGACAAAGCTACATTCTTTAGTGAAAACTAACCAAAAAATCTTTGTTTTATCAGGAAGTATACTAATAAATTTATTGTTTCCTATGCTTAATCATTTTATTAATGTATTTACCAGGTTTTAAAAATATTATTACTTGACCAGAAGTGTATTGCTTATATATAAATATTCAAATTAACTCATACAATGATATTCACAGTGCTAGCAACTCTCAACTGCTTAGGACTTCTCTTACCATAACACTTTCCCATGTTAAAACTCTTCCTGCACAAAACAGTGTCGGTTTTAGGGGTTTAGTACCATTTCCTAAAAGCTTAACACTGAATTTTTCCTTAGTGTATGTCTTCAGGCTTACAAACGGAGAGAAAACAAACAGACAAATACAGAAAAAATATACATTAATGATGAATATTAATTAATGAAAGCATTATTATGTGATCAGTCACATCACTTAAATGTCCATTTGTGATATGGACTTTATTCCTAATATATCTGTTATAAATGAAGCTGTTCAAAAACTTCACACTTCATCTAAATGTGGGTATTTTAATTGGAACTGCGGTTTTTAACTGGGAAGGCTCTGAATTTTTGCTGTCAGATTCATATTTTTCAGAAATACCTGGAAAAGTGTTTGCAGATACGGTGTGTAAGGTCCTGGTTTATAATCAGTGATTTTTGAATTGATTTATGGAATTATACATATTTAACTCAGATGAAGATGTGGCCTGATGTTATATTCGCACAAGCAAAAGCAAGCATTTGCTTAGCCTGTGGGACAGTAAAACAGCCATCACTCGGCTGCTTCATTTTCCTGTGTGCTGGACAAACAGGCTGATTTCTGCAGGGCAGAGCTGGGACAAGGCAGGCAGCAGCTGGCAGGGGAGGGCAGCGCCACCCCCTCCACTCTCCTTTGAGCAGGGACCCAGCCCAGATCCCCGTTTGGCCCCCTCGGGCCCCCCCCGCCACACTAGCACCAGGGGCTCTACCCCCTCTATGGGCAGCTCCAGCCAGTTTTGCTTAAACCTCTTTCAGGCTTTCCTAGAAATGCTATCAACTGTGATAAAAGCCAGGACTGTTCTTTGTTTGAATGGCCTGAGATGCACCTGAACTAAACTGTTGTTGTTTACTTCCTAAAAAGGCAGGTTTTAAGACAAATACTTAAAACAAATATTTGAGTGTTGGCTTCATCTTTCTGTTTCTTGCCAAAGTAAATAGTTTTTCAGTGTGGCTGAGGATGCAGTGTTACATTTAAAAATAGTTATGTTAAAAAATCAGTGAGGCGCCCTTACTATGAAGTTCCTGGGGGTGGAGACGGGGGGGAAGTAAAACTAGTTTTATGTTTTAGGCATTTATAATTGTACACGCACTTAATTGCTGTTGTGACTGTTCCATTTTTCCCAGCTGCCCGTTCTGATAGCTGTGAATCTGGCTACTCACTGGAGAGAAGAAATAAAAAGCATCTGCCCTATATTTTAGATCTTATTCAAAGATGTTTCTTATCAGTGATGTGGGAAAAAGGTGGAACACAAGAGAGAAGTGGCTCTTCTTGTCTGTCTGTGCTGCTTGCCCAAGGGGGATCTGAAGAACTCATGGCATATTCTAAATGAATGAGAGGTGCAGAAGTCCCAAAATCCTGTCTGATTTCCTTCACCTGATAAAGTGAGCTGTCTCACACATCTTTGCATACTGACTGCTGTGCAGTCTCACCCCAGTCTTTATATTATTGTTGTATCTTTATATGTCTCATCATTTAGTTCAAATCCAAAGACTACTTGAAGTATAAAATGGATTTTTTTAGAAACATTTTCTTTTTTACCTTTGAGACAGGGTCAGTTCATACTGTAACCTCTTGAATTGAGATTCAAGTCAATCAGACAAGTCTCCTTTCCAGACAGAAAAGAAAATCAGTTTCAAGTTTAGTTGGAATACTTTTAACCCAAGCTGTGACATCTCAACGTGTTTAATTCTGGAGGCTTCTAGTGCAAACCTAGTGCACTGGCCAGCGTGTCTGCTGGCACTGCACTCGGAGACCCTGCAGCCATCCCAGCACTCCTGGCCTGCATCTCAAGACCGTTTGTGGATTGACTCTGTTTGGCAGAGCTTCATAAGCTTTTCTCCATTATAATTTATTTGTGGAGGTGGATAAGCACCTGCAAAAGTGAAACACAGTAGCAGCGTGCCCACTGTCTTCATAGCTGTCATCCAACCTAGAGACGCTGAATGCTACAATGATGCTATACATATTTGTCTGCTCTCAAATGTGAAATGGCCACGTGTAAAATGAATCGGTTTGCCATTTCTGACAGAGGTGCCCTTCTGCCTGTGTGAATGAGCACACATGCACTTAGATGGAGTGATGTAAAGTGAGTGTTTCTTCCTTGCCTCAAAGTGGTAGTGAAGACAATCTGCAGTGTTTCAGCTGAAGTTTCAGTATATTGCTTTTATTTTCCAAGGCCTCAGTAGAACAGCCACCTCTGTTTAATTCAGTTCCTATTTGAACCTGAACAATACTGAGTTACTCTGCTTGGGGTTTTTCATTTTTAATTGTTTAAAACGAACATCTAAATTAGCACGAACTTTTCCGCGGGGCTTGACGGGAGTAAAGTCAAACCATACTGAGCCACCACCACCATCCCCAGCTTTTCCAGTAAATTTGTAAGAATGAACATCCTTACATGATGTGTCTTCTTAAGTAAGTTCTACTGGTATGAGCTACTGGCTCTGTGAATGTATTGGTCCTCTATATTTTTATCAATGTAAGTCCTTGTGAGAATCAACTGCTCTTATATGAGGATATGTTGCTTTTTTTCTGTTTATCCTCTATAACTTCCAAAGCTGTTTACCTAAACAAACACAGAAATATTCACTCTTATTCTTAAAAAGGGTGGCCAAGTCATATAGACAACAATATTACTGATAAAATTACTCCCTGGGGAAACCATAAATCTTTCATGACTTACAAAAGCTTTTGTTAAAATATTAATAGCTTAAATTCAAATATGTAAGATTTCCTGTTCTGCAAACATAATTTTATGGTATATTTCATTGACTGTGTTTTTATCTCAGAAATCTGTAAGTAATTTGACATATTTTTCTTTAGAAATAGTAGTGTAATATTCCAAGCTGCATTCAACAGCAGGAAAATTTCTTCATGCTGCAGTTTTCAAACACCTTTTGTGCACTTGTGAGGTCATAGCTGGTATCATCTAAAAATATTTTAAAAAAGCAATAATTTAGCCACTAGACATATGAAATCACACAGAATCACAGAATCACAGAATGGCCAAGGTTGGAAAGGACCTCTGGAGATCTTCTAGTCCAACTCGCCTGCTCAAGCAGGGTCACCTAGAGCATGTTGCCCAGGATCGAGTCCAGATGGCTTTTGAATATCTCCAGCGAAGGAGACTCCACTACCTCTCTGGGCAACCTGTGCCAGTGCTCTGGCACCCTCACAGGAAAGAAGTTTTGCCTCATGTTCAGATGGAACTGCCTGTGTTTCTTGTCCTGTCGCTGGGCACCACTGAGAAGAGTCTGGCCTCATCCTCTTAACACCCTCCCTTCAGATATTTGTATACATTGCTCAGATTCCCCTCAGTCTTCTCTTCTCCAGGCCAAACAGGTCCAGCTCCCTCAGCCTTTCTTCATAGGAGAGATGCTCCAGTCCCCTCATCATCTTGGTAGCCCTTTGCTGGTCTCTCTCCAGTAGTGCCATGTCTCTCTTGTCCTGGGGAGCCCAGAACTGGACACAATACTCCAGGTGTGGCCTCCCCAGGGCTGAGTAGAGGGGGAGGATCACCTCCCTTGATCTGCTGGCAACACTCTGCCTAATGCAACCCAGGATAGAACTGGCCTTCTTGGCCACAAGGGCACACTGCTGGCTCATGCTTAACTTGTTGTCCACCAGCACTCCCAGGTCCTTCTCGGCAGAGCTGCAGGTCAGCCTGTCCTGGTGCCTGGGGTTATTCCTTCCTAGGTGCAGGACCCTGCACTTGCCTTTGTTGAACTTCAGGAGGTTCCTCTCCGCCCACCTCTCCAGCCTGTCCAGGTCCCTCTGAATGGCAGCAGAGCCTTCTGGTGTGTCAGCCACTCCCCCCAGTTTCATATCATCAGCAAACTCGCTGAGAGTGCACTCTGCGCCTTCCTCCAGGTCACTGATGAATAAGTTAAAGAATATTGACCCCCAGTACTGACTCTTTTGGGACACCGCTAGCTACAGGCCTCCAATTAGACTTTGTGCCACTGACCACAGCCCTCTGAGCTCTGCCATCCAGCCAGTTCTCAAAATCCACCTCACTGTCCACTCATCTAGCCCACACTTCCTGAGCTTACGTATGAGGATGTGAGGGGAGACAGTGTCAAAAGCCTTGCTGAAGTCCAGGGAGACAACATCCACTGCTCTGTCCTCATCTACCAAGCCAGTCATTCCATCAGAGAAGTCTATCAGGTTGGTCAAGCATGATTTCCCTTTGGTGAATCCATGCTGACTACTCCTGATCACCTTCTTGTCCTCCACATGCTTAGTGAGGACCTCGAGGAGGAGCTGTTCCATCACCTTTCCAGGGATGGAGGGGATGCTGAGAGGCCTGTAGTTTCCTGGCTCCTCCTTCTTGTCCTTTTTGAAGACTGGGGTGACACTGGCTTTCCTCCAGTCCTCGGGCACCTCTCCTGATCTCCAGGACCTTTCCAAGATGATGGAGAGTGGCCTAGCGATAACGTCCGTCAGCTCCCTCAGCACTCGTGGGTGCATCCCATCAGGGCCCATGGATTTGTGGATGTCAAGTTTGCACAAAAGATCTCTAACCTGATCCTCCTTAACCAAGGGAGGGTTTTCCTTTCTCCAGCCTTCCTCTCTTGTCCCCAGGGTCTGGAATTGCTGAGGGCTGGCCTTAGCAGTAAAGACTGAAGCAAAGAAGGCATTCAGCAGCTCTTCCTTCTCTCTATCCTTCGTCACCAGGGCACCCGCCCCATTCAGCAGCGGGCCCACATTTTCCCTAGTCTTCCTTTGGCTATTGATGTATTTGAAGAACCCCTTCTTGTTGTCCTTGACATCCCTTGCCAGATTTAATTCCAACTGGGCCTTAGCCTTCCTTGTCGCATCCCTGCAGAATCTGACAACATCTCTATATTCCTCCCAAGTGACCTGTCCCCTTTCCCACGTTCTGTATGCTTCCTTCTTCTGTTTGTCAGTAGTACCTTGCTCATCCATGTAGGTCTCCTGCCCGCTTTGCTGGACTTCTTACTGATAGGGATGCACCAATCCGGAGCCTGGAGGAAGTGATGCTTGAACATTAACTGGCTCTCTTGGGCCTGCCCTCCTTCTAGGACCCTAACCTAAAGTCTAAACTTGCAACAGCCATTGATCCATTTGCTGTGGATCACCAAAAATGATCCTGGAAACTCACAGACCTCAACCTAAAAAGAAAGATGGGACTATTAGACAAAACCTCTCCTGGAGGATCTCACTACCTATAACATTCACTAATAAGAATGAGCTACCACACCGTTTATTTTGTGTTTATTACCAGGTTAAATCATTGAGATATAAAGGATGGCATTAACTTCATTTTTCAGATCCTGTTGTCAGTTAATTATAGCCAACACTTTCCATGATCTTTCAGATGGATATCAGTAGCAATGGACAACTGTGTGACTTGTTTCTGCTCTTGAAAATTTTACCCCAAAAGGGTAAGACAGAAGTAAAATTACTATAGACCCGAACTGTATAAATATAAGCATTTTGTTTTTCTGGGTTTCTTTGTTGTTATTTTTAATTGTTTTAAATTAGAAACCTAAAATGGCTGAAATATATTTTCCCCTAGATTTCTCTTTCTCTCTCCTTTGACTATTGAGGGAGAGAGCATTATTATGCACTCTCATTGTAGATCATCTTTAAAAAGATCTTCCATAGTAAAGGAAGGAGTTTGTTTCAGATTTCCTGAAATTATTCACCTAACTCCATTTTTTGTTTCATTACATCAGAAAAATCAAGTCATTTTTATCTCTGGACAGCTAAGCGTATATTTTTTATATTCCTCTGCAATTAAAAAATTATTAGATCTGGTACAATTTTATGGTTTGTCACAGAAAGTGGTAAAATAGAAGGGCAGCAAAAAAAAAAAAGAAATTTTTTTGGTTCAGTTGCTTGACTTCTGCAAAGATAAGAAGGACAAAAGCTCTGCCCTTCACCTAGAGACTGACCTACCATTTCTGTTTCAAACTAATCACAGTATGGTGACTTGCAAGACATAGCAACAAAAATTGTGTCTGACCAAAGAATAAGTTCTTGGTAAGTAGAAACTACTGATGAAAATTTTGTTTAACTTTGCTGATACTGAGGGAAAAAAACATTAAAAAAAGGACTGTAGGTCCCCCATAGATATTTCCTAACAGTTGAGAACCAGAGACATTTATTTCAGACTTGTGGGTTTTTTGGAGTTTTTTCTCACAATTTCAATATTGAATAATTCTTCTCATGTTGCTGGAAGAATAAGAAGAAAAACAAGGAATGAGAGGCAGGACAGAACAGACTGAAACTTTTCAGGGAATTGGAATTTTATAAGTCATCTTGGGGAAGATGAATTGGTAGGCAAAGGGCAGGTGAGATGGTCAAAGGTGAATATAAATAAATGTGATGGTTCCACAATTTATCATGTGGCTATCGCCTATACATATGCGATATCTGTCCATCCATCTTGTCCTTGGATCTGGCTACACTGCTTGTATATCCTAAAAAGATAGGATGAATCAAAGGAAGAGACATAAGCTTGTAAATAGGTATCTATTCTTTCTTATGCTAATCTTCTCCTGGGTCTCATTCCATATTTACTTTAACTGAGTAACAGGATGATTGCATAATAACTTTTAGCTACTATCGTGCTTAGAAATCACTAAAGCTGGTCAGATCATTAGTCTGAAATCTTTTAAGGCAAAGGTTCAGTTTACAAAAAACTAGCAGGGCAAAATCTCTAAGAACGTGCACGATTATACAGCATGAGCTAATACTGAGCTGGTTTGGGGGCTATAGCCTTTTGTAATAGAATTTATAAAAGATTGTTGCAGAAATGTTAATTCTTGATGGTCTATCTGCTAATCTGATTTTTGAAATTTTATGTAGGCATTGTCTACAGACAGCAGAACTATCTTTAAAAACTAAGTCCTGCTGGTTTCTCAAAATCTTGGAAGCTTTCCCGGGCAAAGAGCTTAATAATATTTTAGTTCTAATAAATCAAAATGTGCATTTTCATTTGTCGTTAATAGCTAATTACTGGAATTAGCATAGTTTCAAATGGAAAGCTCTCTCTAACCAAAGAACTCAATTTCTCTTTTTCAAAGTAACAAAATAGAATTTTTCATCATTATCATCATTCTTCTATCCCAAATTTAAGGAAACAATCCATTTTCAGCAAATCTTATACACATTCTTAGGCAAGCTGATTTTGTCAAATAATTCCTTAATACCTATAGTTCTAAGCCACTGTCAACCATCCACACTGAAAATCTTCCTATTGGCTTACATGGATTTTTGATAAGGTACAGCAGAAGCAAGAATATAAATATTTAATTCTGGTTTGTTTCTTTCCAGTTACGGAACTGTTGCTGTCATGGATAAATGAAACCAGAATGAATTAGATGGACATTTAAAAGAGTTAGAAATCTGACCTCTAAAGGGTAGGACACAAGGAACTAAGAAAGATGATGAAACTATGCTGCCAGGCAACTGCACTTCACTCAGTTACTCTATTATTGTCCAGCATAAGAACTATTTCATCAGCAATTCTTGCAGGGATTGCAGTACTTCCTGATCTGGGGAACAGCTGAAATATCTTTCATATGGAATTATAGTTTCATACTTGCATGTCCAGCTGATACTGGGAAGTAGAGCTGTTCATAACAGAGTTTTGGTTAATACTAACACCGAGTTATTATTAACACTGTTCCTAGGGTAAGCCTCCTTGTAAACTATATAAGTTTCAAAACTTCAGGAGGGTTCAGGCTGGAATTTTTAAAGACTGACACCATTAATACCCAGTCCCCCAAAATCTCCCTGGGAGCTGAACACTAATTTCACATAAGTTGTAACTACACAATTCCCAAAAAGCTGGTCGAGGAAGAACTGGCTATCTGCATAGCCAATCTGATACTGGTTCATACAGGGAGCTCTCAAGAAATCTGCGTAAACTGCCAAGGTGTGTGTACTGAACACCCCACTGCCACGCTCCCAGTGTAGTGAAGGCAGGTAAGACTGCATTTTCTCTGGAGAGTACCTAATGCTGCGGGAGGACCTGTAACTCTGGGTTAGCTATTTAGACAGAGAAGAATATTGGTACTGAGAGCAGCCCCAGGGTACCCTCACAGACCAGTCCCTAAAGACATGTCTCTAGTTTCCTTGGAAAAATCTATCCAGTACTGTAGTAAACATTTAAATAAAAGTCGATTTTGGCAGCGGGTATGCTCCTACTTACTGGAGTGAAGAAGAGGATCCATTTTCGTTTGATTTACAGGATCATTCCAATAAAGTAAAAGTCTAGAGAATATAGCAAAGAATTGCATAATTTATACAGTCTTGGATTTCTGGAAACTTTTTCCTCCTATCAAGAAGTACTGTTTCATAGTATAAGATGGGAAATCAAGGATCAATTCATTTATAAGGACCAATTTCAAAAGCAAGAGTTGACATGCCCTGACATTTATTCTCAGTTACCCTCAGTTTAACCACATTTTTAAAGTGGAATCACTTTAGATTTCCTAGTTAATCCCTTTTGTCATGGTATGTGTATTGTGGGAGGGATAGAGCAAGTGAGAGCGAGCTGGCCATTTACAAGGTGATTCTGATCTGCAAAAGTCTTTCTAGTCCAAAACATCCTAAGATTTGCTTAATATGTGCACATTTAAACACTTAAATTGTCATTTTAAGGTTTTGTATTTTTTAAACATGACTATTTTGTTTCTTATCCTTTTCTTTGGTATGGCTTTAATGAATGGATTATGATGGTCAGTTTGTAATGCCATGAATGAAAGATTTAGGATCTCTAATCTTAAGAACACTGCTTGGCGCCAGTAGACAAACAACGCACTCCCCAATTTGTTATCTCAGCCATACTAAGCTTTCACTTCTTACCTGCTTTCAAAGACTGTCAGTTCACCCATGTAGCCTAGTAAGCAGGAGGCACAACCTTCTCAAGAAGGTGTTTTGTATTTTCGGATTTTAGGCATATTACTTTATAGTGCATTTGTCTATTTTGCAGCAAAGCTGAACTCAAATGGTTGGATTTGTAAAGCTTGAGGTGATTTGAAAAAGAAGCTAGTTCAATCAACATTTTTCAATAGAATACAGCATTGCTTAGGTCTGAATTTAAGAGTTTCAGTTAAATGATTGTTAAATATTATATGGTTTTGTTTTGTAATATTAACTCTTTAGAAATTGAATCGTTTATTTGAGAACAACCTTTATCATAAAATGAACGTGATACAGAGCAAAGGAATGGTATAAGATGCATGTATGTGCTCAGTTATAAAGAGTTATTTCTTAAATATATGGAACAGAACACATACTGTGTAACAAATGCATGTCATAATACATTCTGTGCTCCTGTCTTGCAAGCTGCCAACTGCCCCTTGCATGAAGCCAAGTGGTTGAAGACACAAAAAATGCTTCTCTGATGATTAGACTCTTAAAAGTGCACCCAAAAAAAGAGTTTAATTTTAAAAAGAGTTTTCTTGCAGATATGCAGATCCAGAATTAACTACATGACCTTAGTTTTATATCATTTCAATTAATTTAAGAATGTGACCTCTAAAGCAGAAATGTGCACTGAAGGGAAAAAAACAATGACATTGTGTTTCTAAGCATTGTACTTTACTGTGCTGTAGTACTACACTGAGGCATAGGGACAGAGTGTTTAGTCCTGGAAAAGGTGACTAAAAACAAAACCCCCACATCTTTGATGGGAAAACCGAGCTGCACTTGACTCTAAAGCACTATATATTATTTTTACAGATGTCTATATGTGACAGGTGAATAAATAATATTCTATAAATGCACTTAAGGCTTTGACTTACAAAAATTGAAGACTTCCTTGACCACACTTTTGTAATGGTTTTCCTGTTGCTTATTGAAAACTCCAAGATGTTCAAAAAATCAGGTAATAAAACTGTCGCATGGTATTTCTGAAAATTCTATGGAAATTTCTATGGAAAATGGCTACAATTAAAATAAAAAAATGCTTTACAACTCTAATTTTAAAAAAGACTACAAACTATACTATGCAGGAAAGAAGAGGGCAGGAAACGTAAAACTTCTACTGAGAGTCAGATCATGTATTTCAGTCTTAAATTAGTTGTAAATGACATAGGTCTGAAATTCTTGTGAAGAATACAGCTAAAGATATTACCGTAAACTACATAAGACATAATTTTGTACAGTCAGTCAGATCCGGCTAAAGTCTGTTGAACTGCACAGAAAGGAGGGAAGAATTTGGCGCATATATATTCACAGGATCAATAGGTTATGATATATATATGCTATATATATGCCACGTTGATAGTAGGGGCCAACTTGTGCCCCCAAAAAGACCTTTGAGTAATGAGTAAAAGTAATTCACTTTCCCATTTAATGTTACTGTAAGAATAAACACACTGAAGATTGCAAGACTCAGGTGCAGTGATAAGTTGAAGCCTAGAAGTTTTGAAAATAGATATATGCAAAATATCACACACATTACAGTTGTGCAGTACACAGCTGTAAAACTGTTCTATGTGAGTCAGTTGTCTCTAAGAAAACTGAATTTTTATGAATACTTAAAATGCTTGTCTAATATTGCCTGCCTGCCTCCTATTCCCCTCTAGCCACTTTTGAATTTTTGGCCCATTTGTCCTATAATATAAAGGAGCAGATATCTAAAAGATTGTAAGTTACTACTTGCTTTATGGAAAGCAGTAACAGTGTAGAAAATAAGCCTAAACTGGTGTGCTACTGAGGGGCAGGAGAGCTCAGCTGTTTCAAGAGGCAGTAGTCAGCGAGCCAAGCAGCATGTCCATAAATGCAACCGTACCACAACTCATATGCCTCTTATTAGGAAAGGGATGCAGAGAAGACTCAGAGACTATGCAGAATGGGACCGTCATGTTCTGCAACGCAACAGCAAGGGGAAGGTGCAGAAATGGACAGCATCAATGCAGGATTTCAGCGTCTACCCTAGAAGGTCAGCATCCTTGAATGCCCTTCATTTGATGAGGAGTTTTACTAAAGCTGTGTATATATCAAAAATAGTAGTATTTTTAAACTGGAGACAGGCTTCTCTCTCTCTTCATCTCTTATGCATGTAGATGTGTGTAAAGCTTTTAAATATCTCAACATTCAAATTGTTTTGATTACACATTTGAAGTAGAAAACTCTCCAAAAATTCTTTCCAGACAAAAAAACCTAAATCACTAATATACAAACAAAGTTTTCAGCACAATTGAAAGATAGCATTTATTTAAATTATGTTAGGCATCTCAGACTTAAGTTTTGATTTTTGTAAAATTTCATTATGCCTCAATTTCTTTATGCAAACTTCTGTAATAAAGACATAGATAAAACTGAATCCAGAAACATGTACAAAACCTGAGGCTAAAAATCTTCTTGTCTAATTTTAACTTTTTTAATCCTTAGATTGGTTTCTAAATGAAGATAGTTTGACATTTCATATCATGTAATTCCCTTTAACAACAATTGCGATCAGTTTGTAATCACCCTTTAAGGGAAACTGGATCGCTTTTTCTTAGATATCCATTTAACCGTAAGAGTTTAGGTTTGCAAATGTGCCTATAGAATTAAATTACAAAGAGAAAATTGAAATGTTTCTAATGCATATCTTCACACTGGCAGGTATCCCCCTTGCAAATTTAGCTTTTGAAAAGGTTAGAGAGCCTGTGGAGAAGCCTTTCGATTCAGCAGTGCCTGAGGGTATATATAGATTCAAATCCAAAATTTGAAAACAGAAGGTGGTTTTTCAATGAAAAATTGCTGTTTGTTGCTGCAACTTTAGCAACAAGCCCCAGATTACATCCCAGAGATGTCTGTGGGATTGTATGCAATGTATAGTACGTATTGTATAATAACTATAATATGCAATGTATATTAACTATGTTACTTCAGTATATTCCATCGCTGTAATCACTAACAAACAGAAATATCTTACATAACTGAGCAAAACCTTAAAAGGGGTGATGGAGGAAATGGATAAACAGAAGCTTTTGGTGGTAGAATTTAAAAAAATATCTTTAATAAATAGGTAAAAATATACTTAAAGTCAGTTCAGTGAAAGGTACCATTTTTACTGAAGTTCACCACTGTGTCCTCTTCTCAGTGCCTTTGCCTTTGTTTTCCCACTTCAAGGTTTTCTTCTCCCTTTGTTTTTTATTTTCATACTTTAAATTGTGGGCGTTTTATTGCCTTACTTTTCACTTAAGTTCCAGTTTTCAGCAATAATCTTTCTGTAACTTGTTCTTCTTAATCATTACCTCATGTCTCCCAGTCCTTTAATTAAAAACTTGAGCAGCTATTATTTACCACGCACGGAATAGGGAAAGAAAGTTTCATAGCAGCAACTGGAACACAAAGTTTTGAAAAAAGTCCTTTTTTTTCATAACCAAATGAGCCTTCTTCTGGAGTTACAAAATCACTCTGATTTTGCCTCCTTTGTGTAGTTTCTTTTCTGCTCATTGATTGTTGCTGGGCTGAGTAATGGAAGTGGAGAGAGATGCCATTAACAGGACTCGGTGAATGGAACAGTGGTAATTTTGGAAATATAGGAATTCTAGGTCTACCTATCGAAATGTCATTTTTCAAATGGAAACCAGGGGAAAGCCCTGTGGAGAGCTTGAAGCAGGAATTGATATGATAGGTACTTTAGAATGAGAAGCAGGAAAAGGGGGGAAAAAAGATGTGAAGTGTTTACCATAAGCTTTATTAACCTCATACCTACCCAGATCATCTTGCCTTGCATTTTACTATTAAATATCAGTGAATCAATAAGTGTATTAGGCCTAATCTTCTACAAAAGTGGAGTTATCTGACTGTGACAATAACTGGATGGCTTTCTTTAGAAATAGATCAGGTTAGAAACTGAACTGAAAATAGATCAGGTTAGAAACTGAAACTAGAAATGTTTTTAAATAATGCTCCCAGAGCATTATTCCCCACCACAGAAGGTGATTTTTCAATGAAAAATTGTTGTTTGTTGCTGTAACTTTAGCAACAAGCCCCAGATTACATCCCAGAGATGTCTGTGGGATTGTATGCAATGTATAGTACGTATTGTATAATAACTATAATATGCAATGTATATTAACTACGTTACTTCAGTATATTCCGTTGCTGTAATCACTAACAAACAGAAATATCTTACATAACTGAGCAAAACCTTAAAAGGGGTGGTGGAGGAAACGGATAAACAGAAGCTTTTGGTAGCAGTTTGGGAAGAGTAGACTGATGGCCCTGAGACCTAGGTGATGTGTGATCTAGTATGGCTGTAAAACAAGTAATTCCGCGGGTCCTGGGCGCATTTCTTAAAATATTTTCCTGTCACATTTTTCACCTTTGTAGATTGCTGGTAGTAGTCTCTTCTCTCATGTAATTATTACGGATTAATTCTTTTAAAACTGGCATGAAGATGTGGGATAAGCAGATCAAAACTTTAATAGGTTTCAGGGAACTATCCAACACTTATTTTTCTTGTCCACATGATCCTCTCCCATTTTCATAAATAGCAATAAGAAAACTGAGGTAGAGCAATGTATCTTCAGCCAACTGTCCTGCTTGTCTTCTTTCAAGCTGTTTTTGCACTATAAGTTCTAAAGTATTAATCTACACAATCTATATCCCTACATCCAATTCCAGTCCCAATTTCACCTCTGGTAAGCCATTCTCATTGCAAAAGGGCTCACATCTGAAGCTGACTTTGAGATGGCCTATTGGGATGATCAGAGACTGGATAACCTATTTTACAAGAGGAGATAATTTATCCAGCAAAGCTAAGCTTAAGGCGAGAATATGACCACTCTCTGCAAACATTATCAGAAGGCTGAGAGGTGAAGGCAATGCGACTAAATGACTAAGATGACACCTAAATCCTCCAGCCTGGCCTCTCTCTAACCTCAAGTGGACTGCTAAGGAGAAGCTTTTGTTTTTAGTAAAAAGTTTATCATTCAGGAAGGAAACAATTCTTAAGAACCCTTTGGAATATATACAGGGCTTTACAGGAGCCAGTTTGGTTTCATTTGCTCGTCCTGGCCATTTAAATCACAACCAGTTCTTAAATTGGTGTTAAAAATCTCTCCAGTGAATTCTCCTCCTCAGCACTCTGCCTCCTCTTCTGGAAACTAAGCTGCCATGTCACTTCGTCAAATAGCTCCTCCTCTGCTTTCCTTCACATCTGACACTTTGGACTGAGAAGTCCCTGCTTGTCTTGGCCATGGTCCCATTGCCATGCTTGTGGCATGTGTAGCCAATTATTATTACACTGATAAGACACATCTGAATATATGTTGAAATTATTAAGCTTGCTCCAGTTTCTGCATATGAAATCATACTAAATCTGTGAAAATCTTGGCCCCTGTCAGGAATTCTTTTCAGAAGGCAAGTACTCCAGTTGAAACTGCTTTTGCTAACACACACAACAGTCCTCTAAAAAGCATCTTATGTTACTTTACCTATTTTACATAGGTAAAATCCCTGCTAATACAGGCTGGATTTGAAGAATAGATCAGCTAAAAAACTTCCAGCCATATATTAGTACTATAAATTGATCATATTTTACCTTTTCCCCTAAATTGAAGAGTCTTCTAGTAACTGGAATGAGAGCAGATTTTATAAATCTGTGCCAGAAGACATTTAATAACACTCAAATTCTTTAAAAGTTATGCTATTTTGCAGCACAGTATAGATTTTCAATGCAGAACTCACTGAATACGGTATCTACAATCCACCTATACACCAGTCAAGTTAACAAAGAGAATTTTAAAGGTTATGCTAACCATCACATCCCTGCGCTCTGAGAAGGAAGTATTCGCTCAGTACAGGCTAGTAGAGCCACAAGTGAAAAAATATCTTCCTATATCAGCAAAACTCTGTCTTCAGATTGACTTTATAACTCTGCAAATTGTACATATGACACTGGAAAAAAAAAAAGAGTGCAAGAGAGAGAAGTTAACTGCTTGTTACTGTCTTTAAGTAATACAGATGCCTTTATAGGGAATACTACATATTCTAAAACATAAAAGACTGGAGAAGGGAAGAGAGAGAAGGAGAAAGAGAAACTTTGTGGTCTCTGTAGATTACAGTTTGTTCAAGATTAAAATACTATTGTTTCAGAGGAAACACTTTTTTACAGAATTTTAATTCTGATCAATGACTTTACCCTATTCAAAGGCATTCTACATTTCATTACATGAATATTTTTCCAGTCACAACTTACAGTTCATTTTATTAGTCTTAACATAGTGCAGTTCAGATTCATCACTGAACGATCAACAGTAGCTTTGACATGTTAAGACTCAATCTAACAAAAATAATGTATCTGAACTACTTTTATGAAACAAAAGATTCTAGATTAACACAAGTCGTAGTGTTGCCAATATAATGGATAGCCGGTAATTATAACAGCCTGTATGGTCATTTAATAAAATGTGTCATTTAATGAAATATACAAACAATCACTTTATATGAATTTTTTAAAGCTTCAACTGCATGGACGCATTTTAAATATCATAGCCACGTTATGGGTGTAGCTACTGCTCTTAGGAGACGTACATCTTCTGTCAGTAGGGCAGTAAAGTGGTTAACTGCGTATTTGTTGTTCTCGATGTTAAACTCGTTCTGGCAGAACAACTTTGGCTATGAGAGATAGCTACTTTATCTTTAAATCATCTTACTTTGCTTCTTTTCTGCTAACATATTTCTAACACAGTGAGGAGTGGTTAAAAAACTTGCCAGCATAAAGATTCACCAAGAAGGAGTCAAAAGCTGACATGACTTTGTTTTCCCTCAAATGCAGTAAACAGATCTCTATTCATCTTCCATGTAAAAATGAGAAAAAAATCCACATAACAGACTTCACAACAATTTTCCCTCCTCTTCTTTTTTTCCACCAGTAAAAATATGTCTTTCCAACCGACCAATGGCAGCACAATGTCTCTTTTTCAATATAAGCCTTGTTACAGTGCAACTCTTTTCCTTCTACTGTTTTAATTTGAATAGGAAATTGTTAGCTAATGTGTGATTTACACTCCGACAGTCACACAGACCCTTTTTCCTGCATATTTTATTCTTACTTTGAGCAATACATATATCTTTCTTCCAACTCCTTCGTCTAAAGTGAATCAGGATAATTAAAATGATAGGGTTCAGAACCCACACTTATCAGAAAACATTACCATCTATCCCTGTAAATACCACCACATTAGATTATCAAAATGGATTTTATGCTGTGTAATGACTTATCTGACTATCTTCTTGGAAAGTTCACTTTCTGGGTTACATGAGAATAAAATCTTATGAATTCTATGTACTTACTGATCTGACAGGAAAGAGACAAAGAGGTTCAGGAAAACTGGCTATTTCTAATTATAATAAATACAGGTAGCTCTTATTTTTCCATCAAAGTTTTCCCAATTTTTAATATGCTGGTTAATCAGCATATTTAACCATAACTAATCAACTCTGAAGCAAATCCATTGCACTGAGTTTCTTCAGTGCAGAAAAAATAATTCTTATAACTCCTCATTTAATAAACACTTAAGGTAACGTAGAAATTTTGCCTTTCATGCAATCAAACAACTAGTATATGCTGATCTTATTTCTGAGACCGCTGCCTCACAGATTGGAGCACAACTCGCTATATGGATAAAAGGAAAGATAGTCACTGTGTGGTCAATAACATGTTTTGTGTCATGTTAAACTACACCTAAAGTAACCCAAATATCTTCTGAGTATTCACTATATAACTTGTCACAATCACTTTATAATTTATGACCTAATTTACTTATATTCTTGATGGGAAGGTAAGTTTCCAGCAGCTTTGTTTCAGAATTCTTGGGGTCTGCTTACTCAGTCGATATTGCTTATTCACTAATAACTCAGTACCTAAAATTTTAAAGAATTTTAGGATCTCACAGCCTCTCCTGCCTGTTTTCCTTCCTGTTTCTCTCTCAATCAGCAACTAATGAAAGAAAAGCACTTACTTGCTCTCTCCGATCTTAATTTATGCTTCTTTTATGCCTCTTTCAGTTTGCATACCAACTGTTGGAGATTTGAGAGACCTCTCATTAGGTCTTCTGAAGATAAATGCATTGTTTCTGAAGCTCGGTTCATTCTGGGATCCAAATTGGCTTGTGAAATTTTCTGATAGCTCACTGGGTAAACTGTATGGGATTTTTTATGTTAACTGTTCATGTAAGAGTGCTGTTTTGCACATGATTTTTAAAACTTTGTTCATAAGCATGCAAAGCTCTCCTGAGCTGGTCACTGCAGCTCCAATTACAGTTCTAGAGCTATAAAGCTCTAGTTATTGTATTTTTCCTTTCTAAACAATCCTTGAAGTTTTATTAATATAGTGTAAATCCTTTTACAGCTCTTTAAAGCTACCTCTTCATTATTTGCTGTGTGTTTATTTCTTTGAGATGTAAGGTCAGTTAAAAATGAAAATGTGAATTGGAAAGATAATTCAATTTTTATTTCTAAAGGCTAGCAGTTTAAGTGACCATATTCTTTTGTAGCAGCATTTTACAGGCAAAGGAAGAGAAACTGTAGTATACTTGTGGTACTGATGTTGAAACTATTCTAGCAAAAAAAAGAAGGGGGAAGGGAGAAATGGAGGGAAATGGGACTTTAGACCAGGTGTTTTACTTGAGACTGACAACTGTTTTTAAAACACTGCTGACCCTTTAAGCCCGTATCCTAGCATAATATATGTTTATGTGATACATTGCAAATAGAAAAAGAGAAGATTCTCTAAATATTAGACTAAAATGGGAACTTACTTAGACAGAAATATTATAGCAAGATTTACCAAACAATGTCTGAAAAAAGTACAGTGACTACTACAATGTCATGACAGAAGTGGAATAGTTCTGTTTAGAAGGGCATATTTTCCATATGGACTTGAACTGAAACTCACTGAAGGCAATGGAAAGAATCGCTTTGAGTTCTAAGTTTTAAATATGGGCCTGTATGAGGTGCTTTTAGTAACTTAAAACTTTCTAGATGAAGTAGCTCAGCTTTCCTATTTAAGGTGTGAACTCAACTTGCCCTAACTGTCTATATTTGCTAATTGTCTAGTTACCAAAGCAAAGCAAAATGGGGTTTTTGGAGACATTTTTAAAATGTTATTCCTAAGCTCACAGAGGAAAGATAATATTTAAGTTTTTAGAACTTGCAAGGACAATTCTAGTGACAATAAAATGTCCACAGAGTAAAAACAATGGTTCTCATTCTACATGAAACAGATTGATTTACTAGAAGAATCTGTTCATGTACCAAGAAGGCGACCTAAGGGTTAATTCAGGCTTCTAAGAACCTGAATTTTCCTGCAGATATGATGAATATGACCATTACTCAAGAAGTAGCATTTTCAGGGATGTCTACTTAAATACGGCATTTCTGTGCCTTGGAAATACCTTCACTAAAGTTGATGGGTTTAATCCTAGAATGAATGCTACTAAAAGTGATTACACTGATTATTTTGAAGAAAACATAATTTCACCCAGTACCCCTTTAGTGACAGAGAGGGCTGCTAATAGAAACAAGCCTGAGGAGGGAACTTTCTATCCATTGCAAAAACTCTGTTAATGCAACTTAATGAAAACATAATAAGAAGTTGTTATGATTTTCTTCCCCCGAAACCCTATGTCACATATTCAGCCAGTAAAAATGTTACAATACTCAGCAAAATTTCTTCTGTGAGCTTTTAATGTCTCCAGTGTTTTTTCTCCAGAACTTTACTCCTAGAATATGCCATAAACAAGTTGGGTTTCTGTTGGGAGAAAAAAATTCCAAGCAGATGACAAATGTTGTGTTTTGGGGCCAGGAAGCAGTGTTAGCAAGTAAGAGAGATATCATCCTACACAGAGCTGGAACCAACAGAAAAATACTTGCCTGTGTTTCTTGCATGTTCCATGGAAAAAGGGTTTGTCCATTGCTCTGTGAGCAACCATCTGATTAAATTACTGACAATCAATAATAAATAGTGATTCAGAATTACATCACACAAAAGACAAAAGAAAAAATTCATTAATTTATCCTACATGTCTAACTTTGTGATGTTGTACATATATAGATGCATAGATCTAAATATATCATTTATGTTTTATTTTAGGTCAATAAGGAACTCTTTAGAGTGCATACATGAGGAAAGAGAAAAGCCAGTGTGCTCCTTTTGGCCAAATTTGTACCACTGTTGAAACTTCAGCTTTTTATGAGTTTCAGCTTTGCAGGTTTCAGGGTGCATAAACACATTTTCCTAAGTTTGTTTTCTAAGTCTGTGGACTGAAAGAAGGATAAAACACGGGCTGATGTCCTACATCATTTCACTCATAGTCAGTGTCATTTATGTAAAAAGGGTTCAAAAGATGAATTACTAAATTCATTCTCAATTGGTGTAGCCGGTTGTCATGCATCTAGTATGCCAATTTTTGTCATTAGCAGCACAGGGAGTGATCTGGTTATTGCTCACATCCCAGACCCTGGAAAAAAAGAGACCATGTGCATCTGGATCAACAGGCAGCATCCTTAAAACAAGTCCCGTAAAGGTTCAGATGCAACCTGACTTGAGAGCAAGGTACTTTACAGGATCTAACTCACACTAACTCATGTGGACAGTGAAAGTCAAGTGAAAAATCTACACTTGGATATGGGAGTGGATTTTTGAACCACAGCATTTATGCATAAATACATTTCAGATGCCAGTCTCTGGGATGAGGGTGCCATTTTTTTCAGTATCTTCGTCTGTTAAATACACCTCACTTTGTCCCTGCAATCCAGCCGATTATATATAAAAACAATGTGCTAAAGTAAGTTTTCCTTGCAAGGCAAACTGACAGAGAAAGGAAACAGATGGTCGTTCATTCTGTAACTCGCCTCATCCTGTCTAGGCACGTAGTATCCACGTAGTATCTTCAAATCATGTAACAGAAAACTTCCAGAAGCCCTAACCAGATGGACAGACCCACTGACTGGGCATGTAGGGTAGGTGGAGGTCTGCTTGCCTAAAATAAAGGGGCAGGTTTGAAACTGCTGCCTTGAAATTCGTGTTAAACCAGTCCGTAGTGGGTAAGAAAACACTGGAAAGTGTTGTTTTTACTCAAGTCAGCATTAAATCAGGAGAAATAACTGAGTAAAAGATGCTTGCCAGAAATAAAGCAAATGTCAAAAAGAAAAATGGTTGCACACACACAAAAATCTCAAGCTTCATAACCAGCTTCCTCTTGGCTTTCTCATTCCATTCAGTAGTAGTTCTGGTGATGCTTTCGGGCTTCCATTCAACATATTCCAGAGTTTATTTGCGCTGATGAATGACTACACGTTTCCTAGGGTGCATTATATCTTTTATAAAGAAGATAAATAAAAACATATAACAGGAAGTAAATCTGAAACATTAGCGGTGAAGTTGACTTTTGAGTAGGAAAGCATGCTCCAGGCTTAACGCCGGGAATAAGCTTTGCGTTGTGACTGTGGGATCACCTCTGTGAGAGCACTATTCATCTTGCAGGAGCAGGACCCCATGCTTGTCCCAGCAAGGAGCGGAAGGATGCACGTTTGTATAGATGTGGGGCAGAAGAGAAGCAGAGAAGCTGCAAATATTTCTCCCACTGGCTTGACTAGTGGGGAAACAGTGGTGGGGTAAAGAGGCATTAGTCCTTCTCCTCTCCCAGTATTGTTGCTATCTTCTTCCCTGTAAAATTCAACTGTCTCACTGTTTTATGTATCTAAATTACTCCAGGTTTATGTGGTGGAACTGGATTTAACTGTAATTCGCTGACAGTCTCTTGAGGTATCTAACAGCAAAAAATATTTTAAGATAACGCTACAGGTTGTGTACCTGCATGATTATGGATTTTAAAGTTATGGTTTGAGAGGGAAGGTAGCTATGGGAACTTTTAAGTGGTCTAAATATTTTATATTTCAGGAGTTAAAGTAGAAAAGTTAAAAACAAAATCTTAAAATTGATTTTTACAATGGAAACAGCAGTGAGACTTAACTGCTCTGTTAATTTTGAGACAGAATCAGACAAACAATAAAAAGATTATTTTCCCTCCTTTACACAATAAGCCTCTACTATTGAGTATTTAGTCTTTATAATCAAGAGCTAATCTGAAGATAATTTTTCCTTTGAAAAACAGCTCTTCAACATATTTTTGTAATTTAGTATTTTGTAAGTGCTGTTAACAAAATTTTATATTGTATATAATTGTATATTGTACATAAATGTAATTCAAATGTATTTACAATATACAATATACATACTGTTGTGCAAATAGCATTGTTATATTTTCAGATGTACTTTTTTAGGCCACTTCAAACTTGCTAGAGACTTTCTCACTTCTGTTGTGCCAGCCACAAGTTTTCTATTTCAATATCTTATCAGACCCATTCACTTTCAAATTTTTGTTATGCTTACTTATCCTCACATGAAAACATGCTTTTTTCTTTCCCTCTCCTAGCTATCTAGTTACCACACCTCTGTCATCATCATGCAGACCTTGGCAAAAAAGACCTGGAGCAACTTAACAGAATTTCCCTCTTTGTGAAGCAATCCTCCCGTTTATGTAGCCAGCTGCGATACTCTGTCAGACAAACGGACCAATTCTAATAGCCAACTGACAGGCCAGGATGTTCCCTTTTACCACCATATTTTGGCAAGTTAAAAATTTAGTAGAGCTTTTACCATAAAAAATAAAAAATCTGATAAGGCACTAGGCAGTGGCTGTTAATATTTTTGGGGATGAACACTATAGACAATATTAACAAAGCATTTTATTTTTTCTATAGATTCTCTGACCGTCTCCATTAATGTTAGAATTTTAGTTAGAAGATAATATATTCACAAGTGTAAAAATGAACTCCATGGAAAAAAATGCTCCTTATGTTCTCCAGTGAATGACAGAGTTCAATTGTTCCGTAAAAGTTTTTTCAAAGTTACTGTGTTTAGTATTGAAATATTCATGATTCTCTAGAACATGCTCCAGAATGGACTTTAAGAACAGGGTTTTATCCTCCCAGACTATGCCAATGATGGGAGCAGTGTGTGTAAGCTCCACAACTATGTTATTTCTGTAACAAAGGCTTTTATCAATGGAGAAATCATATCTTGCTTATAGGGAATTGAAATGTTGCCACTGAATTTGATGGAAACAGGATTTTAATCCTGATATATTTTACGGGAACTGCAAGGCGCGGAAAGCCATTTTCACCTAAAGAAGCTGATGAGAACGGAGTGAGCATAATACCTCACAGGATTAGAACTGGACAGAAAATGCAACATATGCAAAATAGAAAATATAATGGTATAAAGATTCGGTCGGGAAAACCATGTCTACATCATGTTTATTGTTTCTTTGGTACTGAGGAACTTTACATGCTAGTAAACATTGCACTTACTAAGTGTTTGTTGGATTAGGGAATAAAATAACCTTGTATTGTTCATTTTTCTGCATCAGGGGACTTTTAAATTCTTTTAATATACCCTAGATAACTTTTATATTAACTACCAAGACAATCCTTTTTTTTTTTTCTTGCTAAAGGTGATTTGTAAAGCTTTTCTATTTGTACCACGTGCAACACAGTCTCTGTTTTGTTGCAGTGGCAAATACTGAAAGTCAAAGGGGAGTGGAAAAGAGCATAATTTATGACACTTTCAAAGTCTAATATGCAATGATTCTTGTAGGGCCCAATTTTCAGATATACCAATAAAGCCCCACTGATTTCTACTGATCAGCAAGTCTGAAAGTGGGCTTCATTATTAAAACTTCCCTATATTAATACAAGAACCTATTTGAATTTACAATAGCCTCATACCCATTCTGTTCCACTAGATTTTACAGTAATGGGCAAAGTTGTAGGCATCAGACTTATCTTGTCCAGTTGATAAACTACTGCATGCATGTAGACTGAGGAAAAGAGGTACATGGAAGCATCGTACATAAAATATGATATTGGAGGTAGAAAAAAGACTCATTTTTCATAGTGAAGCAGGTCACACCTTTGAAAATACCCGTTTGTTTTCTATTTCTTATTAATGCACTATTTGCTTCAATACTACTTTCTTCTTGATTGTAGGAAAGTCATGGAAAGCCTGGTCTTTTATAGTAGATTTCCACTGTGGCTCTCCTTGTAGAGATTCAAGCCTGAGTTGCTACTGAAAGAAAAAAAGAAAGAGCTTGCTTAGGATGACAAGGATATAGGAAATAAATCTAAGAAAGCAACAGATCCGAAAAAAAAAAAAAAGTAACACCTGCCAGACAGCTTACTTGCAATATAAACAAGGATTAACACCAGCAATGGTGCTGCAAATACTAGTCTTAACACACATATATGTTTAAATATCACAACCTGAGTGCATGAAAAATTACTTTACGCACTTGCTTTTTTCAAATTGTATATGTATTCAACAGCAATTCCTAGAACTGTAACAATACCCTATACAGGAGGAGTGGAAGAATTCAGTTTAGAAAGGAAATAGGCTACAAAAGTTTACTATCCCTTCTCTAGAATATGACTCTAGAGAAAGAGAAACAGAGGGCTACTACAGCATAAGCAGTTGTTCAAAATAATCTATTTGATTGTTTAACTCCAGACAATTGGGTTTCACAGCTTTTCCTGGGGCAACTTCTGTCATTCTCAGGGGGATTTATTCTTCCCTAGAATTAATAGGTTTAAAATCAACATTTTAAAATCAACTCCCTACCCATTTAAAAATCAAGTCAAGCTCAGTAGATTGTGATCAAGAATCAGATATGACTTGAGGAGTGGATGGTCTCATTGCTGACTTGGAGCTCAGGCTACAGGCATATGGCAACAGATGATCACCATTAGGGGTGTTAATATAAGGTTAATTGTCTGGGTCAGGCCTCTGCTGGCAGGCACTGGCTACATACAGCTGTGTATACTATCATCGGCTATTGTTGGCTGAACAGGAGCCGAGTGAAACAATCTGTATTCTCAGCTCTGACTACCTGTCCTCCCCAGTGCAGAAGGAAAACAAGCCAATGAATGATCATTGAATTTGAAAGCACTAAAGCAAAAACCTTCTGGTATGTGTATCCTGAACTGGTAAGTCAAAGAGGCTTTTTTTTTTTGTCTTTTGACAGCCCTGATTTACAACTAATGATACTAGATCCCAAGGCATCATTCCTGTAATTTCTGCCTCTTTCTGGGCTGAGGGTAATCACTAGTATCCTTAAGGGTTATCTTTTTCCCCCTTCTCCCATGGGTGAGCAAGCAGGATGGAAAAGCACCACCTGAACAGATGGATCTGCTGGTGGATCAAATGGATCTTCTGCACTGGGGAGTGTTTATAAACCTTTAATCCTCCCTTACATAGAAAAAACTGGCACTGGAAGTGGTTTTAAGGGGCAGTGTTCACGCACAGAGTAAAGAAATGGAGTAGAATGATGGTAACTATTGTTTTACCTCACTTTTTTAGCCCTCATAAAGGCCATGGCGATAAAGACAGTCATTCACCTGCCAACAGTGTTTAAGGAAAGAACCCTGATCTGCAGCTTTCGCTTTACTGGCCACAGCTCTCAGGTGTGTTGACAGAGCTGCAGCCTATTCCAAACACATCCATTACAGCTTGCCTTTCTTCCCTTTTTTTCTGGAACACTCACAGAAGAGCATAACTGAGCAAAGCAGCAGAATAGCTGTCCTCAATATTATCCCAGCTCCCCACTCTGGCAGACCAAAAAAAGAGTTTAATTGTGCATATCATTTCCTGAAGGGAAGCATGGAGGCAGAAGATTACATTACCCTCAGAAAAATTGGTTTTGGTTAAAACTACTTTCGGAGCAGAGGCATTTTCAAGTGAAGGGGCAAAACCCTGGCAACAAAGAAATTCATATAAATTCCATAAGACCAAAGTACAATTAATTTTGTGGTTCTAGGGCTCGCATAGAAATGTCTGCTCTACCAACCTGTGATCAATACACTTGTGTTTTGTCCAGCAGTACGTTACTGTCTGGAGGCAGTAGATATAAAGTAGCTTATACCACTTTCACTGATATTATATGACTTATCCAGTGTCACAAGGGAAGCCTGAGCCAGAACCAGGAATTAGAACAGAATCAGTGCTGTGAATTTACTGGCAGATCTTCTCAGGGACATAGGGTTGATTCAAGCATACGCACAAAATGAGAATTAAGAAAACATAAAAGCCTTCAAAGGCATAGCCTTAGCAGGGGGGAAGAGATAGTGCCTTATGTAAAGGAGATCATCACTGAAAGCAAGTAAGATAGAGCAGAACCACAGAAATGACAGTAGTTTTCACCAAAATGGAGGAAAAGCAGAAATATTCATCACTATGTAGGTGAAGCACACTCAGCCCTAACAGCAGGTAAAACGTCTTATTCCATCTCAGTGGGGATGCAAGTCAAAAAGTAGTCAAGTCAGAATAAATAATGATAGTAACTTAAAACGTGGCCTTTTCCTGGAGAAAAAAAAAAAGAAGTCTTAAGACATTAATTTCTTTGTTAATTTATCCAAATCAATGCAGTTTTATCAAAATATAGGCTGGCCTGTTAAGACCATGTAGGCAAAGTGAATCCTACCATCCTATCAAGAGCAAGGATATTTTGAGGGGTACTCGCATAGCTTCTCTGTTCAAAGTCTATCTTTTTAATATACTGGGATTTTTTTGATGGGAAGGCTTTATATACTATTTCAGGCAGATATAATTATATTTATTTACTCAATATTGAATGGTCTCAACTACTCTTCAGTTGTAGTCTGGGATTTATGTGTATCTATTCAGTTCATTCCAGCAAGGAGATTAAGTTTAAGGAGAAAATAACCGCGACACTTTGTTTTTCTTTTCTTTATTTCCAAATATTTCCTCATTATGTTTGGCTCTTTATAAAATCTTTGATCTCTCTATGGTATACACAGAGTACTGACTTTTTTGCTCCATGCAAACCTGAGTAGTGTTGCTAAACATTTTAGTCATGCTTACATAAAATCTCCCAGAAAGCCTAACCTGAGCCCCTCGAGTTCAGGTGATGCCTCTTCTCCCTGACCTCTTCTCCCAAACAACAGAGAAGGGGGAGGATTTCTTAAAGGAGTAATAACCGCTTTCTTTGAGCTGAACAGGGCAACATACCTGGTATTTTAGGCTGCGGAATACACATCAGCGAGTTTTAAAACATAAGGTGTAGTGGAGAATTTTGTAAAAGGGTCCTGCACGTGTGTGTGCGGCCATGGGAGCTGAACATCATTTAGTGAGGATATTTTTGTAATAATCTGGATGTAAGCTAAACATGCTGATGAGACTAAAACAGGCAGAGGAAAAGGAAAGGGGAAGGATGGTAACAGCGGGACAAATACCTGATTGCACGTCTTTGGCAATAACTCACTGGCTGTTAAGTAAAAGATAGAAGTGATTTCAGTAATCCCTGGCAAGCACCATTATCAGCTGGCAATTTGTTACAGGTGCCATGTAGTCCAAAGAGTTAAACAGCTCCAAAACTAATGAAATCAGTCAAATTCCCCCAGGGAGCATAATATTTTTCTTCCACGTAAACAGTCCTCTTATGCCTTAGGTTATGAGCCAGGTGACTCTCATTAAGTCAATCATCATCAACCAGGCTTGACCAGCAAGTAGAAAGGAGAAGGCAATCTACCATTATGTAAGCACTGAGTCTAGACTGAGCTATTATCTTCAACACCCTGTAGCTCAAAACATAACTACTTAGATTGCTCAGATAATAACTGTGGCCAGCCAGCCATTTGCAGTGGCTATAGCTGCTGGCTTCAGAAGGCAGATAAATATATTAAATCTCTATTAGAGCATTCCATCATAAAGTGCACTCAGCTGTAATGTCCTGTCTTTTCTCTTAACAGCTCTGAAGAGATATATATGAATGCCAGCCTGCGCTGTGGCATGGATGGTATTGTCATGCCACTATTTGCGGCTGGACCATAACGGTATGTAACTTATATCAACAGAAAAGAACTATACCAATAAAAAAGAACAATACAATAAAGATAATCAGCATAATACACAAGACTCACATGGCTTGTAGGACCGTTGTTGAGGGCAAATGTATATTTTCGTTGCTCTTCAACATCCTAAGATGGCTAATATTGTGTGCCCTGCAGAATGATCCTGCATAATTTAATATGAATGATTTCAACCAGACAAAAGCACAAAGCCACATCCACTGATATTTTAGCTACTGTTCCTGTCTCCAAGCCTGAAGAATCTGGGTTCTATTCCATATTTGGGCATCTTGCATCTTTGTCACTTAGCAATGTAATTTAAAGGGTAAAGTGGAAATAAGGTGAACATCTCACTATTAGAGAGACTGTTTTGCCTCACATATCAGAATACAGAACTACAGCCAAATAAAGGAAGGTTACCATGCAAAACTTTTAGCTTTTCATATTTCTGTTCAGATCACAGTGAACATCGATGTCTATTTGCCTTAAACAATTTTCAGGACCTGCCTCTACTAGGATCTTCAAGCCTTTTACACATAAAGTTACTAAGAAACAGCGAAGAGCAATTCAGCAGCTACTAGAGTCCAAAACCCAGAGATAATTTTCTTTCTGCAAGGTATTTTCCCATGTACAACTGGCTTATTTCTACGGATTGTTAACAGTAGAAGCCAGCCACCCAGTGAGGTTGTTTCTGGATTTGCCAAGGAGAACATCTGCAAACTTGGAGGTAAAAAAAAAAAAGGATTCATCTCACAGCTACTCTGAAACTGGGACTGGAACTGCACTTAGCCCCAAGTGAATGATACAAGGATGTTTTTTGTTACCATCCCCATGAAAGAACCGGAGAGATTCTGACCCCTTATCTGTGTAGAGTCCACCATTACCTAATCCACATTTAAGGAAAGATAGGATGGAACTGCCAAAAGCTCTATTTGTAACACTATAATTAAAATAAAGTTTATATAATTATGCTAGGGTTTTACAAACTTGAGAGCTCGGTTAAGAAAAGCAGGTAAATATGTACTCAATACTGAGTGTGTGAGAGGAGATATTTACGTTCACAGTGCTTCTAGTGTACTTCAAGTTTCACTTGCTTGGCAAAATAGAGTATGAATAAGGTCAGGATCTTGCCCTTAGTCTGACACTTTTTGTCTTGCAGGCCCTGTGTGTACCTACAACATTTTTTACTTCTAATCAGTATTTCAATCCACAGTTCAGAGGCTATTATTTTCCTTCACCTATATTACAATTTCAGTATGCAGAGGCTACTCTTGCCATAAGCATAGTGAGGTCCATCCCCACCAGAATTTTATAAACCTTGCTAAATTTTTTCTTTATTGATTTTTTTTTTTTTCCTTAATAATGACATGCTGCTGCACTTGCCATATTGTTTGAGGCTTGTATCTGTACAAACTTTTTACAAGCAATCACAATATGCTTGTTATAGCATGTAACAGATTTCCATATTTTTTCTTTTATTGGCAACTAAACACCTTCCAGAGTTCTTGTCCACTCAGGTACCCTTCATGAGTAACCCCAAGCTCATATAGGGGGGTATGCATCAATCTGAGCAGAAAAATGGGCACATATGCAAAAGTTGCAAGGTTCTTTGCTAGGTAATGGACAATTTTTCTATATTTGAAAACATAACTAAACATTCTTTTCTTTTTAGTAGTATTTTGATAACAAATAACTGTGCCTGTGTTGAACAATATCGTTGTCTTTCACCCTGGTTGCTTAGTAAATGCACACGTGCACGCACACACATGTGCACACATGCACAGACATGCAAACATACTCGCACACATCTGCCATAAAATTTCCAGTTTAGATCCTCACCAGATAATAAAGCATTGGAGCCAGCTTTCTCTGTACATATCCCAGGTCTGGACTAGAACCTATGACAGTCATATCTGCAGTTCTTTGGCATAAATTTGTCTTAGGTTATCAGAAGTGGTTGTGTGCTGTTTGTCCAAGGGGCTACAAAAGAGTTAACAACTGCTCTTATTTGAGGCAAACTGCTCTTCTTTAAGCAAGCAGATGTGAATAGCTATTTTGCATAAAATTGCGGAGAGATTTATACTTTCAAAAATCAGTTTTGTTTCTGATACCAATGCATAGACAGCCTCCCCCGACACCTTCTTTGTTCACTCAAATACTTTTTGTTAAATAAAATACGTATATAGTATCATTTAATCCCAAGTAACCCAAGCTGAAATCAGAATATTTGTTTGTCTTCACCCTCTCGAAGACAACTCTTCCAAAGTGAAAGTTGTATTCCAAAACACCTTTCACACACAATTTCCCCTTGCTTGAAGAAACATTTCTAGTGCAAAATGCTACATAAGCTGCATTTCTCATGCCTTTTTCTTCGGAGGGGGTGTGTGGGAGGGAGAATGATTGTTGATATTCCGCAAGGAAAGAATACAAGCAGGTAGATTAGTTTTTGTGAATTCCTTCCCAACTGAGAGGAGCTAATAGAAAAGATGAAACAGCAAAATCACAATTCACTTTGTTTGAGGGAATTATTTTCCCATAGTAAAACCCTGCAGTCCTTATTCAGCTATTATCCACATTTTTCTGAAAGAAATAAAGCCAAAGGAGGAGGAACTAATCTAGCTTGAAATAATAGATATGAAGACTCAAATTATTGGGTGGCTCTATAATTTACAAAGTTTGGCACCACGACATTATCGTGATGGGTACTTTAGATATGTAGGTAGACAGCTAGATAGATACAGGATTAGAAAGGAACAGTTCAAATAATTCTTGCTTGATTTATTACTTCTGGCAAAACCAATACTCCTGATGTTGAGTCCTTAGAAGCAGGCAGCATGTGGGCACAGCTTGACCGTCTAGATCAGGCAGATTAAGAACATAATATTTTCTACACAGTTAATGCTGAGATAATGTTAATTACATAGCAGACCCTGAATCCCACAAAATCCCACAACTGACTTTTTGTCCTTTTGACAGAGCAAGGGACTGATATGTCCAGTACGGAAAAGCTGTCAGAGAGCTACCTGGCAAGTTTTCCAGGTAGTGTGCAATCACATAAAAAGCAAACAAATGAACAAAAACACACACACACACACAGAAACCAGAATGTCACTTGGGCTTGTTTTCCAACCTGACCGCCTTTGAAGCCTCAACTGGCAGAAACACTGAGTTTTAATACAATGAAGTCTGCATTTCTCTTTCCTAAATGCTCATGATGCCTTGAAAGACCCTGTAGTGCTCTTAATGAATTCAGTGGAAGATTTATCTTTGGTATTAAGTACAACAAGGAGGGTTAGATCGAGATTTGCAGACATGGATGTCAAAAATAAGGCTCCTCAGGGGAAAGACATTCACAAGCACTGAATAGTTTTTAGCTGCACATGTGTTTCTGTGAATGTGCATCTTTTTAAAAAACACAGCACTAATACTGGATCTTGGAAGAAGGCAGAGCTTAGAAATAGTTAACGTTAAGTTTAAAGATGGAATAACCATCTACTATTGTGTAAAATGGCCTATAAGAAGTGCAGTCCAACTGGTTTAGTGTTACTGACAGAACCTGAACTGGGGCCTTTCCTTGCGTTTCTTCCTGAAGTCCTAAAGACCTAATGCTGCCTTAATATACACTTCTGAATCTAATTGTTACTGACCATGCAGCACTCAGCCTTAAAGACCAATAATAAAATATTGTTTTCCCTGCTCTCTGTACCAAAACATTACTGCACCACTAGGGTAAAAATATGCTTCTTTGATTAAATTACAGTCAAGCACCAAAGTGTCTAAAACATGAAAATCCCAAGTAAAGCAATATGGAAAGAGAGAATGATGAAAATCAAATGCAGGAGAAAAAATGTTATGTAGGTTACAAGAATAAAATAATGTAAGACTGAATTAAAGTCAGCTGTTCTGCCTTTGGTTTGGGTACACAAGAAAATCCTAACTGATGTACCAAATACTGGTAGCTCTTCCAAGATTTACTGAACCATAACCACACTTTAAGTGGTACTTGGACCACAGGTTATCATAAACAGCATGTCTGATCATGCTCAGTCTAGCAGCCCTTCAATATATATAAGCATATAAAGGTGGATAAAAGGACTGCAGGATGAGACTTTTAGCTATTTTAGAAGTAGAGTAAGCCTGTTATTCTGTGCTGAGAACCTGTCTAGCCTTTGAGTTTCTCTGGAATTAAAGTAAACATAAAAAAAAAAAAAGTGCTGCAGTGATGTTACGATGGATTTATTCAGAGAATAATTAAGCTTACACTCCTGAGAGTGCCACAGCACAACATGAGCAAAATATCATGAATGGAGGTCAACACTATGCCAGTTCACTATCCAAAACACAACTGCAGCCATCCCTCTACAGAGCTATTTTTCAGCAAAACTTTATGAAGCCTTGATAACAGAGGGTATTCCTTTGTAAGGAGGGCAGACCATGAGTCACCATCAGCCCTTGCCTTTGAGGGTTTGGTTTATAGTCACAGAACATCACTTTCTGAACTACAGATCTTATGATTTTATTACAGGCCTTGCAGTGTCAGGGAGAATTTTTCCCAGATTTGTGTATTTGCATTAATGCATGATAGCGTCTGCACTCATTTCTTCAAATAAGCATAGATTTCTAGACTGGTAGGGAAGTTATAGAGAAGCTTGCAAGCGTAACCTGAGTGCACTCTACTGATTTACAATATAAGAATTAAATAAAAGGAACCAAAAGATAATATTTGTGAATATCTCATGATTTTGAGAGCCTTACCTAGAGTTTTAGATTCCTGAGGATAGCAATATTAGCATAGTAATTTTTTGCAGTGTGTGATATGTCAAAACACTTCCAGTTAGGGAAAGTGAATTTTAAAACACTTAAAAATAATTATTTTTATCTTACCCGTGTAATTTAGGCATCACATGAAGCAGGAACTCAGACAATATTATATGGAAAAAGAGTATTTCTTTAGCACCTAAGCAGTTCTTATATTTTACCCATTAAAGAGGCAAGTTGTAAAAAAGCAAATGTAATGCAAATAAAGAAATGAGCACCCTAAGGAGGAAGCCAAGGTCCTGTTAACAGAGACTGACAATCGGAAAGAAGGGAAAATGTTTTCCCACCCTACAAGATATTCCAAACAGCTAATTATTTTTTTATATAGGCATAAGTTGGAGACTTGGGGAGGTGGTAATGCAGAAGTATCTGTGGGAATGAAACTGCAGAGAGGTTATCCCATAGCAGTCAAGAGCAGGTCAGTAAGAGCAGGTCTGAATCAAGCAAAAGGTCTTCAACCTGAGTTTCCCTCATTACAGTGAAATGCTCTGATCACAAGTTATGTTCATCTGTGGCAGAAAAGATCAGAGATTCTCTAAATAATTGAAGAGAGATATTAGGCCAGAAAATTAAAAGAAGTGATTCACTGGTCCAATGATTAGGACACTCAACTTGGGTACAGATGACCTAGTTTGTCTTATGACTCAGGCCATGAATAAATCCACTGAACCTGGAAGTCCTAAATGAGCACGTTAAACACAGGACCGCAGCACCTTTGGGCAACTGCGGCACCTTTGGATGCCCCGGCACAGGGAGCGATGCCTGCAGCAACATGCCTTGTGTGTGGCCGGGGTGAAGAGTAAGTGGCAGAACGATGCAGGTGGAGTTCTAGGGTGTGGTAGACCAAGTTTTACATCCCTGTTTTTAATCCAAGGTTAAAGCAGAGTGTTACCCAAATTCTCAAGAGAAGTCTTTTCTGCCCAGCTATTAATTTTTTTAGGGTGATGTTCTCTGCATGAAATCTAGGGTGACAAATGTTTGACAAAAAGCTTTGTTTACAATTACTTCATATTTTCATGCTTTAAGAAAATCCTCTTTTTAGATAAATATCCAAGCAGTTCCATTTAGGTTAAAAATAAGCTTCTAGAAGTTATAGGAAAGACGGCAAACATAAATGCATGAATGTTGTATTTAATTATTTTTCTCATTATTGAACTAATGATGGCATAAATTCATAGATGTATGTGAAAGTAGTCAAAAAGTCCATTAATTGAATTCATGAGAGGGGCCTGATATGCAAGTTCGAAGCTAGACGCAAGCATCCTAGAAAGAAAGAGGAAAAAATAATCATACTACTTAACTGAAATAAGTGCTTATGCAAGCTCATCCAGACTCTAATGATAGTGCACTTTGAGGCTAGCCATGGAAATGTCCAGATCACATTACTGTCGAAGTCAATAGTACAACTATGGAGGGATCTGAACATAATACAACACAACAATCCAATAGATTTTTAAAAATGAATAAGGACATGCCATAAGATGCTCATATCTTGTTACTCCAGATCTTCTAAAACTAAATTATAGCATAAAAATTGGATAAATTATGAAACGTTCATATAGTTGGTCCATTTTCCCAGTTGCAAGTTCCTCCTAATTGCTAATGTAAAAATTTTGAACAGTGAATGGAAACTTGCCGTAGGAAAAAAAAAAGAGAAAAACAGACAACGTTGAGGCCTTCCTGCTGAAAGCAACACCTTTTTTGGTTTTATCAGAAAATAATGATATGTGTAAATGAATACATTTGTATTTACACACAGATATAAATTTGTGTGTGTGTGTGTGTATGTACATATATTTATTGACCCTTTTGATGACAGAGCCCAGAGCTCTGTGAGACCAAGAGTGCAGAGGAGGGTTCTGAGCTAAGAGCGGCTGGGTTCATCTGGCAAGTCCAGAGCAACCCAGCAGCCACAAGGACTAGCGATAACAGAAATCAGAACCAAGATCTCAGCAATATCAAACACAAGCAAACCTCAGTGACTGTGAGGAAGACTGGTTCATCCCTTGCCTGGACAATAATCTTTAATACTAACTGGGAAGAGAACATTAATCTGTTTGTTTAGGCTTGGGAACAAGCAAGTGGAACAATGAATTGGGTCAGAGAGCATGAATGTGTTTGTTTAAGCTTGCAAACATTGTACTATTACTGGAGGATATATATGGTATTACTACTGATGAATCTGAGTGAAGGTTTACCACATTCAAATAACGTGGTACTAAGTACAGTGGCGATTCCTGTGCTACCTCCCGCTGCTCCAAAAAGGGGTTAGCATGGGCCTGTCTCAGGATGTTCAGCCAACTGCATGGGCCTTTCACTTCATAATAAGTTTTCTGCATCCAGTGCTGACACTTCTCTTTTTTTTTTTTCATGCAAATATAACACACACATAATTACAGTGTTAATTACATTTTTGTAGATTAATAACAAATTAACAAAACAAGGAGCAATAGAGATAAAATCTTGATAAGACAAGTGAAAGCAACCCAGAACAATTTAGAAAGGAATAATTACTTTTCCTACAGTCTGGAGGTTAGTACTTTTAGAAAGGGGAAGACAAAAGTTATTCCGACAACTTCTGCATTTCATTCAATGACTTTTCCATGGAAAACATGCAAGTCTTTGCTGATGTATAGGCTAAGGCCAAATTTCACTTAGCCACTAGAATGGGACTGTGTTCACACTTAGGTTTGTTTTCTCTATCTCATTTCAACAATTTGCCTACTTATTTGTTTCTTTATTTTGTCAGAAAGCACAATGGAACAATTTCAAGAGGATGGGCTAAGAAATCCTTCATTCTTATCATTATAGCCTATTGTTATAGCGATGATTTTTCTCTGGAGATGGAAAATGTAAGTTTGAGTTTTCTGAGTCAGAGGAGGCAACTGAACACAAGTCTTTCCCAGTGAATGCTTTAACCACTGAAGTATTGCACAAAGACTAGGAAGGATTTCTTCTTGCAGCGCAATGAGGGGGGAAAGTGATAGCTGGCCTTTTGTACAAAACCGAAGTGATAGCGAATGTCAAAGCACAGACTGAGTCCCTCTGAGCCCCAGGGAGAGCACAAAGCTGTTTGTTAGTTCTGATGAAATATAAAGCAGAAGGTAAAATTCTCAGCAATATTAGCTTGACTGGTATGCATAATGTATATGATGTGCAAACCATTAAAAGAAAGATACAGTGTTAGATGAACTGGTAGGCTGACTCAGTGCAACCTTTTTAAAGTCAAGGTCCAAGCTTCAAAGTTTGACTATTCCAAAAAAACACCATGAATTATATTTAATCCTGCTAAATGCTCCCATAAACTAAGCACAATAAATTATTTGCGTGGTACATATCAATTTCTATCACATGAAGACCCTAGTGATGATTCCCTTGCTATGAAAAGCCCTTTCATGGTGCTATAAAGCAAAGTCTGGCTGAGATGGGTGCCAGGGGGCACAAGTTCCCAACTGGACAGTTACATGCTGCTTTAAGGCCTTTCTGAACATCTTTCTGATGATTGCTAGATCATTTCAGTCACAAGTGAAAAGCTCTTTCTTTGGTGGAAGCTCAAAAGCAGCTGATATTGTACCTCTCTTGCACTTAGCTGGAAGTGAAACTCAGCATGATTAATCTACTCCATGGCAAACACCTTTGATTAATACTTTTTCTTTGTGAAAGAGAGCAAATTGATTCCTACTTTCAAACACGATGTAGGTATTAGGAAGCTATTTTAATTGCTTAATGTTAATTTACATTGCAAAAAAGCTTAGTGACAAAGGAGTTACAGATTCGTGTTACAAATCCAGAGAAGGGACTGGGTCCAGCATTTCTTTTTTGGAGGGAGCTCATGATGCTCAGGAATCTTGTTGAAGGTTATCCCCAGATGTAAATGGATAACAGGTCATTCCGCTTGGGAAATCAAAGATGTTCCAGCACGAATGTCAGTCACAATTTGTTTGTGTGTCAAGGGTTACATAAGCTGGCATGCCTCAGCAATGCTAGTTAAATAGGCCCTTCCATTTTAAGGCTGAATAGACCTGGATTTTCTACTTCAGTAATGTCTGTGTACCCAAGTGGTGCACTTAGGCCAGTTATACAAGTTCATAACAAAAAGATGGTTCATGCACCAAAAAGTTAATAAGTCAGTGCAAAATATGATACATCAGGTAGATATTGGCACAGGAGAATGAAAACATAAAACAGGCAATACTTGTCAGCATCATAAAGAGAGTTTTCATCACACCTTCCCCCCACTTCTTGCCAAGTTCTAGAAATGCAGTCTTGATTATTCAATAAGTGTAACTCTACTTATTATTGTTTAGGCAAGTAAATTATCAAATAGCGAGCTTGTAAGTGAATGATCTCTATTTCACAGTTTGCAGAGGAGAATATAATCATCCTGATAATGTTTGAATTGCCAGAAATCATCTTGTTAAACAGAATTTGGTTTCTCAAGGGCACACACCTAGATTTGTCTATGTACTTTTCAAAATAAGATATTAATATTAGTTCTCTTGTTCTTGTAAAGGTTGCAGTAATAGAAACATAATGAAGACTCACATTGTTCCTCAGTGACTACCTTTTCATTCATTTGTTTTATAATATTGTCAGTATTTGTGAGTATTATTTCTTATTACTTACCTGCAAAGCTTTGAGAGTCTGTATAAACTCTAAAGAAGATTAAATAATTAACATATAGTCCCTAACTTAAAAAGCAAACTATAGAGTACTTTCTTTTAATAATAATTAATAAACATGGTATTCAAAATGTAAACTATAGTATAGATGTATTATTTTTGTTAACAATAAAGGGATGAATAATTCATATATATATCAAAAGATCAAGATTTCATAATCAAAAATGTAATTGGTGAATATACTTTTATGGAGACTAAAATAATTTAATTTCTCAGAATAAATATTGAATAGTCAAACATATAATGTCAAGAGGGGCAAAAAGGGTACTATATATGATTAGCTGAGATAGACAGCTTCTCCATAGGCAATGCTACAGTTTAGTAGATCAGGCTTGTCTCTGAACAAATAGAGTGAGTGTGACTCTATGTCTCTATGTCCATAGGCATCAAAAAAGGATTCTCTGTTAGGTGTAAGAGACAGGTGTAAAGGAGATAGATAGTTATTGAGTTCCTCTCTTTGATGCCTCCTTCAATCATAAAATATGATGAAATTCATTAAGGTTTAAAAAACCCTCTGCATACTAGAAATAAAACATTATATAGTTCTTCTGTTCCGTTTGTCTCACTGTCACTGGGTCCAAGGACCTACTTGAAAAATGCTATCTGCCTAGTATTTATATTTAATTTACTGACTTCTCAGGTAAAAAATAAATAAATAAATAAACATCTCCAAAGAAAAAGTGCTATAATGCTCACTTAATTTTTTGAGTAAACTCCCAATTTCCTGTTGGAAATAAAATTTACCAGTAGCTGTGGAAGCTTTTAAACTCTTGGATTTTATATATATATCCCTGTTGTTGCTTTACCTCACTTTTTTTTTAATTAAAGTAAACTATGAAGCAACAAAATAGGTTGAGGTAAACTCAACACCAATTAAAATAATATTGCATTGACATATATTTGCAAGTAGTTGTTTAAATCTATTGTATGAAGGTTACAGAGTTTGTAACAAATGGTGTGCTGAGTGCTCCCCTGTTGCTTATGAAGTTAGAAAGGCATTCCCTATGGCTGCATAATTTCTTTCAAGCCTCTTAAAGAATGGTACACATCTCCAGTTTAATATAAACAAGGGCCCTTCAACAGCAACATATAAAATACCTAGCTTTCTATTTGTTGAAATAATGGATAAGGTGAATCCAAATGTTTTGGCAAAGATTTCTAGGTTCACAGACAGAAACATGTTTCTCCATAAAATTAGTCATCTGAATTTATCGCACCAAATAAAATGTAAAAGAAGGAGATAAATTATTCAAAAGATAGACTTGGCTGCTGAGTATTCAACAGGTATAAGGTATAATAACAATAGTGAACCAGTTTTGAACTTCCCTTTTCTATCCAGCTTTGTGTTTGGGAGCTTTGGAACTTCCAAGCAAATATATTGACTTCACCTCCACCATCTTCAGTTTGTATCAAAATAGCTTGTTGGCTGATACATTTAAACCAGAACAATGGCGTAGCAATTGAAACCCTTGATCATTGTTGTAACTGAGTTCCTACTACAAGCCTGGATTGGGTTGTGCTCTCACGCTCTTTGAAGCTCACACCCAAACCAAAAAAAAAAAAAAACCTCCAAACTAAAAACAAGAACAAACACAAAATATTCAGCACAAATGTTACTTTATCCTCAGTGCACAGTCTCTAAAATGAAATGCTGCTAACGCATTTTAAAACAGAAGACGATAGTGTTCCCTGTAAGCACAAATTCTTGCACCTCCATGAAATTATATCATAGGATTAATTTAATTTACCAGTTTCAAGCATCTATTACACATTTGACCTCCTGCCACTGTTTTTCATTATTGAAAACCACAGATGGCCTTACTGACCAAACTGAGTCATACTAAAAGGCAATATTTAAACCTTGACAGTTCCCTTTCAAACCACTCAAATGAAAAAACAACAAACAAACAAACAAACAAACAACCTGTCTATATAGGCACAAGGATCTCAATGTTTAAGCGTGGATATTCAGGACTGATATAAAGGCTTAATACAAACTCAGGTATAAAGGAATCTTTAGCTCTACATATTTTTGCTGGTATTTGGTTCATTAGCAATTATTTCTCAAACTTTTTTTCCAGAAGCCTCAGTAAGCTATCAGTGATTATGCTTATGTTTTGAACAAATGGTTATGACAGTTCTGAAGTGACCCTTTTAAGGGTATTCTCAATGAAGTTTATATTTTTGCCATAACAGTAGTATAAACGTGGCTGTTAGTCTCAATCAGGAAAACAGCAGAATTTCCACCAGTGATTAACTATATCCTAAACATTCTATGTATATTGGTATTTAAAGAAAAATATTCAGAGAAAAGCCACTAAAACAAATATTCACAGAGTGAGGAGACCACAGATAACGAGGAATTAACCTGAGAAGTACCCTTGAAAATGCCAAACTGAAGGGGATAAGGGGGAGGCTTAAGTTATTTTGAATTTTCTTAAGTAATAATATTCTAGAAGAAACATTTCAGGCTATCAGCATTTCTCTATTTTTATTCAGATGCATACTGTGGCCTTCAAAACCTCTGTTTTTGCCTTATGCAAGAATATAAGCAGCCAATGCCCTCAGCCTTTGAGGTCTTCGAGTCTATGGTTGGTGTTAAGCATCTGTTCAGAACTTGTTAAAGGAGATTCACGCATCAGGAGCCTGACTCTTTGTGTCTTTGAAAATCTCTGCATTTTTTACAGATGAAGGATTTTAAATCCAGGGCTATACGCTGCAAAATGTAACTGTAAAGCACTGCTAAGTAGGACTGAAAATCTTGTGAAGACCAACTTTTAACTGATGAAAACATCACTTCATGGAAATCCCCTTGTGTCTGTCTAACTCTAATTATCTCTTTGTCATTTTGTTCGACATTACATTCTAAATAAGAGAATAGGTCCACAAGAATCTAGGAGCTTATGGCATGTTAACACTTGAAATTTGTTGTAGGCTTAATGTGTCTTCATTAAGCGTGTAGACATCTCACTGTCATCTTATGACTTAAATACTTAATCTCACATCATTGTGTCGACACAGCACCACCATTCTGGGAAAGAAAGAAAAGCTCAATGTTTTTGATAATATACCCTATGGCATAATACATTTTTCCATCACTGTGCTGAATGGCTTCTGAGACAGTGTGAGAAGTGTCTTATAGGATTTTTATTTACTGGAGGAAAAGGAATTCTAGGGCTTGGTGATCAATATAAGGATTTCTTCTGATTTGTCTTCATCCATCCTATGCTATTCCTTGCAGGCTATTTCAACTTCCAAAGCATTGGCAAGGGTATATAGGGAATATGTGAGTCTTCAAGATTAATAAAGGCAAGACACTGCGGATTTATAGGAACATGCAGGATTTCAGAGTCATACCAGCAGAAAACAGGAGGCTAACACCCACCAGATCTCTCAGAAACTGTTTTCCTGGACTACATTTTCTCAGAGCACTGTTGGTTTTCAGTGTAGCTATTGTGCAGGAAACTTGCAAAGCTAAGATAACTGGCAGTGGCAACACAACTTTACCAGGTGAAAAGCCACTTTTTTAAACTTCTGTACTCAGACTTCTGTAGTGGTGGGACATCTCTGTGGGCAAATCTGCATGGAGAGGATTAAGATAGGCCTGAGTCTGCTAAATAAGCGTGGTTCTGGGCATGGTACCTAGAGACCTCAGCTACGTGGCTGAAAATCGAGGCTGGAAATTGTGGTTTTTGCTAGTGAAGCACTGTGCCTAAGCCTGATAGTCCCCTATAACAGACTTCCTTAAAAACTCAACTGCATGCATTCTGGCTCCAAGCTACATTGCTTCCACAGAGCTTATGAGCTTCCTTACCACTCACTGATCAAGCATGATTTCACTGCTTCCACTGGCGTTTAGAATCTGTTCCCTTCAGTATGAGGAAGGACATTGCTATCTCACTGTAAAAATGACAATATAAACTGCTGAGGCAGCTGTGACAGCCATAAAAATAAAAGTGCATTTAAACCAGTAGTCCTCCTAGCCCAGTGCCAAGTTTCCAACATTGCCCAACACCAGACTGTTGGAGAGGATCATGGGAAAAAGGCAATAATACAATGTTACTTCTGTAGGGGTGTTCAGACCAAATCCATGTGGATTGCCTTGCTAGGTTCAATGATATTAATGAGAGAATATGGAAAGGTTCCATGCAATAAGCATCCTCACACTTTCTGAGCTGTTTTAGATGAGAGTCATTTTGTTCTGATAGTTACCACTGATGGCAATGTCACTCTTTGCTCATTCTAGAAGGCTTAACTTCCCTAAATATTTTCACTGTGTCTTGGAGGGGTATGAGTTGCTGCTCGTTGTGTTTTGGACATCCTTCAAAGTGTTGCAGTTTCTCTGCTGTACGGAGTCAAGGATATACTATGTTTGTACTTCAAACCTAGGTGATACTTATATTTTTTGTGTGAGCATTGTGGGAAGTATTGCAATATGGAAGAATATACATATTATGGGAAGCATTAATTAAATGCACCACGTGTATCCTTCGTACATGTGTTGTTGCTAAAGGTTTTTGTCATTCATACATGAATTTTGTCTAAATTTGTATAAATATTTAATCAGTTTTTTTGAGAATTCTTTTCACTATGATGTACGTCTGCATTGTAATATAATGCATTTGTGGAGTTACTAAAACTGTAAATAACTGCAGTTCATTAAAACTAGGCTTTTCAGTGACCTATAAGGGGATGACACATTAGATATAAAGGCATTTCCCTGGTTTCTTTTTAAATAAAGACCAATTAACTTGCTAAGACAAATGTTGTAAATCTTCAGTGCAATACTAAATATTAAAATTTCAGTGAGTATGAAGTTAAAAGCCATAGCAAATTGAAGTCCTCTGTCCTTACTCCAAGAAACCAGATAGCTGCAGCCAGGCACGTTTCTGCTTTAAGTGCCATGTGTTTTATAAGGATTGAACAACTCTTCATTTTTGCTATCATCTGCTTTGGGGAGAGACTTCCAGCTTATGTAGGTGATGTGGAGAAAAACAAACGGGAAGAACAAGGGCAACAAATGAATATAAAATGGGCAACCGGTGACTGTTGTACCTTTGCATACTGAAGTGAAGGGATGGAAACAGTGAGTTTCCATATTTTACAGTAAGATTCCAAAGAGTCTTATTATTCTTCCTAATATTCCTGTTGCATAGCTAGAGACTAGGATCCTGACTGTACCACCTGCTCTGAAGGTGCCATAGTGTATGTGTATATGGTAAATGGTCAGTGAATGGTTCATATGAACTCTTTCCCTGACAGCCAGATCTCAGGAGTGAGATTTGTGCATCTCATCTGCAAGCTGTATCTCAGGGCTATTGTACAGTTATGTGAATTTGGGACCAAAAGGATAAAAATGCCCATGCACTAGCATTTAAATCAGTCAGGCAATACTCTTGCACTATGACTACAGTTTCTAAGAAGTTAACATGAAGAAATTGTGAAGTTGAAGAAAGAAAGCCATCATGAAGTTAATGACTAAGAAGTTAACAGGTAACCTTACCTAAGTAGCCAGCAAAGGAGAGTGGGCTACTAGTGTCAAAGCTGCTACAGGATGCTGCAGTTCCATTAGGATAAATACAGATCATATCTCAGGAAACCTACTCTCAAATAAGGGTTAATATTCTAGGATAAAATGCCATGTTACTTACACCAGAGGAAAAGTAAAGTGCAGACTGAAGGCAGTTTAACGTGATGTAATCCCAGTTAATCCATAGCAAATGTGTATAAAGAAATCTTGATGTCCCTTGACTGTGAGATTTTGTATTCCTTAGCCTATCATAATAAGTTATTCAAATCCAACAGGAATAATCTGCAGTTGATTAATTCTATGTACATTTTCAACTCTTAAATTTACTTATATGCTAGTCTTATCTGGGCACTGGAATTGTGTGCTGGATTTATCTCCAGTTTGCAGGGGAAGGAGCAAAGAGTGCATCAGAGCTGTGCCTCCTTCCACTCCCTTTTCTTTTGCTGTGCACCTCTGAAGAGGAAATAAACATGCAGGCTACTTAAGACAACTCAATGTGAAGGACCTCACATGAACTGCCCACACTTGCAATACAGCAGCACTGCCTTGTATCCCTTTCTGCAGGCTAGCAGGAATTTCTGAATTCAGGAAATTCTGAATTCTGAATTACGATAGCTAGCATCTACTTTGTGCCACAGGAAGGAAGAATTCCTGCATTTTAGTAGGTGGAAGGACCAATTCCCAGAGGAGCTCATTATAAGCTTAGGATTCCGGTGTCAGTTAGGGCTTTGCTAAATTGTCTAATTTCAAGTTCCTGAAAATAACATTTTCTATTGAGAATGAGCTGGAGCCATCCCTGTCTGCACAAAGATGAAAACAGAGCCTAAACTTCATTGCTAGTTCTTTCTTTCTTTTTCGATTCCTTTCCATACTTGGATGATTCTGAAGTTTCATGATAATCAAGAAAAAATTTGTCTCTTTTTTTTCTTTTACCTGAAAGATGTCCCAAGGCCTCAGCGATCTGAGTCAAATGAAATGCAGTAAAGCAAAAAGAAAGGATACCAAAACTGTGAATCTCAGATAATTTTGATTTCTGAACTTAAAATTGCCTAGTTTATATTTTTCTCTCACAACGAACTCCATTATTCTCCATTTTTTCAGTAGAATAAAATTACATTTAGAACAAAATACATCAAATTCATCCCTAGGTGATAGCTTCTGGCTTCACCTGTCAAATGTAATGCAGTTCTTTTGTAGGACCTGATCAAGAAAATTCTTGCAGAAGATTATCCCTGAATTAGCTATCAACTGGGAAGTCTGCTTTGAAGGCTTTAGCCCTATTTGAAAAAGAAAAGATTACTCATTTAAAAGAAAAGTTTCAAGAAATGGAACTATAAATTTAATTTATTTTGCAAATATTGACTGCACAGACTGTTTGCTTTATGCCATATTTTATTTTAGCTCCATAGCTTGTAAATGAACACCGAATTCCAAACCAGACCTTTTGCTGTCTATTCATTACTTGTGCTATACAGTACTTTGCAGTTCCTGTCTGTGCAATTTCCTTTTATTAATGTACAAACAAAACATGATGAATTAAACATGCTATTGCATGTGCTTTTTGGCAAGCATCAAAGATGAGGTAATTGAAGATAGTTATTATTTCCAGCTGTACAGTGCTAGCACATAGTGACATTTAAATAGTATAAGAGAAAGTAAAATAGGTGTTTTGATTTTAACAATACTGCCCTCTAAATATCCCAATTCACTAATTTGTGCTAATTATTTCAGATGATACCATTGTCATATAAAGCTATCTCTCAGATAGCTATAATATGAAAAAAAATAGAAAAAGCTGTAATAACTAGTTATTTTATTAGAACTAGATACTAAAAGATAGACAAGTCATTATGTAGATCTCTATCTAAGACATAAAGAACAGCTTCTAGCACAAATAAACATTTTTCTTCTTTATTAATTGTAAGTAAGTAACTCATCTTTATTTATTATTCCTAAATCTGTTGTAAATATATAAGCTTTTTTGTAAATTGATATTTAGTAAAAGAGAGCTGTCAAGGTTTCCCGCACGTTCTTCTGTTTAACTTCTAGTTCAATTTCATTTCCAGTAAGAAAGTACTGTGTCTTTCCTGGTCTTTTGTCTGGCAGCCTTCTGCAAATTACATTCTATCCATTTTTTTTTCCAAAAATAATATTTTTTATTACTTAACCACATAGAAAGTAGCTGAACATAAAATAAAGAATGACAATGTTTCAGCTAAACCGTCCAGTGCTAGATTCTTAAGAGATCACTGGCTCTGCAGGGATGGAGTGTCTAGTTTAATTTACATGTTCCACAGTAGTTCTGTGGAATTATCCAGCAAATGGAACTTTAAAGATCTGTGGTTGATTGCCATGTGTACACTAATTTTCCTTTTGAAAAATAAATGCAGCAAATGCTTGACTTATTTGAAGTCAATAACCACTATACATAACAAGGGAGAGTACTGGATTGGGCCTCTCAGCTCCTTGCCTGAGTAAATTTGGGAAAACTATAGGATGTAGATATTGGATAAGATATTTTATTTTTGCTTTGCAGAGGTTCTGATCAGAACACACAGCACAAGGAAATCACAACGTATGGATTTTCACATTAAGCTAAATTTAGCATAAGCTAAATTGTTCTTCTCTGGTCTGCACACCCTTCAGTGAACCTGTCCAAAGAGGACAGCACACAACTGTCTTCCTTAATGACTTCATGTTAGTAGTACTATTCTCTTCAGATCTGCAGTCTATCCTTCCAGTAGTATACTTAACATAAAAGTGCTGAAACAAAGCTCTGAGGCTGACTAATTACCTGTAAAATCTTGATTAAGACCTCATTTCATAAATAGTGAACTGTAGAGAATGTGATTCTTAAGGAGTGTGAAAAATTCTCAGGTAACTGAGATGCATACCAATGTTAATGTAAGGTGACATCAATATGAATGAAATCCCCCTGCAATATTAAATAACATCTATTTTGTTTATAGTGTAGAAAAATCTGGCATTAAAGTAATCTTAGTTTTGAGTTATGTAGAATACCACTGGATTTTCCTTAGCTTATTTGATTGGGGGCGGGGGGGAGCCATTTAAATAGGAAAAAATGAGCATGTTACTCCACAGCAAAGTGTAACTATTGAAGTCCGTGAAATGTAGATCCTGTTCTACTCCTATTTCATTAACCCAGTTCCCAAAAGGAGTATTAGTATAAAAAAAAAATCAAATTTCATATGCTGAAAAGTGAATCACATACAGAAAGCAAATACTTAAGGTACTGGTATGTATATTTTCAGTGAATCTAAGTTCTGTAAATAATTTTGTCACATAAACATAGCTTGAGCATTCAGGGCCAGCAGCCACCCATGTGGTCATCCAGTTCCTCTTCAAATAGATCACTAGATATTAAATTTGATAGTATTACCCCTGTGTTGAGTCTCACTGACTTGCTTTGGTCAAAAAACATCTTCTAAATCTGCAGTCACTCTAGGACTCGATAGGAGTCACGATAAGAGAATCGACCACATCCTTTGATAAAAGCCTGTTTCAGTGACTGATCACAGGTCCCCATTAAAAATATATCATTTCCTATTCGAATTTGTCTGATCTCAGATTCTTTAAACTGCACCTTACCATTGCTATATTAATAGTCTCATTTTATGGTAGCATTTTCTCCATGTGAAAGTAGTTAGGCATTGTAAGAAATTCAGCTCTCAGTTTTCTTTTTGGTGCCCTGAACACACTGAACTGTTTTAAGTCTTCCACTGAGAACGCCCACTACTCACGTCACACAGAAGGTAATTCCTATTTCCTCCTAATTTTTTTCAGTGTCCTTTTTCAAATGCAGGGACTAAAACTATAACAAGCATTTCAGCAGCAGCATCTTCTCTAGAAGTAACATATGCATAACTTGGAACATGTACCCAATTCTTGTTCAATTAAATAGAAATTTAAAATCTTATTTAGAGATCAAATCAGGGATTAACATTGAAAAGTAAAGGCCACCACTTCAAATTATTTTGACTTAAAGGCTTCATTTCATTAGGACTAGTAGAACTTTTAGATATGTAGTAATTTTCATTTTAATGTATTATAAGATTTTATATTTACATCTAACTTTAGAAGACAGCACTAGCAGATAAAGGTGTACACCCTATAGAACATCCTTGCTTTGGATTCTATGTCCAAGCTGTAGAAGTTATCTTTTACATATCTGCACATTTCAGAGTTCTTGTAGGTATTTGTATAGGTGACTATAGAGCTGATCTATGCTCTTCCAAAGCTGATTCACTTTCAAAACGTATTATTTTCTGTGCTATTTTTGTCTTTTTTGGCAAATCCATTTTCAAACACCTAAATCTAATGTACCTAGCAAGGACTCTATGAACCACACTGCAATAGAAACAATAGAAAATGAAAATTATTTCAACCATCGCCTAATTACATATTATACGAATGTGTGAACAGATCTAATAAGATTCTTTTCATCCTAATTCAGAAAACCAAGATACATTTTCCAAACTCAGCGTATGGTTAAGAACTTATCTGAAAAGCAGAAGTTTATTCACATACTTCTTATAGTTGAAAATGTCCAATGATTGAGTTAGGACCTGTAACTGAACTATTTTAAGGATCACTATTTTCATGTGGCCTGATCCTGCTCTCTTACTTACCCACACGAGCTTTATTAATTTGAATCACCACTGTGGTATCAATCACCAATATAATACTAATAAGGATCAGTGCATTCATTTCTTCTACCAGATTCTTCAGGCAAAAACATACTGCTCATGGGTGAATATTAAAGTTTATGCCTTGAATTTCATGTGACTAATTTAAAGGTCATACTTGTTAACTGTTGCAAATTTTTGCCTATGGAACCTTTGACATTATAAAATGAAATATAATCTTATAACACACTAAAATTCCTTCAGCCAATGGATTTTGTTTCATACTTATGTGGTATTTCACATCTTGAAAGCATGGCATTCCAAGCCCAATTCTTAAGGAAAACAACAGAAGTATATTGTGAAACTGATTATTCAGGCACCTGCAAAGACTAACCATAAATGAAAACATTGTATCTAGAACTAAAAAGGGCCTAATGTTTTTATTGTCATTATCGTTTGGAAGAATAGGAAATATTCTGTTCTCTTGTTGAGAAGAGGCAAACACTCTGTTACTCCCGATTCTTGCCAAGTAAGTAGCATCTTGACAGTTCGATTTCTTTCACTGAAGTCTCTTGAAACATCAATACACCCAACACTATGCTGCAGGATTTCTGGAATCAATTTGCATTATCATAGTTCTCTGGTAGGAGAGTAGTGGTCTTCAGTCAGTGGTCTGTGGGCCCTGAAAGTTTGCAAAAAACTTCAAATATGTAAGCAAATAAAGCCTGTGGACAGTAGGCTTAAATTCTTCAGAAGATGTGAAATGTGAAAACTGAAGGCATTTGAAACCACTATAATAGAGGTTTTAGCTCAAAAAAATGTCTGTTTTCCAAAAATTGTAGCCAAATGATTTTGATTCCAAAATCGTTACAATGATTTAGCTTTTTAATCTTTGAAAATTATGCTACTGGAGATAATATTGTTAAACATATAGGATATAGTTTGACTGGGAGATGCCACTGTCACTGCTGTGTCGGGAGACTGTATCCAGCAATGTCTGAAAATCTGGGACACATTCCATCTACTCACGCCCTTGTATTCTGCATTCTGGCTAGTGTGCTAGTAATAATACAGTAATATCTTTTAGATGACATGTTAAATCAAAGTTTTCCAGAGATTAGCGATTACATGGTACATTTTGAAAAAGAGAAGGATAATAAATCTGGTGTCCTGACAAATTTCTTCAGTAGTCTTCATAACCTCCCCCTTTACGAAAAGGGCATGGTCTCTTTGGAAACAAGCATTCATGCTCAAAGAGATGTCCTGCACAAAAAGCTGCTAAAAGATTAACGGATATCTAATGCCCCAGGACACATTGCAATACCCCATTTTTGGAATGCCACAGTTTCACGGTTGTATTAAAGCATAATTTTATTTCTATGCTCAGCATACAGATTGCAGATGGCTCTATTTTACACAGCTTTATTGAAACACGGGTAATTTGAAATATCATAGTACTAAAGGCCACACATTATACAGAAAGTGTATAAACTGCGTATTGATGTGAAATTAAAAGGAGTGTTTGTATGGTTTGAAGGTAGGGGGACTGATTTGGGAATTTTAGTCAAAGAAAATGATTTCCTCTTTTACATAGTTATTACCTGTAGAAAGGTTGCTGCACTGAAAAAGAAATCACCTGAAAATTGAGTGCCTGATAATTTTTTTTTTACTATCTGCTGGCTTAATGACATTGCCTTGTTGGTCAGAATATAACTTACTAGCCTAAATAGAGGATGAATTCTAGATATCGGTATTCCTGAAGATTTCCAATCAGCATATTGACACATTTTTTGGCATTGCAGAGGTAAATAAATATAACCATGTTTATATCATTTAAGAAAGAGATTTGGAAACATTTTCTAACAAACAGTTTTTCAAAATTGCATGTGATGCATTCAGGAGCATCTTGGAGTGTGTTAGGTAATTAACTTTCAGGGATGTAATAAGCATTCTCCTGTTGTTATAGTGGAGTTTTATGCAAACTGTTACAATTTACTGTTACAATCAAGCAGAATCTTGCATTGCCAGTAAAGTATGGCAAATATGTTCTTGCTGTCTACTTGTTGTACCCATGGGAACCAACTAGCAAAAACTATCCTACTGGAATGCTACCTTGTGTACCATTATTGATGAATAACATGGCATATAACTTGGCAAAAAACTGCTAATGTATGCTATTAAATGGAGGTCTCTTGATGACATATTGGGATAGGGCACAAATTTGATCTGTATAGTGTGTAAGGTAGGCATTCCTGGAGTCTAAAGCCCTCTGTTTGCACATAGCATATTCAGAAAACAATGGCAATGCAGGCTGTTTCTGACTAGACAACCGCTGAAAAGGCATCACTCCTTAGTGATTATTCACTGCTTGATTTCTTTGAGGAACCTGTTCTTGAGATACTGAAAATGCCCCAAAAAGCTTGAATAAACTCTCAGGCTTCTAGGAAAAGTTCAGAAAAAGTTGTCAGGCTCCTAAAAGAGTTTCAGAATAATATCACTTTTGGATCTGTGAAGAATTTGTGTGAGGGGTACCTACTCACTAGGAAGAGCAGCAACAGATACAGTTAAGGTATTCAGGTGAATCACTGAACAGCCTAACACTGTTGTTGTTTAGGCATACGTTACCACTTAAGGATAGATTTTGAACACATGCGCAAAGCTGTCAGACTATGTGGAGGTCTGTGAGGATATTATATGGAGCAATTTGAAGAATCAGAGCCCCTGAGCCCTTCTTTTTGGCAAGATATACAATGGTGATATAGGTGTCATTCCCCTTTGCCAACCATCTGAAGCAGCTAGTCCTCTGAGACTTGACTTCAGAACAATTAATTTTTAAATGTTTGACTTAAATCTGAAATGTTGCTAGCTCAGATACAATCCTAAATATGAAATGCTTTAAATAATTATGTTATTCTATTCACTTTTCTATCGTCCGTTCTCTATGCAAGCAAATAAGTTCACATTATTTGCAATAAGGTATAGTGCTCACACCATCTCTGATGCCAAAGGGAATTCCAAAGCATTTGGCATGAGTTCAGCTCCCATAGTAATGGGCACTATGGAACCAGAAATACATATATGTAAAAAAAACAAAACAAAACAAAAACAAAAAAATGAAAAAGCTACAGGAAGCAAAACCTGGTCTTTGCTATACTAGCATAAATCTCAAGAAAATTTGCTCAATGAAACAGCTAAAGAAAATTCAGAACTAATGAAGGTCAAGCATTGAATGAATCAAATGTTTTAAAATCTGTCTCTGTTAGAAATTTGGCTGCATTACAAAAAAAAAAAAAAAGAAAGACAAAAAATCCTTAATTTTGGCTAAGCTGCAAACAGATGGCAGGCTTTGGAGAACTGAATCAGCGAACAACTGGCAGCCAGGAATAAAAAGCATGCTGAGAATCTGACCAGCCAGTCCTTGGATTCTGCTTCCATTGTGCTCAACAATGCTACTCTATTCTTACATCTGCACTTTGAAATCTATAGCAGCGACCACTACAGAGGGTCCAAAGTAATCCAGATTAATAGAGTAGCAAGAATGGATGGAGGTAAAAATGTAATAATGGCTCCAAGGGCTGTTCTATCAGAAAAGCCTATCTATTCCCATGCTCTGCTCCAATCTGAAGCCATAAGCTGATGTTTTGTGGAAGAGTAAGAATCAGACAAAGGCACTACCCCCTAATATTATTCTAGCTCTAGGACTTTCTGATCCAGATGTGGTTTCTAGAGGAAACAGAAGTAACAAGGGCCACACAGACACCATTGATTCCCTTTTGCTTCTACAGTCTGAAAGTTTTGGAGACTTTATTCAAGGTAAATTAATTATCTGGGGCTAGATTATCGTATACTCTGGTAAGTAGAAGGAACCTACACTTATTGGCTTTTATAAATAATAATAATAATAATAATAATAATAATAATAATAATAATAATAATAATAATAATAATAATAATAAAAGATAAATAAGATGACAGAGCCTCTGGAAAGCAACTTCCTTCATTCTCAACAGCTTCCTGATGATTAAAGATGTGGAATTTGCAGCTGGAAATATAAGAGCCAAAGCGAAGAGCTATTTCCTCATTAAAAGAGAAATCCTGCAGGAGTCAAATTTCACAGGAAAAAGCCAGAAGAACATCACAAAATAGTCACTTCTCTGTAGCATCAGGATTTCTCTTCTCTTAAGATTCCCAAAATATTTGGTTATGGTTTGTGACGGGATCCAGGAGCTCACCCAAGACTCCTCCTGACTCCACCCTGAGTGACAAGACTCACACATTCACTATCTCTATATTAAACTGTGGTTTCCACATGAAGGAGAAATGCTATAAAAGACAGGAAGAAGCTGCAGTATATTTCAACACATTCCCTCATCTGGACCATTCTGGTAGGGGCCAGGCCTGCTCTAGGTGCCTTTTTCCCACAGCAAATATGACTCATGAAACTTAACATCTCTTTCCTGAGTAGGTGGTAAGTTCCCCCCGCCCCTGTACGTAGTCAGAGAAAGATGCAGTTTAGCATATAGGGATTAGTGCCAGTTTTGAAGCAACTTTGAAATGGGAGAAAACATAATCTAACCCTCTCTAAAGCTGAAGGGAGAAACAGCAGAATCATCAGCAGTGGAGCAAAATACTGGTTGATGGAGCAAAATACTTACTGAAAAAAGACTTTACAGAGCAGGAAAAAGATAAACAGATGACCAGAAACTTTGATGCAGACTATAAACAGTCTTCAACTTTTGCTGTCCCACAGGAAACAATATAGAGCAAGTAACATGCCCTGAGCAATAACATGTTTTGCTCAGCTTTGCCTCAGCTTTAACCTTGTTTATTTCTGCTGGCCTTGAGCAACATCAGCATATCTTAAAACAAGAGGATGCCTACAAGCAGTAGAGATCACTGCATGACTATCCCTGGAGAGCACTTTCTGAAATCCACATAAGATAATGGGATAATTTAGACCTCAAATATGTTTTTAGTATACACAAGAAAAGAAGCAGGAATATTTTGCATTCTAAAACCTTTGAAAAAGGCAGAGGCAATAGTTAAGGTGTAAAGACAGGAATAGGTTTGAAGTAGGCTAATAGAGGGGCAACAGTGTATGGGTGGCTGTAGTCATCCATAAGACACCTGAAACACAAGAGAAGAAGAGAAACTCTTGGACAATGAATCATTTCTGTGATCATCTCTGGCAACATTGAAAGCAAAGGAGAGGAAAAAGTAAAGGACAATAATACTTCTGTCTTGGATGTTTTAACTTCAAGAAGATGAGACAAAGCCACAAGTTCAAGTCAAGGCAGAGCGCAAGTAATTTTTGAGGTGTCAAAATATATATTCAGTTATGTCAGTTATATCGGTGTGAAAACGCTACAAGTAGTTATATATAAAAGTTGTTAAATAAAGTAACTGAATAGCTAAAAAACAAAAAAACAAAACAAAAAAACACAAAGAGCTGAGTATTTAACTTACAGAACTTTTAAACTATCTCCAATTCTTCTAGCTGTAATAACTCCACCAATGTAAAATAAGCTAGGCAAACCCACCTAAAAGATGTCTGGTACCATATTCTTACTTATGTGCATAACATGTAAGGTGATATGTAAGGTAATTTAAAACAGAGTGTTTATAATTGAAATGGACTCTAAATTTTAGCAATGCAGAATATTTTGACTTAAATAAATCAGTATTCTTTGATATAAAAATGTATACATATTTATTACTGAAATAATATATGCTGCTCCTGATTTACTTTTGATCTTGCATGTATTATAGTCAGGTATAAATAATGTCATCCTTGTAAGATGCTATTCTTAAGTTATCCAACAAGCAACCATTGGGGCTGATAGAACAGTACTGGGGATAGCCATTTGTCTCATCTATTTTGCCAAGTTGGTAAAGATCAGAAGATCACAGTGAAGCCTGAATTATCTGCAAAAATCATGAGGAGCTTGGAATAGGCATAAAGAGGTAGAAAGTGAAGTTTTCTATGGAGCACTTTATGGCAGCCCTCTGTACCTCCAAAGGAATGGTGAGATGATGAGACTGTTCAATCAGCAGGATGGAGTTACTGTAAACAAACTACTTCTTCTGCTACACCTTTGATTTATATATGAGCCAACTCAAAGTCTAATAAGTTGTGTGACATTAAGATTTTCAAAGATCTGTGAAAACCGTATTTTCAAATTCAGATAGGTGAAAAACTACTTTCATGATCATGAAGATAATACATGGGGACAGAAACTTTGTTCCCTAGCCTCTGGATGCACAGGGAAGAGAGAGAAAAAATAACCTTAAACTTCCACTTCCCTTAGTCTGTGAGCCTCAGCAGAAGCTTACACCGGACTTCTGTGCTGTGCATCTACTTGTCACCAGTGCAGTATATGTACTATGTTGAGGGCTGACAGCGTAGTTATTGTTCAAACAATCCAAGCTCACTGAAGAGTGCCCATAACATCTATCAGGTATGTAATTTGTCTAGCTATATGGGCAACTATGGCACTGCAGAAGCATAATGGAAGCCAGAACCTACCCCTAGCTGTAGACTACAGTACAATAACCTCCATTTGCATATGAATTTTCCTGTCTAGCAAGCTTTTCAGGAAAATTTCAGCACCATGAAGGTGTGAACTTTTATATGACAAGGGTGTTGCATTTATTTATCCTTTGAAAAGCCAGTAACCCTAAACTTAAGAGGAGATAGTTTTAAGCAGAGAAAGGTGGAAATTATTTGTATGATGTCATTTTCCTAAGGTCTCAAGGCCGAAACCCACAAAAAATAACAATATGAAGTGTGCCAACAATGTTGGTTTGATCAGACAAGCTGGCAAATATAACATTTAAATGAAAGAGGCACCAAAATGTTTCCTCTCCTATTGAAACCTAAAGAATTTTAATTTAAACTTAATTAGAATTTCAAATAAAACATTACACATTCTCCAGTCATCAGGGAACACGCAAAATAATATTGTTCTAGAAGAAGCTATTCTGGTTTAGTTCTGCAAAGCTGCCAGCTATCAAAATCAAGTAAGCATCTTTTTTAAGGAACTCTCATGCACATACATGAAAATGCATAGCAGCAGAAATAAAAAGAAGGATAAGACTAGACTGGCACTGGAAAGGTCCTATATAATCTAGCTATAATTTTTCTGGATGGATAACAGGTTGTGTCCCTGTTCTAAAGAACCAAAATGTTGTAGGCTTGCTTTATAAAAAATATTTCCATCCCTAATGGAGTTGTGAGGTCTTCAGCCAAATTGGTTCTAACATAGTCACTGGAGCTCATAACTAAAGTGTCTTACCTTTCTAGAAAATGTGTTCATTAGGTGTCTCATGGGAGAGCTACAGCAGAAATAGGACACCTTCCTCCCATGTGGTGGGCTGATTCACATAGGTGGAGGATTAAGTCTCCTCCTTCTGTCTCCTTGGGGAGGAGGAGAAGGAAAAAATCCCATATTCATGTGCACCTCAGCCTGTGTAAACCATAGTGCACAAATGAGACATCCAGCTTTCAGTGTCTACTCTGCCATCTATCTGACTCCTCCAGTTTTTATAGTACACTTAAAACTCTAGCAGTTAGGCATCTAATGGTGGAAAGTCACTAATGGGAGCTCTGTGAACAATTGCTAATGAGATGCAGTGAGAATTCAGTTTAATTAAGCTATGTTGATTTTGGCTGCAGTACAGAATTTCTAGGTGAAACTTATTGCCAGGTCTCTGGACTTTATTGTGACACTCACAGTATTTCACTTAAGTACTAACTCTTGGAATCAGTGTTGCAAAAGAATATTGGCTTTCACACACAGAGAGAGCGTTTTTAATTCTCTAGGTTGTAGAGAAAAGTTTAAAGGCATAAGCTCTTAAAATCTCAAATACCAAAGGTGAATGAATGAACAAAAGTGTATTTTGTTAAAATATGATCATTGGAATACAGTTTAACAGTTGTGACTCCTTGGTGTTGGCCAAAAGCAATACCAAAGCTAAATGTCAATTTAAACTACTCTCTGTTATACCAAGTTATATACAATGTAAAACCCACACCCGAGGACAATGCCTTCATTTAAGGTCAGAGTGGCCTGAAAAAAGTTCATTGGCATCTTGATCTGACTTTGTGGAAGAAAGAAAAAAAAAAAAAAGGTTCATTTTTACAGAGGGATTCCAGAAGGAAAGGATTCTCCTCCTATCCTTCCTAACTCACTGAATTGACATTAAACTTCAGGAAAAAGTGGCAGATCTGTAGGTAGGAAAGATATGACCAAGCTCTAGATGCTGCATAAAAAACAGAACAATACTATATCTATATTACACAAATATTAAACATACATAATTTGGCCAAAGAAAGTATCTGGCCACATACAGAAACTAAATAGAAATTGCAAGGTAAATTTCAATGCAGCCATGATGTTCCTTTGCTCCTTCGGTTGTAACTGAAGCACACTCCTAAAATTTAGTACTTCAAGGGTTACCTTTTTGTTACTTACTTGTTACTTCATGAGTCTCATTCTCCTTCATTAGACTGTAGGCTTGAAGGTATAAGATGTTACAAAGGGATGTTACAAAATTTATTGATTAAGCAACATATTGCCAAGAAACTAATAAATCAGGTTATCTAATTAACTAAACACATCATTATTACTAATTTATAATTATAACATTTTTCACAGTACTATACACAATTATAAAGCTATTCATTATCACTCTTAAATCTGAAGACAAGTTACTTTTCACCCTCTAATCCCTCTTTGCAGCATAAGGCAGTATTGCCGTCTTCCCTTCCAACTCCAGACTCCTCCAGTCACCAAGTCCTGGTACTAACGACACAGACTGCTGCTTGGGCTATTTGGCCTCTGTTCATGTTATTCAGAATAGTATCACATGCTGATTCTGGTATGTGTCACAGTTTTATCATCATTTTTGTGCGATATTCAGGGTGAACAGGGTCACCTGAGGTATGTATATGTTTACTCTGATAAGAGCTGGTGCTCTGAGAAACTGCCATCTGTGATCTGCCCCTTTATAATATTTTTGAAACCAGGGTAAAATCTACCAAGACTTTTCTGCTTATAATTAATTTGCAGTTCCACATATTCCATATAGTTTCTACTATATATTGTATGCACACAAACACACAAGAACCGAAGAATCAGTGTTTCAGGAGTTTGTCACACTGACTAGCTCTAAAAGTGGAAGTTATTGCAGACTGCCATCATATTCAGCTCTTGACAAACTTGAGGAGCAGGATGGGCCAAATGTGGTACTAGCTTGACTTCAGTGAGAAGTGCCCCCAGGACTGCAGCCCAAACACTCAAGTTACAGAGCAGACGTGTAGAAATTGCTATTTTGCTGCTCCAGACTCACAAGCTCCTGAAAGTACAGAGAATGCAGCTGGTGGCAAGCAATTGGGACAGATTATATCGGGAAACATTTATAACAGAGATGATTAATGTATCACTGGTGATCTAGCCTGGGCTGCACAGGAGCTTTTCTGGAATTAAAGAATAAGCCTGGCACAGTGAATTCAACATTAAATGAACAGATCTGGAAATAGCCTCAAAATGTACCACTTCAGACTTGTGAGACATCACCAATTGTGCCCAAGGGAGCTCACATTGTTACAGAAATTGATTTTTGTCACCTTGAGCATCGGAGCAAAGAGTTTACTTGGGTTCTGTTGGATGTAATTATTGCCTCTCCTTTTACCAGCTGCTCATTGTAACATATGAGAGGCATGAATAGGAAGGCTTTTGAAGCAGACTCCAATCTTCATATGTAAACACATCCCTTAAGGAAAGGAGTTAAAACTTGTGGAAACAGAAGGGAGTCAGTTCATGGGACAGACTCCTATAACACAGACTTTGGAACAGCAGAAAGAAACTTCAAGACCATAATGCTTTATCATGTGGAACTGTTTCTGGGAGAGCTGTACCATGGACCAAGGCAATGGGGAGTCATATCACACACGAGAAGAGAAGAGCTGTGCCACACAAAATGGGAAGAGAGCTAACAAGCTCAGAGCTGTTGAAATCACAGTGTTTCTGAGGTACAATAGATTCAAATCATGTAGGGATTTATAGATCAAAGTTAGCAGCATGAATTGACCTGCAAGCAAACCGGAAATCTGTGGGAATAGGAGTAATGTACTCCTTATGGATAGCAATGCTAATTAGATGAGATATTGTGCTCTGAGCTGCTCATATGCTGTTAACGGACTTCAAAGCTAAATAGGAAAGAAAGCCCTGAAATCACCTAGTAGAAGTCATAAAGGAAAGAATAACTGTACAAGGCCTGTATCAGAAAAATGAGAACAAAGGCTACAACCTCTTAAACAAATACAAGTAATTGTAAATCTCTGCTACCTTAAATCCAGAAATAGCTGTAATTTGCTAACTCTGAAATTCAGGGTGCTCGTATGCCCTCTAAAGAAAGAGAAAAAATATTGCAGGGTCTCCTAGATGCATTTACTTCATATGCAGGAACATACCCATCAGGTTGGTGCTGGACAAACATATTCCCCCCCAAAAAAAAAAGCGTTGTCTTAGTGAGATGAAAAACAAAAATCGTTTGTGTTGCTTGCGCTGTATACTTCAGGAAAAAAAAAAAAAAAACCTTTTGAATCCAGAAAGCCAGTATGAAACACACCAGGCCTGGTATGAAATACTCCAGATTCAAGGATGACACATTCTCATGACTGACAGCAAAAGTAGAACATGAGAGATCTTCTAAAACTGTACTTGTTTTTGTGTTTGTCCACTAAAGACATAGTAGAAATACTCTTTGATATAAAGTGGGTCAGGTGAGTGGTTAAGCAAATAGTGTCACGGATTTCAAGGCCACACAATCTGTGGCACTGGGTCCTCTGTTCAGGTGAGTGAATAATAAAGCAATGTGCATAGAAATACTGCTCAGCTTCAGATAATTTGTCCTCATGTAGCACCTAGTAGGTGTGAATCTACTTACAGTCCCTGCTCGTAATATGTTCAGTCCTAGAAACTGTTAACTGCATATAAAAGCAGTTACAGAATCAGGCCCCAGATGGCTCTGATGACCTGAAAGGCAAATACTCTTTTTGAAATACTCTAAATGTCAAAGATAATCTCAGCATTCATGACTAGTAGGAGATTCCTTTTCTTTATAGAGATATCCTTGAAAATGTGAACGAGTGCTAATCAGTGTAGACTTACAGTCCAATTAAAATTTGTTACATGATTTTTTTTGTTGTATGTTTTTTTCCCCCTGAAATTCATGGGTTACAAGCCAGGTCTTTGCCAGACTATGAAACCCTAACAGTTCTTCCATTATTTGAGGAGAAAGAGGAAGCTGAGGGAAACAAAAAGAAGAGCTGAAGCAGAAGGTCAGACTAATTGGTGTTTGTAATGGAACTGAGATGTCTGAGAAGCCACTGATGATGTTAAGGCCGATGCTTTCCCCCTCATTTACCAGCCTGCAACTGAACAACACCTTTCCCTTACTCTGCTGTAAAGGGGAGAGTTTCATTCTGAGAGAAGAGGTGCAGGCTGGGAGCAAAGGTGTTTACTCTGTAGTCTTTTTACCACTCCTCTCTAGCAATTCTAGTCCTCCACAGATGAATTTAACTGCTTGGTCTGTATTTTGCTACCTAGATATTGGGGAATCTTGTCTTGACAATACTTGTCTTCTTGATTGCCATGCTTGGATTATTGATTATGAAATACAAGTAACATGTTCATAAAATGCCTATGTTGCAAACAGAAAGAGAAGGAGAGAAAGCAGAATGAGATTTGGGAATGTTCTGAAGAGACAGTGGAAGATTACAGAGGGCAAGAAAAAGAAAAGGAGCAGCAAGGAAATGATAGATGGTCACATGAAGATGAAAGAGGTGAGCAGACCAGAATGAGTGTGTGGATGGCAAAGATGAGGAGAAAGGAAGTGAATACTTTTCATGAAGAAGAAGAAAGATGGGAAATAATGATCTTTCTTATAAAAAAGGCTCATTAGCAACCCTTCATCAGCACAGAAGAGCTGTGGAGTAATAGCACCATCCACAATCAACCCCTTTACTGGATTTTAGGGCTTGATGAGGAATGGAAAGAGGTGCAGTCATGGGATTTCTCCTGGGTCTATTCATTGTCTATTATGGTTTCCTAGTATTAGGTAATGTAAAGTAGATATTCATGAAACAAGTGTATATGCTCATAGCATAGATACTTATTTGTTTTAAAACTCACATTCAAAGTACTTGTTGTCAGCTGTTCATTATGCATTTGTGTTCTCTTGGTTTAAAAACAATGAGAAACAGTGCTATGTGTCACTGAAACAATTATTTCTCAGAAATAGCTGACAGTAAATAGCTCAGATGAACAAATAACAGGAAACTTTAAAGTATTCTTTTAACTTTTTATTCTTACCGATACATTATTGGGAGTGAGCATGTGGCATTCTTACAAATATTTAACTGAGTGCATGAAAGATGAGGTTTTGGAGAATCTCCACTCCAGTTCCATGTGGTGTCATCTGAGCTCACTCTGAATGGGCACAAAACTGTGCTAATGTGGATGTATTTTTTCTGATACTTGATCAAGCTTCTTCAGAGAGCAGAAAAGAACTCAGAATTTATTGGGCCAAAAGGGGAGAACCAGAGGAATATGATTCTTCAATCTGCTGGTTAAAGAGCAGAGAAGATCTTGTTTCTAGCTCCTTGTTCAACCACTATATGACACATCCACTGAATGAAATATGTTCACAAGCCTTGAGGCAGAGATCAGATTTGCCTTTCTTCATCCAGGTTAGTACCAGCCCTAAGCTTCAGAACCGTATTTCTTCTTGTTTTTGCCTCCTGGTTTGGTACATCTATTCTTCATAGCAGTGCATCTTCAGCAGAACGGCTGGAGGATGTCTGTCCATTTCCTTATTCCTTGCTCCCTCCGAGGGAATAGCTAGGTAATCGAAGCTCTGTTATGGAACATAAAAGGGAGCATCAGTTTGAATCTTCTTAGGTTCCTCTGGGCTGAGTACTATAACCTCTATGTTACTATATAAAAGGTGCCTGACAGTAGCACTTATTCCTTCTTTCTTAAATGGTGTGGATTTGCTTTGTTCATTATTATTATTGTTGTTTATTTGTTTGTTGGTTGCTTTTTAATAGGGTCCTCTGCTCTATTTTTTCAGAAAAGGCCTGTGAGGATGCTGAGCTATTGATCCCAACTAGACTGAAGTGCTTTTCTGCAGCCATGGCTAAGTAGCCTAAGCTGTGAACAGGACAAGCATTGAAGACCTTATGGTTTTCAAGTGTTTCCACTCATGAGTTCCAAGCATTTCCTTGATGAGTGTGCTGACTGAAGGGAAATCTGTTGTGGACGTGATTTGGGAGCCTGTAGCTAGTTCCAGTCCTTGCAAGCTGAAATATCTGGCCCAGGGTTCCAGATTTTCCTTGCAAAAATGTCAAAGAATTAGGGAGGACAATACCTAGCACTACTGTAATTACATCATTTTTTTGCATCTAGCCCTCACTGTTTTTATGTGATCATGCATATTCAGCAGGTAGCCCATAGAGCTATTCAGTAACATGGAACTCAGAAAAATCTGCATTTTATTCTATGTTCTTTTCATGTCTGCCTTTCTTTTGATCTTCAAAAACTCACCTCTTGTGCCATTTCTGTTTCCCACCCTTCCCTTTGCCGTTACTGTAGATTGTAAAAGTTTTGCAGTAGGATTTGCTTTTGAGTATTACATTTGGTGGATAACACACTGCATCTTGATTCCCACTGGGGACTCTAATGCCAATAGTGTCTTCAGTGGTGTTCAAGATAGCCAAAATCACAGTTTTTAAAGAAAGTGTAACTGGTACTACCTTTGGACCTTTCTGTATCCATCATGGATATACTGAGCCATATCCTGAGGCCTACTCTGGCCCTGTTCCGGTCAGTGATGCATTGAAGCCATTAAGTGTTTTAGCCAGCCAGATGCATAGAAAACTGAGTGAAAGCTATCTCTAAGACATGCCAAAGAGGCACTCTGTGAACAGGTCACTGCCATACTCCAGTGCAGCACATGTGATGCAATAGCCCAGTAAGGAAGGCCACACAATCTCACATCATCACTTAGGATCCCAAGATATAAAAGCCTGAAAGGTGGACACAAGTCATAAAACACGCTCCATGCATGCACTCAATAGAGATTCTTCACAGGTGGAGACAGAGCTGGGTGTTTCCAAAAGAACAACTACTGCATGTTATATGTACTAAACTTTTTAAATGAGTAAATGTCTCAAAATAAGCCTCTGCATAAGACAATATCTGCCAGCTCTTAAGCTTTTTGGAAGTCTTTTTTATATCTACATTTAAATGAACACAAAAACATGTATTTCAGTAAGTTATGGGTCATCTGTAGTCCATATTCAGGCATGACTTCACCAAGACAGTGACCTCCAGTACATTACGTCAGGGTTCAGTTCACCTCTGCAACAGAATCAATAGCAATGAATCGGTAGTAATTTTAAGCTCAGTTGTGGGACTGTTACTGGTATTCAGTTTTTATAGAAGTACATTCTAAAAATGCAGCTCTGTTACATGTTCCCTGTAGTGTTTTTTGCCTTAGCTCAGTGACAGCTCAGCCTTAGCTCAGAGGATATTTCTCCCCTCCTTAACTAAACGAGTTGATAACAGGCAAATTAATAGTCATAACAACCAGTTTGCCTATTTGTGCTTCAGAGTTTACCTGTATATCCTTCCATTACCTAAGCAAAATGAGGTGCATATTGTAGATATTCTGCACTTCATCTCCAACAAAAGCTTGCCATGATTTTAAGTTAGTTTCACAGCCTTAATGTTATATCAGTACACTCTTCCATCTGTGAATGTAACAGCTCTATTACTGACGTTTTAGGGGGGAAAAAAAAAGCTTCTTTGTGAGAGCCTGCAATTAATCAGTTAAAGATCTAGCTGCAAAGTCATAATTTATTGATGGTTGCATACAGGATACTGAAACGGTAGTATTAGTGAGTTGGTAGACTTATACAGATTATGGGTGTTCTATTCACAAGCACTAGAGTCATTTTGTTCCTATTAGTTTCTGAACATAATTGCATCAAGAGTTTTATTTGGTAATTCAAAAACTTTCTTAAAAATAATATGGAGTAGTGGGATTATCGTAAAAGAAATATTTACAGTACATAGAAAAGCACAGTCATTCTATGCTGGAAGTTTTATAAAGATCTTGTTGATGTTGGCAGATTAATTGTATGTTTGATTGATTTTTTTTTTAAGGACACAGCAAACCTAAAAAAAATGAAATAAAATACAAATTAACTGTACTCTCTTTTTGGGATTCTATTACTAAAGTAAATCTGCCACACTACCTTTTTGCATCCCAATTATATATTTTTCTACCTCCACTAACTAGCCACAAAATATTCCTTCTGCTTAAAGCAAAAGATACTATAGTTTATGTATTACTCCACTTAATTCAACTTCACTTCTCGCCCCTTCCTCATTTCTTTTCAATCCTATTTCTATGCCATCAGAAATTGAATAGGAAGTCATTAAAGGATTCATTCATAAAATTATACTTCATGTTCTAATATATGTTTAAGCCTAATAATTCCATTTCCAATGGTATTTTGATTGTCTATAAGTAATTTCCAGTGCTCATTTTCTTTTCTGCAAAAAAATACTTTTGTTAATTGGTATGGACAAATTTCAATTTGTCTTAGGTACAACTTTATGAAGCGCGTATAAATTTTGTTTCTGTATCAAGACATAGATTAGAGATATATTTCCAGCTAGTGATGAAAGGAATTCTAATGACTGTAATGTGCTTGATGTAGTCACTTTCTGAAAAAAAAAAAAAATTGTCATCTGTAGTGTACTTATTAGACAGAAAAAAATAACATTTAATCATGTAAGCACTTTCTCACACAGAAGTTGCACTGATTTAACAAAATTGTGCCTTTGAGTAAGGGTACTACCATAAAGATCTGTACTGAATCTTTTACAATAGACTTCCTGATTTATGTGAATAAAACCACATATACCTGTAGTTTGATTGTCATCTGTGTCATTGATCACCTAAGTAGGGGTTTGTTATTTTAAGGACCAAAACACATATTTCTACAGTTCTAGACTATTTCAAATAATTTCATTAAACGATGTTGTGCTTATGTACGTTCAATCGTGCATTTTTCTCTCTTGAACTATATTGAATATGAATAACTCACAAGAAGAAAATAATACAGAAAATGAAGCTGAACCATGTTCATTAAACAGAAACAATTTGCAAGAACTTTTCATGAGTTCTGCTTGACTTTTCATAGAAACCATGCAACTGTTGATCTGTTACTCCCCTAAAAATAAGAGTAGCACTTCCCAAGTTCAGAGCTGAAGCTTCTCTTTGAGGTCTGGGGTTCACATAAGACTCCAGATGCAAAATGAGTTTAGATGCAGCAGGTGCAGCAGTTGTATAAACCAAAACACATTTTCCAGAGGAAGGAAAGATGTGCAGTCTTCCAACAGTTCAAGCTGGTGACCTTCAGAAAGCCCTTGTAGAATTTGTACTCATAGATTCACTATTTAAGGTACATAAAGTTTGATTTTTCTGTTGTATCCACCAACCTAAATCAGAAGGGACTCTTAGGAATTTGGTGACGTTATACCAGGATGAAACCATTTTATGTTAGGATTATAAGGGTAACTGGTGCACTTGCTCTGCATTGTAGTAAGAAGGTAGATGGTCAAAAGGGATTTCGTCATGGAGAGTAGAAGATGCTTAGTAATGAGCCCTGGAGAACCATTCTCAGAATAAGTGTTATTCATCAATCAAAGCTAGGGGTGCTTAGAATACAGGGCAAAATACTGCTCTCCCTAGACAGAAACGTGCTTTGGAGGACAACTGGGAGATAGGAATACACAAGCTACAGAGGTAAATTAATAAACACTTTGAGAATCAGAGGGATTTATTACTCACTCCAGCGTATGCTACCAGCTGCAATCAGCTTTCACTGAAATTTATGCTTGTTCTTTTCAAAAGAGCAGTGGGATGGCTCTCATTTCCCCTGCTCTGCCACTGTCCCTCCTTCCTTTTCCTGCAGATTTCTTACAAGCAGAGGCAAGATTTCACCCAAAATCACTAAAATTGGTCCTTTGTGGTCATGATAGTACATGAGAAATCTTGCAAAATGAATAAAGATGGCAGAGGTTCAGGGAGTCACACATTTTACGTGCCTACCTTTAAACCTGTGTATGAAGCCATTTATGACAGTGGACTAACTCCAGTCCTTAAAGATAGGCACATGCTTAATCACTTTACAAATGGAACTCTTAAGTCCAAAAAGAGTCTATTTGCATAATAAGTAACCTTAGAGTCAAAGGCCACTTAGGTATACTGTAAAATACATAAGGGAGAAAATATTGTCCAAAGGGTTTTAGTTTTTGGGTTTTTTTTTTTTTTCATTTTATAACTGGCTGTTAGTAAGCAGGAGCATCTGTGAGATTTGCAGATGTTGTTGGAGCACAGCTGAATACATATGTAAAAAATTGGGGGGTTTTGTCTGCTTAAGTATTAAAGCTGATGTGCCCCAGAATAATACTGCATATGTAGATACCTTTCTAATACCTGTATTTATTTTCCAGAACATAAAAATGCAGAGGCAGCATTACTTGAATTCTCAAAGCTGAGAAAAATATCAGATTCTTGAGTTTTAAATCAACTACAAGCCTCACACTGGCTGTATTGGCAGTAGAATTTGGCCTGTTTTCACATAAGTCTATCCATAAAATAGGCATAACGATTATTGCCTCCCCTGCCATTTTGTTTGGCTAAAACTTCTGGCTGAGTCCTGCAAATCACCCCTATCACAGATATCCACAACTCTCATCCTATTATTAAGGACTGAGTCCTTGAGGTAACAATCATGTTGCATCTTGGAGATCCTGAGAAATCAATAGATGAGCATAGTATTATTATTATCATTAAAGCCAATAATTATACCATTGTTACAAAGTATATTCTAAAATAATTTTTCAGTGGTGCTTCTAGACAGGGGTTTCATGCATCTGGCGTCTTTTTTTTGTCTTGAGATGTCAGTTATTTGCTAGGGTTGTGAGTCACAGGTGCTGTAACTGTTAAAGTCAGGGAAGCTCTACCAAGACACACTGCCAAATATCTAACAGAGGTTTAAGGGCTAGGGAGGACTACTCTGCTCATCTATTCTGACCTCCTGTCATAATTGGTATAATGAAGCTGTTTTTTTCCTTCCCAACACATATGCAAATGTTATCAAATCCAATAGTTTCAGTATCAATAGAATAATATTTATACTGTAGCCTAAATAAAGAGATAGGAGGCTTAAAATAAATCAGGCTGACCCCAATTATCTTTGAAAATCCAAGTATGGCAAAATGTACACACACCATAGAAACATTCTTATATTGTCACACAGAGGTGGAGGATGGCTCATTGCAACATGTGGTGCCAGTATTAGGTTTTCTAATGTCACCCAGCAAATCAATTTCTAAATTAAAAAAAAAAAGTAATTTCAGGTTTTAAAAAATCTGATAAGTGTTCTCCATCTGCCACGTGCCACAGTTGACAGCTGCTTCCTTTTGCATAGCTAAGATCAACCTGACCTTAGTCAGTCAGCCTGTGTGGGGTATATGGGCATTGTTGAACATATTAGTGGAAAAGTATTAAGGCTTGGCAGAATTTTCTGTTCTTTGCCTTCTGTCTTTTGCTCTGATTAATACCTATCCCTTTCTATACTGTTCCTGTCTGTCTCATATTTCTTCTGTGGTAGACGCCTTTTAAAAGTAGCTTGATTCAGCTGTAGTTGACCTTTTATGGGGCATTGCTGACTCACATCAAGTTTTTATAGGCCTGCCAGTTTCTGCACATGTGCAGAGCAGGGGTCCTCTTTGACCTACAGGAGCTAAAGACAGAGAAGTGGTCTGGGGGTTTTAGAGGGGTGGAGTTTTTTTACTTTCTTCTGAAACAGCAATGCTTTACTACAAACAAAACAAATTAAAAGAAGGAAACATTTCCTTTTTTAGGAAAAGAAATGCTATGCAAATCCAAGAGTGGCAAATAATTAAACAGTTACAGTAAGTATAAACACACTCATGTTTTGTCGTATATCTTAAGATTGGTTGTAACCCAAACAGGAAAATGTTTCTGTGAGACAGAGAGATTGGAAAACTTTTGCTGTCTGACACCAAATTGTCATCACTGGCAGCATCTTATTTGTCACAGCCTCAAGCGTCAAACATGAAATACAAACACTCTCCCATATCCTGCAGCTCTCTTTACCTTATTTCTCTGCTCCGTCCCCATCTTCCCTCTCTTCGTTCCTCATTCTGCCATGCTCTTTCTTTTTGCCATCTGTTTCTTTCCTTCTCCTTTATTTTCTCAGTTCTCTATCACACTGCATTCAGTCTCTTAAAAACTTATCTTACCTCTTCTCCTCTGCGGGTCTACTTATTCCTCCACATATTTTTTGCTTGTTTCTGCAGCCCTTGCCTCCTCTTTTATCCTTTTCCTATCTTTCCCGTAACCCTCATTCTCTGTACTGTACTCACTCCTTGCACGCCCGTTTCTTCCTACCACGTAGCACAGATGCATATGGTCTTCAGATCATGTCTAGCCTCTTTCCAGGGCTCCCATTCAGTTTTGGCACTCTTGACAGCAGTGGGAATGACACGACCTCTTTACTGATTGCACTCACAGTGTTGCCCAGAGAACATGTCATCAAGGGGGGCTAAAACACATTTACTGAGCTGCCTCCTCCAAACAGATTTTCCTTTTTCTCCAACCTTTCATGAAACCAAGTGGACTAGTGCATAGCAGATAATCTACAGGAAAACTGGATAATCATCTCCAAAGGGTAGAGCATAAAGACATCAAATTTGCCCAGATCTGCAGTTCAGATACATTATATGTACAGATAGGAAGTTGATACTGTCTAAATATTCCTGATATGCAAAACATATATGGCAGTGGAACTGTTAAAAAATACCCTATACGTGCAGGGTCTTCTGATGCTGAGTTCACCCTGTAAATGTTTGTTTACCCAGGAAAACAGAAGCTGTTTGCAACAGAGTTGGAAAAGTCACAATACGTGGATACAAATAACCATACAGGCAGAAATACAGAACACACAGAGAAAGAGAAGAAACAATGACAGGTAGCTCAAGATCTTGCTGCACTTACTCATGATACATTTATTTTCAGGAGCTGGGGCTGAATGCAGAATTCTGAGCAATACAAAGGAAACCACAAGTAGCTTTAATAATGATTATACCCACCAGATGAATGTTACAAATGTGTAACATATGCATTGGTGAAATCTATTGCATTACTACTCTGATTCTCTTTCTATCTATATACATATATAACCTAACACCACTGTATTGCATGATATACCTTTCATCTTCATAAGTAATGGATGGCACATGTCCCACTAGTGGGAAAAATGCTAAGCCATAAGTATGTAGTGTGTGCTTCTTCTTAATGTATGATTTATGATTTATTGATGGCTTTTATTTGCCCCTGTTCAAAACAAAGACCACTGAACAGTGGACAGTACATAAAACTCCCTCTTTTTTTTTTTTTACTTTCATGCATGAAAAATGATTGTACGAGGGGTCATGGCCCATCTTTAATTCATCCCTCTAACACGCTGATTGCACTGCTTTCACCCAGGATTCTCCTGTTTTGTACATAGCCACCTTAGCAAGTTTGTGTCTGCAATTTCGACATTTGCAGCGCTGGCATTATGCAAATTTTTTTCTTCTTTATTGTAGTGAGGTAACCTGTCCTCAGAACAAGTATAATAAACTGTACATATTGCTGGATCTGCAGGGATATGTATATGCACATACTGAACTTGCAGTGTTTATGCACGGTGAGGTGAACAAGCTCTAACTGTTCCATGTTCAAACTTCACCTCATTTTTAGGTCTCTCTACTGCTTCTTTGGTCACTAATTTTGCAAGATTTGTTTTCAAGATCTAAGTCAACAGTTGCTAATTTAAAGGGGCATCATTTTGTGTTTACACATATATATTGTATTCAGCTAATTGGCTTAACTAATTGACACATGACTCTGTGTGTTTGTTGTTAGGATAAATACAAATATATTGATAATGGATTTTTTTTTTTTTGCAGGTTACTGCTGTCAATTTTATTGTGCTTTTTGGGGAAGCAATAAATATACCTCATAATGACCAAAGGCGAGTGGATTTCCTCTGTAAGGTCTAAAGCAGATCACTGCCCGTCAGACAAGTAATCCACTACCAGTCGTCAAACTTGGTTTCTTGCCGTTTCTCTATTCCTTATTTGTTTGATGTCGTTTCCCCTTTGTTGCTGTTGTTGGATTTTTTTTTCCAAGGCTTGAAATCATGTTGCAGAAGGCCAGTAACACACGGCCGAGGCGAGCCTTTCCGAAGGAAAAAGGGAGCAGTGCTTTCCGCACCGGGTCGCTGAAAGTTCCAGCGATATTAAAAACGCCGTTGTTGCCCGTGGCAGGGAAAATAATGGCAATAATGAACGCCTAATTGCTTCGGGTGGAAGGCGCCTTCGCTTAGCTGAGAAGATCCCTTTGTACGGCAGCTGGTACAGCTCGCAATGAGGGGGTTTGAAGCTCTCCCCTCCGCCCTGGCTTCCCGCGGGGGTGCGGGGCGGCCCGCGGAGCCGGGCGGAGAGGGCAGCGCCGACCCTCCGGCCGGGGCTCCCGCCGCTAGGCGCGGCACGGAGCCGCCCCGCGGAGCTGGGCGCCGCTTCCCCGGCAGACCCACTCGAGGCCGAGTTGGCAAAGTTACCTGGGTGCTCCGTGGGCGCGGGCAAGGGGGCGCGGGAGCGGGCGGCCGCCGCGCTCCTCCCAAACTTCTTGAGCCTCTGTTCTGAGAGACCCGAGACCCGGCTGCACCGGCGCCCCCGACACTGCCTCTGCTGCTGTAGCTGCTGTTGTTATTATTACCAGCGCTGCTATTATTTCCCAAAAGCCACACTCCACAGCCGGGGGTTTGGGCTTTTTTCCCGGGACTTGAGGAAGCGACCCAGCACTCAGCCGGGGCGCTTCTTGGGGCTGTTTTGGCGAGCCAAGTTTCCAACGTGAACGAGCGTGTTTACGTGGGGGTTTCCCCTCACACTCCTTGTAAGAAAAGCTGACGGGAGACGAGTTTTCCCCTCGGCGAGCCCCTTGCTCCGCGGTGTCCCCTGCGCCGGCAGCGGGTCCCCCCGAGGCGAGCCGGGCCGGCCGCGGAGCGGCGGGGGCCGGCGCGGCTCGCTGTCCCCTCCGGCCCCCTGGGGCTGCGGAGGGACAGCGCGAAAGGGCCCGATCCCGCCCCGCGGTACCCCTACTAGAGCAAGGACTGAAAACAAGGCCCTAAACTCCCTCGCTACCGAGGGATTTTTTGCTCACCCCGGGGACAAAATGCTCGCTGTACTTCCTTTCCTCGTACACTTCCTGACATGGGGAAGATAACAAAGGGGAAAGTTTAAAGCAATAAATATCCCTGATCCGCTTCGCCCTGGGTGTTTGGCTGCATCTGCCGAGCCTGAGCCAAGGCTGAAGCGAAACTGGACTTTCCAGCTCCGCGGCCATGGTCTCGTCTCGGACCGCTCGCTCCCAGCCTGGGCTCTGCCACCTTCTTTTGGGATTCTCCTCGCAGATTTTGAGGATTTATTTTTTCCCCGACTGCCAAAGACTTTACCCCTCTGCCTGTATTTCCCGTTACATTTTACCCCTTTCTGCCTGGATAAAAGTGGGGCTGGTGTAGCTGGCCAGTCCTGTGATAGATTTAGTGCTCTCACATAGGGCTCAGAGAGGGAAAGGATGGCATTTTTTTTAAGCGGTAACACGACTTAATAAGCCGAATCGTATTATCAAGTTATGAAGACTTCCTGGACGCGCAGAAACCCACTGACAGGTTTTCTTACGTTTTGATAGATTTAGTGCTGTTACGGTACAATTCTCCCTCACATTCAGTAGCTAAGACTTTAAGATTAAAGATCGCACACCTCTAGATGAATCAAAGCCTACACTCCGGAGCAGCTAATACATTTCATGATTGATTTCCCCCTGCACTGCTTCCAGTTTCAGCCTCATGTGAAACCCGTTTCTCCTCTCCGCACATTGCACTGGCACAGCTTTGACGTGCTAGCCGGATCCCGCAAGGCAGTGAGAGGAAGTTTGTATCTTGCGAGTCTCAACCCAGAATCTTTTTGAAAGACATCCTTCTGGCCCAAAGCGCTCTCAAGAAAAGTTTTAAACTGCAACTAACTGAAGTAGCCTTTTCGTTTGCCCAGGTGGCGAGGCCACACCGAGCCATCGCGATGTAGTGGAACAAAAATAACCTCCCAACGGGAGTCAGAATAGCCTTGTGTGCAGGGACTTTGCTGTCGCTCAGTGTTAGGTCCGAAGGTCTAAGCCCCGGGGCGTGCCCCAGGCAGGCTGGCGTACCGGCAGTGCCCCAGGCAGGCTGGCGTTTGGGAGACCCACCAACCCCATAAGCCGGGAGGGGGACCCCGCTGCCCCGCTCGCACTCAGGACTCGGCCGCCGCAGCCCAGTTCGGAGACTGCAGCTCTCGTCGGCAAAGGCGTTCAGTCCAACCCGTAAGGCTGTCTTCCTTCCGAAACCAGCAGTACGTCTTTATTTCCCAACGCAGAGTTTGTTTTTCTTTTTCTCTTTTTCTTTTTTCCACTCTCGAGCCCTTGTAGCTTTTATGGCTAAGCAAACTCAGGACCAAATCGATAACTGTTATTTACGGAATGGAAAGGGTTAATCGCCGCTGTCGCTTTGGGGTTTGGTTTAGGTTTTTTTTTTTAGTTCCCTTCCCTGCAATGCATATAATCTCATTTGAGCCCCTGAACGTGGTGAAAGCGACTGACTGTTGTACAGAAACACCGACTTTTAGCAGAGTCCTGCAGTCCCCTTCTCAAAAGTAAATAAATAAAAAACAAGAAAAAAAAACAAGAAAAGGTATAATTAACATATGCTTTCGGAAGTGTCTCAAATACGTATAAATCCCGTTTTATGCCTTCCCATTCACGTGTATATTGATATCATAAAAGAGAAATCCTTCGGCAGGATTTTTCTCTAAATACCTTATTCATTGAAACTGGCAGTTCCACTCATTATTCCACTCCCTTAAACTCGATTCTGATGCTGGCTAAATATAGAGCTTCGCCTTCCTGGGAACGCGAATCGAATACACAGTAAGCAAATCAGTAGCACAGGAGGGGAAAAAAAACCTTGATCAGAGCCCTCCTTTTCTTCCCAATCCTGGTTTGTTGGGGCGGAGACAGGTTTCTCGCTTATTGCACATCATTTGCAAGGATCAAGCCTAAAATGCAATCACCTCTCCTAGAAGTAGTAGGTTAAAAAAAAAAAGTTAGGGGGTGGAGGTTAATAGAATTAAAACCAGACTGACTTATTTTCGAACAAAGGTGTATCACTGGGAAATGAGATGCATTATTTCAGAGCTAGGAGGGGCAAAATAAACTACATATATTTTAATCAGGACACATTTTAAAATTAAATGCAAACGTCTTTGGGGAAGAATGCATAGAACGGAGTACAGAAAAACACCTTCCATATTTAAGTCTCCCATAAAATCCAAGGATTCTTTTCTCGATCACTGCGATTAGACTCTTTTTTTGTTTTGTTTTTTGTTAATTACCTACGTTCGGGTTTTTTGCCAATTCGCAGTGCGTCGAGGTCACCCTGGGGACCGGCGGGGTGTTGTTTCTCAGCATGCCACGTTCAGCGGGGATTATTTTTGCAGAATACCACGCAGAAAGGCACAAAAGGTCAGAAACGCGCCTATCCTGGCGGAGCCGCGGTCGCCGCCCTTGGCCAGCAGAGGTCGCCGCTGCGCCCGCGCGGGCAGTGCGCCGGGACGCGCTCGGCCGCCGGGTGCGCCCTGCGCCGCGGCCCGCGCAGCGCTGCGCCGCGCAAGGCTGAGCGGCGGGCGGGGGCGCGCCTCTCCGCGCACCCCTGCCGGGGACGGGGGGAGAGGCCGGCTCCGGTGGGGGCGAAACGGTGACGGGAAAGATGAAGTCCGCTCGCTGCGGCTCTCACCCTTGTGGATGGCCAAAAACCCCCGCCACGGTGGTTCTAGACACCCGCTAATTTCAAGTACGGAAAATACCTTTCCGCGTGAGACTAAGCGCGCAGCGACGGCCGCGGAGGAGGCAGCTGGGCCAGCCTGAAGGGCCGGAAGGTGCGTGGCCGGCCGGTGCGGGACTGGCGCGGCTCGGCGGCGCTCGCCCTGCCCGTGCCAGCCAAGCAGGGGAGACATCAGAGCTCGAGTCGTTCAAAATGAAATTGCCCATTACTAAGGGTTTGCCCCAACCACGTGTCAGGCTGTGTGGAATTGCCAGCATCAGCACTAATTCTTGATAATTGCTTCTTGGTGTACTCAGCTAAAACACAGCAAAATAAATTACGTATTAATATATATGTACAGAGAGAGAGAGGGAGATAAAACCCATATATACCTATACATATATACACATTGCTGGTCTCTCCGAAGTACAAATGATTAACTGGTAAAGTTGCATTTCCCACTGTTTATTTAAACGTCGAATATGTAAAGTAATTGTGTGTGTTTACAACCATATCTTTACCTCTTGACACTATCTTGAGATCGTTTCAAGACAGCTTAGTTATCTCTGCAAGTGGCAATGCTGGGTCCCATTTCTTGTTTGAAATAAACCGGAGGGTGACTTGCTTTCTGAGAACTGCAAAGGAAAACATCTTGCAAACTAAGTTAGGACTCCAAAGAGACCTCGTGTTCAGTAGCTGTCTCATCAGCAAATACAAGTTTCAGAACTTTGTCTTGGCTGTTTCATTGCAACAAGATTTCCCCGTGAGTATACATTCTGCGTAAACATGGCTTAGACTTTCTTTCACCAAAACTCTAGCCTCGTCGCTTGCTTTTAAAAAAAAGAGGACTTCAAAAAAATATGTATTTTCCTGATGAGTACTGATTGGAGGGCACTTAAATACTACGTTGATGAGGGCGGTGTAACAGCCCATATGGAACAGAACACAAAAATGGGATCTAAACAAACTCTGAGGGGATGTTTAAAATGGGGGAGGGGGGGTCAGAAGAGTTTGTAGTGGACACGGTCGGAAGTGGGTACAGCTTTACCTACAGGTTAAGAGAAATTCACCGCGCAGCGTAATTGGAGACTGCCGGGGGGGGGATGATTACACAAAGAAATCCGTGCCCACGGAAAAGTTGGATCTGGGCAAATTTGGGAAGCTTTCAGACAACCGGCTGCTGGCCGGTGCGCCGGCGCACAGCGGGGCGCAGGCTCCGCGCCGCCCCGCGTCCCGGGCCGCGGTGCTCCGGGCTGGGCTCCCCGCAGCACCCCCCGGAGCAGCGCCGCGCGGCCGCGCAAACTGCGGAGTTCGCGGCTTCTCTCTCCTTCCTTAATGTGAAATGTAAAGGATTCTCCACTGCGAGAGGCAGAAGTTCTTCACTTTTCCGTGCGTGAGTCTCCCTTACCGGTCAGACTAGGAAAATAGCTAAACATAGAAAATATTCCTACTTAAAATTAAAAGCAAAAAAAAAAAAAAAAAAAGGAAAGAAAGGAAGGAAGAAAGAGAGAAAAAACGAAGGAAAAGGCTCTAAAAGGGATTGGAAAAGACGTTAATAGAATGGAGGGAGTGTTGAGAGACAATTTAAGGTAAGCATTTGTTGTACCTCCTTCGAGCTTATGTTTAACAGAAATGTATGAAGCTTTTATCCACAATTTTAAGGGAGAAGGAGACTGGAGGAAAACATAAACAATCACATCTTGTAGCCGGAGCTATACGCAGCCAGTTTGTCCTGCCACTGCCTGCTGCGGGTAGCTTCGCCTAATCAAACCGGAGCAATTCCTCCCGCCTAGGAAAGATAAATGCTAGGAAAGGAAATAGCTGGATTAGCCCCTCTCCCGCCCCCCAAAACATGGAAATTGTAAATATGGCATAGCCAACCCAGGGAGGGGGAAGGGATGGAGGAGCATAAATGGGGCCGGGGAGGGAAAATGAAAGGTGTGACGGGAGATAAGCAGGAGAAACGAAGGAAGAGCGACAAGAAGAAAGTATAAAGGGAAATACAAATGAGGAGCGAAAAAAAAGTTGCCTCCGCGAGCCCGAGCCGGGGCTGCCAGGGCGCGAGACGCTGAAATATGATAATCAGAACAGCTGCGCCGCGCCGCCCGCAGCCAATCGGCGCCGGGCGGGCGTGACGTCCCCGCGCCTGACGTCAGGCCAATGGCGAGCGGGCTGAGTTGGAGCAGAGAAGTTTGAGTAAGAGATAAGGGCGAGGCGAGTGCCCGGGCGAGCAGCGCCGAGTCCGGCACCGCCGCGCGCCACCGCCGCCACCACCATCACCGCCGCCGCCACCAACACCGCTGTCGCCGCCGCCGCCGCCGCCGCTGCTGCTGCTGCTGCTGCTGCTGCTGCTGCTGCTGCCCCGCGCGGCCGAACCCCGCCGCCGCCGAGCCCCGCCGCCAGCCCCCTCTGCGCTCCGCAGCCCTGACAGTGTTTCCCACGTTGGTGGTGGCGCTTTCTTTTTTTTTTTTTTTTCCTCCTTCATTTCGAGTCTCTATTTTTTTTTCTTTTGCTATTATTGTTATTGCTACTTTTTGTTTTTCTTAGCGACAGCTCTCAAATCTACTTTGGGGTCTTAAAACGAAACCGTACACCATTTCACTGTGGACATTACACCCTCTTACAGATATGGGAGACATGGGAGACCCACCAAAAAGTAAGGCGGAATTTTTACCGTTGTTGGAATAAATGTGCTGTCTATTGTAATCGTCTCAGGCAGGAGAACTGCTAAAGAGCTGAACTTCATTTGAATGGTAGAGAAGGTGCCTTTTGTTGCCATGCCTGCATGCTTGCTGTGTTTTAACCTCGTAGCCTTGTATGTTAATAGCCTGGGGTCCTGCTCTGTATTAAAGTTTGGGGAGCAGGCAGAATCTTTATGGGATCTCCAGCCACGGAGCCTTAAATTATCTTCGTGCTAGACTGCAGTGAGGCTGCCTGACGATCCAGCACCTAGTCTGTCTAGGGGAATTAGCATTAGACTTGCAAAACAGAGCAAGTGACAACCGTTAATGATGCTTGTTCTTGCTAGCAGGCTCGAGTCCCGTCTTCTATGGCAAAGGGCTGAATGGGAAGCGCACCCAGCCACGCGTTCAACGTTTCCAATCAGAGCCTCTTAAAAATGAAATCAAACATATAGATACTCGCCTCGTAGGGAAAGGAATCCAAACCAAGAAACAATAAAATAAAAATAAAACAACGAGGGAGTTTGGAGTTTTGATTCCGTGCAAGGCTTACGAAATGAGGACCTCCACCCTGAAGACTGTTCACATCTACATTTTAACATATGTTCCGCCTCCTTCCTAGACGAGGCAAGGTTTTGATGGCACACTTCAATTACCATCCAAAACTGTAATACTCTTAAATAAAAGAACAACAACAACAACAACAAAACCACTCCCAGAGTACGCCCTATAAGGGAACGACACTAAAAGTGTGTTTATCTCTGTAGGAGAGTAAACGGTTAGTCAATCATGTATTTATTTTCATTTCAGAAAAACGTCTGATTTCCCTATGTGTTGGTTGCGGCAATCAAATTCACGATCAGTATATTCTGAGGGTTTCTCCGGATTTGGAATGGCATGCGGCGTGTTTGAAGTGTGCAGAGTGTAATCAGTATTTGGACGAGACCTGTACGTGCTTTGTTAGGGATGGCAAAACCTACTGTAAAAGAGATTATATCAGGTACGCCATTTACGTTGTTTAATTCTTCGGTGAGATTTTTTTTTAACTTTATAAATCTGAGAGAGGTAGGAAGAGGAAAAATATTGAGGAAGAGGGTGAAAGGACAATTGTTATATTTTTAAGTAACTGCCCCAAAGGTAAACGGAAAAAAGTTCGAGACGTCAAAAATTTTTATTGCGTAAATTAAAGTGCAAATCTCTGTATAAATGCAAAAACATTCGGAAACAACTAGAGATTGAGACCCTCCTGAGGATTTTGGCAATGTACCCTGTGATTCTGACAAAGTGGGAAATAGTATGCAAGAGTGTTTTCACTAGTGTAGGGATTATAAGCAACACGGAACTGATCGTTTTTAAACACAACCTGAGAAATGCATCTCTGTGTTTTGCAAAGGCACAATGGCATTCATAAGAAAGGCACTTCAAGCATGTACGCTGTAAAAATAAATACATGGGCAAGTATACCTGTTTAAACTAGGCCCACAAAAAAAAAAAAAACAACAAGACAAAACCAAAACAAAACCCAAGTTTCTTTTAGAAGGAAGGATCCATTTATGGCAAGGTTAAGACCTAGTCTGAAATGTTTCTTCTCTAAAAAACTGACATTTAATCTTTTTAAATATTAACCCCTTTGGTGATATCTGACTGCCTTTTCTTTCTTATCTTATCTGTACTGATGAATTAGACAGAGCAGATCAAATTGCCCATCATCTGTTCGCGAACAATTGGGTATATTTAGATAATGGAACCGCTTCCTTCCTCACATTAAAATCTGGTAACTGATAAAATGTGAGAGTTGCCAATCCTGACACTATAGAGAAACCAAAGCAGGAATTTCGAGTGTGTTTATTATTTGTACTCCTGGGTCATGGCGATCCGCTTTAGTATCGTCTACTGGGTTTGCCAAACCAGAACTTTGCACTGAGGTATGGACACTGTTTTGTTTACAGAAAGTTTCGGAGCAGATATCTCCCACCTAAGACACCTTTCTAATTTCCTTGTAATTCTGAATTAAAATAAAGAAAATCTTTCGTTCTCCATTGCACAATTCACAAGCAGATCGTTCCTTTAAGGCATATTATGAGATTATTCTAAAAGTTTTACTACGATGAAAAACAACCCACTCTTTTTTGCATTACTTTTAAATGCCCTTTGGAAAGGGTGCTTTTAAGTGTCGTCCTTTCACTAATTTCAAAAGAAACAAACACGTTTGAGACTGAGATGTGCTTACTTACCTCTTGCGAGAAATCAGCAGGCATAATTTAAACAAAAAAAAAAAAAGCATATTTGTAAAGTTTCTACACAATATGCTTCGTTTGCTACAATATTTAAAATAAGAGATATATATTATGTGTAAGTCGGCTTTGATTTAGACTCTGAGCTAATATATAATTGTGAGACACTTGGGCAATCCCCCCCCCAACTTTTGTACCTATTAATTCATAGACTTGGCAGTTGCTCTGTTCTTTTGCAGTTTAGCCATCTTTTTTTTTTTTCACAGAACGTTATAATTTGGAAGTTGGTATATCTGAATATAAGCTGAGTACACCTCTATAGACAAAAGGTCTGAATAAGCACCTACATAACCATATATACCCACAAATATATATCGCAGATTATCTCTAATGAAGTGGAAAGCAGAGTGTATGAATATTAGCTCAATTTTAAGAGCAGCTTCTATGGTTATGTGGATTGCATACCTGTATGTATGTGTGTTTGTATGTGTGTGTGTGCGTACATATATACTTGCGGAATTATGTTAATTTCACTTAATGCCAAGGAAGTTGGCTAAGGAATATTCGGTGGGAGCCGAAGCTGTGCAGCTGTAGAAAAGCGAGCTGGCGCATTTTCTCTTGTTCATCTACTGATGGGTGAACTGCTCCCTCGCTCCTCCACGGGAGACGAGGAGCCCCGCCACCCGCTCCAGGGTGTAACCCCAGAAACCCATTATTTTCTATGTGGAGTTGTCAGCGAGAAGTTTCCCTTTCACTCGTGCTGGAAGGCTTGAGCTCTCGGTTCAAGGTGGGAGCGTGCAGAAGGAAAGGGGAAGGAGCTGTAAGGCTGAATTATGAGGCGGCTTCTACAGCCAAAGCATTGAAAATGCATTTTAGCCAGGGGGCGGGGGGAGGCGAGTTACACTAATCTATATGTGAGTGTGCATATATATATAGACGGGTGTGTGAGCGTGTGTGCATTTATTTGTATATAGAAAAAACGTAGTGGAAAAGGGAAATGGTCCCTAGCAGAGCCACCTCGGCTGTGTCCTGAAGGGTGAGCTGCCGGGACCCCGAGCGCGCCTGTAGCGGCAGAAGTCAGGAGGGGGTTCCGCACAGAGATAACAGCCTTTCGCGAGGCTAGCATGTTTGTGTAAGGGAAAGCAACGTCAGGGTCTGCCAGCCTCGCCTTTCCCCATTGCACCCGGGTGGTTTGGTTCAGCTCCGGGCTAGGCTAGGTCAGGACCGTCCGCTGTCCCAGAGGGAGGGAGAGGGCAGGGATGTCCCCTTGCCAGCGCGAGCTCTAGGGTGAGAGGAAAAGGTGGGCATCTCCTTGGGAAAGGGGATTTTCCGTTTTTGTATTTCTCCGCATCCCTTTCTCCTTCCACTCCCGCCGCCCCCTTCCTTTCCCCTCTCTGCTCTCTGGGGTGTCCGGATCCCCGCTGCCTTTCACAGCAGGGGTATCTGGGCACTGGCAGTAACCGAATCCGTTTTATTCCTTTCTCCTGGCTTCTGTATTTTAAAGGCTTGTTTAACTAGTGAGCTGCGTGTGGCGCGTTTAAGTGGGGCCACGGGGCTGCCCATGAGCGGGAGTGAAAACCTCTCTCTCTCTTTTTTTTCCTTCCTTTCTTTCTCTCCCCCCCCCCACTCCTCCCTCACCCTCCCCTCCCCCCTCCCGTGCTCTCCCTCCTTCCCTCCCTTCTTCTTCTTTCTGGGCCGGGCCCTGCTCAGGTTATATGGCATCAAGTGCGCCAAGTGCAGCATCGGCTTCAGCAAGAATGACTTCGTGATGCGCGCCCGCTCCAAGGTGTACCACATCGAGTGCTTCCGCTGCGTGGCCTGCAGCCGCCAGCTCATCCCCGGCGATGAATTCGCGCTGCGGGAGGACGGCCTCTTCTGCCGGGCGGACCACGACGTGGTGGAGAGGGCCAGCCTGGGCGCGGGGGACCCCCTCAGCCCCCTGCACCCCGCCAGACCGCTGCAGATGGCAGGTACTGCCCCGGCCCGCCCGGCCCCGGCCCCGCTGCGTGCGGCGCGGCGCGGCGCGGCGCCGCCTCCCTGCCGCTCTCCGCCTTTCCCGGCGCCTTGCGGGGAGCCCCGGCGGCACCGGCACCTCTCCCCGCGCCGGCTGTGCCGTGCGGCAGCGCCCGGGTGCCGAGGCAGACGCGGCCCTGGCGCCCCGCGGGGCCGCCGTGCCCGAGGGCAGGCAGCGAGGCGGCGCGCACGCGTGTCCGGGCGGCCCCCGCGCGGGCGCGGATCCCACGCCGCGGCCGAGCCGGGGGGAGAAAAGGCTGGCTGTAAAGTACACGGGGGGTGGGACACAGCTGACCGGGGCCTGCAAGCCGGGGTCTTGCCGAGGTCCGCGTCCCCCGAGCAACTGTGCGCGTCCAGCGCTCTAACAGGGCGGTGGGTGCCTCAGTTTCCCCCCGGGACGGTTGGAAGCCAGATCCCTTTTCATTCAGCACCGCGGAGCATGTGGAAAAGCTGTTTTAAGCACTGGTGGAAGCAGAGTCCGAAAAGAGGTAGACTTCATAACTACAGGCGAGCACACAGGCTGTAATTTAAAACTGTCAACAAGCTAATCTTCAGTAATTGCCTTTTAAAGTGACTCTGCCTTCTTGAAACGTTTTATGTGATTTGATGAGAATTTCTTCTTAAAACTCAGCATTGTTACTTCAGACTCGACACACCTTATAAGTTTACTTACACTTTTAGTTCTCGACATGTGCCTTAGACGCTCAGGCACATGAGCTGTAGGAAAAAGCACGTCTCTCACAGGCAAGTAAGGTTAGACAAAACAAGGCTGGCAGGGAACATTGCTGTGCAAGCAACTGTAACTCGAAAAGTTATTTACAAACACAACTGTCTTTAAACGGGAGCGTATCCCGCTTCTGAACTGCTTTCAAGTGGCATATCTATGTATAGCAAAAAATCACGTAGCCGATCGGTACAGAATTTTAGAGAGATTGTGCGTGCTCCCCGTAGCGTGTTTGTTCATGTCTCATAAAGGCATAGGTGTCTGCAGGCACAACGTTGCTAATATTTGAAGCATTCTTATTGTCTTCATCGAAGTTACCGTTTTGTTGTTAGAATCAGAGAAGTCGAAAACCGATTGTACAAAACTGAACACCTTTGAATATTAGCCAGCCATGCTTTTAGGGGGGAAAAAAAAACAGTAGTGTTTTTATTTTTCCCTTGACTGGATCAAATTACATCTAGATAGCTATAGCTACATAATACACTGAAGAATAGCAGAATCACACGAATATTTTTAGCTCTTGATGTGGCAGTGCCCGTTGTTTTACATTTCTTGACTCTTTCCATGAGTTGCGAGGCTTGCTCCCCTTTTAAAGAATAGGCTAAACATTAGTATTTTTAAATGTTCATCAAAAATTGACATAAATTCACCTGGCACCTCCACCTTCTAAAATAGACCCCTGCCTGCCGAGCTCTCGGAAACGGGGCTCTCATGAGATTCTCTGCCACGATTATGGTGCAGCGGATTTTGGCTTGTTTTGCTTTGATTGGAAGCATCAAACTGCTGAGTGCTGTTGCACGTTATTGTAGCCTCTGGCAAAACTGAGTTAGATCCAGCAAGCAAGAAGCAGACTCGAATTAAGATTAATTTTAAAAGTATTCTTTTATTAATTTTCGGGCCAAAAATCTGTTTTGGTGATTTGTCATGAAATAAGTACATAAAATCCTCCCCCTCCTTTCCTAGCACACGTACACTTTAGCGATCTCTCCCTTCCCTGTCAAAGCTCATACAGGTTCAAGCTTCTGTCATTAAAGGTTTTAGGGAGGGGGGTGGTTTGTTTTTGCAAATTAATTATCTCTGGAGTCAGAAATGTCAGTCCTGTCACTCCACCAGCGCATAAAGAAGAGGAGGCTGCAGGAGCTCTGATGGAGCTGACTGCTTGAATGGCCTTTGAAAGAGGGTTCATCACCACCACCCCCAACCGCCTCCCCTTAACCCACCCGCTTAAATTCATAGCCTCTGCAACTCCCTGCCTCCTACTTATGGGGATCCTGTTCCTTCCTTCCCCTTCCCTTACAGCAGAACCTATCTCTGCCAGACAGCCAGCTCTGCGACCCCACGTCCACAAGCAGCCCGAGAAGACCACCCGAGTCCGGACTGTCCTTAATGAAAAACAGCTTCACACCTTGAGGACCTGCTACGCTGCCAACCCCAGACCCGATGCCCTCATGAAAGAGCAACTGGTAGAAATGACTGGTCTCAGCCCGAGGGTCATCAGGGTTTGGTTTCAAAACAAGCGATGCAAGGACAAAAAAAGGAGCATTATGATGAAGCAGCTTCAGCAACAGCAACCCAATGACAAAACTGTAAGTGGCTTCAGCCTCTGACCTGTACGCAGCCTTCCTTCCCGAAGGAGAAACGCATAGGCTAAGTCCAGCCTGGTCAGCCTTTGGGGGCTGGTTTGACGCTTTTGATTTTGTGGGAGCTCCGCTAAAACAAACAAAATAATACAGCTTAAATATTATCTGTTCGTTCTGTTATCAGTGCAAGTAAAACAGAACACAGCGAGAAGCCGATATAGGTGGCTCAAGCGAGCACATGTCTTTTTGCGAGGCTGAGGAGTTGGTGTGGATTAGACTAACTTCTCTGCAGCATGAACTGTGCCCTGCAGAGCTTATGGGATGTAATAAGTCTAGCCTTGTATAATATTTATATTGCAAATGCGAAGGACTCCTTGAGAGGAAAAAGATGCATTCGCTCTCTTCAATGGTTTTACACAGGAGTAAACCCAGAAGTAAAACCCAGGAGTAAAAGTGAAATCTGATGTATTTTCTTAGCACTTTATATACTGTAATTTGTATGTATGTGTCTGCCAGTGCCTGTACTGTAGAAAAAGAGGAATTTGATAGAAAGGTTTGGAATTGTTATCGTGCATACAGATTATTTAATATATAGTTCTTGCGTAGAAATATACGGAGTTCTTGTCTGTGGGTTTTTGCGCGTGATGCAAATAAGCAGAAAGCGCTGGATTCAGCATAGCAAACTGGCTGTCTCCATTTTAAAACAACTTTTTCTTTTCTGTTGTTTTTAGCCCACTTGAAGAAGAGTCTGTTATTCTCCCTCTGTATATTGACTGACCTGAGAATGACTATTAATTCATAAGGCTGCCTAGTTAAGTGGAATTTAAGGAGTTTCATTTTACCCTGTTGGAATGCAATAAAACATGATGTTATTAACTCGCCTGAACAATCTATTCGTCGAGGCTTGGAGTTTTTTTGTACACAGTGGCTGTAACACAGGGCATACTGGGAGGGCTGGGGTTTTCTTTTTGCTTGTGTTTTTCTTTTTTGAAAGAGAGCGGTACTAACGCACCCCAGGTTTACCGTGCGTCGGATATATGATCCGGTTAAGGTCACGCAGAACAAAACCAGCCTGGATGCAAGATAGAAAGGCGGCATGATTAACCATTTCTTGTGCCGAGCCGTGCATCGGCAGCCAAGATAAGAGTGCTCGCTTTAAGATTTTTTTTTTCTTTTTTATGCCTTGAGAAAAATACGAGGATTAAAGGGAAAGAAAGTAAACTTCCACAGTGATAAATGCAGCGGGTAGAAATAGGCTGACCTGGAGCAGAATAGAGTAAGACATTCACAGCAGATTAACAAAGCAAATACAAGCGACTGTATAGATAAGATAGAAAGCAGTTTATTGACTCAGCGTTTATATACAATAAAGTTAACCAAGCTCATTAACATCTTTTGCTGGGCTGTTTACAGAATATCCAAGGGATGACAGGAACTCCGATGGTGGCTGCTAGTCCTGAGAGACATGATGGTGGTTTACAGGCGAACCCAGTGGAGGTGCAGAGTTACCAGCCGCCTTGGAAAGTACTGAGTGACTTCGCATTGCAGAGTGACATAGATCAACCTGCTTTTCAGCAACTAGTAAGTGTCAGTTCCCAGCCTGAATAGGCCAGTGTCTACCCGGGGGCAGAGCCACTGGGGATTCTCTAAAGCTGATGGATGCCCTCAGAGAGATGAAGCAATTCAGACTAGCCGAGTTTTCCTGAAAGTACGAGGTGGGCATTATGACAGCGCAACAAATGCAACTGATTTAGCAGGGCTTGATGCAAAAGCTACCGTAGTCAACAGCAATGTTCTTGTTGATTTTAGAGGGATCTGGATAAGGCCTAGCCCAAGTCTGAAACTAATTCAGCTTACATACTCCTGAAAACCGAAAGCACCTCTACCCAGAGAACAAAAACATTCTTCATGTGTCATTTAATTTTATGTATATTTATGTCCAATTTCTAAAATTCGACTCCCCTCCTCTCCGCCCACCAATTTCAGCTATAAAATGTAGGATGGATTTTAAATATGTGATTGCAATGTCAGCCTGTATCCTATAGCCTATGTTCTTGCTTTCTCACAAAAACATGAACAGCTTAATTAAATCGTTGAAATCCTTGTTTTACGCATGTACCTCTGGATATAACTTTGTGTAGATATAGGTACAGATATATACACATACATAGGTATATATATGTAAACATAAATATATACATATATTTTATATATATATCTGACATATATCTGTTGTGCTTCGGAAAGGGAATTGTTAGTACATAGTCACGTGCAAAAGCCAAACAATATGATAAATTGCCTTAAGCCAAAAGAAAACAGACATTTTAGAATAAATTCTGTTCTTAACTCACTTCCTTATGCCTACGTCATTTGGCAGCTCATATGGGACCATATCATCTGCAATACTTAGGCCCAACAAGGTGAATTAAGGACAGAAGTTCAACCTTAACTCAATTTCCTGGCCTAAGTGTGTTAAAACCAGATCTTTAAAATAATAAGGTACGTTGTGTATGGTTTTTCAGTGATTCCAAATAATAATTAATGATGCAACATTAATATTTAGACCCTTTTTGATTGGTTGGGCATTTTTCGTCAACATGAATTGATGAAAAATAAAGGTTTGTAACCACATCAACAAATGTTTTCAGATCGTTTCAGCTTAGTATCCCACTCTTCTCCAGGATTCTTTTTTTGCCTAGTTGCAGGCTGCCGAGCACTCCCTCTGGCACGCCGCCGTGCTCACTTGCATGCCCTGGAGCACAGCAGCAGGACTGCTTGCAGCATCTTTCCTCTAGAGCAGCCGCTAGTTTTCCTGCTTTAATCAAGCTGTCAAGCAGACTCAAGAAAAATTGATCTCCTTTGGCTACCTTACTTTTTGTGCCTTAACAGAACAGGAGACTTCAAAAGCTTTGATGCGATGTTTTCTTAAAAAGTAGCTCTAAAAGCAGAAATGAAAGTGGGTATCCCAAATACACACACACACATATGGATAGATAGATGGATATTACTGTATTTTTGGCCTCATGCAGACAAATAGTTAAAGAATTGTGGACAGAACAGATAGATCAGCGACTATTCAAGGCACTGTTTGCACGTCTCTAATCTGGAAAGGGCCTTAATCACTGGATGGGCCAGCTAAATAGGTGCCAAGGAATTGTGTGTGGCTTAGCCAGGCTCCACCCTTCAAATCTCTCTTCCCAAGGCTGAGCCTGAACTAATGGGAGCTGCGGGGCATATTATAGGATGGAGAAGCATCACCTTTTATTATCCAACTAACTCTTCTTAGACAGAGATGCCACCCCTTCCAAGGAGCACTTGGACCACAAGGATGGCTTGTTTAAAGGAAGGTATCTTCTGCTCCTGGATATTTGTTCCAGGTTTATTTTAGTATGTGCACAAAAGGGGAAAAAGTAACCTTGGAGTCTAGTGTCAGAAAACGCATGATGAGCTCCTAAATAATTGACTAGAACATCCTGTTGGGATCGCCACTCTTGCAAGATGTGGAAGAAGGCCTCATTAAAATGGTTGTTTGTTTATTTGCTTGATTTTTCTTTTTCTTTTTTCTTTCTTTTTTTTTCCTTATCTGCTTTCTTCGGTTATTTGACCGAAGGCCTGAAGAAGATTCCAGTGAAGTCAGTGGGGAAACTAAACAAAGCAACAAACAGTCACACAGCCTCCTGTTGAGATGCATGAGGCCATTCGGCTGCATGCCTGTATATTTATTTTTTGCATTCTTTTTTACCTCGACTGCTATTTTTCTCTAATTGTTACAGTAGTAACAATTCTTTTTCTTATTTTTTCTTCCTTTTTTTTTTTGGCAGGTTAATTTTTCAGAAGGAGGACCTGGTTCCAATTCTACTGGAAGTGAAGTAGCATCAATGTCCTCTCAGCTCCCAGATACACCCAACAGCATGGTAGCCAGTCCTATTGAGGCATGAGGAACATTCACTCAGATTTCTTTTGTTGTTGTTTCTGCCCTTACCCTCACCCCTACTGGAGAGAGTGGGAAAGTGATCACGCTGGGACTCCAAAATTTAGGGGGAAAATTATTTAACAGCCCTGTAATGAACCTAGCAAAGAACCGCTCCATGAAATGAACGGAGTCTTGTTTGAAACGACAAGGTAATATGGTAGCAACACTGTGAAGACAATCATGGGATCTTACTAGAATAAATATAAAACAAAACCCCGCGCTATTCAATGATCAGAGGAGGATCGAAAAGACGTTTTCAAAACATAGAGGATTTGTACTCGTGGATCTCAAAAAAAAAAAAAAAGTGAATAAATTCTTATCATTTGACTGCACATCTTAGAGAGAAACCAAGGTAGAGGGACTTTCCATCTAGGCCATCCTAACCCGAATGGTGCTGTTTCTATATTGGTCATTGCCTTGCCAAAAGGAGCTCCAGTAGGTTTTCCATCATCAGGAAAGAGACAATTTAGCCCCGCTTTGTTGAAAGATTCATTGCAGGAAGGTGGAGCTGCATTGGTTTGCAATTTTTTTTTTTAGTTGATTCTTAACAAGGTGTTGTTTCCTGGGTCTCTTACAACATGTACTGTAGCGGGGGTTTGATTTTTGTTTGGTTGAGATCCATCCTCTATCAAGTCTTGAAGGGATTAAAAAAAAGGTTTTTGAATTCTTCTTTAAAAACCAATTTATAAAAGCATTGCAACAAGGTATACCTCTATTTTGCCACAAAGCGTCTCGGGATTGTGTTTGAAATGTGTCCGTCCAAGAACCCTCCCCCAAAGACGTGTATAGTCATTGGTTAAAAAGACTGTTTTTCTCTCTTTATCTCTCTCTCTCTCTCTCTGTCTCTCTCTCTCTCTCTCTCTAGAAATAAAGAGAAAAAAAGAAAAAAAGAAAAAGAAAAAAAGAAAAAACCCACCCTATTTGTTTGCTCTTGCATTGCAAAATTATAAAGTAATTTATTATTTATTATTGGAAGACTTGCCACTTTTCATGTCATTTGACTCTATTTTTTTGTTTGCTGAAGTAAAAGAAAAAAGAAAAAAAGAAAAAAAAAGGAAAGGTTGTACCGTGGTCTTTGAATTATATGTCTAATTCTATGTGGTTTTTGTCCTTTTTTTCTTAAATATTATGTGAAATAAAAGCGCCATATGTAGAATTATTATATCTTCAGGACTATTTCACTAAATAAGCGTTTGGAATAGAGAAAATAATAATAATATTATTATTAAATAATGAACAAAGTTCCCTTTTTTAAATATTTACAAGTTAGCAGCTACAATACCTGAAATAAAATATTGCATGCAAAGTAGGTCGTAATTGAATAAAATCAGTGTGATATTTTATTGCAAGTATTAACGACCAGCTTGTAAATTTCAGTTTCAACAACTATATCAGGGCTAGTTTGATGCCTTAGCTTTCAATTGATAACATTAGAAGCTCTCTTCCCCCCCTCCCCTCATCCCTTGCCCTTAAAAGTAATATTACTCTAGGCATGATCTGACATAATGTTAAGACATCTAAAGAACTGAGAGCTCAGGCTTTTTGCTGAGTTCTATTATTTTTTAAAAATAATAATAAAAAGAAAGTGCTGTATACCAAAGCCTCGTTGTTGAGATTGTTGAAGTGACCTGTACTTTAAGTATAAGCTCCTGATAAAAGGGACGCTTTTTGCTTAACAAGTCAAGTATGACCATTATTTATCAGTGTCTGCTGTCAAAACGATTGAAAAATGCTGCAGGAGGAATAGGGTTGAGGGGATATTGCTGTGAAATTGCACGATTGGTGTTCCTTATTTTCTGTCGACTTCCCTCTCTTCACTCCCTCTTTTCTTCCTTTTTTAATTTGCGGGGGAGGGGGTGGTGAAAGCTAGAAACGTGGGCGATTTCTCGGGGAAAAGTAAAGGAAAAAAAAAACACAGAAAAGGGTTGTTTTTTCCTCCAAACCAAGTTTTCCCTAGTGCTCCAGGCCAGCACAAGACAAAGGCTCCCTTTAAAAAAATCCTTAACAACTGGAATATACAGAGATTTTTAGTCTGACAAAGACAAGTTGGTTTGCATGACAGTTACTCCAAAGCCTAATGTTTTCTTAACATAACCTTCTTTTTCCTCCCTCCTCACCATCTCAGCCCACCCTGAGCAAGCTCAGCTATAGAGACAAACCATTTCGACAGTAGAGAGAAAATAAAAAAGGGTAAAAGTCTAATACAAGGATTTCAATCATCCTGATTAGAAACTGGATTCATTTTGTATGCTCAAGTGTAATACATTTTTGAGTACTTGATAAATATTTAAATAAATATGAAATCTACCTTAAACTGTGTGATCAGTAACCCTTGTGTTTTCATGCAGGCTCCGAGGCTCGGCACGACGCCGCGGGGGGCGGGAGGGCGCGGGGTGGCATTTCTGCCCCGTGCGCTAACCTGTGAGTTGTCCGAGCCGTCCGCGCTGGTGGGGGGAAAGGGGGCTCAGGGGCCGAGCCCCACACTGAGGGGGCGGCTCTCTGCGGAAACCCCGTAAAGCCGGGGCAGAGCCGGGGCCTTTGCCTTCCGCAGCGCGGTGGCTACCGCAGGGAGGGCGCGGGGCGGCGCGGTCGCGCGCCGGGAATCTGCGCGCCGGCTCCGCGCCCGGGCCGCGGCGTGCGGCGGCGGGGGGCTGCCGGGGCCGCCGTCCAGCGCGGCGGGGCCGGCGCAGGTCCGTGTGCCGACGGCCGCGCCGGCGGGAAACGTTCATTTCAGCTCTGGCTCCTGGTGCCCGTCCGAGCCCCGCGCTGGGGAGACCGGGCCGGGTCCGCGCCCGCCACGCGTAAAGCGGCGCCTCTCCCCGCGCAGCGTCGGGGCATTTGTGGCAATTTGGTGCTCGACGTGAAGCTGTGACGCGCCGCCGATTTACCCTCCCGTTGCGGAGAGGAAGGGTCCCCCAGCGCCGCGCGGGGCCAGGGCCGCGGAGCGCCCTCCCGGCGCTGCGGCGCTGAGCGGCCCGCCGGGGGCAGGAGTTGGGGCTTTAGGCTGGCAGCGCAGCCTCTCGCTTCTCTTCCTAAATACCTCGGCACGTCTGGGGAGAGCTGCAGCCGAGCTCTGGTTTCTCGGCTAAGGGTGAAAGCCCCCGGCTCTGCCCATCCCTCCGCGGGACACCTATAGCCAGACCCGCTTCTGCTGACCCCCCGGCTGCCCCCGAGTCTCCCCCCGCAAGGCCGCGCCCTCGGGGCCTGCGCCCCGCTGCCTGCGCCCGACCTGGCGGGATGTCCGCGGCGCCCTGCGCCCGGGTGCGCATCCCCGGCCGGCTCTTCTGCACAGACCTGCGGCAAGCTGAGTCATGCCACAGCCTCAAGGGTTGTTTTTTTTAATCCTCCCTCCTTTTTTTCACCCCCCCCCCTTTTTTTTTCCCCACGAAGCCTCATCTTATTTTATTTCTTTTGGGGGATTTTTTTTGGCCTTGGGTTCCCTTTTTCATTTCATGTATTTGTGACATATATGTGTTTCTTCTTCGCTCCCTCAAAACTTTGACAGTTATCTGCTGTGGAACAGATAGAGACAAATTTTTGAGCAGCCATTCCTAGTGCCTTCAGGAAAACACCTCTTCTGAGCTAGGGCAGCAGGATTAGTGCAAACGAGAGAAAAGATCCTTTACGAAATGCTTTTCCTTATGCTATTTCTATGTATGTCCTTATGCTGTTCGTTCTTTTGGATACAGGGGAGGGTGATAATTAACAAAACCGCGTGCCCTGGTTTTCTTCTTGCTGCAGCCTCTCTTAATAATAACAAATAAGGTCTGCTAAGGACTGCTATAATTTCTCTGTGAATTTTGTTTGTACACACAGAGACCAATATTCAAATTCTTCTCATTTCAGTATTTGCACCAGGTTAATTAGCCCTCAGCATCTCCAAGCCGATTTAGAAGCGAAACGCAGAAGAGCCGGGGAGTGTGAATTCCAGCGTTAAGATCTGTCAAATATCTCAACAGTAAGTACTTGACTTTATATACATATGTATATATATATGTATAGATAAATTCACGTTAGGTCACTGAAAAGTGGACAGGAGGGAAGGAATCAGAGCAGCTCCTCCACGTTATCAGTTCGAGGAGGGCTCGCTCACACTTTTGCAAAATTCCCGCAGCTTGAGTGCCAGAAAGCACGAAACGGAACAAAACTGGGTTCATGGGAAAGTAATACCGGGAGGGTTTTAACAATGAAAGTCACGTGCTCAGTCATGTCTGTACGCTTCAAATCCTTAAACTGTTTTACAATACGAGGTCCCGCTGCTGGGCGCTTTGGGTCCTTCAGCGGAGCTGTAAGTAGTTAATAAAGGGGCTGGAAAGAGATCCTGTTTACTGATTGTTTCTGATTGTTGTTTTCTTGATAACAGAGCAAGCCACTGAATGACTGTTTGAGCTCAGGCGCCACAAACATAAACTTAACAGCTCCCAGTGTCCCGGGCCCCGCTGGAGGATCACTCCACACCTCCCGGGACTTGTGAAGCGCGGGCGGGGAAGGCGGCTCGCACGCAGGGGCGGCTCGGTGGGGGCGGGGTGGGGGACGAGGCTCGCCTCTGTGGCCCAGCTCTCCATATTGCACGGTACATGCTCTCATTAGCCAGGGGATGGGATGTAAAATTAATCGGTGTGTTGCCAGAGCCTCTTATCTGTACCGGAGCTTTGGGCAGGGTCTGCGAGATGCACTTTGCAGCATCCGAGATGAGAAAGAGGATGAGGCTTTTACATGAGGTTGCTGTTTCATGTTATTGAATTTTCTGTCCGCGGCTGAGCGTCACCAAACAAGTGCTCTGGGCTTGTTTGGGGCGAGAGAAGGAGGGCGAGAGAGGGAGGGGAGCGGAGCGCCGTCGCGCCCTGCGCCGCTTCCCCGCCAGCGGCGCCGGGCCGGGCCGGGGCCGGCAGGACCCGGCACCAGCTTCGCAAGACAGCCGGGCTCTCTGCTGTTGTGGCTGAATTGATTATCTGTAGCTCAGGATTTCTCCTGGGGGGCTAGGGGGGTGGAGAAGGAAGGAGAAAGGTTGCAAAACAGGATTCTTGCTGGAGTGTCTTTGCTTTTTTGTTTTCTTTTCTGCCGGCAGACAAAACAAGGCAAGGTGTGTTTGGGGGAGAGAGAGGGGGCGGAAAGGTTTTCCAGAAATAAGTGACACGAACCAAACCAGAGCTCGCTTCCTATCTCCAGGCAGACCTCGAGCGGCAATAGGAAGAGGAAAAAAGGGTGTTACTGTGGCTTGCTTTGGGAGGGCTGTTCAGGTCGGTAGATCTCCAAGGCTAATCCAAACAACCCGTTTGACTTGTGAGGTCCGAAGTCTAGACAGAGCTGGTGGCTCGGCGGCTCCTTATCTGGGTTTGGAATCAGCCGAAAGAGACTTTTCTTAATGTCCACAGCAGCACTAGGATCTGCCAGGGCCAGGGAGCCACCGCACCTCACAGACAGGACAACAAATACAGCCACCACCTGGAGGCTTTACAGCCCGCTTTGTTGTTGCAGCGGCGAGCGCTGCGGAGCGCGCAGCCGGCGGCTGCGGCCCTCCCTGCCCTCCGCCGCCGCCGGGCTCGGCCAGCTCCTAGGAGCTCTTCAATAAAACATGCTCTAGTGCTTGCAAGGCAACTGCCCCTTTCGGTCCCCGGGGCACTCAACGCCCACCTCACTGCAGGATGTGGCAGTGGGCGCCTCAGCCCGGCTCTTGCTCAGGAGTGGTGGTGTCCTTTTTTTTTTTTTCCCCCCCTACTGTGTTCGGTTTTATTATTTTTTTTTTCTCTGTTAAAGTTTTGCAGAGAACGGAAAAAAGTGTCCCAACTCACTATTGTTCATGAACATTAAGGAACGATCGAAGCAAATCAATTACGAGAGAGGAAGTAAGTTTAGATACAAGATCTTCTTTGGGAGTAGAAAATTGCCTTCTATATTAGTCTCTTTATGCTGGGTGTGTGGATACTGCAGGCTGTAAAGCTTGTTTGATGCAATTCAGATCAATAAAAGCATTTAACTCAATAGCAAGCAGCGTTCTGGAAAGTACAGAGAAAGAGGCATCTTTTGGTTGGATGTCACTCTATTTATTCATTTGTTTTCTGGAGTTTTCAGCTCTTGGACTGTTGGGCTGGTGGATGCTGGATTTCCGAGTTTCTGAATAGTGAGTGAGTGCTTCTCTACTGTAACGCAAGGCAGCGAATCTGAGCGATTCCTCTCCAAAATCTGTGCTGTTTCTCAATACAGTTGAGTTCAGGGCCATGCTATTGCATTCTGGAAGAAAGGAAGCTGATTGCTGTAACTATGATGCACTGATATGCTATTTGCAGCAGATATTGTAATTGAGTCTGCTAATGTGGAATTATGAAATTTGCCACTGGGTAGGACTCTTTCTCTATGCAATTTAGAAGGTTTGTGGTTTGCTGGTAAGTGCTGTTTTCTAGATTTAGTAGTTGCAAATTTCTTTGTATACAGAGCAAATTATATTGCAAAGCTTTTGTAATAATTTTCTATCAAACACATTTAAAGCATTTTAAACTCCCAATAACTCAGGGAATTCAGGATCAGGAGAGCAACACTTCCCCAGAAAAGGAATCTTAACGATGATCATGGTACTCCTTTTTTTTTTTTTCTCATGGGTAAAACTTAGTGTTTATTTTTATCTGTCACAAATACAAGGTGTTGTTTGAAATGTGTTAAACTTAGCAGGTATATAGAGATAATACTGACGTGTCACTGTGCATGATAAAGTAAAATATGGTGGGAATTAACTTGAAAAGTTTATGAAGGTTCTAACTACAGCCCATAAATTAACCTTTTTTACAAAGATATGATGCTATGTAGAAGAGCTTATAAAATATATGACACTTAAAAAAAAAAACTTCAATATTTGGAGCCCAAAAACTTTTTCTCTAAGTTGAGGACACAAGCTGAGGTCCCAGTCATGGAAATGCTGTCTGTAAGTAATCTGAAGTAATTAATATTAGACAACTATAGTGAATCAGGAATTGCAGGAGCGGACTTACTAGTTTACATAGAGCCTTCTGTGAAGTTTGTGAAAGTTTTGCTGCTAACCTCTCATGAAGCTGGAATGCATAGCATTCAAGGGCAGAGTCCAATTCTCACTGAAGTCAGTGATCAAGATGCCTTGGACATATGGGTATAAAATTGGTGCTGTGATTTCTGTGGGGGAAAAAGTCGTTTTCTTTCTACTATCCCCACTTTTTCATATATGACCTCAAATGACTGTGCAGTTTTCTGTTATAAGAGGAAAAACCCTCTTAAGATATCAGTGCATCACTAAAAGCATCTTGCTTGGTACAGTAATTAGAAACATGAGCCACGAGCTCATCTGAACATGCAGTATATCATAAAATAAAACAGCCACTCCCTGCTTCACTTATAGCCTCCTAAAAGAAATCTTCCTATGTTATGAATTGTCAGGCAGGAAACTGTATACAAATTACTTACACAATATTCTACAAAAAAATACTTTTAGCAAAACTTAACAAAATTAGCCCTCAGCACCTCTGAAATTCTAATTTACATGTGTTTTGCATTCACAGTATGAAGCAAGGAAGATTTTTCAAGATTTGGCTCTGCTTGTGTAACTTGAATTCAGGCTCTTTCTGAGCCAGGCAACTGCCCAATTAGCTGCTACAAAATGATCCTGAATTCCTCGCACATTTTAGGATTTTAAGTGAGCTAAAGATGCAGCATCTCCTTCAGTGAAATGAATTGAGAAACTTTTGCTTTACTCAGATATCTTTCCCCTGCAATAATGTCATGATTTTAGCACTGAAAGACTAGAGCAATTTTACTTATTCAAGCAAAGGTTTTCAGTGTTGGGCCTTTCATTTTCCCTGCACTGCTGAAAACCATGGAGAGTTTTGATAATCGAGTCAGGATAAGCAGGACTGAGCGCTTAGTGACGGGAGACCTCAGATTGTTCTATCACTTTAAATGAAGTGTTTTAGTTCACTTTTCATTCCAGATCTTTTTGACTTACTGTTTAATGTAACTAGGGAGACAAAAAGAAAACAGTGTTCGTACAATATACTCAAGGAACAATATACTCAAGACAGTTAGATGCTTCTGCTTCATCACTTTTTTTAAATGCTAGGTTTTAAAATCTCTGTTGATGTGGTTCACATACTGTTTTTCTTTTAAAGAATCAGTTTTCAAGGCACTTTTGTCTATCATGCCTCTAAGCATAGCTGTTATATGCCCCAGTTAGTTTTTTTTTTTTTCTGAGCAAAGCCGCTTTGCTTTAAGAGACTTTAAGAGAATTACATGTCCTCACTTCAGTTTAGCCCATCCCTTTTCAAAGTCAGCTATCTCTACCAATTATATAATAGCAAAGGCAGGAACTCTTAGGTTATTGTGATGACCCATCACACACCATATTTCTTTGTAGTAGCAATGCTATTCTGAGGTACTTTAGAGCAGAGCAGTTGGCCGTTAAAATAGCCCTGGAAGTGAAATGTCATTATTTGGGGTCTTGACTCTGCAGTCTGTAGGCCCTTCAAAACTGACTACATAAGGAAAATATGTCTGTAGTTTTAATTTAAGTTAGTAGATCATTATCACAGGAAAAAAAAAGCCACAGAGGACTAAGAAAGGCAGGTACCACTTCTTGCAGCTGTAACACAAGATTGACTCTCAAGTTTGACAAATTGTAATTTTTCCTAGTGAATATTTTGTGTATAAAAGGCATTTCTTGCTGAAATAATTAGGCAAACCAAGGAGGGATTCATCTGTGTGTGCTTACTGTTGTTGCATGGTAGTGCAGTGCCTAATACAATGGGCCATGCTCCTTGTAGGTCCTTAGAGCACCACTGTAACAAATATGATCAATAACAGTAAATTCTACTGACTTTTGTAGTCCTACGCTAGTAACAGACCTATCTGGACATAAAACTTGGGGTCTTGTAGATGCTTAATTCCCACTAGAAAAAAAATGAAATCTTTCAATACTGCGCTCATTTGTGTTCCTATAGCGAAAGTCTTGTTAACTTCCATAGGGGAATTTAGTATCTTCTTTCACTAAATGCCTCAAAGAAAAATGGGAATTAAGAATGAAATGGCATGACAAGTAGCAGCATTGCAATTAGCAGTACAAGTTAAATGCTTCAAGGATTGAGTCTAGGAGGGAAAAACCTGAAAGCAAAAAGTCCTGTAATGCATGTTCAAATGTGTGACTGTCTATTACGGTCAGTAAAACAATATGCTCATTCTTTAGAGTTGTATCTGCTTTCAACTCTTTAGCAAGAGAATCATACACTTTATATTTCAGAAAAAAAATTTCATTTTGATGTACATTCAAATATATTAATGGACCAAAGACAGTAATTAAAGCAGCTGTTGATCAAATATGGGTTACCAAAAAACTAATCAAATACTGATCAGTTCAGTTTGGTGAGTTTTTTTCTCATGTGCTTAATCACGTCTTTTGATCAGGTCATGTTAATGTGAGTTATCCTTTAGTTAATGATTGTTTTGCTCTTTCTTATATTGTAAGATATTTCTTATTTGGGGATAAAAGTGAGTAGAGTCAGGCAGAGATACAAGCTTTTGTGAATATGGGATCTAAAAGGAATAAATAATTAGTTTTCCCATGCCAGATTTAGATCAGTGAATCTTCCAGGGGTAGCACAGTGGTAAATGCAATTGTGAGGGCAATGTGGAAGAAAAAAAGGGAAGATGGAAGAGGTTTATATCAACCTGTGACATGACACAGAGCATATGATAAACTAATAAGTCACTCTGGTATTAGAAGCCCTTGTTTGATAACAAGTCCAGCCTCATGTGTTTTTTCTAGCTTGTGAAAGGGTTCACCAGTAATGACAGGCAGCAGTATTTCTTTTCGGAAAGGAAGGTTTCCTTTTTCTTTTGCAGAGGCTGAGGAACCCTCCTCGGCTGCTATTGTTAACTAGGTACTCTTTTCCTAGTAGAGATCTTATAAAAAAAGCTGTAGCAGAATAATTCCCAAAGTATATTGCTGCCTCCAATTCACATCCGTGCAGGAAGGGGCACTGACCACAAAGTGAATTGATCTCTTGATGATGGATGGGGATCAGGAGTCTCTGATGAACTTTCTCATGCCTTGGTTATAATTGAAATGAAGTATTGTGAATTGATCTGCAGACCTTACAGGGGAGATACAGGCTTGTGTTTCAGTGGGGGCTTTTCTTTTTCCCTCTCTATGAAAAACCCTCAGGAGCAGTTGCAGAGAGGACTGGGCTGGAAGCAGGCCAGTCCAGTTTAGCAGAACTGAAACTTGCCTGTTCTCAGGAGCTCGGCCGCCTGCGCTTGTCTTAATGCATCGCTGTCCTTCCCCCTTGCACCACTTAGGCTGTGACCTGGAAGTCTCTGGATGTGGGAGCGCCCAGCTCTGGCGACTTCTCACCATGAGTTCCCACACTCCTCGGCCCTGCCTGCAGCACTGCTTGTTGTTACTTTGGCAGAACATCCCTAGTTATGGGCAGGACGCTGTAGTAGACTTCAGCAAGGCTTCACCTGGACCTCCTCCATCTTCTCAGCAGGCACAGGATCTACACACGTGCTTAGTGACAAGACATAGGCCCGCGTCCAAAAAGCTGAGATGTGAGACTTAACACATGGCATCCATTGTGTAAGGCCTGTGATGGGAAAGGGAGAACGTGCTTCCGCGGGCGTATTGTTTGAGCACGAAGCCTTGCAATGAGGCATGGCCCAGGGCGCAGCACAGTGCCGTAATGCTTCTGTGCCACGTGCTACGCACGACTCGCCCGGAGAAGAGCTGCAGCGCTGTCTGAGAGCAATACACTGTGGCAGAGGCATGGGAGACAATGAGGGATGCCCACACTCAGAGGGTGAGCTTTGGTGGGTCAGAATGTGCGTTGTAATATCTGCTTTTAGGCACCTGGCTCCGTAATGCAATACAGACTCTAGAACAGCGTCTCGTGCCATATATGGTAGATGGGGAGAGCTAAGTGCTTCTGAGTGGGATACGCAGAAAAACAGCTGCTTCTTATTGAACATAAGGATATATCACAGATGCTGCTCTTCTTCAGGACTTAGGCCCCAGTGCTACTAGAAGTCATCTCTTTCCTCTTAGAATTTACAGCCCAGGCCCTTTCTTAATAGCAGGCACTTATGTCCCTCTTTCCTCCTTTTTTTTTTTTTTTTTTTTTTGAGAGATGCAGGATATCAGTTTTAGCTTTCAGAAGATGCCTGGAGCTGTAGCTCCCCCTATTCTAAAAGTGATCAGTGTTTAGAGCATTTACTTAGGATGTGACAGACCTGGTTTCAAATTCCCTCCTTGCCTGAGGGGATGCAGTCATGCATCCCTCCCTCAGCCAAGGGAGCGCCTTAATCCTTGAGCTACAGGCTATTTGGAGATGTGTTTGCATGTAAAGAGGCAGTTGTGGGGGGTGTTTCCATCTTGCCCACTGAAGCTACTGTGCAGCACAGAAAAGATTTGAGAGGGGAAGCAAGAATATGACTGTAGAAGCCTGTGTCATGGGAAATAGATTTGAACCCATTCAGGGGAAGGGTCTTAACTGAGGGGTATAGCCTGTCAAGAACGAGGCAGGACTGAGCATATGCAAAAGCAGAATTGTGCTTGAGAGAAGCACAGTTGAGAGAAGCGTTTGAGAAACTCTAATGTAGGAAACTGAGGCATCTCCAGGGGCTGGATGCCTCTGGGACTGGACAGCAGTGAAGCAAAATTTTGAGGACCCCCATTTTGGGCACAGGTGTTTAAATTCCACCCAAGCTTCATGCTGGGCGCCTTTTTGGAAGGCACCCACTGTGTAGGATGTTTATAGTGTGTCGACAACACCCACCGGAAGGGGCCCAGAGTATCTACTGCACAAAAGATCTGGCCAGCTTCCACCACCCTTACAGTGTCAGAGCAGTGTGGAGAGGGTCGTGTGAGGGAAAACGGAGACCCTAGATCTCTGTCTCATTTAACTCACTCATTGCTGTCAAATGCCTTGCCCAGCATGTGGGTGAGATTGAGAAACGGTTGAGAGCTAGCTGGCGGCAGCACAATCTGGATAAGGCTTAAGGCAATGCTAGTAGGCTGAAGGAATTTGCCAACGGTCATGGCAAAGATTGTATCTGTCCTGCTCACTGAGGGATCTGCCAGCTCCCAAGCTGAGGCTCCAGCTGCTGCTAGGTGAACCCATTACCTCGAGGTGAAGGAAGGCTTCCTGACACCACTCTCATGTCATTTTCTGGCCTGACATCTGTTATTGTTTCTTTTGAAGGTAGACCTTGCTCTTGTGATCCGCCGCTTAGATTCTTGCAGTGGGCTCTCTGTTATCTCAAATAAATCAGTCTGAGCTGCTGCTTGAGCAAAATGCCACCACTGCTCATGAAAGAGTGTATCTATCTTGCTAGGAACGTGAGATCAGCTTTTCTGGATCTCCGCTAGCCACTAATTGGTTTCCAGGTAGAGTTTTAAAATATAATTTTGATTGTAAATGGCCTGTCTATGTAACAGGATGTGCATCTCTCTGCACAATCTGTCCACAGCTGCAACCTGTGCTTGTTGGTGCTAAGTTGGAGTATCTACAATATGAAAAAGGAAAAAAGCATCTGCCAGACAGTTTGCCCAAGTCTTCCTCTCCTTTCGAGCCTATTCCTTGGCCTTGCCTATGCTCAGGGCCAGAATGCTTATGCTAGAATATGTTGATCTGCAGGACATGACCCAGGAACACCAGGTTTCTTGGGGGGTAGCAAAGAAGAGGTTGCAGAGGAAGGTGCATGTGTTTGAGGAAGGTGTGAATGGATAAAGCTTTGAGCCCATCATTGGGAAATTATTTGCTAAGTTAAAGGTGAATTTTTCTTCATATGATTTTTTAAAAATACTACATTTGCATCTGTAAGAGCTGTAATCCTAGATTTTGCCTTCAAAGAATGTAATGTAACCATTACATTCATTCATAGAATATTAGATTTCTCCCCTAGGGGACAGCTATACTTAGAGGGATCACAGAGGGATCTTTTCACACATGGATCTTCCAGTCACCTGCTCTGCCTTCGGTGTCACTGAGTGGACATGGTCTCGTCTTCTTGAGCTGCTTAGAAACTCCATGTCATATTTATACCAAGGATACAGTTGTTTTATTGAGAGGTTCCCAAACTCTTGTACTAGGTAGGCAAGTATTCTGCACAGTGTGCAAATAACTGAGCAGTTCCTATGCAAGCACTTGATCTAGCACAGAGCTCTAATGAAGTTCAAATGAAGTTTGTGAATCCTTGCCCTACTCAGTTCTATAGAGTTGAACACCAACAGGCTCTTATTTATAAGGAGACTTGTCTAAAAGCACACCATAAATATAATTGGGATAATATCAATTTTTAATGCAACTGTCTCTATGAGGAGAAATCTCTTGACAATGAAAGATGGTGTCAGAGAGTGTGAAAGAATCTTACCAGGGTTTTTAATGGAAACACTGTTGCCTGGATGATTTAAAATTAGATGGAAAGTAGTGGTGGGGAGTAAATGGTCAATACAAAGATTTAGCTGCATATGGAAAGAGGTGTTTTATTTTCACTATTATTCATTCAAAATTAAAACTTCAGCATCAAAAATGATGACTGTGAGGGCAGAACAGAGCAGAAGCATCATGTTTTTTCATAATAATCTAAGGATTCTTATAAGCACAGTTCATTTTGATCAAATTTTTTATCAGCGTGTAGTAGATGCATAACAAAATTATTTGGTGCCATCTGAAAGCAGAGTTTTTAACAATATTTTAGATCTCTTGGATGGGCAACATTGTACAGGAGTATACAAACTAAATATACCCTCCTATTTCTTGACTGGGTGGATTTTCATCTTCATTCTGCTTTATTCTAAAACTGAGGGTAGCATATTCAAAAGTGTGACCTCTTTTTTATAAATGTATGCATTTGAGTTTCAAAATAGCAGGAAATAGATTTGCAAATCCTCACATACAAAATTTAATCTATTAAAAGTAGGGAAGTGGATCATTAGGATTTAGAGGTCTTAGTGTGGAGGTGTGGGCAGAGGCAAAGTTGTAAGCCATCTGTGTGTCTCTGATACTGGGATAATCAAGATCAGGTAAAGATTAGGGCAGTTTTAAGATTCTGTTGCTTTAAATAAGCAAATGATAATCCCTTAGGCGTTGTTACGCAGGTGAGGAAACTAGAGCAGTTTCCCTTGCTCTTCTATCTTGATTACACTGCTCTATCCTGATACACAGCATACATAGTGCAGACTCGTGGAGGTGTGATGAAGAGCCCTAAAAGGGCAGCTTTTTGTCTTTTGTACCACACCCACAACACAAAGAGGCCAGAGCATGGATTGAAGATCTGGTCCAGGTTATTTAAAAATACCGTATGTCTAATGACTAAACTAGCCCTCCCCAAAGATGTTTTGAAAGAATTTATTCTACACTTAATCACCAAAACGTTCTTGCTATTTGCCCCTAGTACGTTTCAAGGTCGTAAAGAAAAAGTTAGGGATTTTCCCACCGGAAGGCTGTCTTTCTGAGTTTGGAAATTCTACCCAGTATAACACTATACAGCACAATATCAGAGTATGACACATTGTACGCTTATTTAAGGATTGACTGAAACTCACCTAAGCTGCAAGGCTGTTGCAGGGCTTAATTGTGTTTTGCCTGCTCTTTAATATTCAATAAATTTGCATCCTTTTCTTCTTCTAACTTGTGTGTTCTCATTTGAGCACATCGTTTGCTTTCCTAAAATATTTGCAGTATTTCTATCATTTGTTAGTGTTCTGGCAGTATTAATTCTTTGTCATGATGCGTTAGACTCCAAGTTTACTCAAATGCGCAGATTAATGTGATATATTTTAAACAGAACTGCAGAGTCAAGAATATCCTTGTTTCTCTATGTCTGGGAATCTACCAGAGGCAGATGGTCACACACTGCTTTGACTTTCATAACGTTCAATTCCACTGATTTGGATATGATTTAATAAGGTATAAATCAGAATTCAACCCTGAAGTATCACTTAGCTGTCTGATGCAGTCATATATGTAAGACTGTATAATGTAAAACAAATGTTTATAGAGACTTTTATCTCATTAGGCAAAAGACAAGTCTGTCCCCCTCAAGGGTAGCACTTCCCCACCACTCTCCAGAGCAGGAAGTGATCATGCTTCAGCTCCATCCACCAGGAGCAGAATAAATCCTATTTCTTGCTTAGAGGCCTGGACCTAATTCACCTGGGCAGGGAAACAGTAAGAAAGTCACTGAAAGACAGCAGCCACACATTGGAATGACCAGTTACCATTACACTTCATATAACCTCAACCAACTGTCTTTGTCTCTACCGGCAGTGAGGCCTGACATAAACTGTAGCTATTAACAAGAGTGATAAAGCTTTGACTTGCCACCACTCCAGTTTCACTTTGGATAATCTATTTTACCCAATGTGTTTCTGGAAATGGGACCTGCTGGATGTTCCTGAGGAAAAGACTAGTGAGCACAGGCACATGTTGCACACAAGCTCTTTTTCCTTGGATGAACAGAGCCCCTGGATAGCAGTCATTAGCCCTGCAGTTTAAGATACCTGTGTAACTGTAGATTTTTGGACTGGTCTGACCAGCAATGCTTCTCAGTGACCTTGGGAAATGCATCTACAGGAGCATATCCACGACTGAAAGCAATGTCACCATGCAGAGCATATGGATATGGCTGAATTTTGAGCGGGAGAACAATGACTGGAGCATTACTTTTTCTTCTTTTTTAGCTATATCCAACTTCCCTCTCTGTTGAGGTTATGGCAGCAGAGCTGAAGCCCCTTACAAAACTGAAAATAGCGTTAATGTTATATCTTTCTGGAAATACCTGTAAAAGCAGAGTACATTTGCATTTGTAGCAGATACGCAGGTTCTGTGCCTACATTTCTGTATGCTGAGGTTTTAGTAACAAAACATTTTGCTTCAATAGTCTTTTTGCTGTGAAAGAAGATAATACTGTGTTGCAGTACTGTGTATAAATATTAAAGTATGAAAGGTCTGTCCTAAAGCCACAACATATTTTAGAGGGAAGCTACATTTACCTCAATAAAGACAACAGCTGCTAAAATATTCCTACATGAAGACATGGAGAGCTCTTCCACCATGAAATGATGGGCTCATAATATGATATAGGGTAAGTCAAAGATAAAGAATAAAAGCCTATTTATCATTTGAGCTATCCTTATTTATCAGGCAGCAAGTATAAAAGCAAACAATAAGAAGCCTTTTTTTCAGGCAGCATATAATTAATGGCTATGTTGTGCTCACTGATGTTACAGATGCTGAGATGTAAATGGGCTTCAAAAGGAACAAGATCAATTTATGCACTAACTATTAAACATTATGGTACAGGTGCAGCTCTGGAGAGCAACTTCTGGAAGCTGGAAGGGTATATCAAGGATGTATTACTCTGTATGTGCCTTGTTTTCTTACGCATTTCCCAGAGACGGGATAGAAGGACCTCTGTCTGACCTGGTCGTGTGCTTCTCAGATGCACAGGACTCAGTCTTGTCATACTGAATGGTTCAGGAGCTGAAGTCGCTGGCTTCACTATAAGGATGATTGAGTCCTTGGCATTTATAGGCTAATCCTTCTGTATTAAAAAAAAGTTTTGATGCATTTGTAAAGAAGTCGTGGTATTTGATATTGCCCTCCTAACTTTCACTGGAGATGATGGTTCTTCCCATTTCTTGGAAGTTCCATCCTTGTAAGACTGGTTACCTTTTTTAGTGTATATAGTTCTATTTTTTTTTGTCATTACATTTTAATATTGCAGTGTAATAAAATGTCTAAATCATTTCAGACAAGTTATGGCACTGTAACTTTATAAACAATCGCCTCAATCAACATGTAAGTATTTTCTTAAATAAATAAATAAATAAATAAATAAATAAACTCATCCTTATTTAATTCCCCCCTGAAGTTTTAGTTTGAACTCTCCAATCAAAAAAGATTTGAACTCTCCAATCAAAAAGAATTTGAAGGTCAAAACTTGCTATAATCTCCCTACGCACAAATTCTGAACAAATTTTAAAATAATCTCTTTGCTATTCCTATTCTACATCTAGCAGCTCATAAAAACAGGAGGCAACATTATTTTATTAACTCCTCTCTTTGATTTTTGTTTCCAATCAAATGATATTGAAGTTTCTAAACACACTTCTGGTATGCTGAGTTGCTTTTCATTCATGTCACATCATATATTAACAGCTCTATGCAGCTCTGTTAAACTACAAAGCTTTGTCTACCCTGTACGTGTTTTTCAAGTCTTGCATTGTATATAATTTATTAATGACTCTGCTCTTTGTATGTGCAGAATGTACCCTCAGTGAAGGTCATTCATAAAGAAACCATATTTCAAAAACTGATAAGGGCAACGCCTCCTTCTTATCATTCAGGATTTTGTCCAAATGCTTGAACTTAGGTATGAACTGAATTGGCATGAGCTAACAGGAGTCTGCAAATAAAAGAGTCTGGATGGGTATTGTCATCAAAACAAATTAATCCGACTCTTCCATGTCAAGCAAAAGACTGGACCAGAAGTAAAACAGTGGGAAATGAAACCCAGGATGTGTGATCAGATCTATTCACCATCATGATACACACAGTGCTACATATAGCCTGGAAATTTTCCACACTAACTACAACAATACGCTCTCATGCACTCCTGCAAGAAAACACTACGACAAGAGACAATTTTAAATGAAAACTGCATTTTCCCTCCTATACCCACTGGAGAAAAAAAGAAAATATATTGAATTATGGCATTTAGAACTCAACTAGTAAAATCTTTGTAAGAGGCCACCATCACTATAAACCACCCTAGACAGATACACTAAGAACAATTCTGTGGCGTTTATGTGAGTTCTTGTTTGTTACTGAACTCAGCCTCTTGAATAGATCCCTTTTTAATAGCTGTGGTAGTTTCAAGGAAAACTGCATTTTCTTCTCATCCTGCAGTCTGCTCCTTGTGGAGGTGGATGTGGTCACAGTCTAGATGGGGAGGATGAGCAGTGGTGCAACATCATCACATGTCTTCTGATGTTGAGATAATGAGAGAGAGCTAACAATGTAGGGGCAGGAACAGAATTCCTTAAGTCTCGCATTCCTTTATTAGGCCTTATTCAAAATTCCTTTAAATAAGCTGGTTTGGTACTTGCATTATTCTTTTCATGACTTTGTGACCACTGGACAGGCTTCTTAAAGTACTATCTATTCTGTAGCAGGAACAAAGCATTAAGGAAAAGGGATTATGAACAATGAACAGTTTACATATGTGACATTTTACCTAATAAAATGTCTCTTCAGCAGACTTAGCTTCCTCAAATGATCCCAAAGCATGTTGTGTCTCAATATGATTCCCTCAAAACTATTTCCTATTGTCTTGAAGAAGAGTTTCTTCTTTTTGCTCTTCTGTGTTGCTGGTCTTTGGCAGCTGTGGAATTGCTTTGTAGGTATCTGTAGAAAACATATAATCTCCAAAACTAACAGCTTGAATATTGTCTTGTAACTATCAATATTTTTTTGCCACGTGATAGTTTTATCCTATGTGACATTACTTCCTTTGCTGATGTTTTGTAAATCCTCAGTTTAATAAGAACTTCTAAGACAATATGATCACAGAATAAACATTTCACTAACTTAATTGCTATGCATTCTTGATGACTTATTATTATAGGTTGCTAACTTTACATCCAATTATAAACAAACAAAAAAGTCAAACAAAAAGTCAAAAAACTCTATATGCCAAAATCTGCCCCTTATAGTGTAGGTCCAGGGAATCACAGGAGCAATCCAAGTATGCACTGAAAGACAGAACTTCGTTCAAAGTAGGACTCTGCCTCAAAGATATAACATAAACATGAGGTAAAAATGCTATCTCCTTAAATCCTTTCTTTCTTCTTCATTGCTCAGTATTTTCAAGTCCTCTCTTACTACTGGACTTCTTGTTGATTCTGGAGCTTATGTTTTTTCTTATCTTCTGCTGAGAACAAGAATAGTGCATCATCCTAAGGAAAAGGTGCCTTAGGCTGTTCTCCTGAATAATGCTTCGGATAGAACTACGTGTTCCTTGAAAAATCTGGGGAGAATGCCAGGATTTATGAATCAAATTGGTTTTCAGCAAAAGTACAAAGAAAACATCTGTGTCTTTTCTTTTTCTTTTCTTTTTCTTTTTTTAAAATCCAACAAAGCATTAGTGTTTCTTATATCCTATGAATTTCCCACAAAGAGCCTGAGCGCATCTCCATGTATGTCTATGGCACAATACTACTGACTCCAGCCATCAGGTCCCAAGTGAGTAAAACAGTGGGAAGAGTAATTAAAGGTATATCATAGGGACCACACTTTATTAATCAGCAATATTTATGACTCTAAGTCAGCGCTGCAAATTTTTACTCACCCACTTGCCCTGTGCAGGGCTTTTTTTTCTGACAGGGTTATAAAACATCATTAGATTTTTTTTTATTAGCGTTAATCACAATGGTAAAGGGCAATCAGGTATGGTAAATTTTAGTGACAGCTATGTGAAGCTGGGTTAAGATGAGTACTTTTCAAACATTATTTGCAAAATGATTTTCTCAATGATTTTTCTCTGCCTTTTGCTGAATACATTATTTGTGAATATATTTCCTGGTTCCCCTAGAGAGACGATCAGTTAATATTCCTCTTTTACACTTTTTGAACTATTTTTCTTATCAAACATTTTGATTATTCACTATGAAATTTTCTTTTGTCATTGAATGAGTTCTGACTTATTTGTATGAAAAACAGTATCTGAATTTATCATACGCTACAGAGAAAGCATGTGATGCTTTCTCCATATGCTACTGGAAAAGGCGTTTCAGATGGCTTCGGCATGCACTGTTGAGATTCAGGGGTATCTAGGGCCAACCATGCCACAGCCTGGCAGGGAGACAGTTTAGTGCTTCTGGTTTTCCCTAGGTAGCCACATGGGTCCTCTTGTGTTCTGCAAAAAACAGTTGAAGAGGCTAGATTTTCTTGGGGAAATCATTTATCCTACACGTGATAAATTAGCCTGCACTGAGCTCTAGACTGCCACAACGGACAGCATTTAATGCTGTTATGCATTAAATATCACCTGGTTGCCTAGGATTCTTCTCTCATCGTCACCTAACATCCCAGTTTTAATTTCCCTTCATCAACTTTTGGAAATTATTGTATCACAGTATTACCTGGCACAACTAATTTCTGACATTTAACTATAAGAATTTGTCCCACGTATGGCTTCCGTATAGCTTACCCTAGTAAATTTAATGCACGCATGATTCATGCATCTTCGTTCCTGGTTTTGATTCCACTCTGACCTTCCGAAGCCAAGGCACTAGGCTGAGGATATATAGGCAATCATTTCTCAAAGGTGGTAGTGAAATCACTTGATTAAAGAGCTGCAACAATGTCTTTCAGAAAAACAGAAAGTGTGATGGGAATCCTTTCTGTAGTCTGCGATGGCTTTGGTAGGTTTACAGAGGTTATCGTGTTATTTCTTCTTTTGCTTTCGCTTTCGCTTTTGCCTTTCCTTTTTCCTATCCTCTTTTACTCAAGCGGAAGTGCACAGTGGACTGAAGCATGACTTCTGAGCAAGGTCACAGCATGCATTCTGTCCTAGGGGTTCCTGGCAGCACAGCTGAAGTTCCTGTGCTCGGATAACAGGCAGCTGCACTGTCCATCACGTGATTTATCCTGTTAGCATGGCTTGTATGGCCACACAACATGCATGATGTAGAGGGAGCCTCTCATATGAGCTGATGAGCTGATCTTAGATGAAAGATAGATTGTGCAGAGGCATTCCAGTCAGCAATTTGCTTTTCTACTGATGTTTTTCTCTTCCCTTCCATGTGACTGTACCTTATCCACTAATGATAAAATTTATTAGCACTCTGGCAAAGGCTGGTATAAATTAATATTGTTGAACTTACATTCTCGTAGAAACGTTGATGAAATTTACTGCAAAGTCTATCTGGTCTATTCAAAATGGGGAATCCATGTTGTGAGCTGTGTTAAAGTTTCCTTTACTTGCATATAAAAACTCCTATTTTAAATCTTCATTACAGTTTTATTGCACTTGCAAACTTACATGATAACAGAAATGCACAGATAAGAAAGAAAGAATCCTCTAAGACAAAAAAGCGGAACAGAGAATTTTAAAGCTCTCTGAAGGAGTTAAAATAGAAGGATATAAAGCAGCTCTGAACAAAGCCTGACACTGCAGAGATAATATGGTGTTGGGGGTGAGACAAACACTTCGACAAGTACAGAAATTCAGAGCTCTTTGAGAAGTTTTACAGAATCTCCATTTCACTTTTCAGTGTCTATTACTCTAGATTTGCCATATTTTGTAGTGACTGCAAGAGGATGAAAGCGGACCCAACATGGACTAAAGGTTTACTTTTAAATGTGATGCAGTAGATCATGCTCCTATTTAAAGCTCTGTTGCTTGCCATACACAATAAAGTGGCTGTTTAAAAATGAGATGCTCGTGCATGAGATGCTCTACATTTGGATTTTTCACATCTGTCCCATGTCACAAAGGTGCTCGCTCTACCCTTGGTTACCCCTGAGTATCGCCATTGAAATCACTGAGACAGTCACATATGTGTAACTGAGAGTAGAATTTGGCCCCATGTTGAAGTTGCTCCTTTGAAAGTTGTCCCACTTCCTTTGGCTCAGTCCTGCCCCACTGTTATATAAGTGTAACGTGACTCTAGTTGCAGCTTGATAACTGGAAGGGGAACCCAGAGGCTGTGTAGCTTAAATTCAGAGACTCATTATACATCTCTCCTGTTGAAATTACATAAACATTTCAGTCAGGTGAAGAACATGTTCTCATTTTTCTTTCACACGTTACTTTGATGCTCTTGCAAATTCAGAAGAGGGAGTAAGCATCAACGCACCATACACATATTCTTTCTCATGTACTTTAAATACTTGTTTGTTTTCAAAAAGTAATTTCTGAAAATAATAAATTATTTTCAGAAAATAATTTTAGAAAAAAGATAAGATCTTCAAAAATGGGTAGTGATCTGTTTTGTATTCGGAGATTTAAGTGATCAACAGAAAGTTACAACTTGTATGCAAGCTGAGAGCAAGTCATTACAAAGTTGGAAGGGACCCCTGCAGATCATCTGATCCCACCTTCTGTTGAAAACAGCCTAGATAGGTTTTCCGTTGCAATGTTAAGCCAAGTCTTGAGTATTTCCAGTGGGGGATTCCACCACTTCTCTGGGCAGCTTAGTCCAATGTTTAATTGCTCTCATGGTAAAGAATGTTATTCTTACGTCCAGACAGAATTTCCCCTGAAGCCTATTGCTTCCTGTTTTGTCACTACGTAACCTTGTGAAGAGAGTACCTTCCCTATAACTACCTTTCAGGTGTTGGAAGACCATTCCTTCTGAACCTTCTCTCTTCTAGGTAGAACAAATCCGGTCCCTTCAACCTCTATCCATATGTCAAGTTCTCCTTCCCTGTAATCATCCTGATGGCTCTCCACTGGATCCGCTCCAGTTTTTCAATGTCTCTCTAGAACTGAGGGGACGAAAGGTGAACACAGTTTTCCTGGTGTGCCCTAACAAGTGCTGAGTAGAGTAGAATAGCCATGTCCCTTGATCTAGCGATTCTTTTGCTGATGCAGCCCAGGATGCTGTTGTCCTTCATGGCTACCAGGGCCCCTGGCTGGCTCCTGTGTAGCTCACTGTCCGCCAGGGCTTTGGATTGCTTTTCAAGGTCTCTCTGTATGGTGGCTCTCACTGCAATGTGTCTGCATCTCTTCCCAGTCTAGTGTCAGACTTGATGAGGGCACATTCAATCCCATCATGCATATCATTTATAAGGATATTGAACAGTATTGGATCCAGTACTGACCCCTGACCCTCTGCTTGTAGCTAGCTGCTATTAACGCTGGTTGATGTTAACCACCCTTCTTTGAGCTTGGTAGGGTAGCCAGTTTTCCATCAGCCTTATGATCCCTCTGTCCAGGCCATATCTTAGCTGCTTGTTAACAAAGATGTTGTGAGCAACCATGTCAAACACTTTGCTAAAATCAAGACAACAGTTCTCCCCTGTCCACTGAGCAACTTATTTAGTCTAGAAGGGAAGCAGGTTGGTCAAGCATGATTCACCATAAGTAAAGCTGCGTTGGCTTTTCCCAGTCACATTCTCGCACTTCATGTACCTGGAATTAGCTTCCATGAGAAACTTTTCCATAGTTTTCCCCAAATTATGAAAACATTATGAAAAAGAAGAATGGGACTGTTGAATAGTCTTCATGTATGAGCATAGGCAAGTAATTCCATTAGTTTTAAGATGTAGTTTGATACATTTAGTAATACATTTTATAATGTACATTTTAAAATGTACATTATAAAATAATGTACCTAATGTACATAGTGTAATAATGTATAATGTACATTTTAAAATAACAGGGGACTGGATTCAGTCATCTACTAGCTCTACTACATTTCTAGTCTTTTTTTCCATATTTTTATAAAAATCTTAGTCATTTGAACTATACAGCTGTTGGCTGTAGCAACCACAATGTCAGATTTTAATTCAGTTCAGACTTAAACCCAATTTGGCGTTTGAACTTGGTGAAGAAAAGAAGTTCCTCTTGTTCAACCTTGTTTAAACTAACATTATCAAAAATAAAAATAAAAAAGAGAGATGAAATGAATATTTGAATAACTTTTAAGTGATTTAGTTTTTATGTGATTTAGGTGCCCTAGGCATTTCAGTAGTGAGGGACAACTAGAATTACAACAGAAAAAGTAAACATGAGTTCAAACTACCTGCTTCAGGCTATGAAAACATAATGAAAACTACATCATGGCAGGTGTCTTTTCTTATGCACCTGCTTTTTGCAACTGAAAATTGAATCTCTGCAGTTACTTTCTACATAGGACTGGTCATCAAGAGTAAAGCTCCAAAGTTGTATAAGTGCAGCCTCTTCCACTGTGAAAATCTAAATAAGGCTATGAGATAATTGTAGTCAATAATGCTGGCTATCAGGCTTGAAACAGCTGGAAAACTATCAAACAAATGAATAACCTGGCAGGTATCTGAAATTTGATATTATTCTCTCTCATGAATTATTTCTTGAGGGACAAGAGAGCACTGAAAGCATTGAAAATGTGTAATTTAAATAATAGCTAGGTAAGAAATAAATATTTTTTTTAAAGAAAAACAAATATTTTCTAGGAAAAAAGTAAATTTTGATGAAGTGTTCTGGTTTTGTCAAAAGCCATTCTTTATTAAAACAAACAGTAGACTGAGATATTTATTTTGGCATACAGATTGCTCACAAACAAAAAAAATGTTAAAATATTTAGAGTAAAGTGCATCTGGGCTGAGGATTGGAAGTCCTTTTTTAAGTGAACATGACTTCATAGTTAGGGCTGAGTGCCCCAATGAATTGGCATAAACATAAGAATATGAATATGCATAGGATTATAACAAATCATAACTATGAGAACAGGAGCTGTACAGGTCAGAGGCAGGAACTCAGATCTCATCCCCGCTCATTCCACTTGGTTTTCCCAGTTGACTCCCTCGTAAACAACCATTTTGCCAGTGAATTGGAAGTGGGTGGGCAGGGTGCCAGGCATTTCATTTGTTTCTCTTCCACTTACTACAGAAATTGCCCTTACCTGCTGTTGCCCACTGAGCTGCTTAGGCTCAGGGGGGAACTTTTGACCCTTTCTTCTTCTTCTTTTTTCTTTTATTAAATCCTGTTGAATCCATTTCTGAACTAAGTACGAGTGGAGAGGCAGGTAACTGCTTCTACTTTTCTCATACTTTTTTCTTCTCAGCTCTGTGGTGAATTAAAGAAAATGGAACATATCTGTGAGATAAGTTAACTAACCAACCCTTTCAGAAAAAGAGTATGCCTAGGTTATTTGTTGATTTCACTTAGGAACTGTACAAGGTGTTTTTTTTTAAGATTCTCATTTTATTAGAGTAAGTGATTATTTTCCTCCTCTCCTCTTTTTTGGAAAAAAGCATTTGCTTCATTACATAAATCCCCGTGAAGGACTTGTATAATGATGGGGTTATGACATGTCACGTCCCAAAAAAATATCAAACTAAGAAAGAACAAGAACCTCTATGTTTGGATAAATTGTGAAGCTTTTTTTTTTTTTTTGCTGTAGTTCCTTAGGTTTCTTTCTTTCTTTCTTTCTTTTTTTCTTGAAAAAGGGTTCTCTGTCTATCTTATCTTACTATTTTTTTTAAGGAAGAATTTATCTCACTGTGGGAGATTTGTTCAAGGTGTTACATTTAACCCTTGCACAAGGCCAAAACCAGAGAGGCATGTAGGTCTTGTGCTGTTCCTTCACCTCAAACTGAATGTCACTGGAAGCTTCAATGCTTCTGTATAGTGGACAGTATCTTGCTGGTGGCATTGAGAGTCTGCAAAATGAACTGAGGCTCCCGGGCTGGAGAATCTGTTTCATTTTTTATATTAGCTTTATCATGACCCAGTTATGCCACTAGAGCTCATTTCAGCCTCTCTGTGGATAGTGCTAACTTCATCTTGAAAACTGGCATATTTGCCACTGTTTGATAATCAAAAGACTAACAGCCAAATTTTAATGTTTTGTCAGTTTAAGGTATTGTCAGTTTAGGACAATTAAATGACGCACTTCAGTGAATGGGAGTTTTAGGAACTTCAGAGGCAGAGTTTCACTAGTCTCACAATCATATCACGTCTTACAAGACTCAGAGTTTTTTCTTATACCACCAGCTGCTTTAGACAATTTTCCTGCAGTATTAGCATTTATCTATCATTCAGCCAATCAGTCAAGCAAGCAAATAGACATAAAAGCCTTCAGTTTCTAGTACTTATGATTGTAGAAAAAAACAAAAAAGAACTGTGATATGGACATTGCCTAATGACTTAGAATAAAGAAGTTGAACACAGAGAAACTAGCTATATTCAATTTAAAAAAAACTTATGATTTTAATGGTACTCTCAAGATTTCAGGCACTCAGACTCATACTCTCTGAAGGTTTGGAGCTGGTAATACTGCAGAACATTTGGATTAGGTTAAACATTAATTTATCCTGGACAAAACTTCAGATAAATGGGCTCCAGAACTTGATATTTTGCATATCTTAGTTCTTGAGCAATGCCAACACATACAGAAAACTATACTTGTTTTGTAGTGAGCAGGTTGAATCAGTATTATCAATCACCCTTATACGTACCCACACGCAATGTTATTCCTTTCCTCTCTGACGTTTGTTCTTCACAAAACTCCGATTAGTAAATGTGTGTTATTAAGAAAAAAGCAAATCCGCAAAAATATGTAAAACAGTCCTTTCTTTTGTATGTATAACGGAACTAACAGAACTCCTTGCATACATCTTTATGCAGGTAATAGCAGAGTCAAAGACTTTGAGAAGAGGCTTTGGGAATCTCTGTATTCCAGGGAAAATACTAATTAACTATAGTATCCCAGGACCAGAAAGGAGAGAGGAAAGGGTAGCTGTATCTAACTTTAAAAGTCCAATGAGACTGTGGAGCATCAGAGGGAAAATGAAAATAGAGAACTCTGTCACAGGCTCTCAAAAAAGACTGTTTTTTTTTTATTTTTTATTTTTTCCTGAAAATGCAAACAGCCTTCTCGCTTCTGATTGCTCTACTGTGTCAGCGGGCAGGAGACAGTCCTTAGAGCATTCATTGTCTCCTACTGTTCACATATATGTTCTGAACAGTAGGAAGCTCACTCATTTCCAATGCTCACTTTATGGTAAAAAGAGAATTTTGCTCCATTTTTGTATTCTCACTCCCATAATTTCCTTTCTTATGATTTGAAAAATGTCTAAGCAAATGTTGGCAAAGGGATGTTAGTTTCTGTAGTGCAGACAATAAGAGAGCAGTTTAGATGGAAATCATTCTGGCTCTTCAGATCACTTCCTTCATATTGTGAAACAGGTATTGGAAAAAATCTTCAGAGATGATGGAACACAAAATAACCAAAGGAGACAAAGAGGTGTGTGCACAACATCAGCATGCCCTATGTTGTGGATCACCAAATTAATAGCTATATATGTTACAGTACATATTATGTATGAATTATCAGCATAACAAGAGAAATTAATTACCTGTTACTATCTCTATGTCTGAATCTTAATGCAGGGGAAGGTTAGGCTCATTTGGGGTAGTCCAGTTCTATACTAAATGATTATTTCTTGGTTATGGCAAATTCCAGGGCTCTACAGTTGCCATATTCTTAGGGCAGTTCTCACATGGAGGAACATACTGCCTCTTTTTATAGTATAAAGGGCAATAATTTGGTTGGGTAATGACTTCTTTTACGGAGTTATTGCCCCCAGTCTGTTATTGCCTGTCATGTGATCATGGTGAGGGATAACTGTATTTGGTTGTGTGATGGATGTAAATCCAGTCATTTCGCAGAAGGCTATGTAAACCATTGGGAACAAAACCGACAGAGGCTGGATCTCCAGGACATTTCATCTGGTTGACAGCCTAGCAATTTCCTGCCATGAAAGAAGGCATTAAGGAGAGAACCACAGTCTGGATAAATTGGCTTGGATTCAATCCACAAGTCAGTTCACCAGTCTGATATTGTAATCTGATACATAGTTTTTTTGTTTGCTTGCTTTTTTGTTTAAATTCAGTAAATCCAAGTCAAATTTATCAGTTCTTAGGAAAAATCTATCTTTTTTTGAGCCCTTTCTTCATTTTCACTTTCCTATCCTCTCTCTACTTCTCTTCCTTCCACAGTTTTGTGAGTCTCCTTTGTAAATTTTTTTTCTTCCATGTAAAAATTTTTAATTCTGCAACCCAAAATTTACTTTCAGGCCAGTCCAGGTACTAAATGAATCGTCATTCAACAGTCATGGTGACACTGAAACGTAATTGTTGCTCTTTGAGACCAAAACATTCACAAGGCTAGTAAAAGTCAGTTATGAGCCACTGTTTCAGGCTCTCTGCAGATTCAGGTGGTATCGCTGGATTGGTGATAATCTTCCAGCTAAGAACGGATTGCCTCTGCGGCCAACAGGGCTAGAGATTGTTAGATCTTAAAAGAGTCTGGAAGCCACAGAAATATATGATGTGGGTCAGATGTAGTACATGTGTTTACACACTTCCTTAAGGAGCTTGCAGGAGCTCTTTGGTTTACTTATGCATGCAAGAAGCCTAGAAGACTATGCACTAACCTGTGCTGTCAAAACTGATGTGGAAGACTGGTGAGAAAAGCTGAATGAGATACTACCCCTTTTTTTTCCATACTACCCCTTTTTCGTACTGAAGCCTCCTGGAGCCAAAAGTAATATCTCTCATTCTTCTTTCTGTGACACTTTTACAAATTACAGTGGAAGTAGGAAGCAAGTACGTCTGTTTTACAAAAATGCAAACCCACAATTAATTATGTACGTATATAGCTACAATAGGAACTTATGGCTTCTGTGATTAACAGAAATACTTCTAAACCTAAAGCAATTTTCATCAAACTGCTCTCATTCAAACTCAATTAAGTAATTCTAAAAAAAAGGTTCACAGCTGGATATGGCCATGGTTTGTGAACAAAACTAGAAGATTAAGAGGAGATAGTAATGTGCTAATAGTGCTTGTTGATAATAATTCTAGTTATTAGAAGAGGTTGGTACGCTGTTTTCTCTTTTAGAAATGACTAGGTATGTCAAATGACTCAGTGAAAAGATTGCCCTTGTCCATCACGCTTGTGGCAGGGTGGAGACTAGACTGTAGCTCTCCAGGTTCATAATGTATTAAGCATCACACTTTCTTGTTTGTATGTAATGCAGACATAATAAGATATAACAATCAAACTAATTCTCAGTGAACTGTTCTGGATTATTTCATAATAACAAAAAAAAGAAAAAGGAAAAACAAAATAGCTGTTGATACAGAAAAAACTCAGGAGCCCTCCCTAAATGAAAATTCTTACAAGTATAGGAAGCTATATATAGGAAAGACTTTATATGGGAAAGATCGGAAGAGTCCAGTAACCAAATGTTCTTGATCATCAAAAAAGCAATGAAAAATTGAAAGAAATCTGACTCAGATGTCTAAGAGCTGCTGGCATAGGAAGGACCTGCAGTGGCAAAGAGCTGTAATGACTCAAGGCTCAAACTCTCCTTTTTTTCTGATATAGATGGTGATTCAGAAAGAACTAAACTTTCCTAATTTCCAAAATGCTTTTGTATGCAGTGCTTTAAAGCTAAGCTAAATGTGGATGTTAGAGAGGGACTGCAGCGTAAACATCAGCAAGTTTAAATCTACAATAGCATAATATATATAACACTGTACCTACAAAGTTCAGCCTGGTTTTCAAATAAAGTCTAAATTCAGATTTTCAGGCCCAAAGTCTCTGTGTTGTCTGTTAAGCTTTCTTCTAGGGAGTCCCAGATGCTTGAGTTCAAATCAAAAGGTAAGAGGCTTGCCAAATACCCCTGCGGAAGGGAATCATTGGCAGTTTTTCATTGGTAGGTTAAGAAACATACACGAAATAGTGGAAGATAATGGTAAAGTAAGATTATAGAGATTACCAAAAAAAAAAGAATAGCCTGTCCTAAGCATAAATAAAGTAATCTAAAAGCTTCTACCTGCAGCCACTACTTCTTAAAACTAAACTCCTCTCTCTCATGGAGTGTTTCTATTTGCAGTCTTCCTTTCTTACATAGTCAGGCTGTGCAGCTGATAGGCTGCTGTGAAAGGCTGCATATACGCCACACGTACTACCTCTTTCTTATTTCTGCCAATGCCAGCAAGAACTGGCTGGGGAATAGAGGGATGGACAGGAACAGTCAGTCCCTGATTCATCAATCTTATAGACTCGAAGTGCGCAGAACTTCCCAGCGGGAACAGACTGCAGTTGCTGTGCAAGAGACACAAGTCACAAGAAGTTGCTAGTGCACAGGAGATAGCTTGCAGGCTTAAAAACAGGAATTGAAAAAAAAGAGGGAAGGAATCATAAATTTTGTGTGAAAAACAATGTTTTTCTTAGTAGCAGCATTATTACAGTGTCAATATGTCATATTAATTTATTAGTTAATAATGCTAAGATCAGTCCAAGGCAAGGGTGACTAGTGGTAAGGGTTTTGTGAAACATGTTTCCTTCCTCGAGCCAGGAGAATTCCATGTTTGGCACTCTTCAGACTGATGAGTGATGAAGCCTTGGTTCATCAAATCCAGGTTTCAAACTTGAAAAATAATAATGAAGAGGTGGACTGCTGAGTGCCTCCGTTTCTATTCAACACAGCATGTGAACACCTGTATATATAGTTAGAGATGAAATGAGCCGTGCAGTCTGGCAGATCCCCACAGATCACCCTCCACCTCTGCTCTTTTGCAAAGGCTGCTTGGGATCCAGGTTTGAAAGCACTAGAGTTTAGCCATCTTCTCTAGGCCAAAACTAAGAGATACATGAAGTTTCCTACAGCCCTTGAAAATAAATTCAAAATTTTTAAAATAAAAAAGTCGTATTGCCTCCTTGAGGATTCTGGTATTTCCTGATATAGCATGATTATATTTCTGGCAGGTATGATTTTATTGGATGGTCCGAAGTATTAAATTGAAACTGAACAGAGTTGATGTAGAGGTACATTCAGGGAGACAGGAAGGTTGTATTTTATTTCCTTGAAGTCTATCTGCATTTGATGCGTGGTGGCTTTGGCTGAATTTGCAGGCACACACGCTGCTGTAGCCCATGCAACCAGATAATGTGCGTATGAGAAGGTGGCTGAAGATTCTGGCTTTTGAACAGCTACAGACTTTCCTGGTATTCATGTGAAGGCTAATCATGAAGGTCCTGCTGTCCCAACACGTTTTAACAGAGGGACTCTTGCTAGTGGAAAAATAGAGCTGTTGACTAAGCTGTGATGCCTCGAATTTGATGCCTCGAGTCTGTTAGGTATTTGTACAGAGAGAGGTTTGATCCATGTTCTCGTTGATGACCTTTGCTCCAAACTGAAAGCAACCACAGCCAATTGATGCTTGTCAGAAAACGGGGACCAAATGGAAACCACTGATCCCAGGACAGTGATATAAAGGTGGCAGACTCTACATAAGGGCGTGTAAAACGTACTGTCGTTCGTGCTCCATAGCAGAGACGGTTAATGCGGGAGCGGACGCTCTGTCTCTAGGCGAGCCGCTGCGAGGATGCCCGCAGGCTTTCGAGAGTTCAACCCGCCTCTGCAGTGCGTTTCTCAGCCACTAGATGGCTCTGTGCTATGTTGGGTAATCCAGGCAACTAGCTGAGGCTGGTAAACAAAGGCGACAAGGCTGGGACCCAAGTTCATGCGCCTAGGCTTTAATTTTAATTTAGTTTTGTTGGATTAAGACACTTGTTCTTTAATTAAAAGCTGCAGTTTTATGTATCTATATGTGGCAGTGGTGGACTAATGGTAAGAAAGCAAGGACAGTAGGCCAACATGCTGTTAAATGCCAAAATAATGTTGATGCAATTAAAATTAGTTGCCAAGTCTTTTTCACCATGTTAAGAGAATTCTTGTCTGGCTGTGGACTGTATATTTGAAATATTTTATTAAGAAGTAGAAAGTTATATAATGTCAAAAAATGCTCACATACTTGAAATCCTTACTTTTCAAAATTTCCACATTACTGCAAATTTACTTCTACTGACTTTTGCATAAAATGTTGGATATGATTTTTAATTTTGCTTTTGAAATTGAACTTTTTTTATTTTTTTCTCTTTTCTTTTTTTTTTTCCTGTTAGTGCAAAGCCAGCACTGTAGAAGGGATGCAAACTGGCAACAGGCCTAAATACCAGTGGGAATACATTGTCTGGGCTGGATTTGTATTCTTAAGTACTACTTTAAAAAGCTGTATATAATGATTATTGGAATGATCTTGAAAATATCAATCAGAAAAGGAGCTAATAATTACTAAGCCTGTAACAAAACATGAACTAATTAGACTTAACTGCACATTTTCTGTTTGTTTGTATAATTGACGAAAACACTTTTAAGTGACTAGCCTGGCATAAAGAAAAGCTGCTTGTTTCTGTTAATAAGCTCCTTACTGGAATAAAGAAAGAAAGAAAAAAGGAAAAGTGAACAAGATCAATTATTTGTTTACATTTTGGAATCTATATCTAACATTGATTTCTTTTATGGACAAAACACTTTCATATACATGAAACTGTCCTGGAATGTAAGACTGTTCCTCTCACATCAATCGAGATTAAGCTAAGGTCATTTCTGAATCGATGATTATGAATTTTCCTCCCAAAATATATTTTCTGTGCAGTGGATTATGTAGCACAATATATATAGTTCTCATTGAAGGACCTCTTTTCTTCAGGAAGATTTGGACACAGTACAGGATAACAGGAGTCAGATTTGGCTTCAGAGGATTGGTGGAAAACCTGTAAGCACTTAAAGCTGGTACAAATCAGGCTCTAAAGATCTTAGGAAGCTCAGAAATAATTATCATTTCACCAAAAAGCCAGTTGTGCTTTACATATTTCAAATTTTCTCACAAAAGACATGCATGGATTTCACGTCTGGGTAATTCTGTCCACTTGGGGTTCCATGTTTATTATTATAGTGCATTACAGTCATAATAAATGTGTCTTATTTTATACATAATTTCATTTTTTATTATGTCTCTTAAGTATTGAAACTAGCATCTAAGAGTCATGCTGGGTTATACTTTTTGTCTCACATTTCTTTAGAAATATTTCCAGTTCTGTAGGTCAAATTATGCTCTCCATCTCATCAATGCCTTACCTTATTCTTGGATTATGTATTTGGTGACATTTATGCAGCCTGATAGTTTTCAGCAACCTTGCTGCTGACTGCAAAACTATGGCTGATGATGCAAAACCTGCCTAGAGTTAGAAGTCGGGAAAGGAATGGGATCCAGCTTGTTCTTTGCTGTGTATGCTCTGCAAGACTAAAAGAAGAAAAATACAGTAAAGCTTGAATTTTATTTCTGCAGGCAGCAGATATGACTCTAGATGTACTGCGTTAGAAGGTGTCATTTTTTACGTTGCCACTTTTCAGAACTGCACAGCACTTTAGGAATGTTTAAGGACCTCTTGCTAGGAGGATATTGTGAAACCTCCATCTCCTCTGGTTGTTTTGGACACAGTATTAACAGTAACACCCATTAAATGTCCGGTAACATCGAAAGAGTGACACAAATTCTTTTTGGCTCTTGTTCTAACATCATTGTAGGAGATAGTGCCAAATGTGGCGGTGACATGTAAATTCATGTAAGTTCAATTTATTTGAGCTAATTCAACCTTTCCTTTACTTTTCTAGACCCAGTGGGCACAGGGGAAGTGTAAGTGAGGGGATACAAATTACAAGCTCTAGATGGCTGTGAGTCCTGGTAAGTAAGGCATGTTAGTTAGAGTGAATAGGCAAGAGTCTAACAGAGCTGAGAGAGTCTATAGAAAACCTAAGTTAATCTACCTTAACCTGCAGGGGCCACAGTTTAGATGAACTCACATTTCTGGACATGCTTGCTCAGCATCTGTATAAATGAGATCCAAGTTTGAGTTTATGGTTATCTGACACACTTTTTATACACTGTGTACTGAGATTATTGCTTCTGTCCTAAACACAATTTCAGTGTCAGTTATTATTCCACACTGTGTAAGCTGAGGCTTGAGGTTATTTAAAGTTCCACTACAATTTATATCAAGTTCAAATAAACAGTAGAAAAAAATCAGATGGAATGTAAAAAATCATCCCCTGTTATTGTTTTATCTGTACTAATAAATGAAAAGGGAGCTGTAAAAGAAAACTGCAAATTAAGTTTAGTTCTATAGGAGAAGCTTCTTTGAATGTTTTGTTGTTTTCACATTCACTTTATTTTTCCTTACCATGCTGGACACTACCTAGCTAAAACCAAAGCATTCAGATTACTTTTGAAATAAAATCAGTGAGCTAATGTTTTCACTGTGCTATCAGTGGTTTTGCAATCATTTTCCTCTGCTGAGTATTCATTTATTGTAGAGTGCTTAAAATGTACAAAAATGCAAGAGTCAGACTGATACTGAATAAAAGCATTTGCAAGAATTCCTTTAAATATAGGTCCTTATTATAAATGATATTTTGTAATCTAGAGGTTAGAAATACTTGCACAAGTGTGTGTAGAAATTCAGGTGAGCTTTCACTTAGCATCAACATTATAAGAACTGTTTGAGAATCACTGGCTAAGTATTAAATGAAACATGGCCAAAGTATGGACCTGAGTGCTAGACCATAACTATTTATACTGTTTCATTATTAGCATGCTCCCTAGCATGGCTTTATCCCAGCCCACTTAACAGTGTCCCAAACAATACCATTTCTTTGTTAAAGAGCTTAAATATAGCTTCAGACTTGTGGGCAAATTAAACATAAGATATTCAAACCAGCTTTGATCTGAAGATATCTTGTGTGTCAGACTGGATTCAAGTAACACCGCCCAAAATTTTTTACGTCTTTCTGTGTTATTGTAAAAAAATGTTGGCCAGAAGTAACAGGAACAAAACAAATCAACATTGTTTTTCTGCTGGGTACATTTGTACATGCCAAGCTTTGCTAGTCACAGAAGCACCAAGGTTAATAGATTAAGCTTGAAATTCCTAAATTCTAATCAGGATCCACTGGTAATACAAAATTTCAGATGGGCAAAGTTGCTTACACCAGCATTTCAAACTGAGAGCCACAAGTGAGATAAATGTTTAGTGAAGTCAGTTTACAGGTACCTCATGAAACAAGTTTGAAGGTAAATTCTGATTTTCCTGAATGCATACATAACTACACTTGAACACTTCAAGCTTAGCTATTTTTTTTATTTCCATCAGTAAAATGTTTTAAAGCATTAAACTGACTTTTAGAGATCATAACTGCGTTCTGTAAGGCATTACAGATTTATTTTTGGGGGAAAAAAAAAACTAAAGAAAAGGGAAGAACATAGATAGGATAAAACTTTTAATAGTATGTATTCTAAGTATTATTTACAATGGGACTATTGTAACTGTGTTACATGCAATTTATATTTAGGTGTAGAATTCTGTTTATGGGTGACATATGTACTGTGTGATATTAAAAAAAAAATTGCAGTGAATGTATAGAGATCTTCTTTAGGAAATGATTTAGGTGCAACAATATTATTTTAAGATCATTCTAGACCACTCTTATAATGCTGGAAAAATAGTTTTTCTCTCATAAGATTTTTGAGGCTAATTCAGATCAGCCTGAAAAGTTTTCAGTGGTGTCTTGTTCTGTGTTCTCTGCTCAAAGCACGTACAAAGAGAAAATGCTTTCCTACACCCTTCTTGGTAGCAATGCCAAGAACAGTCATCTGAGGTAAGGATAAAACAAAACAACAGAGACATATGCACTGGTACTGTACCTATTACTGTACTTAGAACTGTAAATCAAACTAAATTAGTCTTGTTAATCAGTCTTGCATAAGCAAATCAGTGTTGTATATTCTCCCCAAAATATGAACTGGTTCTGTTTCATGGAAATACGCAAAAGCCTCATAGTGGACAATTGGAGATAATCTCTCTTTAGCACATTGTTGTCAAGTAAGAGTTGTTTCATGTGAAGAAGCAAGAGTATTTGGATGTACTATAATTTTTATTCTGTCAGATATAAGTTCTCACTGTTCATATAAATGTCTAATCCTCTGACTTCCACTCAGACATTTGTTTTGGTAACATCTTGTGGAAATAGTTTCTCTGAATTTGTTATAGTTTATTAAAAAAAACCAAGCACCTTCATATGTTCATTTCTGATTGTCTAGATCATTCACTGTTGATTCATTTGTGAGAAAAATACTTTGCCCTTTCTCCCTACGATATTATTTATGTCATGCACAATATATCTATTTCCTCTCCTAATCTGTCAGCCGTAATCTATTTTATTTTTCCTCATATCTGAATATTTCTTCAGTTTCTTATTTTTTGTCAATAAATCCTGGATTCATTCCCCTGAATTTTTGACTGCTAACTGAAGCTGCTGATGTGGAACCTGCGTTACCCTGGACTACCTCTGTTGTCAAGGGAAAAAGGTTACACCTTTGGAGGTACATTCCTGTAAAGACTAGCTATCGGAGGAGCATGGGGTGAAAAGGCTCCTAATTTGAGTATCTCGGAGAAGCATCAAAAGTTATGAATTTGGTCTTGAAGGGTGAAGAATCTCTATTTTTAATAACTATCAATTATCAGTGATATTTAATAACCTGTTTCTCTAATGTAAGTGTTGCTGCGCTTATAACCAGTGCTGCACTTTGAACAGAGTGGCAATGGAGCAGAGACACCGACCTATCTTGATCAGGAACCCTATCTAAATCTAAGTTTATCACTGCATTTGACTAAACTATACCATTCAGTTAAAATCTTGGGAAAAACTGCTCAATGGACAGGACTCATAAACTCTGTCAACCTATTTATACTCTTGTTCTTCCTGACCTCTTTTAAAACTCTCAGTAACTTTTTTTGGGAGGAATTGCACATCTGCAAACAACTCTGGCTAATTCACCATCTCTTTCATGATGTTAAATGGAGACTTGCATCTTAGTTATAAAATGACATGAATAGAGTTTCCATTAAATCTTAATACCAATTATTTCTATCTGATTTAACTTGGAATTTTTACTGACATTGGTGGTCTGTTTTTCTTAATATTTCTTTTAGTGTTAGTATTACAATGTCAATAGTTTGCTCAGTACTGCTCAGGGCAAGTTTTTAAAATTAAGGCATTAATACTACTTATGACACCTACATTCTTACTAAGCCTGCAGCATAACCAGCTAGAAAAAAAAAATGATGCCAGCCAAGGGACTAGCCCTTAAAAACTAAATATCTGATGAATACAGAAAGAGATTCAGGAACTTTTACTGCAAAAGCAGTGCAAGAAGCAGGTATTACAGTTGTAATTTTTTTTGATTTGTTTGTATTTTGTTTTAAGTACAGAACTTACTTGGGCAGTAAACAAATATTTTTTCAATATTATGGATGAAAACCCAAGACATTAAAGCCAGCGTTTTCAAGCTGGCTGTGAAAATCTGAACATTCAAATCCATGTATATGCATGTGAAGAAATGTTCTGCTTTTCAGGGATGCTCACAATTTTTAATGAAAGCAGATGGAGTTCTTAGAGTTTGGGGAAAATAATGTTTATGTACTTGTGCACCTCTCCAGATATTCTGCTGCCTATCCAAAGGTTTCAAGGACAACTTTAACATAAAAACTTGCCATTTGAGAAAAAACGTTTTCATTTTTGATGACTAATGAAAACCTTTTAATGTCTGCTTACTGCTTTGATTTTGTTCTTTATATCATTTTCTTTCGTGCTTTCTCTTGCTTTAAATACACTAGGCATCTACATTTTAAACATAACTTATGCCTCTTATTTGTCTCCCTAAACGCATTTCAATCAGCATATACTTTTTCTGGGAGAATATTGTGTTTGGATTCTTTTAAATCAATTTTATTACCAAATCCTGTTTGCCGTACTCATGCAAGTATTCCTGCAGAAATCAATTGGACTACTTGTTTGAGGAAAGCAAGCAGTTCTTGCCTTTATTTGGTAAAGCAACAGACTTGAACAAAAGCAGTACTGTACCTGCTATGGGCAGCCAGAAACAATGACAAGCTTCTTGATAAGATTAGATGTAATTTTAAATGCAACCAGGACAAAGAATCCCTCCCACCAACCCCAGCTCCTAACTCTCTACTGTAATTCCAGCACAGTAAGCAGTTGAAGAATTACTGACAAGAGCCAGACTGCCCTGTAAGCACCACCTAACAGACATAGAAACATGATCTGCATCATTTTTAGGCTTGGCAGACATTTTGTGCTTCTTTCAAAAAAGAAGAAAAACCACAGTCTTTTAAACTAGGCACACTTAAACTTTATACATTCCTGACTTTGCTGGTTCAGGAAGACCTTAAATTTGAAACATCCCTATAGATATACACTGAAAATGCTTCTATGAAGCAGCTACTTATAGCTGATTGTTTCAAATTAAATGTATGTATGTATGTTCTGCATTGTCATTGTGTGTGAGCTAGTTGTTTTAACTTTAAAACAAAAAAGGCTGTTTCCAGTCCCAACCTAATCACCAACCTTTCACTCATGAAATTCCTGCCAACAAAGTTGGAGACTGAGCCTGCAGCTATCGAGTACGTGTAGGACTATATACAGCACAGATTCCCTGGTTGAGTTTTCCTATTTGTTCTTTAAAGTAATGTCTTTGATTACTTCTGTCTTTAAGAACCAAGAGAAATCTCCTAGGCAATGTCTAGTTGTATCTTTATCTGCAGTCCTGAGATAAGTGCTATGCAAATTCACACATAGTGAGGTTCAGCTATGATTTACTTTTAAGCATAAATTTAATCCTTTAAGGTTTTTTTTTTTTTTTACAAAACAAACTATTTTTTATGTGAGTTAAATGTATTCAGATTGTAACTCTCTGGATAGTTACACACCTTTAGATGACGAGTCAGTGGCCTGATGCAAAGCCTATTGAAGCCAGTAACAATAGGCTTTGGATCAAACCCAGATGGAGGATAACAGAGCTAGATTAGCGAGTCGAAACAACATGGGCAGTGCTTCTGAATAACTGACAGAGGTGACTAAGCAGCACAGGATACAGCATTATACAGTGTGTCACTAATTCCTCCCTCCAGAATCGAAGCTTTTGTTAAAAAAAAAAGAAAAAAGCCCCATTCTCTGAAGAATGTGAGGAAGAAGTGTCCTCTGCAGCTAGCCTGGGACGAGGACTCTCAGAAGCCTGCACAGTGCCTCCCGGGGAACAAATTCTTTCTGAAATATTGCAGGTTAACTAGTGTGACTGCTAACTGCCTCACTGCCGATTAGCTGGCAGTCGGCTCAGCGGGAGCCGTGGGGTGGAGCGCGCCAGCTTCTCTCCACCACTGTCTTCCCAAAGACAGCCACGACAAGAGGCAGACGTGCTCCCAAGATGACAGTGGACAATGGCTGAATATTAAAGTTTTATTGACTAAAAGTCAGAAAGTGCTGTGTTACGCTAGTGGAAGTGGCTTTTCTCAAAGGAGAGGTTTCCAGCATTTCCTAAAGATTGCCAGACTTCAGATTTATCCGGAAGTACGTTACCCTTGACCAAGAAAGCTTTGTCCTTGGCTATTGCGTACTTTGTCCTAGACTTTGTGATCTGTGTTGTTCTGAGAAGCACAAGAGCCCTCACTAGATAGATGGTCTTGGCACACATCTGTAACACGTTTGACTGAGGCACAAACATGCGATGTGACTCTCTGTTCTCAGTTAACCTGGACCTCACTTCTCCACCTGAATAGTGGAGATAACACCAATCCTCCCCTATCTCGGAGAGGTAGTGGGAGGATAAAAACCATTAGTGACTGTTAAGTGCTAAGATATAATCGCAATGAGGGCCACATAAGTGCCGACACAGATAGGTCTCAAAAGTGTTCAGGGCAAACAAGGCTCTGTTTCAGTTGTAACTAATTTTCTTGCCTTTTGCTTTATGACACTTAAGAAATTCCTGTAAGTTTAGAACAGTAGCGAGTAAAACCGTTAGGAGAGAGATTAACTATAACAACTGAGCAATGTTAATCATGTTAATCAGAGACTGCAAAGCACTTTTTAAAATCAGTATTTATATCGTCCTCTACAAAAAAGGAAACCAAACAACAGACATTAAGGGACATGTCCAAGGTAAGGGAATTAGCTGCCAATGGGATTGGAATACATTGAAGGGGTTGAAATACAACTCAGAACTCCTATTTTAAGAAAGCAAGGCAATTCCATGACAAGACAGTTTCCTTACAGTGTTGGTGACCTAAGGGTTTCCCAGTTTCCATATTTGAAACGCAAAGTGATTTAAAAAGATCCGCTTTTCATCATAACATCCAGGAAGGTAAATATGTTTTTCAGTGCATAAAGCATGATCTAAAATCTGAAAGTAGTGTGAAAATCCAGCTTTACAGGTTTATGTTTCTTGGCCTGGAAAATTAACTGCTAGTTTTCAAGGAGGTATTCAGTTATATAAAAATTCAATACTTGACTTTTCTCCTGTTATTAAGATCCTGATACTGGATAATCTGCCTTTCATGCTCTGAGTTGTTCATTCTGGTGGCATCTACCTTTTGTCATTGACCATGCAGAAAACAGACCTTTGGTCTCTGAATTGCAGCTAATTAAATGCGTAAAAAAAGATATATGCTAAAAGATAGGTAGTTACTTAAGGTTCAGAGAAATATCAGTAGGTTCTAGTAAGCAGACTTAACTGAATATTGAGGTCATGATTTTTCAAAATGACTTTGGATGGCCAACTTCAGATGTTTAATAGTGAACAGTTTTCAGAAAGGTACTCAGCACTTGCTGATAGTTAGCACTTGCCTTGTTGTGGTATCCAAAAACAAAGGCACCCAAAATCATGAGTCACCTTGAAAGCATGAACTTGGATCCCTTTTGTCCTTGAGAGGTGAACCCTTATTTGTTTCTTCTTGGACAAATCTATATTTTGCATAAAGACAATCTAAATTTCAGGAGTTACGAAGAGTTAAAACAGTGAGCAAAACTTAAAGTGCCAATAGATTAAAAGTCACACATTTCTGAGACATACCTCATCCTCCAATATCATTCTCCGACAAGGTTATCAGGGGAACTTTCTGCATTCAAAAGAGTTGAATTTCACAGTTAAGCTAAAGTGACCACAGAACAGTGTGAGATGACATGTTTTTTTTTTTTTTAAACTTCCCTCAACTGATTTTAGTTGTCTGTCATCGGGCAGTGGCACGGCACGGCCAGGCCAGCGCTGCCTGGAATGTGTTGATGAAGAGGACACTCCAGTGAGCACAAAGCGCTTGTCTGCAGCCTGGGTGTGAAGAAGAATGCCGAGAGGCTGTGGCAATATTACTTCCTCCGGCGTAAGTCTCAGAAAGGATAGTGGTCGTACTGGAAATGAATCCTGGTGCTGAAAGGGTGCACTTCAACCTTTCAGTTTGTACACAAGTCTCAGTGTAACGGCATTATCTGGCAATTGGCCTTCTTAGGCCTAATTTTCAATCCACAAGTAGGAGTTAGGTCATTGAGGATATCCTCACCATTAGAGTTATTCAGTTTGCATAAAGACTCTACTTAGCACTTGAGGAAGGAGTGCTGATTTTCAAAGTGTTGATTTGATCTACAGTCACTATTGTGTACACTGCAAGTCAGCAGTCCACCAACAGATGAAGGTTTGTTTATGATGAACTGAAAGAAAGGCCCATCTAGAAATGTGCAGAACTGTGATCAAAATATGAAAACTTCTGTAAACAGAGATATGATATTGGCCTAGCAGTTAAAGATTGTATTCAGTATAATGGTATGAAGAGCTTAGAGAACATGTTGTAATGATTACTGAGGCAGCCAGTTATATATGGAAGAAAAAAAGTAGATACTAATTAAAATAAAATAAATTTAAAGAATGGAATGCATCAGATAAAGTTTGTCACAAAGATATATTTATAAAGTATAGTATTTGAAATGACAGTTTCCCTCTACACTTTAAAGATACTAACTTAGTTCTTGTTAAGAAAAGTGTAGCTGATAAAATGAATCAATGAAAGTTATTAGAGCTCTAAGAAAGTTTATGATGAATCTAAAGCTGAAAACATACAAGCACTAGACCTACCACACCTTGCTCCCCTTTCATCCCAAGGTTACAGCTCAGTACAGTTAGCCTAATTGTCCAAACCTCGGGTAAAGGTATAGGGGAAAAATATCTTTTTACTTCAATTTTATTTTCATTTTTCAATGTATTGATATGAAAACTGGAGAAGCATATTTTATTTGTGGTTGACTTTATGATTTTCAGGCTTGTAAAACTAAAGGAGATACAATTCCATCCATAAAAATTCACTGATATGAAATACCATAGAAGTTTTACTCACTTAAGGGTGTCCATTCTTCAGCACTTACAGGGAGCTATTTCAGAATCTTAATGTTAAAGGAAAAGAGCCCAAACCAAAATGGAAGATATGATCATCTAAAAGTAGAGAACACTTTTATCCCAGATTCAGTTCTACTTTTTTGTACCTGAGGTCTTTCATGGTACTCAAACAAACTAAGTGCCACGTCTCAGTACTCATGGATTGTGGAGAAGCTCCGTTCTGTTTCCAGTTCAGCTCGTTGCTGGTGGCTAATATGTGGCCTACTGTTAACACTACATTTTTACCTGCCAGAGAATATCTAAGTGCTATAACAGCTAGCATCGCTACCCTTAAAAGGACACTTTTTCCTTACCTAAAAATAGATCTGGTATGGTTCTACTGCATTTGTAAATTCCTGCTATTGACTGAAATGATTGACATTCACAAAACAGAGCCCAGACCTTGCCCACTTTTCTATGTATTGTTTGGCTCCTATAAACAAAGATGGGCTTGAAATCTTGAATTACTAGTTTATACAGAAACCTCATTTGCAGAAAAAGCTATGTGCTTGCAGTTCTGTAGCTCTCTCTTTTATTTTGTGGTTGTTTCTACACTCAGGAAATGAGCAGCTTCGATAAAGGCAAAACACGACAAAGTGTCAGCTTCTAACACAAAATGCTTGGATTTTCAAATCAAAACATGAGAGCTGAGTTCTCCATACTTTTGTAAGTAAGAACATTTTATTTCGTTTCTTCTAGATAGGTGTGGGTATCTTACACCAGCTTGTTCATTTGAATAAGAATTCTACCTAAATACCTAAATCTGTTTTTAACAAGGGCAGGAACAACTATATGAAAGCGGAGGAGGGACTGCACTGTTATTGTTGAATCATATAGCCTGGGGCAGGGGACATACAGTTTGGTGCTAATAACAGCTGACAGTTTTGTGTCTTTCTGCGCTGTGTTCCTTTTTTCCAATTAGTTAGAAAGTTCACAGTAAATAGCAATGTGGAAATATACCAGGAATACCACATTTCAATGCATTGCTTTCAAGGTTGACATTTATAATACACACAAAAATCACAGAAAAAAAAAATCAAAATCAGGAAAAAATCAGGAAAAAAAAATCAGGAAAACTTTCTGATTTTGAGCTATTCTGGTATAGGTAAAAGAAAATTCTTCCATTAAAATACTTTACATTAATCTCTGCACTTGTTTACAGTCGGATACTCCAGAATTACTTCACTGGTCACTAGAATTTCTCTAAACACACAGTTGGGAACAGAGTACAGCCTAAAGAAATTATATTAACCTGGTACCTCACAAACATGCTTTAAGTCCTTAAAATTCTTTATTTCTTTCTTTTCTCCAATGTTATCTGAATGTATTTTAATACATACATATCTATAATCTATAACAAATGCCAGGCTGACGATATATTTTACATATGCATTAACAGCAACAAAAATAATAGTGTTTTTTTCTCATCCACGTAGAAAATTTTTCACTCAGGAAAGCAAAATTGCAGGGACTCTGTAGGCTTTTTTTCCCCCTCATTTCTTCTTTACTGACTCAACTGCCTAGTTAGTTAAATTGAGGTTTGAGTAACATTTGAGGTTAAACACCAGCCAAACTCTGGCTAACAGCATAAGAGATTTGTTATTAGGATAGCTTAGAAGTTAGTCATGGCCTTTTGTACTAAGCAATAAAGCATTAACATGTAACACAAAGTCCTATTTAAAGATATATTCTATTCGGTTTTGTGGTTTGATACCAGCTCTCTTCCCAGCTGGTAACAATAAGAAATTTTGCACTGACTTTGCCCTGCCATCCACCCTCTGGCGCTGTGTCTCAGTATTTTCGGAGAGAGGAGAGATGAGAGACAGAGCTCCATGCTGAGAAATTTGAATCAGGTGGCTCTCTTGCCTCTGACAAACGGCTGAGTTTTGTATGTTTTCTTTTAGTAGGCAGAGACTATGCGATCATTCTGCCCATGTAAGGAGGTAGAGCATGATCACTAGGATGTTAGGAAGTACTGCAGATAAGGGATTTGATCCTGTTAGGTGTAGAATGCCTTCTAAAAGATTCTTAATGTTCTTTGAGAAATGTGTGCACCTTGCATGTTATTGAGGTTTTGAATTATAGCATTACCAGTATACCCGTGCAAGTAATAACAACAACAACGAATGTGCAAACATTTCTCAGAGTGAAAGGTAGGAATAAATGCACCGTTAGAGGACAGTCACTTCGATAGTACTTGGAGGAAACTTGAAGGTTTATTTTTATGAGGACTTTTCTGAACATGCTATGTTAGGTGTTCACGATAAAGGTCATTCAGAAATTATTCACAGAAAAAAGGGTTAAAATGTTTCTCCCTGTATTTTTGGAGAGGACAGGAATTTCTTTTTCTTGTGTTCTCAAGAAAACTGAAGATTGTTCTTATCTGAGCTTGGAATATGGAAAATTTAACTGCTAGAAGCTTCTGATGGGTGGCCTGCTTGGAGGATCTATATCTGGTTAAAAAGTCATAGTGGTTGTTAATGAAATATTACAAATGAGAATGTTTCAGTTCATCATTATTCTGTAAGGACCTAATGAAATCCTGCTGGAGTTAATGGGAAGTCCCCACTGATTTCATTCGAAAGGATGAAACCTTACTATGTAGAAAATTTCTATTCCATGGTTACAGTCATCATCTGCACAGTATGACAATTGCATAGGAGTACTGGAATCAACTTGTTTATGATGAAACAATTCCTCGAGGTTTGTAATTGCCCCAATAGGGAAAGCTGCTTCTTCCTCTGAAGTCACTTCAAAATCCTTGTTGAATCAAGAGCTTTGATGGTTAAGTGCCTCGTGCTAGATTTGTCCTTTGAATTCCATTCAACCTCTTGATACACCATAACAAAAAATACTTTACTCAATAGTTATTTTACTTTTACAAATTCACAGGAAAATATCATTATTAAAATGAATGTAATATCCGAAGCATTTTTCAGGACAATGAGGGAGTTGAAGCAGATCTAGGATTAAAGTTTTCCTACCACCCAGTCCTATCCACAGGCTGGAAGACCACTGTCTATAAAACTGATTTGGTTCCTGACTGCAGTGTTGTTGGTGGCATGTTTCTAATGCTTGGGAATAATATATAGAATTCAACAGAAACTCTTTTCTTGGAAAACAATTCTTGTTTCTCCAGGCTGTCATCATTTGTAAAGCCTTTAATAGAAGTTGACATCATATGCCATTTATGTGTCAGACTGGTTAGCAAAATCTTTTGATATGTAGACTTATTTGTCAGGTAGCAGATTCCCCATACTCCTTTTCACCTTTAAACTGTTATATCCTTCTTTGGTCAAAAATATCTGAAAACACTGCTTCAGCATGAAACTTGTCACATGAAGTTGGCATTTTCCTCTTCTTCCTTTTTTTTTATCAAGCAATTTATTTTTAAATACCTGTCATGTTCAGCTTGTTACTGCTGCTCTACTTCACCAGAAAAAAAAAAAAAAAACACCCACTAGATGCTGGTAATTCATAAAGCAATATAGTAACGGGTTTTGGATTTTTAGGAGGAAATCAGCTGCCATGATTGGCTTGTGTTAAAAATAAATAATTGAAATTATTTTTACTATGAAAATGCTTGTTAGTTATGGCATATTATTTTTTCTTTAAATTTTCATTGTTATAGTGCTAAGAAAATATAGCCTTTATGATTAAGATCTACTTTGCTAATATGCACTAAACTCAGAGTTTAGCCCTATATGCTCATGTTATAGAGCAAAATAACACATCAAAGATTAATTTCGAAATGCAAACAGTTCAGACTGATGAATCACAACAGAACATAGGAGCGCAGCAGTCCTATGGCCTTATTCCGAAGACCCTGAACATAATTTTCAGTATGGGGATATCCCAGTGATTCTCTTACTATCTTATATGCAGCATGTATTGTACTTGGCAGAGTTAACAGAGAGGAAAAGAGGTTAGAATCTGATAAACTGCCCATTTTTGCTGGGTTGGGGTTTGGGTTTCTAAAGTTACAACTGTACAGACATCCTACCCAAAGAAGAGCCAAGCAGTGTGACAATCTTATTCCTAGAACTAACATCAGTCTATATATTTTCCTTCACCTCTATCTTTGGAGACAAAAAATGCTAGATAGAACTGAATCTTTAAGCTATGTTGCTACCTACATGTATTTTACCAACCTTAAATGTATCTTTAATGGTTATTTTCTGTCTGGAATAACATACTGTAATTTCATCATGCTATGTATAAGTTTTAGTGGGCACTAATATTCTCCCTAAATATTGTTTTCCAAATTAATATTGTTTTCCAAAAGTAATTCTTAGACTTTTATATTGGATTTTCTTTTTTTTCTTGGTGGACTTGGATTTTTCTTTTATTTGAAACATACTAGCTAGCAGGAAAACTAAAAATAATGAAGACATCTGAATTTACAGTTAATTCAGTTGATTAATAAATTACCAAATATTCAAATAAAAAGTTAGTCATACAAAAGTGAATATCATTCTATATTTTAAAATAAAAAAACAAAACCCCCAGAATTTCTTATTCATCAAGACGTAATACATATAGTGAAGAAAGATGCTTTGTCAATATAAATATAAATAAATACATATCTATGAAAACTCCACTGATCTGGAGCAGCTGCTGTTTACAAAAAAGCCAGAAACAACCGAGTAAAAATTACATTGATGTTGAAGAAGATAATTATAATGTTTCTTCATTATTCTTGTACTGTTTCTATTGTTCTCAAAAAGAAGTCATTTCACTGACATAATAGACTGGCTGGTAAAGGGTTACTAAATCAGAGGAGTTCAGAAACAGATTAGGGTTTCCCAGCGGCACATATCTCTAGCAGTAAGTGTGGAAGCCAACTCGGAAGAAACACGTTTGAAGTGGCAGAACTAATCATGCAGAAGCAATTTGCGATTTTCTCTCTCTCAGCCTAGATAAAGCAGAGCATTATGACATTGGCTGCATGGAACAAGGTCAATTTACTGTGAAAAGGCAGCTATAGACTCCAACTTCAAATAAACTTTCATCCTGCGTGATGAAAAAGAGGATTTACTCTATTGCTTATACCACAGAATAGGCAAAACAAAATGAACAATTCAATTAGGATGTAGTCTTATTTGTATCTTTCCCCCCCACTAACTCCTTGATTGTTTTAGCTATTAAGTATGCAATTATGTCTCAAGCTATTTTTTGTGACTTAAAAAAATGCAACTGCTCAATTGCTGATAGACTTGACCTCAACTGAAGCTGTAGGCTGTTCTGAAAGTGAGAGGATTAAAGTGCAAAATTTCACATGGCAACTTCAAAAGAAGTTTTCTTTTCAGTGGTTTAGATTTTAAAAATGTCACTGAGAGAAAACTGGCCAAGGCAGTGCGTGAAACAGTTCTTCTCATAGTCATTCTTTTAATTTTCACCATTTCTCCTCCATAACCTAAAATTTTCATATGTTAAGTTCAGTTATCTGTGTGAGTGATGTTGCTGCACACTGAAACCTCAAAGCTGCATCATTTGGACAAGGTGTGATTCTTTCCCTGCTCTCTTCTTCTTCAGTGAAATACTGGTGAGTATTACCCTTAAGTAGGAAAAAGAATATGAAATACTTTTCCTAATGCAAACCTGCTTCCTAAGGCATGGAGAGGCAAAGCCAAGATTTCAGTCATTTGCCATCTTCCTTACCAATGGCTGGCCCGCAGATGCTGTTTCTTCTTCTCCTCTCCTTCTTACCCCACAAATATACCTCTTACACTCTATCTAAACCTCCATCTATTTGTCCTATGTCACAGTGCCTATATCAATCATAACTTATTCTCTATTATATAGAGAATAGATGCTCACCTTAGTAAAAATATGTCTTTGTGTACACCAACTATTCTGTTAGTGACACTCTATAGTCATGTTGTACAATTTTGGTGGTAGTTATATTCAGAGGATAGTCAAAGAAGTAATTTCAGTGATGAGCTCTGTGCCTAAGCCCAAACTATCCTCTATGCAATGAAAAAAACAAACAAACAAAGAAAACCTCACTTACCTGTTGCTGGCAGATAGCCAAGGCAGATCATTCTTGAGAAAAATTAAACAATGGTTCACCTTAATTAATTGTTCAGGGATGCAGCCAGCTGGGATGTCCATGTTTTAGTGCATTTATATTTATTAGTTGAATCCAGAAGGCTTTGTCGTTCCTCCCTTCTCCTTCTGCAGTAGTTTATACTTATATTGATGGCAATAATCAGGGATATGGAGTTTTTTATATGCATTCTGAAATCATAGTTGGAAGGTAAATGAAGATATGATTGAATGCCATTGCTGCTATAGTTCATGTTAAAAAATGTGCAACCAGTCCAAGGGCAGAGAGGCTTAGTGAATTAATGCATTAGTCTATTAGTCTTCTTGTGCCAGACTCTAGGACTCCAGATTCAGTTCTGGTGAGCAATGGACCTCCATGGGGCTGACATTTGCTCCTGGAAAGCAGTAGAAAATAGTCCATTAACCTTAGCATTGGTTTAAAATCAACTGCTGAATTCAGGAGCTGCTGGCCAGCTCAATTCAGCTGTAAAGCTACACGAATTTGGACAGTTCTGTCCTTTTCATTACTGATGTCATTTTCGTGGGCAGTACCATTAATGTGGCTGATATTTTGTGGGCAAAAAAAGTAAAACATTCTCTTCGGTTCCAATATCTTGTAATCAAAGGACAAAACTCCCACCTACGATATTTCTGCACAAGCTAATGGAAACTGCATAGCTTTCAGCACACAGACTTCCAACTGCTGTTAGATCTTTCCAAAGGAAGCAGAATACTTTCACAGGCTTAGGGGAATGGGATGGGAGACGTTAAGAGAGCAGAGGAAAGACAGACTCCACTTGGTCTCCAGTTAGTGCAGCTCCTACAGAATAAAGCTCCAGACTTGAGTCCAGCCATGAAAAGGAGGGACTTTACGCTGGCTTCCTTTGGATTTTGCACAGGGAAGAATCAAAAAAAGCTTGGCCACTGCTGCTCCATCTGAAAACCTGACACATTGCACAGCCCTTGCCAAGAGGCTCTTGGTAAGTACTGGAAGCAAAGTGGGGACGTGCTATGAAGGGCTTCCACCCACATTTCATGCTCACCATGCACAGAATCATGGGCACAGGAGCTTCTGCACACAAAGAAGAACAGAGGAATTTTAGGTCCCTGATTATGAAATAATGGCTAACAAAGCATGCCAGGCTACTAGGATTTCTAGGGATGGTGAGAAAATTTTGACTCACTCCGTAAAAGGTGATAGGAAAAAACAAATCTATATAAAACATACCTAATGTTTCAGAAGTAACAAAAGAATTGCAGTTGGTTAACAAAAAATAAAGAATCATAGACATGCCCTGGCTTAAGGGGGGTTTAAGACTGGGATTTCTTCAGGACTAAGCCTCCCTTTTGACTGCTTTCAAGCATTTTAAATTAACATAAAACACATAAATGTTCCCTTTCAGGGGCTTACTGCAGAGCTTTTACAGCTGTATAGAAATGAGAGGCTATTTTAGATTTGTTGCAGGTTTCTTCAGTTGTTATAGTGAGTGCTCTCTTTATGCCATGATCAGGGAATGCTTCGCTCAGAGTATGCTGCGGAATTCAGCAGAGATGAGCATATCTCTTCTTTACTTCAGGATTAAAGCTGTACTTGTTTTCTCATATGTTCATTATTTGGAATTGGAAGGCTCCTGTTTGGAAATTGAGGAACTGTTAGGCAGATCCAACTTTTCACCTTAGGGTACTGACTGCTGGCTCACATCCATTTCTTAACCATAAAGTATTGCTTTGTTCCATTTCTGGAAATGCAACAAGATATGTCTAGGTTTCCTTTTGAAATGGATAATTTGTGACAGATTTCTCATACATCCAAGCTGTCAAGAACAACTTGTTTGTTCCAGAAACTCCTGTGCTATGTGGAACCCATATTAAGTTTCTGATAAGTATGTTTGGTACATTCCAAATGTCACTATTCCTGTCGTAAAACAGATACTGCATGATAAATGGGCAGATACACAGACATACATACAGAGAGTCATGTATTTTAGGTACGGAATGAGATTAATTCAGTGCTTTACAAAGAAATGGCATATAAAGAGCCCAGAGTCATGCGATTTAGTGTGCAATTGTGCAAACTGACCATTGAGGTAGTTGTACTAACTTTCAAAGAATACAACTGTATGGATTTAAGAAACCTATTGCTGAGTCACCCTTTATACATCCAAGTCAGAAGAAGACAAATTTTTGAAAATACGATGAGGTTTCCTTTTTACAGATTTTCTCATAAACTGATATCATTGACTTTAGATGTATAGGTAAAAAGAAGAAAACATTGCTCACTAATCTAAAACATAGCAAGCTAAATCCTGAGGTTTGTATTCACAGATCAAGTTTTACACTCTTACTCATTCTGACTAGTATTTCACAAGTAGTCCTATTGTTCAAAGAACAAGGTGTTACTAAAATGGAATAAAGGCATAACATTCTGGCTCTCACTTTGCTGTTCTGGCAAACTCATGCTGCCTTTTTGAATGAGTGTTGCAGAGGGATAAATTGGGAAAGAAAGCAAAAGATCCACAATTTTCATTCCTGTTATGTTCTACAAAGATTATACTGCAGGAATGTACTTTGGGAACTATCATTGAAGTAACAAACTGCAATGTGAACGTGAATGATGCAAAAAATCATCTTTTTGTTTACAAACTTTTGCACAGGGTTCCTAATGCTAGTAGTCATACAGAGGCATTTAGGGAACAGCAATGTAGCATTTGACATTTTGGGTCTAAAAGCTGTTCTGCCCTAATTTTTTAGAATTAACTTTCTAAAACCAGCACTTGCTAGGCCTCTATACAAATGTGCACTGGCTTAAAGGAAGATATTATTTTACTTTAAAAAACAAAAGAACAATATCCACTGCTCTTCCCTCATCCAACAAGCCAGTTATAGAAGGCTATCAGGTTGGTTAAGCATGATTTCCGCTTAATAAATCTCATACAAACTGGTCCATATACTAACACACGTATATTGGCTTAAGATTGTTTTCTCCTGGTTTTGAAAGCATCTTTACAGTTAGGTTTTTAACTTATATTTGACAGCACATTAACATTAGGGGGCTGAAGTTGTTATTGCCCCAGGTGTTGGCCTTACCCCTTTAATAACACAGTCAGCAGAAAAGAACATGGACCTGCACCTCAGCGCCAAAACTTGTAATCTGGCTTATTTGTGCAAATCCACCTTCATTGTTGCTTTCAGTTCCTACTGAGCAAATACAAGCGAAGAATGGAGCATAAAGTACAATTGTCCATCAGAACGAAAGTCAGTTAGATGAAACTTGCCAAGTATGCGATTTGATAGAATCCAAACTAGTAGTCTTCATCTTAGTAACTATTCACATAGAGGTTTAAAACACCACCACTGGTATAAGTTCACATATTTTACTGTTTTGTTTCCGGTCTGTATGCAGCCCTGGTCAAGAGAGTTTCAATGTTTCTACTATTTATTTACATATTACTATTATTATTATTATTATTATTATTAAGTATTACTTAGTTTCAAGTTCAAATCCTCATATGTGAACATATGCTCATCTCTAGGATAAAAATCTGTTCAGAGCCAATTAGACTACAAAACTTTTCATTGGATTCAAGGCTTCTTTGGATATTAGTCTGGAAGATGGGTGCAGAAGTGCTAGCAACAATCTTGCATAATAGCTTTAACAATAATCCCCCAACACTATATTACAGCTTGAGAATAGTTGCAGTAATTTTGGTAAGGTTGCTTGCAAAATAAGTATAGATATATTCCAGTCTAAAGAATTTAGTATCCTGTGTTGTTTTGTTGCCCTGAACTGTAGCGAATCCAACCTTAATATTCAAGGTTTTACCCCCAAAGATATCTGAAATACAACATCAATTGACATAGAAATCAAAACTCTTCAGGGCTCACAAAGAAGAGTTTGTAATTACTGCCTACGACTAATCCTATCAGCTCACATTAGTGAAACATGCCATAGTGCTCAGGGAAGTTGTCAGGATCTGGTTGCAGGACTCAGCCTTTAGGAGAGGATTCAGGCTAAGCTTAGGCTATACATCGCCACCCATGAGTCAAAGTACCTGCATTTATTGATTGACAGGTCTTCCAGTGGAAACAATGCACATGAAAAAGAGCATGCCTTTTTCACTGCAGCTCTATTGTTACTTTGGTTTAACTTCTTAACCTCCTTCCTGATAAAGTTTCATTCAGACATAAAAAAAGATACCTGTAGGTCTTTATTAAATTTCCATTCTCAAGAAATGCATGAAACAATACTTTATTCCAGGTGATTTTTTTTTCTTTACTATACTTTGCTTTTTTTTTTTTTTTTTAATATTGAGGCTAGTTTTGGAAGAGAGTGCATGATAGGTGGAAATAAAATTAATATTTTCACTTTAAACTAGACTCGAAAATATGTTAAGTACTAGCACCTCTGATAGCCACAAATCATAGCAGTTTGTATGCAAATCCTAAATTTGCATGCTAAAACCTTTCAGTTATTTTGTGATTTGCAAATTTTCTTTCTTTCTTTTTCTATTTGGACCTAATTCTGAAAATGTTTTCTCATCTGGGTCCTAAAGCAGACATAGGCTTAATGTGAACCATAAAGTTTTGGCTTAAATGGGGTTAATCCTCCTTTAAAAAGTTCATATATTCTGCTACCTTTGCTTAGCAGAACAGGGGCCTTGTTAAGTACGTGTTCACCAGCACTGTTCTCTGGATGTGGACATAAATTTAATAAGCTCTCATTGAGCTAAGTTTTGTTGGATAAAGCCATGATTTTCTATCCACAGTTCACATTTTAGGGAATATTTTTGTATGTATTAATAATGCAAATTTTTGGTTTATTTATTTTAACCCTGTAATCCTTACAGCATTATCTAAAGGGTCAGATTCCTTTCTATTCTCTAGCCTGTGCTGTCTTTTACAACGACACTGAAAAGATGTGAAATGGCACTAAGCCCAGGTTAAAATATTTGGGGTAATGTAACTTATATAAGTTACTATATGAAACTACACTTCATTTCTTTTCATTAATTTCTTCCCCAATTTATGCTGTGTAAAGTCCGTTATTGTACTGAATCAAAAGAAGAGTCCAGTCATACAATGAGCTGCCTCTTGACAGATGTCTGCATCTGGATTCAGAGCCATTGGTTCTAGTATAGGCTGCAGAGACTGCATGGGAGCAGAGCTCAGGGCCTTTGCCCATAGGATTTTGGAAAGGGATTATAAACCGGATCCTGACCTCATTATATTATTAATTTTTTTTATTAACAAGCAGAAATATTTTTTTTCCTTTTTTCTTGTAAACTGTGTAATCTCACTTTGAATGGCATGAAAACAGTTGCAGGGCTTCATGGAAATAAGCATTCTCACTTGAAGGATAAAAAAATATGTGCGTTGGGATGTGTGTGCCTATCTTTTTAAATAAATAAAACTATTCTACAAAGAAGTTTTTTTTTTTTAATTTTCTTAAGTTATAGCTAATTTTCCATTCTGTAAAGGAACACAGTTTTTGTTATATGCTTCCTTTAACACTGAGATTAAGGTTTGACATTTTTAATTTTGTGGAGTGGTCATGAAAATGAAGCTTGTGAGGACTACCTAGGGCCAGAAAGAGCGTTGGCAAAGATTATGCTGGCCTCTTAAAACACTTCTGTTATTGCATTTGGGCATGACCTGCAACACCCAAGTGAATTCAGAGCTGCATCTACTCAGAGCTGAAACTGCAGATAGTGACAAATTATAAGATGGTTTTTGAAACAAATATCACTTGTGGCCTACTTCAGACTTGAATTCAGAATTTAAAGTCTCACTCACAGTTATTTCCTATTCTCCTTTTCATATTGGCACAGTATTATATATAGTGTAAAACTAAATTAATTTACTGTTAATGCTACTGAAAGGTATCCGATTGTAATGTAAAAGGGATCTAGAAAATACTATTTTTCTTCAAAGTATCTTTCAAGCTGTGTATGGTAAAAACTTTGAATTGCAAAGGATTATGCATATGCTTAAATTTAGATATGCAAACAGTGCCACTGCGATCAAAAGACCTAATCACATGCTTAAAAATAAGCATATGCACAAATCTCTACAGGGTCATGACCCAGTTCTGTATTGCTCTAGTTCGCAAAAGGCCAACCTCCTTGACCTTGCAAGCCAAAATCCTCTTGTCATTGAGAGCTACAAGATGCATACCTCACCCCCGCTGAGAGCTGGTGTGTATATATGCTCCCTCCGCTTCTTACTAGGGCTGTTAACGTTGATTGGGCACGCAATGTTGGAGCAAAAACTGTCTTTTAATAATCTGTGCAACTGTGAGACTTGGACATCCGCATGTTCAAGATGGTAAGCTGAAAGAGTTCACCCTTTATCACGTCAAATACACTCTCACGTTTCTCTAATACTCCTCCTAACTTCTACTAGCTAGTTAGTTTTGAATAAAGTGTCAAGCTTGATAGCTGCACGGTTCTCAAGGTAGTTAAGCACCTGCTTAAAGTGAGAAGCTGCAAAATGCCTCCATCTCAGATTTGAGCTGGACTCTGTTTTACCACATTACACCAGCAATTCTCCATATGGTCCTTTATCAAATGGGAAAAAGGGGGTTTTAGTGAAAAAAAGAATGAGTCTTACATAAATCAAATAGTCCTACTGAAGGCAAATGGACTGTTAATTTCCCTGAAATAAGTGTAACATATATTTTTTTACCTTATGTATTTAATTATTTTATTTGATTGAGGTTTATATGTCTCTGGGATTAGGGCTTCAGTTCTTTCAGACCACATAGTTATTTTGATATTTAGAAGGCATTTCTCATTGTTCTACTGACAGAAGTCCAACTACAGATTAAAAAACAATTGATGTTAAAAGAGTGGAATGAGTTTTGTTTTTTTTTTAACCTTACTTCACTGCTGGAAAAAAGTAGATTTGACTTATATTCAGCACATTAGCTGAGTAGGTTCGGGAGCAATACCTTTAGATAGTAAGCACTTTTTCTGAACAAGAAGTTAAGTCCAAATGCCAAACTGGAACATATGTGTGTACACTTTCCAAGTGAAATGCTTCTAAAAGTAAGAACTTTATATTGTGGCAGGAGGTCAGATAAAGCAGCTGTATACTCTTTTAGTTGTTTTGCTGAAATAGTTTAACAATGACAAACAGAGATTAGTCGTTAGTTAATAGAACTGTACACACAAATCATAAAGGAAATTATAATCATATTTATATATACATATACACTCACATAAATATTGGGAATAAAATACTTACAAAATTCAAGCATGAATGTGGTTTAAATGTATTTTCAATTAGAAATACAGTAGTCAGCTCCATTTTATATCTTTCTAAAAAAAAAGCAACAAAATGGTATTAGCAAGGTCCTATACTGAGGTAGACACACACCAGGTGTCAGTTCCACATCTCCAATGTGGAGAATGCGGTTTAGATGTCTGTGATACATATTCTGTGTGAACAACCAGCGAACAAGATGAACACAGTATAAGAAAAAATGGATGAAGAAAACAGAACGAACCATTATAAACTGGGAAAAACACCTTCAAAAGTACACAATTGAAGCATGCAGACCCAGATTCTTCTGGCTTATATCGATGTAGATCCAGAGTAAGGAAAAACAGTGATATTACTCTGGATTTGCTCATGCAGCTTAGAGCTGAATCTGGCCCGTAAAATTTAACAAGCTGCATTTTGCATCAGATGGCAATGCCTATTTCCATAAGCAAGTACTGCATGGTTTACAACTAGCATATATATTGTAGAAAGTGGCACAGATATAGTATTTCATATTTTTACTAGTTGCATTATTATGTTATCCATTGTAACATTAAGGTCACTTAAGTAGCCAGCTTTAAGGTATGCATCTTTTTTAAAGGTCTTTCTTTATTTACTTTTATAGTAGAGCTCATTCAAGATACAGCTGCAGAGCTGGTAAAGGCTGGAGGAGCAAACAGCAGGCAAAGGCAGCTCACTTTGGAAGCAATCTAACTTTTATGAATAAAGTCTGCAACTCCTCAATCTAAAGAGTAGGCAGTTTTTCTGAATCAAGACAGGAAAGTGAAAGGTCTGTAACATCCAGGCTACCCGACTTTCTGAGCTTCAGCTAGCAATTATACACTGAAAAATATAAAATGCCGTTCAGATCGCAGCCCCCTGCTGCATCACTGGGACCCAGTGCTCACCTGACTGCTACGCACACGCTACAAGCTCACATGCAAGGGCTCCACGTTTAATCTTTAAGACCCTCGGTGTCATTGGCCTGAGGTGCCTCCCAGAGCGCAGCCCCTATCAGCTCCCAAAGAAATCAAAGAAAAGTGACAAGAAGAAGAGGATGGAAAGTCATTATTAATACTGTTAATAATAATATAATACTGTTAATATACTTGTGCATTAATAGAATTAATATTAGCAACAACAGCAACAGTCCTATCTATCTTAGAAGAAATAGTATGAAACCCAGACAAATAGGCTACTGTCATCTGGCTGTCGTTTCAAGTAGTCTCAGAAGCTATGATGATGGGTGCTTAAAAACAGAGTAATAGACAAAGAGAATATTTATGCTTATACGTGTATTGTCTTGTATTTGAAAGCCTTCAACTATTCTACAGATTATTACTGTTAACTCCACAGTAAAATCTCTAGTTTACAACCTTGGCCACAAAAATCATCATTTTTATAATTAACTCTTTCTGTTGGTATTTTTTCATATTCCAAGTAAAAAAAACCATGACATGTGTATGCAAATAAAGAGCTAATACAGGTAATAAGATTCTTCTTTCATGCTCCTCCCTGTACCTCAATGACTGTGGAAACATCTGCCTTCCCCATGTGAGTTTAAGGAACTATCTTTCCCACAAAGTCTATGTAGAAAAATAATATAATTTGGCCTTAAAAGATAGCACAAAGTTTTCCGAACATGCCTCAAACAAAGCTCTTAATTTAAACAGCCATATTGGAAGTTATAAGCAGTTAAACATGTAGATATCTTCAGACTCATATTTCTTTTTTCTAAATTTTACAATATAATCATTAGATTGTTGATTTTTAATTAAGCTAAGTGAAATATAGCTCCCCACATAGTGTATATGTTGGTCCACTATAGTTGCTCCTAAATACAACACTATAAGCAGCTGGTTTGGGTATACCACCATCACCTCAGACTCTTATTACTCAGATAAGAAAGCAAAAATTAAATAAAAAAACTCTGATGTGACATATTTTTATATGTTGAGTTAGTTAATATGTCTTTCTATTTCAGAATCAAGAATTTCATTCCATTCACTTATTTGTTTTTCTTTTTTTAAGCATAAATCAGAAAAATAGCAAGATATTAAAAAGCCAGACACGAACTATGTAACAAGCTCTCGTGCTTTTACCATCGGTCTCCTTATATTAGGAAGTGCTCATTTCTGCTGAAATTGGAGTTTGGAGAGTTTTTTAGTGTTCATAATTTTAGACAAAAATGTGTGTACAGGATTTGGGGTTCAGCGCGCAGAGAGTAAAATAAACAAAACAAAACAAAAAGTAGTAGCATTTAGCAACAGCAGAGTTCTTTCTTTTTTTTTCCTTTTTTTTTTTTTTTTTAAATCCAATCTCTGTGGCCTGAGCAGAATTTTTCAATTCTTCCTGTTGGCAACAAAGGCAAGTGTAAGAAAGCTTGACTAGACTGAAGATGTTAAATGCTAATTCAGCTCCTTTTAACCAAGTGGCTGGTTCAGTGCTGTAATCTTAAAACTACAATTGAGAGAGAGATGAAGAGGCATTATTTTGATCTAAGTGATTTTAGATGAAAATTCACCCATGCTATGAACACATTACTGAAGGCAGAAGGGAGTTCTAGGCTTATATTTCCAGTGTTTCCAGCTCATAATTTTATTTTCAGTCTCAACTTCATTAGTCAAAGCTCAAAGATCCCACAATTAGTGCAGTGCATGAGGATCTGGTCTGCCATATCTTTCAATTATTGTTGGGAATTAAAATAAGAAAATGAGAAATAGTGTGCTCCAAAGGCTCAGAGGTAAGAAGGCAAATTCAAAAAGGCCTTTAAGAAAGGTATAACCAAGAGTAAGAGAACAAAATCAGAATAAGCAATTACCAATTTTAAGAGATTTTCATGATTTGGAGGGGCCTCACTTATGATTTTTAGCAGAAGTGCTGTTAGCACAGTATATATTTTTCTCAGTAGACACAAACTTGAGGCTGCTATAATACCTGTAATACCTGCTTTAAAAAGTATGCCATGTCTTAAAAATTAAAAGTACCTTACTTAGGACTGGTGGGATGACTTCCTAGTTATCATTTTTAATAATTGTTATTTTGATTGTACACATGTCAGGGTAGTCAGGATACAGAAACCATTCTGAAATTTGGATCATGTTTGGCAAACAGTTCTAATGAAAGAAATGAAATAGAGTGAAGTGGTTCAGAAGATACTCAATGTAAAAAGCTTTGAAAAACAAACTTTTTTTTTCAAAAAGATATATTTAATTCAAAACTTCCAGTAGTAATAAAAATGGGTAATGCAGAAGTTTAAAAAAGTCACCAAGTGTTAATATTTCATTTTGAAGCAACAACCGTTTTGTTTAACCCCAAGTTCCTTTTTATTTGTTCTGGTTTAGTTATTCCTTTCATTTGATATAATTTTGAGATGAACTAAAACATTTTGTTTTTTCTGATTGGGCTTGTGACCTGAAAAAGATAACTACAGATTTAATTACTGATTTCCTAGCGCTATAAGCTTCTTCTTGAACCTAGTATATGTCTTTGCTGTGTAGTGAAGCATGATGCTGACACCTCCCAAGTTCCTGGCATCAGTTCTGCACCTGGGAGAAGTCCCACCGCAGCAGTAGTGAGACTGTGCCGGAGTTAACATGCCCGGTTGATTAGTAGGAAATGCTATCTTTGATGCAGCACCGTGCTTGTGGGGAACACTGCTTCCTGACCCATTTTTATGTCAGAGTAGCACTATAGTTTCCTGCCTGGATCTCATGGCTTGGATAGTAGTTATCTTGTACTTAAAAATATGGACTTCCTACATCTAGCTCACGTGTCTCATCAGTGCGTGGTATAGACACATTTTTATGACTCACCTTCGAAAAATGCCTTCTAGACATTTCCATTGTGCCTTCTTTGGAGGAAGTTACCCAACTGGATTTAGTGTCCTGGGGTTTAATTCAGTTTAACTTGGGCGAGGTCATTCTTAGTGACAGCAGAGCAGTTTATAGATTGCACATCAGATTGTTCAAAGGCTCTGCCAGAACCTGTGCTCACCTTATCCTGTTGATTCATGTGAAAGTTAAAAACACCCTCACAAACTCTATCCTCCTTGGTTAGGTTATCAATGAGATTAGTTAGTCATGTTAATTAAGAGGAATTCAGAGCATAAAGGCTGATAGCATTATCACTCTGTTCTCATCACAGTAAATCATAACTTCTTCAAACTATGTTTGCATTGCATACTGCAGTATTAGCTGGCTTTAAACCCATGTGATGTGTCAGTAATATGGCACAGTGATATGGCACCATGTTAACATGGTGCTCTGCTGGACTAATGAAGCTGGCTTCATCAGCAGGGCGGAATAGCTTCAGTCGATAGTAGCATTAATGCAACTATGCTGTTTTCAGTAGTAGAGCTTGTTGGCTTGTGTGTAGCTTGCACAGTTCTGCCACACCGCACGGTGCATTGTGCTCACACGTGTGTGGCCTGTTGACACACCTGAATGGGAGAAGTCCGAGCTACAGGCTTGTTGCTGGGCCCTAGGCCACATCATCACAAATGCATCATCTTCTCTTCAGAGAAGGCTGGCTCAGTAACATGCCTTATCTTCTCCACATTTACTGGCCTCTGTCTTTCCTCAGAGAGGAAAAATGAGAGCAAGAAGCCTGTTTCTGACAAGTGGTCTATAATAAGAGTTCTTAGTATTAATATTAAAGCACATTAGGGTAGAGGTACATTCATCATATGTAAATACACATGCAGAACTTCTAAACAGAAAAATAGGTCAGTTGTCACTTTGCCAAAACTCTCCCAAATGAATTGGAATCAAGTGTCATGCTTCAGAGGAGGCCACTGCGATATAATTTGGTTTTAGTTTGATCCCTGGCTCTTCTCCTCAGGATGTGTTTTCATCTGCTGACTGGAGCGTTAGGGGTCAGAAGCACGGCGCTGCCGTGCTCACGACTGCGCTGCTTTACAGAAGAGAGAGCAGCTGCCTTGTGGGAGCCCCACATAAACACATGTATGCACAGCCACACACAGTTGCATGCAGACAGAGCTAGGAAATAAAGGCAAGCTTATGCCTTTTACTGTTTTTTGTGAGTGTGGGAGGTAATTCAGAATTTGTAAGGATTACAAGAATTATTTCTAAAACTTCCTTTAGAAAATAGGAAATTAAGCAAAATATAATAAATATAATAACAGTGAAGCTAAATGCACATGTATATATAGACTATGTATATCTGCAAATAGTTTGATGCATTAAATACATAAAAGAAAATGTAAAATGTCACACACAGTTTACAGCTGTCCCAGGTGCTCAGAAAATTTGGAATGATTTTGAAGAAAAAAAAAAGGCAAAATCATTAGGTTTTAATAATTGAAAATTGTCAATGAAATTTTTTTTCCTACATCAGAACATTCCTCCATGATTTGTAATCCATAGAACTATCAAGTTTTTACTGTATTAGAGTATAGCATACCAGAAAATATTTTAAGTTAATACTGAGAGATTTTTAGTATTTTTTACTAAAAATAGTATAGTTTACTGAAAAGAGTATCTATATTTGGAAAGATAGAGGAAGCTCTTAGAATGGAAGATTACCCATTTTTCAAGAAGTGTGAATCTAATACTTGAATAAAATAATAATATGTGTGCCAGGTACAAGGCATTTTTCCTTACAGCAGCTAAGAGAAGAAGAGAAAGAGAGAGAACAATGCTATTGATATTTGGTTTTTTTAATACAAAACTCCTATTGACTTCCCATAGGAGTTTAACACCCAGATGATGACATTCAACTAGAACAATCAAGGCTGTAAAGAAGGATGCCTAGTCTTCTTGCTTCTAGGAGTTACACACCAGCCTTTGCTCATGCTTCAGAGCAGGAAGACCTCACACCCTAGAGATGTGAGAAACTGCTGAATTCCCAGAATAGTTCTGAAACATAAAGTAACAGCAGCTTGTCCTTGGGCTTATGGATCCACTCTAATTGGGCAATGATGGGCATAGCAACTCCCGCTGACTCACATGCTCCCAAAATGAATGAGGTTTTTGGCTTACCTAGCATTTCCTGCACCTGTCCAGCCTCAAAGGGACATAACGCAGACATGCAGAGAAGTACGTGTATTGCTTAAGAGCTGTACACAACTCAGAGCCAAAAGCTGACCATCTCGCTCACTAGCAGTTTCCTCAGACTTAACAGTTAACAGTGAAGGAATGGCCATATCAGCTGCGCCAGCAATTCCAAGTTGCATCCACTCTGTGCACAACTCTTCCCCTTGTGCCACATGCAGTCTAAGCCTCTCAAAAGCACAGCAAAGAGCAGTCTTGTTCTTAGTGTGATTTGCTGATCTGTTTAACATCTTGAAATACTGGGGGGGAGGAGGAATGGTAAAGTTTCTGTCAGAAAATAATCTTTGTTTTTGCATTTTAGTCATTTTCAACATTTCTATGGGTTATTTCTTTTGACTCAGCTTTCCAAATTCGTTTCTTGTTAGCATCACTTTGATGTTAAATTATTTTATAAAATACTTTTTATGTATATGGTATATTAATATTGTATTAAGAAATGATAATTTTTCAAAGTACTGTCACTGGAAAGCCTTTTGTGATGTTCCAGACAAATTCTGTGCAATTTTCCTTGCACAAAAAGTGCAAAAATTTGGGCATTCTGCCAATTTAATAACTTCCATTACTGGTGTACAGACCCTGGGGAGACTCTCTGAGTATGTAGGGAAAGAGGAAGAACCATTTACTGATAAATTACCGGTAGAAGCAGGGAACCAAGATTGCTGAAAATGGTTGTAATGGTCAGCTCAGGAACTAACTGTGACTTTTACAGCTGGTTCTGCCAAGTCAAACTGAGCTGCCCCTCAGCTTGGCTTTGTATTTGGGGTAAATCCATTTCACTCTAGAAATCTGAAATCTAGTAATTTTACTATTTTTAAAATAGTAAAAATCTTTTTCCATATAGCTATGCTACCACATGTAGTAAATGGTATTTAGAACAGGTTTTACTCACACATCATTCTCCATCTTAAGAGAACATGGTGGCTGAACCTTATGTTATCGTCTGTAGCTGATGCAAGAGATTTATATTTTTCTACGTCTACCAAAGGCTATCATAAGAAATAAACCTATGGGGGAAAAGTGTGTTTAAAAAAATGTATGTATAAAAGGCTAAGCCCACAGAGGAAAGAAAATGAAGAATAAAAAATAAAAGATTACAGAATGCGAAATGAGTTGGAATGAAATACAGCCACACACAATTACAAAGGGTTTGGAAGTTTTCACTGGATTTGCTGGAAAATATACATAGCTTCTATGAGAAGATTTGGTTTATTAGTAAAAGTCTGGGTAAAATTTCAGGATTTAAGAGAACACCAATAAAGTGAAGACTGACATTAACCAGACCATGCTATAAATACCACACAAAGAGACCAAACAAGTCCACTACTGAGAGAAATGCTTGACATTCTGCTTCACGGCTAGCCTATAACAATAGGAAGGAACCTGTTGTCTCTGTCAAATTAGTTCAGTTAAATAAACTGCTCGAAATGCTATTGTTTAGGTCTGATAGCAGCTGCTTACTGTGGTTCCTGTTTATATGGTCAGCTGACATAGCTTAGTCTGCTGTGGTGCGCCTGGAGCACACACACATTTTAAACTGTGCCGCTCTGTGTATATGAGCCACTTCTTGCTGCTTTGCACAAATTCTTCCTCTTTTTGTTCTGATCGAGTATTAAGTATACCTCAGGATGCTTTGCAGTAGATGTTGCTTCTTTTAGGGGGACATTTTTAGAAATTTACCTCGCTTCCACCCAGGTGAATCGGCTCATACCAATTCACAGTTCTGCAATTTAGTTGCAAGTAATACAGTGAGCAGTTGCACCTTACATACTCAGCTGCAGATGTAAACCTGAGTTTAGACTGGGGCATTAAATCAATTGTAAAAGAAAAAATTAAAAACAATCCTTTCCTCAACATCATTTGGAAGGTATGCTTTTTCTGCATGTCAGGCACAGAAATGTTGGTGCAAGATTGTATTATTTTTACATGAGGTTCAATCTGATGAAAATATATCTATTATTATTAAAAACTTATCTGTGAAGCTTCTAAGGCTGCATTTTTGTAATTAACAAGACAGGTTACATTTCTGAAAGCTCCCTCCGCTAGGCATTGAAAAATCCAGGCACAAAGAACTGCTTCTGTTAACATTTGGTTTGTCTTTTGCTGCCATAGTGGTGGACATTCAAGCCAGGAGAATAACACAGCTAACATTAAGTATGTTTGCTGTACTGTTTAAGTGAAGCCGTTCAGGCTTTTCAGGACTGTGACCTATAATATTTTCTAATATAAACTTTGTGCTATCTGGTAATCATGAGATAATAATTCATTGAACAGCTAGTAGACAGCTCGGCCCAGGCTCCACACAGACATATGTCAGAAACAGATTACAGGGTAAAAGGGAGAGAAAATTGAATTTTAACTCCCTCCCCTCATACATAAACTCAAAAGAATCTCCAAAACAAACAAACATATCAGCAGCTGAGAGGAGGAATGGTAGAAATCACTACTGAAAATTAAATTAGAAGGTTGGTTTTACAGGGATAATAGGGAATGGAAAACAAACTTCCTGCTATCAGCTGAATCTCACTGAAGGCATCATCTTCTAGCCCAGTGCAGAAACAGCTTGTATTGAAGTCAACAGGGCTGGACCCTTTAAAGTTCTTGAAGAGTTCACAATTCACATTAAATGAATAACTGAAAATTAATACCAGCACTTAGACTGTACTCCAGCGTTTATTTACTCTCCAGTACAAAAGAAACAACGCGTGAGACCAAATTCATAGAGATTCTTATTTCTTCCAAATTATGCTAAGAAATGGAAATTTGTCTTCTTAACTTTAACATATATTTATGAGTTTAGTAGTAGAGAATTGCAATAAATGTCATATTATTATGCAGAATGTATTTGTAGCTCATTTCTATGATTACAGTAAATTTGGAGCACAAGAATCAGGATTTAGGCAGCAGCAGTTTTTATGAATAAAGGCTGCTGAATCAGGTTCTAAACTCTAGAAATTGACGTAAAATGAAAGATACTTTTGGGTAAGTTTTCAGATAGTACAGAGTAGGTTCACAAAGTGCAGAGTGTATAAATCATCTGGTAGAATATTGTCTGTCCATGTTTCCTGCTTAGATGAACAAAAGTAACCTTTATGGTGCCAAAAGTCCTTTGCGGCTTTTTTGAAGTCGTAACGGTGAATGATAAACACAAAGGTGTATCTAGATGTATTCTTTTTGGAGATGGGAGAAGGGGAAATGAATGCCAGATTTAGTGCTTTGGAATGTGAAAGTCGGAAAGAATATATGCATTTTTTTTAATTCATAGAGAAATCCATAATCTTCAACTAATGACATGTTCCATTTAACATTAAGTTTACATCAACATGCAATTCAGCAACAGTAGATAGTCAGAATAAATTTTTGAATGTGACAGGAATATTAACATTCTGAACATGACATTTAGTTGAATTTAAATTCATTAAAACAAAATTAAAAGGCCAGAGAGTTGGAATATTAAATCAAGAAAATTTAATAGCATGATACTGTTTATTTGCATTCTTCTCTAAGTACTAAGAAATGTTTGCATGTCTCTGAGGATTTCTTCAATGAGAATATTTACATATAGAAATCAGAATATAAATTATAACTATAAATCAGAATATCACTCAGAACTATAATATGCCACCTTGCATTATTAGAAACAATAGATCTTGAAGAACTTAAAAAAAAAAAAAAGACCAGTTCATTACATTAGCTGAGGCATAATAAGTTATAGGAAAAGAGATTCATCCTTTGTCACCAGGTAAATAAGATGTACCTGAAGGATATAACATAGCTTCCCTTAGTCCAGTCTGGTACCAGAACACACAGAGCATTACTGCCTTTCTTCTGGACTGGAGTGAATTCAGGCCAGAATAAGGCCAAGTTCTTATAATGATAATCCTTATGAGCTTAGAGTGAGGGATTTTTGGCCTATGTTTAATTAAAGCTGCATTACAGTACTTAGACATCTGTCACATTTGTGCATTTTGGATAAAGGGCTGATCCCAAGCTTCTCTTCTGATTGAGATCTGCAGGACTACCTTTGAGTCTTCGGTTGGCTTTTTTTTTTTCTTTTTATTAGTTTTGTTAGTTAAGATACTACTTCCACGTCCAAAGACACTTTGCCCCACCAGGGCAAGGGGTATGATTTGGTCCTTAATTTCTAGCTTTTTGAGGTTTGCAGACGAATATTTTTTAAAGAAAACTCCTGAAAACCCTCCAGATTTTAATGAGTCACACTCTACAAACTGTAATGGGCATGCTTACAAACAACTTTGAGTGAAATCCACCTCAGAACAAGAGGGTCAGTATCTAAGCATTGTATTTAGCTGCATTATTGTATTATCTTTAATTGGACACTTGCAAACTGTGTTTTTCTTATATTTCCTATTCTTTGTTATTCCTTTCTTTTATTTTTCCATCATCTTGTTTTTTGGCACCTTTGTTCATTCCTCCTGGATACCTCAAAAAATCTGATGGAACAAATTTAGCCTTTTTAATGCAAGCCTTTAGTTTCAGTCAATGAGATTAATTGCGTGACTAAGATGTAGACACATTTATTTAACAAATAGTTATGACAGTTTAATATTGCCCTCTTTCCCCCCTCTTAAATACCTTCTATCACATCTCTGTTGACAGAAGAGAATATCTGAGCTCTCTGCAGCCCCATCAGTGAGAAGTCCTGCAGTTTGCAGAGGAAGATTTTGCTTTGGATCTATGCAGTAAATCTGTTGTATTTGAAGTGTTTAGTTAAATTAGCTCTTCCTTGACAAATTTATCAGGGCTTCCATGAATGAATCTCTTTCATTCCTTCCTCACTGTCCGTTAAGCGGACTAGACTGCCATGAGTATCTGTGGGAAAGTCTAAGGAAAGACTCAGTCTTTGTCCTTCCAGCCCACAAAAGGACTACATATAGTTGCAGAAAGGTGGGATCAGGAGCCCCTTGACCTCAGACGGCTCTTTAGAGCTGAATAACTATTGGAGGGTACAAGCGCGCCAAAGCTCAAGGTGTTTTCCTGGCTGGGTCCAAAATTAGAATAAGGAGTTCCTTATTGCTTATAAGGTCTCACATCAGGTCTCAGTCAGTAACAGTGGCTATTTGGTGCTATCAATCCTTTTATTAAAAAAATTATGCATATGTATATAATAGGCATTAAGCTACATTGTGTGAATACAACTACTTAATAAAAAAGAGGCCATCCATCTTTAAATCCTTCATTCTGATGTTTGTTACCCTACAATCAGCTTAGACCTGGTCAGTCTCTTCCAAAATTTTGATGACAGCTAGAATTTTTTTGCAAATGCATTAGTAAACCAATTTTCTGTTTTCTAGCTAGTGCTGGCATATATATGAACTTCAGCTGATGAGGCGGTCCATTTTGACACTTGTGTTCATATTGTCCCTTAAAAAAAAGATATATCTCCATTATCCAGGCAATATTTTACCTAAAGTAAAATTTTCTTCAAAATAACAAGTTACTAAGGAACTGTTATGAACATGAATAACTTTATTCTATAAGCAACTTCATCTGTAAGGATTAGGAACTGTGACCTGTTCTTCAGGAGGATCAAAGTCTACATCGTGACATAGAGTCTATAGGGTCGTTCAGGGATGCACTTCAGTAGCTTCTTACCATGATTTTAGGACGGTGGTGTACTCTGGTTCAGCAAAGACAAAATCTGAAAATTTCGTAGTATCAGGGGCTATACTGTAGAAGGAAAAAGGAAAAGATATATAACCTAATCTGTCTGCTGAACAGTAAGTGTATTTCTTTCAAAGTAAATAGCTTCTGCAAAATATTATTTATATAGTTCTTGCAAATTGGTTTGAAGTGTTGTTTGGACAATCTTATTATGTATAAAGATAAAAACTTCCATCAAGAAATTATGCAAAAGAAAATGGACACACCAGCTGGATAAATCTATCATACATTGGCAAAAAGCAACAAGCACTTTTAATTAGCTGAGTGAATGTAGTTTGCTGAATGCTGAAAGCACAGACTCACTCATATTAAAATGTGCCTAATTTTCTGTGAAAAAGTCCCATCTGAACAGCCCTGACCATAGTCAATCATACTAAAAGCCACTGGTGCTTAATTTGATTTACCAATATAAAATGCAAATGAGGTGATTAAGTGGAGTGGCAGACATAGTAGGGCCTCTTTCAAACCATCAAGTTAAATGCAAGCAGACAGCAAACTGGCTGTGCAAAGAAAATTTTAGCATATTCGTTTGATTAGTGCTACAAAAATTTAATTAGGTTGGCTAATTACTTGACAAATTGCTCTACACTAGAGAAAAGGCAGAGCATGTTTTATTCCTGCAAAAACCCCGTGTGTATTTTAGCCCAAATGCTATCTGCCAATTTGCAAAAGCATTATTAAATGAATGAAAGATGGTACAACAGTCTCCAACAATGGCAAATTGTATAATGCATATAATTAGACAAGGCACACACCACTATATCCATATGTCCATGATCCCTCATGTCTAAAAATATTTAACACAATATTTCTAGGAAAATACTGTCAAAACAGATTATTACAATGCTGTCAGTTCTTCATAAGAAGCAATATATAGAAAATACTCATTAGTGGAGTACACAGCTCATCCAAAGCACAGCCTCTTCACCCAAATGAACTCTATCAAACACAGTAACAGTGATGCACTTTATCTGTACCTTGCTAAAAGGAAATAACATGCACTGTTCAGTTGAGGGCTGTATCTCTATGTCTATTTATCGCTAAGCAATGCCAAGAATTAGTTATTTGGTAAGAGAAGAAACACAAAGTTGGATGAATTTCACATTTTACAATTTTACTGGTGTAAATAGTCCACATAAGAAGAATACCAGGACTTTACTGTAGAAAAACACATTTCTCTTCTTGTCTATTTGCATTCACATACCACAAAAGCTGCCAATTTTTATTCAAGAGACTGCATTTGCTTTTGCTGGTTTTCAGTGTAACTAATCAGCCTCTACTGACTCAAACATCATGATAATATAAATAGATACCCACTTTATCTACTCAAGTGGAAAAAATAAGTATCATATTATATAAACATAATGCATTGCAATTGGCAATTAGATACTGCATTTAACTCAGGCTAAAACAATATCTTAGGAAACCAAGGGATATGTGAGATCTCTTTGAACAATCATCATATAAGTGCATGCAGGCATAAAATATTATTTCTTGCAATTAGCAATTCTCAACTTCTGTTCTATCATGCCAATATATTTTTAAAAGTACCACCTTAGTGAGATGTCAAAAACCTTAAATCAAGCATAATTTCATGCTACCTCAGCATAATTATTACTGTGTGATCAGGTTTGTTTCTGTTATATTGCATATTAAAACAAATTTCAAGCCCTTAGCAGTTTGTCTGAATAATTACTAAGCTCCCATTATATAAGAGGTTAAATGGGCTTCCTGATGATTTTTAAAGGAAAAGAGCCATTTTGGATACTTCAGTCTTTGATTATTTATGTTCTAATAAGTCAAAATTCCTGATTTTTGGAGGATGATGCTCATTATTACGCTTCCACCCCCAAGAAAAAAAATGGAAACATATTCATAATTAAGAGTAGGACCTACAAGAAACAGTGTATTTTGTTTGTTTGTTTGTTTGTTTGGTGTTTTTTAACCATTTACCTAAGGCTATTACCCTGGTATGTACATAAGAATAAAAATGGCATTCTGGATTAGTCCCAAGACAAGGAGCCAGTTCTCAGAAGGGAATATAAAACACAGAACATGTAAAAAAGTTAAGTAATAATACAGAACTATGAATGTGTCCAATCCAAGCCTAACATCTTTTTCTTATAACAAGGGATAAGGTATAAGATGGCTACAAAATCCCAGTGATGCAATATATATATATTTTAAATAGTCCTTTGATAAACTGATGGTGTTTTAAAACAACTGAAAAGCATAAATTCATGTACAAGCTATGCAATTTCCATATAAACCAAAGCTTTTGTTGATCTCATTAGTGTCAGTTCCAGAGCTAACCAACGTCTATGTATCTCCATAAGAACTGCAAATTTTTTCAAATATTACTTTACAAAATCAAACAGTAGCAAAAATGAACAGCTATTTTGTTTTGAGCAAGGTCCATCTTCTAATAATCTCATCTAAATAATGATTGCCATTTTGGTTTCCCACTTCTGTATTAAGTGTTTCTTTTTTTCAGAAGAAGAAAAGTGTCTATTATCTTTTATGTTCTCTTCTGTTGCAGCAAATGTCTTTTCAAACATTTGGGCTTATTTCATTGTTTGTTTGTTCCTCTGATTCACAAAGAGAAAGATGGAGATGAGAAGTAAATCTAGAAGGCAGGAAACTGTGCTTGCCAGAATTTTAGTTTGCACTGACACATTCATCATTTTAAGATAAGCACCACACTATGCATATTTCCAGCTAGTAACACCCAAAGCAAGAACATGAAAATGAAATATTTCCTAATGCTCAGCCCTACCTGAGCTGCCTCTGCTAGAGGCTCCATGGGCTGTTCTCTGTGGGACTTTTGTAGCCCAGCCCAGCGGATCTAGAGAGCATTATGCAGGTCCGGAAGGATGCAACATGTATCCTCAGAGATGAGACCAGGCCCAACAAATCTCAGCTGACCCTTGTTTCTCTCACATCAGTTCCTCTACAGGAAAAATACATCATTTACGTTGGTTCAGTGTGCACAGTTGAGTCAAAAAGCTGATGGCAGTTAGAGAGAAGAGGGACTTTTGAGTGAAGAAAGGAGCTGGGAGGACAAATTGCTGCACTCTGCGGAAGCTGGAGGGCGTGAGTTTCCAGTTTAGAGATTTGGAGCAGTCTGGAGACTGTTGTTAGGAGATCTGAATTATGATGAAAAATAATTCTCTAAAAAGGTTGAGAATCTCTTTGGGAATGTCACTATTATCTTATATCTAGTTCAGATTTGCATCCTAAAAGTAGATTTTTGCTATAGGTTTCTCAAATCAAATTTGGGTGGATACATGACAACTCTTAATTTCATTTATTTATATTAAGACTCACTAAGATTATTATTTTAATTGTCTCATGCTGTATCATTCTAGAGAAAACGTGATACCCAGAACAAGAAAGTGTAAAAGTCTGATGACTGATTGTTAAATGAGTAAAGTTCTATCCTGAGACAATTTGTCAATCCCTTCTGTTTTTGCTTTTTTTCTGACACCTGTGGCTTGCATTTTTTTGCCTTGCCTCACTCTTGTATTTAAACGTAAATAATGGTATCTAATCTTGAAAAGCCTTTACAGTACACTGTGAATTCACAGCAGCAAAATCTGGTTCTAGACACGTTTGCTCAGTAGATGTTACTTCTCTTACTATCAAAGAGTTAAAACATTTGGAATGGGCCATGCTAACAAAAGACCACCTGCACTGAGAATCTGAAGGGAAAGCTGTAGCTAAGGACTGCAGCTAAGTTTAATGCTATCATCACAAATAGAATACTCTAATCAGTCTCTCCTTTCATGTGAATTTGAAAACCCTTCTTCCCTAGAAGTACTAGCTAAAGACAATTATGCAAGAGTACAACCACGCAGTGTTACTGCTGAAAATTGCCAATAGATTCTGAAGTGTTTCAAACAAAGATGTATTAGATTGTCCACGTACTTGTAAATTATAATAACAGAGGACAGCAGGCTGATGAGAATAAACAAAAAGCTTCCTGAGCTATGCACCTAATAAAACATGATCATAAGTTAATTTGTCAGTGACGGTTCGCAGCCTATGTTTATGCCTGAGAAAATGCCTGCTTTCTTTTATTTCTCAGTATTCCCTAAAGTATTATTTACAGACTTCTATACAAAATTTAGAATTTTTCATGATAATAAAAGGATACCATTTCAACTCATGAGTATATTTTAGCTGCCTGAATGAATATGTATGATGTTTGGAATGACCATTTGCCCACCTTTGTAACAACAAAGAATTCTACTTTACATGCGAACAAAAGTAGATTGTATTCCATTAAATTCTCTGCTTTTACATTTTGTACACTGTGATAGCAGACAGAAGCATTTGAACAAAGTTGGAACCTTAAAATACAAACTGTATTTTGTTCCCCCTGTAAATTAACACAGATCTGAGTAACTTTGATAAGTACAATGGATTTATTCTTAGTTCACGTTAGTGTACCTGAAAACAGAATTTTAGCTTAACGCAACTATCTTTTTACTACAACATCGGTACTGTATAAGTTGGGTGCATAATATTAGTGTGCACATACAGGTGCACAGCAAACACAGGTGACTTACTTTCCCTTGTGCGAATTTATAGAGGCCTCAAACTCTGTATGTATTTGACTATCATAAGCTTAAACTTCATACAGCACCCCTACTAGTCATTTAAAGAAAATCTTGTTCCTCTGCAAGCTAAGACCAAGCTTCTGGACTGAACACGCCATATCACTACCATAGTGGTCAACGAGAGCATGTGTTTCATGATGGACTCCTTTCAAAATGATTGATAATTCTGGGTATCTCATATGTGGGGCATAAACCCTGATTTTATAGCAATTACTGGTAGCTTTCAATCAAATTCTTTATCAAAAGTCATTATTCTGCTTATGATTCTCAACTTGGCCTTCTCAGCCAGACTCCTAACCATCAATGGGTTTGTCATTGAAAAGAAAGCTTTTGGTTTTTTTTTTTTTTATTCACAATATTATGTCTTGGAGTAAACACAGGACAGAGATAAAACTTGAATTTTCCAAATACTTCTTTTTGAGTTAATGACTGAATTGAGGATCAGATTTTTGAAAAGGATGTAGATACCTAAATAGTCTTAAGAGAAATATAAACACCCATGTCCATGCCTGGAACACTAAAAATACCCGCAAGTTGCTTTCTAATCATACATATGGACAAACTATGTAGGTGCCTGAGGCTTCTAAAAACTATGCTTCTGTAAATGCCCAAATATCTGAGTTATGACAGTGCTGAGCAGCCAAGAGAATGAGCTAGAGTGATATTTATCTACTTGAAATCCTGAATCATTTACTGGAAATATGTGCAGAGTGCCAAACTACTACGAGACATTACTGTTCTGTGTTTTAAACAAACACAAGGGTTGTGTGATGTGTGCAAGGTACTGAAGTGCATGAACAATGAAAAGTGATATCAGTATTATTTGAAAAATTGTTGAGCATGCTTTAAAGAAGATACAGGTGTCTGTGTGTGTGTGCGTGTGCATGTGTGTGTGTGTGTGTGTGTGTGTGTGTGTGTGTGCTTGTGAGTCTTTGTTTCCTGCCAAAATAAGAAAGTGATGGGTTTGAAATATAACAATTTAGTACATCAGTACAGAGTGATTTTTTTTTTTTCCTTCAAGATGCTCAGAATGCTGAGGAACTCATACATTTTATCTTATCTATTAGAAGATAAGGGCAAAAGACTGCAAAACAAGGGTGCAATGAAACAAACTGAAAATAAAAAATTGCCTTTTTGTGAGCACAGTGTAGTCATTGACAGACTAAAATCAAAGATAGGAGACAGGTCAAGAGACAATGATGAAGATTACAAGAGTCATTTGCCTCTAAAATCCAGAGAGGAATTGTGCTGGAATAATAACATTCTTAGACCATTTGGTAAGTTGCTTTGCTTCCTTTGCAGAGTTTCTACTCTTCCTTAGACTTCTTTTCCCTGACTTAGTGATCAGCTTAAAGAGAAAAGTGGTCCAACTTAAAGAGGAAAGCAAAGGAGTACATACCCTACATATCTTACTGTCTGCTGGTGAAAGCAATGTCATGAGAAGTAGGAGATACAAGTATAAACCTACTGAGGCTAACGAGGGCCTGGAAACAAATAGTACTGTTCCTGGAAAGTAAACTCTAGCATATCTAATTGAAACCAATAAAATCTACATTGATTTAGCATGGTCTAAACATCATACTTTCGGTAGTATTTAATCAACTCAGTAAACATGCTCAGTAGCAAAAGTTAAAACTGGAAAAAGTATTTGTATCTGTAAGGATAAGTTACTAGTTTTCCAGAGTTTAGGCTTCTAAATTCCACTTGTATGGCAGCTAAATGGTGTGCCCTCAAACACTGCACAGTCCATATTGCATTGATGATGTTGATTAAAAGGGTGCTGGGCTGTGGCAAGGAAAGTGGAAGACACATAGGAAGCACTCCAGCTCCCTGGAGGTCTCCGGTGTATTAGCCCCATTGGAGAACCTAGCTTAGGATATGACTCTGGCTCTGATCCTCCCCTGCCCTCTCCAACATGGATATCTAATGTGAAGAGCAGTGGTGTTATGGATAGTGCCGTTCCCTTTACCCTGGATTCTGTTGCACAGATAACTGGAATTAGCTTGTATCTTTTATTCACTTCTAGCTAAATCCCTAATCTGGCTTCTTCTCTTGTTGATCAGCTGAAAGCCACACAGTGCAGTTATTTCCTTTTGAGAGGCCGATTCCTGGGTTAGTCTCTGCTGCCTGGGATGTAGTGTGGACAAAGAACTCTCATACTGTATCACAAAGGTTGAAAGAAACAGAGGCAATTTCTCATGGAAGATATAATCTACCTAAAAGTCAAACCCGTGGAAATAGCCTAACTCTAACTTCCCTGATAGCCAAGAAGATCAAGCTATAGTTAAACTGAATTAAAAAATGACTATTTCTCTTTTGACAAACTCAGATGTATCAAAGTGGCTTGCTCCAGCTTACGCACAAAGAGTATCTTTTTTAGCTACTTTGGCAAAAATACTATTTCTCTGTGGAAAATTTCCATTGTGCAGAACACTCATTTTTCACTGAAGTGAACACTGAAAATAAACTGGAAGCTGTATTTTCCAACAGAAAAACAAGTGTCTGAATATAAATTTTCCAACTCTGTATCAGATATATATCCTGTGTCCACACATGGAGGCCTTGAAATTGCTCACAGATGCTATATTGACCTCTTTGAACCCTGTATTTCCTATGAGGACACATGCAGTCTCCCTATATAATTGATGGGGAAACTCAGGTACTCTTAGCAGATTACTCTAATTTTAGGTGATTTAAGTTGCTCTTGAACTTCCCACGGACTCTAAAGGGCTTATACCCTTCACTGTCGCAGTACAACATCCGAAGTTAACTGGGATACATCCATGCCAATGTCCCATTAATTTATACCCCTTTTGTCTAACTGATAGCTTCTTTTAAAGACATACAGCTTACCGGGTTAGGGGATTCATATTGTCAGGATTTTAAAATTTCCAGTACAGAAAGTTTGTGATTTTATAGTTTCCTTTTATAGTATTGAGAATCAGAATGACCTTTATGTATATTTAAATTCCCATAGATATGTTTACATAATTTTCTAAGAATCGATTGACCAAATATTTAGATGGTGTGACAAACTCTGCCTTTTAATGGTGAACGCCTTCAAAATGTCTTCACGCTTTTTAATAGCTTTATTAAAAATAACTCTTCATTCAGTAGGGAAAAAAAAATACAGTTGAATAAGTTTCTTTTTTCTCCTGACAGTTAGTTTTCTGGGGGGCCAGAGGGCTTAAAAATTCTCTAACAGGAGCAGTACTTTCTTTGTTGAAATAATCCGAATAGATGAATTTATTTGGCCATGAAGGCTGTTCTTTTTAGAACTCTTTGAAAGCACAGGCAGAGGAGTGAATGCTCGAAAGAGCCTGAAATTTGATTTACATCTTTAGAACAAAGAAACAAATGAAAATGTGACTATTGTCTTTATCTTCACTGTTATTGTATGCGGTATCCTTCTATAATCTTTTCTTGTAATGATACTTAATAGCTGCCTTCGAGATATTAATGGAAATTGTCACAGGCAAGGGAGATATTACTGCATCTAATGAACCAAAGTAGAACTAAGAGAGAAAAAAAGAACAATAAGTAAAATCTGAACAAATAAAAGAATTTAACTTATTTCTGAAATTTAACCCTATCCATGGTTAATTGTCATAAAAACAAAATAGACGAATGCAGTTACTATTTCATATATTAGGGCACTCTTCAAGAAAGCTTACAGAACAGTTGTGGTATAGAGATTTTGGAGGTAAAAACTGAAAATATCTGATTTACCAGCCTTTAGTAAATCAATATAACAATACTAACGTAACTAACAGACCCAATTTTTTCATCAGCCTTATCAAGTGAACGCCTGCTGATTAAAGATTATACAAGCTTCAAATCATTAATTATTATGAAGATAAATAAAAGCAATATTTTGAAATATGAAATTGTAATTTCAATAACAAATGTAACTGTCCAACTGTCTAAATACAAACATGGACAAACATCACTGTTAAACATATTGTTCAGCATCACTTGGCTCAGAGCAGAAATGCGACTAATACATTTCAAGCATTTGTCCTGGCTAGTTAAATACAAGAGTTATGTGAAAGCAGGCTGTAGGAAAAAAGAAAAGAATGACTTGGGAAATATATCAGGATTTTTGCCCAAATTTTCAACTACGTTCTTATTTAGGCAATGGAGCATTCACTGAAAGACAAATGGAAAGTACCATCTGGGTAGAAGCTATGGAACATGCCAAACAGTTTGCCTGATACTTGCTGTCCGATCGAGTAAAATTTCAACTTTTTATTTTTAATTAAAATCTCTTCTCCTTGAATTGCATTTTTAAAGCGAATCTAAGTGTTCTTAGTTAAAAAAAAGAAAATTGCATTAAATCTACAGGAAGCCCTAAATTTCTTACAACTGACTTGAGTAATTTCAATTAGCTGAAAAATATATTGAATAGTATATGTTTTGCCATAGTAAAATCAATAAATTGTTAGAAGTTACTGACTAAATCCCTGAGAATATTTATTGAAAAGATAGATTAGCTTTTGGAAACAGAAGCCTTTTCTGCAGATAAAGAGACTTTATTATTATCATTATTTCAGTTATTCCTGTTTGCAATTAAATAGTTAAAAAACTTTGAGGGGGTCAAAAATGAACAACTAAAATCCCAGATCAAGGAAGGCAATTTTTCTTTTTTTAATCTATAAACTGGGTATGTAAGGATGAGATTTAGAATCCTGAGATACGCAGATTAGAAACAATAGCTGCAACTTCACTAAAGCTAGTTCCTTTGGTTTACATGTAAATGTAAAAACAGTTTTATAAACATATAATTTTAATCGAATTCTAATTTTCATCCAACAGGAATTTGAAAATATCTGGAGTTAAAAATCAGAGCTAGTAAAAAAATCACCTAACAAAAAAGAATCTATCATCTACCTTTTGAGACAATAAAAATCAATGTATTGATTTTTTTTTCTGTAATTTGATAACTGTTCAAATGCATGCACTTAGACATAAAGCATCCATCCAAAATTAAAGAAATGCCAGACTTAGTGTAAAGGCTATAATAATGAAACTTATTAATTTCTAACATGAAGAGGTAGAAATATAAACCCAGAGAACAGAGGATCTAATTTCACAGAACGAACAGCTTATCAACATATACCTGCTGAAGCTATATATACACATACGAACATAGGCAACTTTCAGAGGCAGATGACAACACAGTTTGTCATGGATGATCAAGAATAACTATTTAATAAAGTAATTCAAAAAAGAAAGACAAAAATTTTAAGTCTCAAGATTTCCTTGCTTGTTTGTTCAATATATTATTATTTTAAGAATTAGTTAAAATCACTTTGATTTAAATGCGCTCTCCGCAATTGAGCTATAGGATTACTTCTGTTGATTGCACTTAGAGGTGATCTAGGCTTGAAGTGAATAGAAAAGTAGTGCATTTTCTCTTAAACTATATCTGCTTATTGATATTTTCCCAGAAAAATAGTATAGATTTTGGTCATTCACAGGAAGTGTTCTTAGATAAGATGGCCCATATATTGCTGCACATCAGTTTGAGGTTTCTATGAGAAAACTTAAGAAAAATCTTATTCTTAATAAGTAAGTAAGGCTTGTGAATAGGAAACATTTGAGAATACTTAATATTTTTAAAATGTTCTTACACTAGATTTGGAGGAAAAGTCAAAATCTCAAGCTTTTATGAACCAAAATTTTGGAAAACAAAGGAGTCCTAAGCAAACAAACTTTCCTGGCAACTTTAATTCTTCCAGTTTTTCCTGATTTTGAATCTGGTCATTCTCTGCAAATTTTTCCTGTATAATATTTTAAATTTAGTAAATTTTGAAAAATAAATATACAAAAAAACTATATTTAGAAAATTCCTAAGTCATTCTAATAATTATGCATTATAATTTGTACATGAAATTTGTAGCAGGCAAATTTTAACATTCTCTGTATAAAGATGATGCATTGTGAACTGAGCAATGTTGAAATTAGCATTCCATTTAAATGACCTGTGCTATTGCAAAAGAAAAGGTATGGGGTATTTGCTGACTCTAAAATAAGTTACAGAACATTGTCTGACTGCTAATGCTTATCCAAGACTGAAGTAAAAATACTTTTCTTTTTCTCTAATTGTGCACATTACAAACAGATTAGGGGCCTTTCACTTCAGAGCTGTCAGAGTTAAAGTGACATAAAGCTATTAAAATCCTATTGTAAGTGGCCAGAAGCTTCCTTTGGCTTTTTCATCAAAAGACCATTAAAACCCTTAGTCTGCACTGTTTTCGTGAAGATCATCCACTCCTTTTTCATTTTATTGGACAGTGGCAGCAAGTATGTTCAAATTATTAGCACTCCTTTGCAACCTTCAAGAAGTTACCCTTCAAGAAGTCAGATTATCCCGAATAAGCTATTTCACGATATTCTGTGTGGAAGATTTTGAATACAATAATCAAAAGCCATAGATCAGATTTATGAGATGAACAGTTATAATAAAAGAAGATGAGTTTTCCTTACACAGCATTCCTGTCAGACTTGTCTTTTGTTACATCAACAGCACAGCAAAAATGTAGGTAGAAACACAACTCTGAATAGCAAATGAAATTCAAAATACTGTGAGGAAAGATGGACAGCAATCTGGAGAATGATTAAGCAGGTAAACATATGTTATGTTTACTCCTTTACATATATATACATTTCTTTAACCTTCTTAGTACCATATAGTCTCATAGCTGGTGTTATGATCCCTCAGAAAATTAAGATGTTTTAGGTTAATGGAGTTTTCCATGACAGCCTTCAGAATCTCTAGCAACTATCTCAATACCTGTTAAAAATGAAATTGATAAAATTTAACTTGTTGCAGAATTTGCCTCTATCGCAGTCTTAGGTGAGCACCACTATTCATACATTACAGAGATACCAAAAATAGAGTGAATATCCTCTGAGATGTTTAGAAAGGAAACATTGTTCCATGGTGCGAAATCCAACAGGGATCATTTGCACTGCTGTGCAAATGTGAGGTGAAACTCCCGGCTGACTGAAGACATTGGGAGTTTTGATACTGACTTCAGATAGCACCTCACCTAAGATTCACCTCTTCTCGTGAGTGGACGTTACATATCGTTTGATTAGGACATAACCTCCCAAAATCTTATCCTTACACAAATCCTTTCCCTGTCTTTTTCTCCCCATCTTTTACTTCTTTCGCTCTGTTCTTTTCTCCTTTAAATCTTTTTTTTCCTTCTTTTCTGTTCAATAACATTTCAAAGTTGCTCAGTTTTCTAACAGCTCACATAAAGCTGTTGAAACCATGCTGTCTCTCTGTGATGTTTTCAGTTGCAATGGAGCTAAAGTCTGTGCTTTAAAATGCTTTAAAAATGTGAAAGAAAGTGTAGCGTCATGCATTGGCTTGTAGATATGTTCCTCATAGTAATACCTTCACTAGCAGTATTAGTGAGAAAATACTGTTTTTTAAAAAGTATTAAAAAAATCGGTGATACGTTTCAAATTGCAGAAGTAGCATTTCACAACCCTCCCCCCTTCAGGAAATTATGGTTTTGATTACTTGGAGGTGCCAGATTTTAGTCAACTTGAGCTATTGATCTGAATCTTGATTTTCCTATGACCTCTCTTACTGGATACATTAGTATCAGCTTATTACTTTTAAACTGTAAAAAAAAAATAGATAAACTCTCAAGATACATTTTTAAAGCACAAATAAACACACAAACAGAAGCTCCTTTCTAAAACTGAGAACTTCTCTCCAAATGCAAAGAACTTGACTGTTATCTGTGGGAATAACAATCATGATCATTGTTTTTCATGCTTGCATGGTACTTCACATTTTCAAAGAGCTGCAAAAATCAATTCTACTGAATTTAATGGGGGTAGATAAATCTATTCCAGGTAGTTAATTCATATAAACCTCTAAGAAAGTATTATCACACTTACTTTACAAATGAGGAGAGAGAGATGGAGATGAAAATGCAGCAGAGAAACTCAGATTAAAACTCAGCTATTAACATCAACAGACCATACATTTCAAAGTAATTTCTTGTCATACTCATAAAACAAACAAAAATTGGTAGCCAAAACTAGATTTGCAAAAAAAATCCCAACAAAATTAGCATATAACTAAGGAAAATGTAGAACTTATCATTTTAAATTATGAATAACTACCTTCCAGATTTTTATATATTCAGAAATTACTTTTATAATAGCTTTAAAGATAGTCCACTGACTATGGGATACAATTTTAAGATTATTTAAAGTAATTTCAAATATATTTTAAACCTAAAAGCACTTTAATTTAAAAGAAACAGTCATAAACCTGAAAAAAAAAAACCTCCCTCAAAACTCTTGGCTGGGTTTAACTAAAGCTGAACACATAACCAAGTACAGTAGAGTATGATTCACATGACACCTCAAGAGTCAGAATCAGAATGACATTCACTCCTTGTACAAGTGCAGGGAGAGAAAAAAAATACCCTTAAATTATCGACCCTGATTACATAAAAAAAAAACAAAATTAAGAGAAAAGCATGGAGTATATTGCAAAGTACTGAGTGCTGCCTGAAAGCTGTGCTTCCCCACACACGGCCTCATTCTGCGCATAGTGAAATCAGTGACAAGAGTTCTTCTTGACTTGAGTGGATTCAAGATTGAGCTTATTGGCGCCATGCCCAACAGGCATCATTGAAACCATAAGAGCAACGCCAGAGACTCCAGTGGGAATCCGTGCATCAACTGAAGCATGTCCTTAAGCAGATATTTAAGTCTCATAAAGTCAACAGATTCAAATACGTACTTTACGCTGAGAACTTGCTTTGTTGAATCTTGGCCTTTGGCAATAAATTGAGACATCAAGTTTTACTTACTTTATGACTAAGCTGCTATAACATTAAGAAAAAATATATTTATTAATGCCAGAGATCATTTTTCTTGATGTTTTTACATGAAAATAGAATTTCTGAAAGTATCTTTAATTAATAAAATGACAAGGGTATGCTTAGTTCGATTTAACTACGGATTTGTTCTTGTCATTCTTAGAAATACTGCTGTATGAAGTCTATTCAAAATTGTTATTTTTAAAAAAGCAGACAAGTTTCATAGATGTAAATTGTCCTTGCTTAGAAAATTTTAGTTCTAAAGATGCTTGTTCTGGATTATATGAAGAAGCTCCCTGTGGACACTTGCAGAAACCTGCAAAGCTAAGGACTTTGTTTTGCAGAGACTAAAGAAAAGAAGGATTCTGTAAACAAGGTTAGTGCAACTGTGAAAGAATTTCAAGAAATTAAGTACTTCTAAAATGTCCTAAAGGTAACTGGATTTGCTAGGTGCTCAGGACCTTAGAAAACCAGAACACTTATGACAATTATAAGGACAAGATGTAGTGATTTAGGAACTTCTTTTTAGACATCTATTTTTGAAGGACTTACTTACTTATACTTCTACCTACTATTCCTATGTACAGTTTCTATATACTAGATGTAGAAATATATAGCTACATGTAGATACATAACAATTTGTATCAGTGTACATATAGATTTTTATTTTAAGTATATTTATATATTATAGCAGCCCTGTATATTGGCAAAACTGGTTGAATTATTCATTCCCAATATATTAAGAAGTAGATTTATCTGCTTATTCTGTTTATAATCACTTCCAAATTGATCCATTAATGCATTTGTTAAATGTAAAGACTGAATAAACACACTATTATGCTAAAATTTCTTTTTAGAATTAAAAATACATTTAACAAAATCTAATTGTTCTAGAAGCCTTACAATTAAGGAAAAATTCACCTAAGTAACTTTGCTGAGATGTGTAAATATGGATATAAATAATTAATTGTTCTCATTTTTGAACTGATTTCACAAAAACTTTCCAAAATTCCACCTGCTTCTTAAAATGCAGAGTTTCTTAAGTTGCAGAAAATTACTTCTGGTCATTCTTTTTTCCAAGTAACACATTTTTTTTTAATTTCTACAGGATTTCTAGGAATGTAACTTGATTGCTAGCATGAAAGTGAAAGCATATTTATTTCTCTTTGTTTCAGTGTTCTTTCTCTACTAAGCAAAGCTGCTTATTGTCCCCAAAAGGGGGCATAATAATTTGCTGAAAACAGAGCACATACTAATCCTTTTTTTCTACAATATTCTTAAGTAATTTATAAGTGCTTATTTCAAACTGAGGAGTTTGACAATGCCCCTAGTGAATCTTGATATACATGTCTTACAATTCATACACAAATGATACTACATGAAATATTCATTAGGAATACTCTAAATTATGTACTAAACAACGAGGATACTGTCGTTGTCACACTTTTCATCTGGTAAATATCCCAGTGGGCGCAATGAATTCACTTATATCTCACAAAGAGTTTCCCAACATGTTTCAATTATTTATCTTATGACTACAATCCTCCATGTGTGCATGTATGCTTTTGTTTTTTAGGTTTTTCTAAACAAGTTTCATTTTCAACACTGCAGTGGAATAGGTGGAACCTATAAAGAAAAGCATCAGATTGTATTTTGCCTTAATTAAGTTTATTTCATAGCAGTCTCTATATTTAGGCTGCATTGAGAAGATCTGGTCACAGAATAAACATCTTACTCTTCAAGAGGAGACTGTTAAGTGTTTTTAAAAACTCCAGTAGATTTCCTCGTCAAGTTAAATTGAAGCCCACGGACAAGAGAATACAGGAAAATAAATCCCTAGCACATTTAGAGCAGCAGGCATCATATAATGACAAGATGCAACAAGTCTACCATGTGATGAGATGAATGGTGTCATTTGTAACTTCTTAAAAGGCATATAAGGAACACATGGTACTTCCTTGACTCATCATGCCGAATGACACTTATTACTTAAAATAAGTAGCTAAAAATCTCAGACATAATAGATCCATTTGGCAAGTGCACAGCATAATGCTAACTTCTTACAAATATTTAACATCTTCTGACATGTCACATTGCATTGTTCAATAATATAAACTAACATAATCTTTTTTTTTATTTAAGAAAATTTAATCTAGCAGAAACTTAAACTTCTCTACCTATCCTTTTCAGTAGCTTAAGTTACCTCTCAGATGACTTGCATTTAAATTGCAGAAGCACTGAAGATCTACATTGGAGGAGAGAAGGGGTAAGCTGTGTAGACATGGCAAGAAGCAGCTTTTCCAAGGTGTGTTTCTCTTAACCTGGGGCTGTGGTTATATGCAAGTAATGCACAGCTCAGAAGACAGGAGGCTAGCTTTGAGCCAGGCTGAGCTGTTGACAATGCTGATGAGAGAATGGAGACTGAGATAATCAAGAAAATTCTGTTTGCGCTTTTGGAGGCTGTGGTTTACCAAAGGTGTCAGTGGAGATGCCAGCTTAAATGGTCCCCCTCCACTCCAGCTGTGTACTACAGCTACACAGCTGGCAGTCCCCTCAGCCAGCTGATACAATTGTTAGGATGCTGTGCACTAACCATTTCAGAGTTTTAAAAATAACCCTTTTATTTCCAGTGAAGGAGCAGGGCATGTCTAACTAGGATCATCTTCCTGATCCAATTCCCAGAACGATTATCTGGGCAGAAGCAGCAGAAGTGAAGAGCCCGAGGCAGGAGAAGTGGGAGGTGGGGGCTATTGCCCAGCTCACACTCTGAGACCGCATGCAGAGTACATATGATTAGCTGGTTCCTATTTGGAGTCATTACTTCTGGGTAGGCAACAGCTGAAAGGCTGTATGTTTGTAGATTCTATTTATCCACAGACATTACTGATAAATTTTGACAAATTTGGAGACATACAGAGTTTTCAAATATTGAAAATGATAAGAATAAATTGTCTACATAATTTATCCTTTCATAATTCTATCAGTACCATAGGTTGGAAGTTCTTTGATATATCAGAACTCCCTCCATACAGAGAAATGAAATTCCTGAGGTTTTAGGAATATTACTCTTACTTTTCCTATTGTGATTACACTATATGGAGCAGAGAAAATCATGATTTTATAGCATTACCTTATTTTATTATAACTGCACAGAACAGAACTTTGAACTCATATCAGAAATTGAATAGCTTAAATATATTACTGTTGTTAGCTGTTGGGATAGTTTTAAAAGCATTAATCACACATAGGCCGCTATTGAGTTAGGCTCTGCACAAACACGTAACAAAAAAACTTTTAACAAAAAGACTAATAAAATCCATACAAATTCTAGTTAGCTTCATCTTTATTAAAAAAAAAATTAATATGGCTTTGTGATTGCTAACATTTTTTGATTTGTAGATTCCTGAATGTTTCCGTTTCCTTTAAAAAAATTACATATAAAAGGCTGTTTTCTTAGTCACCTTTTGTGGACACTTAAAAGTAATACACTAATAGAGCATAAGTTCAAAACCAGTGAGCTTAGCAGTACTGGTGTTTTCTTTTCCAAGAAGTTTAATACTGTATAAAATACACGTTTAGCAGCAAAAAACATGTGCTCTTGACCTTTCTGCAAATAGAAGACAGGTAATACACAATTTGTTTCTAAGATACAGTAGAACAATAAACTGTTTTAACAACAAACAGTTCAGACTTACAGACTTTCTCTTTCAAATGCTACTTTTACTGTCACTCTTCATCCCCATTAGGAAGATGAGATGCCTCAGGGTGAGGCATATATAAAAGGTTTTGTTCTCTCTTTCTCTCTCCCCCTTTTTAAAACTAAGTAATTATTCCCTCTCATAGCACCCTAAGCAAAGCACCTTGGCATTGTATGTTTACTGGAAAGGGGGGGAAACCCAACAACTATCAATACATGCTATTAAATTTCAAGTGGACTAGAAGGTTCCCTTTTATGTGACACTTTACTGCCTAACAGATGTTATGGCTATTGACCAGTTTGTTTAAGTTTAAGGTAAGGCTATTCTAGAACATGACACTTTTCTTCTTATAAGTCTATTTTCTCGAATAACAAAACCTGTAAAAATAAGAGCATTATGCAGCTGGCATGCTTTTCTCTCAAAACAAGGGGAAAAATAAAATTGTGTTTTTTTTATTCTTGAAGAGAAACAATGAATTCATGAACATTAAACATTACACAGGGTTTGTGGGTATGTGCACATAAAATTATTCATAGATTCTCTGCTGTAAACTCCATTGGCTCCTAGTAGCAGATGACAAGGAATTCAGACTTCTGGAATCTGCAGCCATTTCTGCTACTAATTTCTTTTGAAACTTTGGGAAAATGAACAGGTTGAGATCTAAGGTGCCTACAACAGCATTTAGTCAGAGAGAAATCCCAAAAGCCTTTGTTCCAGGGGCCCTGTAACTCAGGAGGTTCCTCGAAGTCTCCACATGCTTTGCTGTGTGCCCTGAACGATTTCCAGTGTGCGCAAGAAGCTCAGAAGTTTCCCAGAGCTGGTGGCAGGTGCCTTATTCCCACTGCAAGAGCTGCTGTCTGTCTGTCTGCAGACCTGCTCACAACCCTGGAGGAGCTCCAACAGCAGCAATGCCGAAAGTGTCGCCTCCTCTACTTTACTTTGGTGGCAGTGTTAGCTCGGACAGTCCCTGCCACCATTCAATTCAGCTCCCATTTCAGTAGAACAAGTAGCTGAGTAGCTGCAGAACAAATCAGATTGGCACAGTGATCCAATTATTTTGACTTTGGTTTCAGTCTTCCTCATGTCCTACTGAATTTACGCTGCCCTACCGAACACAATCAGCTGGCTGAACAGAGGCTTGGCAGGCCACAGGAGAAAGGGCAGCTCAAGCAAGACCCTCAGCCTTGAGCACTGACCTGGGCCTAACACATGCCAGTGGTGTGATCTTCTCCACAAGGAATGGCTGCAGTCATGGTCACTCAAAAATAAGGTAAGCTGTGGGGCTCAGGTTAATAGCTGAATGGTTTAAGTAGTTAAGTACTAAATTTTGTTTTTCCCATCCTCCAGGAAAGTACCATACAGCCAGCCAAGAAAATAATTCTTCCCTCTTTCTTTTGACAGTGGGCCATTTTGCAGCCCGCTGAGGGACATGAACCCAGAGAAGGCAAGCAAGAAGGGGTCTGCCTGTACAGCCTCTTGATGAGGGTACTCAGATAAGATTGAGAAATCCCTGGATTTGAGAATTTCTTGCTAGTTGTGGGGGATTATTTTGACTGGTGAAGCAGAAGTATAACGTAAAGATGTTTAAATTTCATATCCTTATTTTGAATGTGGTAATTTTGTTTCCTCAAAGGCCAATTTCTATATGAATGTGTTTTGGGAATTAGCATTCTTTGGGGTTTAATACTTTGTGGAAAACTCATTTTACAATTTTCATTATGAATAAGAAAGTTTAAGAACTTTGAAAATAGTCACAAGTAAAAGTTCATGAAAAAAGGATTTGCTGCTTTCAAACATCCTTGAATACAGTCTTGCAGTTATTATTTGAATGAAATTCCCAGTCATGTAGGACGAAATCCTTTAATGTCAAGAAAATTAACCCATCCAATATTTTTCAGACAAAATGTCTGGCTTCTCGAAATCAATTGATTTCAGTTCTTAAGCAAAACAGCTACTTCCTTCACCTGATTTCAAGAGGAACTTTGCCAGCAAAAAGCCTGCAAAAGTGGCCCCATCGTGTCTACTAGTCTTGAATGACTGTTGATTAGTAGTTTCTCTTAAGAAAACTGTGCATAATCACAGTTAGACAATGGGAAAAACAATGAATATGAATGACTCTGGAATCTCTGTGCTCCTTTGTTATACAGCCACCAATACACACAAAAAAGAAGGTAGGTATGGGACCATATGAGGTGATCAAAACATTAACCAGACATTCTAACTGTTTTCCAATATTCTCAGCCGAGAGTGTGTGTTTGAAAGAAATGTGCTACTTGGAGCACAGCCATTTTTTTTAGTGTGCACTGCCTGTATCTTTGCTTACTCATGGTGGTGGTGGTGACAGAAGTGCTGACGCCAGTCCCAGAAGCAGCGCTAGAAATACCTCCCTCTCCCTTCCTTATATTCAAAGCTAATCCAGAGTTCTATGAAAGAAAGACGTGTAATTTTATAGCAGCTTGTCCGGAGACTAGTCGTGAAATGTTTAACTTTATGGTTGGTTTTCCTAAAAGTACACTTTCAAGGATAATTAAGTCATAAATATTTGAGGGCCAGTTCATGATACCCTTCCTTGCAGTGACAAATGCTCCGCTGCCCAGCCGAGCCCTGGTAGCTTCTGTGGAGGGGTGCGTGGGCCAGGCAGGGCAGCGTGCTGGCCCCGCGGGGACCTGACCCGCGCTACCCAGCACATCCCACCGTAACATCCCCCCGTAAAGCCCTATAGGCCCCAGCAGGAAGGAAGTGGGCTGACGTACGTTATTCATATAATACATTATAAAAGCTTTCTCCCTCTGTGCTGCAGACTGCTCTCATGGTGGGCGCTGCACAAACCTTTGTATTTTAAGCAAAATTAAAGTTCAAGTATCTGGACCCATCTCAGTGCCATATGTTTCACTGCTTCCATTGGAAGGTTTATCATTATCTAAGTACCTTAAAATCTCAGTTACTATTAGCCGTTTTATTTACAAGGTGATATTTGTTTCCAGCTGTTTCATGAAGTATAATACACTATAAAGTGTAGCTGTATTTGTGTATGTAGGTGTGTGTGCCTATGTATACACAAAATCAAAATATCAAACCTGCATCTGGTAAATACATGAGATTATTTTAAATCCATTAACTGAAACTGAAGTACGTTTAAAAATAAATAACATTTTTCTGTAAGAAAAATTACTAAGTCGGAAATTACTGAAGGCATACTACTGGGTGTACTTTGTGATATCTGAGTCAAGGTTTGTTATTAGGAATGCTATTTGTTAGACAGTCTTTGTAAACATAGTATGCTTTAGCTGCTGACCTGTTAATTAGCAGGTCATATATCTAGTTCCTGGTCAGAGTGATTTTCTCTCAGGTGATCTGTATAAAATAAATGTTTGTGAGATCTAGTAAGACCAGAGCACATTGTGGAATGACTTTAAATGAGAAAAAAAGTAAATTTATATCACTGTGGTGTATGGCTTCATTGAAGTGTCATTTAAAAAAAATGGTTAAATAAATCACTGAATGATAATACTATGATACTTAGCTTACTGTACACATATGCTAAGCATACACACAGTAGCCTCCACAGTCTCCTCATTTATAGAGATATAACTTGGCATAGTTGGACAAAAATTAGGACATAAAGCCAATGAGAAATTTTAATTCTAGGATCATGTCAAAACTGAATGCAAATCTGTCTCTTACTGAAGTCTGAACTCTTGCCTGACAACAGTTTCTGTATGTAATCCAAGTCTCCCTGCACAGATAAGACTGAGAATAAAGAACTTGTAAAATTGTAGTAGTAATTTCAGATGTGAAAGGTGTATTTTTTTTTAATCAAAAATGAAACTCTCTGTCACAGCAATTATAACTGGAAAATAACAATATGAAGACAATATACTTGGTAAAATCCCTAAATTCTTTCTTTCCTCAAAACTTTTACCATACAAATATTATAGTATTATTATATATCAGTTAGTATTTTTTTCAGGTAATGAAGCCTTGGCTACAGTATCCATTATATAAAATTGTCTGTAATCATTACTTCAGACATGATAGAAATGGGGCAATTAAACCTAAGGACTGATGACACTGGCATGGCTAAATGAAATAGCAAGGTGCCAGCAAGAGGACAAATCCACAGAGGAATTTTTATTCCTTCTCCACCTGGCTCAATATTAAAATAACTATAGAAATATATAGTTGTGAATGAATCCAGTCATTTTTATGGCCTTCTTTAACATAATGTCTAAGAACTTCTCAGTGTATTATTATGCCTCAATTTACTTTCTTCTTATGGTACTAAATTTTTGGAAGAACAACTGAGCGTAATGAGACTAGGGCAGTATACACAAAAGTAGAGACTTTTCAGTAGCTTTTCAATCATGGCAGAGCTCTCTGACCCAAGTTAGGAGCACAGGCTCTCTATGCAGTGCACAGGAGAGGTGTGGCATCTAAGAACAGTGATAACTTTCCCTTTCTCCCTTTTCTCACCCAAGGCCATAGCTTAGATCCTGGTCCAAGACCTCTTCTTGGAGTTTGATGCAAAGACTTTCCTTTCAGCACTGAGGGTGCATGTGAGGCAGAGAGAGACTGGAAGGCAAGGGATGGGAAAGAGAAGAGGAAATAGGGATTAGGATTGAAAAATGATTCCTTTCTTGAAAAAGACAGCTATAGAAGGATGGAGGGTCACACAGCCTTCATGTCCTAGTAAAATTCCAGAAATTCCAGTATTAATTTCATCAATTAAAATAGACTTTTCATTCAAATTATTCAGATAGGTTGACAATTATTCTAGTATGACAACTCTCTACAGAGTTTAGACATTGTCCAAAGCTTAATTTTTCATTCAGATTCCAATCTTACTTTTCTGGTCTGGCTGTATCAATAAGCCAGGTGTGCATCAAAGCAACATGCTGATGTCAGGAGTAAAACATACCATTTTGTTATAGAATCTCAAAATGCCAACAGAGAAAACATTTGTGCAAATCCCCACATAAACAGAAAATGAACATTGTTCAGGATTTCCCACCAAGAATCTTGCAGACCATATGTCGTAATATTAATTTATAAAGCTGTTGCAGGAGTAACCTACATATCAAGCCAAGTACAGTTCTAAAAGCTTCCACCTAATCCCTAACACAGCCAGAGATTTTGGCATTTTACAGCGGTTACTACATGGTATTATTGGCAGCAGTTCTACAAGCAGCACATATTAGACTAATTACCATTAAACTATATTAGTTTCTGTTGATTTCCTGGCTAAAAGTTCAGAAGATCTTACCTTTTCGTGTGTGATGTGCTTGCCAGGTTTTGCAGAATTCTCAGGACTTCATAAGTAACATAACACCTTATGTGAAGCCATTTCAATACAGCAATTGTTTTATCACAGAAATGATCCTCGACCTGGCTCCTATCTGAGAAACATTTGTGAATGCCACTTTGCCCTTGCCCACCTGTTTTATGTTTCTCCTCCTCCTCTTATCCACCTTTTCCACACAACAAGACAATCCAAAGTGTGGGCCATTTAAGTGTCACCAGGTCTGCAAGGCTTGAAAAGCTCTGCCAGTTAACATAAAACAAAATCACTCTCGGTTCCATGGAATCACATTTCTCTGCTGCAAAGAAAGCTGAGAGGAGAGGAAAGGTAGCTTTAGAATGGGAGTTTGAATGAGGACACTTTGTCTATGAATGGAAACTCTACATTCTTTGTTATTTTAACAGGCTGTGTCTGTTCCCCTTGAAAGAAATTGTATGAGAGAAGATTGGATTAAGTAGTTTTTATTTTATTTCAATGCACTTGTGCACTTTTACAAAGATCAACTTACTTAGCCATGTAATAAACTCTTGTTTTACAATAATACTAGTGCATATTATACCACTGTAGGTATCTGCAAAGATCGGAATTAGAGTAGGGAAACAAAACATTTGTTTCTTTGGTGAATGAAGCATATATCATTACCCTCATTCACCATGTCAGATATAACTTGAACCTTTGGAAGTCAGTCAAAGCAATACCCAAGCTACCAGGCAATCAGCTTTGAGCAGTTTACACCTATTCACATCACTTTCTAACTGTAGTTTGCCATTTGATAGATTTGCTTTTATTCTTTCTATTCTGTCATTCCTGAAGTAAACACAGGATAAAAATCCTGAAACTTTCTTAAAGTTGAAAACACTTTTAGTCTACCTAATCCATAACAAAATCTGCATTTTAGTCATACAACTTCTCTTCATCACAGGCATTGGTGATTTTGCACAGCTGTAATCTACAGAAAAAAGTATAAATGCCTAAAAAAGGTGATAATCAAACAGCATTGTTATTAAATTGTGGAAGATTATGTCTTATTAAAAACTCATTTAAGCTTTCACTCAAATTCTAAGACCTTTAATAAGGCTATTATTCAGGTCTTCTAAAATTTTCCTGTGTTTGTCTTGTATTTCTAGCTCCATCTGCACTGGTTCTAACCAAGGTTATTGCATTAAGCAAGTAACAAATGAATGTTACCAGTGTGATGCGTAGGCAGAGAGTTTAATGCAAGAAGGCACTGAGAAATGCCGTAATTGACAGTGTTATAAAGAGGTTACTTAAACAAGAGGGCATTTGAAGGAAAGAAAATAGTTTTAGGTAAAATATATTTGTCTACAGAAAATGAACATGAGAATTAAACCTGAAGTAAGCCTTCTAAATGCTCAGTTGTAAAAGGATAAACAAGTTTTTCTGTATAACAGAACAACTGGCCTTCTCTGTCCTCTAAGCATAAACTTCCCTCCTATGGAATCAGAAATATGTACGGAAATTTTCTAGTGAACTCTAAATCAAATCTAATACTGTTTAATATTTGGCTTTGACAGCACAGAAAATTTATATCAAATTTTGTTTCATTGAAAATCTGCTGGTCCATTCAAAGGAAAGTAATCATCATTATTATAAAGAAGTTGCAGAATCAAATATGAATGTGAGAAATGCAGGGAAAAAGGTTAAAATATTGTTGTTGTGATAAGGAGGCTGATGTTATTGTCAACAGTACAAGGATAGAACAATCGGAAAACTTGCATGTCACAGGAAAGAAATTTAGATGAAATTCAGTCGGTCTTCTAGTGAACTGGAGTCGATATAGGGAAGATGGCAATACAGACATTGGATGGAAACAAATTTTTAATCTGCATCACAAAAGAAATGAATTTATAGGACCAAATAAGATTATTCATGACAAAAAACTTACAGAAAAAGAAATTATTACTTTCTATTGGAAGTGCTCTTCTCACTGTTTGAGGTGTGCTAGAAAGACAAAGCACTGGATAACCTTATAAATAAATCGGCTCCTAAGTTTATTCCAACCTAACTTTGAATATTTTGAGAAGTTCTTATATTAGGAGAGGCAAAGCTACTGGGTTCTTTGGTTTAAGGTGGATAAAATGCTAAATAATATGAAAGAAATAGAATTTCTATATTTACTTCCAGAAAGATGCAGCACAAAGAATGAATGTAAGCCACTACGCTTCTCTGGGCATTTGCTATGGCTCGGTCATGTGACTATCACAAACAGCAAAACTCTATCCCAAGCATCACTGCATAAAAGCTGGTCACAGAAGCACCTGTTAATTTCACAGAACACAGTTTAGCTGTTAGCTAGTAATAGATCTCACTCACTACTAGCATGGTGGGTTAAATCTGTGATCATTCATGTACTGGATTTGAATTCTGAAATTATGCAATGTTTTCCAATATATTAAAAATATACAAAATATAAATGTATAGAATTATGAACAAATATATTACCTCCATTGTGAATTATGTTACTACAAAATACATACATCTAAAATCCTATATATAATACATATGAAAATCTTTTAAGAATGTTAGATTTATGAGAAGCAGAAAGCTCTTTGCTACAAAAATCATGAAAAGAAATTTTAAAAGTCATTCGTGAATGAGAACTTTTTACATATTTAACACAGAAGAAGATAAAATACTACTTAGTATTTCAGCCTTCAGATATATTACTTAGAGTTTTCTTTCTTAAAAAAAATTTTTGTATGGCTATGATATATTTTAAAGATAGCACTGGTAGAAAGTCTGTAGAAGCAATTGAGATACAGAGTTTTTTCCCCCAGTGCTTATCATAATTCTTTTTCTTCCATTATGATTCCCTTCTTGTATGTTCTGAGTCTGGGAACTTATATCCATGCCTTTTTGAATGAGGCAATTTAGCCTCATTCTGTATTGAAAGTGCTGAGACAGCAAATGTTAGGGTGTCTTGAAGAATGGCACAGAGCTGCCTGCATTGCTGTAAACAATGAAGTCAAGATATTAAAAGCCATGAAATGTCACCATCTCCCACCGAGAAATGAAGCGCAGAGCATTCTGGCACAGTCTACAGTAAACATCACTGCTGAAAATGAAAACAAGAAGAAGAAGAGACAAGCTATGCTAGTAGTGTAAGAAAATGTAATATGTGTCTAGTATGCTGCAGAAACTCCTGAAGAACATGCTGCTATTGTTCAGAGATTACTCTTGTAGTAGTGACAAGGCCACAGTGTGCTTGGGTTCTGCGCTTCTGATCAAATACAGATCAATACGCACCTTAAGTTATGTATCCCATTCAGTGCTTTTTATTCATGAAACTCAGTTTCTATTATTCTGGTTTATGAGTAAGACTCTCAAATGTGGCAATTTAGTTATCACAACAGCATTAGTGATTTACAATGAGTCAAGCATACTGTTACATAAGCAGGTCATGTCATTAAAAAATGACATTTTGGTTAGCCTACCAAAAATGAACCAATGCTGAAGTTAGTGGGTGAAATTCTAGCTTCCCTGAGTCAATGGCTATACTGCTTGCTTTATCCACTGTCTATAGGAAGAACATATTATCTTCATTGTTATTTCTTTAAGAATACTTCTAACAGATTATTGTATACAAATAACTTGGTACTGCCTCTTAAAACTGCTAATATTATCCATTTCTGGATTAAAAAACAAACGAAGAAACAAACAAACAAGCTGGTGCACCTTGCTCAGATCATCTGGGTTAAACAGTCAGATTAAGAGACAGAAAGGAATTTTTTTTCCTGGTCTCCTCCTCAACATGAAGTTAGCATGATCTGAAGTTTAACATGAAATCTGTTTCCCTCCTTTTTAGCATTGTGTGGCCCACTTGCTAAGATTGTCTGCATATTTCTGTTAACAAATTCCTTGCTATATTAAGAACCCAGGACACCGGCAATGCACTTTGCCACCCTTCTTGCACACTGTCATTTGTGTTGCTTTTGGTCTTTTTTTTCTGTGTGTCTTACCTTTTATTTTAGGGTGTTTGGAATGGTTTTCCGGGATGACTTATGGACACTTCTACCCTGAACATTTATTAATCTCAGGGCTGCCTGTGCTGTGGAGGATTTTACTTAACGGCTGCCATTGTTCTTTCCACTTTTATGTTTCTAATTTATGTTAGAACCTTTCTCACGTATATGTACACCAAATGTAAACTTGCATCATATCACTATTGCAAGCTAAATCAATAAACTGAATGCTTGTGCGCATAATGATTTGAAAGCAGCAGCGTAAAGTAGCTGTTTTAAAGTAACTATATAGAGGAAAGCTTTTTGGCTATGCATCTTTAATAAGCATCCTATACCTTCATGAAATATTTGTTCAACTTCCACTTAAATGCTGCCATTCTTTTATATTAACTGTCAAAAGTGATAATGGTGTGATGTAATTAGAATTAATAAAATCGCAATATGTATGCCGAAAAATTCATCATTCAAACACTTAAGATATATAGCTTTCTGAAGCAATTCTAATGACATTACACTGTCAGAGGATCACTTGTACATATTTCTTGTTACTTGCAGTGGGAACTGTGTGTGTGTATCCACCAGAATAATCCCATCTACCATCTCCTAAATTAATTCAACAGTGTCCTGGAAACTAATTCCAAATAGTATTTTTCTCAAGAAATTTCATCATGAAAGATGGACTATCTGCAGCTGATCCATCAGTTTATAGGCTGTTCAGATGGCTATTCAATTTCTATAAAGTCTGGACAGGCACTCTCAAGAACCTGAAGTTGCAAGCAAAGGTAAAAGTCTTGCTTTTTTTCCTGTGTCTGCTGGTTTTCGTGAGAGTGACACTACAAAGTCTATCAAGCGGGTGATTGCAGCAGTTCCCAGTATTCACAGCTCTGCTTTGCCTGTGCTCCACAAACAGCTCACTCAGACCTTAGAATTTACTGGATTGAACTTGGATTGTTTACTGATTTGGCACATACATAGCAGGCGATTTGCCTGAATACGTGCTTCAGGATTAGCCCTAATATTAAGAAGCTACATAAGGAACTGTCACAAAGAAATGCTGGATTTGTCAACTTTGCACAGCTGCAGTTTGCATCAGTCAAAAAATAAAACAGTCTCTGTTGCCTAGTACTTATGTGCTTTATGATGTATGCCTGCCTGTTATTGTGCTTGCAAGAAATGTATATATGGGAGTGATGTGGTCATAAGAGGCTGCTGCAACTAGTGCTGCTTAGTGAAGCAAAGTCTCGTAAAAGGAAAAAAAAACAATCCAATGCAATCCCAATGCACTGATAACATTTTATTCTTGAACCGAACTGATCTGGGGGCCTATGATCCTTTTCTACGATATAACTATATGAGTCAGGTTTTTAGCATGTTATTTTGTACCCCCAAGTCTCTAGTGTTTTGTGTTTTAAGGAAAGCAAAGCTAAGAGGTGATGGAAATTTCAGTATTGAAGTAGATACCATGACATTATTTGTGGTGATTTCTGGGTCGAAGGGTCCGTAAATTCAGAGATTTCATTAGTCAGATTTTTAGAATGTACTCAAATTTATGGCAAGGGAATGTAGAATACCTGGGAAGCAAAGACAAGACTTTTTACCTTTCACTTATACTCCAGGTCTCCTGGAAGGCTTGTGGCACCAGCTGTAACAGAACTGTGTTATTGATGGAGAGAAGTGTAAACCCTGTAATTCTGTATTGCATGTAGTGCAATGTGGTTTGCTGTGTGACTTTTAGCACTGAATATAAAAATATTTGCCCAACTGTCATTACACAGAGCAGAAAAAAAGACTGCAAGTTTACGTACTGTTTCTTTGTCCTATTTCATTTCGTTAAGATGCAGAGGTAGGCTCCTGTACTCAGCTGGTTTCTGAACCATCAAGGAAGCCTGGCTTTGGAAAAATGTAAAATGTTTCACAACTTGACATTAAACGAGAGAAAAAAAAAGTGCCTTTGTTCAGTTATTGCTAGCTTTTTGTTACTGCTTGCTTCTCTATTGTACAGGTGCTTCACTGTGCACAGCCGATTTTTAGGCCCTGCCAAGACTTGTTGCAGAAAATAAAAATATGTGCCAGCTTCACTTTAGCAACAACAACAACATGAGTGTTTATTTCTTTGTGCTCTATGTACATGAAAGTAACAGGTCCACGCTGCCCACATCACAGGAATCTGGCACAAGAAAACTGCTGCCGGCTAGCAGCCAAGTGTTTTGTGTAGACTACTACTGGTAACAGTTTTCATTGGCAGAGGATTTGTGTTCAGTTCAGCCCAAAGCTAGATGCAGACTTCAGTGTTTTTTTCATGTCTACCACTCTTTTCCTTATCTGGCATTCTGTTATTCCCATGCTGAGATTACAAGCTCTTCTCAATTAAGCTAATACACTAGCTTAGAAAACTAACTCCTTCCATTGCAACAGTTCAGCTGAGATTAAAGTTACTTTATTTTTATTACTACTTCAAAAGAAAAGCAGCCCCAGGCTGTAAGAGCTTTGGAGCTTTTGTTGTTGTTGTTGTTTTTCTTTTCTGTCCCTGTAGCTATTGAAAAGAGATTTCATTGCACATCCTGTCTAGTTCTAACACAAACATCACTTGTCCAGATCTGCCAGCTGAAACCCAAACTTTTTGATCCACACAAGAATAGGTGAGGGAAAACCAAATGATCAAATGATTTTGGAAAAAAAAAAAGTCTTCAGACTAGCTTGGTTCATTTTTGAGAGTGAAAAGAAATAATGTTATATTATTATGAGACTGCTTTCTCCCTCTAGTGTTAAACTTGAGACTAAGGTACTCATCTTGAAGCTGCGGATGTCTCTACCCTATGAAATCCCCAGCTCCGTGTAGTGTGTGGTACAAAATTTGCAATATGAAGAACTCCTTTTGATTCTAAAAGTAGGTCTCTCCCTCTTCACCAAAATAAATAATACTTACAATTATTTCATAGCCTCCCACATGCATGCTGTGGCTGAAAGTCTATCTTTGCTAAATAGGGGCATTTGGACAAGGTCTTAACTCACAGTGGGATAAAGTCAAAGAGATGTTCATCCCATCTGCAATTTTTTTGTTCTGATTATTTCCTTCCCTGAAGCTGTATGGCATTGCAAATTAAGTATATCTGAAGGCCTTGAGATTAAGAGCTCAGGACCATTGTGAAGAGAACTGAGAAATACACAGTTGTAAAAATGAATGGCAAATAGTTCTATGTTAGTGAAGAATGACAAAACTCAGGAACCTCTTTAAGCTTGTGTGTTTGTATTTTACCTCTGATTACAGAAGTCCATGGGATTTATATTGCTAAATTTTCTGAATCCGGGACTTCATTCCAAATCACTAGCTTATTTCCTCACATCGACTTCAAGATGTGAAACAAATTCTTCTGAGATATGCCACATTTTTTTTTCTAACACAAAAGAAACAGAGAAAAATCACAGCTCCCCTAATTCACCAGAAATGATACATCTTTAACTGAAGCACTTTGGCTCTACATCTCATCTCTCAACCATTTGCAGCCAACAGTTTTATATCCACTACTTTTCCTAGCAACTCCCTCTCCACTCTAGCTTCTACCTAAGGACAGAGACACCCATGAACTTGCACAATATCTCTTGACATCAGTGGATGTCAGCAATTCCAAGAGAAGAAACAAAGCTGAAGAAGTGAAAAGCTGGATAACAGCTCCTTATGAATAATTTATTTAATTGTCTATGCTCACCTAAGCAGGCGATGCCAGCCTCTAGTTTTCCTCTCCTATGAAGATTTGCTCCTCCGTTGTCTGTGACACTGGGGTGTTGCAGGATATTGTGAAAACCTAGCTCATTTTCATCTCTTCTTCCTTCTATTTCCCACCTCCTCAATTATCAAGTCCAATATAATTATGCATTAGACATCTTTATGTTAGCCTTCAGATGTTTTTAACTGTTGCCATCCCTATACGATACGGTGATGAATCTTTACAAATCATTCACAATCACACATGGATTTTGGTAATATAACTCAAATTGGCTCATTCTTAGTAGTTTAGAGAGTATATTCCTGCATCCAAAACTCAAACAAATGTTATAACACAGAAGTAGCATATTCCTGCTTGAGAAGTCACTTTCTGAAGGTCCTATTACAGCAAATACCTAATGAGCCATAAGCGTAGAGAAATTAGGTATAGTTAAATAGATATTTGGCTATAACTTTGGCCTTGTGTGATTTTACAACTCATTATTGAATACATTAATTTGAGAAATGTTACTTCTAAGAACTCCTTATTAGTTCTCAGGCAGGATTAGTTGGCCGGAACCAGTTGCTGTATTTCTAACAAATGCAGTAGATATTGAGTGTGATCCACTAGAACTCGGATGCTGACTGAAAAGGTCCTTATAAAGGTGGCCTTTCCTCTGCACGACTCCTCACTAACTCAAGGAACCTGATTCCTGAGATAGTATGCAAATCTGCACATCAAATAGGGGACCTTGACTACCTGCTTCAAAATGATGAAACACAGACCCAGGATTTTGTTACATGGAATTAGGTAATCCAGTTACAAAAATGAACCTTACTTTAAACTGAGTTTACACAGTAATTTATACCTTGAATGACATAATCATTTTACAGCATTTACCCATTTACTATAATAACATATTTCTTCCTATTAAAAATACACATATATCTTAAATACATATATATCTTAATCTAAAAACAATGGAGTTGTCTCAGGTTTTCAAGTCATGTTTAGAAATTAGAGACTAACATAACTGTTTTGTGTCTACAGACTCTAAACAATGCTAAAGTCAGACTCTGAATCCACAGACTCTAAACAAATGTCATGAAAGGTTTTCCACACTGCAGAACATAAATTGCTAAGAAAATAAATGATTTTTATCTTCAAATCAGAATGCTTAATTAGGAATGAATATTCAAAACAGATCTTTTTCTCTTTCACAACTTAAAAAAGAAACTGCAAGTGAATAGTGACAGGGCTTTAGGAGAAAAAAAGAACCAAGAAATCTGGAACATTCTTCTCCATTTCATATTTCTTTTACATGATTATGAGGTAACAGCTAAAGTTGTTTGAACTTCAGAATTTCCACCTGAAGGGAAATTTTGACATTTAAACCTTTTTATTTCTCATCTTAGGATGAAAAAGTTGGATTTTTCCACATCAGGAAATATCCAGATAATGTTATTTGGAAATAAATACATATTTTTATCCACAGAAAGTGTCAGACATTTCAAAAATTAAAAAATTTCATTAAAATTTATTGATACAACCCAAAATGCTAAATTTCCCTGTGCCACATTGCCTAAGCAGTTTGGACATTTGGTTCCAGTCCTTACTGCTGGATATATCCTCACGGAAAGCTATATCTCCCATAATATACTTTTTCCACCAGACTATTATGCACTTGAAATTATAGAATATAAGATTGTGTTCTATGACATCTTTTTTCTACCAATATATGGATAAAGAAAAATATGGGCATATTACCTAGTTTTTGCTACCTATTAGTTGTATGAGTTCTTTGTTTTACTGGAGACTGAGGAACTACAGAAGATGGGCCACATTATGAAGAATGTCAAAATATTTTATCGTGCATAATATTGCAATTAAAGTTTTTGGGAATTCGCTCACAAAATTTGACATGATATAATTAATATAGTAGGATCTTTTCACTTAATGTCTTATTCAGTAACAACTTAGATGACTGTATTTAAAAACAGTGTTAATTAGGAACAAACATTTCCTATACAGCAACTACTCATAAAATAAAATTACATATGTACTATCCTTGACTTCAATATTAACCTGAGGAAGTGGCTCACAGTCAACTGGCATTCCCTTTTCTTTACCGCCCCAGAACACATGCCCTACCCAAACTGATTTCTTTGGAGGACTTGTATTTATATGCAGGAAAGAATTCAGATTTCATTTAGCCAGAAAGACGAAATACAGGCCAAGAATGAGTCTCTATCCCAGTTCCTATAATAGTCACTTTGGATATGGGGGAATGTCTGGGTCATCCTCCAATGCTTCCTATAATTCAGGTGAAACTGAATAAAATAAAATAAAATAAAATAAAATAAAATAAAATAAAATAAAATAAAATAAAATAAAATAAAATAAAATGCCATTAGAATGAAATCCAAGACACTAGCTCCTGTCCCCATTCTCCCCAATAGTACTCTATCCGCTAGAATTGAAAGCTTTATTTCCTGTTGCTGACTTAACAAAGCTTGATTTCTTACTGTGCAACAGCACAGCTTTAACTCGAGAGGTAAGAACTGCCTTGACCTCATGATAATCTCTTCTACAGTAGTTCACAGGATAATTCAGGTTGAAGTTTGGGTGAATGGACCTCAGGAGGTCTCTAGACCAGGCTCTGGCTCAAAGCAGGAGTTCAGAATGGGTTACTCAGGACTTTATCTCATTCTCCGTGTTGCTCTCAGCCTAATCATCCAACCAGTATTTTATCTATTTGGTTGCCCACCTAGATTGTAACATCCTAACTTGGATGTAAACATAACCTCCCTCCATTGTGGGAGAGAGGTGAGAAAGGAGGGAATGAACATGGATCTTTCACAATCTAGTTAAGTTCCCTAATCACAAAACTACTGCATTCAAAGTTGCACACAGGAAAAAGGTCGACATGATAGCATGCTGTATTTTCAAGTAGCAATAATTGCTGTATTTTGGTAGCTGGCAAAAGTGATCCCTTCAGCAGGTTTAGAGGAAGAAGCATCTAGCTACTGCATCTGCTTCTGTGCGAGCCAGGCTCTGAGTTGCCTGATTTCTTCAGGTCTGAGGCATCGCTAGATGTGCACAGCAACACACCTGTGAGCATCTGGGAAACTTTAATGTCAAAAGCTGATGAGTTAGAGTCTGGAGTGTCTCTGGGATTTAACAGCGCCTTAGGTGTTGCTCTAGGTTATAATCTTAGATTCCCATAACTAGATTCTGCCTATATCCCATTTTTTGGCACCAAAACTATGAGGAGAGGGTTTGTTCTTGGTTTCTACCTATATATTATCTGATCTAATACAGTTATGGAATCCAAATAAACTAAAGGTAAAAAGGGAAGGTAATTAGAAGAATATCTACAAAATTATGATTGAGATTTTCAGACCAGCTTAGTGGATTAGCCTAGAGAAGAGAAGGCTGAGGGGGGATCTTAACAATGTATATAAATATTTGATAGGAGGGTGTAGGAAGATGGGGTCAGACTCTTCTCAGGGGTGCCCAATGACAGGACAAGAAGCATTGTACACAAAGAGAAACACAAGAAATTCTACCTGAGCAGCAGAAAACACTTATTTACTGTGAGGGTTGTGGAACACTGGAATAGATTGCCCATGTTGAGGAGTCTCCATCCTCAGGGATATTCAAAATATGACAGCACACAGTGCTAGGCGATCTGATCTAGGTGACTGTTTGAACAAGAGATTTGGAGCAGGTAATCCCCAGAGGTCACTGCCAACCTCAACTATTCTATGATTCTGTGGATGAATATTAATGGAGATCTGTAGTGAAATTTCTATTAAGATGTCTAACTTTGGGCATTGATATTTAAAATTAGAATTTTTCAGACTGGAACTGTCTTTAGACTCAGCTACACAGAATATTATCCCTCTATTCAAGCACTGCAACGCAAAAAAGAAAGTTTACTCTTCAGGAGGGAGAACTATGTCATGGTCCTGTCTTCTTGTAAAAGAGGAACTTCTTACTGGGAACACTGCATTTAAGGAAATTCTATTATGCAGCTGACCATTTACAGATATTTAGTGTGAATTGCCCATGAGAAAATCTCAAATCTGTTGACTAATTGAGCTATAGTTCATATACATGTGCAAGCATTTATTTTCCAAAAGCTCTAAAAATACTCAATAGTAACAAAGAAACTGTGCTTTTGATTTGAAGCTCAAATAATTGTAAAAAAGAAAAGCCAAAGGCTTTTGCTTTGTGATTCTTATACATAATGGTACATATTGTACTTATGTTTCATAGGATTATGCATGCACTAGAGTTTATAAAAGAGATCATTTGCATACTAAGTCTCATTAATCATTGAAATCTCATTTATTAAAAATGTTACCTGATACTACTTGCATGTCATGTATTTATATTAGGAATTTGGTCTTAATATAACATACAATGGGCCACATCCTCAGCTGAACTCTAGTCCTTTGCAACAGCTGAACATCCAAAATAATATTCAATATATATGAGATCTTTAGTGCACAGAAAATCAACAGCAAAATTTCCCATGGTTAGGACTTTCCCTGATCTGAAGGCTGATGCCACTGGAGCTAGAAGTCCACCTCCCCTTTCCCTCTAATTTCATAATTGATTCATGCTCTATTGAAATAAATAGATTAATTTAAGTCCGTCCCTATATCAGCCTATATAGTAGCACTTTTTGTAGATAATCCTTTAAAATTTATTTATAAAATAGCATAAATAATTTTCAGGCTTAAAAGAGACATTAGAAATTATTTGGTTTGACAGTGCATTATTTATATTAACTGACTATCTATCTGAATCAGAAATTTCTGATTCTGATTCTGATTTTGATTGAGTTTGTGTAATCTCTAAAATAAGAGAACAAAATATATATACACTATGAAATACTTTCAGTGTTAAAGTTAACAAAAGAATAAAAATATTTTTATTGTTTGTATCTAGGAGACTCAGAAAAGCAGGTAATACCCTACTGGGCTGTATAAAATTGGGCAAAAGTAATATAACTGCAGGAAAGATCTCAGATCAGGACCTTTCAGAAAAGATACCTATTTGACTGGGGGCAAATGATGTACAGTTTTGGCATGTCAGTTATCTGATACCTGTTTTCAATAGGTAACTTCTGAATAAACTTTGTTTATTTTAATTTAAATGAGTGTTCCGCTTCATGAACATAAGATACTCTAATACTGTTATGATGACGGCCACTAACTATACATTGATAAACAAGCTATTGTGTAACACTAAATGTCTTCACACTCCTCAGCTTTTCTATCTCAACTAATTTTAGAATATTTCTAGGTCTTTTTATCAGAGCAGCTCAGAGTACAGAAATTCTGTCTCACTTAGGATTTAAAAATGTCCAAGAGCTGCTTTGTTTCAGCTGAATATAACTGGAACATTTCCCATTTTTCCATGAAGGAAAATCTCAGGAAAAGTGTTTTGAGAGTGACTGAAGCATTTAATTTCTACAAAGTCAAAACACTTAGTTTTGGGAATTTTCAGTTAAATCCTGGCTATTTTTTATGATAATAACCTCTAATATGTAGCAGCATTTTCTCTTTCCCCTCTCACTTAAATCACCCCAGTACTGGAAAAGAAACATTAAATCATTTCCTGACTAAATTGTGAAAATGTGATTTTTCATCCTAGTGGGTAGTAGTTACTTTCCAAGTTTTTTCTTAATTTTCAGAATGTGCAAGGGAAACTGTCTAGATTTTACGCAGCGTTTCTGTTTCTATGGTACTGCACTGTCAAATGAGAAACAATTCTGCCAGAGTCGCTCTGACCAGAGGTCTTTGCTGGGGGAACTCTGCTCCATACAGGCCTGCCATCCCTATCTGAAACACCTGGAATGCTGTCTGGAGTGAAAGCCAATGGAAATCAGCATTCTTGACTTTTTTTAGAGTTCTGCTATCAGTAGAACAGACTACTACTTGATAGCTGAGCTTTGTTAAGGGCAATCATTGTGAAACCACAGAAATTTTTTTCTTAATAATTCTGACTATTTCTATACCTAACAGATAAAGATGAGACATATCCCAAAATCAAGGGCATTTTTGATCTTCTGTCAAACAAAAGCGTAATCTATATTAGGCATAAACAATGCCTAAGAGAAGAGTTACTTTGAGAGGTTAAAGCAAAGCATTGGTTTTGAATGGAAATGGAATTTAATTCATTGAAACTGAAAATAAAGCAAAATTTGGTATCTTGCAATTATAATTATTTTATTATGAGAAAATATTGTGAGAAAATAACTGTGAGAAAGAATGTAGCATTCAATGACAGCATTTGCTAAGAAACAGACTTCAGGGGAAAGATAAGATTAGTTTTAGATGGACCTTTTAAATTTCATAGACTCACAGGACTATGAGATACTTTAAGTGGTAGATTAAATAGATCACAAAGAAAAGGTGGGCACTTATAAACTGATGAGGAATAGACCTTTTCAAGTTATGCTGTCTGGTTTAGAAACATTGGACAAGGTTATTAAAATTCTTTGGAACAAAGTTTAAGAGCAGTTAAAAACACAAATTACATTCTGGGATACATAAAATACGTTATTTTGGCAGTTATCTAGTAACACCTGCTATACTTAGATTTGTAAAACAGTTTCCATTAAAACTCCCTGATTTCTCAACACTTTCCTAAAAATTCAGCTCTTAGGGTTGAATTTTTACCTGACCCTTTCTAAAAGGCTTTTTTTCCAGCATCAACCATTTTTTGATAGGTGCCATCCCTGTCTCAATTTTCCTACATGCCTAGAGACTAAGACTGGAATGATTTGCAGAAGAAGAATTATAATTACTTTCAGCAAAAAATAGCTCCAGCAAAACAGAAACCACAATTTAATTAATCTTCTACTCTTCCTCCTCAAACTTCTGTAATATTTTATCCATTTATTTAAAACACTGAAAATTTTATTAACTGTATTAACATGAACTGTGAATAAGCTGTTTCTAGGACAAATAAAAGGTGCTTCTAGGGTCAGAGCTTCCATTGAAGCAGTCTCAGGTCCAGAGGTGGAATCTCTGACCTCGATCTTCCCAGAGAGCAGGCTAGCCATGGCAATATCAAATTTTAAATAGCCCATTTAAATTAATTAAATAGCCCAATTAAATAGCCCAATTAAATAGCCCGATCTCATAAACATGTATAAGTATCTGAAGGGGGAGTGTCAAGAGGATGAGGCCAGACTCTTCTCCGTGGTGCCCAGCGACAGGACAAGAGGCAATGGGCAGAAACTGAAGCACAGGCAGTTCCATCTGAACCTGAGGAAAAACTTCCTTACTCTGAGGGTGCCAGAGCACTGGCAGAGGTTGCCCAGAGAGGTAGTGGAGTCTCCTTCCCTGGAGATATTCAAAACCCGTCTGGATGTGATCCTGGGCAATATGCTCTAGAGGACCCTGCTTGAGCAGGGGGGTTGGACTAGATGATCTCCAGAGGTCCCTTCCAACCTCAACCATTCTGTGATTTTAATACATGGCTGTTCTTGAACTTCAGAGCTATGGATTATTTCCCTAGCCAGAAATCATTCAGCCACTCTGTCATTCAGTGGTCAGCAGTGAAGGTGGTGAAGCCAACAAGAGGTTATTTCTCCTAGAACATTAGTGCTGTAGAAGAGTTGGAAGAAGTCAGGAAATAAAATAACAGAAAGGATGGCACTGCAACTGAAGCAAAATTTGAACAGTTGGGTTTTTGCCCTTCTTTTGACAAAGGGTTTCTGTACAAAACTGTACAAGTCAATTTAAGCAATTCAAGAGCAATGTGATGTGCATGTGCAGTGATGCTTGATAATATCTACACTGAAAAATTAGGTGAAGGAGGGCCTTTCCAATTAGGCATCCAAAGTTGTGGCTATGGTATGCATATCTTCCTTTTACTCTTAGTCCTTTGGGGAACTATAAGACTGGAAAGAGCTTGAAAAATCACTTGCACAGAGTCAATTTAACCATCCTGAAATCATGCTTGGCCTTTGTATACACTATTCCTGAAAATTTCTGATGAAGGAAATGTGTTGCATCTCCAAATAAATGTGGTAAATCTTGAAACACACTTAACATGGAATGCTTTTTTTTTTTTTAATAAGTATTCTAACCTACATTTTCTTGCTAAAAATTAGCCTTATTCTTGTTTTAACCACAACAGACATGGGAAACATTGTTCATTTTCCAGCATATCCATTCTTCTATTGGAAGACTATTTAGCATGTCCCTGGTTTTGTTTTTTTCTCGCTAGCTCTAATAGGCACGTTTTTTGTGTTTTATCATTCTTGGTTATAGTATTTTATTATTCCCCTTGTTCTCTGCACTCCTTGCTCACACACATCCTTTTTAAATTGTGGTTACTGAAAGTGGACAAGGTACTTCAGCTGATGATAAGAACTGCCTACCTCTTACTTATAATTATGCTAATAATACTTTTTTTTTTTTTCCCCTGAAAGAACCTCACCATAGAAGGCAATATGGGCATTCTGATCTGCCTTAGTCCTCAGCTACTTTTCTCAAATACTACTGAAGAATCAGTTATTCTCAGTTTTTTATATAGTTGACTTCCCAACTGTAGCATTTTGCATTTGTCTTTATCTTGTATATTTTTGACATTTCTCCAATCAGTTTAGATTTTCTAAATTCTAATATTACCCAGTAAACTGTCTCTCTCTCTCATTTTACTCCATTATTCAAATTCTTAATCAAAATACTGACTGGGAACAGACACTTGGCCAAGCAAACCCCAACATGGCCTTTCTTGAACCGTCCTCCCATTTTGACAGCTTCCTTCTCTGTTCTTTGAAATCTAATCTGGCATCCAAGTTCCTGGGAGATAATAATTAATAGTGCTGGGATGGCTCTGGCTAGGTGTTTACAAATTCCAAAGTAAAGTTCATTTGGCCCTACCAACTGATTATACCTAAATTAAATATGTTTTTTTTGTTTGCTTGTTTGCTTGCTTGCTTGTTTGTTTGTTTTTTCCCTACTGCTCCTTCTTATAAAGCGCACTCAGGTCACATCAGACATTAAATACATAAAATACTTCAGCTATCTACTTTTAATCTATTGTTTAACAATAGATATACAGTGCCCACATAGATACTTTCTTGAAAAAATTTCACACGAGATGTAAATGAATCTGCATTTCCTTTATCATCTTCTTTCACCATTGTATTTCTACAACCTTTTCTTCCTACCATTTTTCTTCTTTGTCACTTGAAAATTCATTTTGCTTCCTAATCCTTCTGATTTTGTACCCATTTTCTGTGAACTGTTCCCTAATATCTACTCTGACCATGCATTTTACTTCCTAAGATCCTGACAACTCCATTTTGATTTTTAGATTCCATTGATATAACAGTAATTTGTTTTTATAAGGCTTCTTATCCCTCTTCTATATAAAGATGATTTCCTCTTGGCCGTTTTTAATTTAGATTCTTCCAAAAAAATGCAGTGTTTTACAATCCAGTTTCCACGAGACCTTATCTATGGATTAACTATATTTGCACAAATTAATTTTTCTTATTCTACTGCTTTTACCTCTTTCTTTTTTTAGACTTTTGAATTTACTTTTATCCAAACTGCCTTCTGACTTCAAATTCTTATCCAGGTCCTGTCTAATAGCTAGAACAGAATTTAAAGTAGCTATTCTTAAAAATCTGGAAGAAATGTTACATAAATGGATCCATTGCTTGTGTGAAGATTCTTATACTCCAGATATGATCACAGTTAAAAGAGTTCTGTCTTAAAGTAGAATCTGAACGCCGTAAGTATTTCTTAGGATAGTATATAAACAATACTGCAACAAAATGCTGAACAGGTTGTCATTTACTGAGGATCTTCTGTCCTGCACTGGAAATTGTCTCATAGCTCTTAGGAAAAAATTGGAATGTGATAATGAAATTAGGAACATTATTATAATGTGTATGCACTAAGAGGTTAACCAAAGGTTTCATGGCTACAAAATTCTGGCATTTCCTAATTTTCTGTAATTGCCATTGTTACAATAATTTTTTTACAATTTTTTTTTACATATACTTAATGTAGGCCAGAATTTATATGGAAAGAAAGGTTAACAAGGTGGCATCAAAGTCTTCTGGACAGAGAAAAGGACAATAGACGTAAGACGCAGAAGAGTCAGAAAGTAAACGCTTTGGGTGTAATTGCTTTGCACAAGGACCCATTAATGCATGCAGTAAATGTCCAAGGTCAACAACAGGAGAAGTTAGTACAAACAGCTTCACAAGGGAGCTAAGCAAGAACTTCCAGGGAGACAATGTTACCATTTTTGCTAGGAACAGCACAAAACAGATCAGGATATTTTCTGCCATTAGAGAAGCCCTGTTTACGATGCATTTTTTCCTTAACCTGCTGCTCTGTAAATGGGTTTCTTCCAACAATAACAAAAATCAATACAAAGCCCATTCAAAACGCAGAATATAGAACATTAATGAATTCCTAGCTATGGTATTTTATACAGCAAAGAGAGCTATCATATATAGATATAAAGGCATAACAATTTTGCGCAAGGCCAGGTTGCTGTTCACATTATTGTTAAACTGACAGGGACAAATTCCATCTCTGTCATTTCTCCCATTACCATGAGATGGAAAGTGTTCATATGGATTAACTGCCACCACAAAGCTACTGGCCTATAAAGGCGGGTGATTTTCTCCCCTCTGGGATCCCAGATTTTACTCAGACTATTATTTAGTTAGAATATTATTATTCATTATCGTTACTGTAGTTTTACGATGGAACTGAGCTGTAATTGTGATTGGAGCACCGGTAGTGTGCCTGAGGAAAACTCATTGTAAGAGACAGTCTCTTTTCCCCAGAAGCTTACAGTCTAACTGAACAGGACAGAAGAAGGATGAAACGATTTTCTCAAAGTTATACATCAGGTAAGGGGCAAACTAGTAACAGTATTTTCTCCACTGACTTCACTGGAGAAATGAAGATTTTTGTTAAGAATTCTTCCATCTGGGCCAAGGAATAAACTCCTAGCATGTACTATGTACTACTACAGAGTTCAGTTTCAGAGATTTTGCCAGTTTTAAACATAATTTTCCTCCAAATACAAGCAGTATTGGTCAAAAGTCTTTGTCAGACTGAGCTTTAAAATATCTCGGGCAAGGAGAAAGGTTGGAGGAGAAAGTATTTAAAACAGAAAGGACTTAATTATATGCAATGGAGGGGGACATGAGCCACATTCAAAGCGAGTATATTCTTCCCAGGATGTGTAGGTGTAACTCCCTCGTGTATATTAAAAATGATCACTTACAAAATGATTTTAGATATATTAATGGACTTACTTCCAATCTATTTCTACTTGTCAGATGTGTCACCTCATATCCTTCGAGTACAAAAATGGCAACACTCTCTATGCTTTTGACAAGTGAACTAAAATGGAAATCAAGGTATCAATACAGGCTTTTCAAAGGAATTTATCATCTTAACTGGAACAGAGACACAGGAACTTTCTGATATTCACAAAGATCCCTTCTGAGCAGGAGACTATTTGTAATCAATGGCAGACATGCTAAGTTTCTGATAAGATCAAAAGCATTGTTATGATTTAACTGATGCTGATTTTCTTTTGGTGATGAAAACTTTCTTTGGCCAATTTGTTCAATTATACCAAAAGATTATAATGAAACAAATATAAATTGTGCAAAATCTTACACACAGAAAAAATTATTTCCTTTCATCCCTATTCTGTCCTGTCCTTATAGGCCTGGTTAAAATGCTGTAATTTGCTTTCTTGAAAGCCCACTTTCTACTTATTTCTAATTTTTTTGTTATTGAGAATGGGATAAAAAGGTGGTAGTAATCTGGAGCTGCACCTAGCACTGCAACAGGTGTTGCATTTACTAGTAAAAGGTTTCTTCTTGCTCGATTCAAAGCAGCAACCAAAGCAACCAAAGAATGTGCCTGACAGCGTAACAAAACTTACTCAGTGACAGTAATGTTGCATCTCACTGGGCTACTATGTTTTAAACATTTATGCTGCTGTTGTATTTATTTAGGTGTTTTGGTTGCTGTATCACCCAGCTGATGACATGATCCTTGCCTTACGGACACTTGTGCTGACTCCATATATTTGATGTGAGATATTCTTCTTCCTTTGATGTAGATGCATAACTCTCATGTCTCTAATGCATTTTATCACAAACTGAATAGTAGAGACTTTTATACTTTGTCAGCAAAAGATTTATAATGTGTGAACAAAGTTGTGCATGGAATGACTTCAGAATGCGTTGAAAATGTGCATGTATCTGCTTTGAATTGGATTTTCATATCAATATCTACTTGTATGATATTGTTTAGCATTACAGTAACTCTGCGTAATCATAATACATAAGGCATGCCATTATTCTAGATACTTTAAATGTACTTAGTAAGAGATAGTGTGTACCCTAAAAACTAGATTTAAGCAAAACACAATCGCTTCTGAATACAGATTCATACTTACAAAAGCTGGGGAAAGGAATTTGTGTATATTTACTGTTCCAGATCATGGCCGGTGACCTAAGTTTTACTCAATTGACACTTGGCATGAGGCCGTATAACTATTCTGTGTTACAGTCAATAACTGAGCTTTCATGTCCTGAACTGTGGTCAATGGCTATAGCTAGATTTTCCTAGTTCTACAGAATGAGAGTACTGTCTGCAGTAAAGAAGAAAACACAGTTCCCTCCTTCTTATAGTCTGTTTGTACAAAAGGCAAAATGTTAACCCAAATCATACCAGCATGCAGGATGCAATGTTGATATAGAGTTAGTATTTTATGAACTTTTGCAATGAATAAATAATATTAATTTTGAAAATAGAAGTCCACTTAAAAGACATTTTGGAAGAGGTAGGTTTGAGAAAGAATTTGAAAAACAAAGAAGCAGATGCAAAATAAATATTTCAGAAATGAGAAGATGGCCATGTATGGTAAGAAGCCAGCTCTAGCTGTAATGCCCTGAACCCCAAGCTGGGATGCAGAACACTCTTGAACAGACCTAGTGTTACAATCTAGGAGTCCTTCGAACCATAACAGTGCATCAAACCAAGAATCACAATGGGTGTAGGTGTTAGAATCAAGAATAGAATCCTTCTTCCTGAGAGAAGATTGGCAGCACCAGAAACATGGGTGTATTTACGAAGTTTCAGTTTATACACAGCAAGGCCCAGTCCCCAGCAGATACTAACCAGCACACAACCATTACAGTCATTTAAATTAGGCTAGCTTATTCTGACCCAGGATTTCAGCTTAAGATTTCAGATATGTGGAACCTTCCTGAGACAGAAAATTTGATTAAATACTCCACCAAAAATGGAATAAAATAAAAGTAACAGTTGCAATATAAAATGAAATTTTGTTAATATCCCATAAGTACACATGAATGTACATTCAGTTAAAATGTATATAGTATATGCTTGTTAGGTTGGAGATAAAAGCTGCACTTTTCATGAGCCTTGCTTGGGTAAGGAGCTAGAATTTTAATAATTAACTTTTGGGAGATTTGTGCATTATTTCTGACATAACATTTTTTTGAATGTGAAAATTAAGTACATTTTAAAGATATTGTTCCTTTAAAACGTTATATGCTTAATAAACGTGAGTTGTACATTTTTTCTGACTTATTTGTTTTGCGATATTGAGCAAGTGCTTCTGTAAGAAGGCATTTAACAATTTATGGATAGACTAGGTATTCCGTTACTGAACTACACAAAAATAGCCATCAGAGCCCAGCCATTTAAGTTTAAAGCATACACAGCACAGATCTCAAGAGACTATATATTCAACAAGTGATTTCTAATACAAAATAATTTAAAAGATTAATGACTACCGTGTGCTATCCAAAACACACCTTTTTGGTGGGGGAAACAAAGTAAATAAATGATTGGCTGGTTCTGTTAAAAACTGGTCAAGTTGCTCTCTGTCTTTTAAACATTATCATTAATTTAGATCATATACAGCAACCAAATCTGCCAACTTAGCATAAGTTAATGAAGCATACACTACTAATTCTCATAAAAACGACAATTTTCTCTCATAACTATTCACTTTCATACTTGCTCAAAAACTTTATTTACTTTTCACACCCAGTCTGTTTTCTTGGCAATGAATTTATGGAACTGAAAGCAACCATCTATTCGTCTTTCAAATACCATAGTTACAGCTGAGACAAGAAACAACCCCTGTCACCTACAGGTGTTTTTAGATAGCCGTTAGCTGAAAAATGCATAGTCACAAATAATATGCAGTGCTCTTTTAACAGGCTGAGGTGAAAGTAAACAAATATGGCAATAACTTTGAAATTAATTTATGTTCAGGAGCAAAGGTTTAGTTTCATCCCTCCCTTCTTAAAATCATTCAGAAATGACTATAATGACGAATTAGCACCATTCAAATTTCATGACAGTTTAAGGATCTAAAAAAGCATGATTGTAATCATATGTGTTTCCTAATCATCCCTTTACAGGGATTTAGCAGTGATACCTATGATCATAAAGTATATGTAGATAAGCATCATCTTTCTGAAGAACAGTCTGAACTCAAGATAAAGGAGATAAATATAAATGCAGAAGGGCCCAAATATGTTCTTGCACTTTCTCAAATGCAGAAACAAGAATCAGAAACTAAAGATCAACTAGGAAGCCTTAGGAAGAGACTGTTCCTTAGCTTTCCAGATGCTCTGGCAAATTAGAGAGCTTCAGATCATTTAGCACTGCAATTCTTTTTTCCTTCTTTCCTTTTTTCCTTTTTTTCTTCTTTTTAAACTTAGTCTCCAAACTGTTTTCATTTGGCCATTCCCAAAACATGACAGTTTTCTGAGCCATGGAATTTTGGTTAATTTTTTGTTTAATTTAAGTGGGAAATGTGGAGCAAGAGAATTCACATGCAGTCATAACCCCCAAAGAAAGGAACCTGGATTATCTCTAGCTTAAGTTTACTGACTATATGTAGCTATATACTGCCTCCAAGCTGCAACAGCTTTTCTACTGATGTCTATAGGTGATATACAGAAGAATCAAATAGAATGCAGGACACAAGTGCCTAGAGATCCACTGACCTTTTCTAATTTAAGTTTTTTTTTTCGCCTTCTCTAAAAGGGTGAAGTGTGGTCTGCAAGTCACTTTTCAAAGATAAGCATGTGTGAATCTGGCAGTATAATTTTGCCCTTAATAAACAGAATTTATAGTCTAAGCTGTTCCGGAAGCCATGATAAACGAGATAATTGGACATTATTCCGTATTGTAACACAGACGGCCAAAATTATACCATTTAAGACACTTAAGAGGATCTGTTTGACTTTTTAAAAATATACTTTTACAATAATGAAATTCAGTCAAAGTATATACTTTTGTTCAGTGACAAAAGTATTTTCAGAAATCCATCAATTGTCATTCTAAATATGTCTTTGTAAGCTAGTTTATATGGACAAGAATACTGAAATATGATTCAAAGCTTAACCTGACTTGTAATGGTATTGAGAATTCTCATCTAAAACATAACCTTATTCTTTGCTTACCAACACTTCTATGTCATATATATAAAAATCAATGTTCAATCATATAATATTCAATATATTGCATATTTATTGTTTTGCCAATATGCACAGAAAAGAGATAAATGGAACATAAAATATTAATATAATCATTTGCAGAGGACCGTGAATTCTAATGCGTTTTTGTAGTGAAATAAAACGTACATTTATAAATAAAAGCACAGAAACCGCTGTATTATAAGTCAAGAATAAGAAATACTCCCAGTTTTGCTATACTTCTACTTTCCTGGTATTTTAAAAGCCTGATGATCTAAGAGCACACACATTTACTTATCTTTCAAAGACATAATCACACTGTCATCCATTTCAGTACCACAAAAGATGGATAGCATAACATGTACTTAAAATGGGTTCATTAATTATCAAAAAGATAAGTGTTTCATCAGGTATATACAGCAGATAATATTTATCTTTTCTCATAGAGAAAAAAGATTAAAGTAATTCTTACACACATACTGGAAAAGAAAAAGGCTGTACCACTGAAAGTTTCATAAAGTGACACTAGATAATACACTCTGCCACTAAAGACAACCTTACACAAACACAACCGCAGATGCCTTCCATCACATTCAACTTTGGCAGCTAAATACCAGAATGAGACCATATATTCCAACTTTTAACTATTTCATAAACTTCCTTTTGTGTCTTAGCAATTGCACACACACACACACACTGCATTTCAAAAGGTTCTGTTTCTGCTGCAGTATTTGATGACTACTTGATAGCTGTAGAGTAAACAATTCCATTAATCGTATAACACAGAGATATATGAAAATAAATACAATGACTGTGATAATGTCTGAAAGGAAATATCAAGTGCATATAGGTATTACTAGTGAAACTGCTATCCGATGTGAAGAAATATTATTATACCCCTGCCAGAAGAGAAACTAAGAGGACATAAAACAAAACTTGGGATTATTCTAACTCATATTACCAAGGATCTGATCCAAAACAACAAGAACAGCAAGAAAGCAAAAAGCCTATTTAAAAACAACTGCTTAAAAATGTCGTTTCATAAACTAGAGCATTAAAATTAAATTTTTAATTCTCTTTTTTAAAACCAATATTTGATATGAAATATTTCAATTCTCTTTTTTAAACCCAATATTTCATATTAAATATTTCCTCTGAACAATGTTCCTAAAATTGAGACTTTGATCTGCAGTTGTAGTGAGAATTGTAAATGAGAAATACCAATCAATAAGAGAAATTATTCTTCAGCTGTAATTCCCCAAAGATTATGTGCTATGTTTGTAAAGATATTCTTTCACAGGCCATATTACCTTTGTATTGTTAATGGAAATAGCTTTGGAAGAAATAGCAAGTTGTCTGGATGATAGAAAAAAACCCAACACTTTATAGCATAGAATTTATATACAAGTGATATGCCTTCCACTGAACGTTTATAGTCCTAATGCTGAGGATACAGAATTTACATGTTGTACCTGTCACAGCCCTCTTTTCCATTAGAAGTTTGCAGCAAGGATACAAGGATAGAAACATTCTTAAAAAAAATCCCAACCCAAAACCTCAAAACGAACCCTCTCTCCTTGCAAGCACAAAAACTCTGGAGTGAGGAAAAAACCCAGTGCTTAGAAATAACACCATATATGGCTTGCAGGTTTGAGCTTGATCCAAAACACAGTGAAATCAGTGGAGAGACTCTGTTTAGCTTTACTGGACATTGGATCATATTCTTAATTTCAGTCACTAAATGGTTACCTATAACATAATATTGCATATGATTTACTTCACATTGTGAAACTAAATTGCTACCTAATTTTCCTTAAGGGGAAACTGAAATCAAAAGAGACAGTTGATTTATATATTAGTTACAGATATGTGCCCTTTTTGAATATTTGTGAAGATCTTTTCCAACATATATGATTTACAGCTCTAACAGTTGCAGAAATAGATTTGGTTAAGCAAACACCTTGAAAAATGGATTTGTAATAAGCATTAATAAAAAGACATGTTTTGCAGTCAGGCAAAGATTTACTTCTGAGTAATGCATCCTCCTATACATTTAGCAGGATTATACTTCAGGAAATTAGAACACAGGAAAATACATCAAACTGTTAGCAAGGTATCTAAGGGCATTTCATTAACTCAGGTGAAAACACAAGCCATTAGAATGTTAAAAGGAAAATTGTAAAAAAGTTGTACCAATTTTGTATGTTGCTCTATTTTAGCAGCACTTTTTCTGCAGAATTACAACTTGCTTTTCATCATCATTACTGATTCATTCACATGCCTCATGGACATTGATAAAGAGATTTAGTGAATCTTAATGGCAAAAATGCTAGGAACGGTATTGAAACTAGCATAGGTCAGTGATTTTTAGCAATAGAACCGTCTTGAAAATGGTGTCCTGACAGTTTGTGTTTCTTCAGAAGAATATTTTAATCTTAAGGTGTTCTAAACATATTAAAGAAAGGAAACAGAGTTTAGTTCAGGCCTATTATTTCAAAAGCTGAAAATCTGGGTTTATTTCAAGTTAAAAAGTACCACTGAACCTTTAAAGAGATACATAATAATAAAAAAACACACCCAAAATGAACAAGGTTATTTAACTCTAAGTGCTGATATTTTCCCCTTAAAGGATTAAGTTATTAAACCTATGAAGAATTACAAATGAATCAATGCTTAATTCCTGAACAACTAAAAGGAATTCTCAGCATTTAGCTTGTACTCTGCATACATTCCTTCAAATATGTGACATGCACAGAATAAAGAGTTCAAAACATAAATGTCTGATATAGCCTAAACATTGGCCACAAAAATACCATTGAATTTTTAACTGGTTAAGCATGTACTGATCTCAGCATGTTGCGAAGGACATTTTAACCGATTTTTTTTCATGATAATTTGGTACTTACTAGTGAATTTATTTTAAGTAGGAATAACTGCATTTTTATATTTACTTGTGGTTAGATTCAAATCAGATGTAAAAACAGAAGCATGAAGCTTTCTGACTGAAACATTATTATAGTTAAAATGAAACATCTTTTCTATACCACATACCTACACATCTATATTCAAATGATATAGCATTTCAGTGCTGTGAATATTTAATGAATGTGATGGTGTCATTCAGAGAAAAAAAAGCTATGACATTCTTACACACCGACTGTATGCCTGCATTCCAAACACACAAAATACACATAAAAATCAGAACGGGGTTCTGCAAGCATATGCTACGAAGAAGTTAGCTCAGGGATTGCAGAGTGAATGACAGCCTATTTTCTGAGCCCAACTCAAGATTAGAATTGGCACCTACCCTTATGCTAATGAACACCTAATTAGAGACACCTCCTGTTCAATAAACTGCTTTCTTATGATCAGTTAGATTACCTGACAAGCCCTTTCACTCCAGTTCTGGCCCACCAAGAATCTTCATTCTTTTTCTTGTCTTCTTTTCTGTAAGAGAACTGATCCCGCTTAATCCCTGGAATAATGTAGCTTCTCTTGTGGAAGAGCTGGTTTCCCTCTTCCCCTTTTTACATCAAGCTAATGGAGCCAGTAGGTATTCTATTGATCTTTCTCTATGTGGTTTCCTCAAGGATTTGACAGGCTTCCTTACAGGTTAAACATCCAGGCTTTCTGAAGTGGCTATAAAGCTTTGTTTTTGATTTTTCAAACTTTTTTCTGAAACCCTTGCTCATCCATAATCTTTAAAAGCTCTGCTGATGCCATGCAGAGTACAGGCTTATTTCTTTGCTGAACTAATCTAGACACTGTCTAGTGTTGAGTACAGTTGTCTGATTCAAATCTTCTGTTACAAAGCAGATGACATCTAGCTAGATGTCATGAGAAGAGACTAACAATGACAATTCACTTATCCCTTAGAAAGAATCAATTCTCCCACAATGCATCTGTCAGAGAACTCTCACTCAGTAAAAGCAATTTTTCTAGCTGTCTGACACTGTAATTGCTCTTAAATTTTCAATGAACGTTTTACAAGAACTCCCCTGAACCATGATGAAAAACTTAACTTTTTCTAAAAATGAGAGGCTGACAGGATGAAAGAGGTCTTTCTCTTTAAAGCTTTGCTTGCTTGAGTAGGAATTCTTTCATATCATCAACAAGCTGTTGAATAGAGGATAGATTACTTTCCATTTATTTCATCAATCAGATTAAAGGCTCTCCTTCACAATGCCCTTTAAACAAGAGCTGTTTATGATGTCCTCCCAGGTTCTACTTTAATGTAGTATTAAATCACCCTGGGCAGAAAGGCAGGCAAAGCATATAAATATGATGAATATCTGACAACATTTAAGCGTTGCATACATTCAGGTCATTTCCCTATTTCTTGTCACACTGCAAAAAATGTGAACCCCCTTCATCCTCCCAAGCAGTTTTTAGTGATAATGTGTCATAGTGATTTGCCCAGCCTCAGACAAAAAAAGAAAAACAGAAAGAAAAAAGAAAAAAGTTGATATTAAGAAAACATATATAGATATATACAAGTTATACATCTACGCTCTTCTAATAGATAGACATGCATGACACCAACACACAGAACTGGATGTCCACACACTTTTTTAATCAAGATTTAATCTGAATGAGGGAGTCACTTCACAGGTGCAGTCTTGTTCTATTTTTAGCATACATCAATATTACACAGAAAAAAAAAAACCCTGCTTCTTTCATTTTGTACACAGCAGAACAGTTTTATTAGTATGAGAAATATGTACAAGCCGTAGCTGATTGTTCAGGAAAAATCAATATGACTTTTCGTGTTATTATTGACTACTACATTAAAGGCATTGTTCCTTATTATCTGAAAATTCCTCAATATCAATAATTTTAAGCATGCTAAAACATATCATTTTACTTAGTTGACTTTGGAATTATGATATACAATAATGATTTCTGAAATCTTTACATATCATGGTACATTTTAATAAAAGAGCTAGACATTCTAAATGCCAGTTATTCAAGCTGGAAAAGTAGATTTCTAATACAATCAATAAACACATAAGTAGCTACATAAATAAAGTGCATACAGTTAACATACAAATAGCAAGACTACCCTGAGTCTGAATTTACATGTTTGTGACAATTCTAAACTGTGGTTTTAGTTTCTTTGAATATTGTTCCCATAACAATTCCACATGCTTTTTTTTTTTACATGCTATTACTAATATATGTATAATATAGAATTGTAAAACTTTATATAATTCTTATACAGTAAAATATATATAGTTTTATTTCTAAAATAATGTAGAAATTGTTTAGCTGAATTTAAAAGACTGATTGATTTCTTATATTCAGAAGAACTTCTGCTCTTTACCCCTCCAAAATATTTCCTTGTGAATTTTCTGGTATTAAGGATGAGAATAATTATTAGCGTATGGGCTAACATGGTAAGTGTATGCTTTCAAGGATGCCTTCTGACCATGTACTTCTTGTACACTACAGAATTGGAGATATTACTAAGAAATGCCCCTACAAAGTAGGGTTCAGGTTTTCCTGGATGGAAAGTGTACATTTCCTAACACAAAGGAACTGCAATTCTCCTTGTCAGACATTGGATGCTACAGTTAGAGTAAGAGTGTATAAACAGATTCCTCTCTCCAAAATCACACTTTTATGATATTTTTAGCAAAATCCAGCTCTAACATTCAGAGTTCTTCTTCCTCTACAAACACAAGATTTCTTTATCTCATAAGCATTGATGCTTCCCTTTCACCGTTATCTCATATGTCCGAGTATATACATATATACACATATAAACTTTTTAAACTAGTCACCAGTTCCATATTCCTGCCTTCTCACTTGACTAGGGCCTGCCTGTGACTGCTCGTTATATTAATATTTTCTCTTTCTCATTTCACAATAAAATGGTAAGAGCTGGCAGGTCTGCTGAGGTCCCATTGAAGTCAACAAGAAGTCCATTTGTATATGTAAGGACTTTTAAATTGCTTGAGGAAATGTGTAAGCTGGTTCATTGTCACTTTGCAGAGTTACTTACTTCCACACAACTAGTGTAAACAATCCTCTCTGTACACAGACCACAAATTCAACAGTAAGGCTTACTTCTCTTTTTGTAAGAAAGCAGCTCTGATATATGTTCCGACTTTTCTGAGATTGTTTTGTATTCTGAATCCTCCTTAGCAGCTGTAACATGCTGGTCTCATATCACAGCAGCATGTACTAAGCACAAAAGGTGAGAAAAAAAGTTAATTAAAAGCTTTTTCATTAGAAAATGAAAAATGAAATAAACACTATGCATAAAAGCTTGCTAATTCTGACAAAATATCATTGGGAAACATTTCTTAGGTTAAAGAAAGAATTTCTAATCACAACCAAGAAACCGGGGAGAAGGAGGCATGCCAGGTGGAATTTCAATTTATCTAATGGCAATTTGTCCATTTGTCTAACCTACTCAAGAGAGGGCAAATGATCAAATAGGAACTTGAATCAGTGTTTTCTCAAAACCCCAGATACAAAATAACTCAGCATTCTAGGTAGACATCTTTTATCTAATGTTGTCTCCATTTTTTAAAATAAAAAAAAGAATTATTAGTTTCCTAGTAAGGAATGGGAACATTTCCTGCATCTCTACAAGTTTTGTTGGATGAAAAGAACACTTTCTTCCTTAGTCTGTTGATCAAGGTTCTCTAATGAACCAATTACAAATGCTTCCACTTGCTGAAAAAGTTTGTCTCCAGCAAACATTTATATTATAACATATTTTACACATGTTATTGGGAAAAATAAAAAATATAAATATTTTATGATAAACACATTTGATATAAACATACTTTGAGATAAATATACTTGCACTAATTTATTCAGAAAACAGGCAGTATGGACAGTCCTTTTCAGTGTTTAATAGTGTTTGCAACATATACAACAGAAGGGGAAATTCCTGGGCATAAATTAGCTTTTCTGCCCAGAAGTCTCTTTTCTTTAATAAAAGAAAAACAAAACTAGTAACTCTATCATTGTCAGGCAACTTTATAAAGTCTTCTATACAAAAAGTGCTATAGTACTGCACACATTTCCACTCTCCCCTTATTTTAAAAAAAGCAAGTGCATTTATTTTCACTGTGGCACTGCTGGCTAATAAACCTGCTTCTGCTCTCCCTGAAATCAGCAGGGTGATTTCAATGGGAGCAAAGTTCAAGGAAGGGTCTATGGAGGTGCCCATCTTTAAGAACACTAATGCTCTCCATTATCTTCAGTAGGAAAATTCACAGACTTCAGGTTAGGCACATATTGAACTAGGGCCTTAAAATTATATATTTTATATATAAGACGTACTAAGTAATCTCGCAGTATGAACATGCAAGTAGGAGGAGATGATGACTGTTATTACTGATATACTTTCAAAATATTTCAGATCCAGACATTTTACAGATAAGAAAATTATGATCAAATGAAACAATTTGTAATTTAGAGAATGTTGTTATGCTGGATTCCGCTTCATTTTCCTTCCAATAGAAATACTTGCAATAAACTTGAACCACAAAAAAAAAGTCAATGTAAAAATGCAGCAAAAGGTAGCTGCTTGCTCAAAGGGTATGAAGGAGTGACAGGAAGTATCTGATCAAAATGCTGAAGCTATTTCTACCCCAATTTCAAGAACGATGCTATTGGTGTGGGACTTTCCATTCTCAAAATCTTGAAGTACAAAAGGTAGCAGAAAGGGTGAACAATGGAGATGCTTTACGGAGCCTTAAGCTATGTGGAAATGATGAACTACTAATCTAAGCAGGATTTCCTTAAACTGAAGAAATGCAGTAAGCATCTGACCCTTCATAGTTTTGTCTGAACTCCAAAATTCTGAGGATTCCCTCATCACAGTTTTATAACTGCATTATCAACGCTTTGCTGAGACAGAAACACTGCCCAGACTCATCTTGCTGAGAAGGAAAACTAAAGCAAGCAATTATGATACTTCAGTTGTTAAAATACAAGGCTATATTTCTACTAGAGTTAATTGATTTTACATCTGGCGTATCACCTGACTTTATGAAACTTGAACAGTGTTTTTGTCTGTACCTTAATACTATGGCATACACAGACAGAAAATTATTTCTTTAGATCATCTATTAAATCAAAATAAAAATGGAAAGAGATTGTTATTTAAGTTTTTTGGAAATCTGCTTTAGAAATGCTAAGTCACGGAGACAAAATGTTTGTGAATACAGAAAGAAATGTGATATTTTTCAGTAATCTCCATATACTTATTGTCAGATTTCAGGAAGTGGAACTGCTTGTGCTATGTTTTAATTCAATTTCAGGAATGTAACAGTTTTCCCAGAAATTCTACAATGGTGCTCTGAGATGCAGAAATAATCTACATTCACATCATATATTATGCATCTCATTAGTTGAACAAATTTCCTCTGCTACTCCCATCATCCTATTTAGTCTTGTTGCCTGAAGATAAAAATAACCACCACTAAAGATAGAAAGGATCAGATGAGAACAAAAAACTTAACAGTTTTTTGTGCAAGTAGAAGCTAATCCGAGCTCTATAGCAGCATGTCCTGTCTTGGAAAAAATCTTTTCATTTATCCATATCATTAAATTGGACAAAAGGTAAAACATCATGATCATACCTTTTTATATTTCAAATTTTCTTGTGTTTTCACATCTGAATAAATCAAAATATTTTAAACCTTTATTTGAACTGGATTTTTGAAACAATTTTGGTTCTGAAAAAGAACTCCTTTTCTATAGAATTCCAAAATATATTTTCAGAATGTTGCTCTCGATTTCATATGACGTATTTTCCTCTGCTTTCTATTATTTCGCATTTTTTCCTGGCATATCGGTTGTAATAGTAAACCTCCAAAGGGTAATGAAGCTGATCCAGAAATAGGTGTCTAAGACAGGTGGGATGAATCCACTGACTATCGAGGGAACCTGTTGACTGGTTTAGACTGGATACCTTTAGAGAGCTAATGTTAGTAGATAAGAAATCTATCGAAAGTATATGCAGTAAGTTACATTAAGACATTTCAAATATTATTTTGGTATATTATGACATGTCACTAGAACTCATGCAAAGCTTGTCATAAAGTAATGTTAAAAATATAAAAAGTGAAAGGAATTACACTAAAATCCAAGATGAATGTTCGAGATTCTGACAGAAATGCTTGGAAATCAAACTCCCGCAGGTAAATTACTCTGCCAGATCCCTCCGCAACTTGCCCAGCCTTTTAAAGGATGCCAGCTTCCAATCTTTTTTTCAGACGAGTTGTCTGTCTCTCTACAGGTCATCAGATTCAGAGCCTGAAGAGTGGCCATGGGAAACTCATCCCTCAGAGCGATGCATGGGCACTTGGGCCAAGCTATATGCAAGTGCTTTAACTAGTCTGCAAGTGCAGACTGGCGCAAGCAAGAAATAAAAGCATTTGCACTCCACATAACTTTACATTAGGACATGTTTTGTCTTTTGTTGTGGAAATGGAATAAGGAATTAATTGTTAAAGCTTGACTGCTGCCTCTCATCTAGAAAGGTTTAACATCTGTACTGTGTGAGGTTAAATCTCACATTTGAAGTATTTAGTTCCAGACTAAGACAGTATTTGAGTTCAGTCATTTCAAGGCAGGTCTGTATGAACTTATCACAGGTTTCAAATACAAACAGTTGCAGAATTCTAAATGGCAAAAAATGTGTCTCAGCAAAATGGAATAGAAAATAAATATATCTTCAATGATTTTTCCAATATATATACTTTCTGATAAAAAATGCAATGAAATCTAATATATTGTGAACACCAATTTAAACTAAACATCCTACTAACTTTCCTACCTCTTCTATTTCCCCCATTTACCATAAACAAACAAACAAACAAACAAACAAACAAACAAACAAAAGGCTTGGTCAAGCTACAAAATCCTGCCATTGTAATATTTTGCCAAGGTCACTTTTAATTACTATCTGTAATAACTTTCTGTGGTATGTTGCTTAGCAAAAAGTAAACTCACAGGTAGAACAGGCCATGGCAATCACATACACGTTTTTAAAACATTTAGTGGGAGTTGTTTGAAGGCACACAAATGTCCATTTTAAACTTAAAATAAAGAAAAACAATAAGCAGATGAGCTTTCAGAGACACATGTCCCCATATTCTTGAAAATTTCACCTTGACTCTCAACTACATTAGCTGATGTAGTTATGTAAGAAGTCATGTCTTTATTTGCCTTTTTTTTTTTTGTGGTAAGATAATCACAGCCATATCCATATTAATATTAAATTCACTTCTTGTAGCCCCCCTGTTACCATATTTGATATTACTGAGCCACTGGACTGAAAAAAACACTATAAAGACCATACAGATAAGGCACTTAAAAAGTGATGTGGAAGTGAAGGTAGGAAAGCAGGCAGTTGAAATCTTGAGGTGAGAATCACTGATTAATCAAAAAATATGACCAAGTTCTAGCAAGTGGGAAGGCATAATACCATTCAAGTTATTACTTAATCATAGGAATAAAAAATTCTTGAATTTGATACATTGCAGAAGAGAGGAGAGAGATTCTAGGAGCTAAAATAATCAAACTGATGGGCCATGAATATACTATACTTATTTTTGAAAGTTTGCCGTGAAAAGGCCAAAGAGAAATATGCTTAACTTTTCAAGATATGAATAAATGAGGGCACATACAGAAGACTTGCTTGTAGGGACAAGTCTACCCTAAAAATTTGAAAAAACAAACAGGAAGACTAAAAGGATATGTGCAGTGAAAAAGAGGAAGAAGCTAAAGGTGCATTTGCAGTTAGGATCTTGAGTATTAGGGAGAGTAACAGAAAAATGAATGCTGGCCAAAGAGAGGGAAATTGGGTGCATTAGGGAAGAGAATAAAGGGGTAGTGGATGCTGGTAGTAAAAACTGCCAGGTACCCATCTGGTATGCTTTGGTTATAGTTTAAGGACTAAATCAAATTCCCAGATTGGAGTCTAGATTGGGAATGAATTCTTCCAAGTTCAGAGTCAAAGGATGAGTTTTTGTTGTTCTGTTGGCTGCATTTTGTGCTTTGTGCTGTAGCACAGGTCATAGTGCAGTTTCTAGGATCAAGCAGGCATTACACGTAACAAATTGGCTACTATTTAAAGGATGTGAGACATTGTCAGTGCCCTTGAGTCTCCTGATCTTTTCCTGTTGTACATTATAGATGGTGGCTTTTAGCTTTTATTAAAAGACTTACATTTATTATTGGCTGAAAGGAAGTACTTTGTGGTATGTGGTGGTGGCTGGCAGGGAGAAATGTGTGTTCTGCGGAATCTACTGACCAAAAGTATTATCAGCTAGTTGCCCGTGCTACAGCAGGTTGATGACTTAGTCCTGCATTCCTATATCAGATAAAGCTATATTCAGTATAAGCCAGAAGACCTCATGATGAGGAAAATGAACCATCCAAAAGGAAGAAAAAAGATAGATCCAGCAGATCATTCATTGATGCATCAATCGTCATCACATAGTATCATTCACTGATGCTTCAATCATCATCACAAATCAGGACAGAGTAAAAGAGGACATAGGACTACAAATAAACACCTATAAGACAACAAGATCCTGAAAAAGAAAACGTGGAGGATTTTTTGTGAGATGAGATGCATGAATAAAATTTTGGACTAAAAAAAAAAAAGGAACTAAACTAAGGGAAGGCTTATATACAAAGGGCTATGAACAATACCCACAGAAACATTAAGTAAAGAGAAGATGGAATAGGTGCCCTAAGACTGAGATCTCCTAGCTAGGGGTATTTTTTAATGGATTAGTAAAAGATTAACAGTTAAAAACTGCATTGGAAAAGGTATCAGCAGAAAGGACCTCAAGTCAAAAGCTAGGAAGTTGGCAATAAGAGAGTTAGAGTAGATGATGATTTGTTTGTCATTAATCTTGAGCCTGAATGTTCTTATATGTTGAAGGAAATGCATTGAAAGAATGATTTGAAGTGTGAGAACTGTAACAAAGGGAAGGGTGAGAACTGGGGTAAGGTGAGTCAGCAAGCAGTAGAAAATGGCATGAAAAGAATATTTGCCACAGGTATTCAAATACTATGTCTCTGGTATCAAAGCTGATAGTTCAGAAAATGAATACAGAGTTAGTGAAGAAACCTTGGTATTATAGAAAAGTCAAGGTTTTATCACAGTATCCAGTGTCACTTCATGCTATTTTTGAAGTTTAGGGTTTGAGATTTGTTCTGTTTATTTTTTGTGAACAACTATGCTCTATTTAATGGACCTCCAAGCTAAAACAGAGATGCCATACAGAAAAAAGAGATTAAGGCTTTTTCAGAACCACACTTTAATATTACATAATGCTGATTTCTTATTTCACATTAGGTGTCTTTTAAAACACTACTTATTTCAAAGTAGTACATTCCAAGTACCTACCAATATATTGAGAAACCAGTTCTTCTCTTTTTCGATGGTTGTTAGCAACTCAGTAATTTTAGTAGTCTGTGTCTAACTATAAACATAACGGGTGAAATAATAAAATTATAACAACTTTCTAAATTTCAGAATAATCCTGATGGAGTATTTCCATAGAACTATTTCACTAACTAGATGTCTGCCCACTACTTTTCAGAAGCAAGTGTTATATTTTATAAGAAAGTAATGCCATTTTCAAAGAGCATACAGTGGCTGTGATCTAGCGGCCACAGATAGTAAGCATGAATTTGGGCATGTCCTTGACTAAACAGTGCCCATTCCAGACTTCTAAATGGCATAAGCTCTCAAAGAAATGGAAATACAACATATTTGGGTAAGGAAGATAAGTAAATAGCTGTCCTGCCTTTTTACTTTGGTGATGGCCGAGTGAAAATCTTGGTATTTTGGAAAGTGCTTGAAAGTATGTGGGACATTCAATCCATTGCATTTCTACTCAAATGTACAGAAGAGAATGCACTGAGACAAAACTAGGATCAGGTTGTAGAATAATAATAAAGTCTAGAAAATTCAAAGATGTAAACATTTATTCTTTCGCTATAGGAGGTTTTATATAGAATTTAGAGAAGAGAGACATGTCAGCATTGAAATTATATTGCTGCACGAACGCCAGTCTGGATTTATAATTCAACTCTATAACAACTAATTAAATTTCATCTTTGAGGACTTTACTTTTTTCAAAGATACTTCACCAGATGCACCTTTAACAGTTTGAGGACGAAATTCTGTACAGTCAGCAGAAGGGTCTCAACTGATACAGCAAGAACAAGCAGAGCTAAATGTAAGTGAAATAATCATTTACAGTGAATAAAAGGTATAAAAAGGATCATAAAATTCAGCCCTACCCCATGGGGGAAAAAAATTTGAAATTTTAATAAAATGTGATATCCTGAAAACTACTGCAACATCCATCCTCAAGAGATAGGCAAAGTTCTTTGTGTTTACAAGTCTACAAAGTGTGCAGCGCATACTTTTCCTCAATTTTTTCTATTTGTTTTGAAAGTTATAGTATTTATTACAACATATTTTTGTAGATCTCGAGTATGGACCTAAGCACATTTTTACTTTCTCTTTCACGTTTACCTGCAGCATGTATTATGTAGGGTACCATTTCACATTACAGCTAAGCCAGCCTAACAACAAACTAGTGACAAAAGGCATGGTCTCATTTTGCTTCCCCGCCCACAGGTTCTCTCCCCTCTCATATTGGCCATAGCAGTCATGCAATTGAGGGACACAGTGATTTTGATGGCTAATGCAATAGAAAACTATTCTCTCCTAAAAAAAAGATAAATAAATAAAAAAGTTTTGTACTGGATCATTCAGCTGAATTAACTGGCCCAGTATCCACATAGGTACTGGATCTGATGGGAGGGAAAAGCAGGAGTGTGCAGCCAAAAGCAAGGGAAAATGGAACATCCCATTGTGGAAGCAGCTTGTTAGATTAGCTCAACTATAATGTGAAACTGCATCCTGGGAGGCAAATCGGCTTAGAAGAAAGTCTGTCCTAGAAAAATGTAGAAAAAGTCATGCAAGACAAACTGTATAAGCATTTAAGTTGATCCCACAATTTAGGCTAAAATTTAGGGGGAAAATCCCCCAAACCCAAGACATCTTTTGGCATGGCTGTAGCATTTTTACTTATTTTAGTTGTTACACTTACATATTTCTAGATAGAAACAGAGCTATGAGAATGTATGCTAAAATAACTTCACCATCTACCTTCAGGTAGATTCATATATTTCAGTTTAGTATAGTTCAATTACCAGTCTCATTTATTACCCACCAAGATGTGAAACCACAAGGTGAGGTTAAAGTATCATCAAGGGTATCTTCATCACTTCAATATCATTGCCTTAAAAAGCACTGACCAGGAGAAGTAGATGACCTCATTTCAGAATTATTACAGTACAGAGAACTCAGTTTCAACATTATAATTCATTTTCTTACAGAATATTTCAAATTTATGATCAGTTTCCTGACATATAATAGCTAATCGTTAAGGATAGCCACTTTAACATAATATGAATACACATTTCTCCATAGGTAATACAACAGTTCCTGCATTAGCATTATTGACTAAGGTGCATTTAACTTCTTCACTAATACTTAATGGAAGGTTAATGTATAAGTCAGAAGATTAAATGGCTTTTACTTAAAACAAGTATATTGATTAAAATAACTTAGTGTGGTTTTTAAAGATGATGGTATAAAAGTAGTCACACTTTTTAATATTTTATTAAATATTATGAGCAAAATGTGGGCTTTAGCTGACCAAAATTACTGGAAGTTATTGTACTAATTGTACTTTGAGCTAATTATTACTCATAGTTAACAAATGAATATTTTATACTGAAAGGTAACAAATCTTTCCTGCTAAATTGAGCACTCAAAGCTAGCTCCAGTCCATCAGTCTAGAAATTACCCTGCAGCTGTGAGTAAGGTCCTTCATATACAACCTTCTGTTGCCACAGCACTACTAAAGAGCAGAGTAACCTTCCCAATACAGATTATCTATTCAGTGCCAATGAAGTATAGTTCTATTTCTTTTTCATGTGTTAATATTGTTATTTAAGTGCACACATTAAACTTTATGCACTGTGCATCCCAACTTCTTACCTATAGCCACAAAGCTGTGGGTAGGCAAATTGTATTGTGAATGTTTCTGGTTTAAATTTAGTACTCTGTATGCACATAATACTTAGGATCTGATCTCATAGTTGCGTGAAATAAGATGCTTGGGGTCATTTGCCTACTCATTCACTTTAGTTTCAGCTCAGTAAAAAGCTTGTGCTTAGAATTTTTCCTGTAATGCTACAAAAGGTTACACCTGGGGGCTCTTGCTCAGTACTGTGCTGAGTCTTTCACTATTGTGGAATTGTTTTTGTCAAAGGAAAAAGAGTAGTGTGGGATGAAAATACTACGGAAATTCTAAAGAACGCTGGTAGGCAAACACTTTGGGTATTATGGCAGTGTATCAAGTTCCCTGACGTCACTGATGACTATTGTGTGCTGCTGGAGTACATATCTTATGCCAAAAAAAGATGAGCCTAGCAAAGAATGGTTTGATTATGTCAGTTTTGGTGAACCAGAACAACTCTAACCTTAGGTGGACACTGAGGATGGCCTGGGCATGTTTAACAGCTAAAGCAATTCTTTTTGCTCTTAGTGAGGCACTGCACCTGCAAGCCATCTCTGTTTACATCTTTCAGAAACACAGTTGATTTGTCATGTCTTCTACTTGAACTGCAGATTTTTAAACTGACCCAGATAACAGTAAAAAGGGCGTAGAGAGCAACAAAACACATTAATCATGATTGGATTCTTCAAACATCCCTTTATTCACTGAGAAAAGAAGTAAGACGGACTGTAATGTTTCACAGTTGCAATAGTAGGCAGTTTTTATTTCTCTTCCTTTAAAAATTACGTATATATTGTATTGTACATATTTACAAGAACATGGAATAACTCCTGTAGGAGGAACTAGCTAAGATGGGAACACTTCATACTAGAAAAGAGAAGACTAAGGAGAGATCTCTATCTCTTTCTGGGTTTAATTGTTGTTGCATGATTTATCAATCAATCCATGAAGCAAAGGTGATGCTACATGACACCAAACCAAGTCTGAAGAAATATGTTATAAAGAGGGCCGAATACAAATAATGTTTGATTGAGTGATTGTGGACTGATTCCATTTAAATTAAAAGGGAGAAGTAGCGATAGAAGGCTTGTAATGAAAGCCTGGATTTCAAAAGGGCAAACTTTAATAAACTGAGGTAACTCATTAGTGAGGTTGTCAGCTGTAGTGAGGTCTGGGATTTGAATGTGGAGGGAGTAAGTATCTTAAAGAAATCTATCAAGTCAATGGTAGTGCCATAAGATTACAGAATAGCAAATGCAAGACTGTATAAAGGAGCAGGAGTGGAAGAAAAAGGGGGGCAGTGATTAGTCTGATCTCAATAGCATGCTAGGCTTTAGCTTTTAAAGAATAGAATAAAAAGACATTGAGATAAAAATGGTAAAAATGCAACACTGGTTTGCTAAAGGCAGATCATGCTAGACTAATCTGATATCTTTCTTTGATAATGATTTTTTTCTAGATAAGGGAAATATAAACTACACTTACTAAAGTATTTGATATGGTGCCACATAGGAAATTACTACTTCAGCTAAAGAATGTAGGGATTAAGACCAGAATTGTAAGGTGGATAAAGAACTGTAAAGAGAACAAAAACTTACTGAAAAGGAACCATTGGTTTCCACAGAGCTTATTTGTGGAGTTCAAGGATAAATCTTGGGACCAATCTGTTTATTTCCATTAATGACTTTGTAGCAAAAAAAAAAAAAAAGGAATATTCCAAAAAGGAGCATGAGTAAAACTTGCTGATGAGCAAAATGAGCTATAAAAGAAAAAGGAGCATGTGGATATCATCTGGGAATAAGTGTGTGATCCTAAGGGACTGAAGAACTGGAAATGGGAAGTTAATGCAAGTTCATTAATTTTGTAATTAATAACAAACTCCTACCATATGCAAGGATATTATCAGCTGAAAAGAAGTGCGATGGTAAGAACCTTAAAATTTTGATCATTAACTGGATGACTGGGCTATTAAGATGATTGGGAAAAAGTCAGACTATCCTATCAGAAATTAAGAAAGTAGATTCTTTACTCCTTACTATCAAGGAGAAAAAAGAAAAACCATGCAGGAATTTACTACTAAGATGGACTCATCATTTCTTTTGATCTGTATCAAATATATCTTCTTCAAACAAGCCAAATGAAAGCTGAAGAAAAAAAGGTGAACTTAAATGTGAATTTAAAAAAAAGGAAAAGAACGTTTAAGATTTTTAAAAAAAGGAAAAGAACGTTTAAGATAGAGCTTAAAACAACTGTGAAAGAACGATGTCTGTTATAAGAGGCAATTAGACTCAATGACCCAGAAAGTCTTTTCTAGTCCTATGTTTACAAACTAGAAGTGAGGACATAAGCAGTCTGATAGGGTAAAATGTTCATACACACAGTTAAAAACTAAAACAATTTTTATTATATGATGCTGTAGGCCTGAAGAGATTCATCAGTGCTCTAGCTTTTTTTTTTTTTTGGAATTAAAAAAACACTGATTGAGTTGATAAAATAAGTGCTCATCAGACATTTTTAAAGAAAGATTCCCATGTATCCTATACCTCCTTTACATAAAGAAATGAATCCTCTTTGTACCAGCTATTGTTAAAAGACAAAACTTCCTAAGAAAGAGTAAGCGATATGAATCAATCAAGTAGCAACCTATTTGAAAGGTCTGTTCTAGCCTGTGAGATTAGAAACAGGATGAGTTGTTTATGTCTAGTACAGGGTACTTTTCACCACTGGAAAGGGGGGAAAAAATAGAAGAAGAAGAAAAAAAAACAGAGGAATTTGCTGCTCCAAAGAACTAAACACTGTTTTTCATCTGCTCTAAACGTAACTTTCTTGCTAAAGAAAATATCATAAGGAAGCTGAGAAAGGGTGTTTTTTTCTGTTTTGATCAGAACTAAAACTACAGCTAGCTCGGTACATTAGTCGGCCTCGAAGCATGTGGCCAAAGATGCTGCAGGAAAGCTGGACTGAGCGCTGCATGTCCTCAGTGGCAAGCAACCAGGCAGCAACTGTGAGACCACGCAAATTATTAGGGCTGACCGCGGTGACTGAGCTGCCATGGAGTCCCACTGGGACTACTTGAGAGTGACCTGAGCTGCTGAACTGTCTTTGACTGTAGTTACAATGGTTGTAAACAATAATTTGTAATGTTTGCCTAATGACAACCTAATTAACTGAAATATCCTTAAAATATTGAGTTTACAATAGATTTTAAGTAAACGATAAACTTTATGAAGTTTTTAAAATGTCTCTTTTATTTAGGGGAGCCTGAAAACATAAAATCGGTAGATAAGAGTTACTTAAATCTGACTAAGATTAATTTACAGACAAACGAGCCAGTGCCCTGAAAAAAAAAAGAAACTTGGGGAAATTCAGTCTATCATAAAACTAGCTCCTGTGATATCAGACTACATAATGCTCTTAAACTCTATTTTTTATACAGTGAAAAAGTTGCCTGGTTTAGAAGAATACCTGGATCCATTCTCAAAGATTCTTAGCACTACTGCTACTACTTTGAATGCAAAGCAGACATTACCTAGTGCTATGCTCTTCAGAGGTTTGCTCTAGACTTCAAAGGATTTAAAGCAAAAAGTATTAGCCAGGGTCTAAGCAGGTATCTTGAGTAAATCAGTATAAGATTTTACACCACCTTAGGATCAGGCCCAAAGAATGAAAATAAATAAAATATTCTCTCTAGATTTTTATACCAAATGCATTTTATGAATTTCAAACTCTTGAAATCATTAAAAAGAGGTCTGAAGACTTTTCAGCTATTCAGAATTTCCATATCTATTTCCAAATTGGATTTTAACAAAAGCTTCATTTTTTGTGCTGGAGTGACAACTATTTTTAAGATCTTGCCATCAACTCGGTGCCATGATAGCACTGAAACTCAAATTCTTGCTAACTTCAGCACATGCAAATAATGATCCACTTTCCCATCACAGCTGTATGCTTGATGGCTAACTTAAAGTTCTCATTATTTCTCCATCGAACCAAGTCTTTAGAGGAGTTCACATCACACGTGGGTATTGAAAGCAAAGGATCCCTTCCTTTGCCGAGTGTTCCTGAGAGTCTAGCCATAAGACTTTCAATGGCATCAACTCTTTGAAAAATCTGACAGCAGTTCTGGGAGCTGGGTAGCAAAAGTTCATCTTTTCTCTCTTTTGTAAGCTTAAACATTTTTACACCTAGTGTAAGAATCTGCATATACCCTTGAGCAGACAGGTAACTTTTCTAAAGCAAGTACAAAGCAAAGCTGGCACGTGCATGAAGGCAGTACATGGAAAACACAAAGCACAGCGTTCAACTTCTCAATTTCTGGCCCTGACAATGAAAGTACAATCATCAGAGCTGGACTCTCATACTTATTACGCGAGTTAAGAGAAGAGAAAGGCTATTGTCTTTCACTGGCATATAGGCTAGAGTAGGAAGGGACAAACACAACCCATCACCTCTTTCCTCTGCAGCTGTAATGCAGTTCATGCTTATGAAACACTCAGGTGGCAGGAAAACAGCAGGAAAATAGCAGTGTTAAACTGATAATACTGTTGTCTGAGAAGGGAGTCCTAAGTTCTAGTTTTCACCTGCCGGATTATCTCATATTTTAAAAATTGAAACCTTTAGAAATGGAGAGTGAACACAAGGATTTTTCCCCTTTTTCTCTGACCTAATAATATGTGTCATTTTCTTCTTCGGAACTATCTGCTGCATTCAGCCGTTTAGTTCCAACCCTATTTATGCAAAAACTCTAGGTTGTTATGGTAAGTTATGACGACTGCCAACGACGTAGAAATAGGAAGTCTTAGAAACCGCATGTAAACTGGGCATTAACCCTGAACTAAAATTCGTAGTGAGTCTTTCTGTTAAAGTAGTAGAGGTAACTTCATCAAACAACTTAAAAACAAATTCTTTAAATTGTGCTCTGACCATACTGACCAGGTTAGACTAATAAGGGGACATAGTGTTTTCCACTCTTTAATTCTGGTTAGTTTAAATAAGAAATAAATGTACAGTGTTTCAGCCTGGCATTGTTCTTTGACTGGCCAAAACAGAACTGAAATTGTTCTAAGAAAAACTGAAGAGGATTTTTTGTTTAACATGGAGGTTTTTAATGAGTTTCTAAGACTGGGAGACAAACTCAGACTTTTCTCTAATGTTAAAATTTACATGGAGAAAGTTTCCTCACACCTCCACTTTTAGATAGCGGTGATTATAACCTGCCTAAATTCTTACTTCTTTCCATTCCTAGATATATATTTACAGCTCACTATGCCAAGGCCTAAATCTTTTGTTTATAAAGTAAGAAGTTATTGTGACAATCCACACACACTTATATCTAGTTTATATAGGAAAGAAATATGAAGCTATTAGTGAACTCAGAAAATCATATTTAGTTAGGAAAAGTTTGATTACATAGACTCGAGGAAATATTCAAATAAAAAAAAATCCATTTCAGAGTAAGCAGAAGTAAGTAATAAAGACTTCAGTAAAATAAGTAGTAAAAGATTTCAAATATAAGAAAATGCAATTTGATTAGCAATTTTGAAAAGTTCTAGGAAAAAATAAAGGTCTTTAGGTTTTAGATACTTATTACTTAATTGATGCTAAAATGTTCTGCACTGATAATACAAACACAATTAATAATGACTGTACTGAGCATTTACTGAAATCTAAAGATCAAGAGAAATTTTAAATTTCACGTTGTGCTCAGGTAAGCCCCTTGAACAAAGATGGAGAGTCTTATGTACTTAGTATATAGCACAAAAGGAGCTTGATCATGCTTGAATGAGAGTGTTTCATTGACTTGAATAGGAGCAAGATTGCTCCATCAATCCAGATTTTCTTTCTTCTGCTTCTTCTTTTGTTTCAGATTGGTAACTCTGGCTTGAGCTGTCAGTCAAAATCTTGCTAGATGAGATTCAATGCCACGTTCATACTTTGAATGACATTAAAGATTTATATTATACATATATTTATGTTTCACTTACAGTTTAACAGCAATAGATCTTTAGCAACTGCATGCTGAACAAATCTGATTGCTTCCTGATATTAGGAGTCTAAAAATACCTTCCAACTTTGGCTTACAACTTTTCTGTGTAAAATGTTTTTAAAACTTACATAAATTCAGCTTTTCTCCCTACTATGCTCTATGAACAATTTATAAAGTTTTTGATTACATAGCTAATTCAAGGAAAAATCAGTGTTGCTTACCTGACTTGATGCATTAATTGTTCTTGATTCTGATACTTAGTTCTAAAATCAGATACCTGTTCTTGCAAAGCGTAATATTTAGGTGCTATTCACAATGCTTCCAGCCAGCTAGAAAAATAAGACCTCTGTTTAGGCTAAAGTTCAACTCTGAAGGCTTTAACTGTGCAGTCAATGGGAGACATCTTTGTCTTAGATGCCGGTCAATTTAATCCTGTCTTAAAAAACTAAATTAAAAAGCATCTCTATATTATTGATCTTCAACTGCCTAGAATTATATAAAATTCTTCAAGTTAGTTTAGTACCATTGCATTACTTCAGCATTACTTCCTTAGAATTCATTGTACTTTGCAGAAAAAACTTTTTGTCTGGCTGCTCTTTTTCTTCTATCTGCAGCTCCTCGTGGGGTTAATTATTCTCTGCATGACCAGTAATAACCAAAGACCAAGGAAAGTCTATACAAGTAAGTTTCCTAATAAATCAGAAGTCCATAAGCTAGGCTGAGTTAAGGCATAGTTGTCTATTTATCTCTCTTCAAAGGTTTTATAAAGGAGACAGTGTAACAATCTTCAGTCTACCTTGCAAATACCTTTGTTTAAGGGTGTCCGGGCAGTAAAGTATCTAATTAAATTCTAAATAATTCTTTAAAATATTACCTATTAGAGTGTTCTAGTAGTCTGCAAATTCAACTTCGCCACATAACATGATGACTTTATGAGTTATTAGACTAAACACAGGGGAAAAGATGAGACAATTTGCAGCTTAAATTTCACAAGAGGTATGACTACATAATATAACAGCCTTTTCTGGCTTTAAATTCTGTGATTATACATATTACTTCCAAATTAAATCATCTTTGGCTCTCTGAAGAAATACTTAAGTGTATAAAACAGTATTTCATGAATTTTTCTTGCATAGCATACAGGACATTCACTGTGATTTTTAACATATGCATTGACTGTATTATATGTAATTACTTCTGGTTTTTAAATATACTGGTCTTCCAGACTGTTCCCTTAAGCAGTATCAATTTGTCCAAAACCTTACAAGCAATATAATTTGAACGTTGCTTCTATTTGCATCTCTTGCCTTTCTTTTGTTCACTTCAGACTTCTGATTCATCTGTGCTCTCATTTTGAAATTCTGACTGTGGCATTTAATATGATCACTCACTCTTTCCCATCATCCTGCTCCTTTTATTCTCATCTTCTTTCTCCTTCAGTCCTTCAGAGATGTTATAATACGTTCTAAATTACAATTTACAATTATGATAACTATTAAAGTTTCTGACTACCCTTATTTCTTGTTTTTCCCTTTTGATATTCTTCAACTTTATGCTAACTTCTGTATTTGTTTATTTTCCTTTTTTTTTCATGTTCACTGAATTTTGTTTCTTTCTTTTTGTTGAAGACTGTTATTTTGTTCTCACTCAAGATCTTCAGGAATTGACATGTTTCTTTTTGTAACAGATTATGATGCTTGTTTCTTTTATTAATACTCTATTTTCATTGTTTTTGGCAATAACATGGTTGAAATTACCTGTATGCACCTAAAATGTGTTATGTTAGTAAACAGAGTGTTAGTAAACAGAGTATAAAACCGAGTATTAGACATACTACCTCTTTGCAGTCAGGGTAGCTTTGATACACTGTAAAACACACTTTGTTAAAGTTTGTTGGTTTAGATGTGGTTCTTTAAATACTCTGTCTTTCCCCTGCTATCTGACAGGGAGGAAATGCTCTTTCTGGCCTTTCAATTTGGCACCCTTTTCTGAGTTTCAGAAGGGAGGCTGTAGAATCCTCAGCATCATTCCAGTCTATAATAATGTGAAAATACAATTATTAAAACATTATTCTGAGAAACAGGAGATGGGAAGTTATAAGTACCAAATGAAGCTGAGGAAGTTACTAGACCAGACCTCTCCTCTATGGAAGAATATGTTCAGTAAATTATTATACACATTATATGCATTTTTCTATTTGTGCAATGATGCACTAAGGAAATTTGTTGCTATGCAAGTCCTGCTACCACACAGTTTGTCTAGTACAGGCTTCCTAAAGACTTTCCCTCCAACTTCTGTGGAAATACATCATCTCACCTGCCTCTGTAACAGCACTCTTTTAATAGTGGGCTTCAAGAAAACACCCTGCAAGTTCTGAGCCTAGAGAATGATATGGCAGAGGGTAAACTGGGAGATGACTGAGGGCCACACACTGATATCTGTGTCGTTTCCATCAAAATATAGGGCATCAGGCTACATTAGATAAATCTGTACTAGTAAATAAAGCAGGCCCACTCGTCAACTTCAGGCTGATGCAGCAGAGCTCACACCTATAACCATAATCCCTATTCCCATCCTCTAGCCAGTGTAAGCCATGCTAAAGCACACGCCAGCTATTAGCTCCCTTTAGTTTGTCGGTGTGGATACGTGCACTGAAAAACTCTGGCAAGAGGAGAGACTGAGACAGCAAAGTTACAACTCAACTGAGTTTCAAGGATAGGCTGCCCAAAGACTTTCCTATGATGGATTAGAGTCCATAAGAAGCTTCTGCAGATAAATGCCTAAAGACAAGCAGAAACTACAAACATCTTTCACTGAGGTGGCCTCCATCCATCTGTTTTAAAACTTTTTAATGCATATATAATCTGACTATGCGGCTTACATTTTCCACCCCAGAGTTGGGAACTTCAGAACACATTTTGTCAAGTAAACATAGTGCTGTCCAGGAGTTGAAACTTTTCACTAAAACACAGTTCCTCTCTCAAGAAGTTGAGAAGAAACTGGCAAGAAAGATGCATAAGGTTATTCTGATCCTATATAATTACCAGATCATTCTGGCTGTGCAACAATTTACTTGCAGCAGTTTAGACAGACTTTACAGACAAATTATGCTGGAACAAAGTATGGTAGCTGTATCCGATGATTTACTTATAACTTTTTTGTACTGCTTTTATGCACTAACTTTGCATATCATATCATTTTGCACTAACTTTGCATCACATAGTATCACCAGCTAGCTGAGATCTCATCTTTACTAATCCATGCTACTGTTCCCAGACACACACACAAAATGTGTGCCTCCCTTAGTATTTATTGCAGAAGTAAAGTTAGATTACTGAAGAATAGCTTTTAGAGTCTTAATACAATGTTTATTTTTTTCCAGTTGTTTCCAGTTGTCTATTACTGTTAAGAAATAATTACCACTAGTTGGTAAATCTAGAGCTATTTCCACTCCTTTAATGCTCTATAGTCCACACAGCTTAAATCTCAAATGTTTCAAAAGAGAAGCCATCATTTCATAGTTGTTCATATGCATTTCATCATTAAAAGAAGATCTGAGAGCCATTTTGGTTGTCATTTTTAAAAAAAACTTACTTATACCTTTGTTTTTTTTCCCTTAGCATAGTATTTTCTTTTCAGGAAGAAATATAAAATCCTTCTATCTCACTTCTGAAAAAATACTTTTCTTTCTAGCCTATGTCTTTGTTGCAAACTTCACTAATTGAAACTATGTTTGTTTGTTCCAGTCCACATTTTATGCTGGCATAAAGTATGCTTAAAATGTCCTTCTTGAAACCAAAAGGTGTATCTGATTCTATCACGTTCTTTAGAGCAGTCTTCAGCAATGACTCTCTACTTATTTTAGCAAGTTCCGCTCTGCAGTTTCACATTAAGGCTTAGCAAAACCATCCAGGTCAAAGGGAGTGATTCTTCCTCTCTATTTGGCACTTGTGAGACCATATCTGACATACTGTGTCTAGTTCTGGGCTCCCCAGTACAGGACAGATGATGCTAAACTGGAGCGAGTCCAGTGAAGGCCCAGGAGGACACTCAGGGCTGGAGCACCTGCCCTGTGAGGAGAGGCTGAAGCACTCCCTGCAGGCTGAAACTGGCGTGGAGGCATCTAGGTATTTTCAGTGGTTGTACAATACCAGAAGTGGCTGCACCGGCCAGGATAGTAGATCTTTTCCTGTGGCATGTCTACTTCACACATGCATGTCTCCCTTCAGCTAGCAGCACCTCTGTGACACTATGAACTCCTACACTCTTACTGCATTAACTGCCCTACTTCTTTTTTACATATCCTACTGTAAGCGCTCTGGGTTATGGTGATCCTTAACTGCCAGATAAATAAGAATCCTGAATCCAGCCTGCTCCACTCTTCTGCAGAAGATTTCTCACTTTATAGGAAACCTCTCCTGCTGTTTTGTAATCTCCCAGCCACAGGTCACTTGCCTTGCAATTGCTAGGTAAGCTGCACATTGATTTCTCTTGCACTGCATTCCCAAAGAGGGACCCAACAAAGGATGTCGAGTGCTGGTGGTGAATCTTGGGAGTGGAATAGGGCGCTTGAAAGGTGAAACTAAGTTAGGAGAAAAAACTAGCAAGAAAAGTGAGATCTAAAACCTGAGAAATGCTGAATGAGACAGATTATATAACACAAATGAGACTGGAGTGAAGAGACAGTGCTAAAATAGAGAAAAAAATGGAAGAGGGATTGCTTGGAACAGATGAAACAGAAGATGTAAGGCAAAACGAAATGGACAGGGGAAAAAAAATCTGTGCCCACTGGAGATTGCTCTTTTAGAGCTTGAAATTAAGTCAACAATCTTGAATCTAATCTTTATTCAGCTCTCTGGAAATAGAAATCTGCCTGAGAAAATAATTCCTTAACCTTAGCTTGGCATTTGTAAAATGGAAATAATAGCCTTTCTCCTGACAAATTAAGCCAGTAAAGTTTGTGATGCACTTAAACTGATGACTGTTGGAGAAAGCCTGAGTTGGTAAGCCTCTCGTCAAAGCAGGGAATGAATTGTACACTGAAAAAAACACAAGATACTGCATAGAACAATGAGAAGAAATTAAAATCTCTGTTCTATGTTCAAAATAGGCAATTGGTTCGAGCCGGGGGGGTAGGGAAAGCATAGTATGAGTTCACCAGTTAAAAATGGTATCCTAATGCAGGTGCACAAACTTGGACCAAGGGAAGGCAACACAAACATTGTTTTTGAATGGTTAATAACATCCTGTTAGCAGATATCTTTTTGTACATAGTAAAAACGTATCATTATACAACTACTATTTTTTCTGAGAACTGCTCCTTTTTGTTATGCATAAGCTAATCGCTGTATAAACCTGTTTCTCATTCTTGTCAACAGCAAAATAATTATTGCCGGTGTATAAATTAAACATCTCTCCCTCTACGTCCCTTTAGTTTGTCATATTGCTCTTATTCACCAATTTTTTTCTGCATTTTTCAAGTCCTGTCTGTTATCTGTACTTGTCATGTCTGTGATGGCACAGCAAAGTGAAACAGTACACTTACCAGAATCTAACTGGGCTTCTATCAGCAGCTTCAGCTCCTGTTTCAATCCCTCCATCTTTTTGCTAAGCAAAGAAATCTGCTTGCAGCTTAACTGCAGGCCTCTTGTTCCTGGTTCATAAATCTAAATGCCACTGGGTTGCTTGGTTCCTTCATTATCTACTTTAATCCCAGTTGATGCTTCTTGACTTGTTGGAACCTGTTAGTGTCAAGTCACTCTACTACATCTCTTTCTGTGAAATTCCTGAGGAATTCCATGTTTATTCCTTCCTTGCTTTCCTCTCTGGTGAAGGTTGTTCATTTGCAACTTTCAATAATAAACATGCATACATTTGTGGATTTTTTTGTTTGGTTCTTTCAGAGGAAACAGACGCTGCACTCTTGATAATTCTCATCAGTCTTATTGATATGCTTAAATATTAAGAGATAATGAAACTTGATTAGATTATCTTTTCAAAATAAATTGTACCATATAAATCTGCACAAACTTCATCATGCAAGGGAAAATTCATACTATGATAATGCCCTTCTTTTTACCCCATTAGGAGCCTTACTGTTTTTTCTAGACAACGTTTTTAATTCACACAGAACTTCTCAGTCTCTACCCCTTTTCTGTTGTTATGCCGGTATAACATGACAAGAGAATATACAGCATGATAGAACTAGCGATGATATTACACTACCAGGATGTTGGGGGTAGGTCCATGTTTATGGCTACAATATGATGTTAGCTGATGAAACAGTTCAGGAAATAAGGACTCATGCATTTTTATCAGCTTAGCTTGCAGAGACTTCACACAAATTATTTAAAACATACATTTAACATATTGCAAAGTGATAGTAAATCCAGTTTTTAAACCCAATTCTGAAATCCATTTTATGCATGAATAACTACTGTTTAACAAAATTATAGGTGCTAGGATAAATGGAAACCAATCCTTCATTCTAAACAGCAGAAGAGACCTAACAGATAACACAAAGAGATACCATATGAGAATACATCCACTGAACATCCACTTAATTTGCAAGAGTTCAAAGGACATTCAATCCCAACAGAATGACATCAAAAAGGATTGTAAAAATATCTTGTCAAGCAGCATTGTTGTGCTGTCTAGCTTTTTAATCGTAGCATAATGTTAATGCTATTAGAGTTTCTATAAAGACATGCAGAGGTCAAGGATGCAAGAGAGAAAAAAAAGAAAAGGGTAAAAGAAGAAAAGATTATATGTGCTAATTGCATTTTCTGGAGCTTAGCATGATGGTGTGACCTATATTTATGTGTTATGGCCTGATGATATTATTTTAAAACTACTCGTTCAATATGAACTGGTTCTAGAGTAAGGTGTGAAGTCTGTTATAGAAGATCGGGGGAAATATGGGATTCTTACATTGGTGAAAGTGGACCATCCACTCCTCAAACCCAGAAAAACTTCCATTTACTATTTATCCAAGTTCATATTTCAATTCTTAGCAACACATAAAAAAAAACAAGGAAACTATATGTTTATAGAGATAAGTATTTACAATAGAGCTTGTTTGGTAAAATTCATTTTACAGTCTCTGCAACTGCAATCAGAATTTCTTCTCCGAGAAGCACATGATGAATTTAAACTAACAACCATAGATATCAGATGGTTGCCTTATTGTTAAGTAAATAGCTATGTCTATACATTATTTTCACTTAGATTTATGTATCTACACTTGACTTTGTTTCAAGCAAGGACCCCATTAAAGGCCCTACTACCTATTGAGAGCACTTGTGTGGCTTTTGTGCTGCCAGTGGCATGGAGAAATTCCCAGTTATTCTTGGTTATTTTTTACATTGCTGTTCCTATTTGTACAAGCTTCCATACCAAGATTTTGCTGTTCAGTATAGCCTCTGGCCTATAGTTAGCACAATCTATTTAAATTTCAACTGGGGAAAAAGATACCTTCTTTTTGTATTATGTGATCAAAATTTTGAAGCGCTGTAATTTTCTTGCTGCTCGTAGAAACAAAGAACCCAGGCTCACAGAGAAAGCCCTTTCTAAAAGCTATAAATATTTGCTATTTGGAAAACCTCAAGGAGGGTTTAGTTATTAAAAACTAAAGGGAGAAAATTACTAATAATGATTGGTTTGAGCTAATGAGATGTTTTTATGCAAATATATGAACCTTAAATATGACCTGGAAACAAAAGACTGCTTAACAGTTACTATTAAGCTATACATTAGGAGATCAATTAAAGAGAACTTCTTTCTAATGATCAAGCTGTACAAGAGTTGCTATGGAAACCTGGAAAGAGAGCGATTCAGAATGCAAAATAGCTAAAGAAACAACAAAAAAAATATTTATAAACAAGCATGTTAGAATGTGTATAATCAGCTAAGTAATAAAAGGTTGATTCAATACTTTTCCACCCCAGTGTGTCTGGAGGAAGGACACTTTTCTATACAAAGGTGCCAGCTTACTCCATATTTAGATGCCATGACAAAAAAGCAATGCCAACATAATCTTTATGGCATTATGGGTGGTTCCATAAATTACAATATTGGATAGAAGAAGAAGGAAAAAAAAGGATTACTTTAAAGGTCTGAAAGAATTATACAATAATGTAATTACCAATTGCTGGCAAAGAAATGTATTTGTGGCAAAGAAGGGGCTAATACAGGTGGTTAAAAGAAGCATTAATTCTTTCCTCCATACCTTAAAATAAAACTGTATTTAAAGTAGAAACAGCTTTAAAAGACTTAAATTGTATTGTCTGAAGGCTGTTAAATGCTTTTTTGCAACTAACACTTGAATAATTCCTGAACATCCATAACATTAGCTCAATTCTGCTAGACATTTATAAGTGAAAATGCTGTTAAGTAACATTTTGAATTAAAAGTTTTACATCACTGAGTATATTTTATAAACATTTAAGCAAGTGCATAAATTGCATACAAATTATGCATAGACAAATTATGTACAAATTATGTATAGACATAACTATCCTAGATTTCATCTGTAATTACAGTAGTGAAACAAAGCAGCCTTCCTGACTTAGTCCATGTAAGAGTTTAGTCCCAAGCACTAGATTTACATAGCGTGCTTAAGAACTTGCTGATATTTTGCTGAATGCTTCAATTTTAGATCTACTGAGATACCGAAAATGGCTGAACAGAAGACCTCAAATATCCTTTCAATATTATACCAATTCTTTTCTTTACTATACAACTCTCCTGCAATATATGTGCTCTTGAAAGCTTTGAATTATGTGACCTTGACATCATCAATGAAAGAACAGCAAATATTCACATCTGTTTTTAAATCCTAGAATACATATTTTTTATTAATGAGATTAGTGGAGAAGAAATTAATTGATTATCTTTGCAGAAATAAACATGTAACTATTAAGGATCTACTAAGTAGGAATATTATTAATTCAAAGCTTCAAATTCTTTATACAGAGATTGGCTTTGTCTGTAAAAATATCATCACAGCAATTATTTTTAAATTTTTCAAATAATGCTATATTTTGTCTTTTTTTTCCATTGGCATTGTTTATAATAAGAACATATGTATACCTCTAAAACCTTGAATGAGAAATGTAGAAGTATAAACCATAACTTTTTCAATACACAAATTGCAGAAGAAACAAGCCTGTGCATTTGAGTTTCCCAGGGTACACAGTATATCTTGCCAGTATATACACATAGAGAAATGTTCAGACATCCAAGCAGGGCTAGTAACTAGGGATTCCTGTGCAGAGCTAGGGACCTCCTTGTAACAACTGATATAATGCAGTAACCCCCCTTCTTTCATTGTTCTCTCATCTGCAAATTTCCCATGGCTGCAACGGTTCAGCTTCTTTGCAAGTGAAAAAGCATCAGAAAGTTTCCAGATCTCTTCAGCTGGGGATTCTTGTGGTATGGAAGAATCGCAGTGGGCAAAGAGCCAGCACAACAGCTTGCATACCACACACCATCCTGTGGCTCCTTGTGTCAAATAAGTGCATGTTGGAGGTATTGCGCAAGTGTGCTGCACTCCTGTCACCTTCAGATGGCTGTTTGAGGTAGGGCCACAGCCAGCTCTTCTCATCCGCGTGAAGCACAAGGCGGGCCTGTTTGGAGGAAACTACTCCTACAAACAGAGAGCTACCAACAGCTCCAACTTCACAGCTCGTGTCCATACGCCACAGCATGGCCTCTTTTCTGGGACATTTCAATATTACTCGACTGATAATCTCTACCTATATGCCAGCTAACATTTAGGGTACAATCAGAGCAGGTTCTTAAACTCATTTCAGTAGGTTTTTTTGACCATGCCTCTATGTTTCTAATGATCTGGAAAATAAATCAATATATCTTTGGTCACCTAAATCATGTGGTTTTCAATGAACAGCTGATACATTTATAAACAGGAAGAAGACAACTGATGCTGATAGGTTTGTCCAAACCAGACCGGCAAGAGATCACGGTCATCAAGTCCTGCTTTCTCATGCAAGTTGTACCTTTCATATATTTACCAAATTTCAGCTCAGCCAATTATGAGCTACATATTTTTGTGAATGTTTCTGCAGGAAGCCTAAGAAAGAGCTCATTTGTCAAAGAATTTGTCTCTTTCAACGTGGAACTTTCAAGGAAAAAAAATGAACTAAGCAAGTAACCCAGAAACAACACAGGAAAACTAACGTGATAGATGAATCAAACAGTTGTCACCACTACCATAGAAGCATATGAAAATACATACACACACATATATATATGTATTTCCGAAGGACTTACTTCCCCTATATTATGATCCTGTTACAATCATATATGAAGGGACTAACAAAATGATCTAATCCTACCGATCTCAAGGTCAGCAATTAATTTCAGTGAAAATTGGTCAGTGCTAATAAGTAATTTTGAAAATCCTCTTCTTCACATCTCCGTATGTCTACCTAATAATGTGTCTACAACTAATAATACTTGCCTTCCTTCTAAAAGTTATGTGAGGCTTGTTTAGGCTATTTTCACTTAATGCTTTCTGAACTGAAATCAATTAAAATATTTATTTAGTATGCCACACTAGATTGCTTCTTATTTCAAGCTATTTATAATACAAAAATATTCTTCCATGTGTTTTTTAAAAGCGTGACTTTGGAATCAGTACAGTATATGTGGAGTCTTCTATTCAGAAGTATAGTCCTTTGAATAGAAGATAGCTGTATTTCAGGGAAAAAAGACAAAAAGAAAAAAAAAGAATATTTAGCCACAGTTATCAAGAAGAAAAGAGTACTAATTTTGAAAGAAAATCTTTCAGGCTTCCACTTGGTAAGAAGGTCATTTTGACTAGCTTCAGCGAGATAATCAAGAAATCCAATTAGCTCTACACAGAATTTACAAATCTGTTCTCATCAAAGGACATATAGCTTACAGCACAACCAAACAAAATACTATTAAATTACGCCTATTGAAAAGGAAAACAGTTATGTGCTGCTAATGAGAACAGACTTAGAAGAATTTAGCAAGAAAGTAACTAAAAAAAAAAATCTAGCCACTTGTCAGGTCAAAGCAAAGTTCCAATAATAAGTCAGGGCTCACTAGATAAAGAAAACATTATCAATATTGTATTTTATTAACTGATTTGTAAAACGTGCTACTATGTTCTTAAATTCATGTACTTTTAACTTTTAGATTCATTTAAATTTGATGTGAACCCAGCAATCCTCCACAATAGAAGCTTGGACTCCACCTCACTCTAAGAAATTTCTTCAGACAGGAGAAGGTAATAAATTTGTCTTGGGAAGTGACCCTGGGGCCAGCTAACTTCTTGGATCAATGGAAGAATCAAGTTCCAAAGTCAAGGGCTCTAAGCAAATACCACCCAGAATTTATTTTATTTTTCAACAAGCTGTGAAATGAATTCAAACGTAGTCATTTTTTTGAGCAAAGCTTAACCTTCATGAGTTATTTGCACATAAGATGTTATAAACATTCCATATTAAGGCTTTCAAATCAGTGGAGTTCAATATCCATATCCATGTACTGTATTCAAAAATTGTGGCTATCAGGACATCATAAGCAGCCATTGTATTGTGTCTACAATCTCAAACCTTACTGCAAATCAGTTACACAGCAAACTATCTTCAGGGTGAATTTGTTTCTTAATAAAAAATCCCTTTAATTTCACTGTCCAATCTGCAGTTAAATATTTGATTTCAATCATAGTGAAATGATTCAATCACATTGAGGCCTCAGAATTCAATTTTAGTAAACAAAGCTTAATCATTTGACTGTTCAAAGAAAAGAAATATGAAAAGAGCACGGATCTGAATAAACTGAAACTAATTTTTGAGCCAATATTAACTGCAAAACGTTATTTAGGGAGTAATTTACTCCATATTCTGCTAATGTTTCTTGATCTCTCGCTTTTAATATGAGATATTCTTCCTTTCTTTTCTTGAAAGTCATCTGACCACTACTATATGGAAATAAGCATTTCTGCTAATTACTTCTCTAAGAAAAAATTATAGAGAAAATCAAGATGAATGAGGCACTGTGCTTTGCACAAATCAGACAGACAAGCTGTCAGTGCTGCCTAACCCATCCTCAGAACAATTCCCTTTCCCCAAGGAAGTTGTCAGGAAAATGGAGGTCCTTGTCATTTCTCTGCTTGCAATTTGGGACTTTCCTTTCACACCTAGTTTATTTCCAGAATCTTTTGACACTAGTCTTGCAATTATGTGACAAAATAATTTTTTTTTTACTTCCATCTTTAAACTGGCATCTATACCTCTCTTGTGCAGTACCTATGGGGTAGGGCATGGATAATGAACATGTTTCTTATTATTTTATTCAAAGGGTAAAGCGCATTTGTTCTGTAGGCAGGCCAAGGAGACAGTTCTGCATCAGTGCCTCAAGTGGCTGGACAAATTATCCGTGCTTGAAGAGCCCTAGGAGACTCATCAGCACTGGAGTGCCTGTGAGAGCACAGGAGTGCACCAGCGCCTGTACAAGGATCTAGGTGCCTGCGGGCTCTTGCAGGACTGCGGGAGAGATCCACTTCTCCAAAGCTTACCATGCAGGTAGCTCTATGCTGATGGATACTAGAATTGGAGCAGTCTGCAACTTCTGTTAGAGCCTTAAACTTACTGGGATCGTTCAATATTGAATAGTATGTTGCTAATCTTTTCAGCAAGAAAGATTTTGTTAATGAATAATGAGATCTCATTAATAAACGTCCAGCGTTACTCATATATTTGCACTTAGACTATGGGAGACAATATGAAGAGCTGTGCAAGTATAATTAGCACTTATAATTTATTTTGCTCATTCTCTTCAGAGCCTTTTTTTCAGATGACCTCAAATTCATTCAAACGGTAGCCCACATTTCCTCGATGACTCTCATTAGATATCCTGAAAAATTTGGGGATATTTTAAAGGGAGGTCAATAATAGAATTACAAGAAGGGGAAGGCTCATACTGTATCTAATAAACAAGTGTGTGAGCATAGAAAAAAAATCTAATGTATAGTAAGTTATAAATATTATAAAAGATATGAGCATATACATATATGTATGCAAATGTGCAGGAGATCAGTGATGTACAAGTTGATGTATATACTGATCATGGACACAAATAATGAAACTCAACAAGTGTTAAAGAGAACTCAGTTTTAAAATGAAAGAATTTTTTTCCACGTAACTAAACAGAGCAATATATGCATTGCAGATTACATAAAGCTGAGCCGGGCACAGCCTTATCAAGAACATTTACTAGAACGTTCCAAATTAACAATGTAACCTTTGTTTTTACACTAAGTCAAAACCAGTAGAGACGGTATGCCATGCTTGTTCAAGATAAAAGAGAAGTATGGACACTTGGCTAATTCATGTAAGGAGCTTAGCCTTAGAGAGTGATAAAGAAACTATCCACATTTGGGAAGAGGAAATGCAAAGATAAAACTTTAAAAAATATACACAAAAATCAGAGGAATATATATAATGTAAGATTCAGTCTGTTGTTTAAGGCTTGTCTATATGGAGACATTTGGAAAATATTAGTCTGACTTAAAAAAAGATGTGATTTTAAAATTAATTGGTTGAACTGAAATAATTTGTGTGCATGCACCTAAGGTGGAAGTAATTCAGTCAGGTTACTTCACCTCCAAAGGGAAGTGATCTAAATCAAACTAAAGCCATGAAAGGTTCAGTTACCATATGTCAGAAGTCTGTACATACACATGGCAAATACAGGGTCATCTGAGAGCTTAGTTAGGAATCACAGGCTAAGTTAACCACATAAAATGTTACTGTGTATCATAAGTTATTTGTGTGTCCATGGCATATAATTCTCAACAAAAGTGTTGGATTTTAGCATTTTTTAACTAATCCAGTTGGGACATTTGTGAACTTTTGCAGGCATTACCATGAAACGATACTAGCCAAGCATGAGCTGTCTAAATTAATTTCTGGTGTTTACTGATTACATAAACTATTCACAATTTAGAAAATAATTAAAAAATATATGTATATATATATATCGCTTGTTCTGTTAGGGAACATAGACTTAATTCAGCCTGCCTACTCAACTTTGACGTTTCAACACTTAATGCAAAGAAAAACCAAACAAGCCTGGTCCTAGCACCTAAAGCTCGTTAGAGTAAATGAAGGTAACACTTGGGTGAAACAATTGTCTTCTTTTATTGCTTTTACAGGACATCTAATCATTTATGTGTTGCACAATTCAAAGCTCCTGTATAAGAGGGCTCCTTGCGTATGCAATGTCCTGTTTCTTACTGCTGGCACAGTAAGTAGCACATTCGGTCCCTCTGTCCTGAGAGCAGACTCCTTCTGGAGGAGGATGGGAAGGCTGTTCAGCCCCCCACCTTACCCAGGGACCCAAACCCTAGACTGAAGAATCACCTCCTGTTCTCCTCTCTTCTGCCTCTTATTCTGATCTGTGCCAAACCTCAGATTCAGCAGGAGTCCATCATCAGTGAATGGGCTTTTATATGCTTTATGAATATGTTTTATGTATATTATATCATGGACTTCTTGTACTCACCACATGAATGTAAAACCGAAACTGAAAGGAAAAAAAAGGAGGTTCTAGCAATTGGGTAGAGGTATTTATAGTCTCTGTTATTTGTCAGCGATAACTTAGAACTTCAGAATAAACCCATTAGCTTCATGTTTTTAAGAGGATCAATACTGAAACAGTTAATACTGACCTTCAAATTGTCAGAATTAAAAATCCTTTTTTTTTTTATTTTATTTTTTAAAGAAACAGTTCAAACCTCTCTGAACTACTGAATGAAACTGTCTGCAGACTCAGGAAGACAGCAGTCTCCTATCTGACCCAAGTGAGAAAGATTTAATTAGAAACAACAAGACCTAAAGCCTAAAGCACAGACTCTTCTACACCATTCTGCTGCAAGCAGTTGATTCAGCAACCTGAATGTTTGTTTATCTTGTGCCAGCTGCTGACCATCACCTGGAGCCTGTATTGCAATCAGACATCTCAGGGACACGTCAGCCATGCTTCAGCTCCCCAGCCAAGTTCTTTTTCCATCGGTGATAGTTGGGGGTATAACAAGATTTGTTATTACCTTTCCATGCAATGGGGACTCCTGTGCCACACAATAAATTACTTTGCTGACTTTGTAGACTAGTGTTCAGAAGCTTCACATCAAAGCTAACAAATGATCATACTGCATATCAGAATATTTACTCTAATCTAAAAAAGTATTCTGCAAAATAATAATATTTCTTTAAATAATGTCTTTGTATTTTTGAAAATACACAAGTCTTCCTAGTGAGATGCAAATAACCTTTTCTAACCTATTGAATATGTTTATATAAATGAAAAAAAAAGGTTAGACATGTAATTGTAAGTCATGCAAATCAATCATTTAGATACTGAACACTATTAAGCATGAAGGGTGCCGTAATGACATTGGGAGAGAAGATCCTGAAAAGCGAAGATTCTCTAGGGGACGAAAGGATACAGGCCCTGCCAAATGTGGGGCTTGCGCTCAGAACGCTCCTTAAGCACCATTGGAAAAAGAATCTGCCTTGTAAAGTGTACAGCTCATAATTTTGCTTATTATTTTCCATTTATAGGAATCATTGCTTCACTGCTGAAACAAAATTCCCTCTAGAATCATGAATCAAATTATTGAAATAGGATAGGGAAGTGGACAGGAAAAGACTCTAACATTATAACCAAGGGCTCACTCAGAAATATGTAAGTCGATCAGTAACTTTCCACTGGAGTGCGTGCCCACAAGGGTTTCACTGTGTTTGTTGCATACGTACTGATTCTCTTCCAGAAATCTTTAAGACAAAATTCTCAGTGGCTGCAGGGTTGGGTGTTTGGATCACTATAGAAGATTTAATATACATGATGTTTTTAATCAAAGATCACCAAGGATTTTGACAGATGTTAAGAACTAAACTGTGGCCCTGCCCTGAAATACTCACCCCCTATAACTGGAATGTGGAGGGATAAGAAATGGTAATCGAAAAAGTCTCCCCACAGACTTCAGCATTCTTCTTCTGTGGTTATGGCCTTCTGAGTTCACAATTTGCAATTCTGTACTTCCATTTCAGAGGGGATGTGGTAGATGCTAGGAGAACACATTGCTTTCACTTTCCAGTTTCATAACTGTATGAGGAATGGCCAAAGCCACGTCTCAATTAATTCAGCCTTAACGTTTTGTAAACAGGTAAATAATAGCTCAGTGAACAGATTAGAAAATTGGAACACAGATAAGCACATATGATGTCAATGGCCAAGGTTCAGTCGAATATACTAAACAGTATGGTTTCAAATTCAATATTGTGCCCCAGATTTTATCAAAAACAAGGGCTTATCTGCAGCCTGAGGCTCGACTGGAGTACTTATTTGGTTCACCTTTTGATTAAAGTGGAAAACGACAGAGAACAAGAATTTGTTTCAAGCAACTTGACTGTATATTTGTTTTTACTTCACTGTTGCACTGGAGACTGCTTTATGCTCAAAGCTACCCATTCATGCTAAATTTGGTAATAACAGTAATATTTTCTTTGCCAATCACGGCATTTTCTTACAAATTTTCTGTGACAGAGACATGTTTACAGCACCACCTGCAGCACTATAAAGCTACAAAATTCTTATCTAAATCAGGAAATTATTGTATCTACTCAGCCTTTTGTATCTATGCATCTACTCCATACAAGCAAAGAGCTTTAAAGTATACAGGCATGTTTCAAATACATTATCAGGGTTTTGACAGTTCCCTCATCATCTCAGATTTCTAGTTGTGAAAAATACACTGGGCGAGGATATTTTAATATAATATACAGCGTCCCCTCTTGTGGAAATCAAGATTAGGTCTCACGTTACTTTAGTCTATTTAAATGGTTTTTAAGAAACTCTTTTTTAAGCCTATGATGTATAGATTACTTACACTGCATGGACTGAAGAGAAATAGAGTTTTCTCTCACGGAAAGAACAATAACATATGTAAAAAGAGACCAGAGTTCTCATTTAATATATTTATAGAACCAAGTTGTTAAGAACAATCTATGTCAACCACAACATGAAACTTAAATTTGATTTTGATATTATGGAGATTTTTGATAAGTCGACATCCTGTTTTTACAAAAACCTTAACAAAATTGCTTGTATTTGACTTGCTTGACTTGCTTGTATTTATTTTCTTCTGCTTCTTTAAGATTGGTACAGTGCTTTACAAAATCAGTAGGGGTATCCTGGCAAGGGAATAATACTTATCTGAAGAAAGAAGAATAATTTTCAGAACATCTCAATTTGAACACATCTATCAGAAGATTCAGAAAAAATGTACTTTGTCTATGTAGTGTATAATCCAAGCTAGAATCCTGAATTATGTATAAAATTAAGCAACTAAGCTATTACATTAAAGCATGTCATGTCTATACTCAAAGAAACACAGTTTAAATTCTGAATAACAAGTGCACCACAAACTGAGTGAGATCAAATTACTGGAAAAAAGTTGGAAAAAAAGTTAAACATTTATTTTACTATAACCCATTGCAGATAATTCAAGAACATATAAAAAAAATTATTTGTTCACATATTCATTGCATTTAGTTGTCTTGGCTCTGTTTTATATTTTATGAACATTTTCAGAAAACTCCCTATGTTCTCAATCTGTTCTCCAGTGACTGTTCATATTAAAACAGCTCATTATGAAGAAAAGTAATGTGCGTGGCTTCTGTGCTCAGAACATGGAACTTGTTTAAGAAGGACCCTGCCCTGTTAGTAAGCTCCAGTGCAGCTCCGATAGGTTTAGATGAATGATGCAGCAAGCTGCCATGCAGCACTAGCTCTGGCTCACTGCAAGATATTCGGATACCACAAAATTTCTCCTATGTGGTTTATTTCCTCATTTATTCACCTAAGGCAGAGTTTGGAACATCACAAAACAGAGCAAAAATGTAGAAGACTGAGGGTACTTTCATACAAGTAAATCGAAAGTGAAACTTGGCCACTCATACAGCCGACCCATTAAAATGGTCCCCAGTTTGGGATAATCTACATCAGTATTTTAGTGCAGATTGGGAGCAAACTTTTGAAGTGACTCTTGCAGACATTTCCATTTACTGCGCTTTGGTATTGCAGAGCTATCTCAGAGCCTGGAAACCAGATTCCCTTTTGATGAAACAAAACCAGAAGCTGAGCTCCAGAAGTGCACTTAGCAGTCTTTAATCCCTGACTGGCATTCAAGTCCACCGCACCGAAACAGGGCAAGCCTGAAGCAACCCGCAGGTATACAGGGAATGAGGACGTGGCAACCTTGGCGTGACTGACCACACTCTGTGGACCAACCTATATTAGTACTTTTTGGCCCAGGTAAACTATTACTGTCCTAAAAAATTTCCAGTCACTGTTCAGGAGTTAGGCTAAGCACCAATCCTGTCAGGTTGTTTACACATGGAGCCATTCTGCTTTGGAGTGATTTTAATAATATTGCTGCTCTGTGCCAAACACCCTCAGTGACAGAACAGCCTCAGGCATTTTTAAGCTACAGAAATAGAAGTGGCCTGAGGTTGCTGCCATGGGACAAGTTGCAGTTGGAGTGAACCTGTTGTAGTTTTTTCAAGATCTAGTCCTTCTTTTTATACCTCTCCATGATTCTAGCATTTGACTTCCTTCAAGTGCCCTCTGCAGATGATATTGGTCCCCAAATCCTCAATTTTGTAGACATTATCTCATGACAGGAGGTTTACAGATTATGTTTTGTAGGCACTTGTGTCATGCCTGAGGATTCAATTATGCTTATGGATAATGAAAGCTACAACTTTATAAGCTGAACATTCAGAAAAATAATTATTTTGTTGTGCACTAATTCACATCTGCCCCCTAAGTATCAGAGTATGGCAAAACAAAGGAAAATGGCACAATAGCGCATAAGATACATGTTTCAATAATATTCTCACAGCCAACAACAGAAAAAGGTTTACTTTTAAGGTAAACAATCTGAAAGATTCAACTGTAGAATTCTACAAAGGGAAAGACTTCCAAAATAGCAGTGTTAAGTGAGAAGAAGCCTGATATTTTGACATAGAAAATGGTAGGGATGGAGGAGAAACAGTTAGGTCAAAAGTCAAACATAAATTATGAGAGGGGCCATAAACATGAACCAGATTTCACAAATAGAAAGGGGAAAAGGTTTGAAGAGCCTTTAATGTTAACAATAAAATTTTGAAGTTGATTCTCAGCTTTAGAGGTAGCCAATGCAGTTGCCTGAGTAAAGGGTAACATGAGAGTAGCAGAAACAGTAATAAATTAAACAAGAGGCAGAATTTTGAACAGATTGCAAGCAGAAGGCTGAAGGAATAAGAAAACTACAAGAAGTTCATTATTGTTAGAAAAAATTGTGATCTGATATGGAACCTTGGCTGAAAAATTCTGAACAACTATAAAAATAGAATATAAATAGGATAGTTATTATTCATCCCATAGTTACACAGCACACCTGCACCCTTTTCATCACTGAGATTGAGTTATTTTGACAATGATTTTCAATTAAAATTTCTCATTGTGTATTGTCACTGATCAGCCAATAGGAGCAGCCTTATTTTTCATCAATGGAAAGAACAGAAGAAAACATTTTGGAATGAAAGTACCCAGGAAAACATGGTGCTTTGTGTATATTTGAATCAAATGCCTACATTTCAAGAACTTTTAAGCATCGTTTATTACATATACATTTCTAAACTGTTTTTCTTAATGCCGCAAAGGGAAAGAATAATTAAAAAAGGTGAAAGAAGGCTGAAATCTAGGCCACCTCCTTGTCCCTAAAATAGGATCATCTTACATCAGTGTACTCAGATAATGGAGACTCCATAACATCCCCCATCTATCTCCATGCTTCGTTATCCTTAATATTTAAAAGTTTCTCTTCACATCTAACATTGCTGCAATGTGAATCTATTACTCTTTGTGCTATACATTATGGATATGGCAAACAGATGATTCCCTTTCTTTTCACCTTTGTATACCTGAAGAGTGTTACCGTGCTTCCTTTCAGTCTCTCACTCTCTAGATTAAACAACTCCAAATCTGTTTACTTCAATGGAACTACTAGATAGGGACCCTCCCATGCTTTGAATTAAACTTTTCTGGTTAGTTTTTAATAAAGCCTAGTCAAGCTCTCTGCGATCAGCAGGAAGGGACATCAGCTTGGCAAAGCCTGTGGTGAGACAGTTCGCCTCTTCAGAGTTTGTTGATTGAGCTGTGACAAGGAATGAATAGAAGAAGAAATACATGACAAACAGACACTTTCTCTTTGTGGCCAAAGGAAAAAAAAAAAACACTTCTCAATAACAGTACAGTTATCCACATCTCAAAATGGGCAAATAGTCCAAAAGACTATTCTCAGACTTCCTAGATACACTGGAAGATGAGAAGTTTGGGATGCCATTCATCAAGATGTGAGCACTGTCAGCCGCGCCCCTCCCTGGGAGAGGGAAGGAAAGGGTCTGTGGCTTCGCTTACATCCAGCTCCTTCAAGACAGGCGTCCCTAAAGGTTGCAACATGTTATTCTTCATCACTGTGTAAGATGCTTTTTATTTCCCTGTCTTCACTATCCCTAGGTTTATTTATCCACTTAGACTTGGATCAGAATTTAGCCTGGAAGAAGTGAGATCTGGACACATAACCCAATAACTCAGAAGATGTGTCCCTTCCAGCAACTCATTTTCATTCTCAAAGGCCTGAGCATCTGAACCACTTGCTCTTGGTTTAGGAGGTCAGAATACTGAAGAGTTAGACTCGTTCCTGACCTGTGTGAGAAAACAGTTCTGTCATTACAACTGAACAATTCTGCCTCAAAACAATCATTTTTACAGCAAGGCCAAGGCTGCCAACCCAAAATCAAAACCTGATTTTAATAGAATAACACTAATAATAAAATGCTAAGCTAAACATGTAACTGTCCTAACTGAATTCATTGCAGTGAAGTTTTGAGTGCAATAAAAACCCATGTACTGGAACATTTTCATATTTCTTTTGCCTGCATAGAAATATGCCACAAATGTGAGTAAAAGCATGAATTCAAAAGCGTGAAGTTTAAGTTCAGTGCATATCAGAACATTTGTGACCCAAATTGTAACAGACTTCTTACAATAGGTTTTCAATATTATCTCTAGTGAACTATGAACATATCTTTCAAACAGACTCTGATCCTACATTCTAGGAGAATTGCCTTTCTTAAGCACATCATAGCATTTATTTTGAAGAATAAACAGTAGCCCTAAACAATAGCACTCGTTTGAAATGTTGTGTGTGCAAGGGCCTTGGGAGCTGCATCTTGGGAACAGAGACTACTAGTACAGCGGCATCTCCTGCCAATCCTGCACGCATTGTTAGCTGTATAATAATAATCTCTTCTCTACCATGCAGAACTTAAAACTGTGAGACCCTCCATGCTGCAGTTCGAGCTCAGAGTGAATTACACTGGTTGGCATGAAAACACCTGAAAAATGAGGTCTATCATGGTAACACTGACACAACGTTAACTGTAGTGGCACTAACAGCTGTCATTTGATTACGGTATCCCCTGCTTATAACACTGCCATGGTAATTAAAGCATGTCAGAACTACAAAACAAGTATAGTAAAGACACGCTTTATGACAGAAACATTAATACAATTTTAAAAACACAATATCATAACAATGATTTGTTATGGTATTAAAAATGGAAAATTTTGCTCCAAGTCATAATGATTTAGTGCTGAATTACAGAAATAGTTGAAGTGCCTAAATATGATGGCAGTTGGTGCTATTCTCAAACATTACATATGCACAAAAGTGCTATGACAAATATATTTAAATATCTTTAATGCTGCAAAACCTGGAAAGGCAATTAGCAGCAATAAAATTTGTATTGAATTTGGATAAATTTTAGACAATTAGCCTTCTTCTAAATGTAATTTCTGGCCAAGTAATCCATAGGGACACATGACTTATCCACATTTATTACTCATTAGAGCAGAGTAATTCCTGTCATGGCTCAACATCAAGGGATTTATCATCATAAATTCAGATCAGCTAATGGACTGAGTAGTCCTTTTCTCCCAAGAACAAATCCCTAGGTAAAAGATATGAAATATAAATTGACCACAACAAAAGGAGTGCTTGGCAATAATATGCATGCTAGATGTATACAGTTATTATGCACAATATGTAGATTCATGTATTTATTGTATACTTCTAACATATTGGGAAAAAATGAAGTAGATTTACTTCTGCTAATTCATTTACATGTCAGATTGCACAGATAAAACTCAGTGTTCACCCTCTTTTTAATAAGTTCTCTGAAAATTGTTTAAAGGAAAATATGATATAAGAACACAGTTTTGTCATACTCTTCTCTTCAGCCAAACCATCCTTCCTCTGTTCAGTAAAAGCAGGAGCCTGATCTGTCTTTTGCTATCTTATAGGCCTTGCTCCTCAGCATATCAAACAGATTTGTCAAAAATAACATAAACAAAGAAACAACTAAAAGCTTTTTAGGATGTGAAAGAAAGCCTTCAAAAGACCAAAAGAGTCTGCTGTTTAGAGACAGCTGGTGATTGTTTTAACAGCAAGAGTTCAGATCGAGAATGAATGGTTCAATATCAATCAGTATGATCTCATTTAAACCCTTGTCCCGTTGAAGTTGAATGTAAACCTGGATGTTTTCAGGTAGTGAAAGAATGAATGCATAAAAATGTTTAATTATTGTGCTTTTTACTTTTCAACTGCACTCACATTCTTCTGCATTAGCAGCTAAAAAACAAACCAAAAAAACCCACCCAAACTGTAAGAAAGTTCTCAACAGATAGGCTTACTTTGACAAATTCCTACCTTAATGAAGTCACTGGGAATCTGGAACTTCTTTTTGTTTTCTAGAGGTTAAATGACTGTTGAACTTCACAAAGCTGTACAGTAGGATTCATAACATGATCTAAAATGACTTTGAACCATCTCTGTCTTCTGAACTCATTTTAACCTATTTTTTTCAGATAGACAATTGAGAAGTCCCATCTACTTTGAGACTGTTTATTCGTTGTATATCTATTTTTTCTTGTATGAATTTTCTTCTTTAACATAAATAGCTATTATTCCTCTTCTTTCCTGTGTATTTAAAGGAAATAGTTATATCCTACATATAGATATGTGTATTTCAAGAGCATAGATATATCTAAACAACACAAATTCTTTTAATATTTTCTTAGACCAGGAATGCACTTTTGAAGCAAACTGATTGCCCCAGCTTATTGTGCATTGGCTTGCATTATGGAGGTGTTTCAGAAATGTGCAGACTGGACCTTTCTAGGTTGAAAGTAAACCAGATTGTGTGCTCCCAAGGACATCCAAGGTCCTCCAACCGCTAATGAACATGCAGTCTGTAAGATCAGACTAGAGACAGACCAAAGTGAATTCCACTGAACACCGTGTGGCCACCGGTCCTCGCTGTCAGCTTTACTCTTCTCCATTTCCACCTTTACTACACTTGTCTTTTTTAAATATATATAGCCCTAGTTACTTTCCTCTGCACCTTCTTCAGTGCAATATACCTTTATGAAAATGTAGATGTATAAAAAGTCTTACATTTCCAGTGAGGGTTCCCACTGCCTCGTACAATTCCCTTACTATTTCCTCGAGCATAAGCTCATTTCAATCTTCTCTTTTTTTCTAGGACTGTGTTTCATTCTTCCATAGTCTGCTTATGATTCACTGGCACATTCACATCTTTATTTTTGTCTATTGTTTCAAATAGGTCTGTCTCACAAGTTAGCAGGCATCTCACCCAAGTCCTTAAGTTTTTTTATGGCAGTGTAAAGAATTTCATCTCTCCTGATTTTTCCTGTAGGAAAGTCCAGTCCGGTATTGATGAAGCCCTGCAAAATTCCTGTCAGAAAACATCATTAGCACTCTGCTTTTTGCCCATAGCATCAAAGGAAGTATTTAATAAGACTGGTATCCAAATGGGTCATTAGGTTATTTATGGAATCACTTTTTTCCAAGCTAGTAATTCCCTTTGCAGTATAATCCATTATCACCTCCCACTTAGCTCATTCTTATCCACTTTAAAAGTTCTTATACTAGCCCCACATTATCAAATTCAATTGATAATTTCCCATGTGGCATCCTATCAAATGCTTTAGTGAAATCTAGACCGACTTCACAGAACACATTTCCTTTGTCAACTGCCATTTAAAACCCAGGATACCAGGGTTAATCTGACATGATCTACCTTTGACAAAGATGTTTTGCATTTCATTCCATTTTCCATTTAACTCCCTAAATTTATTCTTATTATCCCGTCCCACCTCCCACCCCTACTTTGCATATTATTGCTATTAAACTTGTTGTTACCTAAATTACTTTTTCTTCATAAACATGGTGTTTACTGTTCTTTGCTAAAAAGTATCATCTTGGACTTAATACATTTACTGAATACTTTCAGTTGCTGAATCTGCAATGCCATATCCTTCAGGCTTCTAGCACAGAGACTGTCAATACCAAAGGTAAAGTAAAATTCAGAAAGCTTTGAGATGAAGCAATTTATATTTCCCAAACTTTCCTTAGTCTTATCTGCCCCTATGCTAAATATCACCACCTTCACTGAAAACTTAGTTCACATACTTATTTAATTTGGGGAATAATCTACACCATCTTTAATCTTAACCACAACCTCAAGAATGTCCTTTGGTCTCTAGCAGCCCTAGGCACTGTATCTGAATTACTCATCATGCTGGAACTTCACTGCCAAAGTAGGCATCTCAGTCCAAATTAAGAGCCACAACACATGGCTTAAATAATAACCTCAAACACTTAAAATCAGGCATTAACTTTGCTATATTTTCTAACATAAAATACGATATATTTATAATTATAACTGGTAATAATATGTAGTCTACTCTTATGCCTTTTACAGGACACAAAATTCCTTTAGCCAACAGCAGGATAAGCATTAGCACACAAAAGATTATTAGCTTTCAACACTGATTCTCAGTGTGAATTTGTCTATTTTTCCTGCTGCTTTCCTAAACTCAAGTACTTTGAGGGTACTTTTTAAGTATTGAGTGTTAAAAGGAGTAAAATGCTACTGATGGGAAAGCTAGGGAAGAATATATAATTTCTAGAATATAATATAATGTATCATAAGAATATATTATAGCTCTCATATATTTGTTGGAATTAAAAGCAGCTGCTTGAAATCAAGTGGCACTGTGTATAAAATATAGCATATTTGCATAACTAAGCAAAACCTACTATTGATAGTAATAGCAATGACAGTAATAAATGTATCCTCATAATGTCCTGATTTTGATGACCTTTCCATGCTAAAGAGCTGTTAAAGACATTCAATAAAGGACTTGTGTGCCTAAGTGAACCTTCAGTGAAGCTGCGAGCTTTAAGCCAAAACTGATGCAGAACTTCATCTCAGCTACTATTAAATTCCGGGTTTCTAAATACTTCAGATACCTCCTTGTTTGATTTTCAGCTCCCTGAAGGACATGCTAATATATCAAAAGAGAGTATCATGTAGGAATTCTTGAGGTACTGTTGAGTAAATGTTTTCTGTTACCATAAGCTGATTAGCTCATGTCACTGAAAACTTCACTGGTGCAAATGTACCTTGTTTACGTGAAAATTAGTCTAAGGACAACCTACTTAATAGATCCCAGGCAGGACACAAGTACTGAGTTGCTGATGACGGTTTTGAGCCAGAATCACCAATTAGAAACATCAAAAAGATATTGAATGAGTTTAGCCACTTCTATGATTACACAGAGTGAGGATTTTTTGGTTTGCAAGTTTTAATTTGGATATTTCAGTTTTGCTTTAGAAATCCAAGACCTTCATTGTACCTAAATTTAGAGCCAAATCCCCAGAGGTAGCAGGGCCTTTAGCTTTACTTCTGCACAAATCTAGCCACCTATAAGCCATCAGGCTCCCAGGCAAAATATTACCTTGGTTCATTTCTAATGCTAGGTCTGGTTGTAAGCCTAAGGGCTGCAATATAGCTTAAGTGATCAGAGTATTTGAGTCTGTCAGTCCTAAGTGTTTCAGTTAAAAATTTACAAAGGGTCAGAGTGAAGAAAGATTTATTATATAGTGCACTTTTCTGATTCAGAACAGAAAACAATAGGTGTATGTGACTGACTGAGATCTTAACACAGCTTATTTTTATTAAAGGATAACTGAAGTTTAAAGTGTGAATGGGAGTACTGTTTTGAGAACAGGTTAAGGACAGCTTGATACGTATTAATTAAAAATGAAATCTGGGTTTAAAGTGGAGAGCAGTTGCATCTGGGGGAGTAAGCTGTGAAGAAGTCATTGGCATGAGTTATACTATTCACTTTTCTTTAACCTTCAAAGTATTCATTTTGTTATAAAATAAAATAATAGCTTCATCCTGCTATTGGCTGAAAATCACCATCTGTAGTGAAAGTTTTTTTTTGTAGGGAGTCATTTTTGTTTAAGTCTGCATGCTCTTCTAAATCATTTTCCTAAATCACACATGATTAGATAATGTGTCTTCTGCAAATACAATTTATTTCAAGTAATCTGTATACATTATGTTGAAGGCTAGTTAGTTATGCAGTTAATCAGTAGCCAATTAAAATTAATAGAGACATCCAAAGATTATATTTAATGTTAATGTTTCTGTAAAGAGTTTATCAAATCAGCAATGTTTAAATAATTCAAAAATAACCATTCTGCTATTTCCTTAGAGATAAAACAGCATTGCTTACAATTGAGAAAACTAAGGTACAGATAAGCAACACCCTACAGGCAATTTATTAAGGCTGTGCAATAATAAAATATCAATCAATTTGAAGAACTTGTTATCTGTGGTGTTCAGTGCTTCCAGAAAAAGAGATTCCATGATAGAGGAATCTGCTTTCATTTATTGGTAGTGAAGATTCCTAGCAACACATGCTAGGACTAATTCAGATGAGGAGGTCCCATCTACTTATGTATCCAAAAAAAAAAAGAAAAAAGATGGATTCTTAGAACTAGGGATATGAAAATAATAATAATCGTCCAACAAGTATAGATTTTTAATACTATGTTTGGTTTTTGCACTTAGTGGTTCCAACTCATGAATTTCAGTGGGTTTATCTTGAAAAAAAGCCTGCAACAAAGTTTAAATTAACTCTTAAATGTATGCTGTTCAAACATAAAAACACTTTCTTTACTGTGAGGGTGATTGAACACTGAACAGGTTGCCCGGAGAGGCTGTAGAGTCTCCATCCTTGGAGATCTTCCAAACTTGACTAGACTTGTTGTTGGGCAACCTGCTCCAGCTGACCATGCTTGAGCCGTGGTTGGGACCAGATGATCTCGAAAGGTCCCTTCCAACCACAGCTACTCTGTAATTCTGTGAAGTTGTTTTCCCCTGAAATCTCCTTGTTATGAAATTTATGCTGATATGTGCTAAAGGGACAAAAAAGATAAACCTGCTCCTAACTGGATTCGCTTTAGATCACTATCTAGCCTTTACTAGCATTGCTATAGCACAGAAAGGACCAATTTAAGACTCAGAATCATTGCTGCCTAATAGAAATTTTACTTTCCCAAATGAAGTAGAAAAAACCTCTCTGAGCTCTACAATCATTCCCATAATACAGTGACTAAATATTTAAGTTCTTGTTATTATCTTCTCCTGGGTCTATGACAGGTTAGCTTCATCCATACTGAACTTAGTATGCATACAAAGAGTTTGCTAAGTATTTCGCCTTAAAAATAACTAAACACTGTAGATGCAAGCAGACATCTACTTGCTGAATTAAAAGCAAACAAATAAACGCTCCTTAGAAGAGCAAAAAGGATCAAAAGCTCTGTGATCAGTGGATAAGTCTATACCAGCCTTCACCCTATCCACAAACTAGGTGTTCTGTAGCCTAGTCCAAGTAGCAGCAGTAGCAGATGATCCTTTGCTTCCAAAATATATGTCAATGGGACAGAGAGGCACTAGTCCTTGCCTATTTCATTCATATATGTATGATCTTGTACTAAGTCAATCCAAGTGAGAAATCATCAAAACAACCATTTCTGTCACCTTCGTGGACATCTGTTGCTCAAGAACTCATTCAATAACAAAGAATTATAGGCCAAATTCAGCCCTTCTGAACCTACATAGATCCTAGTATGCGAAGTGAAACACTGGAAATCAGTGAGAACCTTCTTCAGTCAGACATTAAAACAATCCACATTAACTCATGGAATAACAGTATTGTAATAGCAAATGCCACTCCTAAAGGAGAAAAATAATGAACTTTATGCTTTAACTGTAAGTTTTTAAGTAATACATAAGTGCATCCACATTTGTCACTTTATCACAGCTAAGAAGAGCATACATTCATAATTTGGGGGTGAGGAAGAATAAGTTGAGCAGGAATTCTCTTTTATTCCCTGCTATAAATTTGAAAAGATCACAGGCAATGTTTTTGGGGGAGGAGGAAGAGGAAGAAGTTTTAACTTTAATTAGAGCCAGGTTACCCATTGCTGTACAGTTTATTGCAATTGTATTTAACCCGGATAACCCTTGTTAAGGTTTACATCTGGTTTCCTAAGGAGATCCAGGTAAAAGGGAAATGATATAGTCAGGCTTAGCATTTTGAACACAGACTCAAGTGGACAATTTTTTACATTTTTTTAAGTTCATATTCAAATAGAAAGTGTACCACACTAATGACTTATCTAATATTCTATATAATTTGGTAACAGAAAGGTTTTGTACATGTAAAAGCACAAGCCTGTGAAAAAAGTAAGCATAAATGCATGTGCACACACACAGACTGCTATAGTAATTCCTATGTTATTTAGGGCATGGCCCCAAGCACATGGAAATCAACAGCCCTCAACAGCGTGATTAGCCTGGATTTTGGAGGTGCGCCACTGTACTTGTCTTCCTCAGAGAAGGCATAATCCATACCTAGTACGTATTCCACAGGCCTCTGCTTCACTGCAGTTCTGCTGAACTAGCTGCAAAGTGAGTAAAGAGACATTTCTCTATCCCAGACTGAGACTGCTTAATTGGTCTCCATTCCCATTTTGTATGCATCAGCATGGAAGAAATACAGGAATACCATGTCTCCATAACCAACCTAGCACCTTGAGATGATCCACATTTGTCTTCCACATGATTCTCGGGTTACAGCTTCAGCACAGCTCCAGCTACAATGTGACCAGTCTTTGAACTCTGTTATATAGAATCACAATGAATCACAGAATGAGGTTGGAAGGGACCTCTGGAGATCATCTAGTCCAACCTCCCTGCTCGAGGAGGGTCCTCTAGAGCATATTGCCCAGGATCACATCCAGACGGGTTTTGAATATCTCCAGCGAAGGAGACTCCACTACCTCTCTGGGCAACCTGTTCCAATGCTCTGTCACCCTCACAGTGAAGAAGTTTTTCCTCAGGTTTAGATGGAACTGCCTGTGCTTCAGTTTCTGCCCATTGCCTCTTGTCCTGTCGCTGGGCACCACAGAGAAGAGTCTGGCTTCATCCTCGCAACACCCCCCCTTCAGATACTTGTACACATGGATGAGATCCCTCTCAGTCTTCTCTTCTCCAGGCTAAAGAGGCCCAGCTCCCTCAGCCTTTCTTCAGAAGAGAGATGCTTCAGTCCCTTAATCATCTTAGTAGTCCTTTGCTGGACTGTCTCCGGTAGTGCCATGTCTCTCTTGTACTGGGGAGTCCAGAATTGGACACAGTACTCCAGGTGAGGCCTCCCCAGGGCTGAGTAGAGGGGGAGGATATAAAACATTTTAAAACATTTTAAAAATAGAAGGTAGTTCTATAGAGTTGGTACAGCCGTTACACCACCATATTTGTGAAGAGACAGGTTGCAGAAGGGAAAGTAAACTCCAAATCAACGGAGTGAAGGGCCAGAATCTGTTCCCAAAATGCATATTCTGCACCAGCATTGCACAGCAAAGTGAACCTGCTACATTTCAGAGATTAGAGTAATAGCTATAGGAGGGCAACACCCAGGGTGGTAAATTCTTTCTTTGCTCTATATTCACAAAAGTTACCTGTCAAAGACAATTTGCTTGTTTTTTTTATGCAGAAGGCGTGAACTCCACTTTTCAAGATGTTTTTTTCCTATGTCATTCTTTTTAAATAAACAAACTTTGTTGTGTAGCAGTTAGGTGTGTTCAAGTGATGTGACCTTGCCAAGCAGGGACTGGAGTGGGAGGATAGGATTTGCCTTGTATAGAATAAACTCTATATTACTTAATAATATATAATGATGAAGCATAATTAGTCATTTGCCTGTGGTGACTCATGATAATTACTGTATTAAACTTTGATAACAGCATTTTTCCCTCCCCCTCTGTCTCATCTCATCTTTCCCTGCACTACCCCCAGGCTTCAGCAGTCTTTACCAGCCTTCTGGTAATATTCTGTTTTGTAGAGTGCCAGTAATACTGTCTATCATCTCAGGCCTCTGCTTCCTGGAATCATTAATACTGTGCTTTGGAAATTATTTGAGACAGAAGGTACCACAATTGTACTTACTGGTTCAGCCTAGTTCCCTGGAAAAAAAAAAAAAAAGATTTAGTGCATTTTCAAAAGGAGAATTTTGCAGATAGGAGTCCAAATGGATTTTCAACTAGGCTTCTACCTTTTTGAAACCTATGGATGTTGAATAGTCTTTTACTAGTTGCCATGCCAACTGATACCAGAGGAACACTCTGCTGTGTGTTCATCCCCTAGAAAGCTTCACCAGATGTCTTCAACAAATTGCCATGAAAAGACTTGGGTCTGTCAGTCTTGTTAGGAGATAAAAATCAGACTGAAATGTCCCTGCCTCCTCTTCTGATAAAACTAGCCCATAAAATATGTAGACCTGCATTGCTCTCACAGTAAACCAGCAAAATCTCTCACCCCCACCTTAACTCCCCCTCACTTCCTGTAGCAGGATTTTTTAAATATTTATGTACTTATTTCTACATGAAGCACAAGGCCATTATGCTTTGCAGCTGACATCGTCTGGCAGTGCAAAGCTAGAAGCATCTGGTTGGCAGTGGAGAAAGAACAAGTTGATAAATTATTGATTTACATAAATCAACACCCTTTAAATATTGGTCTTTTGAAGAAAAAAACCTTTTGTTATTTCAGCTAGAAAAGTGTTAAGATAATAAACATTGAATCAACCGCTTTTTTGATTTTTCTGTTCCTACCTCAGACAGCAACTATATCTATGCAATATGCTGTCATTTTCTGGAGGGGCAGTAGGAAACACAAAAATATTTTCACGGTGATCTAATCTTTCGGCTTTAAAATCTCTTTTCATGCAGTGTCTCTGCAAAAGTAACACTGAATTCAAATGCTTAGAAATCACCACACACAAACACACACACACACACACACAAAAGAGACTTAAGAAGATATTAGTGTTTGACACAGAGCTGTTTCTTGCAGGGTGACCTGAAGGAACAAAGCTATGGCTTCAGCAGGAGTTGTGGGTACTCAGCACCTCAGGAGAATTGTTCATTACTTTTACAGTCTGCAGATCTTTCACAGTGTAAGGCACTGGACACCCAGGATACTGAATAAAATGCAACAGAGCATGATTTGTGAGTAATTTACAGTGAATTTTTGAAAGAAAGAAAACAAAATAATGTATCACAAAATATATTATTCAGTTACTTTAATGCTTGTCACTTTCTCTTCACAGGATATTAGAGTACCTTAACTGGGTGGCACACTGTGGTTTAATGTACATAAATACACAGTTTGTATGTGTCATAATTTTTATATTTAAAATAAAAATGTATTTTCAGGTAATGAACTAGCCTTTAAAGGCAAATACTGAATTCCTATTTTGTTTTTCCCTAAGTGGTATTATTTCACACCAGTCAGATGCGTATACAAATTCTCATAGCACTAACTTTTCAGTATTCTATATTATTTATATATATTCAGTGCAAATATTCGTCATTCAGCAAACCTCAGCCTATCATTCAATTATACTGTTCCACAGAAATGATGCTTAGAAATGCCAGGGTAGCCAGAAGCTTGTACATCAAAGTGCACATTTCACCTGTGTTCACAGAAAAGGGCTGATGTGAAAGCTGACTTGACTCTTAACAAACTGTGGAAGTTACCATGTTAAGCAGTTCCTTCTGCCTCAATCCTTACACCACTGCTTCCAGTGGGAAGAGGAGGATCTCCTACTACTATCATTGTTACCTGGAATAATTCAGGTTGGGACGTCTCTAGCTCAACATCCTGCTCAAAGCAGCATCTGCTAAGAGGTCAGACCGTATGACTCAGGGCTTTATCTGAATAGGTCTTGAAAACCTCCAGTGATTAAGACTGCATAGCCTCTCTGGGCAACCTGCTTCACTGAGGTAAAAAGATTTCCCTTATATCCAGTCTGAACCTCTCTGGTTTCAACTTATGCCCATTGTCTCTTATCCTACTGCCATCCACTGTTGCACAGAGCCTGGCTCCATCTTCTCAATGACCTCACAGGTATGAGAAGGCTGCTCTGAGGTCCCCTAAAACTTGCCCTTCTCCAGGCTGAAGGAGCCCCTGGTCCCTGAGCCTCTCCTCACAGGGCAGGTGCTCCAGCCCTGAGCATTGTGGTGACCCTCCGCTGGACTCGCTCTAGTTTGGTGGAATCTGTCTTGTACTGGGGAGCCCCAAACCAGAGGATGCAGTGTCTTGATGTGGTCTAAGAAGTGCTGAGTCAAGGGGGACGCTGCCTTCCCTCCTTCTCCTGGTTGTGCCCCTGCTCATACAGCCAGGGAGACCATTGGTCTTTGCCGCTGCCAGGGCCCCAGCTGGCTCCTGCGCAGCTCGCTGTCCCCCAGGGCCCCCAGGGCATTTCCACAGAGCTGCTCCCAGGCGGTCCGTGCCCAGCCTGGACTGCTGCCAGGGGCTCTGCCTTCCCAAGGATGGGGCTGGGCAATTGTCCAGGATTAACTACACGAGGCCCATTCCTCCAGCCTGTCTTGGTCCCTCTGGATGGCAGCCCTGCTCTTGAGCAGATTCACTGGTCCCCCCCACACCCTAGTTTGGCGTCACCAGCAAATCTAAGGAGCAAGTGCTCCCTCACCTCCTCTAGGGCACTGGTAAAGATGTTAAGCAGGACAGGTCTCTGGATAGACCCCTGCAGTACTCCATGTTACCAGTTTCCAGCTAGAGTACAATCCGTTAACCACTACCCTCTGCACCTAGTCACCTAAGTAGCTGTTCACCCATAACATTTTATCTGACAATTTTCTGGTTTGTTATTGGTTAAATCTGAATACTCCAGATTCTCTTATATCTTCCACAAATCCCAGGTTTAGCAATCTTTAGAAAACCTTGCCAGTTCTTCATTCTGGAAGAAACAAACAAACAAACAAACAACAAATTTTAATTATAATACAACACTTACATCCCTCCTGAAGAACTACATATCCGGAAGCAAAATTCGGAGAAATCAAAACCAAAGTCTCTACCCTAAACAGGTTTATTGCAGAAAATGGAAACACTACAGAAGTAGTACAGCTACTGCTTTGGTACTGATAACTAATTTATGTGAACCATATTCATGTACTCTTAACACATTTCCATCACAAAACCCTGGTACATATAGCAGTCCAAATAATATCATGAGAAGAAATTAAAGCATATGGCTTCCATAAGCCTGGGTTTCTGCTTCTGAAAGAGGGCTCTCAAACTGGCATTTCACCACGGTTAGAGAAGAGCAAAAAGCCTTTTGGAAAGTTTAATCCTTGCAAGGTTTCTTTTTAAAGCTAGTAGCTGCGGAAATTGCTTTGAGATATGTTAGGGCCCTCCCTATTTCAGCATATACATATTTTCTAAGTGTAAGGCCATAAATTGAAATTTTGTATACTGTACACAGTATGTACATGTATGTGCTCTAGCATATTTATATATTAAGAAAGTACTTTAGTCATCGTGTTATGTTTATATTAATCTGCCAATCAGTATGTTTCTACTGACAGACATATGTCTTTTAAGCACATTAAGTTTTTAAATTCTGTGTGACTTCAACCACTCCCCCTGTTAAGTATTTTTTTTAATAGTAAAATTAACTTATAGTGAATAGTAAAAGTCCTAGAGAGGCACTGTCTTGAAATTCCTGCACAGATCAGCAGGATCTTAATACTGGCTGTATCTGCAAGCTGTACAATGCACTACTGCCAATACTACAACCTACAGAACCATTGTGAGGAGGACAACGAAATATAGAATATAGTTTAAAAAAATCTATAAACAGTATGGGAATAAGTGTAGGATGTAACAGCAATCTGTTATTTTTGGTCATAGGTAATACTGGAGAGAGGTCAGATTATATTATCTGATTTTTTAAAAAGCTTGACAATATAGTGAAAACACAGGGCAGGGCACCAAATACACTGCTTCACCAATACACTATGCCTTCATCTGGTTTTAAGTTCACAAGAAAATCAGGTGAAGTAATAAGTAAATCCCTGTACCCCAGATTTCAATATCATGCATGCTCCTCAGAGAGGTCTCTGTTCCTTGCATTTAAAGAAATCAGTGAAAAATTTTCTAATGTTACAAAGACTTACTTACAGACATGGTAAATATTATCGACATTACGTTCTGTTCATTGCCAGTAGTAGTAAGTTGTAGCAGTAAATAATCTCCTAAATCAGTTTCATTGAATAACAGATTTTGTTGCAAGACACCTTAGGTTCAATACAGAATGATATTTCCAGTGTTATAGCTATTGATATGAGTCAAAGTTAGTATTGAAATCAAAAATAATATTTTAAGCCACCTCTCTCTGCTGAAGTGCATGTTTAAACTTGGGTACTCTTTGCTACAAGAAATGAAATTTCCACAAGCAGCATGTGGAAGTCTTAAGTCTTCAGCAAAAAAGTGAAATCTAGGCAACCAAGGGAGGGAAAAATCTCTGCCTGAAGATTAACAGAAACAGCCAATGAGAACTTTCATTTCTATCCAGTTCTGCTGCATTATATTGTACTGGTTAGATCTCCAGTGACAACAATAAGAAACTCCGTCTGCACACTGACTCCTACCCTGATGACATGAACTTAATTTTAGCTCCAGACACAGAGAAAAAGCAATAGCTGTTTAGGGGACCTTGATGTTCTTTAAAGAAGAGTATAAGGGAGATGAGGGCATGAGTAACCTTTGCCGAGGAATGAGAAAGAGAGGCAGCAGGAAGAAGTACAAGACGTAAGAAACAAGAAAGGTGCTGATATGAGTCAAGACCTACCACTGTGCCGGAGTGGGCTTCTGCTTTCACATCTCAGTATCATTGGAGAAAGAATACTGAACGACCAAATCTCCCAGTACCTACAGTTGATGCCCTCCTCGTTTTCAATGTCTATATCTATAAATGCTCAAATCGTGTTTGAGCCTCTCCCATTTAAGCTGTTCATTAGGGTGACTACAGGTGTTTGATGAATGTTTATTTACAACTGAATAGCAGCCTTTGCCTGTCTCAGGTGTCTACTTGATCTTTCAACAAGTGATCACATTATGAAACAGTTGGCGGCTTCTCGTGCATGCATGTTTGTGATGCCTCCAGCTCTGTCTTCAAATACCTGCTGTTCCTTTAACAGAGAGTTTGTTGTCCTGCAACCTGTGAGACCTCTGACTGCTAGAGCACTTCAGTGCCTTATGATCATAACACATATATCCCTGAATGGTTTGGGAGTTATTCCAAAGGTCAGATGACTTGCAGATAAAGAATATCAGTCGGATGTACAGGATGACAACTTCTTCACAGATGTAGAAATGAGAGGAGGGAGTTTAGAGCCAATCTTTAAAGAAATAAAGGACTCCTCCTTCCCCCCCACCCCGAGACTGGAAAAGGAAGAGCCCTTGAACATGGCAAGCAACCAAAGACTGCATTTCTCAAGAAGAATTTCTCTTCAAATCATGGCAGGCACAGTGTCTGCTGCATCAGACACTTAAAAAAGACCATGGATGAGCTATAACACATCTTCTAGAAACAATATAAGGAAAGCTTTTTGTTTCTTGTGGGATATAAGTTTATGCACTTGTACTAGTTATTAGCTACTTCTTTGAAACAAGAAATGATATCATTAGAATTAGTTTCTGGAAACATCTGTGAAAAGCTGGAGCTCAAAGGCTGAATTGTTTTGGATTCTTAAATATCTTGAACTGTTCCATTTGTATTTTGCACTATCCAAGATTATGAATGTCTGTTGCTGCTTTCTCACATCTTGTATACTAGATGTCGAGATACAGAAAATATAAAAATCCTTATGTAACAAAGGGAGTAGTTCTTTTGTTAGATCATTTTGCTTAAAGAAAGGGTTTTCTAGGAAAAGGGGAAAAGATCCCCAAAGGTAGATCAGATGTAGCAATATTGTCTAGTGTTTTTCAAGGCCACAGAAAGGCATTGCTGTTATGCCAAGGCTGGTAAGCCTGCTTCTACTTCTACTCCTGGAGCATGGCTCATCCAGCCAGTCCAAGGAGAGCATTGCTGCTCTTAGTTTTCTAGGAAGAAAACTGCTCTGAAGAGCTGCTCTCCTTCAATACTATGCAGCTCTCACATTTCCTCACTGAAATGTATAGGCTACTAAGGAGGCTTCTTTTGCTTCAGAAATAAACAAAGTCATGAAGGATATATTTGGCATTTCTTCTTAAAGCAATCATGTAAATTTAATATTTTCAGCAGACAAACCCACTGAAAACAGGAGGTTTGCATGCCTAAGTGCAAGACTTGGTTTATAGGTCTAATGTCTTTCCACACTGAGAATAATTATATGACTTCAAACATAAATATGAATACCAGTAAATGATGCCCAGGGCCTCTCTAGTTCTTAAGTTTTTAGAATTTACTTTATAAAACATAAAGGGAAAATAGTTCCAATCAGTTGTTAGTTAACTATCTTCCGTTAGGCTATTCTAGTCCTACGGAAGAAGTACCACATACACAAAAAAAAAATTTAAATCCCCAAATATATACAAGAGACACTGATCCCAAGTCTTGCAACAACAAAGCACAGAAAGCATATGGCTAAGAAGAGATATGAGCCATATCTAATGCACTAGCGCTTCCAAAGAGCCATCACTGAAGTGTGAACGCTCTTGTCTATTTTAGTTCTAGCTCTGCAACTCTCGTACGTGCAGCTACAGTACCTTATTTTAAAGCAGAGGGGTAAGGGAGAGGGGAGCAAGACTGGTTTTCTCTGAATGCCTCATGACCTGCTGAAGTACCCTGAGCACAAAGGAGATTCTTCTTGCAGAACTCCTTATGTCCTTCATTCAATAACCAAGTTATTTGAATCACCAATGTACCCCCACAAGAAAGGATCTTGTGCTGAACTCTGAGCACATAATGGCATCTAGCAGTACCTGTTGATTCCTTATACTGAGCTAGGTAAATATCTAATGTGGAATTAGATGACTCCCTGGAGGCGTTTACATTCCTTACACAGTAGAGGAACAGAGAAAAATGACCTAGTTTAGGAAGTACAAGTGTTAGGGAGGTCATACCTTCTTGCAAGGAAAAATCCAAGCCCTAACCCTTCATTTCCAACGAGAGAACAATTTCGAATAATAGCAACCCAATTGCCCCTCACACTGAATAGATGCATGTTTCGATGCATGGTAAGTTAAATCTTAATATGCCTAGCTCTGTTTCCGAATCATATTGAAGATGTTGCAAAACATGAGAATACTATATATTTTCTGTCCAAGGAACCATCTAACCTAGTATACTTTTGCCAGAAATGGATACCTAGGAAAGAGTATAAAAGTGTAACTATAGATGATATTTTCCCTAAGTAACTTCCAGTCCCAAAGTACAACTGGTTCATGCATAGGTCGGGTGTGATTTCTCTGCTTTTTCCATGCTTCCACAGCTTTGTTTTCCATTTGTCTATCACTTCTCCCACACGTCTCTGAAAGAGCGTGGAATTTTAGCAGCCATAACAGCTGTAAGCAAGGAGTCCCCCAACCCACACTGCATGGAAAAACAAAACAAAAACAAAAAACCAACCAAGTAAAAACCCTGGCAATTTTTTCTGAGTGTATCTTCTTTTAAATTCATTTGATGCCCCTTAGATCTTTCTTACACTGAAGACTGTCAGCAATCCTTACCCAGAGTCTCCATTTGTCTCCTGATTCTCTTTACCAATATTCATGTCAAATTTAATCTTTCAAATAATTTTTTGTTCATTTGTTTGAGAGGAGGCTATCGGCCAATTTATAGCACTGACACAGCTCTCCAAGTGAAAAAAAAAAGCATTTCTCCAGAAGGTACAGAAATAAACACTTAGCATAAGTGGGCTGTTATACACATACCCTTTTCCAAAAATTGGAAAAACTGAAATTTTACCTTTGATACGTGAGAGCCTGAGGATGAATGCCTAAGTGTTCATTTACAGAAAAGAGAGTGGTACAAGGCTACTACTGTGGCAGTTACAGCTGTTTTTCACTTTTCAAGGTTTCTGTAAGAGGAAGGTCAAACAATAGTTTTCAGCTTACTTGAGACACACCATCCTATGGCAACTTTTATTGCACTGGTTTTGTAGCACCTGTCTTTAACTACATTAAAAAAAATGTATGCGAGTTACTTGCATCTTCACAATAAACAAGAAATATATACATTTTATACTAGTATGTTGCAACACATTTAAATTTGAAGTTCTCCCTAGACTTAAATCCAGAAGTCTTGAAGAAGTCAGTACCAGCAAGATCTAAATATGGTAAAGACATATCACAAGTTCTCTATATGAAGTAAATTAAATTAGTGTCCACAGTAGTTTGCTTAAGAATTCAAACAGTAAAAATGAATGTTTGTGCAAAGATGTTATAGTTATTTTCTGAATAATTTTGACATTCAGTAGTTTGATTGCTGTCCTGCGATGCTGCTGTGCTTGTTGCTGTATTACCACAGAACAACAGCAACAAGTTGCTTGGCTCAGAGCCCTTATAATCACTCGCTGTGATCTTGCATCTGTTCTGTACATACGGACAAATCCTAAAACGTAATTAAATCAGTTTTAAAACCTCTCCGAGTCCACTGTGATCAGCGTTTAATCCTTTAGTGTTATAAACAGCCAGATTTCTCCTTTGCCACCTTAGAGATTTCATTTGGGGGTTCTGTTTCTACCTTTTCAGCTTTTTCCACAAAACAAGAGATAGGCCATCTATAAATGCACTGAAGGGAAAACTCTATAGCCCTAAAGTATACTAATTTCCCCTCACAAATGTTTATTTCTAAGTTAAAAGCCCAATCCCGTTCTCATTGAGCAGTTTAACTGAACTCTAAATAGATTATAAAGTTCAACATCAAATACACTTAAGTTGATGGCAGGCTTCAGTGTTTTCCTTTCTGTTCCTGGTCTGCCATAGGGATCTCATGGCTGTTTCTCTTATCCACCCTTAGTGTGCTTTCCTAAACAATGAATCAATAAACTTGTCTACACAAAGCATGCTTGGCACATACCGTATTTATTTATTTAAAAATTTGCTCAGTAGGGCAGGCTCAAGAAATATACATCTCATTCGCAAGAAGGCCTCAGGAGACAGCAGTCCATGCCGTTGTACCCTAGAGTACTTGACTGTAAGAAAAATAATATAATGCAGGACGCTCATACTGTGGCAGAGGACCATTTTCAACTTTCAGATAAATTTATACCAATAGGAACTAAACTCATTTTCCAAGGATGTAAGTGAGCCAGTGTTTCTGGCTGTGGTGTTGACTAGACCATAACCTGCATGCACGGGTGTGAGCTTTGTCCTCTTGTGGGTAGGAAGGCTGAGAGGAGAGGGGTGGATCCTGTCTCTTTGCCCCACTGCTAGCTAGCAATGTTTTTGTTTGTATTCTCTTACAGGCTTAGGTTTTGTAGTAAACCCTTGGACGATCTGCCATGGCTCTTTCACGGCTAAGAAAAAACAATGTCTCCATGGCAATGTATACTTTCTGTACAATCCCTGCTCTGACTGTGATATGTCTGTCATATTCTTGGATGAGAAGAACTAATTGCAAAAGCAGAGAACAGGTAGACTATCAAGTCTTCCTATTTGTCAGGTAGGAATTTTATTTGACTATTTTGAGGTTTTACAAGATGTATGCAAGACTAGTTTTGAAAATTTGTGTTCAAGGCAGTTGTATCTTGTAACATATGGGATTTGTTGGTATTATTTCTTCTTTATTCTAATCATAACAATCAATTATTTCCATGAAGGACATTAACTGCAATTTGGGGGTATTTAAGTTTAATGGTAACTTCATTGACAGGTTCATGAGGAAGGTTACATTCTACTTTTTCTTATCAGTACAGCGGTAAATAATTTGCAATTTAGAATGTACAAACTGGGAGCTGCTTCATATGTTTTATGCAGTAAGAGAAAATTATTTGCAGATTTTAATTTATTAATTTTTATTTTCCAGAGCCAATCTAGAAAAGAAAAAAAAAAAACAAAAAATGCCACAATGGAATGCATACTCCACAATCAGCACAGCATCTTTCAAAACAATAAAAACTACTAGTACTTAATTTTTTTTCCCCCAAATATTGCAGGTGATACAAAACTGTTTTCCCCAGGCACTGTATTCTATGGAGCTACCAGGATAAGACTACCCAGAAGTTTCACCCTGAAGCACTGAGAGTTCAGTAAAAAGTTAAGATTTTGGAAGATACTTACGTCCTACTGTACAAGAATATTTTGACAGCTGGTCACTAAAAGATTTCTTCATTTCTGTCAAGTGTCTCCATTATTTCTCTTGAGAGTGTTTTGTTAAAATAACAGTGTTAAAACAATAAGCAAAATTTGGTGATTGACTGGCAATTGACCATATCAGAGTAGTAAACTAAAAAATGGAATTCTGTGCTCTTGGCAGACAATAAGCTTCATTTCCCTGATTTTGATTCAGGATCAAGAAGTAGGTACCCTTTCCATATCGTCAGCAGAAAGTTAGCATGGCTGCTGAAAATTGCTTTAGTCTGTTCAGCAAACTTGAAGGTAAATTTAGTAAGCAGAGATCTGTAATTCTTCTTCTATACCCCTTTCACAACATTAACCATATGCAAATGGTTCCAGTTCCTTCTCTGCAATGCAGGTCCAGCTTGGAGTCTGCTTGGAAAAGCAAAACGTCTTAAAATACAATATTTGGTAAGATGAAGCAACTTCAATGGTTGAATTTGAGGTGAGATCGAGACTACTCATTTTGGTGCCTGAGCTGAGGCAGACTGAAATGCCCAGCTACCAGAAAATAATTCACACTTCTCATTCTCCAGTGAGAACATAGGTCAGAGCACCTAAATATCCATTAAGAGCCTAAGTTACCTAACAACACTACTTTCTTCTTTTAAACAAAAAGAAGAAAAAGGAATCTCAAGTGCAAGGAGTCACATGCTTACGATCCAGTGTGATGCCATAGCATTTCTCATCAGCAAGCTGTAGTCAGGTCTCTCAGTAACTCTTTAGAATTCAACAGATCTACAGAGCTTTTGGTAGTTTAAATGAAAAGACTTTGGCCTTGAAGGCCTGACATTTCATCATCATCACTTCTCTTACTAAAGGCCTGATCATACTTGCTGAGAAGTGTGCCACAAGCAGAAAAGACTGTCTGAAGAACACAGATGAGAGGAAATAAGAAAAAAATAAAATAAATCATGAGTGGTACCAGCTGCTGACAGTTAGTATAACAGATCACTGGGGATGTCAAAATGCATGCAACAACAAAATATTTCCTGTAGGCACTCTGTCAAGAAAAAACAATGGCAGACAATAAGACAAAGTGAAAAACTGAACCGAGGGAGTGTCAAATTAGATCAGCTTAAACACATCTACATGTCACCCACTAAGCAGGTGAAGACATTAAGCCATAACATGCATTGATTAAAAATATTGCATGAGATGTCTTTCTGAAGGGGAAAAAAATTCAGATATATGCAACAGCATGAGCCAGCGTCTTGTCATGTATAGTAAAAATCCCATTTAAGCCACAAAGTCTTAGGATTTACTTGATATTTGGCAGGTGAATCAGAGTGAATTTCCTCCTAAGAGGAGACGCTAAGCCAGGTCTTTCTCATCTGAGTCAACAAAATGAAGCTCACTTAAGTCTACTTGTTTCAAAGAAAGAGCACAGAAAGCAAATAAGCCATCACAGTTAGGCTGAGGGTAGCAATAGTTAAAAGCAGCTCAAAGACTCACCACCACCATGAACCACGTTGTGGTAATGCCAGTAAGCAGTGCAGCATCAAAACAACCCAGGATGAGGGCCACAGCAAGGTCCTCCCTCTCCAGACACGCTCCATTGATGGCCTCTCCTTCTTGTTAATGGCTGAGTAGCAGCATGTGACTCGAGCATGTTTGCCTGATTCTACATCCCTTTCACCACTGCTGGTATTACCCTTGCTCCTCTCTCTCTGGGGTCAGCAGTATGCACCTGTTTCATGAATATGCATGAAGACATTAAAATAGGTGTTGATCCTCAGCTGAGTAGGTATAAAGATCACAGGGAGACTAACTTCAGGAGATAGGCAGGAAAGAAGGTTTTTGAATATCACTGTTCATATAAAGAGGGAATCTGTTGAATGAAACTGCCGTACTTCCTTAGGACTTCTAGCTTTTGAGTTTTTGCACTGTGTAACAAAGAGATGAAGCAGCAATCAATATCAAACTCTTATTAGCTATCAACACTCCTGATTGCAAGGAAAGACACCTTCTCCTTTGTTTAAGAACACCTAAACAGAAAATATCTAATATAAGGCTTACACAGAAATCAACAAGTGTGAGGGCATTGATCGGGTCTCTATGAGGCTGAAATTACAGCTGACTACTCTGTTGCTTTGTGGATACTGTGGTGGTGTTTACAATAAAGTTTACAAACAGTTTTTCATTCAATGAAGAAGGTTTGCTAGGGCACACTCGTACAGCTCTGTTCGCTTCTTGTCCATGCAGTGTGTGGATGTAGCACAAGATTTCATAAGATTTTCATAAGAACACTTAAAATTGTTTTAATAATATTTTAATACTATTTAGTACTATCTTAATAGAATAAATCATTATGAATGTCAGCCTCAAGATTACTGAATGTAGTGTTTGCACTTTGTTATAGTAGTCAGTTTGCCCAGAAGTCTTCGTGGGATGTGAGTGTAAAGATGAAACATTAGAAGTTCCTTTTTTTGTTTGCTTGTTTCCACTGGAAAAAAATAGAATACTAATGTCATCGTTCTAAGTTTCTAAATTGTTTTTCACATTATGATAATTGTAAAGATGCAAATACAAATAAAACAAACTTTTAAAGAGAACAATTTAGAATTTATTGCTATTATTTCTTTAAAACTGAATTATTTAACTTTTACATAAGTTAAAGTAATGCTTAATGTATTGATCTAATTGATATATTAAAGCTGAACATTACATTAGGACCACTTTCATGGCTATTACAGTAAAAAAAAGTAGGTTGAGTTTGTATTAAAAACACTTGTTTACTCAAAAGTTATTGTTTAATGCAAATTATTGCATTGTAAAAGTGGTATGATAAGGTCACTTTTCTAATTTTAGCATAATTAAAACATGAAATTCTCCATTCCTCTACTTTAAATTAAAATAATGTTTTCCATAAATAAAGCATGGCTTATTCTTTCTATGTGTAGATGTATAAAACTACGTGATAATGTTATAAGGAAGGCCCCACAGAGAGAGTAATTCAAGGATTAATGACACAATTAAAAACTGAGCATTGCAAATTTAGCCCTTAGCACAGAGCTTTTGGTTAGAAGCATTAAGCTGTACAATTTTACAATAGAAATGGTTTTTCATATGTATCAGGCAGTTTAAAATGAAATTGTGTTGCTGAACTGAAAACAAGCAGATAAGGCGTTCAAATAACTACAAAGAAATATTTTCACTGGTGGAGAGTTCTGGACCAGCTAAAAAAGAATTGTAAAAGTGCATGCAACCACAAGCATTTTTAGGAAGATGGAGATGAAGAGTAGGGGAAAAGACCTCCTTATATAGCCAACATATAAACACTACTATTTCCATTGTTTTCTTTGAATGCACTATTTTTTCAACTTATTTAAGATGAAACTCCAGATTAGACTATTCTAACAACAAAGTCAAAGTTAATTAGTCTTAACTAACAGCCAAGTTGTAAACTACTTGAGGTCAACTCCACCCTCAGGAAAATGAGCATTAGTGAGACATTTTAAAGCACTGTCTGTTTTTATAAGCAGTGCAGGGAAAGGCTAAGCCAATAAAACATGATCATTCCATTCTATATTTTAATATTAGCCTCTAAAGGACAGAACACTCCTGTATGCTTTGATGACAAAACCTTGTACCAAGCTAATAACAATATGCAGGTGAAGGAAATTACTGTCATTTTACTTTGATTCTGGTCACTGAACGTAACAAGCAAACAACAGTGAAGCCCATGTCAAACAGACCGGTTAGAGGTTCCTTCATGAAATGGACAACAAAGAGAACCCCAGAGACTGGCCTGACCCTTCTCTTTTTAACCCTACATATAAATCATCAGAGTTTCAATTGATTCCTTATTTTGAAAATTTTGTATTTTATATATATGTGTGTGTGCGTGTGTGCGCGCGTGCATGTATGTATGTATGTGTGTGTGTGTGTGTGTGTGTGTGTGTGTGTGTGTGTGTGTGTGTGTGTGCATATAAATAAAATGAATCTTCGGATGTTGTTTGGAAATGCTAGGCGTGAGCAGCTGTTGTTAATTATGACTTCATTTTCTCCTCCAGACGACTTTGGTTGCATGCCATAACTGCATGGGGCATGGGGGTTTACGGCTTGAAAATAGCCTTGTCATTCTGTGAAGTCTAACAGAGCAAAGGGGGGGCTTGATAAATGATAAAAATGTTCCTTGGAAAGCTGCTTAGATCAGATTAGTTCCCAGTTGTTTGTTTTTGGAATCCCAATAGTCTTGAACAATTAAAAGGTAAATACATCAGGCCACACAATTCATGAACCATACAGAAAATATTTAACAAATATTGAATTACTCTTGAAAGCAACTCTTCCGCCCTTTATTTACATGGCCTGTTTATATGCTCTGTTTAGAATGTTAAATAAATTGAGTTAATCAAATAATTAAACTCTGATTTGGCTTGTATTCCTGATACAGTGAACATCAGACAAATGTTTAAGTACCTTGATGAACTGGGGTGTTCGGGTGTGACTGTGAAAGGTACTGCGCAGTCTGGCCGTGAGCCAGCATAGCTAACTTGCAAAGCTTTAAGCCTATGGAAGACGAATAACACGTTCTTCAGCAAGCTGTGGGTGCTTTGCTCTCTCCCCTGCCCCCCCCCCCCCCCCATTTCTTTTGCAGAATTATTAGAAGAGATTTCAACATTTTACACAACTGAGTCTTCAATACCATAGTGAAAAGTCTCGTGTGTTACTTTCCGCATAGAGTTAAAATGATAGATTAGACAAAGAGAGCTGGTCTAAGTCCAGCAGTGTTAAAATTCATGCTGGGAGTGCGGGTGGTGGGGGAGGCGGGGGGCGGGGTTATGGGATTAAGAGGGTGATGATTTGTTTTATGGCTATTTCCACTACATACTTCACTTTGCTGCCTATTAGAATAAAACAAGATTTAGTGTAATGAAAGCATCTTAATGTTCAACTTTTTTTTTTCCATTTCCACAAGTCCCACTGTTTTGTTTACACTTTCTATTGCCCTTTTCTAGAGAAAGGGATTACTATTTAAATGGAATTATTGAAATTAAGAACAGTGAGATATTTTGACCCAGATCTCAATTTATTGAAGAATGATGCTGCACAGACTGCGATGAGGAAATGCATCAGGAAAATCCTGCTAATTTGCTGCTGTAAAGTGCAGCAGCAACAGGACACTTTTAGCTAGTGTTCAATGTAATTGTGAGAGTGATGGGACTCAAACTGCCCTCCATGTGAAATTTATCCTTCATCCAATCAGCAGAAACAACTAATGCACTGGAAGGTGTATTATATCCCATCTACTTCCCAATAAAGTCAGTGGTGTCCAATCAGACACCTATTGTTACTAGAGAATCTGAAATTGATACAATCACCACATTGATCTACAGCTGTGTCTGTCATTTACTTGCTGCCTCCTCCTCCTCCCTTCCAACATGCAACCATTTTAGAGCAGGATCCTCAGGCACAAAGTTTCAGAACATACTAATTATCAGATTTGTTAGCAAGAGAGGGCTAAATAAAGCCAGTTTACTCTGCACAACTCCAGACGTGGGCTACTGGTTTATAAAGCTGCATGGAATAGTGGCAGGTATGACGCTTTGCAGCTCACCAAGATGAACATGAAAACACATGTGTGCTCTGCGCTGTCACACTGGGTTTGGAAGCACAGCTGGAAGACCAGGATGATTGTTTCATTTTATACATGATCGGCTCCCAAACCCTCTGGAGAATCATCTATTGATGAACTGTTAGTAAATTGTCTGGACTGGGAAAGAAAGTAAGGGAAAAGAACAAAAAGACTTAAATATCATCCTTTTGCTCATGCGCTCATGAGGATGGATAGATGTGGGACTGCATTTCTTTTGTTCAGTCCGATTACAAAGCAAACTACATCGCTTACTGGTCAGGTTCACTTTTCTCATTACCGGACAGGCTGATACAGGGCCAGAGGACACACATGTAGCAGTTTTTGACTTATTTTTCCACTAGAATCTTTAAACATTGGATTAAACTCTTAATCTGGAATAAAGTGTTAATCTGAATAATACTACTTGAGTTTTAAGATTTTTTCAGCGCTTACGACTGCTAGCAACAGCTATCATCATGAATTTTTTTTTAAACCTAAAAACATCAGCAATCATTTTGTAAGCATTATCTTTGGCAAGTTCCTCTTTTTTGGGGGGGGATTATTGACCTCAGTTTAGTTATTGAATGCAAAAACCTCAAGCAGAGTTGGTTATTACACAAAATACACAAGCAAATGATGCTGTCTCCTACTATGACCTCATCATATGCCCTGAATTAAGATCATATTATCATTGTCAGTACTTGGAAGCAAGTTTCCCAAAGAAATATAGCCACATATAGCAATATTAACAATTCTATAGGGATCACATGTCTCCATTAGAGACATATTCATACTGATATAACAACTAAATTGATCTACACCTCTTTCCCTTGAAGATGTTAATGTTTAATATGTTAAAGATAAAATTCAGCTTGAGCGTTAACTGCTATGGTCCCACAGGCTTGCAGCAGTACCAAACACCTGTGGCTAAAAAATACTACTGTCGTTTCTTTCTACTTCCATCGTGTTGTTTTTAACAGAGCAGAAAGGAGGAGGGGGTGAGGGGGAACAGAAAGATTAAAGGAATAGATGGAAGCACAATCAAATACATCGTTTCCAAACTGAAAGTCACCTGAAGTCTTTAACTCCTTATATATTCCAAGTCCAATACATACAGGAAAAGTTAAAACTCACAGAAATTAACATTCACAAAAAACAAGCTTTCTAGTCTCATTTAAGCTTAGATGCTGATTACTAAGTGTATGAATGACTGCTAACACTTACTTGGGTCATATTAAATAAAAGACTTCTAACTCATTCAAGCAATTTTGTTTTAGGTTCAGGGTCCTGACAGAGTTAGAAAGAAGCAACACCATGAGTTCTTCATTCCTTTCCCCCCTCAATTCTTGTAAAGCATCCTAAAAAAAGCTTTTGTTTTCAGCTGACATTCTTTTTCCTGGATGGAAAGGAAGGATTCAGAATAAACCCTGTTCAAAAGGATGATGGAAAGTGCGTGGAAAAAAAGAAAGAAAGAATAAAAGAAAAAGGAAGAGAAGTAAAGCGCTATTAACCTGGAGATGAGAGAAGCATCATCTCTTTTTCCATACACATTCTGATTCTGTCAAGGCAAGCAGCCAGATTAGTGAAAATGGGAAAGTGAATTTAAATCAGATAGAAAAATCAGCGCAACAATTTTTCCCCCTTATCTGGAGTATGGCACTGACTATTAATGTTTCAGAAATATATTATTTGCCTTTTCATCAATTCACACATCATTTTGTCCCTGCATAATTTATAACAAAAAGGAAAAAGAGTGTAGCTATTTTACTAAAACTGTGTTGTCCAAGTGAGTACCACAGGTACAAAATGTTTCCTTTTTTTCCTCCTGTTGTTTCAACGCTACCTAATGACTGAAAACTGAATACCAAGGACAATCATGAGCACTTAGGGCCCAATTCATAAAAAATGCTGTAAGCCATTTATGCACAAATGTTGCTACTTTCATATGGAAACAAGCTACATAAAGAATTCCCCTTTGTGATTCACCAGCCGCCTTTACGTTAACATATTTTTCCTCAGTGGTGTACATGAACAGTGCACAATTCCACAGAGGGGACAAGGGCAAAAGCAAAAGCATTTTCATTGTTTTTTTACAGAAAAATCTTAACAAGCTTGATGTTTCTCTGCCTTTTTTCCTCCTCCAGTGAACCAGGTCAAGTCTGACTCTCCTTGTAGGTAACTCTCATTTCTGGAAGATTATGTACTTTTTATACTGGTAGATTTTTATCAGTATCATTTACGCTAGCAGATAATCTGTCCTAATATTCTTAAAGAAAACACCGAAGGGAAGAGAATATTTTAATTTTTAATCACTTCACCGTCCATTTTTAATCTGATTTCCTCAAGTATCCTTACAAATCAAGCCATGTTTATTTGAAATACTGGCTAACTGTCTAAAGTGGTTTTAGTTGCAGATAGATAGAAGTATTACAGTTTTGCAAGGTTTGTGAAACCAGAGGTACGCTCACACTGCAGAAATGGCACCCCTATTAGGCAGCAGAAAATCCACCTACAAGCTCAACCTAAAGGCACAAAGCCATGCGACATTGGGTTTCATTTGTTCCCTGGTTATGATTTTTTTTTCTTCCTCAAGATGATAAAGCTATAGATTGCACCTCCCTCCCACCCTGCCCCCCACCATGATTTTTCATTGGCGCTGCACTTTATCTTAGAAATTAATGAATTATACCCTTTTAGAAAACAAAGGCACATGTTGCTTGCTCTTCTATAATATATGACAGGGAAAATAATAAAGGCAGTGAGAAGCATTAGGCACATCCGGAGCTAGGATATCTCTCTAAAGACAACTTGCAAAATGAGGTTTTGGGGCAGAGTGCTGCTTCAAAAGAGATTGGCCCTGTAACAAGTATTGATTTTCTTTTTTGGTGCCTTGTTTCTCCAGGATTCAGTGAGCACGTACACAAGTATTGCATCAAAGCAAAAATAGCTATCGAAATTTTCTCCTCCTAAAGGGGAAAATTCACAGAATCGCGAATTTTGGTTAATGAGACAGATCAAAAGGTTTAAGTAAGAGTGTGTATATGTGTGTGTGTGTATGTGTGTGTATGTATATGTTTCATGATGATGAAAGCAAGTCATAGACCAAGCAATTAGAACAATGTAAGCTGGAAGGCAGCACTGCAAGCTTTTTTCATACTGGATAGGCCTCCACAGCAAAATGAGGAGGTAGCTTATCCTCATTGTCACAGCAAACATGTCTTAACACTCATGCCATTGCACTTCAAAGCTTTTCATGTCTTTTGCCTTACAGCTCTTTCATTTAAAATGCCTAAACAGAGTTGGGGACAGGACTGGAACTAAGATTCTCCCCTCCATTCTGAAATGCATAAACCATTAGGCTACATAATAGGGTATGCATTTTGGTTGTCTATTATAGCAAACATTACACTGTTACACTGTTCTTTGCTGTTCATAGCTTTGGTATGAGAGAGAGTAATTCACCCACAGCATAGCCAATAGCTTACTAACCATGGCACTTTTCATGTCTTTTTAGCTAGAGGCAATGTTTTAATGCGTCCTTCCTTTCCTAATCATTCTTCATAGAATGTATTTTTAACCTGGGTATTTAATTGCTTAAAATGTATCCCTTGATGACCTTCCAGCCTGCCACCAGCACAATGATCTGGCAGAATACAACACCTCTGACTGGTCTATAGCTTATAGTGTCAATGCTGTCATTCTCTTAATGGGCAGAGAAACTTAGCAGCGAGAAGACTGGCAAAGGTTCACTTTGCCAGTCACAATTCACATTCTAGTCAGAGTTTTCATTTTATATTTCCCTAAGAGCTGTTCACTTGTAACCTGAAGCAGAACTTAGGCTACATTTACACTAGGAAATTAAGCAAGCCCAGGAATATTGCAGGTAATGCAGAGAAGGGCCCACATCTATGTTAGCAAGCTCTTCTAGTCACTAAAATGAGATAACCCCATAAAACACAATAATCGAGATGGGTTCTCAAGTAGTCTAACATGTATCTGCATGGATACTGCCCTTGGAGAGGGCCAACTGGCCAAGGCCAATAGTATACTGGGAACCTCTCTAAGAGTTCTGAAATGCAGATGCTTACGGTCCAGTGCCCAGGGCGTCCTCAGACGTTCTTTAACTTACTTGTTCTGGTGCAGTCTTAAGGGCTAACTGAGCAAATGTCATCACTTCAGCTGAAGCTACTGCTAGAAAGCTTGTTGTATATTACTACCTATGCTTATAGTATTGAAGTAGAATTCTAACAACTGAAATTGCTTATTTTTAAACAGAAAGCACAAGTAGGCACAGGCATCATTTTGTTTATCGAAGCAGCAACTTCTTTGGCATGTGCATATTTATTTTGAAATCTCTACAAAACAAACTGTTGAAACTGATTTTCTGAAGTGAGTCTTCAGAAAATTTCATGTGTTTTATTTTGAATATATATCAGCATTATAAAGTTCAAAAAGCATCAGTTAGTTTGCACAGGGAGCTTAAAAACAAATCTATTGGAAGGAGAACCCTGTTCCCATGAAAGGGAACCAATACTTAACATCCTTTGAAAATGCCTGGTACTTCATATTTACATAGATTATGCTCTGCTGAAAACTACATCCCTTTTGCCTTCAAGTCAGATGAAAATGTCCTCAACTTTAAATGAAGGCACTGGAGCCTGAACACTCCAGTATTTCCAGTATATACACACACACTCACCTGTATATGCCCAAGAGATAGACACACTATTGATGTTTTAATTTATTGCATATTCATTACTTCTGTCAAAGACATTTTTGGTATAATGAATAATCTGGAAAATGAACATACTTCCCACAAAATAAGTCAAGAAAACAGGGAGGTGGGGGGGGGGGGAAGGAAGAGGAGGAGGAGGAAACGCTTAGCTATGCCTGTCTTGATTCTACATTAAACTGCTCTTCTTTAAGGTCATATATCAAATCCATTCTTCTGTAGTGGCAAGGAAAGTTAACAGCTTATATAATTATTGTCTATGTGTGCTTATATGTATAAAAGTATATGTATATCATTTAAATTTCACTCTACATGAATAAAGATTTCAGTTCAAAATTAGATGCCTAAGCTTCATTGTCTTTTTGCAAAATGCTTTTTATGTGAACTCCTGATGCAGCTGTGATTAATTTTCCAGCAGAACTGTCTTAAACCCTGTGGAAACTGTGAGAAGTTTATCTCATGAGAAATTTGGGTTTTAACAATAGCATCTCTCCCCTTTTCCAGTGAATTAAAAGCTCTGCAGATTACTCAGTGACATGTCACAGAGCTGAGTGATGGAAAGCTGCAGAGATTTCTGTTGTGATCCGTGAATGGACCTCGGAGGTGTGGGACCCATAGCCTTCACAGCCTCAGCCCTAGGGATAATCTGCTAAGGACATGGCATCCTGGGAAGGTTTGGTAAAAGTTTATGGAATCTAAGACCTTTGTAACCAAAAACTAACTTCTGATGAAATTTTGTTTTATTTTTGTTTTATTGTAGCTGAGTTCTACTTCCTAAAAGGCCTTTACACTGTTACGCTCCTATTTCTTTTATGCTCAGAATGCTTAATCCAAAACCGACCGAGCAGGCCGTGATCTCATCCCTTATAAAGTCAATGGACCTTGGACCTTAAGGAAACCTGGATTAGGCCTTAAACAGGCTTGTGAGTAACCAGGATTAACCATTTTATTGAGATTGCTTACACGAGATAGATGTGTATATGTGTGTGTGTGTGTGTAAACAGGACATGTTTACTTTCCAACTACACAGAGCGTTGCCTCAGAAAACAAACAATCAAGGGAAAAAACACATTGTTTTTGCTACCTAACATTTGATTTTATTTTCTGCAATTATTAATGTGCTTGTACTCTAGTGTTCTTCTGCAATGGTGGGCAGGTGGGTGGGTGAGAGAGAAAGAACATGATGTCAGTTTGTGTTTTAAACACAACTTTTTTTTCTTTTAAAATTTTATCACAAGAAACACTTTTTTGCATGATGACCGATGGCAAGGAATACTAATATTATTCTTCAAGATTTTTTAAGACCCTTTGCCCAGCCAAGGAAAAGTCTCATTGGTTCTTGGCATTTATACTTTAAAATCTTCTATCACAGATGTTTGTCAACAGGCTGTTTGGCAAAAAATCCCAATTAACTGTCTTTATCATTTGTAGAATAGTTATAACATTGCATTCTCGTGAAAAAGTCAGAGATACTGAAGGAATTAAATTTGTTTTTGCAACTTTAATATATTCATTTAACATAAACAAAGGATGGCAATGATCTCTTTCATAGGAAAGAAAAACACACGATTCTTCCCAAATCCAACTCTGTCACTGAAGACAGATGTTCCCATTACCCAGAAGCCCAATACAACCCATTGAAAGAAAGATTCTTTCAGTACTTAGCCCATAATGCTGCTTAGCTGGCTTTACTGGCACAAATCTTGCCTTAGTTTCTGTATAAGGAACTCCAACGCAAGCTCTCTCAATCGTGCAGTTCACTAACTTCTGATTTGTGAAAAGTGAAAGCAGTAATGCCAAACTTAACATGACTATAGTTGTCAAATAAAGTATCTCTTAACTCTTTAATTTGCTTTTCTACAGTGCTCGAGGCAATACTGCAAACTGGACAGTGCAGAAAGAGGGTGAAATCTGCTCAGCACATTGGGTCATATAGCAGAAAGTGACTGTGGTTCAGGGTTATAGCCCAGGACTGCAGGGTGAAGTGGGACCCTCCGAACCCGGCATGCCCTTCCTGCTGTGCCCCGACCGCTGCGCACCGCTGCTCTGCGCAGCAGCAAGGAGCTGCGTCGTGTGAGCCCGGTCACAAAGCAGGAGAGGAGCCATGGTGCTGCGTCGCACATCCGCAAGACGTAAACCTCAATAACAGGAAGGGCAAAGTGAGAAGAAATTGAGACTCATGTTAAGTGTGCTATACTGGGGAGGTCTGTGTACTGCGCTAGAAAACAATTTTCTCATATAACAATCATGACTCAGACTCACAGAAATAAGAACTAATTCCCTTATCTCACAGTTTGGTGAACAACTATTGTACCAGATATAGGGCCAGACTTGACCTTATCTTTTGAGAGTCATTTAGAGAACACGGGGGTTGTTGGCTTCAAAACTAGTTTCCACTTACAGGACTGGATACCGCAGAGCCAGCCCGCTATGCTGCTGTGTTTCCTCCCCAAGCGAGATATGATGTTAGTCATCTGCTAGTCAGCCGAATAGCAAAATGCCACATCCGTAGAAATTACCCTTCTTCTCAAAACAGAGACTTTCTTCTGCCAGCAGCCTGCCTAGAGAGAGATCGTTCTTATACTGCTCCCAAAATACTCAGTGTTGGGGAACAGTGAGAAAGTGAAAGAACTGCAAGCTCTTTCCAGAATTTCACTCTCCCTCAAGAAAGTGCATGATGGGTTAGATACAGCATGTGCTTCCAGACAGTCCTGGAGAAGAGCACATCACAGTCCAGTAACTATCTAGTACCTTGCTGTAGAGTTCTCACTAATTACATTTCTTTCTCTTACCAGCACAAATTCATAACGGACAAGAAGAATTACCTTGTCATCTTTGGTTTTCTGACTCATACTAGAGGCTAAATACTAACTAATCTGCTAAGTTAGGCATACCAGCAGTCTTTCTAAATTCATAATTGAAACTTAGCTAGGAAATATTCAAGATATTTCATTTAATCGCTTCTTGCAACAGGTGCTTTCACAATATCTGCTACATGCCATAAAAATTATCTTCATCTTCTAAACACAAGCAAACTCAAGCCTAGGCACAAATCACCTGCGGTTCATCACAATATTTATATCAGGAGCTTTACCATCATTTGAAAGCAGGTTTGTGAAAAGCTGTTAGGTACCTTTTTACTGCAAAATAATTAAGAAAAATCAGAAAATTAGAAGAAATAGTTCATTCACAAACTACAAGTTAGTTTGCAAGTTTGGAAAGACCTCTGCGATTGTTGAGTTTGAATTCTATTCTAATATCATCCACTGGAGTTTCCTAAAATAATTCTTACTTTGAATAACGTCATATTTATATAACAACAATCTTGATTAAAATACCTCCAGAGATGAAAAATAAATTAATCGCAGCCTCAATAAATGTGTCCACTAGCAAGCTCTCCTTTTACCCTCTCTCATACGCAGAGGTACCTCTTGCCCATGTACCTTACTGCTGTATTTTACCTAGTTCAAGCTCCAGTCGCAAGATAAAGATGTGACTAAAGTAAACCAGAGAGCAAACAAATAGCTTAACTCACCTCCTGCCTTGATCCATCCTTGATCCCACTGAAGAGTGCAATCAGAGACATTTACAAAAACATAGTCATCACTTTTGTTTCTTCACCATTTATTGCTAATTCTTTTCCATCAGCTATGTTGCAACTGAATAGTACACGGCTGCCTCAGCCTGGACACGGCCTCCCAGGCTGGATAGGATGTGTTGGGAGGAGGGACCATCACATCTCCTGGAAGGGCAATCACACCTCCTGGAGTGACAATCACACCTCCCTGGGCACACCTAGAGGGAAGGAAAAGTGAAGAACTTCAAGGGTGCAGGTTGGGATCACAGTAGGGGAAGGAGATTTCTGATGTGAGCAAAATCAAAGCTGGATTTTGGAAGTAAATGGAAGAAAGATAAAATATATACACAGATATATATATATATATGTATATGTTTTCCTTCTGCAACTTAGGATATCACTGAAAGTTGCTGAACTGTGAGAATAATGAGGGAAAGAACCTGCCTCCTAATAAAGAGAGAGATTAAAAAATGTTTTGAAATTCTTAATTTGTTCACTTAATAGACATGATTTTTTTGTTGCTTCAAGCATCACCTTATCTTCGAGTGTGTTTTCTAACAAAGCTTACATTCAGAGAGTCAAAATCCTCCTGGGCTCATTAGGTCTAGATAGTCTATATAGATGCAGTGCTAGACATGAAAACTGACAGGTTCTTCAGGCTCCAGAGTAGACATTAATGGTTTTCACTCTTTCTGGAGGCCAGTTCCAGGGAAATTCCTCAGGGGATATTCTAGGACCTATTCTGTTTGATGCCTTTATTAATGACATAGAGGAGGACACAGAGTGCACCTTCAAAACGTCTGTGGATAACCCTAAGCTTGGGGTGCAGGCAACACACTTCAAGGTAGGGTCACAGTCCAGAAGATTTTCATCAATTTTTCTGAAAGAATCCATCTGAATATCTTGTTAAGAATAGTTGCATTTATGCTGTTCCTACTTGTCTCCTTTATAGAGGCAGATAGAGTGCTACAGTGTTAAAAGAATAGCTGAATATTTAGTTATTTCTTATTTATAGTGCAATGAAATTGCATTTTTACAGTGACTATGTGTGTCCTGTCTAAAAATAATAGAAGGTGTCTTTGAAATGAAACAATAAATGTCTCTACAAAGAGAAAAAGTTCCTCTGGATACTTCTGCTGTTTGCTGTCTTGAGTTCAAAGAGCCTTAAGCACATGAAATCTCCCTCTTTATTTCATTCCATGTAGGTCCAGCAGTGTACTACACCAGACTCTCTGGCTTACGGTTGATTGTAGGTAGAAACTCTCAAAATATGTTCAAAAAGCCTGTGAACTATTTCTATACATAGAAATAGTTTTTTATTAAGTGTGATCACACTTTTTGTATCATTTATACTAAATACGAATTAAATCACTGTTACACTTCACACTTCTTCTTTCTATTTAAAAAGGGAAAATTTGCTTGAAGAAAATGCTAGGAAGCTGGTATTTGGCAGGAGAAGGAGGATGGGTTAAAGGAACAAGTGAAATCCATAAGTTTTCATTTCCACATCCTTTTTTTTTCTGATCTAGAGAGGAATGTGCCTGAACAAACACCATCAAAAGAAGATCCCCATTAAAGTGGGCATTTAGCTAATGCTTTAGAGATAAACGGTTGTTCACCAATGTTTAGCTTCTATTACAGTAGTTTCCCAATGATGCTGTGTGATGTGCAGGTATATATGAAGATGCAGTCTTGGCTTCAAAGAGCAAGCTAATCTAACAGAAACCAGACAAAGGATGAGAGGAATTACCACTATACTGGAAAGACAGATGATTGATGGGTCTTATTTTCATTAGTTTTTGTGTACTGTAGAATTTATTTTACTGGGCTTTTTAGAGTGAGATGTGCTTGAGCAAGGAAGGGAAACTTAGGGAACTGTATTTAGAAAAAGGCCTGGGGAGAGCATAGAAGGTAAATCTATAAGATAAAAGACTAGCAGAAAAAGTACAAAGTTGGAATTACCAGCCATGTAGAAAATAGGGTACGACTGGAAATCTAAGTGCATTGTGGACAGCCAAATTATGAAAGTTTTTTCCCAGTTGCTGTTGTTGATTACCATATGAAACAATGGAAATCCACTTGGCAGGCTGCTGAAATATGTTCCTCTGCAGCTGACAGATAAAGCAGAGCATCTGGCTTATGTCTGTATTACTGTTCATGCTCTATGGCTGAACAGAAAACACTGGAAATCAAGTATTGTCTTTCTCAGAAAATGTTATAATTGCGAAGTTTGTGTTCTGCATTGGACCCAAAACAACATACTTGATAATTGTCACGGCCAGTTGCTATAAGATAGGACAGTGAAGTCATCTTGCTAAGCAGGCATGGAAAGTTTTTCTGCAGGGCTATAGACTCATGTTTTGCCATAATCATCTAGTGTTTATGCAGCCATAGTGGATTTTATCCCATCAGGTTGAATATACATTCAAAGTTGCACAGGTCTCTTGTAAATAATGGCATGAGAACTAACTCCCCCACTAATAACAATTAGTGAGGTGATAAGAGGTTAATAACAAATGTGGATTGTATATTTCCGTCAATACACGTGATGGAATCCACATTGAAGTATTCTATCAAATTTGCTTTCATTCTGTTCTTCCAAATGCAGAATAAATAGAAAGCATGTTGTAACTATTTACAGGGAGAGTCTTTGCTGTAGATAAGATAATTTTAATTGAGATACTCATTATTAAAATGCCAATTAACCTTGATTTTCCCTCCTTTATTATTATTTAAACTAAACACAAAATAACTTTGATACAGATGTAGAACTGTAAAACATTTAATGAGGTAAATTGCTTATGGAGCGCTAGTTTAATTAGTTCAGTCATTTTCTGTCAGTTCTAATTACATAACTGAATTCTCTACATTTGGCAAATATCACATTTAGTATGAACTTTTCTTTCACGGCAATTAGCTCTATATTCAATGACCTTATTTGTGTACACTTGTGACTTAATTTATGTTTTGTAAACGGTTTTTTGATTCTAAATTCTCCATACAAGCTGCATCAGTTTCAGTTTCTTTTATCAATTCAAGATGCATTTTCAGCAATTCACTTGAAATGTATGGAACGCTTTATGTAATTAATTACCAAAGTAGCAGAGAGTTTCCATTTTCATTTCTTTTGCACCAGACTTTTAGAGAGCTGGCATAATGACACCTCTTCTAACATCAGAGTTGTTTCCCATCAAGCTCTTTCAGCACACTGGATTCAGTCAATTAAGAGCATTCAGCGTTCTGGCAGAGGAAGGTGGGATACCTATGGCACTGCTTCCAGTTGTTTCCTTTGGGATGATACAACCTCTTTGCAACTGATCATCACGTAAGTGAATAATCTCCCCATGACCATACCCTACCACTACCAACTTTCACTTTTATTGACTTAGTGGAGCACTGAAATGTCCTTTTCCTCCGCCTAAGAAAGAAAATCTTGGAAACAGGAAACTTCTCAGTGGAAAACGTCTTCTGCAAGGAGGAATAAGAGGATAATCTCATTCATTAGATCCTGCTGGTATTGTGTGGGTACCCATTCACAGTAATCTTCCATTTACTATGATTCAATGATAGTTGTTGCATCCTAACTCACTTATTACAAAACTCTGCTTATTTCAATTTAAAATATAAATGTTTTATCCAAACATCTAGATTTACCCCAGCATAATTAATCATAATCCAGTTAATCCTCAGAAGCATTATAATAAATGTCATAGAAGTTCAACTGGCAAGCGAGTCACATGTCCTTTCTGTCATTAGGAAACAGATCCTTATTCACTCTTTTTCAGTTGCTTGCTCAGTCAAGGCCAAATCAAATTTATAGTGTGAATAATATGCACCAGCTGCTGAAATCATGGATGACCAGACATCGTGATACTCTACTTCTACTTTTCAAATGTCTGCAATATAATTGTGTGACGATAGGAACTGCAAATTGGCCCCAAAAGAATTGCCTGTATTTAAATATTCTATTTTTGGTTAAATAGACCAGTTTTATTTGGTTTTTTAATTATTATTTTCCTGTGCTTTATGATAGTAGTAGTCAGAATCAGTCATTGAATCACACACTCTGAATACCTAGTGTTAGAGAAATACATGCCACAGCAACTTGTTTTAAAAAATTAACAAAGAACACCAAACAAAGGAGGAAGCTTTTTTCATTTTATATGGAGAAAAGGTATTATACTGTACTGGAAATGAAAAGAGCTCTTCTGCCTTAAATGAACCTTGCATTATCATGAATTAAAATTACATGTGTTTATCAAGAGAATTGACCTATCTATACTACAGTACTGTGACAAATATAGATAAATAGATAGAGTCATTTAATCCAGAACATGCACTGATGTGAATTTATTTTATGGGCAAAATCCAATCCCCTGTATTTGTTTGTGTATGTGTAAGCCAAGTATGAATTTGTTTTCTAATTCCTAACAGTAAATTCTCTATTAATTAATTGTTCTTGAACCTTACTGATTTGACTAAATAGAATCAAAAAGGTAACTAGTTTTGAAATGTCACATTAATAAATGCATACTAACAGCTCCTTGCTTTTGGGTGTTGAATAGGACGCAAAAATTTAAGTAGGCTCCTCATTGTAAAAAGGGACATTTATAGCACGTACACATCTAGAAATCCTTGTTCAAGATGTGGCCAGTACCTTGAAATATTTTGGTAATCACTCATCTTTCTCCTTCATTGGGCACAATTGCCTTTTACTTTGAATATGGCTTTTTAAAGTCTATAGGATTAGATGCAAATAGATATCCAACATAACAATGAGAAAAACTCTCAAACCCTAAAATAATCTTACTCTGTCATTAGAAATCCTGTCTTTGGCTTTTTAGAAACAATGTTCTTTCTTATTTCTAGACAAAACAAATAAAACTGACAATATTTCAATGAATTTTTCATATCATGATGATACATTTTTGAGCTTTACAAACAAATACAGTGCATTTGAACTGAACTTTTGATCTAATTGTTCCTATATAACTTGTATTTAACATCTTTGATCTCTGAGTTAGTGATCTAATCTGCTGTATAACTCAGCTTTTATTGATCTGTTCTCATACTGAGCAAATCAAGTCTCACTTTTATGGGAGAGATTGAAAATAGATAGTAAAACTGCCTCTGAGACAGCAGTTTAAATCTGTGCAATAACAGTGGAGGCAAGAGATAAGACTTTTATTACACTGCCAAACTTCACATGAACTCAAAGTGTCATTAAATAGGTATGTGTCATTTGCCACATATATTTATTTTACTAGATAAGTTGGTAACCACCCATTTAGATGCAATGCGGTACCATATTTTCTTTGCCACATCTTCTGGGCCACAGAATCTATTCCTGATATTCAAAGTTCATTTGAAATATCTTGTGGTATTTTGTACGTATTTCAGATTTCCTGTTCTCATGTAGTTTTTTAAGAGTTTTTGAACCTTTTGTACTTGACTGAATTCCAAAAGCAATTTTCAGTAGTTATACAGGTGGGACCATTTTTAATATGCTAGTCTGTCATGATAAAAGAAGATTAATTCTTGTATACCCAGAGCTTTTCAATTATGCTGTATAACACGTGAGTACTGTAACGCCTAGTGTTATTATATTACTAAGCAAGGAGGAAAATAAAAGCAGCGAAAGTGTTGTATCTCAGCTTGATGTTATTGAGTGTAGTTTTACATTAGAGGGTTTCCTATTGTGGTATTTTTCCCATTGTTCACTGAGAAGAAAGACCTGACGAGTACACTGAAAGTATATGGTATGTGCAATGGGTGACACTTTTCACTCCCATATACAGAACAGTGGTAAAGCAGAAAATGCCTGAAAATAGATTGCCTGATTTTTTTTTTCCTTTAATATCCTGGAGTCAGTCCAAGATTCTTGTTGGCACCTGATAATCTGCATGTCTATCAATTACACAGTTCTGGTGAACATTCTGTTCTCTTTACTCCTGAGAGAAATTATAGTGGCTTCACTGGGACTTCCTATCTGCAAGTTGAGCATTTTATATTAGGCCCATGAAATGCTGAATGCCCTGAATGCTGAATGAACATAAAGGGAAGTTATCCTCTGCTTACATTGCCTCTAACTTCTATTGTATTGTATGCATATGCACTGTACAGAGCAAGCTGAGGAGGAAACCACAGGGCAGAATAATGTAGAATTTTGTAATACTTTTCTCTACTGAAATCACTAGGGAAGAGGGAGGCCTGGGGAGAGTTTTTACTTTTGATTTTAGTGAGGTCATATGAATGAAATGTATGTTCCTGTAAAGGCATATGCATATCAGTCGGATCTATCTATCTATTATCATGCATTAGTGGCTTCATTTTCTCTGAGACAGCTGAAGGACTGGGATTTGCAAATTAGGATATGAACAATGGAGGAATATTACTCAGGTCTAGAATAAACTATTCAAATATAAATTATACATCATCAATTTTATGAACACATTTTTATTTCCTTTTAATTTAATATCAAGTGATAGAAAGGATTTATAAGACAACAAATTGATTATATGATATGTCACTTTCGATTCATAGATTTGAAAGGTGTAGGGACAGCATTCAAGCGCTGATTTGTCTCACTTCTCACTGCCAAACTGCAATATACAGCGCTCTCAGCTTTCCTTGGGTTGTCATATAGGAACAATTAATAATTATCAATGGTAAATACCATTAATCTTGATGTACACTCACCCAGTTTTAAAACTTCGATCCCTGGCTGAGATACCTAGACTTCCTGTCTTCAGTAAACATATTTAACATTCATATATTAGGGCAAAACATATCCCCATCTACCTACCTATTTCATATATGCACTCTTAGGATTAAAAGCTGGGTGGAATAAGAATATTTGGATTGTGGGGGAGGGACCATGCTCATGGCAACCAACAGGGAAAGAAAATAAATTAATCATATACGCTGGACAAGGCATAGAGACAGTGGGTCAGACTTAGAGGATGGAAAGAAGTTCTAGTTCTCTGCATTACGCTGCTGTCAGGAAAGATCTCTGAAATCCATTGAGAAAATCTGTGTGCATATACACCTGCAGTGGTTGAACAACTTAAAGGCTAACAGTTATTCCCTTAACTTAGGAGACTTAAGGGGGCCCAAGGAGTGGACTGGATACACTTTTGGTGAGGGGGTTTTAGAGGGGTTTTAGTGTCTTTTTCTCCTTCCCATCAGCATCAGTCCATGAAGCGAATACTCCTGAATCCTGTGACATGGTCACATCTGAACAGACCTACCCAGTCAAATCGAGTCTACATCTGCCCCACTGGATCTAAGTTTTCCAGCCCCATTGATGAAGCACAGAGGTGGCAACAAAGTGCCACGCAACGCAGCTTTTTAGGTGTTTGGCTTGCTTTTTAAGGGTGTATGAAATTGCACTCAAAAAATGTTAAAAGGAAAGTAAAAGAGTAAAGTCCAATACTCACCACTGTTACCATTATTGTCATTTTAATTGATTTATTATATCAGTTTGCTCCTAGTAGCACTAATCAAAAGGCCAAATGTTAAGAAGGGATAGCAGGACAATTCTACTAGAACATTCATTGTCAATAGCTTTATCAGAGTTGAATAAATCTGAACAAGACGAGGAATCTGTAAAACTGTTTTCCTAGTGTGGGCAGGGAAAGTACAGAATAAAGGTACTAGGGCCACAAAGCTGACCAAGTCCTGAAATCAAGTTGTGTGTTCCTGACTCTGTCAGGAAGGCAGCCTGCCAAAGGGTATCATCTTAATTACTCAACAAACAGGTTTGAAAAGCTCCTGATGGCATCAGCCTTTTGGCTGCCAAATCACACACTGCTCTATTAAATACAGTGTCAGCCTCCCTCCCTCACTCTTTTTGAAAATAAAAAAAACTATGTTACAATTTTATTATTTTGGCTTAAATACCTGAAAATGCTAAATAGGAAATTTTAGGTTGTGAGAGGAGAGATTGGTTGCTTGTTTTGCTTTTTTGATTGATTATAAAGATGAATAAAAGCCTAAGGATAAATAGTTTTTTATAAGTATGGGATCAAGTCAACATTACTTTTAGGGCAGAGAGAGAATGATCTGATTTCCAGCATTTATAACATTCTGTTTGTATCATGTATGGTGAAAGAGTCACTTCCTATGTGGCACTCCAGAGAAGATACCCCTAAGTATAGTCACTTTTGCAGTTTAGCGATTTAAAATATCCCTGCAAACAGAATTTAGGAAACCAAACAGTGAAATGAATTATGCCAATCAATATTAGGGGATTCACTCAACTTTCCTCTGGAGGTGTGAGAATAATAAGACAGAAGTCTTCAGCTGTGCTGAACCACATGGTACTGACATAGGATATCTTTGGTATCGCTGATTCCCAACCTTGGGGTCATGACCTCATGGTGGAAAGTGAGGCTATTTTCTGGGGAATGCAAAAGTTTTCCTCAGAAACTGGGCGTCTATTTAAATCTGTTTATAGACTTTCTGACGAAGGAGATAAGCTCCAGTGACTGTTTCACTGACTAACGAAAGTACGAAAACAGACTATGGCCTGATCCTGAGATGGGACAGGAGAAATAGTGTTCCTCCTCTTCCCACCCCCTCTGCCTAGCAGTTTGCTCCAGCCAGAATGCCTCTGCCCAGGGAGAGGAAATACTCGATATAACCAGGGCTTCTCTGCAAAAGGCAGAAAGCAAGGCCTCCCCCAGTCATGGCCTGCCAATGGGTGAGAGCGTGCTGTGTCCGGCAGCTGCCCTTCCCGGGTATCCCCAGGCACCTGCTTTAGTGGCTAACGTGTGCTGTCTTACAGCAAAGCATGTTATAAGTGTGTCTCAGGGCAGGCAGGTGCTGTCTGGCAGTGGGGGCACTGCCTTATGTTGAATTGTGTCGTACTGCCAGCCCTGCACAGTGACCGCATCTTGCCCTCTCATCTTGCCTCTCCTCCTTCTCTCATTTTGTAGCTTTTATTCTTTATTCAGCATGCTAAACTCTTCAAGGTAGACAAAGTCTCAGACTTTAAGCGGCACTGAAAGCAATAGGAGCTGCATCACTGATGGGACTTCTAGATACTACATTAATAATAAGAAAGCATTCCTCTACTCCTTGACTTCTAGAGAGCTGTCAACTCTGAGAGTTTCTTATGGACAAAAAATTGAGGTTGAATGGAATACTATTAGGTAACATGTGAATAGTCTGTTTTATTTTACTGCATCATGCTTGGAATCCATGCACTGAAAGTTTCAGTATTTCAGTTTTAAACGTATTTACCTTTGCACAATGTTTTGAATTTTCTTTCTATTCGATTTTTCATGCTAGCTTAAATATAAATAGTATATATGATTCATGACTCATTTTATCTTTTAAAGGTATTATTTCCTGATTGCAAAGAGGATAATAAAGCTATTATTTTAAAGCAAAACTTTTTCTTTTCTTTAGCTTTCAAACACTTTTTAACATTATCTTGCTTATCATTTAATTGCTGTTAAAAATTTCAGAAATGTTACTTTAATGTCTTGATGTTCGTTTGAGTCTGCCCTGGAAATGTAAATGAATAGTGTTTAGTGATCTCAGTTCAGCTCCTAGTAAATGTCCACATCACAAAACCACTACACTTAATTTTGCATGATTGATAGTCTCTGCTTAACTGAGACCTAGGACTGAGCCAGCCTGGGGACTTTATTACCTCCCATTCTACTAAGGGTGGTCCAGCCAGGTCAAAGTCGAGGTCAATAGTAGGACAGGGAAGGCACTAATTCTGCTTTGAAACAGGCTCGCTCTTCATGAAACAAAGAGCTTCACTTTCCAGCAGTGTTTCATGACCAGAGATAACCTGTTTACGAATGAAAATGTTTCTGCTAAATATTATCTTTCTTCACATTCTGCTTTTAATAACTATGTGTAATAACTTAAATACCCTTCCAGTATTAAATGATCACTGATTCTGTTTGGAAGATATATTTTATATTTTATTCTGTATTGTCATACTGAAAATGAGCAACTGAGAATGCTTTTGTGCCTTTCTGTTGTTAGTTGCTAAAAAAATTGAAACATCCCTAACCTTTATTTGAATTTCCATCAGAGTAATGAGAACTTTCTCAGATATTTACTTGAAAAAGCAGCTGTACTAAATAAATTTTCTGAAGTCTCAGCACAGTTGAGAAAGGTGGGCATACTCACTATTAAAATATATTTTAATGTACTACTTATTTATTTAATATTGCATCTATGAACAGCTCTGTATATTACATAGAAGTCTGTTAACAGCATATTTGAATATAAAAGAGGATTAAAAGTAAGAATGAGATAGGCTGACAAAAGCAGGGTAATTCAGTGAGTTGGATTTGATTATGCATTTTACTTTCAGCTACAAGACATTTCTTTGAGGTTAGAGCCAAAGCATAGGATTCAATGAAGTGGCAAAGAGCTGGATCCCAAGTGGAGTAACTCATGTTAGTTAGGTCCCATTCAGCCATGAGTCCATAAGAAAATTGTACTTAGGTTGTACTGAAGTTAGATGTGTGCCAGCTAATCATGCTTTTAAATTTTTCTTTCTTTCATGTAGGGAAGTACATGATCCATACTTAAATTTAGGAGTACTCTACATCTCCAGGATTTTGACATCCATCATGTTTATATTTAGCTGGGATATGGGCTGATTTGCTTGGTGAATGAATTTCATTGTAGCTTTTTTAAACTAAATGTTATCTGTTTTACAGATTATATTGGAAAACTTGCATGAGGGCCTGTTGGATCAAACTTCTACACTTTCAGAACCATCTTTAACTTACTGAAACTGGTGAGAGGGAGTACAGGGAGGATGAACAAAGGAAGAAAAAAAGCTAGTTTTTTTTTTTTTTACACTTTTGTAATAGAATCCAAGTGCAAAATGCTGGCAGATGAGAAGATGCAACACTGTAAAATTGAAATTCTGATTATGAACACCTAAATTCTGTGGTAGGTTGAGATTTTAGATTCTGCCCATTATAAATAAAGAAGGCTTTTGAAAACACTGAAATATAGGTCTCACTTAAGCATACTCAAATGGGGAAGTTGTTTGTATGATGTGGTCCTTTGGTATTCCATCTTTTCTGGTGCATATTTTTTTATGATACTCATTTAACTTTCTTAATTAACGGCTCTCACTCTAGTGTTTTTAAACTAAGGAGCAATGGTTCTGTTGTTTTTATAGTTTGTGTTTGAAAACTTATGCATATACATATGACTCGGCTAACAGGAAGGTCATCCAATTCAGTTTTAAGACATTGCATGTATCCTAACTTCTCCCACCAGTGGAGTGTATCCCTGAAATACAAAAACAAGTTTTAAATTGAAGGAGGTCATGAAAGGAATTAAACTGGGGTTCTTCTCTTTCTTTTTGCTCATCCCCTTCAAACCAAAAACTCAATTTCTGATATTGACTGAATGTATATGATAGCCTAACTGAAAATTAAATAAGTATATGAATAAAAGTAGACTGAAACAAAAGAGATCATCTTTTTGAACTTGAAGGGAAACACCTTTCAAATTAGGTGTCTTTAATAAAGGGAATATGGACACTCAATATATAAAACCAAACATGTTTTGGTTGGATTTATTTGCTACTGTTTCAAAATCTCTATGCTACTAAAAGTCTTACGGACGGATTAGCATTGTGCTGTTGATAAAAGATCAAGAAGACAATATAGAATGACCTTGCTTTGTAAAAGTAAAGATTGAGTACCTAAAGACTTCTGGAAACAAAGCACGATCTGCAATGAATTGGAACCATATGGAGGAGGGAAAAACCGAGCCTAAGAAGTAAACATTAGTTGACGTTCATAGTGAAGATCAAAAGCTCCCATAAACCATCTCCCACAAAAAAAGGATGGAGAAAAGCTCAGACTGAAAACTCCGTTTATATTTGCAATTCCTTTCACACTTCTTGAACCTAATGCATAGTATAGAAGGGTGACTGAGAACTGTATGACTTAGATATCAGGCTTTTTATATATATTACAGAAAAACAACCTAATTAATTGTTGTATTCCCTTAGCTTTACAGTATTGTAACTTTGACAGCAACGAACCAGTGTCATTGAAAAACAGAGAATAATACTATGGTGAACTAAACTCATAGTAGGTTTTTTTCTTGTATTGAGTTATAAGATACAAATGGAAGAAAATAATCTTTTCAATGTGTCTGATGGTGATTCCTATGAATGAGTCCATAATGTAAATGAGCTTCAGTAGAATAACTTACTCTTAGATGTTCTCTTTCACAGTCTTGATTTTCTCCAGGGCTTGTTTTTATGGAAAGCAAGACTTTGCAGGGAATCATACCAGAATATTAGTAGTAATCTGATCTTTTTCTATGGTTCATCCTGTTAAGCTGCCAAATTTCTCATGTATTTTTGAAATATAGTACTCTATATACAGTATTCTATATACTTCTGGAATTTTGTCCTGTAGCAGCAGCTAAAAGAAAGAAGCAGAGTTTGAGTTTATACTTAAGATCTTTCATTGCTGCTTTTATAACAGAGCAGCTAATCATTCAGAGACATGGGTGCATACTCTCTGTCACATATTCCAAAGTGTGGGAGTATTTTCAAAGTGTTAAGGTAAACATTTGGGTAAATATTTCAAGATTATGTCCTAAACAAGAAGAATGAATAATTTTATTTTTGGAGTTTAATATTCTCTCAATATTTCTGAATACTTTTTGAACCTCAGAAGTAGTTTATTTGGTAAAAGTTTTTTTTTTTTTCCTTCCTTGGGGGCTTCTGTTACCTTCTCAAGCCAGTCAAATGATATGTTATCTTTATTTTTTTTTCTCTTTAAACTAATTAACTCAGTTTATCCTATTCTAACTTAATTTTGGTGCTTTAAGGGACTTTTTAGATGGGAAGAAGGCAGGCATACTAGTTACAAAGAAGATTCCTCCAGCCTCTAATTGTAAAAAGTATAACATTTGTTTAAAGCACTTTTCTTTCATATATTAAGTCAGGTAAAAATATAAAAATAAGGAACTGTTTTTAATACCACTATTCATCTTACTATTTTTCATGTTCCTAATTTAATTTTTAAGAGTTATAACATCAAAATAATGGTTGAGTGGTATTTAATTAAAAATGGGATAATTAATCCTCTTAAATGTTGTTATTTTACACAATAAATGACTTTCAAATGATATCAGCTATTCAGAAGAATAATTCTCATGATCCTTGGTTTAAAAGTTTGCTATTTTCTTTGTCTTGTAATAAATGCAAATGAAACATTACTTGCATTATTGGCAATACAAGAAAAAATAGTGTTCTAAACCTTTCACTATTGTTAGTTTTGATTACCCTTTTTTTTTCTAAAAGACTCATTGTTGAGACAGATCATCTGAAAATCTAAGTTTTTCTTTAGAACCAAAAGCAAATTTTCAATAACTATCACTGGATGGAGCAGCAATTGAAGTGTCATAAACATGATTCAGCCAGATTTGCACGTTTTGTGCTTGATTCATGATTTTTTAACTCTTACCTATGGCAGCACTGCAAATCAAAAAAGTCAGGATTAATTTAAATAACCAATATTTTGATAATGGATGCACTTTGTATAGCTGAGGAAATCACTCTGCAGGTCAACCACTTATGTATTTTATATTAATGGAGCACTACAAATCTAAAAACTTTATTCACCCAGAGGCAAAATATTCTGGAAGAGCCAGAAGTCAGTCTTGGAGAATCCCACTGAAGGCATATCATTTTCATAATGATAGATGCTGATTCTTACTGAACTCTCACATATGCTTGGGACATACCACACCATAAGGGGATGGTCCGCAGGCTTGGGAAACGTGTCTGTATTTGTTTTATGTTAGCTAGTATCAGCAAAGTCCTGGACGTGAGGGACCTGAGTTCTCCTCTTGCTGGGCTGCTTTATACTGTAATCCATGAAGTTTCTATTTAGATTTCAGCTGCACAATTTACACATTCTTTAAGAGCCCTTCTCAGTGTAGCCCTGACATCTCCCCTGAAGAACGTATAATATGTAGATAACAGGAAGAAGTAAAAACATAGGGGGAAGATATATTTGAGGAATGGTGAATTCTGAATTCCTCTGGAGTTAACATGTTGGGAACATGAACCCTGCAAATGGTTCCTGCGGCATACCCTGCCTCCGATACAAAATGCTGAAATCAGAACCTGTGGAACTGCTCTCCTTCCTTGCATCAAGGAGAGACGCTGAGGCTGAATCTCTGGTAACTACCACCAAGACAATGGAGAGTGCATGTACATACAAGTGTGCTGGCCTAGGTATTTACCACAGAGGTAACAAAATCAGTAACTTGGTCTCTTGCATTTTACTCTCCAAGCAACACGGCACGCGACATTTATTAGTGTGTCACTAGCATCATTAGTGTACCTAGCACCATACAGAGCGTGAAATGAGGCAACATAAAGCACTCTTTCCTCAGGAATTTACAATCTATAGGCGCTGAAGGGGCCAAACATAAACCCACCACATGTTCAAAGGAGATGGCAGGAGGAGTGAGGGAGGGGTGCTCCAAGGAATAAGTCAGTTTGGGGAGGTTATTTTTTAAAGGAGGGTGGATGGAACAGCTTTTCTTGGTTTCTCCAGGTGTAGGAGTGGGTAGAGGAGAACCTCAGAGCACAGACTGGATAAAGGGAAACATAAGCAGAGCAAGGGTGACTGGGGAGAGCAGGGGACGGTGTCGCATTCCAGTGGGAGATTTTCCCACATTCATTATGGTTATAAGGCTTCCCTGTCATATGGATTCACTGAAGGTTTGAACAAGTAAGCCTTGTATGCCACACCTGTAGTCAAAAATGCCACAGGCAGTCATCTACAGACATTGCTTAATTGTTCACTGTTTTAGTCCCACAGGGAATACTTCTACAATTTCTTTGCCAGAATTCCCAACGCAAACAGTTAAAAAGATGTGCACCTACACATCATAAAATGCAGTGCTTCTAGCAGCCTTTTGGGCAATTTCTGGGAGCTGAAAAATGCTGATTCCTAGCCTAGAGGGTGATACTAGGTAATACAAGGCAGAAATCCAAACTACAGAATTCATGAAAACCTTTGCCATGAAAAACAACAGACAAATTCAACATTGCCTGGAAGGGGAAATTCGAGTCTGCAATCTGTTAGACTTTAGGTACTGATAAGAGAAGGGATCCTGCACTGCATTTTGAAAAAAGTACAGTAAACACAATTCCAGTCTGAACAGGTCATTTAAAGTCTTTCCTGCCTCAGGCTTAACATGACACTTAAGTGCTACTACATGTGAAAAGAAAAGGCAATTCAGCACTCATAACAAACTGCTTTTTCTCCATCACTGGGACTAATATACCCAAGGATTCCTCTAAGTAAGGGAATTACTGTCTGCAAAGATGTGTTGTGTTTTCATTGGATCCCCTTTTTGTGCAAGTCGAGTAAATAAATATTGCTCTAAATAAGAATAAAAGTGAAAGTATACAAAAAATCTTCCACATACATAAATGCAATAAATGGGCTTCTCTTTTCAGACTCACTATCCTGGAACAGTTAAAGAAGCTTTTCAGTTCAAAAGGAAAATACTTTGTTCACCACTGAAAATTGCAGGACATTAGAATCCTTGGGTTTCTCTGTCAAGAACACTTTTGGTGATTGTTCTCAAAATTCCAGCTCTCACATTGGAAACATGCAAATATGAAAAATAGCTTCCTTATACCTGGGGTAAAAATATCTGTTAATGGATTAAATGCTTTCCATTGAAATTCACTCTGATGATAATAAAGCTCTCTGTCTGGCCATACTCTTGACTGTGAAACCACTGGGTGGAAGGCAACGTGTGACTTGGATAATTCAACAACACAGTAGGAGGAATCTCTCATGAATGGAGCAAAATAATTTTTCCAATTAATTAAAATTTTGTAACTACTCTGCAACCAGGACAAGATATCAAAATTGTGCAAACTGTCTTGAAAGTCTTCCTCCCATCTGGGTCAACTGAAACGTCTCACTTTGGTAATCTAGGGAAATTTGGACATGTCACAGAAGTGAGAATTTTCAAAGCTGGGAATGATACAAATTAGGTACTTAAATTTTCATATCATTAATTACCTAAATAGATGATTTCATTTTCCAAATTAATTAAAAATGCAAGTACTTCTAAATGTATCCTGCTTTAGCAATATGCTGAATGTATTGGCTCATGTCTGACCTCTGCACTTTGTAATGGAAATACAACAATGTTATTCCTGGAGCAAATGAAACCAGAGCAGAGAAAGTAGAAAACAGGTTAACCAGTAAATGTAATTCAGACAAAAGAACATTTCATGTTAGATGAAGTCTTGGAACTTCTGTTGAGCTTGTCAGCTTTGGGTGGCTTGCTAAAGAGGTAGTTGTAGGCCTGGAACATTTTTGTGGATGCTCTGTGGTCCAGTTTCTTTTGAAGATGCAGATATGGGCTGGACAGATTATTTCATCCTTTTCATTCTATAGGCTCTAGAAACACAAATTCCTTTGCCTGAAACAAACCCTGATTCATCTAGGGCTCCTTCAGTTATATATTTTTTTACATGCTTCCCCCAACACAGAGCTAGTCTTTAAATAAAAGAAAAAAAATCATATACATGTAAACGAGATTCTGTCTGTTTGGTATCACCTCAGCTATACATAACTACAGAGCTCCACGTTAACAGTGGAAGTCCAAGAGGTACAGACCTCCTATTGCTCCTCCATGAGTCAGTCGGTATATTATTTCATAAAATATGAACAATTATGTAGCTTTTAAGCCAAACTCTTTTTATCAGTGTAGATCACAAAATGACAGAATAGTTGAGGTTGGAAGGTGCCTCTGGAGATCATCTGGTCCAATCCCGCCACTCAAGTGGGGTCAACTAGAGCAGGTTGCCCAGGTCTATGTCTAGACAGGTTTTGAGTATCTCCAAAGATGGAGACTCTACAACTTCTCTCAGTAACCTGTTCCAAAGTTCAACCACCCTCACAGTAAAGTATTTTCTTTTGTTCAAGAAAATACTGGGGATCATTTGTTCAGGTACCACACATTGCTTGAATTGTAGAACTTCACTTCTGGCTCATGCACAACTGTTTGTGCTACTTCATTCGCTCAGGAGATTGGGTGAAATAAGTGAGATACAAGCAGCTTCTGGTGGAGTTAATCTAAAGGGGAAAGAAAAAAGCAAACCTAGAAAAACAACAGCAGATTTGGGATCCCACATCTGACCTGGGATAGCCCAATATGATCATAGCCATACTCCCTCTCCTTCTTGGTGTCCCCATGGCACTGGCAGATGATGGCTTATTGCTAGGGGCTTCTGAGTGGAGAAGCGAAAGATAGGTTGACTGCTTGGCAGTGTGAACACAAAGATGATTGTGTGAGGCAGGGATAGAGGAGACAACTGAGGCCTTTTACAGGGGAAAAAAGGACAAAAGATTGACCTGTAAAGAAGTGGCAAGGATCTTAGAGTATATTTTTTATCCATGACTGCCAACATTAGATCACTTTAGGTTTTCAGCCTCAGTCTGGCCTCTTCCCTTTCTCTTCTTCAATTAATATAGGCCCATGGTATTATACCACCATCTTCCCTACAATTTCTTGAGAGCATAGACTTTGATACTATTTAATCTATTTGCAGCTCATATGATAGGTATGAAGGGGAAAAGGATCTTTGACCTTTGTTCTTTTGGCCCATTACACCCAAATTAATACCCTCTAAATGGGCTTTTTAGATTTGGTTTATTCTTCTCTTATCTGTCCCCATAAGTCATTTCATTCAAATCCTTTCATTGCTTTTGTTACGTTTTTCTGAAACCTTTTCGGTTTGTCAAAATCTTTCTACTGCTGTTTATTGCTTGAGCTGGATAACAACTGCTATAAGTTTACAAGGGTAAATCTATGCCACCTTGCAGAATTTTACAAAGAGATAATTTAATTTACAAGTACAAAAGGCAGAAATATTCCAAAAATATTGTAAATATTCCAAACATTCCAATATTCCTCCTTCAGTAAGTTACTTAAATATATTGAGCACAAATCAGCTCACTGAGAGAGTCCATGTACCCCATTATGCATCACGGCCTAAAATAGCCATCAAACATTACAGAATCTTGTAGCTTTTGTAAAATGGTCCCAGTGCATTTTATTTTTTCATCTTCAAATGCTCTTTCAATTCTGTATGGCACATATCCAACACAATAGCTCTGATATTTCCAACACAAACAGCATACAAATGTAAGAAGAAAGAATATGTACCATAGCAGAGGATATTTGCAAAAGAAAATTTAACATCAAGGCTAAGCATATTCAATTTTCTTTCTCCAGTAAAAAGAAATAGGACATCAGCACCATTAGGCAGAATTACAGATCATTCTGTCTTTCCTACTACACTGAACAGAATCTTCTCTCTAACCTGAAAGTGTTCTGAACAGTCAAAAAGTTGAAAATGAATCCCCCTAATGATTATTTGGGCACTGGTAGGGGTGCGGGATTTAATTATTGTTTCAAAGCTACCTTTGTTCATTTCTTCCTGTTAGTTTTCATTGTTTTATTCCCTATGTAGGGATGAAAAAAATATGATGTCATGAATTTTTAGAGGTATTGACACAACAGAATAGTTTATCTTTTTCAGAGCCACTGCAGTCTATTATATAATAATACATATACTGCATAATAACATACATTTGTGCAGCATTTAGGAAATGTGTGCTGTTTACCTGATGGACTAAAATAACTGCCTTAAAGCTGTTGCAGTCTTTAAGGTAAACATGTATTTTGGCATGCATACTAATTTTAAAAACATATACTATTTACCCCATATGCTGTAATTGCACAGTCTGTTGTATACATCTATAGAAAGGCACACTTCTTAAGTGGATTTTTATCATGATGGTTTGTAATAGTTCCTTCAGAGTTCTTACATCTATCATGAAAAGTAAGTATGGAGATGATAAATCAGTCATTTTCAGTCACTTATGATAAATCAGTCATTTTCAGTCACTTGTACTTATTTGTTGTTTGGAGGTGTTGTTATTGGGAATGTTTATTCTGCTTCTGGTTTTAAAGAGATTAAATCATAATAGGCATCACTGTGAGCAAGTGTTACCAGGAGTCAGTATGAAATTATTGTGTGTGCATGCTCATTAAAACTTGACTGCATGTTCAAGGGTGGAACATGTCCTCATGCAAGGTGTTAGCAAAATGCCCTGTACAGATCGTTGCCTAAAAGGTCCTAAGATCCTGATCTGGTGTGATTAACTCAGAGAGAGTTTACTTGGATGTGGATATACCCACATTTCAGATGTTCAGAATTGGATCCTAGCGCAGTTTATTTCAGTCAGTGGAGAGAAGCAGAGACTTCCAAAGTTCTCCCGAGACTAATGTAATCCAAATAGAATATAGGTCTAAATTGCCTTTTGCTTTCTGTCTGCAAAGGAGGGCTTCTCACACCCAGGACTATTTTTGGTGGGGAGGAAACCCTCCGAGGTCCAGCTGGTACATGTACAAGAAGGTTTTGTTTGTGGCTGTGTGTAATTTTTGATACACAAGCATAATCAATTTTGATTATTTCCATTTTTTGTATCATGCTGCCACTGTGGATACAGGACTGTTCACAATGAATTTGGTGGCAACCTTGCAGGAATATAATTCCAATATACCTTTTTCTTTTATAAATTAAGGGTATTCTGAATTACATAAGCAAAATAAATTTTTGGTTTTTATTCCCAAATGTGTCGAAATATCTGCTTTATTACTGTTTTGTGTCCTCTGCACCACGAGGTCTATTTTTTTTTATCATTATTATTTGAATATTATAGAAATTGTAAACATTCATTAAAATGAAAAATGCTACATTAAATGAACAATGAAATTGGGAAAATAAAGGATACTCTAAGTAATCCAGCATATGACTGTGTTTATGTATTCAATGTGTAAAGCCTTGAACATTTCCCTTCTCAGTGCAAGAAAATACTAATACTGACCAGTGGTGATACCTAGGAAAGGAGCTCTTATTTGAAGACCTTTTTCTTCTTTTGAATCCAGCCTTCGGCCTAAAACTGCAATTACAATCTCACTCAAAACAAAAGCCATTTGTTGAATGATGGCTTGTGTTCTCTTCATAAATGAAACATAACATGCTTTGGTACTACAACTAATTTAATAAAATTTTTTGAATGATATAAAACTTTTATGCTAGAGGCATATAAATGACCAGAATCGTTATTCTTAACATAAACCAGAGACGGTTTAACCTTTGCAATGTTTTATTGTTCTGTGTCAGAACAGTGTGACAGCTACTAATTGTTAGCTGTTGTTTTTTGTTGCCTGAGGGACCAGCTAAAGAAAAAAACAGCTTTGGAGAATCTGAGGGGAAGACAGAGGGAAGGTTACACAGTGTGCTATCATGAATAAATATTTGCAAGGCATCTTCACTATTTAGTGTAGCAGTTTAGAGTAATGATGTGGCCCACTTTGACTCTGTGATCTTTTATACTAAATTATGTCAGCTAGACAAAACCCCCTCGGTTTAGAAGAACAAAATATAAGAGTAATGTTAATGATACCACCTCCATTTATTCAGCGTTATTAAAACCACAAAAGTAAAAATTCAGTAAAGATAGTATATTTTCAAACGTTAGGTATTTAACAACATGCTTAATCTGAACCGTTGAATTCAGTGGTGTTCTGCTCATTGTCTTCATTGTTTCCACTGTCTGCACTGGGCTTTCTATGGTCTGTAAAACGTACAGCTATCCTATAGAAAAAAAATAATGCTGTGATTGTTTAGGCTGGTAGTACTCTGTTTTCCAAAAAAGAGAGGAAGAAAAAAAAAGTGAGTGTATGTTCAATTAAAAAAAAAAAAAAGAAAAGAAATTGGTTGAAGTCCAGATTCTGGGTTGTTTTGAAAAGACAAGAAATGCCAATTCTTAATAAAGAAATATAAGGCATATTGCTGGGGTGCTAAATATTTAAGAAGTACAGTTTTATTCCTACTAAAATGGATACAAAAATCATGAATAACTTATCAAAAGAAATAGTTACATATTTTCAGAAAAAGATCAATCTCAAATGTCTTATAAAAGTCAGCTAGTTGGGATTATTGACTAAATTGTCTGAAGAACATGCTATATAAGGACTTAATAAAATATTGGCATATATGGGCCAAGAACCAGTACTGTTCATAATAAAATCAGCTATAAATAACTCCATAATCCCCACATTATACGACAATAAAATTTTAACAGATATGGGGCTCAACTCTGCTTTCATTAAAGTCAATAGCAAATCTTTCATGCATTTCAGTAAAAAAATAGCCTTTGTTTTTATCCAATAATACATCTGTGAAAGAGCAGTCATGCTGGATATCTTTTTTTTTTTTAAGAGGAGGCATATAAACTGGTTATAGTATACAGCATCATCTGTCTCGGAAAAATGTAAAGGAGATCATATGACCTAATATAAGTTGATTTCATTTCATTTTTACTTTTAAATAGTCAATGTACTTATGTAGTGGATTAAAAACATCTTGGTCATTTTTTTACACTTTAAAAATACATAATAAAAGGCAAATATAAGGAAAATTAGTTAAAATGATAGGCACATCAAAGATTCTGTAGATCATATAACCACTATCTAAGGTTATGAAAGCTTGCATATTATTTCACATACACAAAACTCTCTGTATGATGTCTCCAAATTACTGCTGCAAAATATGGGATAATATCAGATCACTATGGAATATAGAAAAATAGTATCCTGATTATGAAGTTATCTTCCTCTAAAAAGGACAGTTTAATGGTCTGAATATGAACACACAATACACATTTCTAATAATAGAGAGGAAAACACCAGGGATATTCAGAAATGCTAATAAGAAAACAGGCCAAAGGAATAGCTAACCGGTTCCTGTGCCGTCTTTTGTAAGTTTTATCTCTAAGGGAGTGAAGGGCGGGGGGAAGCTTAAACAAGACCTATTAGCAGTAAATACTTCTGCCAATATCCCTCACAGTAGGGGAACTCCTCCAGCAATTTTCACGATTAATTACCAGTGGCAAGCGTATTCATAATCTGGTGTTAATTTTGCAGTGTCTGAATGAACTCGGCTCTGGCACGCTCAGTTATTGTTTCCCTGCTACTAGTAGGATGAACTACTTGTTCAGGTCATGCTGTGTCAAAAGAGTGCTAATGTGTTTATATAAACACTACAAACAGCACCTGCTTTAACCACACTTTTTATTATTTTTTTCTGTCACCAGTTAGAACATAAAATCCTTTGGTGCAGGAATGCAAATAACAAGGAAATACTACTACAGCTTATGTTTGGAAGAGAAATATCAAATAAAGCCAGAAAATGAAGCTTAAAAGTAATGTCATTATAACTTCTTCGAATTGAAGGTTTTCTGTCCTTATTTTACAAGGTTTGGAGAGACTGTTAGTAGCTAATTTGTCAGCTGCTCTTGAGTACTGTGGTGCTTTCACTGAGAACATCTCTTATTATCAAGACAATGAATTAGACAGAAAGGAAGAGCAGAATAGACAACTGTATAATATCCTTCGTCTTATGGTTGATTTTATTTCTCTTTTTTATCCTCTCTTGGTTATATGCTTTTAGAATAATTTTGGTAATATACTTTTGCAGACCCTATGGGCTGCCTGAAGAGAACTTTTACAGATAGGATTACTTGCTGAGAGGAGACAACCCTGGTTAGTTAATGAGGATTCTCACATCACACATTGCTTGTGCAATTACACAAGCACATCTGCACAGGTTGGGATCCATTACCCAAGTTATTGAAAGAAGTACGATTTTATCAAAGCAGCAATACACTCCAGGGTGTGCATTGTCAGCCTCATACCCCTACTGTACTTGAGGTGTAGTGTACAAACGACATTGTAATTGCACTCCAGTTCCTATGTTCATTTAAAGGATTTATACATACTAATTAACATAAAGCATGATTCTCACATTTATTGTAGTAAGGCCAGCAGAAAAATTGAAAGGACATATATTCTTTTCTTCTTTCACATGGAGAGAGCAATTAAAGCAGGTAAATGTGTTGGATTTTATATATAAAATATAAAAAAATCCACAATGTTTTAAATCGTGTAAAATTAAATTATTACTTAGCTGACTGGAGTGTTAAAGGAAATTACATTAAAAAAAGAAATCTTTTCAGACAAGATTATAAAACAAGAACTAGAGCACCTTTAAGTGTTATACTCTTCTACACAGGAAATGAACTAGACCTTATTGCACATAATACATTTCTATAACATACTTCTTTTTTTGTAAAAGTCTGCATTCATTCACCATTTTAAAGGTTTAGAGGTGGTCATATCTGTAGCACTTTTTAAGCACTTCCTTACTGATTAGACATGTTAATCAACAGTTGTTGCACAGCAGTGTCTAAGAAAAAGTAGGATTTTTTTAGGCCAAATCATATAGCTCTCAGATCCTTCTTGGTTAATTCGCAGTGACTTCCACGTGTCATCAGCTGAAATTAAGGTGACATTCACGAAATAAAGTATGATGAAACCACTTATAATTTCAAATTAAATCTATATTATTTCTAGCAAAAGAAAGTCTCATAGCTATAATTCCAATTCAGAGGTCTTATAAAAAACACACTTTAGTGGGCTAGTTTGTCCTGTGCACCCATGAAAGAGATCAAACTATATTACTTTTACCATCACACAATGCATCTACAAGTGATCAGCTAATATATTTGGCCAACATATTTTCTCTGCTACATGAGAAGGAGTTCAAGCTACACCCCACTGAAGCTAATGCAAGTTTTCTGAGTATCTTCATATTGTTGTAGGTATCATTTTTTCTTCAGGTCCTCCCCTCAGCTCAGCTAAGGCCTCACAATACCCTGATGTTTGCAGAAAAACCCTGTTGAAGTAAAGTCCTTGTCCTCAATACTGGGGCTGCATTTAAGAAAAGCAATTTAAGACAGGATAGTATAGGTATCAAATTCTCAGCTTCAAACATGGAAGACACTTCCAAGGATAATGTGTCACTCCTTAAGAGGCTGCAGACAACAGTGGATTCCCCTTTTTCCCTTTCAGGCTTGCCTAACTATCATGTTGCACCTTTGACATTTCATTTAGAAGAATTATATCTAAGCTTTTTTTCTTTTTGGCTGTAGAAAACAGAGGTTAGCATTGAGGTTGTAATTACAGCATTAGGTTCTAGGCCTCTAACATACAATGCACAAAAATACGCCACCATGACACTAAATGCAGTGCCAAACAGCAGAAGAGCAGTCAGCAACAATAGTTTCATTTTGCATGTGCTCATGAAGGGCCACAGGAGGGAACAGAAGGAGATGTTTGGGGAGGGTTAAAGGCCAAGCATATGGAGCCTGAAGTAGCACAGGGTGCAGCCTCAGCTCTTCACGCTGCCAAGAGGCCCATACTAACCTTTATTGTTGAGAAGGAGCCACCAGCTGGATCAAAATTTGTTATCACACTAGGAGCAAGTTTCCAAGTCTTACTGCTCTAGGCAAGAGACCGTAAGCATCTGTCTCCCTGAAGAAAGGAGATACGCAGTAGTGAGTCCTGCGGTGGGGCTGGTGACCTGTCACAGGGGTCGCGACAGCCAGACAGAAGAGAAACTTAAAAGGCAGGGACCGCAGTCCACGGTGCAGAAATACAATTCAAATAAATTTTTTTACTTTAGTACACACACAGGCCCAGAGCTTGGTAGAAAGAAAATGATTCTGGCAGAAGGCTCTGTGAAATCCACGTTTAGGCTTTAAAAGAAGAAAGCACAGTATTAGGCTATAATAGCATGCTGTAAATTCCTGGTAAGTAGATTAATGCTGCTGCACTCATAGAATCAAGTTCTAATGAAACCAAAAGAGATGAGATTTGTTTTTACGAAATAAAATGGCAGTACAGTCTCTTCTGCTTTTGGATTAAAGACATTACTCTCTTCAGAAGAAAGATCACAGATAGAACAGCACCTCTGAATACGGAAAAGAATTCCAAATATATTTGGGGTATCACTAGCAATATGGAGAAGTGAATGTGGTTGTAAAAATGTGGTTATGACTTGTTGCTTATGATGCTGCTTTTTGACCTCCTAATCTGCTCAAACATATAGGATATGGAATTCCAGTGAGATGGAAACTGCAACCTGGTTTCATGAAATATTTTCCAGCTAAGATAGACAGGGCAGGGTGCCCTGCCCTGAAGATTACTTCAGGACTGGATCCACTATCATCACATGCTCCTCTCTGGCAAGGATACACAGCCTAAATAAACTAAGCCAATAATGGAAGGAACAGGCTGATTGTAGTTAGAATTCCTGATAGGTTTCTTATATTTTTGTCATCATCCAAAAGGAAAAAAAAAAAAACAGAGATAAACTACCAAGAGATGTATCTTTCTTTCTTAGTGCCTGAGCATAGTGTAACAGGTAAATAATCCAGGATGTCGTTCCAGAATGTGCTGCCTGTTATTCCAGTGCAGGGCTACCAGGCTGTGGTCAGAGCAGCCGGCAGTCTTAATCTGTGTTAGGAAGCATGAGCATAATCTGACTGCAGCAAGGCCTTGCCCTTTCCCTGTTGCAGCCCGTGGGCTCCCCTCAAGAGCAGTGATTGGGAATGTATAGTGGAACCCAGTGGTGGGGAGAAGGAGTAGAGAAATCATGCTAACTGTTATGTACCTGTCAGCATTTTCCACATGACAGGGTCATTCCCTCCACTGGACTGGTAAGTGCTTTCTATTCCATTTGTACTATCTTAGTACAACAAATGAAGCATGTCCAAAAAGCCTTCCCTAACCTCATTTTGAAGGTTCCCAATCAAGTGTTCTTGTTAGGATAATGTTATTTGATACATATGTGTGTTTCATCAGGTATTAGTGATAACACTCTTGCTTTCTTGCAGTGTTCTTATTGCAAACTTCAGCTAGCATACAACTTCTTAACCATCTCTGGCTTTGGATTTAATTTGTCAGGGATTCCACAGATAACTTCAAAGTGATTAACTTTAGGCCTGTGATTTTTCAAAGTAAAATATGACTATAGCTGTTTGCTGAGACTGTGTACTCAATTTATGACCCTACTTCTTTGAATTTATATCAAAGAAACCAAGAAATTCCTATAGATAAAAAATAATAGAAAGGAAACTAGGCAAGCACTGATAGCTATTTTGAAGTTCTTTTCGATCTGGCAGGAAGCAGAGCACAAATTTGCTACAGGTTTTTTGCCTGTAAGCATGGACTGAAGCAAGGAATGATGGACAAGTTGCACTACCCCAGGAGTAGACTCAGGACACAATTTTCCTCAGAAGCTCCCTGTGTGAGCACAGCTGTTCATGAATCCTCTTTTTAGAGCTATTGAAAAAAATCTCCCTTACATTTATAGAGACTAAACAGCAAAATTTTTTATTTACATGACATAAAAAAATAAAAAGAAGACACAGAAATGTGGCACTTCTGAAGCAAAACATACTCCTTGAACCAATGTGCAGATGTATTCTGATTTACAGCTGGCAGCTTTGTTTAGGACTCTCTGCATTCATAAGGTTCCTTTGGTGGAGCCCAGGCTAAGCGCCTGCATGTTCAGCACAGCAGTCACAGTCAGTGAACACTATTGATTGTGGGTGTACTTCTCTTTTTATTATTATTATTTTATCCAAAGAAAGTTTCATATCTGTAATATTGTTGCTGTGGAAGCTGAATAGGTTCTCCAGAACCTCAAGCCACTACCTTTTCTGTCCTTTTGCCACCTCTCAGCCTCTGTATACTAACTGTGAAGAGAAATGCGCAATAGGTGCGGGTGCATCAGCCTCTTCGTTCTGCTGTGGCTTTGCCAAACCAGCCTTATCAGTTTGCATAGGCAAACCTTGTCAATGGAAACTAAGAAGTCTGAACTGATTTTTACTAAGAGCAGCCTGTGGAGTAATAGACGTATTCATTGTGAGGTCTTGTTCCCTAAGAAGCGATCTGGAATGTAAAGACAAAAAAATCATTTCCTGTTGGCCTTGTATTAAATACAGTAGATGTGACTTTGCTGCTGTCCACTGGGGCTTGTGAAGTGTACAGCAGAACCTGTGCTCACTTTTATTGCAGATTGAGTTGCTTTTGCTATATATTTTGTTTTGCTTTGTATTGAGGATGTCAGCAGAAACAGGGGTTTATTGTTGCAAGTTGTAAATGATATGAGAAATGGAAAGTTTCTTTTGGGCTAGACGAGTGGACAGTGAGGTGGATTGAGAACTGGCTGGATGGCCGAGCTCAGAGGGTTGTGGTGAATGGCGCAGAGTCAAGTTGGAGGCCTGTGGCTAGTGGTGTCCCCCAGGGGTCAGTCCTGGGTCCAGTCTTGTTCAATGTATTCATCAATGACCTGGAGGAAGGGACAGAGTGCACCCTCAGCAAGTTTGCTGATGATACTAAACTGGGGGGAGAGACTGACACACCAGAAGACTGTGCTGCCATTCAGAGGGACCTGGACAGGCTGGAGAGCTGGGCGGAGAGGAACCTCCTGAAGTTCAACAAAGGCAAGTGCAAGGTCCTGCACCTAGGCAGGAATAATCCCATGCAGCAGTACAGGCTGGGGGTTGACCAGCTGCAAAGTAGCTCTGCCGAGAAGGACCTGGGAGTGCTGGTGGACAACAAGTTAAACATGAGCCAGCAGTGTGCCCTCGTGGCCAAGAAGGCCAATGGTATCCTGGGGTGCATTAAGCAGAGTGTTGCCAGCAGGTGGAGGGAGGTGATCCTGCCCCTCTACTCAGCCCTGGGGAGGCCGCACCTGGAGTCCTGCGTCCAGTTCTGGGCTCCCCAGTACAAGAGAGACATGGCACTCCTGGAGAGAGTCCAGCGGAGGGCTACCAAGATGATTAGAGGGCTGGAGCATCTCTCCTCTGAAGAAAGACTGCAAGAGCTGGGCCTGTTCAGCCTGGAGAAGAGAAGATTGAGAGGCGATCTCATCCACGTGCACAAGTATCTGAAGGGGGAGTGTCAAGAGGATGGGGCCAGCCTCTTCTCCGTGGTGCCCAGCAACAGGACAAGAGGCAATGGGCACAAACTGAAGCACAGGCAGTTCCATCTGAACCTGAGAAAAAACTTCTTCACTGTGAGGGTGACAGAGCATTGGAACACGTTGCCCAGAGAGGTAGTGGAGTCTCCTTCGCTGGAGATATTCAAAACCCGTCTGGATGTGATCCTGGGCAATATGCTCTAGAGGACCCTCCTCGAGCAGGGAGGTTGGACTAGATGATCTCCAGAGGTCCCATCCAACCTAAACGATTCTGTGATACTCTAAGCAATTACTGACAATCCACTCATTTCCAGGTTTGCTCTAACAAGTAGCTCATATATGTTCAACCAACTGCTGAAGCCTTTGCAGATTTTGACTGTCTTAAACCCAATATCATCACAAACCTTTTCAAATAATTTATATATAAAAACAGTGACTTAATTACAGAATACAATTTTTTGACCAAGTAAATATATTTCACCGTTTTACTGTGAATCAAGATTTTATTTTTAAAAAATCAGAAAGACTAATGCCAAGCTATTACTCTGAAATGAATCCAATACTAGATAATACTAAGGATTCACGGCGCACATGATGTACACGATAGCTTTGGAAGGAAAAGAAGAGTTTATAATGGTTTCCTGTGATCCTGGGAGACTAATTTACTTTGCCAATGTTACTTATATAATCCCTTCACCTTGGTGCAATACTGATAAAAAGAGAGACAGTAAATGATTCTTATTCTGGACACTTCAAACTTGAATGTTTCAAACTTTAAGCCCAAATATGCCTACTTTTTTAAAATTTATTTTTAACCTGTAAAAGGTAGACAACATGGTCAATATTTTCAGTTCTCAGGAACTCTGATGAATAATTCCTGGAAAAAGAACTGAAGGAAGAGATATCTAAGAGGAAATTCAGGTGAGTTTGGGTATTAAAGGTCTGGCATATCACAAAGATTCCTCAGTTTTAAAAAGCAGCAGATGTAGGTGAGGTCAGTGCAGCCTGAAAATGGGAAGGAAGCCAGAGAGCTACAGCAAGAGAAGCTATTTGGCTATTGCTGAAGTGGATGGAGAAAAGAGAGCTGCTTCAAATCAGTGCAGTCATTGTTTGTTGGAGCATATGGAATAAAACACTTCGCTGACCTGAGATGTCATTTTGACCAGATGTCATCATTTTTTCTAAATTTTGACAGAGAACAATCGTCAGCATGTTTTCACTTATGGTTTTCTCTGCTAGAAAATTCAGTGGCTTCCTTCTGCAATTCCTTTTTTGTTAAGCTTCCTGTTTAATTCTGAAGTTGTCCATTAGGCAGAGTTTATTTGGGCACCACTTATCAGTAGGTTTTTCTATTTCTCTTTCACGTACATGGTAGGTTTTTTTCCAAGTAGCCTTCTGCTCTTGTTCTACCATATTTTCCCCTTACCCTGAACACTGTTAATTGCAACTATTTGCTTGCTATGACTGAACTGAAAATGCTAGGAACATCTAGACTAGTTTTCTGTGGCATGGACACAGCTGCCCTCCTCTGACCTTTTCTCTCAATCTGTGGCAATGTGCAATGCAGAGGCTGACTCAAGGGGTAAGAAATGAAATGACCTTTCTGAAACCAGTCAGAAGAAAGAACTGGATGCATAATATGATGAGGCACTGCTGTTTTAGTTGTATTATCCACCCCTCGCCCTGTTCTTTTTCACTCATGGAGGAATCTGGTATTGCAGATTCCATTTTAGCAACCATATTTATATTTTCCTCTCTCTCTCTCATCCTGTTTAAGCTTTCACTTTTTATAATATTAGTCTTCCATCTTTCATAGGATCTTAAATTTGATATTAAGACTGGCTCTGAGCAACCCTACAAAAGAGAGACATTTACTCCTTGTAGAAAAAATTTTAAATAGGATAGCCCAGTCTCTGTATCTTTCTCATTTCTTCAAGAAGAACATCAGTGACCCTTCTCAGCTAAAGTAATACACCTTACCCACCACTGTCTTTGAGTAATACAACTGTGGTTAACTTTAATTTCTTTTTAAACTCTATCAATAAATGGTAAAAGATGGCACAGCATCTGTTCACAGAGTATAGTCACAGTTTACCTGCTCAACTAAAAGGGGCTGCTAACGGCCTCAGCCTCACCAGAGCTGTAATATATCTTCAGAAAGGCAGCAACGTATGGTCTAATTCCAAAAAAAGTCCTAAAAACTTCTCTGAAATTGCTTTACTGAGAGGCCAAAGGATATTCCATATTTTCTCTTCAGCTTTCTCCATTTAGTAAATGTAAAAGCACTGAAGCAGCATCCTTATCATAGGCACAGGGACTCAGTAAAACTGTTGCCATGTATTCTGAACTAGATAAATGAAAAATAAATGTGAACTGACTGCAGTATACAAAGCAGACTCAAAGAAAGATCTCCCAAAGCTGACTAGTTTACCACTCAGCTAGAAGCTCCCCTTATTTCATATTCATCAGTTCAGGAATAGAATTTACTACTAAGACCCAAAGAGTCTAAAGAAGTATACCTAGTCTTAACTACTTGTAAGTAGTAAAAAACTATTAGCAATATCTCAGTGACTTAATGCTGAAGCTTTTGGTATAGGGCAAAGCCTTTGAGAAAAAACATTGCAAAAATCTGCCCCCCCCCCAAAAAAGAAAGTAACAGTAAACATATTTGGAATACTTCTTGAATTAAAAAATTATTTCTCCCTTTTTCTAATCTGATGTAGGTGTTCCGTATTGGGGAATCTAAAAAAACTGGGACTGAGTTTCAACATTGAGGGTTCAAAGTAGGTTATGAAGAGAAAAATTTTTAAAAAATCCTACTAATCAGAATTAGGCTTAAATCCTATATTCTGGAATTGATTTACTTCCTATATTAACTATACTTACTCAATATCAGTATCACAGTTTAATTTGCTAATCTACTTTAATACTGCTGTTAAACCAGTAACAAAACCACTGTCTACTTTCTCAGGTAGTTTGAAATGAAGTGGTACAAATCAAAAGCATGAAAGTAATTTTATAATTTTTGTAAAGTTAAGTCACAGAGTTATTATTACGAAAAGCGATAAAAATTAGAAAGAAAGGAAGGTCACACATGCTATCCAGGCCCCTGTGTCATTCAGAGACGTGAAGCACAATCACAGTCCGGCTCACTCAATGCCCACTGAGGCAAATGATTATGGTTAAAATTTAAACACATAACAAAGCAAACAAGATTTTAACTTTCCTTTCTGATCAGTGAAGATGTAAGTGTCTTCCTGAAGGCCTCTGAAGCTATCCAGTCCATCTATTTTAGGCATCAAAAGAGTAGGCAGATCTAATCCCCTTCCAGGGATCGTCACAGACACCTACCTCTCTCCACTCCCCAAGTAATTGCTTGTTTTTGGAGTGCTGCTTCTTTAAGAACCTTCAAAGTAGGCACAAATTAACTGCTTAAGTAAAACAGGGTTAATCCAACCATGTGCCTACCATGGGTATGCATTATAGTTACAGGTGCATGTTCTTGCCCTGTTAGATAGCTCCTACTGGGCTCACGAGTCATTTAGTGGGACAAAACCCAGTTCGCATATTCTACATTCCTCCATGGATCTCCAGTTAGATCCTCAAAGTAGAGGAACTTTGAGTTTTCCTTGATTCCCATGTCTTCCGCTAGGCTTGCTGGGATTGTTAAGGAGGAGAGTGCATAAAATAATAAACCCCTAAGGAAGTCACAAAGATATATATTGAGAATTGATATGAAGGACATACTTAAATCACACAGGCTCTTTGGAAATTGTATCTATATCTTCAGAAAAAGACACAAACTAAAACTGGGATGTGATGGATGGCTTGGGATAGATAGATGTGTTACATAAACCGTAACAAAACATGCTAATTATTTTCAAAGCTTAAAAAAAGCTTTGGGCTAAACAGATTTAGAAAAATGGATTGGGTGAAATTGTATCTTTGTTTCTAAGTGATACCAGTTAATTTTTGAGCTTTCCTTCAGCTGACATTTTTCCCTACCATGTTGGCTAAACATCTGATTCTTTAGGATTAAAAAAAAAAAAAAAGGAAAGAAATCTCCAAATGAAGTGCTTTTCCACGTGTTGAAATCTATTTTTTTTCCACCAGGTCTGTATTCCATCCCTGCAGAAACTTTAAGATTCTTTAAAAGTATGTTCAAAATTAGGTGAAGGGTAAAATTATGAATTTCCCACTTGGAAGAAAGTGGCTTAAATTCTATCCAATTATTTGCCATGGCAACCAGCTAAACACAAAAGGGCTGGAATGGATGTAGAGTACTGCCTCTATAATCATCACTGTATGTCCTTCAAATCATGGATATGCAGCACCACTATCCCAATCTACTTCAGGGCCATAAGCCTACACAGTAATTATATGCTTTGGAACACTCCACTTAAGTGCATCAATAATATAGTGAGTGAACACGTTCTTTAATTCTGCACCTGTAAATGGAGAAAAAAATAAAGAAATATCTCTACCAGAAAATGGTGAAAAAGGAAATTAGATGACTACATTATTTTTTAACCTACTTCCTAATATAGCCAGTCCAGCAGGCTGCTAATTTAAATGATCTATTAATAATCAACAAGTAAAAATGCCTGCTGAATATCTTTCAGAACTCTGATGTGTGTTTACAAAGCAAACTAAAATGAGGAGCTCCAGATTAAGGGCTTCATCCCGTCAGTTGTTTCTTTTGCATGGGGCTAGCTGTGTTTCTACTAGTGGATTTCACTGACTTTGCAGGGGAGTAGTTTTGCCGTTTGGGCAGATGGTTTGGAGAACTGGGGTCCCGCACCATCTATCGTGCAGTCACATACATAGCATTGTATGAGATGGCGTTCCTCTGTCACCTCCAAACACGTAAGCCTCTACACCTGTTAAGGGTTATGAGAGAGGAAACGTAACTTTGTTCTGAATGTGGTATAGCCAACGTGGGCCTGTACTGCAGCCTGGGAGATTTGAGTTGCTCTCTTGGCTCTGTTACTGAGCTGTTAAAGTGTTCCCTTTGTGTGCCTGTTTGCCCTCCTGCTCTTCTGCTGCTCAGTTTGTTTGGTTTGTCAACCCACTAGAGCAGCAACTGTCTCTTATTTTCTATTTTCTATTTGCATGGCACAATGGATCTCCACTACGCATGTCTGTAGGTGCTAACACAAAACACGATCAAGGCAAACTCAGAATAATTGTGCCTGGTGTGTGTAGCTTAGAAATCTGTTGCTTCTCCTTCAGGTCTAAGGAAGGCTTGCGAATCCTGGTTTATTTTTTCTGACTGCATCAGTTGGTTTATGAAAAGGATCTCATTTCTCGCCATAATCTTGCCTTATTTATATTCCTGGGCCACAATGGCTAGTATGATAATTTCTAAAAATAATCTCTAAGTAATGCTACTACTAGTACGTAGTTGTACCACTATGACTAATAAGAGTAAGCTGAATACTAGAACGGATGTTACACAATTTTAGGGAGCTGACTCTTGTTAAATAAATGGGCCTTAGGATGAGCCTGAAGTGTGAGTTTGTTTCCAAACTATGCATTTTGCATAAGCAATTGCGTGTTCATAATTGTATCTTTTTCCTATACAAGGAAAAGATGCAGCTAACCGCGGACAGGACAGAACCGATATGAACGAACAACTCTGCAGCATATCAAGGCATTTTAAAAATAAAGCAAAACTAAAAAAACCTCATCCCTCTGAAACAGATTAATCCTACCCTAGATGTCACAGCTTACACGCAGACTTCTTAAAATGCTTCTCATTACAGTGAGTCAACTCTTATACATGTGTCAGGAGTTTTTGTTTTAGAGTATTTATTTAGCAATCATAAACTACTGGACTGATAAGCTCAAGATTAAAAAATATGAAGATACTTAGACATTGCAGCTCTTCCAAAACATGGAAACTGTGAAATGAGTGTCCTTTAAAGTGAAGGATGTACAAGACAGTAGATGAAAAGAACCCGTTGATTATAACAACTTCAACAACACCACCAGAAAACTCAGGCTTTCTAAGCAGATCTCCTGATTTCAGAGAATTAACTTTCAGGTTTTGAGTACTCAGTGCTATTTATGCATCATACTTAGTAAGGAAAAAGAGGAAAAAGCCTGTGAGAATTCTCTTCTATGCATCTCTCCTGCATCTTTTACAACAGTCCGCTAGAAAATATAATGGCATATGCATCCCTCCTAAATACAAGCAACACTATGTTGTAAGAAATCTGGTAATGTTAGTACTTTACTTTTTATGTCTATCCCCCTATCCCTGAAATGAAATGTACTGCTCTTCTGTTCTGCCAAAATGAGACACATGACCACTAAAAAGAAATTTTTCATTATTTTTGCAGGCTATTAAAATTTTCACATATAACAACATAGTATTGAAGTTTAAAAAGTTTTTGATACATATCAAGCTTGTTCCCTAGAAAAACATAGCTTTCAAAGTGGAATAAATCCAGGTAATTTCCACAGTTTTTTTTTTAAAAGCCAGAAACTATAAAGTGAGTCTTACTTGATAGTATACTACTCACAACTTTTTTGAAATTAAAAATTTTAAAATTTGGAACAGTGCTCTGATTAGATATACATTTTACCGACGAGAGATTCTGCTTTCTGCGTTTGCCACACAACACATTTTGTGTATGAGGAAAACCATTAGTTTTATGAAGCAATTTGAGCTGCCTGTAACACTGATGGCGGCAAAACTAGTTGGATTTTTAACAACTCAGAGTCAAAGATAATATTTGGTGCTTTCACTGAAAACTGTCATTGTCCCACAAAAAAATGGAAGCTGATTTCCTCAAGTAAAAAAGAAATCAAACATCAAACAAATATGGCATTTATTCTGTGTGTACGAAAACCATGACCTCCATGATCTTTTTTTCAGGCAGTATTTCTCTAAGTTTTTGTAAAAATAACTACAGCAAAGTTCTGGTCAAGTACGCCTCATCTTTAATAACTAAACGTAAATGACAATTTTTCTATTCAAGTATTCACCAATTAATAATTACAGCAATCCCTGTAACCATAACTATAGCAAGCCTGTAGAAATAACGATAAGGAGAGGGACATCTGTAGCTCTTCCCTCCCCTTAGCTGCGAGGTCTGGCCAGGCAGCAGGTAGAAGCAAAGGGAGGCGCTGGCCTCGGGCGACGGGCCGGCCGGGGTGCCCGGGGCTGCCTGCTGCGCTGCAGGTGCCTCTCGTGGAGGGCCAGTCCAGCAGGGCTGTTCGTGTACCGCTCCCGGCTCGGCAGAAACCTAGTCAGGGAGCAGAGATTATAACAGCTGGAATGAACTGTTTCATGCGACTCAGTCAGACGGTGAATGTGAGGTGCTGTCAGTGAGATTTAAATTTGTTTTTCATTGCAAACACATTTAGAAATCCCAGTAAATAGGTTCCCTGTTAGTGACTTCAATAGAAGTGTACGCTATATTCCCTATTGTGGTTTATATATACAGTGTTCATCAGTTAGATGTTTATAAGTACTCTCTTTCACTTATTATCACTACTGTGATGATCACAATACAGACAGTAGGCAAGCGCTAAAGTTTTAGTGACAACCACCAAAAATCCAAATTTATCAGTGATAATTTTGAAGTGCATAAAGCACATAAGCATATCTAAGACAGGTTCATATGAGAACAACTACCCTACTCCAGTTTGTTGTTGTTGTTGTTGTTGTTGTATACAATGAATGTTTACGAATGATTGCTTTTGGTTTAAGTTTACTGCTTAGTCATATTAGTACTGGGAGATGGGGAAAGCAGTAGGAGTTATTAAAAATATTTGATGAAGGTTATTTCCCTAAGACTTACGTATTTTTGTATGGCAAAAATCATCCTCTGTATTATCAAGCAGACTTTACATCTCTAATTGATGTTAATAGGTGATATTAGTCATACTATGTTGTTTTTATGAATTTATACACAGACATAAGGAGCTAAATCTCTGTCCACCACTTAAAAATCTAGGCCATTTTGTGTTAGTGCAACACCTATGCAGACCTATTAGCTTTGAATATTTACAAAATTTTGTTGAAAAGGTAGTATATTTCTAAATTATTAAAATAATATAAAAGGGTCATTTCAAAAAAAAAAACAAACCACCCTGTTTCCTCTTTTCTATTACCAAAACCTAAATCTCAGAGATTCATACCACAGATTATCAACTTTAATATACCTTTCAGCAAAGGGAAACATTTCTTATTTCTTAGTATCAAAGCTTGTAGCTTTACCTCATTTTGAAAGAAAAATGAAAGAAATGGAGAAAGGCAAAATGGTTATTTTCAGACTAAAAATGCTAAAAATACATGATCCTGTACTGAAGTTTGACAATACCAAGTTTTTTCCTTGAGTAAATGCTTGCAGATGAATTGTAAGCCACCGAAAAGAGGAAGTTTGCAATAGAAACACCAGTGGACTCCTAGCTGTGGCAATACAAATGATGCTTGTATAATACCCAATTAAAGGTACACACAGTGGGGAAGGAGAGGTAATGTTGGAGATCCACTGTCCACATGATCATAAATTCCATGCTCTTTGCACTCTAGGACAGTAATTGGTAATATTAAAGCAAGGTAACTATTAATTCTTGCCAGATCACTTAATTTGCCTACCTCTGTAATCTTAATTACAATCTCAGCAAGAATGTCACCTTTTGAACAGGCAGATGAATAAAGAATAGAAAATTGGGTCTATAGGAACTATCTCTTGGTGTCATCTAGTGGTTACATTCCCATACTGCAAAAAAGAAATTGTATGTGGAGTTTTATTTATTTATATATACACTCACACAAACACACACAGACATATCTAAAATGTTTGTTTCTGACTGAGTGGAGTAAAGGAAGCTGGCATTTTTAGCAGACAAGCCAAGGTTAGCAACAGTCAAGCCTTTCTCTGCTCTTCACCCTGGCCTTTTTGCTGTGTCTTCTTATTAGGTCAAGACACATCGCTGTAGAGCTCAGTTAACATACACTGGTGTGAAGGTGCTGTCTGCTGCCCCATTTAGGCTGCATGATTGAGCGACTGGGTGTTGTTAAAGGACATCCTCTGCCAACACACAAGGTATTTCCTCATGGCTGACTGGGTAGCACTCAGGGGACCCGGGCAGATTGAAATGACATGCTAACAATCTGATTGCAGATAGCACTGGGGGAAGACTCAGTGTGAAAAAGAAGGGTCCCCTGATCCTCTTGTCAGCTCTGTCTGTCTCTCGCTGTCCCACAAAGGGAACAGTACAGCTGGTACAGGGAAAGGTGCTACTGCCAGAATGACTTTGGCAGAGAAGTGCTGAAGGGACATTTGAGAAAAAAAATGACTAAAATTTCTAATATAATGCCTACAGTTGGGAAAGGAAAAGGCAACAAACCTTTGCTTGGTATGAGAATAGATTAACCTCAAAATTTTGCCGTAGATGCTGCTCAGAAACATACATAGCATCCAGACATAGAAATCCGTTTTCAGGAATAACAGCCAGTAACGTTGGTGGGTTGTCAATAACCTTTCCAGAAGAATAATGACATATTTTACTGCAACAGGGAAAGGAGATTTACAGCCCTAGGGAAGTTTTTATTCCAAAGAAAAAAGGCTGAATAAGGCTTCTTCACTGAGTCCGTAAACTTAGTTTGTATTTCCTGCAATTAAGCCAAGATTTTCAAAACCAGCACTGATCTCCAAGTGGCATGATATGCAGAAAAGCTTTGCATGCAGTACTGTCCACTGCATTTTCAGTAGGACTGAGTGTTCAACACTATGGGCATATTTCTCATAGCAATAATATCTACCTTTTATTGGTGCCTGGGAACTTTGCAATAGCGTTGCTCAAATACTTATGAATCTGCATATGGATCCAGTCACCCAAACTTAAAAAAACAATTAATCAGACTTGGTCCAAGCTCAGCACTATACTATTCAATTACAGGATAGTGTATGAACATGTTCCCAAAAAGTTTTGACATTCCATGTGGTTTTCCAAAAATCAATCTGCTAATGAAAAATGGGAATTTGAAAATAAAACTGTTTGAGAATTCATTAAATGTATTTCTAGTTTCAATAGGATCCATTGTTTGAGAAGATATGCACAAAGCCATGTTCCTTGGTTCTGCCTCTTAGCAGGGAAAAGGGAGGAGAGATTCCTCTACAGGAGATTTTCATGGTGAGGGGCACGAGGGATGCAGAATGACTGCTACTCTATCTATCTCCAAAACAATGTTGGCCCTGGAGCCAGGATTGCGAATGAATAAAAAAGAGGGCAATAGGCAGTCACGCTATGCTCCACCTGGCAAATAAACTCTTAGGCACCACTAACGACTAGCACAAGTTAGAGCAGCATAGAAAATCATTCAAGTCCTGACACCATTTAGTCCATTCATTCTCTTCCAAAGGCCACTTCACACTGGTCAAGGACCACAGCCGTCTGGTAGCCACTGCAATAGAAATCAGGTCTGCTCACCCTCCTTAGGGGACAGAGCAGTAGACTATATGGACCTGAGGTCTGATTCGGTATAACCATACTTGTGTTTTTGTTTTCAATATTAGCGCTTCACAGGATCATAAGAAGCCCTGCCCCAGGCTGGAGTTCAGTTGCATTACGCATGGCACATACATCTAGCATCCAGAGACTTTTAAAAAATTCAGCCCCAAATGCTTTTACATTTTAAACCTGATTAGAAATAACTCATTCAGATGGATGTTATGCAAGGCCACTAAAATATTTACTGCTCTGTATAAAAATAACTGCTCCAAATACTGAATTTTAACTGTAGGTAGAGAGTGAAATTATCCAAGTAAACCAATAAAGAAACTATTAAAAGAATAAGACAAATTATACAATTACATAGGCTCTTATCAGGCTGAGGGAAATTCACCGGTAAAGATATATTTAATCTTGTTAAGGTTGCCTTATAAATTGTCACTAAGATCTTGACTCCAGCAAGGCATTTAAGCAAGGGCTTGGGGCTTGTCTTTACACTTAAATAAACCATGGGAGCCAATGAGTTGTTTATATACGTGCTTAAAGAGAAGCACATGCTTTCTGCTTTCATTTTTTATTTTCTGAATTGGGGATTATAACAACAACACTTAAATCTGTTCTTGAACAATATGAAAGCATAACCCTCTGGTATTATCAGAATGGGCTCAGTTATGAGGCTTCTCTCCTTATTCCATTGGCATATGTTCATGGAATCACTGAAGTCATATTTGATAGATATATTGAAATAAAACGGTGAAGGCAGTCTCCCATGCATGAAAGCATGGTATGCACCTGCCCATGGTGCACACCTCAACTGGTCTCCAGGGAGAGAGGGAAACACCATGCCCAGACACCAACCCGTGGCACTGCTGCGGGCTGAATGTGTTGCAAGTCCAGGACCAGGCATGCAGGGAGCACCTGTCCCACCAGTGACACACAGACATAGTCTTTCATGGTGGTCTTCATACAAAGTACACAGCAGTACTTTAACCTCTGTTTAATATTATTAACCTCACTTTAGATTTTAAAGTATTTAATGTGGCTTTTGCAATGGAGAGTTTTGGTGAACATATCTTCCTGTCCCTTATGATCTGTTTTAATTTGGACAATAAACCTATCATTATTGCTATATTTATTACTAATTTTAGCCATTTCTGTTGTGTGTATCACTACTACATCCTGCCATCTTACAGACAGTAGTAACATTTGACTGTGAAAACAATACTAAAGCTATAACTTGGACATCTGGTATGCAAAGATAACATCTACAGAGCTAAGACAAGAATAACAGAATTAAGATCTTGATTTTGTTTACTTTTCTACACTTCCACCACTCACATCATGGTCCTTGATATAATCATTTCATTTAAGTGCAGTCAGAACTGTTTATTCTGAATGGACAATCTGAAACTAGGTGGAACAACCCAATTTTCATGTGCCTAAACCTGAGTCTGAACATGAGACCATCACTCAGGAAAGTCTGAGGTAGCAAGAATGGAGAAAAGAAGAAAGGAAGTGAAAAAAAAGAAAAGATGGGTATAAGAAAGTCTTCTTTTCAAAAATATCTCCAAACTTCCTTCAGCAAAGAATGAAAAATTTTATTTACAGTGAAGGCTTCTATTGTTCATCAAAAGATGACAGCTTTAGAAGACACGGTAAATAAATACTTACATAAATAGTTCGTTACAGCTGTGAGTAATGTTTTTTCAGGTATACAGAACTATTATATAAGACCAGAGTGCTCATAATCTGCTATGATTGTATCTTTCTTTAATTTATGCTTGCTTTTACAGTTAAGATGTGGAAAACTGATTTTTATTTTTGTCTAGATATTGTGGAATATTTCTGACTTGCATAAATTAATAAAAGATTTTTTCTGTGTGCACTTAAGCTATTTCTGCCTCTCCTACATTTCCATTAGGAGACATAATTTAATCACAAACTACCATTCAAAAGATACAACATGCTATGTTTTCCATTGAGAGCATGCAAGCTTAACCAAACTTCTGTAGAAAAATGTTACTCAGAAAAATCTGTGAGGAAATTTTACATTCTTTTTAAGAAAACAGAACATATTTTTGATACATAAACCTTGGAGCTTTCTAATCTTGGTTCTTATTTAGAAATCGTGACAAAATGCTTTGTTTTTAATTAATATCAAGGCTTTCAGAGTGCCTAAAGCACATTAACAATTAATGCTGCCATTATTTTCGTTTGAACACACTGAATTCCTCTTATTATAAGACCCAGCAATACCAACACCAAGTACAGCAGAATTTTGTACACTCTCTGAACTGAAGAATTCCTTTTTTTACTCTTTCTTTCCTGCTCCACTATTTTCTTCTGCTCCTTAATGTACCAGTTCCAGCAGGACTGTTTTACTGCACTTCCCAAATAGAAAATTAGATTAAAGGAACTCTACTTCTTTCCCATGGTAAATTATATTAAGTGCTGACCTGGAGACAATTTGATATAATAGGAATACTTTTGTAAATTTTTCCCCATGTAGCCATAACCTGATTTTTCTCTAAACACAGAGAAACCAAGGTTATAACTCAGGAACCGAAGTACTAACCCTTTTAACAGACTTTTTTTCAAATGTAATGCTACTGTGCAGAGCTTGCAAAAGGCTATATACTGCCCACTTTTTCTCTTGATGTTTGGTGCCTTCCTCTGTGAATATTCTCATTGGAAGAAAAAAAAAAAAGAGGAATATTCTATTTCGTAGCCTGGACACTGAACTTGAGCGTGTAGGCCACCTCGTCGTAAATACAGTGGGGAGAATGCAAGATATCTTTAAACCCTGATTCAGAGCAACTAAGTGAAGTGCTGGTTAGGTGCTCGGCATTAGGTGCTTTGAAGAGATGAACTTCTCTTGTGGCATTATACCAGAAACAGAGGCAAACTGTTAGGTGTTGAAAGGTAGAAAATATCAAATATTCTGCAAAAAATTCTCTTCATGGAATAAGTTGTTTATAATTATGAATGGCAGAATTCAGGACACAAAAAATCTGTCTGTGGTTCTGGTCATACAAGACATTCTTGTGAAATGGTACTGTATGTACCCCTTTATCATGTCTTTCATGATATTTTCTGCTATGAATAATCTTAGCTACTCAAATAGCCTTATTGTAATTAACAGGATAGCTTGTTTTATTCACACTTTCTTGTTTATAAGTAGTGATGGCAGAAGTTTTAGGTAAAAATCAAAGGATTAATCCATTTGCTACTCAATACACACTTTTTACTTTGACATGATGGACTTTTCACCAAATTCAGCTGATCCTGTTTAGTTTATACTTGATTGACTCATGTCCAGGTATACGAGGGACCTGCAGCTACCTCTCTAACAAATAAATATCTTCAGACTTAAGTGTCTCAGCCTGTTTTGCAGATCCCTATTTTCTGACAGTTGAAAAACCTCTGCTACAAAAGGCATTAAAACCATTAACTGAAGACAAATTGTTTTCTTAGTTTTTGCAGTTCTTAAAGTATTACAGCAGTCATTACTAGTGTCCAAATTCAGTCTACATCTTTTTAGTTTTCAGACCTTCTTTTTTCAGTCATTCTTTTCTTCAACTGCCTTGTTTTATAACATTCCTGGAGATATGAAGAATGTAAGATTACAGATATGATGTAATATTCAGTTTGAAAGAAGGAGATTAAGACTGGATCTTTTGTCAGCACCTCCATCTGCTTTGTGACCATTTCTTGATTGCTTTAGTAATGTTTGCCTATATCAGTCATGAAAAGAAAGGCTTGCTATAGGAACACAAAAAGTCAATTAACCCCCAAAATGTATGTGTCTCCTTGGCTGTATACAAAATGAAGCAATCTCCGCAGGTGAGTATCTTACCCTTCCTTAATGAACTTAATCCGGTGACACTTCTCTCTGTTCAGAGAATTATCTGAAAAAGTCTGGGACAATTTTCTCGAGGGAATGGTGTCAGACTGCACCAGATTCAACCCATTCATTGCCTATGCTCCAAACAAATATTAAAATTAATTATATGTAAATATTATATTATGTATTATATTATATATATTATATTGTTTTCCTAATACCCTATATATATATAGGTGACATTCTTTTCTCAAAAATTAAACCAGCATACTGTGATACTATTATGTATTATGCTGGTTTCTAAGAAATACAATATAATCTTATATTTTGCCCTTTACCAAATCAACATACTTAAAAACAATGAAATTAGTATTTAGATGCATCATAAATTTGATGTTATTTGAAAACAAACATATTGGGTTACACTCTCAGTCATACATTAGCCCCTATACAGCAGGTCATCTGAACATACAAATAAAATCTCCAACAGTCATCTGAACAAACGGAATGTCTTACAATTATTTCAATTCATAATAAAGTCCAGCATATAAAGGATACAAAACTGAGTTATACGCTTCTCTTCTTGTACAAAGGATGAATTGGATGAAGTAGAAAACCTGGCCCATTAATCTGATAAACTAAAATAAATGCATATCACATCAGGGTATAATACTGACCTCTCCCTAAACAGCATTAGTCCTCATTTATCTTGAAACATAAACAATATATAATGTCCTTTGAAAAAGAAGTGTATGTATATACACACATATCCCATATATATACACAGAGAATGAGAGATGTAGAGGTATATATGAATAATATATTATTTTAAATCTGTGAAAGTGTGTGAGTGAGAGAAGAATATGGGCTGATCCTTTTAACAAACAGAAGAAGAAAATCCAAGAACATATTTTTGTGTTCTCCTTACAAAATACAGAGCTTGATCAACATGGTCTAAATAATGCGGATTTTTTCACTAATATAACATTTAGGAATTACTAGAATTACTCTTAATCTGCATTTATGTAGTCAGGAAGAATCAAACACACAAAATCAAGACAACAACATAGCTAATCTAAAAATTCCCAAAGCTTTTTAAAATCATATCACAGACACGGTACTCACTGAGAATCTTTTTCTAGCCATTTTGCATTGATTTTCTTAACATTTTCAAAAGGAAAATGTTGTCATTCACATTGGCATATTCATACAAGACATGACAACAAATTGTCTTGAGCCAAGAGACATACTCCTGACCTTTTAACTACAGTATCTGATGAAAGCCAAAATGTTAATGAATATATTTACTACATACACCTACAGATTATATAATAATGTAGACAAACAATTACTTTTATAGTAAATTCTTGAAGAGAACCATGGCTAAAGAACTCTAGTATGTCCTTTCCCTGACAAATATTATTAGTGGTAAGTTAAAAGTTTGCCTGCTGTCACTGTGACCCTAGCTGACCTCTTAATTTCTTGAGTTCAAGTCCAATTAACCTTTGGGAAGAAGCACAACTGCTCTAACCAGACAAGTCAATAGAATCCAATAGTAATCATTTCATTTTCTGGTTTGTCAAAGGGCAGTGGTCCCACCTCAACCATTTCACACAAAGGTGGTAATTTATCAATGTTTAGAATGATCTGTACTGGACCATACCCAGCCCTCTCTCAAGTGCACTAATCAATTAAACAGGCTGTATCTCAGTCATGCCACCCTGTGTGCTGCCACAGAAGAAGGCGCCAGTTGAAAAATTACTCTCCTCTTGTGATATTTGCTGGTTTAGTTTCAGGAATGAAAATATTGATATACACTTCAAGCGCTTGTTGCCACAAGAGGCTTGAATTAGATCTATGAGAGTATGGTGGGAAAACCTGTCTGGTGTGAAAAACTACTTCTCAGCATTGCCTCTGTTCCACCATCTCTTTGTATAAGTGTAACTGCTGTTGAGTTTATTCAGTTAGTCATAGCATAATGGAGGGGCAGAAAACTGTCCCAGGAGAGTAGGAGGAATACAGGATTAATTAAAGTTGGCTCCAAGATTAAAAATAGGACATAGGAAAGAAAGATGTGACAAAGACCTAGTATTTCACTGGTATTTTCTGACTTTGGGTTCTGACACCAGCAGGAGAGCACCCCCGACCCACCAACAGAAACACCGTCACTAGGGAACAGTGCAGTGCTCAGTGAGAGAGGCAGCGGTGCTCGTACCAGTGGCAAAGGTGTGCTGCTATTTATTTCAACAGTTATCTAATCCCTGGTACGTGAGTACTACCTGCAAATGTGTGAGACTGCATTGTGTGGCAGGGGCTCCCTCAATAAGACAAAAAGAGGAGACGGAAGCTGCTAATCTGTCTGGGCCTCAAGGCTCAGAGCTAAACTTCCTGGTGCTTCTCTGTCTGTCTATGGTGACAAGGTTTTCCTGCTGTCTTGAGAAATAGGACTCTAATTTAGAGGTCCTTTTTCCTAGAGCAAGCAAAGATGACAAGAATTTTGGATGAAGATACTGAGCACCAAGCTAGCTACCAAAAAAATTGGAGCCCAGGCTTAAGGTGACAGTTAAGGTAAGATCCCACAAAAACTCAGCATTGACCAAGACCTAGCTTCTAGGAACACTTCTCTGTGGGAGCAGTACCCATGTGATGGGAACAAGTAACATGCTGAGTTTTTCACCAGCTTTCCTTTCCCTAGAGCTCCTTGTAATAGTGCATGTGAGTCCATCTTCCTGGAGCGTAGCTGCAGAAAGAAAGGGCACTTCTGGAGCTTGCTGAGATGGAGTTTGTACAGCAAAAGAACTGCAAATTAACTTCTTAACCAGGTGATTGCTATAATAAGAAGTTTTATTTCTAATTGATCACTTTCTCCTTGTCTAATTTAAAGGTGGTGGTTTTAATACCTCATAAATCTAACCCATTTTTCACTGACTTATGACTACATTAATACATAGAAATATTTGGTAGAAATAAAATAGAGGCTCTGAATTCCTCATTCACTAAAAAGAACAACAGCAACATTTTTATTAACAAAGCTAAGTTTACAATCATAAGCAATCTTTAAAATACAACTGAAGCTATTTTTCATTTACCTCTTCCTTGATTATTTTCATATAGTATATAGAAAGAAGACAGCAAAAGAAAAAAAAACCCTTTAAATTAGTTTTGCAGTTTCCTACTGTCCTATATTAAAGGCAACCTAATAGAATTTATAGTAGTAGAACCCTTTTAGGCAGCACTCTTTGTATTTTTTATTAAGTCCATACTCACAGAATCTACTTAATGTCAATTTTGTACAATGGTTACACTGCACAGAGTATTTTATTTTAAACCTGCAGGACACAATGATAAATTGATAATTGACCCCAAGGCCATAGCAAATAAAGAAGCCCTGTTTTTCATTAGTACAGTATTACACAGTTGTTAGGGAAAAGGAGAGCAATGCTAATTGAGTACCAAGGAGTTGCACAATTAAGAAATCATCTATGGTTTTAATTTTACATGTTTAAGGCTGCAAAATTCCTAATTGTGAACAGTAAAATAAAATAAGATTAATGTGAGATACAATTATATAAAGCTTCACTATCCAGAAGCAGTTTCCAGCCTTTGAGCAGTTTCCAGCCTTCCAGCCACACATTTGAGTGAGTGTTCACTAGGGGAGTAGTCAACAAATACTGTACTTTTCCTTTTGTTTCTCTATTTGTAATCCATAGTATTTCCCAAGGCTTCAATTATCATAGGTCTCAGAGGACAAATATTGTGTTGGTTGTAAAAATGAGGGTGCTTATTTTGAAAAGGAACTCCAAAGCCTCCCGTTGTAAATGACTTTATTTTGTATCAGTCTTTCTTATGCTAAGATCAGTGCTCATTCATATTCCAATCAGAACCAGGCTAATTTTGTCATGGAGCAACATGGAATAATTCATAGTGTCCCACAACCTGTTTTTTGGTTAGTATTAATTAATTGATCATGATGTCTGCACAGAGTTTCCCAAGCATTCAAAGTTTTAACATCTTCTCACACACTAAATAAGCTGTCACTGAGAGAGCCCCAATGAGGACTCCATACTTTCAGCGCCTGATTATTTCTCCCCTCTCCAGCACTGTTGGATTCCATTACCTCATGCTAGCACAGTTGTCTCTGTGCATTTTGAATTATTTTGGATCATTCCCTAGCCCTGGGCTAGGCTGCCTTCATTCCTGAATTAAACTCATCTTCCATAAAGGTGGTGTGTTACAGCATCATGTGTCTCCTGCTACCTTTGTCATATCAGGTTCAAAGACAGCAGTGAAATCCTAAACCACTTACAACAGCTGGAAAGGGGCATGTCCTCAGTACTTGAGAGAGCCACTGCTTCACGTTGAAATGTTTAATAATATGAAAAGTTAACAATCATAAATATAGTCTAAAATTTAAAAGACAGGTCAGAATATGTTGAGGTCGGTCACTCATAGATAACCCTTACCAGAGGAACAGAAAGCTCAGATGAAATTCATTTTCTAGGTTCTGGGAAACCAGTTAGTCTAACCTTCCAGTTCTGTCACATGGAATAAAGCAGAAAATAAGGATGTGTGCAAAGTATCATATGAGTTTTCCCATGTGACCTGTCCCAATCAACCAGTATTAAATGCAAAATATACTAGGAGGGGAGGTATAGTGACTGAAATATATTAAAACATACATATATAGGGGAAAAATCCTAGAAAATTTCTATGGAAGGTTCAGTCAAGACAAAAAATGTGATTCAGAAATGCAGTTCAATCATGAGTGATATCATTCAAACTGGACAATTCACACAAGCATATAAATCAAATTGGTGCTGAGTGAAATACGGCTCTACAGGTTATCTAGAGCAATACCTCTTTGGAAGATAATAATATTTTACAGTCCAGGAAAGGTTCCTGCGCTGCTTAGTTGTACTACCAGACAACACAGGATTTTTACCATTTATTCCTCTAAGATCTCCATGGTTCATGAGTCTTTGCTGTCACTTTTGCTTCTGAACATAAGTAGCTTCTAAGTCCATTCTGCGATACATTTGAAATCAGATTTCAACTGGGAGGAGTGCTGGTAGAGAACCAAAATTTCCATTATATAGAAAAATTATCCTTTAAAAGAAGAAATGACAAATTAGGATAAAAAGCTAGGGATATGGTGTTTTGGGAATGACGCATAAGCCCTCTGGCTAGCTCTGAAGCTGCTCGGCAGACTTGCCAGCTGTCTGTTAGAGTTTAGGAGATTGGAGACCAGCAGCCTGCTCATCTGACCTGTGAAGGTCCTTCACTGAGGAAGACCTGGGAGCTGGGAGAAGAACTGTATAATCTGAGAGCTGGTCAGAGCCATCTCGCTGCCAGCCTACCCACATGGCACAGGAGCTGGACAGGCTAAAGGAGGATGGAGCTGGGGAATCCATGGCTGTCAAGAAAGCAGAAACGCTCCAACGCTAACAGATGAACTGGCAGGAGCCAGATAGTCTATCCACTTGTTTTATATCAAAAACACAAAACTGGCATTTCTATCTAGCCTTTGTTTTCTGACAGAAAATTGCTCCTTTGGAAAAATGTGATTGCAAGCCTTGTCTTTAGTGGCAGGGGCTCAATAACCATTGACATTGGTTTCCGTTGGTAGCTTTTGTTCTCTTTCTATTGAGATTTTTTAACAGAATTTCCTCAGCAAGAATTCAGGCTTTTGAAGTAGAACTACGGAGCTAGAAGGCAGTAAGAAGACCATTTGGGAAACCATTTCTTGTCTGATTTTAGGAAGGAAGTGGATAAAGAGTAGTTACAGGAAGAAGCTCTGCAGTAATAAATGAGTAAAGAAAAAAGAAAAGCACAGCCTCAGTAAGAATATTATTACAATTAATACTTCTTTAAACTCACTTTCTCCCAGAATCTAAGAAGACAGCAGCTACTCCTGTGAGACTTTACTTTTGATAAATAACAGGGTAATCACATAGTTACATATCTGAAAGGAGCATAATCTATGGGAAGAGGAATGCTACTTTTCCACTTCCTACAGGATGTTTTCTTTGAAGAACAAACTGAACATTTTTACCTTCCCAAAACTGTGAACTGAACCACGGGGTGGTGGATACTGGGGAGCACAGTTTAAAACATTTAGAAATCAGGTTTCACCACTGAAAGTGAGATAAGATTGACTGTCACCTCCTTCTTGAAAAACTCATTCAAGTATTTAATTCCACAAAGTAGCGGCATTAACTGATCACGTATTTTTCCAAAAGATGCAGAGCCCCGGTGAAAACTTGAACCCTATATCAACAGAGAGCTCTGTGACTTTACAGAGTCAGTAACAAAGAACTGACTCTAGAATAAGCTATTTAAAGGTTGGGGTTTTGAGCAGTGAATAAATCTTACTCTATTTTTGTATTTTCATTATGGTATCATTAATGACCGGAAAGTCTTAATAAAGAAAGAGCTCTAGCAGCAGACCCTACAAGTAATCACATTCTATGTGAATCAAATGCCTTCTTCTTGGAACGTGCAGGATCCTCTTCATCCTATTCTTTGTTTTGGGGTTTGTGAACTGTCACCTCTTAAAGGACTGCAGCACTCAAGGTGTGTTGCAGATGCAGACTCAGTGACTGATGCAAGTGGAATCTGCTCCATTAACAAATTTGAAAAGCTGTCTCATTCCAACAATAAAAACTTTGCCTGAATGTTGCAGATCCTGGCTTTAGGCATCTCAGTCTCTAGGGTAATATATCCTAATTCCACAAAAATTCAGTTTTAGGCACCTAATTCTCTTATTGGAGCAGCTTAGTGTGTGGGAACAAGGGAAGTGGTAAAGGAAAACAGTTTACATTTCAAAGCAGCCCTCCCTTTCTGACCAGTGTTACTTTAGTTTTACAGTTTAATTCTGAGCTACTTGCAAATAAGATGGTGGCTGTCGTACTAGCTGTGCTTATCCGGACACTGAGGTCCCTGTAGTAGAGTTAGTTACATCTGTGGAAAACAAGAAACGCACATGAGCGTCATCAGTATACTCATGTCAACAGAGCCTGTCTCATCTCACCACCTCTCTGAATGCAGATCACGAACTGAAGATCACGAACTGAAAGGAAAACAGGATGGGTCCCTTTGAGATATTCGAAGAGTAAACCATGGGGATGATGGGCATTTATACATCTCTACTCTCTGAGTTTCTCTTTTTAGGATTTTAATATACTGGCCAGATCTTACACTTTTCCTATAATCTCAACTTTCTGTAAAACTAAAGTGTGCTCTGGGTGCATACGGAATGGAAGTGTAGCATGTGTAAACTTTCATTATAGGGAAAAGTAATAATGATCATTTTTGTCTTAAGTTATATTTTAATACGAGGAGAACATTTATTCCAGATTAATATTTCACAACTAAAGAAATTTTACTGGGGTAAATGTGACTGCCTGTGCTATTCATTTCCTTGCATACAGTATTTTTCTGTCTTGCAATATTAGTTTACATTTAATATGCTTTGCACTCTCTGTCTGTAGGGCAGAATGATACTACAGATAATTATGATTTTCCTCAAAGAGTATTTCAAAGCTTTGTTAGTAAACTTTCCAAATTATTTAAAGATACTAACGGAAACATAAAAAAAACCCAAGCTGTTAAATATATATTAAGAGAATAACTGTAAGTCACTGAGAAAATGTTCTTTGGAGTCATTCTCTTTGTATTGTACTTAAAACAGATCAACAAAATATTTCAGATTATAATTGCAATAAATATTGGAAGTCCTTGCCTTACCAGTGGTCTGTTCGAAAAGAAAAGATTGTGCCTAGAGCGTTGTCTTTGGGGATCAAAGTGCACACCATTTGATCCATGAACAGCATGGTAGGCAAGAAAGGCAAGAATAATTCAGTTACACTTGCAGATTTTTCTCAGGCAGCTCTGTTTAGTAGACCTACACCTACGCTAAGTAGAAAAAAACAAAGCCTTCTGTCCTCGTCTTTGACTTATCTGTTGTCGCTATAATAAGTGTGAAATTTCTAAATATACGCACATTTACTACAAGCAAACAAGCTGTCCAGAATCTAATTAGACAAAAATCTGCCCATCTGTTCTACATTATCATGGGGCTTGCTCACATGCATGTTGTTTCATTACTGAAAGGCAGAGAGGCAAATTGAATTGAGCTGGACTTCCTCTTAAAGTGGGATCAGGACATGAAGTCAGACCCTTGCTGTGAACTAACAAAGCACCACTGGGAGAAAGTGGGATGAGAGAAGTTTTCTTTCTCTAAAGCCACATGTCCAGTGCTTACCACGAGGCCTAAGGGGGTGCTAATACCATTGTTTGGCACAATACAGCACACACTACGACCGTATAAACCTTGTTTTCAATGAGAATTGTTTGTTTTTTTCTTAGTCCCCTGTGTCAGATGCCTTTTTACTGTTATCTGCTTGCCAAGGTATGTTGCGTTTCAAGCTTAAAGCTTTTTTAAGGGAAGGCAGGAAAGTTTTATTGAAGTAAACTTTTAAAATGAAAAAATAAGAGAAAAATGCCTGATTGTATGGTATTTTATTTTGTTAATTACACATTAAAACCTTAATCAAGTTTTTGAAAGTGGTACTCAAGGCCACATGCTTCTGAGAGTAATTGCATATATAGATAGGAAATTTTATATGCATATTCTCTAATCACTTACTACTAACACCAGTTACTAGCATTTGTACATTTCTCTCATATGTGCATCTTCAGTCTGCAGGGAAAAACTGTTGTTTCTGAGAATAAGTAATTCTAGTGGAATGTTATTAGATTTCTTTAGAAGAAATAGAGAAATTGTATTTACAGTTGTGAATGCTTTAAATGAACAAATACTTATGTAAAAATTAGTAGTTTCCAGAGATCCAGCAGAATACATACAGATTCATTGCAGGTATGTATTCCTAGGGTGGAATAAGTATAGAAAACTGGACTATATTCCTAACTTTCACGTAGTTCTCTTTACTAGAGCGTTTGAACACATCATGAGCTTTAATTTGCTAATCTCTCTTAATGACAGCTCTCTGAAAAGTGTAAGAATTTTGTGCCAGACCATCCCTGGAGCAGGACGATTTGCCTTCTCATCCTGCTCCCAGGCAGCAGTTGCTATACTATCTGGATGCCATCTTACCTGTTTTCCTCTGGCTCTATGACTTTTCCATCTGTCACATTCAGTAGATCAGAAGAAATGGAGAGTAGATCCACCTGAGATACTGTGGAGACTACTAGCATAGCTTTTACACTAGTGACAGGCAGGCAAAACGGCAACTGTTGTGGGTGTAGGTATATAAACTTTACTAAATTCCGATGACAGTATTCAGTTCAGGCGTGCAGCTGCATTTCCTTTTTACTACGAAAAACTCTACCTGTGTTGTGTGTAGCGTACAACCTCACGCAAAGATTATTCACAGGCAGTGTTGGGCCATGGCAGCCACAGCAGTTCATTGCTAACTGTGTTAGTCTTGCATATACCAGAAAAATAGAGTAAGAATGAGGGGAAAACATTGTCATGTTCAGAAAATAAGGGCTTAAGGGTTAAAATACAGAGTGAAAGAAAGGGAACAGGTCACTGAAAGAAAGAGCCAGCAGAGTTGAGAAGAGAGAGAACAGACGTGTACAGGTGAAAAACCGGAGACATCAAAGAAAAAAGGAATTCAGTAAGAGACTTAATTTTTCTTCTAGGGAAAACCCAGCTTTAAATTTTCCTTCATGAGCCATTTAACTATATACATTATGTGCAAATGCAGTAATAATTGTGATTATTTTCTTGTGGATTTATTTGGGCATACTTAGATTTGCCATCTTTTGGGATGGTCTCTGGTAACAGATGGAATGGAATACAAGTGTCAGTTTATAAGAATGACAGAAGAAAATTAGGTGCTCTTCTCTCTCTCTTAAATTTTATTTCTTTTCTTACACATTTTACTTTTTCTTCTCTTTCTGACAAGCATATTTAATACAATTTCTTCTGTCTAACCTATATGTTGGATAAAAATATTCTATGCAATACTGGTATTCCTCTCACATACATACTATAAGACCATTATATATTCCAAGTGATTTAATAAATAACTGTTTTTTACAGTTCTAACATGGTTCTCTTTTGATTCTTGCAGCTGCCCAGAGTCCAACAGGGCAAAGGTGGCATAAAGCCCTGAACTATATATTCGGTTTTTCTCAGTTGAAATAACACTGAATCCAGCTTCATATTTTTCTATAATCTGTATGGAACACATTTCTTATCCATGAGCTGCACAAATAATTAAAAAAAAATTGAATAATAATGATTTCCTTTTTTAGCATCTTATTATTTTCTCTTTATTCAGAGGTGGAACATGAAAGAAGTCTACAGCTTTCTCATAAATACTCATTTGCTAAAAGAAAACAAAATATATTTTCCCTTTAGACAATCCGCATTGATATATTGAAATAGCAGGGAAGGGGAAAAAAAGCCCATAATGCTTCATTAGTTAATTGTGCAGAGTACAGCTCTTTAGGGGTAAACAAGTGAAGGACATTTGCTGAATGGTCTATGCCCATCATGCATATTATGGTCTAATGGTGCTAGTAATGGTAGGAGGCTCCTGGAGAGTCATCTGTCAAATTAGCACACTGAATTATTTATCGCCTCAGAGTAAAATTGTGGAAAGGAGCAGCTGAGACCCATTCGTAAGAAAATATAAAATAAAGACACAACTCCTCCCCAGAAAAAACAGTACAACTGCTTTGCATGTTCAGTAATGCCTCTTCAAACATCAACAAGATTTAAATAGTGTATGTATAGATATCAGAATGAGTGTATATTTTCTAATAAAAATAAATATTATACATGCATATATTATATACAGCCTATATTACAAACACATGAAAATATGTATACATATTTAGCATAACATTAATTATTATCATTATACTAGATTATACTATAGGATATTATATATCACATATGCACAATATGTTATGTATTATAGATAGGATATATGACATAGAATGGAAGATATATATTGCATATAACATGGAATTTATGTAGTATTTATATAAAATTAGAATTTGCAAAATGAAAGTGTATAAATCCATTAAATAGTGTAGTGCAGCTGGAATCATTTATTATGCACTCTGTACAAATTTCAGAATGTAGATTCTCAATAAATACAAAGTCTTACCACTTCCATTAAAGAAAAAATCATTTTTGTGATCGCTGTAGAATATATACCTTACTGCAACTGAACCTAGAGATTATGAAGGTATGTAAGAGTTTGTAATTTGCGCTGTGGTAAAGAGAGTCTCTGCTGACACTTCCCAGGTTATAACTTGAAATCAATCCTTATTGCTCAATAACTCTTTTTCACTCCCATCCTTCTATCCACTGTAGGTTATCAAAGTCATGGTAACCTTCCAACACTTCTTATGATAAACCTCTTCTGTGAATAGATTTTCAGGTCCAGATGCTTTTTACTGCAGCCAAGTGTTCAGTGCCTCAGTCACCAGGCTGGCTGTACATCTGCTTTCCCCAAAGCTGTTTAGGTGAGAATTTTGTGGTATCTGATATCACAAGCAGATCTGTGCTCTGAGTTATCACTAACCTGTTGAAGGTATTTTAGACTGCATTTTTAACACAATTAATTTGCACAATACGATTCTATAAAGCCCCAAGAACCATTCCATCACATTTTCAATGGGACTGATGACCAAGCATAAAGATAAATGTGTTAACATATGCTCTGCTACATTTTAAAAAGATAAAGTCCCTATGAGACCTTTTATAGATCTTTTACTTGCTTTTTTAAAACTTGGTAGCTGTAGGTTTAATGGTTCAGACACTTGTCTAATAGGTCTTTGGAAGAGGATATTCCCCTTCAAATACACAGATTTGTTCACTTTATATGCTGGCCATCAAATGAAACTCCCTGACTTTGGTTAAACCAGAGAACATCAATAGGTGATATATCTTTTTTTTTTTGTGGTATCAGATATTCATTATGCTCCTATCTAGATTTTCTTTCAGTTATAGAGCTGAAAGTGGAATTCTGGAGGCTTTCTTATAACCATAGTTATAAAATATTCCTTAGCATCTTATAGAAATGATTCCTGATTCACTGATAACTTTGATTTTTTTCTGCAGCTGACCTATTGTCCAAAGACAAAAGCAGGCTCTGTGAGAAAAAGCAGGAACTTCCCTGGGACAATGTTTTTTAAATTCTTTTCTGAGTTAAAGAGGACCAATACAACTAACTGATAACGCACATTGGCTAGTAATGGCTACATGGAGAATCTGCTTCTTCAAACAAAAATGTTACATAGTTAAATCAGTGCTACAGAGCCTGATCTTCCAAATACTTACTCATTTTTGTATTCTTGTCCATTTTTGTTGCATTATTAAGTCCAAGGGCTCAGTAATTCTTGTCGAAAATATTGTTTATTCCCTCTTGCTGGGATATTTCAAAGCATGCACTCATGTTTTACTGAACAGAGGGGACCATTCTCCTTAGAGCAGTAGACATGAGGAGAGGAAGAACTGAAATATTTGACATGGAGGAACAGAACTTCACCTAACACATCGGAGAGTATGTTGATTACCCAATATGAGAAATATCCCTTGGCGTGAATCCCATGGGAAGACACCTAATTAAAAGAAACATTTATGTAGGTAAATGTCTGCAAGAGATAAATTACAAGCCAAAATTAGTACTAATATTGATGAACAAACATATTGTGGCCTTTTGAAGAAAATATCTGTAGTCCTGAAAAAATTATTTCCTCAATTATTTTCTTAAAATATTCTTTATCTCTTTAAATGCATGACTTTTTATTTCCTATTTCTTTTCCTTTCTCATAGAGATAGATTTGTACACGCACACACACACACGCACAGAGTGGGTCTTTAATGCTTCAATTTATACATATAAATATATGTGCTGGTTGAAAGTCAGTAAAAGAGCATTTTAAAAATGACAGTGAATAGCTGTTAAAAATATATCCCATGAACTAGTACTTGTAAAAATCTTGCCACTTAGAAGTTGGCTTGCAGATATTTTTGTTTATTTGCATATGATTTGTATAAGAAGTAACATTAGGGAAAGTGGCTGGACAAAGAGAGGAAAAAGCTAGTTGTTTGTATAACACCGGATAATTGTTGCTCCATATTTTGCTTTCAGATGGCTTGTCTGCTTGGTGATGATTCATTTGAACAAACTGCCTAAAAATATGGCGTTAGAATAAAATCTGAAATCCTGAAGGCCAGAGATTTTTATCTGTCTAATGTTTCCTTGTAAGTTTTTCTCTCACAGAGAGAATGGATTTAGACTTACACTCTCTTTCACTGTCTAGTGGAGGGAAGAAAAAGCAGAAGTAATAAAGAACAGAACTACCTGCTGGTCCACATGACAAGCAGACCAGCACTTGAGAGCTGGAGGACAGCTAATATTTAGCTGTTTGAGTCCACCTAAAACTGAAAGAAACAAACCGACTCTCTGAAACAAGACCAATAAGTAAGACATCATTACTATTCATTATCTAGTAAAACAAAAAAAAAAAATAGAGAGAGAGAGACTGGGTCTCAATGGCAAAACAGCAGCTCCAGTGGAGCAGCTGATGCAGCAAAGGACAGTTGGTCGCACTTTGATCAGAGTTGGCCTGTGAGCAGATCAGCCCTCCATAAAGACCTAAAGTAAATGTGCTCTGAAGAACTGTTTACATGTGTTTGTAACAAACAACCTGTGCCTTGTAAACAGCTGACATCTGCTCAGGATCACACAAGAGCAGAGCCTACTTTCATTACATTTAAAACTACTATTCCAGGAATAAAAAAGCCAAACGACAACTGCATAGTGTCAATTTAGAATTATGTTAAAAATCCTTTTTTAAAGATCACCTAAGTCCTCGTTTGCTTAAAGGATTACATACAAATCAAGTGCAAAATAGAAAACCTATTCGCATTTTTAGTTATCAGTTGCAACTACCTTTTTCAAGCAAAAAATGTTTAATAATAACCACTTTTCTAAATTAATTTTATTTCGTTGTCATTGCTTTTTACATGCTACACAAACACGAGGTCCTGTCAGCCTTTCTCCTGTGGACTATTACTTTGCTTCCAGAAGCCTCACTGGAATCAATCATTGTGAATCATTGGCTTCCAGTGGAAGCCTCACTGGAATCATTGTGAAGGCAATGATTTTGCATACAAACCTAGACTAATTAGTTGCCATAGAACAGACACAGATCTTGGGGAGGCCACAGTGTGGTGACTGATAATACTGGAACTGTACTCTATTGGATCATGCAGTAGCACACACTTGATCCGGATTAAGCATGGAAACATAATCGCATTGCTGTTAAAATAAAGAGAACATAATGCACAGATTATACAAGCTTGAAGTTTTTTCCATTGGATTGGCTACAGAAGGGCAAACATTTGCTGATCCAATATAAAGACAGGGTAGAACATACTGATCCTTCTTGCCGCGGTAAAAATCACTTTTCAAAAGTTTTTGAATAAATCTAAGTATAACCGATCTGTGATTTGCATCCTGAGGCTAGAGAGCTTGGATGAAGGCCCAGTGAGCTTTAAACTATCTCCAAGTTACAGTTGCATCTATACGATCCAATTTGATTAAATAAGAGCCTAAACTCAAATAGCAGTTCTTAGATTGCACCCACTACATATCTACTAACTTGCACTCTGGCTAGAGACTTAGCCAAGCCTAGATCTAGCTCATCCAGAAACATGGACACAGCTGGAATAACGGCTTGAGCTGGATCTCATTTCCTTTGGGAAATATGGATGTAGTACTGGCTAACTTTCTCCCAGACCTCAAAAGGTGACCAAACAAGCTTCTTATCCCTTGCGCTCTTACAAGCTATCCTGATACTTTGTGTTGCACCATGCCAGCATGTCAAGGCTCTGCAAAAATAAATGCAGTCTAGGATCTATACTTCTGATTTTAACAGCAGTTACTGCAGTCCATGCCTATTAGGAGGAAGTTTATAGCATACAAAACACAATTTGGAATTTCTTAGCAAGGGGGAATGTTCTGAGTGCCCTAACACCCTCTCTAAGGAGTCCCCATAATTGAGGTTGGCATTTACAGAATAGCTAACTGTTCAATATCAGCATAAGACATTGATGACTGTCTACTCCAAGATGAAGGACTATATCATCCTTCCTATTAAAAGTCTAGCAGGCTGCCACAGAAATCCTTATGAATTCATTGAAACTGTGAGGAAGAATACGAGAGTCACTCACTGGGAAAATACTTTCACTCGGCGTGATCTGCAGTCCCCGTCTGTGTTTAAACCTGCAAAGGTCCCGGGGGGGGCGGACATACTTCTTCCACAGCCAAACTTCATGAAGGTGGTTGTGTGTTGACTTCATGGGATGAAGAGGCACAAGGGTTACATGAAAAACACAGATGGAATATACACTGGCTGCAGCATTAAAGGCAAGTGATTTAGCAGGTCTGAATACTTTTAAGGATAGAACATACAAGGCTCATCATTACCACGCAACAGGTCCCCTCCCTACCCATACCTGAGGTCACACATGGGGCCACAGCAAAGGGAGGAGTCTTGTGTGCCGGGGCTGTATCTGTGCAAGAGATCTGTAGAAGTGCACAGAAAACAGAAGGATGGGATGAGCAGAAGGGAACAAACATGAAAAAGAAGCACTGTATTTTACTGAACCATCAATAAAGGTCCCATGCTGAGGAAGCCTGATTGCATGCCCTGGCATACTGCTAGCCCAAATATCGTAATAAGGTAAACAGGAGAAAGGGCTGTGGAAGGGGATGGACAGCTAAAGGTAATAATAGGGAGGGAGGGAAGAACAGGTGAATGAGTAAAAAGATTATGGGTAGGAACAAGATTTGAAGCTGTGGAGAAATGTAGGCATATTTGGCTTTTTGTAGCGTTCTTTCCATAACAGAGCCAGGCTCTATGGCTGGCATTTTGGGAATTAGTGTAACTGATCATTAGTGCTTTTTCCTGTTCAATGCAGCTTTTTTCCTGGGAAGTACTGTGAAGTGCTGTGTGTGTAGCTGTGAGGACAGCATCTCAGACAGGAGGGGAGGTATCTTCTGGTGCATGAAGTGGAGATGAAGCTGGAAATGTCCTGGAGGAGGTTTGCCAGAGGCAGCAGCAGCAAGCTTCATGCTCAAACAGCCAGGCCAGCACGGATATTCTGGGACCTTGGTAAGCAAGTTCCTTGCGCAGGGTGTGCCGGGGATGTTATGAGATATGCACAGTGCAGACAAACGGCAAAAAACATGTGCTTAAAGGCATGAACGCAGCTGAGATGAACATAGCTTATTTCCCTTGAAAATTAAGTGTAAGCATTTGGATCGGCAATAATCACACTTTACATTATAAAAGCAATTGTATTCTGTGAAACAAATTTCCAGAACAAAATTCCTAAGGTGCTTGATCAGCCACCTATACATATAAAAGGTTGTTAGTTTTTTCTGAAGAAATAAGAGCTTTTTGCCCACAAAGTGTTACATTTGCAAATTCTATTTGAATGAAAAAAGTAAAGAATTTCCTGTGAAAATAATTAAAATTTCTGTTTGCAAGCTTTAGAATTGATCTGATTTTTTTAAAGAAATTTAAAAAAATTTTCAAGTCTCTAATTACATCTCATGTGAATTAAATGATCAAGGTAATTTATCTGTGTTTGTTAATTACATGAAACAGTAATTCCAGAATATCAGCAGGAATAATTTAATGAAAGATCTTGTTACAGGAGCTTTTTCTCATAAAATTCCTTGTTTGCTTTTCAGAAGTGTTCTTGAGTAAACAAACAGCAGCACTACATAATAAATACCATTTTGTTTCTAGTTTATTTTGTGTGACTGGTAATGATTCTGGACGATTAGTCTGGCATATTTCTTTCTACTTTGATTCTGTTATCAAATGAGTTCAATTGCGTATTTCATTTCTTGAGCTGGCAAAAAGTTACCATTTAGAAATAACCTTAATTTACCAAACGCAGAGTAGTTCTAGTCAGATGTTGTTTTGTTACATGGAAGCTCATGCAATTTGAAATAATTATGTTGTTGAGCACATGTACAATAGCATATATATTTACTAGGTCTATTGTAAGTATATACAGAAAATAGATTCAAGCCGTTTATTAGAAAATTCTTTGATGGACTGAGTTCCTATGACAATACTACTTCACAAAGATATTTGATATTCACACAGCTTCTATTTTAATTCTACTCATACACACAGTATATTTATAAACTCATAATTTACAAGCTGCCTCTTAAATAACACAGTAATTGAAAATTTCCCTTTAATTTATATGTTCATAAAAATATACTAGCTCTGTAAATGTTTTCTAACTAAGCTCATACTGGATCATTGAAAATTAATATTTTGTTGAAGGGAAGATATAAAGATGCCTTTGATTTTTGTCCCCCTCATGAAAGGCCACGAAGATTATCAGTGCTGAGGTTTCTAGCATTTACTGCTGTTTTTGCTATGTGCCCAACTCTGTTTATATAAAGTGACCTTTAAGTCTCTAGTCTAAAGCAATAAAATGAAGGCTTCCTGTCTTATTGATTTGGTGAGGCCTATTTTCACACTAATAAAATGGAATCCAGTTTACTAAAATATACTTTTAGCCAGTGTCTGAAAATGAACCTGAGTCTTGACAATTTTGGAGGAGGTCAGCTTAGAGTAAGCAGGTCATATCTGTGGTAAATCAAGTTCCAGGAACAGATCACTGGACACTATAAAAATCAGGAGTGGTTTTTTAAGAGACCAGCTTGAACCCTCCTTAACCAGAAAATAACATCTGACCTTGGCAGTGAAATTTATCACAACATTTCAATTAAAACTTGGCAGCCACATAAGCAATACATTGCTCTGTTACAACTGACCTTATTACAGGAAGCATATATGTGAGGGCAGAATCAGGTACGCTGCTAGCTGTTCTGTGAATGTGAATGATACACAAATCTTTCTAGTGTTATTTGAGATTTACTAAGAGCCTCATTATCATTCTTTCTCAATAAGGAAATTACTGGTTGCCTAATGATGTTGATAATCATTCAGTATATGTTTTTCATTTCTGAGTACGTGTACATTAATATGGATGCAGCGGTACTTACATCTTGTGGTTCATGACAAATAAAAGCTGCTCTATATAACAAATAATTGTTCCATTTTCGAGACTGTTAAATCTGCAAAGGAATCGAGCTAAGTTACATCCTGTTTTGTGGTACCTCTCTAAACAGCAAAGCAAAGAAGAAAACATGCACGTTAACCGCGTGACTTGCTAGGTAAGGGCGATGTAAATGTTACTTTCTATTTAACTGAGCTGGTCAGTACAGCACTTTTCCATGCGGATCAGGCAGCGCGCGAGGGAGAACGCTGCTGCCTCAGTCCATGACTCCACCGCCGGGGGGAAGAGCTTGATGAAAAGTCTGAGCTGACCTAGAAGACCATCTCCTGAAGGAACGCTCTCGCCTCTCCTTTCCTCTTCCCCTGAGCCTGGCCGTACAGTCTCGCCCCCCGCGCACCACCTCCGAGGTGGGTCTGTCTGGCCGAGCACCGCTGCCGGTGCACGCGCAGAACCCGGAGGCGCAGGGACCTAGCACGGGGCCATCCACTGGGCGGGAACCCCTTAAAACAGGTCTGTGCCGTCAGAATGGATGAGCCCATCTTACTGAGCCGCTCCTCAACAGCTATATGTATCTGGGATGAGCAAGGTTGAGCATGCCTTCTGCTGACAGTCTTTAGCCACTATAGTGAGGGGCTCAGCTGTTGAAAGGAGTCGGCAAAGGTTGAGAAGAGCGAGTGAGAAATACCTACATTTTCCCTCAGACAAAAACAAATTATATTAACATATCTGCTAAAGAGAAACCAGAATTCACCTGTCAGGTATTGTGGGAGCAAGGAACTGAATGAAAGCTTACAGCTGCCCTCCCCGTCAGTGAGCTCTGTGGTGAGTCAGTATTTTAAAACATCAGGTGACTTATCTAGGTCCCTTGCTTAAGAAGATCATGCTTTTCTTCTCACTTAGGTGTCTAGCAAGCTTAGTGTTAGGTTATAAGTGTTATAGAGTTCCATTTCCCTTAACAGTTTTCCGTAAACAGTTTTTTACATTTTAACAGTTCTTTAACAGATCTGCAGGACCTTCAACTGTTCTTTCAATGATATAGAAGAGAAGCATACACACACAGAGACACTTTATGAACTATGGAAATAAACTCACGAGGAACGATTTTCTATCGTTTCCATTGTTATTCTAATAGCTATGTTCAGACAGCATAGCCCAGGTGCACGCTCTCTCCCGCGTGCTATATCTTGTTAGCTTCTTGCAGGCAGAGCTGCAATGCACAATGGAAAGTGCATCTCACTGAAAGTTTGGCTACACTATAAATCAAGTGTCTGAAATATATATTGCTTTTAACACTTAGAAACGGTAGCAGCTAATATACCACATGTGTGCAACAAGTAGTGTTATGGAAAGCGAATGTGTAGGCAAAAGAAATGATCATTTCAGGTCAGTGGAAGGAAGTTTGCTTTTATTGAGCTGAATTTGCCGTATAGTTTTATTCCTGTTACAACTAGTTGTAAAGTGACTATACAAAAAGTCTGCTGTTATAACGGCACAGCTTGTATTTCACTATTCAGAGAAAGCAGGCAAGTTAAATTTTCTCATGCATGGCTATGCTTCACCCTTCTCTGTGATCAGACTACTTCTGTATTTAAAATAATCATCATTTCACATGTGTTGACACATTATGACTTGAGTTTTATGGTTTCATTTCCTTTCAATATGTCCAAATGTTCCTTTGCCCTTAGATGTGGAAATTTTCCTACAGACTTCCAAGAAGGGGGCATATCTTCCCAGGCTTGATTTAGTTCCCTACGCTAATGTTAATCACTACCTGAGATTCTGCAATTCGGGACACTCACACCATCTAACTTTTCTCAAAATGTGAGACCTCATCTGTCTGTCTAAGTAACTGGAGTAAATCGAGTTTAAACACAAATTTATACAGGAAATTCCTATGGCTTATACAATTTAGGAGCTCAAACAAGCCGACTATAGAGTGCATTCTGATTTTATAATCTCTGCACCTGTAGGTCACATTACACTCGATCAAGTCTAGACTCCGAAGTTTCATTGCAGAGTGAGGAGACGCAGTGAATAGCAAGAGTGGCAGCAAAAGAGCTCAGCAAGAGGGCTAATGGCATCCCCCAGCACAGCAAGGGGGACTTTGAGATTGAGCAGGAGTTGGGCTGCACCCTGATAGTCAGGCCTGATCCGCTCTGCCTCCAAGCCCTGGTATGCCTACTTCTTTCAGCATACTTCAGACCATGATGGAAATCTTCTGCAGGCTGAGTTGTAGATGTAATCCAGACACACACCTGCATGTCCACCTCTTCTGGGCTGTGCAGGATGGCTCTGTGGAGGAGTGACGGCGATATCTGTGCATCCTGGTGTAGGAAGGGCTGGGATAAGAGGGACTATTCCCCCCATGAAAGAGGACTGCTAATTCTATGGACAACATCCTTTGATAGCCTCTGCACAGCAGGTCCTGTAATTATTTTTCAGCCAAGGATATAAATTTGAAATATTTAGGCATGGGCTTCTCCCACTGCATTACCCAGCAATCTGGCGAGATGAGCTTTGGGAGTGAGTGAACGTTTATGTCTGAAGAAATGCAGCATGTAAAACACAAAAAAAGACAGAAAGAAAGAAAGGACAAAAAGAAAAGCAAAAATGCTACTTCATTGATGGACTAATCTCCTTGGCTTGGCACATGTGGCTGGCTTTAATTCTCTGCTATTCCATTGCAGAGATGTAAGCATTCGGTATAGTATTTGGAGAACCAGCCACTTTGTAGTTCAGATTGGATAGCTGTACAAGGCAATACAGAGGCACGAGGTGATGCAGCTCTGAATCTCCTGCAGAACATACTCGAAAGTATATTTGGATCTGTTAGTCTTTTTTAAATTGATTTCTCCTCACCTGCTATGAGCTCTACAGTGAATATATATATTTCTTAGTTTAGTGGTGACTAGCTTTTCTTACCGTATATTAAAGAAATAATAAAGCAAATCCACACATGAAGCAGCACAAGTGTTTAGGTTCTGCTGCATAAAGTCACCCTAGAGGGACCTTGTTTCCAGGGAAGTCGTTTTACACAGCATGCATATAGGCATCCATATAGCGTGCCATTATTAAGATACGAGTTTGCGGGGTCTTCCCACAGGACAGAAGCATTCTTTTCTTTTGCACTGTCTTGCTTTATTAGATTCTGTTATTTATAATGTGTTTCATGCTTTGTGTCTGAATTGGAGTAGACTAAAAAGCATGCTATTGGGTACAATTATTGTTGCCCATATTCTGCCTTGACTTTTTATGAGCATTCCACATGGGGATGCAGGGAGCTAAAAAACACTTCATTATCCTTACAAAGATAACATAAAAGCCAGCCTTCGCTCTGGTGAGCACAAGGTCTGTTTTCTTACCTGCTCTCTTGGGCGTGTACATCCATTAAGTAGTCACTGGATAAAATACAGAAACAGTCCTGGGAGCAGAGCCATGGTCCTTTACCTCACAAGTGAGTAGTCACTGGGCTTGAGAATCACACTTGGTCTTTGTGAGCTCCTTCTGGCCTAATAAGTATTGAATTCTTTCTACACAGTGGCATACCTTCAGTAGGAGGGGTATGCCTTCCTTGCCTCCTCAGGCAGCCTGTGTTCTGATGGCTTTGGTTCTAGTAGAAGTTTGAACACCTACAGCTGGATGTGGGCTTGAATGACTGTTTCACTTTTTTTTTTGTTCTTTTAAAGTAATATCTTGATCCACTGAGCTACAAAATTAGAGAGTCTGATACAACAGTATTTTTCAAAGAGGCTATGGGTGTGTATTAAGCCCGTTCATTAAAGGTGACCACTGATTGGAGCCTCTCTAGGTGAAAGCTAGTTGGCTGGGAAATTTCAAACGGCAAAGTGGTTTATAGGGTTCAGACACTTCCAGAGTTAGGTAGCAACTGAGAAGAGAAAGGTAATTTAGGATTTAGGTGATGACTTCGGCTGAAGTCTTGCTTGCTGTAAACCCATTATTGGATTTGGCCCTAACATGGTGTGGCATAGCTCCCTTGGCATTACTATGATCTGCTGGTGAGTTCAGCAAACTGGCAGATACTTAAACCAGTATTCCCTCCAAATGAAAATAGCTAGTTGGAACAATCCCTTTCTATTAATTCTGCAACCTGATCATAATTTTCTTCCTTAGCCTGCTCTAGAAACACAATGACCAAGGTTAAATGCATCATGTTCTGCCGTCAGTTACATGTACCAGGTAATTTAAATGAAAAATGTGGTTGAATGTAACAAAGTCTCTGGTTTACATTGTACAATATTTGCATTCTTATCTTCATTTTAGAAAAATGTGCCTGAGACATAAATATACTCAGATGCAATAGAATTAGATAGATCAATAATTGTGATTAAAAACAGGTATTCTCCCTGACATATCTTATGAATTGTACATTTGGGTGAAAAAGGCTGTTTTGTAGTAGAGATGTCTCTGAGACAGAAATTGAGAATGCTAAGGCACATACTTTGGTACATATCACTTCTCATCCCTTTTCAATTTATACACACATTAAATTCATTAAAAAGTGAGATTTTTAGTCTATCATGAGTGAAAAATAAATTTACCAAAAAAGTTTAGATTCATAATTCTCAACCAAAATAAAATAGTGAGCATTACCTAAAAAGTGTAATTGTAATACTACCGGAGTAGAATATATTTCAATTAGCAATTAGTTCTTATCGTTATATGGAAAAAAAGATGAAGACAATGCTACTAGAAATGTTTGTAAAAGTCATTGCTGGAAATGGTTAATTAACAGTAATTATTTTTTAATCATATGGTTATGATAAATACAAAAAAGATATTTAAAAACTAATTTCATTATATTCCATTTTCACTTGAATATTAATTTACAACCTTCTCGCACTCTTTTTTTTATTTAATATTACTTAAAAGTAAATAGAAGAACTTTTCAGTGGTATCTTTTTCTGATTCCATTAGTGCTTTTAAAAGGTCTATGAATAGAAAAAATTTATACAGTTAATTTTTGTATATAGAGGTACAAGATAAAGAGTTATATACTCTGGCACCTTACTGGAATGGCCATTTCTATCAGGAGAATATAAAGGAGGGTGTGAGTCAAGTGGGGAAAAACAGTTACCTTTGTCATCTCCAGTACTTCAGAGCAAGACATGATATGTTTTTTCTTGAACCAAGGCTTCTCTTTCATTTAACTGCAATAGAAACGGATTTTATTTGCTCAGGTTAGAACTGCAGTAAATATTACTACTGTTATCATGATCTCTGTAGGTCTCATCCTGTGACCTATTGTATGTTTACTCATTTCTCAGACAGTACAGTTTCCAAGTCAAGTATTGGCACAGTTCTAAAATCGTGAATGCATACATCTAATTTTCCAGGGAAACCACATTTACATATCCAAATGTATATAGTTTTATATAGCTACCTCACATTTTCATGCTTCAGTAACTACATCAATTCTTTACTGGTATATTAGCATAACAAGAACGTATTAAGAAACTTGAGGAATATCAGAGGCATAGTCATTCTTCTCATGACACTACTAATACTGAATGCATACTTTTACTGAAATACATCATTGCAGACAAAAAGTTATCCTCATTGTAAGACTACAAATAACTCACAGGCTTACTTTTAATTTCTTGAAAATTTTAGTTAATGAAATGTATTTAGCCTCTACCTTTTATACTTACTTGACATGTAAGAGAGATTTATTTTTATTATTATTTTACTCTCGGTAAGAATTGACCAAAACTGTTCCTGAGACTACGAAAAAAGTACCCACTTTTTTGGAATTAGTTAAGTGTTTTTTTGTGTCCCTCTACTGGTGGAATAAAAAACAGCTTGTTGCTATTATTATCATTTTAAATATTCCTCCTTTCTATTCCTATGATCTCTCTTACCTCTTTTACTAGGAGTTCTGGGATTTCAGATTTTGGCAAAATCACAAGGCAATTGCTTAAACCACTGGAAATGTATATTTACTTAAAATATTGCTTTTAGATATTAATCAGAAAATCTATTTGAAGAAAATATGCTTTCAAAAAAAAAAGAAAAATAGGCTATAAAACCCTAATGTTCAAATATCAAAACAATCTAAGGTATAAATTAATCCAAACGAAATGGACCTGTGTTTAAAGCAAGATCATTCAAGTCTCCAATGAGACTGAAAGTACAATCATCTATGATTAAATACAGCAAGAACTGAACAAAGCAAGAGGGTCATTCCCCTGAATATTTCAGAGTAGCTGAAAGTGCTGCTCAACACTAGAAACAATTTAAATGAGTTCTGGCCTACATTCAGTAAGTTATGTCCTGAATTTGACAGAAGACAAATATGATACATATTTGTTGTTCTTGTTTGACCTCATTAACTATGGGCATAATTCAGTTTGCAATGAATAGGGATTTTTTTTCTTTTTTCTTCTTTTTGTTTGTTTATTTGTTTGTTTTTAACAGAACATGGATTGGACTTTAAAAGGAAGAAAGTCACTTCTCCTGGTATTCTCTCGCAATTTCTCTGTTTCCGTATTCTAGTAATGGCCACAATAAATTCATGCTGGTTTTGGAATTTAATTTCCACCAGAAACAACAGAGCTATGACAAGAATTACCATGTCATTCTGCTGGATTGTGATTTTACAGTTAAACAATAATCCCACAAAGCAATTAGGCAAGTTTATGCTTAAGTGCACCACTGACTGGGACATTAGAGTGTGTTGACAAGATGCTGAAAAGATTTAACATATATCCAGTATCTCACCAGTTCGGATCCCAAGTTTCTTCTTTAGATATGATCCAAATATAGCAGGAACGCTAAGGAATACTGCCTCTTCCAGACCTTTTTTTCTCTCTCAGTTATGTGAACTGAAAGAAGACGTTTAACGCACCCAAAGAATTGAGGAGGGGGAAGGGATGGATCACCTCCATGTCTTACACTGTTTACTAATGCTGCATGAGATACATGAAGACTTTGTGTACTGCCTTGGTAGGAAGAGACTAGCAGCACAAAGAAGGCAGTGGCACACAGAAGAGACCTGTTTTATATAAACAGTTGGTCTGTCAATTATTTAGTTAAGCTGTGTACGGAAGAGAAGAAATCTGGGGTAAAATCAAGGGTATTTTGTTGCATGAATACACAAAGATTCACAAAGTTTTTTTTTTAATCATGTTTATGGGGCAATTTTCTGTGAATTCCTAATTTTGTATTGAGTTTCTCTTGTGATATAGTCCAGGCAGTTACCAGATTTAATATGGATTCACATTTCCTTTGAATTTTCTCAAGAATTATGGGATGTGTTAAGCTGTGTTTGTGTACAGTTGTACACAAATTACAGAATATATATAATTCTTTTCATTATTTTTAGCAATGCATTCATATAAAATCTGAAAATTTATAGGGAACTCTTTACTTCTGATTATAGGTTTCCTTGATGCTTGTGACAAATAAGAAAAGAAAACCCTCCCTGTGATTTTGGGATAGGCTGTTTTGAATGCTGATGTATGTTAAGGTTAGTTCTCTTTAATGCCGCACACTACCATGATCACTATTTTGTGTTCAGATAGTAATTAAGTTCTATCATTACTGTATCTTTGTTTATAAGTAATTATCCTTTACACATACAAATGTAATTGTATGTTTGTGCAAATTATCCCTTGCTCATTTTAAAAAGAAAGTTGGCATTTCTCAATGACAAAATCCGTTATCCTGTGTGGGAAATTAACATATGGCAGCAAACTCTGTGCCCTCCTATGACTGATCTCCAGGTAGAGTGAGGCCCGTGAGAGCCTGCCGAGGGTAGTTAGAGCGGTGAATATCAGCTCAAGAAAAATAGCTGGCTTAAGAAGCTAGAAGAGTCCTCTACTAAAAAAGGGGAACAAAGGGTTTATTTTGTTCTGTAGAACAACAACGACAACAAAGATGAAGCAAAGAAAGAAAATCAAAAAACATCTTACTCTCTTTGTCATTTAAATGACATAGATTTTTTCTTTCTCATTTATTCTCTTTTTGTTGCCTTTACTGAAAGGGAAACAAAGATGCATGTAACATTTCCTGTCCTTTAAATAACAGAATCAGACTTTCTTTATTTGTAGAGGAGACTAACAGATAGTGAGGGATTTCTGTCTGTTTTTCCTCACTGGAGAAATTTTGAGGTTTCGTCACTATTAGAGAAATTTGAGCTGCTATCATTCTAACACAGCGTATAATTGAGGGAGAGTTTTAATGCAGATGCAGTGCCCTAATGAAGGGCAAGTCTTAAGTCAGTAACAAATTTATATAATGTAGGCTGCATCTCAGTATCTACTATTTACCTCACTGACTGCTGATCGCTGCAGATTTTGATTGACGTGCTGCTGATGCTGCTGTTCCACCTGACACTGATGCAAGGTAAAGATAGCCCATCAAGGTGCGGAATAGAACTGGGGCAGCAACACTGTGTAGAGGAAGATGACATTAAATAAGTGCTAGTGAGATGTGGCCACTTCCAAAGTCTCTCCGTAGGCAGAACCGAGCTTCCAAGTGTTGAGTGGACTCAGAGAATAAGGCATTTGACATACTGACCTTTTCAACAAAGGTCAAATGCATCATTTCGGTAGTGCTGAGTGTTTCTCCCCACCCACCTCACCCCTTCTCTCTCTCTCTAACTTGATTTCCGGGAGCCATCTTATTTGAATGAATATTTCAAGAGGTCAATCTGAACAAAATTCAATGACCAGCACAATTTTGAAAATGTCATACTTTTTTTTCTCTTACTTTCATCTGTTGTTTATTATCACCCATAGTGAGGAAGTTGTGGTCAAAAACCTAAAATCTTTTCCACTTTTTACTTCAAATGAAATTTAGAAGAGTTGCTCAACTGACTTTGCAAAAAGTCTTTAGCTAACGTAATACTTTAAGGACATATTTAATTGGATCACAGCTTGAAGTGGTAGCAAAGTGAGTTTGCCCTTTGCCTTAACGTACCTAGGAATCCTGATCTATATTCCTGATTGCTATTGAATTTTCTAGATTTCATTATAAAATCAATAACCGTTGCACATGGTAAAATAGTTTACAAGAGCTGCAACATATTGTGGACTTCTGAAAACATACTGAGCTCACTGAAGCCACCCAGGCAGCCAATTAGGAGAAAACATCTATTAAGGAAAAACAGGGCAGTCCCATTGACTGCTATTGATTTTCTTAGCCCTGTGAAAAGACAATCAATTAGATAAAGAAGGCTAATGTTACAGCTGCAATTTAATAACCCCTAAAGAAAGGAGGAGGGCTATTGATTCCTGACATGGAATGTTGGAGCTTATTGAAATATACTGAACTTCACCTGTCTTATAAGTAGGCCTCGAGGAAAGAGGAAGGTCTTTTTAGGACTGAAGGTAACTTGTGGCATAGAATCTCAACTATTAAACTGGCTTGGTGATGTCAGACCTAAGAGATGCAAATGAAACAAAACTTTAGAGGAAACACAAGCCCGGAATTGAATACTAAATCACAGAAGCTATTGACAGAAGCTGTCTTGGTGAAGGTTGTTTCTCTTTTTCATACAGAAAGCACCAGAGTACCACCTGTCATTTTCAAAAGCAAAGTCAGTTTTGCCAACCAGCCGTGAATGACAAATAAAGCTTTATATGAAACACAAGGGCATATTATGTGCTATTGTGTGTTCTGCTAAGTGCTAATTTATCTGGCTTGTTCTCTTCAGCAAACACACGCACAGACACATGAAATAATCCATCTAATTATGTAGCTATTTAGGAGAAAAACAAAGCAAGGTGTTTTTGTCTGATACAGAAGGTACATGATACAACAAAGGTTTCTACAAAACCTAATGCAGTTAATGAAAATAAATGAAGTGCTGTAAGCTGTAACAATTTTAGAACAAATAAACTTTTGCCAGTTTTATATTTAGGGGAGACCCAGCTGCTTTTCACAAATAGATGAGTACGTTCATTCATTTTTTGATAGTCCCTAATTGGAAATAGCTAATAGGCCTTGTGGCTTCCTCTATCAAATCTGGTCTAAAATACCTTATATAGATATTTTCTTTATGCTTTTTTTTCTATTGCTTGTATTTGATCCTTTCTCACTCATTATATATATGCCTTTTTTTTTTTTTTTAAACTAGCAGACAGCTGCTATTCACAATAATTGCCAGGGCAGTCAATTATACTTTAAATAGGCCTACTTGAGGGCAAATGAGCGTATGGTGGTCTAAATTGTGCTGGAGACATATTATACACAAAGACTGTCATTTCAAGCATCTGGAACATGACAAATATTATTTGGAAGCAGTGCAGTACCTATATAATATGTATGTTCTTTGCAATATCAGTCTAAGAATGGGGTACTGTGCTTGCATATTTTGTCATTCAGGTGCATATATATGTGTGCACACACATAGACATATATAAAAATATATATATAAAATTCACATGAGTGAACTGTATGCCAAGTACCTGATTTCCTAAAAAGCTTTGTATGTCTAGTCTTTATACACTGAGAGAGGGTACCATTGAAAGTTTTCAAAGATTTACTTTTTCCTAATAATATAGGGTAGTACTGAACTGCAGACAGGCAACATATGCTTAATTTGTTATATCAATTAGTAATTTTTCTTCCTTGTGTTTGTGTATGTTTTACAAACACTCTCCCCTTAGTAAGGTAATACTAGGGGTTCTAGAAAAGTCAGATAGGCTAGAATACCGTTAAGACCAAAGTATGTAAAGCTGCATAGGAAATGTACATTTCGACTCAGGACAGCACCATATACAATATTATATGAATAATGATGAACCAGGAAAAATACGAAAGATCAAGATAGAACCTTTTGACAAAAACAATAAACGGCCTAAAACATCTGAAGTATATTCAGTTTAATGAGTTGTTTTGATACTGATACAGCCTTAAAGGATTGCAGAAAAGCAAATTTTTGGAGATAAGGAAATAAAGAAAGGAGCAGATACACTAACTGGAATAAATTCTTATAGTGCCATTAATTTCTTGCAGATATGACAATTTACATTGGAGGGGTTGGTTCTGAGAGATGCTGAGCTCTAGCATTTCCTGTTGGTTTCCCTTGGGAGCTCTGAGTATTCAGCTCTTTTTAAGATCAGGATGCTCATAATGGCTCAATTCTATGGGAGGAAGTAATAAAATCCATCATTGCATGGATGCAATAATACAGATAAGATGTATCTTACTATATCTATTCTGCAAAGGAAGAATGCACATGACAAATAGACAGGCCTGGAAATCAGGTTTGTAGGTGTTTCATTATTGATAACTGAAACTGTAGCTCAAAATAGCTTTTTATTTTTAATGGATGAAAAATTAAAAAAGAATATTGCAAGTAGCACAGTAAGGAAGACTGTCAAACAGCAGTGTACACAAGCATGCAGAATACAATTTTTTTTAAGTGGATAAAAGCAAAAATATTGCTGGGGTAAATAAAAGTTCATTAGCAAATAAGGTTGTAAAAGGTAAGTCAGAGACTACTAAAATAGGGAACTGAGCAACACACATAAAAAATATGCATTTGCAAGGATAGTGTCCACTGAAGATTCACTTTCATGCAAACTCAATTACATCACTTTCCAAACATCAAATATTATTAGGAAAGGCTAGGACTTTCAGAGGAGCATATGCAGCATCAGTGAGTTTCATGTGCCTTTAAAGCTTTGTAAAAACTCAAGGCATCTAAGTCACTGAGCATTTTGCAGGTGAGAAAACAGTCAGTCAACAAAATTTGTCAAAGTAAAGATGAGTTCCTCGATGATTTGATCCCGTGTTTCATGTACAGCAAGAGCCAGCTGTAAGAAAGGAGTCAAGTGCTTGAGTCCAAAGTACAATCCTGAAAAATCTCAGCCATTACTCAATCCTACAAACCTTAAATCTTGTTGATGCTCTGAAGTTCTGCCTCTGCTTCAGCGCTACTTGAGTTTTGACACGATCAAGCAGCTGAACACCTTTACCATGACCTAAAATTGATCAGGAGTAAAGATGTAGGTGCTCTTCCACTGGAATTACCAGAAGGGCTCCATCTGTTAGTGTTCTGCAAATGCGCCCTACATAAACCCTCGGGCTCTACAGCAGGCAGGTATGACCACAGACTGGTTTTAGAGCATAATGATAAAGAGAGTTTTCATTTTATATAGTAATAGTTGTACATACTGTTTGAAGCATGTGTTTAGCATGTAGGAGATAATATCTGAGCAGGATTTACCTACGTCTTCCATTTGGTAAAACTGAAACTGAACTACCAAATAACAGCTATTCTGATTGGAAGGTCATTCCCCACCTGTCTCGTGTTTCTGTCATGATGTACAACTCTTCAAGCCTTACCAGGCCGGAATGTGGACTCCAGTGAGTGTTACACTTTAGCGTGGAGGGTTTTGGTATGGGAAGAGGAAGACCTTGCCTCTGATCCCTGCCCTTAGGCTCCCTTGTGTATTTTAAGTGACATAGCCACTGAGAAAAAACAGCCACCCCCAAAACCATAAATGGTAGTGGGAGCAGAAGTTAGTCCCCAGAGATCTCCATGTTTATGTGAATGCCATAACCACTAGGCAATGAAAGCCTGCTTACTCACACACTCACTTCCTCTCCCAGAAGTTTTTTCCACAACTTAAAATGGAAAGGTGAGTGTAGAAGCAAAAGTCTTAATTTCCCAAAACAAAAAGTTTTATTCAGTCTCACTGTAAATAGTTACAAAGACATGTATTATACAAAATCATATTCATTGTTCTTTCTGTGCTGCATAAAATATAGGAGAAATGTGTATTGAAAAAAAATCTCTAGGCAGAAAGAGATAAAAGTATTAGGGTGTCTGCATGTCAGAGTCAATTAGAAAGGTACCTTCTTATCATTACTGCTTATCATAACTGAAGGAAATCGGCCTTCCCAATTGGCAGAAATTAGTTAAACAAGCTTAGACTAGATTCAAGTGCCATATGTTCCCTGCTCTAGAGAAGCGGAATATAAACTCTGTGTTAATAATGAGAGAGAAGGTAAGTATAAGGTTTAGCACACTTCTGCTTTTAACTGAAAAGATTCCACTCTAAATCTGGAAAAGGCTATTTTGTCCCTAGTGTCTTCTGGACACCTGTCTTGTAATTTTTCCTCTGCATAGGTTATGTTTTCATCTTTACACTGTCATAAATGGAGCAAAGTAAATGAATGAAATGTGTTTCCAAAAAAATGATAGTGTAGGAATTTTCAGTTGCTAAGGAAGCACCATAACTCATGGATTTGAGATGGGACAGTATAGCATTTCAAAACCTCAAAGTTTTGAGGCTAACTACATCATAGACATGTCTTCAGGGGCCGACAATCTCCAGCACACCAATAAGTGGGGATAGGTCTGGAACTAAATGATATTCTTACTTTCAATGTACAGTGGAAGTAGAGAACCTAAAAAAGTATGGGGAAAGAACAATCATAGTATACTGTGATGAGAAGCTAAACAAGCCAAATTTCAGATGAGCAGGTAGGCATTAGGAAGGTTATTTCAAAATCCTCCTTCTGAATGAGACAGAGAAAATGTAGATATGCCTGGTTCCCATTAGCACCTGCACAAAGGCATCTGAGGTCAATAAAAAAAAAGGCAAAAGCTTTTCAGGGAAGACTTCTTGACCAGGCAATGAAACAGGGAAGAAGCGTTCTTGCCTGAGTGTAACAAGCAGGGCTTCATGTGAGAATAAATTAAAGTTATGTTATACATAACTTAAAGTCGAGTATGTGCTTAAGTGAATGTCTATATGAATTTCCCACTCCCTCTCTCTCTCTAACCATCTGCAGGACAAAACATAGTAATACTACAGGTCTCTCTTTGCTCTGCCTGAGCTTCAAGTCACCAGGCCTCGAGGCCCCTTGATCTAAAATCCGTGTTAGTGTACCCCAGGCAATCGGATGGACTAACTTTGGGGGGGCTGACTATTGTGCTGGTGCACTCAGATAGCATCAGATCAGTGCTGCACCTCACAAGGCCGGGATGCAGGGTGAACACCACAGGCTGGTGCTCAGTGCGCTGCTTTGAGTACGCTGCGCCCACTCACACACCTCTGTATTCAGCCTCTCTCAGTGAGCCCTGCGCATCCTCCCTGCCACCTTAGGAGGAAATATCCTCCTTCAGGGAGTGGCAGAGCTGACCAGCCTCGCAGCGCTCAATGCTCAAAGGACGCAGGAACCCTCTAGTGCATAGGGCACTATTCTAGGAGTCACATCATTGGAGTAAGGCCCCACAGATGTGTCAAACTTAAGAGTCTCACTTCCTACAGACCTAACCCGTAAGCAATGAGATAAAAGTTATGAAGTAGCACCACAGCCAGCATCACATGCTGTGCTTTAGAGGAATGCTGCCATAGCCATCTTTTGTAAGTAATCCCAGCTGGTCAGTGCATAGTAGGCGTTCTCTGAAATTGCTTACTGTACTGGGTTCACTGAAAAAAAAAGAAGAAAGAAAAATGACTAATTTCTGTTTCATGGTGTGGCGTAAACCGGAGGCACGTGCTAACCTGCTGAGATGTGGGACAGTAACATTTAGGGACCTCTGCAATCAAAACAAAGGTACCTCATATGTTCTGTTTTCTCTAGGGCTAGGAAACATGTAGGCAGGAGTTTGGGTTGCAATTTTTATTCTCATATTTTAGGTTAGGTAGCTAATTGCTTGTTAAATCTAGCCCTGAAGTGATTTGGAAAACAATATTCCACTTTTAGTTCTAAAAATATCTCCCCTTTAAATATAGGACAATATGGAAAATTATTTTCTCTCTAAAAGCCAAATGATAGCTTAAGAGGACTAATTTCAAAATCTGTGAAATTATTCAAACAATATTTAAAAATACAATAAAGTCTGGAGCTGCAGTGGGTGCATAAGCAACCGCAAATGATTCAAGTTTTGACTTACTTTTTTACTAATGATAGAATAAGGAGAAAGACAACTGTCTTTCTAATTTTGGAAAAAGAGGTATTTCTTTGTTAACAACAAGCCAAAAATGTGTTAAAATTCCAAATAAATATTATTGAAAAAATATTTATTGGAAAAATATATATATATTCCTTTGGGCTATGGTATGCTATGTTGGGCAAGTGTTTTACAAGTGTGTCTGAAACAATGTTACTACAAGGCTGCCCTGTTTCATCTCCTCTTTTGTAGAGGCAGAATAAACTGATGAAACATTCTTCCAGTAGCACTCCATGTTCAATATCTAAGTACACTTGTAAAAAGAATATTGTAATAGAAAAACATCTGCTCTGTTAAAAACAAACAAACAAAATATCCCCACTGTGCTTTCATCCAGATGTTATCTTAATTGAATTATTTTGTTATAAAAAAAAATAGTGGATTTCTCCACCCAACACCATGCGGTAAAGTAACCCATCCCCTCCTCAGTCCCATCCTTAAACAGCTACATAACTCAAAGCTCTGAAACAAAACATTGCTACTTTGCAAACTGAAAATCTCAAAGAAGAAACATAAGAAAAAGTATGTGTGAAAAGTGCATGGACTAACATTTTTGTTTTCTACAGACCACTTTTGTATAGGTTTTAAGTACAAGTGGCTGCATAGTTCGTAATATAATAAGGTGCCTGGCAAGTTTTTCTTTTGTTGGTTTGCAAATTGCCTGTGAATTAATTGCAATTTTCTTGGACTGTAGACTACCACACCTGAAAACATAATTTAGCCTTCAGAGATTTTTTTTTTCCCTCTCCAGATATAGCAAATATGCAAGAAAGAAAAGATTGTTTAAATATTTTTGGAAATTGTAGAATATTCCTTGATTTTCACCTGACAACCCCTAATAGGCATATAGAGCCATTCACATATTACCCATCCATCCGCTTATAGGGGAAGAATATAATTCATTAAGCCTTTGGTTAATTCTCCACTAATGTTCAGAGCCATAATGTTCTTTTAAATGATGGACAAATAGGAAATAAGCTTTATTCCTTCTCCAGTGCAGCTATGTTAGTACTAGAGACAATTTTACTCTTAATTAGCGCATCATGCAAGTGTCATAGACCTTGTGGCCACACATTCAGACTTCCTTACAAGAATCATAAGAAAGTGTCTAATAAATGGGAGAGTGTATTTTTAATGTGGACATTTCCTGAGTGACTGATGATGTCTTTTAAAGGCAGTATAGGTGGTCAAAGAGTCAAAGTACCCTATATTACTGAAAATTTTAATGGGATCATCCATGCATAGGATTGAATGAAGAATCCCAATTCAGATGCCTCTCACTACAAGAGGAGTTATTACAAGTATACTAATCAGGATCTAAGACTTACTCATTTCTTCTTGGATGAAATTCAGCAAATACAAATGAAGAGTCATTCCAGTCAGTTATACTTTCACAGGGTAAAAGGGAACTCCTATCCAAAATAATAAAGTCCTCTTATGGACCATTTTTCTTATTTGTTACATTTCTTCACCTGAATAAACAATAGTTTCTTGATTAGCATCTCCTTTGTCCACTATCACTTAGGAATTAGCAGTGACACTAGCATATAGCAGAACATTCAAGTTTGCAGACCTCAGGAAAAGCTTGCAAGACAGAGGTGTTGCAGTGGTGGGTATAGGCTGGAACCCGGAGAAGATGGGCAAGGGAAGACAGGGGTGGAGTTGTACTCCAGGAAAAGAGCTTAAATACTCAGAGCTCTGCTATGACATGGGTGATTCAATGGGTCAGGATGAAAGCAGAGAGATATCAGGGTGGGCCTCTGCTACAGACTGATCACAAGGAGGAAATGGAGAAGACTGAGGTACTTGATGTTTTCTCTGCCCGAGCTCTTGCTGGCAAGGTCTGCTCCCCAGCCTTCCAGTCCCTATGCCTAGTAGCAAAGCTTGAGGGAGTGATGTAACAACCACAGCAGTGGAGGATCAAGATATGGGCTACTTTAAATAAGGTAGACTTATATAAGGCCACAAAAGTAGATCTTCAAAAAGGCAGGAAGAAAAATTAAGGTAACTACAAGCTGTTCATCCTCCCCTCAGTGTCCATCTTGGAAAATTATGGAGTAAGACCTCTTGGAAGCCACTTCCAGGTATGCAGGAGATATATACAACCCCAGAATCATTTAGTCTGGAAGGATCTCTGGAGCCGACCTGCTCAAAATAGGATAAGTTGCATCAGGTTTGCTCACAGCCATGTCCAGTCAAGTTCTGAGTACTGAATACTGATAAGGAGGAAGTTTTCACCACCTCTCTGAGATCCTGTTCCAGTGTTTGACCATCCTAATGGCAAAATATTTTTCCCTTATATTGAGTTACAGTTTCCTGAAAATGGAAATGACTGAGAAGAGCCAGAACAGATTTACTATGGGGTAAACCATGTTTAATGACTCTAATTGCCATGTAATGATGAAATGATAGTCTTGGTGGACTCGGGGAGAGGAAGGCTCTTGTCTGCAGTAAGCCTTCTAACACAGGATCCTGCTGTATCCTGGTAGCCAAACAGAGAAAGTATGAACCGGGTGGCTGGAATACTCTACAGCTGAAAAATTGCTGTGACTATCAGGAACTAAGGGTCAAGGCAAACAGTTCAAAACCTACCTAGCAGCTGCCTTAATGTTATACTCTCTAAGGACTGAGAGGGACAACACTGTTTAATATCTTCGTCAGCAACTTGACTGATTGGTAAGAAGATGCCCTCAGCAAGTTTGTGAATTACACTGATCTAAGGGGAGTGTTTGATACCCAGGATGGCAGAACTGCTACTCAGAGGGACCTCAACAAGCTGGAGAAGGAGCAATAAGGAAAATTCTGCTTAAACATACCTCCATGAGAGTGCTTAAATGCTAGACCAGGTTGCCTAGAGGGGTTACAGGTATTTGGGATCAGAACAACAACAATAAAAGAAGTTCAAAATAAAACCCATACAAAACAAAATATTTGAAAGCGTATGTTCCTGGGCAAACAATCCTGAATTTCTTTTTGAAGTGTTCTCTTTAGAGGTTATGTTTTTCAAATATGTAGCAAATATGTATAACAATATATAGCAATTCCAGATTTTTTTTTAAATTTTATTTTCTTGAGGGGGGAGAGTGAACAAGGAGATCTGTTCAAGTCACTTGGATATGTCTGAAGTCTTCAGGGTATTCAGGCTGTTATTACAGTATTTTGTCATGTACAATCTTTAAGTATAATGGATTGTCACGAAAAGAGAGAAGGCTGAAATGTGATTTTTCTCCCCGAAATTCTGTTTTTTAGGTACTGTTATGGCCTTCATCCCCATATTATTTGAGTATTTTCATTTCAAGAAGTATAAATGTGTTGTAGGAAGACCAAAATCTAAACAGAGAATTTTTCAGAACTGAAAAAGAGCAAAATGAAATTCCTATATTGTTTGCACCCATAGACACAGAAGGTCCTATGAGCAGGTTTTGAAATTCTTTCCTTTACTTGAATTATTGATTCTCGAATCTGGTAGCTTCTATTTTTTCCTCATCTTTCCTTTCTTTTCACTCCATAAATGCTGAAAATAACTATGAAAAGCATACATGATTAAGTAAAACTGATTACTTGGTAGGATTGGGATGAAATCACATTTGTAAAGGCATGTGAGGCACAAAATTCATATGCAGATAATGAAACATTTAGGTATCTATCAAGTGAAAGAGGAAATATCTTTGCCAAGACAAAAAAAATTGCATAAAACTTGCAGATTCATATTTTATTTTTCTCTACAAAATAGCACATAATTGAAACTCTTTTTTTTTGAGACTCCATTACCCGCAAAGTCTGTAAATCTGAGGTCCAAATATCAGCTGAAAAAAAAAAGGATAATATTTGGAAAGATACATGAGTAGTACCGATATTTATTATATTGATTATTTGGGACAGGGTAGGCAAATCTGACTTTGTGCCTACCAGCAATATTCAATGAGGAAGTGTAGTGTCACAAGCTGGCATTGGGGTGCCTTTCATAGAAATTGTGTCCTCTTTGCGCACTGCTCCTCCCTTCCACATTTTAGATAAAATGCATATTTACCAGAGCTTCAGGGAAGAAACTATAAGTAATAAAGTATCTGGAGAATTTCAGTTTCAAATGACAGAAGGTAAGAAAAATACTATCATAAGATATTAACTTCAGTTTGTAAATCCAAATAACTTTGCTTTCTGTATCACACCATTGTGTTCAAGCATGGCTGGAAAAGACACACTACAGAATGAGCAACTTCCTTATTCTTTCCATTGCATTTCTTGTATGTTAATAATGCTTGCCTGTGTTTTCAATTTTACTTTGGAAAAACTAAGCCCCACAAAGACACCACTCTAACAAAATACACTAAATGCACGTACCTATGTCTTTTAGATGTCCTTCAGCAGTCATAAACTGTCTTCAAAAGCTGGTAGCATGCCAAACAAACAAAAATTTGTTATAAAATAATTAAAATGTCCAATAGTGGCAGCATATCTGTGAACATCTTTGTTCACTTTTTCCGGGCTAATAGTTAAGTTCTCATTTTGTTGCTTGTATTGTTGGCAACAAATTTATTGTGTTTTTTAATGATCATTAAAATTATTATCTATTATAACAAATATTTTTAGGCTTTCTTCATTATTTGACAGTTTTGACAGACATTATTGATTTGGCCAGCAACTGTGGCTAACCAGAAGGGGACAATGTGACAGTTTTATGTAACAAAAGGCACAGTGTCATGTCAACTGAACTAAATGTTGTACAAAGTGACAGCAGGACAAAAACGCCTTTCAGACTTAATTTTCTGCTTCATTTTTTCTACCATCAATACATAAGGCAGTGCAGTAGGTGACACAAATTAGCAGGATAGAGCAAAAGGTCTATCCTGGCTTCTGTTGCTGTACTTGACTTCTTTCCACTAAGGTAACCAGCAATTACTTTTAAGGTGAAGAAAAAGAAGAGCAGCTTATAGTAATCAAGCTACCCCTATAGGAGAAAATATATCCCTTATCAGGGTTCTTTATACATTTTTCCTAGGTGGCTTTTTGGAAAAGATGAAAGAAAAAAGTCCCCCATCTGCTAGGTCATGCCTACAAGACACATTCTGTCAAGTCTTAAAAGCAACAACAGCTTTGCCTGTGGGATACCTATAATTATTATGCGGAGCGGCCTTGCGCCTGCTGTAGCTCATTGTTCTGCTAACACAACCCGAATGAGAACAGTGGCTCCAGGCTGTGAGTTGATAAAGTGCAACTTTTCGATTTTGCTCTTCTAAGGCTCTAGCATTGTGCAGAGTCCATGAGTGACATCTTTGGCCTTCCTTTGGGCTGAGCAGATTGAATCTGTCACGCTGAGTTAAACAATGACTAGAGGACACAACCTTAGCAGGGCTTGTCATTTTTTCCTACTAATTCAATCTACATTTAATCAATGAAAGTAATTTCTTGTTTGTTTAAGTCTCATATCCAATGGATCTTGAGGATTCTGAAGTAGTATACCTCCACCCTGACCTTATCCCCTTTTTGAACTTGGACTAGTATATCAAGAATGGAATTAGTGAAAATTACACATTGCAAAGTTGTCATACTGCCTCACTATACATATAGTCTTCCTTTCTCTTTATATATAGCTATTAAATGCCATTTTAGAATTCAGATTTCCCACAGATGAAATGAAAAAGATGTTTGCTAGAGTTATACCTCCCAAAGGCAACAGCAGTACAGTGTAAAGAATTATAATCCACTCTCTTACAGGAGCATTCATATGCATTACAGAGGTTTCCATATGTATGTCTTGTATGTTAGGGTATTAATGTAAGGATCTTCCTTCCTAAGTATAGGCCATCACTGTTATTGAAAGTAGCCAGTAGTGACTTATGCAAGTTCAAGGACTGTATTGATCGGTTTAGCTGGTCTTAATCAAAATCTGTCTTCCTTTCCACTCATGGTGATTAAATAAGTCTAAGAGAGCCTGACATCAAGTGTTTGACTTTTTATTGGTTCTCAGCAAGTGCTGTGCTCAGCATTTTAGCAGCCAGTAGTTACCAGACAGGAAGTTAAAAACTTGAGGAAAGTTTGGGGGGAAAAAAAGGGGGAGAAGGGATTAATTTAATCTATGCAACAAGTTAAAAACCATTGAGAAGCAAGAGCTCAAGCAAGGCTTTTCAAAATTTGCAAACTAACTTTTTTTTCCCCTTAAATAAACAGTACCTTTTCAACAGTCTAAAAGATGAATATCCGTATTTGTTTGATCATAAATACTTGTGAAAAAAGTACATGTTTTCAAATTATATTTTTCAAATTACATTCACTGTTTTCAGGTACTGTCAATTAAAATGATTCAGACACTATTCTATTATAGGGTTAATTCTGAGGGTTAAACTATTGCATTCAAATTTGGCCCAGTTACTCTGAAGAAAAATAATCCATCAAAGGAATCAGCTGTAATTTTTTAGAAGATATATATAGAGAGAGTAGTGTGTGCATATATAGATATACAAAGCATAGTGTATATATATAGTGTGTATATAAATATATATTATTTATATTTGTTTTATGTATATGCACATAAAGATATTTCAAATAACTTGATGTGGTTATAGAAATAGAGCCTTTCTAAAGGCATGAACAGAAATTAAAATCATACTTTCTAGATGATTATTCCCGTTAAGAATTTATTTGGTTCACTGCAAGTGGATGATGACTGAATGCTCTTCAAAGTACATTGGTAGTCTTACAGGCCTGCCTCATTTGAGGTTTCAAGTAATTTTGCTTTATTCCTGCCTATTTACGTTAAAAACAAAAGCATAGGAGGAGTTGCTTTTAGAGCAGCTAATAGCAAGGCAAAACCAATTTCCCCAGAGAAACAGCAAGAGTGTTTCCACAACATGTCAGAGTGAGAGTCACTTTCGACCATACTAAGACCTAGCAGGTATCCTTCTGAGAGCACTGGGATCACAACCCACATTAGTCAAAGTATAGGGAAGGACTTCTGCAGCATTACGGATATTAATTCTTTGTCAGAGGAAGCCCAGTCCCAAAAAAAAGCAAGCTCTCTCATGGGACTGTGTGTTGGAGGAGTATATACGGTCATGACTCAGAAGTCCTGATGTAATCTGTCTCTGCTTTGCTTATGAGCATACAGTCAGTCCATAATAACATTAGTAAGAATATATGGCAGAAATAAAACGACATGATTTTATTCCAAGACAAATGAAAGGATGTGTGGCAGGAAGGTTTCAGAACAAAGAGTTAATTTGGTTTTGACAAACCATATAGACGACATTACACCACTACATTTAGTGTACTAATTAATAATGTTACAAGTGTTAGACACTTGTAAGCCACAGGAAGCTCCCAAATGCAAGACAAAGTAAAACGAAATTGAAGAAAATAATAATGATAAAACAGTTCTATTCCTAAAGATTTAACAGTAGGAAGGTGTATACCTATACCTAATGGACCTATACTCGGTCCATTCAGCTTATGAATAGTTAAAAATATCATGAAAGTCACCTAGAATGAGCAAATATTTGGTTAGAAATGCTTCCACTTGCCAGCAGGCTTGGATTATCCAATACAGATACTGATTTATATCATCTAGCCAATGTAGTCTTTAGAAATAGAACTGTTCTTCAAATTTTTCTCACCCTATCAACCAACATGGTCTTATTCTTTGCTAAATCATTTGTTCACTGTAATGGCTTCTTCACCATATGAAAAAAGCCATACACATTTATGAGAGCAATGTAAACATTTACAGAATTTCGGAATCAGAATGTAATTCAGGCTGGATAAGGTTGTTTGGGCTTTTTTTTTTTTAGCTGCTTCTCTCATCCTGAAAATTCCAGGCGTGCAAGAACATGATCACAGTTTAATTATAATGATACTTCACATCAGGAAAGATAACCATGTGCTCAACTGTCAGTTGGTGCTTAAGTGCTTTAGTGAATAAGGATAAATTTAAGCAAATGTATATTAAGTTTGCGCTTAAATATTTGGCTGATTTGGTGCAACACAGAGGAGAAACATTTACCGCTCCTTTGCTGTAGGACTACCACAGCCTGAGCAGCCTTACAAATTACAGAAGTCTGTACTAGGCCTGACAGCTTTTCCTATCTTTACGTCACTGGAGCAGGATAAGCAGGATGGCACACTAAGGTTAGATACCAAATGCAAAGTTTGGAACAGGATTGAAAACATGTTTTCAGGATGTGTTGCAGGATGGGTTGTTTCAAGCCCATCTCTGTGCAAATGCTTTTTCTACTTCCACATTTTTATTAGATCCATTTGAAGTTCTATACTACAGACATGTGTTAGAAATTAATGCAATGCCAAAGAATGCTGATGAAGCTGAAATGGCAAACGGCGCTATGTTCTTCAAGCATGTCCAGCCTTTAAATTCCTACTATATTTTAGTCATAACGAATAACTCCCAGAAAAAATATCCAGGAAGCAAGTGAAAACAAATTGTTACCTCTGTGCTCTGTACTATAAGGTAGATGAGAAAGGAATTCCTGAGGTTGTTTGATTTGTTTTGTTTTTACCAATTTTCACCTCCCTAATTCTGGACAGTGCTTGCACCTGCAGAACAAGACTCATAGTAATCCTCTATTTTCCTGTGTTCTCACTTTAGACATTCCTACAGGTCCTGCACAAGAGCATTTGAGGCACCAAGGAATGTAGAGCAGCTGGGCACAGGGGAACAACATAAGAAAAGGTGGTGCCTTTGGATTTATGTTTTTAAAACATGCTTGTAAACACCTAGCACAGTAAGGTGCTATAATAACATGAACAAAAGCAGCAGCAATAATATCATCCCAAGGAGAGAGTGGGTTATTTACTGGCTAACTGCCAGTCAAGGATAATACATGCCTTGAGAAGATTCCCACTGACCGCTTTGAAATATGACTGTGAGAAAGATGGAGTGAGACTCTGCACTGGAGTGGATGGGAGTGGGGGGAAGAAATCGGGACATGATGAAGGGTCAGAGATGAGGGAGCAAACTTTTAGCTTGCCTAACACATTCTCAGAAGCCTCATTCCTGCTTTGCACAATCAAGACACACAACTGTTCCTCCTTCTCTACCCTAAGTGAGAAACAAGCGAAAGTGAAATGTGATCGTAATATTTTGTACCTGTCAGATACCTCTTTCTACAGCAAAAAGATGAAGCAGCATTCTAAAGCCTTCCATGATTATTGCACATATATATACCCCTCAGATTTCACATATTAGCATTGCTGAGCTTCTAGTACTAATTAAGATGTCACGACATGATCTGTGCTTACATGTTATTGTAAATCATCAGTCGTCAAAATGAAAGGTCCAGCCTTATGTAATAAATCCAGCCAATGAAAATTAGTGAAAAAGGAGGTAAATACCAGAAGATATTAGGAGCCTTATACTTGACATAAACTGTCATAGAAATAGCTTTTCCATGTTATTCTGGTACTTCTGCATGGAAGAGAGCGCACTACTGGAGAGAGTCCAGCAGAGGGCTACAAAGATGATGAGGGGACTGGAGCACCTCTCCTCTGAAGAAAGGCTGAGAGAGCTGGGCCTGTTCAGCCTGGAGAAGAGAAGACTGAGAGGGGATCTCATCCACGTGTACAAGTATCTGAAGGCGGGGGGGGGAGGTCAAGAAGATGCAACCAGACTCTTCTCACCAGTGCCTCGCGACAGGATAGGAGGCAACGGGCACAAACTGAAACACATCCATCTGCACATGAGGAAAAACTTTTTTCGCTGGAGATATTCAAAAGCTGCCTGGATGTGACCCTGGGAAATGTGCTCTAGAGGACCCTGCTTGAGCAGGAGGGTTGGACTAGATGATCTCCAGAGGTCCCTTCCAACCTCATCAGTTCTGTGATTCTGTGAAGTCCAAGATTGAAAACAGCCATACAAATTACATTTCTTAAATATTCCTTAATAAATATTTGATTCTGCACTGATTTGGGAATTACAGGTCTGAAATGACTGGTTTACTTTTCTTTCAGCTAGACATCCAAACTTCACTAAATATATCCTGATTATAATCACCATAAAACCATATCACCATGACAATCATGTTCTGTATATATTTTAAAGTTTGAGAAGCTGGTTCTGGGTAGGAAGCTAACTTCATCAATTTCAAAATGTTGATAGTTCTGATTATTGTCAGGAACAATAGATATTTAAAAGCATTTAGCTTTTTCAGATGTCAAAGACCACTTGAAAGAAGGTGTATAAATGCATTACGACATTTAAAAATAATGGGAAAATTATATCAGGGTCTCTGCAACATATTAATGGAGCACTGATAGCATATTTTTAACAATCCATAAAAAAAACACTTTGTGACTCCCACTGCCTGTAAGTATTGATGAAGGCTGAATATTTAAAACAGGAATCAAATTAATTATGAGCATAACTCCAATGATCTCAGAAGAATTCTGCTATGAATTAACTGGACCCTCTAGTTTTTCCCCTGTTCTCTGGCACCTTTTAATGGAAGTGGTTCCAAAGGACAAAAAGTGAAAGGGGTAGCTGGTTTAAGAGGTACTTCTTTGCATTCAGCATCACTGTATCTGTGAATGGGGGTTTCTGAGAGTGACCTTAATACAAATAATGTCTGGAGTGCTGCAGTAGAGCTTTTCTCTTTCTGAGCTTTGTCAGTCCTTTGCCCCTTCTCCCTCAGTTAGATAAGGACTATGACTCAATAAACAGGAGCCAAGTATCATCTGTGCAAAAAGACAGGCCCTCTGTAGCATTTATGTAAAAGCTCAAGGCTGGCACTTCTCCTCATGGGAGTTCCTCCTCAAGGAAGGAACTGCCAGTAATCAGAAAGAACATCTAATGCTTCCTATTTTTTTTTTATTTTGGTCTTTCCTTCCCATACACTTTTACTAACTGTGCCATCATATGTACTTTCCATCTAGCTTCTCTTCCCAGCTCATTCTTTTTGAGGGATTCAGTGATGCATAGTATCAGAAAAAGAAGCATTCAAAAAGAGTCACAGTTTCCCTTCGTAGAGGTTTTGACATTTGTCCAATAATCATGTTGAACCTTTACACTGAATAACTTCTAAATTCCTATGCATGGATTTACGCTATGTGTTTAGCATAGTAACCAATTATGTATTGTGAATTAACCATCATAGTGATGCAAAGAATTTTACAAATACATTTGTTTAGATAAGTGCTTGACTGAAACACTTATAGAATAATTAAGAAGACTACATCACAGGAAATTAAAGGTAGGGTCTCAGGATAGGATAGAAGATAGTCATTATTGCCAAGTGAGGAAAGAGAATTTTAGAATATGCATTTATATGTACACACACACACAAATATATGTGTATATATATTTTTTTTTCTTTAGAGAAATATATAGGGAGAAAAGGGGATGTGTGTTTTTACACAAGAATTCCTTGGCACTCTGCTTCTTTGTATTCCTCCACAGTCATCTTATCTACACTATACTGTTAATCTTAGCTTCTACTCTAATGCTGATGATACTCAACACTGCATCTCATCTGATATCTTTTTTAATAATTTGACATCATTCCCTATGTTCTATCTCAGGTAAAACCTGTGACTTCCAAACCATTCAGCAAAATCTCTCCAACATGAGTGCAAGAGAAGCATCCTCATTTGCAATTCTGTCAACTCTGCCTCTTCTACCTGCTCACTGTAATCTTGACATCAACCTTGACCTTTAAGATTTCACACCATTTTTTTCATATCTCCAACTTTGGATGGAAACTCTGCTGAAGTGATTAATTTATTAACTTTCTCTTAGCTTAACCATATACCTGGATTCTCCATGGTCTCCTACAGTTTTAAAAAAATCTCTGCATCAATCAGATATAGAATGACCCTGTCTACCTTTACCAGGCTGTTAGGACATACACACGTTTCCATCTTCATACACCTACATCTCTACTAATTTGCTAAATGTAGTTAGAATAGCTATCACTAGTTTTCACTATGCACCTGTTAACACTTACCTCACTGACTTCTCTACTGACTTCTTTATGGTTTCTAACTCTCCCACAATTTCTCCTCCTCACACCAGATGTGCTGTTAAGAGCTCCCCATATGGAGCAAAACTGCTTTCATCCAGTGTAGCAAACTTTTCCTCCACACAGATCTTATCATAGTGAGCAAGAGTTAGGCAGCAGACCTTCAGCACATTCAGAATTGTCATTTTCTTGTTAGAAAAGACATAATTTTGCCCTTCAAGATTCTCACAAGATAAAAAAAAGTATTAATACATTCAAACTGACTGAGCTGGTATACTAGTTATCCTTAAATACATCTGCATCTATAAGCACACACATATATTCATTTAATCCTAGGGTTAGTCTCCAAAATCAGTGGAATTAATTGCTTCCTTGATGTGTCTGTTGCTCATTATCTACTAATGGGAAGAAGACTAACTCATAGATGGCTAAAGTCAGATAAAGTAAATCTCATCCATGAATTTACTTCCTTAGGAAGCTATAGCTTATTGCTAGCAATATAATGTAGAGAATAGAAAGGAGAAAGCTTATCTTCATAGGAAAATAATATTTTTTAAAAAAGAGGGGGATTTAAAGGAATGAAATATCTTCTACTGAGTCTACAAAACATGTTTCTCTTATCATCTTATCATTGAACTACTGCAATTACAACATTAAATCAAGGTGCTGAAAAGAAGGTTATTTTTCAAAAGGTAGGTTTTAAGCACCATAAACAAACCTCAGATGGGCCCTGCAGGCTACAAAAGAGTCCGTTTAAAAGACAAAAATTTATTAATTAACATATTTTAAAGAAAGGAAACTACCTGGAAATGCCAGACTGGCAAGAAAAGACATAAAACAGGAATAGTATTTGGTGAAAAAACAATATGAAAAATATAAGAAGCTCTGTTTGAATACAATGGTCAATGTGCTATATTTCTTCCAAAAAAAAAGGACAAAATACCCTATGGAAGAGAATTATCTTTTTTTTTTCTTAATCTGACAAACTGAGAACCAACAAAAATAGCTTTGAAACTTTTCTATTTAATATAAAGGTATAACCTCTTTTTCCAGTTCAATATCCTACTTGTAGCAATTTTATTAAATTACTACAGTAATCAGCTGAGACCCATTAAGCGTTAGCTTGACCTGCTTCTCAAGTATCTAAGCAGATGCAGCTGGAATGAAAACAGATGGAAGGTGTAAATGAGAAGATTCAATTAACATTTTTTCTTCTTCTCATATGAGCTTCAAAAAGAAACTCCCCCAGGACTGAAAGTGATCCCTTAATTTAAGAAATATCTTTTTCCTCTGTTCAAAATAAAATCTTTTAATGTCATTGTAAGCCATTTCGTTTCAGCCTGGGAAGCTGAGTGTTCATATGTTCATGATATGACTACAGGAACAACAAAATCAAGCTGAATCAAAAGTGTGTAATTACTATCTAAATGGAGAATTAACCAAATCAGATGGGAGAACTTTAAGCACATTTAAGTTAGCTAAACAGCAGAAAATCACTGGTACAAGAATTTACTATAAAATTAGAAATTCATGCATCTTTTACATTATCAAACATAATAAAAATACAACTTTTATATGTGAAGATGGTCATAGACAACATGGTAGACCTTAACCTCATCAGACATTGCTGGGTATAGCTCTGCTTATTTCAGTGAAACTACACTGATTTACACCGGACGATCTGTACCAATGACCTTTCAGAAGGGATCAGTACAGTATAGAGACATATAAATTACCTAATTTTAATTAAATATTATTCTAATAAGATTATGGCACTTTAATCTAAGTGCAGATGTCACCTAAGCTTTTACTTTATTATTGGTGCAGAGTTAGCTTGGTTTGCATTGTAACACCCTTTTGTATAACCACAAATTTTTAAGAGGATTTTATAACCATTATTTAACAAGTAGCTTTGTAAATAATACCTTGCAAATGGCCTTAAAATAACATGACTACGTTACATTGTAATATATTGTTTTAACAGTATCCAGGTTTGTGAAGAAAACCAGCAAAAAGAAAAAGAAAGCACTATGGCCCATGCTCATCTCACCTACGCTTAATATCTGAAGTGGCAAAGCTAGAAGTTTAAAGTAGAAATCCAAGTTCCTTTCTTAATCAGTAAGAGAAGCACTTTCAGAATGTTCTCTTCTACTAAGATCATAATAGTCTATCCAGGCTTAAATACTCTTCTTAAAAAGTCTTAAATACACTTCTTAAAGTCTGTTCACACTACCTCTGATTGTCTCAATATGTATAAAGTAATTAAACATTCAGCGGGCCAAAGAAGGCATGAGAATATCTCCTCCTTGTGCCTAGGTATGCATCTAGGCGACTCAGATCAAGACCCTAAATAGCTGCGGATTTTCAATGAAGTGAAACATCGAATTCAGGAGCAGTTAAGAGACCTGTCTCAGAATATCCATAGGATAGGACAATCTTCTGAAGCAGGCCCACCACAGATCATGTTCTTGTTCAATTTTGAGGATGCAAGAAGGATAACTGACTTCAAAACCCAAATACAAATCAGCTAAAGGAAACAAAATTAACCTAGCCTTTTACATCTCAAATAAGTGTATTGGACACAAATAGAAATGATCTCAATTTTACTGCTTTCTGAGACATTTGATCCAATAAATTTGTTCTAGATCATTCGCTGGACTAAATTTGAGAACACAGTAAATAGACGGATGTTAACCTGTTTCAAGTATCTTTCCAGAGTTTAAGTGTCAAGCTGCCTGACAGCATCAGGACTCAATTGGTTGCACACATTCCCAGGAGAAGTAAGAAACTTCACTGGCAAAGTTTAGATGCTCTGGGAATTTATATGCTATCAGATTTAGATGGCAGTTGAACAGACTAAGGCCCCAAATGGAGCCATAAGGATTCAAACTTTGCAGGTCCTGCCCTGACACTAAGTTTGCTCGGTTTGGAATTACTATGCAGTTGTGGTTGTTTGTTTTTCCTGAACAGTAATATTGCAAACTCAAGATGGCATCTGAAATTAAAGCTGAGCTCTTTCCATTTAGTACCTCATAGCTATGTATCTTCAGTATTTTTAGGTTTCATGTGCAGTACTTTTCACCATGAGGTGATTTATTATTGTTTGTTAGGGCTCCTTTTATATTTTAGAGCTTAGAAGCCCTTAAATATAAGACAAAATCCAACTATCTCACCAAGCCACTTAAAGTATAATTTGGTGAATGTGGGATCAGGAAATGGAGAAAATTTTTCAGCCGCTCACCCTCCTTCTATCATGGCATTTTAGTGTACTTATTCTTTCTTATATTCAGATTGGGGGGTATGAACATTATTTGCTTTGCCAACTTCCCATCACTTCTTTTTGTTAATGTTGTATTTTCCTAAGTAGGTTTAAGAATAATTTTAGGCCAGGCTCAGGAGAAATAATATCCTTCTCAGTCGAACTTTTCTAAATAGATGTTTTACAACTTCCTAAGAATAAAGAAGAGGAAAGTTTGCTACTGAGGAACTGCATACAGATTTTTGATAAAAACAGATTTGCATATAATATATGTCAGAATTTCTATTATTCTGCTCCAATTTCTTAGTAACTAATTACGTATTACTTACTAATTAGTAAGTAATTCTTACCTTTCCCAGAGTTTCAACTCTTATGATATATGACTATCTTTTCTTTACTGCATTGGTGACAATGATTTGCATTTATATTCTCTTTTTGACTTCAAAGCAGAGTTTACAAGGAATCCTTCCTCACAAAATTCTTTCTAAACCTTAGCTGATACACAAACTCTCCTCAGATGAGTCTTTGTGCCCCTTGAAAATGTAGACATCTCTTTGCAAAACATAACAATTGCTTTACAATACATAGCAGCCATCCACAACCGCTCAGCAAAAGTATGCAGGATATAATTTTTTACACTCAAACGTGGCTGAGACTGAACGTTAACAGTCTCCTAGAAAAGATGTTTTGGTGTATTTTGAAAGCATAAGAAGTCAGGTTCTTAGTTTTCCTTTTCTCCATAAAGTATGCAGCACTGTCTGCCTGCTAACAATTTTGTATGAAGAATAAAAGTTAACATTATTTTCTAATAAACTCTGTGGCTGACTAAAAAGAAGTATTGCATTATAAAGGGAGTTCATTCTGTGTGCATGGGAAAAACCGAGCAAAGAGTAAGTGGGTGGTACAAAAGCAAATGAAACAGTGGAAGTTCAGGGGTTATCACTGCATCCTCTTAGTTCCTGTATAAAACTTGAATACAGCCATCCCTCCCCTGCTTGGGGCGGGATGCTACACTAGAATTAGGAAAAAAGATTCATTGAACTCTTTCTCTCTCTTATACAAAAAGAGATGGGTAGTACACAATAACGTATGTCTAGACCGTCCTTTGAGAAAAGACCTCAAGGCCATCCTTACAACGAGATTTGCTGTTCAAATGGACAGTGAACGTGAAAGCACAGTCCAGGAGTGCTGAGAGGGCAGACTTCAGAGTGTACGGGAGCCAACCTAGACAAGCTGCCTGAGGGCTGCCTGGAGACCTGCATATATGGAAAGCAGGTGGACATTTCGGCGTTAGCAGCCATCTATCTGCAGAGCCCAATTATTATCTATAAGTAATATAATGCAACTCTAACCTTAATCATTAACTTGTAAAACAGATGAACTAATTAAATAATGCCCAATAAAACTATTCTTTTTAAGTTAACATAATTCAACTCCATATTGGAGTAATCAAATCATTTCTGTTAAGTTTAGAAATAAAACATATATCAGAAAATTTTTTGTTTCTTGAAACTTTAAGGACAGCCCAGCTAGTGATAAGGGGACAGACAACTTAAGTATTTCTTAAACAAAAAGAATCAAGTGCCACTACCCTGCAGATGATCAAACAAAACAAATTTGGCATTTAATCCATAAAAATTTGACTAATAGAGGGAATTTTTTTGGTGCTCCAATAGCAAAAGACCTAATTGTTGGTAGTGTTATTGCTGGAAAGAGACATTCAGATTTAAGGTGGCTAAGACAAAACAAAAAATAGTCCAGATTCATATTCCAGACAGTTGATACAGGATAATTAGTATTCTACACTATACCTACCTTGATATCCAATGGAAATTTTCTAGTCAGAATAGCTACCCATATCTAATATCATTACATTCCTATTGCAGTCTCTGCACAAGGACAGGTAAATGCATAGATAAACCAGTGTGTTGCCAAATTAGGATGCTGACACTTGGTTGAGCCGATAATATGAAATTTGAACTATCATGAAGAAACATTAAGAGAATTTCAAATTCGTCAGCTCAGCAAAGTATATGCTCTGTTGCAAGTATGCCATTAAATATACCAAAATTAAATTTGCATTTCAAACAATTATATAGCCCATCTACTTATAAGTTGCTCTAAAGGCTTTGTCTTTTTCCAAGTCATGGCTCGAATGACTATGTAATTGCCTTAGAATCCCTTGTAATAAATGGCTTTCAATAGCTTAATTTTTAACAACAGAAATATGCATATGTTCCTTCTCAGTGCATGTTTTATGGAAATAAATGTGCTGCTTATCATAGAGTGCTGAGAAAACACTAAGACTGAGCATTTCAAAGCTTCTTACACACGCTGCGTGGCATATGGCAGCACACAGAAAGTATATGCTCTTTGGACAACAGAAACCTCACTAAACTAACGGGAATAGTAAGATGCCTAAGAACAGCCATCACTTGAAGTCAGCAGACTAAGGGAATGATGAAAACTCTACAGAAAGAAAGCACAGAGGAAACAAACAACAATTTAGAAAATTTACTAGTTTAAAAAGAGATGGCTTTTACTGCTGGATATCCTCCAACTTGATTTCTCTTTTGGAGTTAGACCTCTTAACCAAGTTAGGCAGTTTTTCTTTTGTAAAAAGGACAGACTTCAAAACAGCCATTAACTAACTAGTAGTGAGGTCAAGACTGGCTGGCAGGTTCCATTTCGTTTACTTTAGATGACTTCACTGGTGCTTCACTTACAGCTACGTTCAGCTGAATACTATGATGTCTTCTCCTGTGGTCTATAGTCATTAATGGAATGCTGGTTTGCCTCTCCACTTCCCTCTGACGTATAACTACTCCTTCTGATTGAAAGTCTGCTATAGTCCCTCTTTTTAGGTACCTCTAGGCATATTTGGGTGAGATATTATCTTTAAGAATTTATCTTTTCTCTCTTTAGACAACTGATTAAAGTTTGCCAGCTTCTTAAACACATTGAGTATCTGTATTACTTTTGAAACTAGTGAATATTTCAGGGGCTCCAACTCTTACCTTACTGGCCATGTTCCAGCTTTCTGTAGACAGTGACATTCAAAAGGTTTGGCCTAAGTCTTTCTGAGTTCCTGCTGTAGTTACTTTTATCTTCCTAGGCCTGGTAATTTCATTTTACAAATATTAATTGATTCTCTCTTCTCCCTTTCTGGCACTGACACGTGCACCTTTTCAGAAATTAATTTTAGAGTTGTCATTTTAAGCTTTTCTCTCTCCTCCCCTTCCTTCTGTGTTTTGGGACCAACAACACTGCAATAATTGCAAATGTGCTCCTTGAGAACTTAAAAGTATGACTGCCATACATCATTTTAAATGTCAGCAGATATCCTATAATAACTATCATCGCTACATTATGAAGGCAGTGATAGATCAATAGGAGGGCGCTATGGCAGCAAGGGGTTGCAATGAAAGTTTCTTGTTCGTTGGGCATTCACACTAATAGCAATATAATTAATTGATCCAAGAGAAAGTGACTACTACATATATTTTGCATTTGTGTTATTGCATATACTTGTTGGCTACAATACAGAAAGCATGGTAAGTGCCATGTTTTTGAATAAATTATTTTTTTCCTCGACCTTTTCTGGGTCTTTCAATGAAATTTCTTACGCATTTTTTTTATTGCTCTTTCTTTTTGAATTATCTTCCAAAACGTCACTGACTCCATCTTATGTTTATTCTACCTGAAGAGCTCCTGACTGTGTCTTTCCTACCAAAAGACAAACAGATATTAAGCTCCATGTTTCCTCAGTAGTTTCGGGTTCTTACAGCTGCACTAGACTCATCGTTTATTTGAGTAAAAAACACTCTGATGTTGCTTTTCATCTAAATGCTTCTATTTACCTGTAATGAAGGTATAAATTATGACTACATGCACAGGTTATACAATATTTTATGTTATTTTAACCTGAGTATTGCTGACCAAAATAACCACTTTTTTTATACTGTGTATTAGAATGTAAGATCTAGCTTGTTCTAGTAAAAAGCCATTCTACACAGAATATTATTTTTGGAGGAATTAAAACATATAGTGCTTCCTCTCAGTCAGGAAATAAGAAATATGCTTTCTTAATTCATGATTAGCCTAAAAGCACATAAAGAATATTTTGGTTAAGTGTTGTAGTGCAATGTTTTAAGAGGAGCACAAAAGATGAGCTTAAGAACAAAGGCATTTTGTTTTTCAGAAAATCATATAGAATATATGGTGAGACACAATGAATTTTTTAAAAATCTAAATTTTAAGATATCTCTGAAATTAGGTTTATTATAGACCTAACAATATATATTATTCACTAGGAGAGTTTTATGAATGTACTTAGAAACTGATAGACTCACAAAAATGTGTACACTTTTTTTATTATCGTGCCAAATAAAGGGAAACATTTTCCAAAATGGCCTAAGTAATTCAGACACTTAATTCCTGTTTTAAAAAATAATTTATTAAGGGTCAGAATTTTCTGAATTATTTTGACACCTTTGTTGGAATAGGATATAACTATGTTTTTGAAAACCCCATTAGGTACTGATTTACACCTTTAGGAACATGCGAACCTTTAAAAACCAATCTCTCTTGAAAGTTCTTCTTTCTTTTTTTAAAGCTTAAGAAACTGAGCCTAAGACACTGCAAAAATCTACCACGGGCTCCTAAAACATTGTTAATATTTTTTGCTCAGTGAGCATGGTATTACATTTCCAGAATGCTTAAATTCCTTAAATTTGATAAAAATGCAACTTTTTAATGACAAAACTCTTATTTTCTAGGACATGTTTCATGTCTTTTTTTACATATTTTACAATAGAATCATCCGTATGGAATTAAATGATAATCAATATACATTTGCCTTTGATTATAAAAATGTTTGTTTTCCTCACATTGTAAGGGTATCACAACTGGTAAGCAGTGGAATTGAGGACAGTCAGCATCCTGGAATGGAAAGAAATTTGAATAATAAAATAATTTGGAATTTGATAACTCAAATCTACTTGATCAATCTATTTGGTCCTTGCTCGTCTTGCCTCTCCATTAAGATGTTTCAACTTATTTCTCCAAATAGGAGAAAGCAATTCAAGAAATTCATTCATGTACACAAAACCAGAAATGTCTAGCAAGTAGTTGAATATTTAGCCCATGGGATGCAACATACAAAATCATGCTAGCTATCTGAAGTCTGAATGTTTCTTGGGATTCACTTTTATTTCTTAGGCATTTGTTCAACTCTTTAAGGAAGCTACTCAGTATTAAGCCTTTCACATTGCTTTCCTCATGAAGTCTAATCCACCATCTTATTAAAACTAAAAAAAAAAAAAAAGAAAGAAAAAAGGGTGACCAATTAAACTTTTAGGATCCAATTGTGAGGTCTACGGGTTGTGTATGTCCAAGATAAATACTCTGTGCTTGTGTGTGTTTGTCTGTGTGTAAATCAGGCTTAAAAAATGCATTTTATAAAGTCTGGCCCCTAGCTCTAGAAACAGATTATGTAACAGCACTTTTCATTCATCATAGGGAAAAAAAATCTCTTTCTATTTACTTTTGCTTTCATTTCTGGCCCCAGCCCATAAATAAATTGCATTATTTGCCTTTTATCTCTGTGGATAATATTTTAGAAAGCATTTTATTCTGTTTGAGCTGCTCTCACAGACAGATGGGCTGGAATCCTACCTGCTGGCAAGGGCTTAATTTGCAAAAGGAACTCTACCAGCCTTTCTTACCTCAGGCTGTTTATGGCATAACATGAGCAACTATCATTTACACTTGTGATAGTGAAGCAGATGTTGCTCTGCCTTGTGTATTCCCCACCTGGCACCATTTGGGTTGCCTATAACTGTAACGCGTGCAGTCAAGAGGTCAGTTAGCATGCATGTCACTTGTGCTCTTTTAAATGGTTGTAGCCTTTTCTCCTTGCCTATTTTTAGCATAGTACTGGCATGTTAAAAAAAAGCAGTGCATCACTACTGGAAAAGAAGGAAGAAAGCAAAATTCTGCTGAGAAACCTTTCAGCTTCAGTGGATGCAGCAGGCAGCTCAAACATCCGCTTCTTCCATTCAATTCAAATTTAAGACCAAGTTCTTTTCAGTGATGGATGGCTATATCAGCAAAATAGCCTGAGGGAGACCAAGCCGTTGTGCAAAACAGTTTTTCCTTTTCTCTTGTTAGGTGCATATCTGAGCTCTCTTGCTATGATTTGCATGAAAAAGAATGTGAATATTGAACTTTCATTTCTTCAAAGAGATTACACTTCCTATAGTGAAAATAATGCATAATATTGGAACTATTAAAAAAATTACTTTGACAGTTTTATAAATTTTGAGCATTTGGATTTCATTTCTCTTTTTTTCTGTTTTTCAGGGGAATGATTTAGGATTCCAGTATCCACTTAAGATTTCTGTGGATATTTTTTAGCATCTCCTTCTTGATCCTTCTGACTTCTGTAAAGCATAAGAGATTTGGCCTTCAGGGCACATAATGGCCCAGGCACTTTCTGCCAAATGATATGGAATATTCTGGTTTGGAATGAAGGGGAAGACATTTGAAACTACTCTCTTTTAGCTCCTTTCCAGCTCCAGTTGTCCAATAAATCTGCCCCTGATTTCTTTCAGCGACTTTTCAGGAGAGTAAGTTTGAGACAGCTAGTGGATTTATATTCAGTTCATCTGAATTTTACCTGTATTTAAATACCCAGATGGGAATGATATGGAAATAGGTAGACTGAAAAATGTGAGAAAAACATGAGAGAGATGATTTTAAGGATCTTCAGGAATATACACAAAAATTATAAAATAAACAGCATATGTTAACCCCAGCAACTAACTAACCTGGAATGATTTTCTAAGATGTTTTTATTACAGAATGGGTAAATGGAATTATTTTTAGGATAAGGTGCTTTTCAGGGTTAGGGTCTCAAAATAGAACCTGAGTATAATTAGACTCTGAAAATCAATTTCATGACTATCTCCCAGTTTTTTTCTTTTTTACCATCCCTATCCTTTTTGTTGTGATTTTGCAGATCACAAGGACATATTTGTACCTTCACCTCTTTTATACCAGGTGAATCAAAAAACCGGACTTAGCTTAGACTCAGGGCAAATTTTCTACTCACTGATTTTGCAGGCTTGTCCTCTGTTACTTTAGCCGTTCATCATGATGTCCTGCAAAAACAAGATGACAGCAATTATTTCACTCTCACTCTTTTAAGGCTTAGAAATATGACTTTAAATGTTCCACTGAATCCATCTGTAACAGACAAAATGAGAGCTCCCAAAGAGGTCAGAAGCAAAGAACACTACTGCGACCCTGATGAAACTGCAGTTAAACATAGAAATGCAGAAGTTATCATACCTGCCCCATATTCAGTTTTTAGTAGGAGTCATTACCAGATACTTCAAAGGAATGTGTAGGACAAAGACTTAAAAAATATCCAGGGTCCAATTTGAAAGTGAACACAAAATGGTCTGGCACCCCACTTGATGTCTTCTTATCATCAACCGTTTTACATTGGAATCCATTGTGCGATAGAGCACCAAGGATTTTGGACAGCAAAAAGTAGTAAGTTTCCTTTTATTTTCTTTTTGGAAATCTGTTTTTGGAACATTTTAACCTTGGATATTACTGCTGTGCAACAGAATGAAGTTTGAAGTTTTAAGATTCTGATTCCATCTCAGGATGTTCTCTAGCATCTTCTTCTTGATTCAAGGTGTTACCTGGCACTTAAAAAGGGTGAGAGAAATGACAAGTTAAACAGAAGCCATGCAATTATCTTACCCTAAGGACACATGAAGTGAGACCCTGGATCAGAATGAGGAAGACAACACGCACATACTTCTGTTTAACATAAGTTTATTTTTGTTATTTGTTTTGTTTTATTTTTAATTGATGCTTGCTTCATAATAAATTTGCAATTGTATTTATTTTCTTAATGTCTATTATATTTTGTAATATGTTACAGATACTGACAGTCAAGAAGCACATAAATTGTAGGGAGAAATGTCATTTTTTTTGTTTAATCTCAGCTATTACTCTATATCCAGTTCCTCAGTTCACACCTTATGACTTACTTCCCAAATAGATCAAGATCAACCACTTACTGGAGCAATGGTGATTTGACTTTCAAAAGAAAGTACTCATTGTGCTATTTCTGAGATCATTTAAAATTTGCCTTGCATAGAAGAGCTACAAAATAGAATTCTCAGTAAGGAGCATGGCCCAAATGTAAAAATGGGCCTTCAGTGCAATGATACCCAATACCACAGCAGCTAAAGATTAAGTGACCATCTCTGGCTAATTTGAGCACTCGCTTTTCCTATTCAGTATTTCCTTTCAGCCTGGAGTTCACAGCAGCCACATGTGAGAGCTGACCTGTCTATGTCCCTGAATCTCTACACTGAAGGAGAGAAGGTCTGAAGGTTTGTCTCTAGTTTCAACTTTGCAGAAGTATTGCAAAAGAGTTTTGCATATCCTGCAGTCATTGGGTAAAAAAAGCAGTAGTAATGCAGCTGAGCACCTTAAGTACTGGACAGTAGAATCAGGATCCCTACACTCCTGGCTACAGAGGGGCCTGTCTTCAGGAGGAAGAGAGTTAGACATATTTTCTCAGAATCCTTCACTAGCTGTGCCTAGGGAGATCACTAGCCAGCTAGTGAGAGTTCAGACCACTCAGGCAAAAGCATGCTTAAAGGTCAGATGTTCCGTTTCCTGTATCAGTTCTCATATCCATATGCTATTAGGCGGAAGACCACATAACTCAATATAGTCCAAGGATAGTAATCTTGGCTTGACATTCTCAAAGGATATGGTGGGAGTGCATTTTTCTGAATCTGAGCCTTAGTATTCAGTTCAGTGAAACTAAGATCTTTCAGGTTATTCCCAATAACACAAATTTAGATATCTAAAGAAGTTTGTTAAAGAAGCAGGTGCCTAGAGCACCTCAGGCTTTTATGCAAGATGATGTAGTTTTCTGAAACAGTTCTAATTAATATAAGCAACTGAATAATGTATTGATGGCACTACAGAAGAATATCCACTTGTTAGGTGTCTGGAAATATATAGCTTCAACATTGTTCCCGTTTGCTCTTGTTTCTGGTTCTTATTCCCACTAGCAGTCACCATGGTGGTGACTTACTGTTGAAGAACAGTTTCCACGTGTGTGTACAAAATACATTTTTTTTGGATAGGGTCTGTAACTACTCACTCACTCACTCCTAGCTCGCAAATGAGCTAGTACATCAGGAGTTAGGAGCCAGAGAGGAGAGAGAAGAAAGCTAGACGAAGGAAATGGATGATAGTAGTCTGTGGTGTAAAGTGATACCCAGTTCATGCTCAGAAAAATGGACTGGAAATGCAGGAAGCAAAAGATTCAGTTACTGAACAGAAGAATTGCATATGAAAAGCCAACAAGGAGGTAAGGTTTAAGTATAATGTAGAAAGTCATCTATGGTAAAGTTAAAGACATATAGTTTTCTGTATATAAACTCAAAGATCTCAATGTTTTAGTGGGGATTTAATACTCCCTGACTTTCTCACCATTGTCCTCCACCCCACCTATGAAAAGGAGACAGGAACACTCATATACCCTTTGGCCTGCAAAAACTACACAAGACCAGCTTATCGTAGTCATATTCTATTCACTACCTACACTTCTCAAATATGAGGAACTGGAAAGCTCAGATCCAATTATCTGTTATGTGCTTGCTACTGTAATGGAAAACTTATATACAAATGCATATTTTTAATTATCAAAAAGATGATTGAGGTATAAATTGAAATACATTTATTTGGTTAGCAGAATGCTGCCTATTACTTCTTAATATTAACTAAATATTACTTTCAGAAGAAAAGGTTTATAAAATTATTTGTTTTTGAGAAATTAATCCAAAAAGATTCTGTAGCAGATTTCTCATTTCCCACCTGTTTTTGGGTTAATGCCAACATACAGGGTGAAATGCTTTCATTTTTTATGAAAATAATAAGTTCTTTATTTAGGTACTATTGATTTAGACTAGCTTAAATCCTAAATTTGAAAACAATAACACCCCTTTTAACAATGATGAATGGCTCTGACAATGTTCAGTTGTTTGCTTTATATGTAAATGAAACCTTGCATCCACTGGAAAGAGCAGCTGGGATTCTGCATGACTGAGGAGCAAATCCAAGGGAATTTAGTAACCATAGCATCCCAGTTCAGTTCTTAAAGGCAGTACCACATATGATACCCCATAATATATGTTCTAAAGCACCAGTAATAATTTGATTTTTTTTCTATGTTTACTAAGTGAAAATATTCCAACACAATGAGAGACTGTTTGGAGTGTGGTGGACTGAGCTTGGAATGAAGCTAAAATGAACAGAGAGTCTAGAAAAAGCTTTTATTTTGCTCAGAGTGTGGACAGTTGCTATAGTAGTTTATCCCCTGTTGCCTAGTTGTAAAAGAATTCAAAATGTAAGGTTGCTGTACCATTCTTTAAAATATGCCCATTTTGTTATTGACTCAAATTAGCAGTTCTAGTAGCCACTCATCTTGTAGTAATGTATTTATCTATTTCCTATTGTTATTTCAGAAATGCAAGATATCAAGATATGTTGCCACTCTATTGTTCCTGTCTATGATTTTGGAAAGGCAGAACCTTAAAGACCAAGGTCTTGAGTCAGTCAGGTATAGTTAAAACAGCTGATTCAACAAAAAAAGATCTCACAGAATCTGCTGCTGTCATCATCATGTGACAGTAACTGTTTATTCAGTTAAAAAGCATAAAATCTTGCCTATATGGAATAGATAATGCTTCACAAATCACTCCTTGCTTTAGTTCCCTTTAAACACTGAAGTGTGAAATATATAAATTAAGATGAATATTGAACTACTGGATCATCAAGGATAGTCTTATAATTGCTAGCCTGATTTATAAAACTGAAGCAAGCAATCCAGTGTTAAAGGCTAACTTGCTATCTATTGATTTAAGATGACATACTCCCATAGAGTACTATGGTTAAGGCTGTCCCTGTAGAGCTACATAAAACAGGAGAACAGTGTGACTTCTCATTTTTCCCATCCCCAGAGAAGAACAGAATCATTAGCCAATAATAACATCAGAGAAAAACCTATTAAACCTATTATAGGTGTCAAACCAACATGATGACATAAAAGTAAAAGTGAACAGAGACAGTGGCCCACAGGGGATGAAATAATAGTTTTGTCTGCTGCATTTTAGTGTCTGAAGTAGAGTCCATTTGGGTTTATCCTTTTCAGCAGGAAATGTCAGAAGTGCCAAAACACTCTTAAGTTTGGATTTCATAACAACTTTCCCTGCTTTGTAACTGATCTTATTCATTAGTATCTGAGAAATAAAAGGTGGTGAACAACAGCTACCGGCAAGCGTTAGTTATGAAACGATTATCCCACAAAAATCATTTGAAGCATAGTGTTGAAAAAGGAATGAATATTAATTCACAACAGTTATATCTGTAGATTGTAGTGTATTATTAAATGCTTTTAGAATCAAGTTCATTAAACACACACTGCTCTTGTGTGCAATTCAAAATAGTTACGTGAAAAAGGCAAGCACGCCTCACAATAGAATTCTTTAAAACATTCATACTTTCTTAGAATCATTTATAAGCAGTATGAATGCTATCTGAGAGTAAATAATAAACAAGATGGCCATTTCTTAGATGATAGTTCAAGGGAAATAATATTCACGATGGAGTCCATTAGGGAAAAGAAGAGAAACACTGGGAGAGTTCCTGAAGTGAAACTTCTGCATATATAAGAAGCATGGAATGAAAGTGAAAAAAATCAGCTCAGCCTGGTGAAAACCACTTAAGATAATAAAAAAAATCCAGAAAATATTTTAAGTTTCCTAATAATCCTTCCCTTGTAAGAGCTCCTCTACTAAAGATATTTTGGTGGAGGGTCGGCCTGGGGTAGGTCACCAATACATAGAACTTCTGCAGGCACTCCTCTATTTATGTGCCATCCTTGGGGATCTTAGGTTGGTGGGAGTTAGGAGCTGTACATCCAGATATTATGCAGGGGAAACACCATTTGCTTTCCAAAAGAAAAAATTTTTTCTGACTTAGGCAAACCCAAAGTGAGAACTGAAACATGTCAAGAAAGTAAGAAGTGTCAGAATCAGGCCTCTACTCTTAGCCCCACTACTTAATTCAGAGAATAACTGTCGTATTCCTTTACAACAGTAGCCCAACAGCATATAGGAACTTTTTTTTAAAAAATATTTTTATCTCTTTTTAGAAATATATTTTTACACTTCTGATCTAGCTTTTAGGGCTTAATAAATAGCTTTGGCTCCTAAGTGAATAATTCTTTGACAGCTAAAGTAAGAAAACGCAGACATTCACATATTAAAATAATTTTGTTGTATATTTTTCAATAAAGAGTATGATACTCTAACATTGCTTATGCATATTAAGTGTATTAACTTTGTTAGTAACTTTCATTATATTATTATATTTACTTAATCGTAAGGGCAGACTTGAATGAAAACAGTGGCTCAAGATAAGATTTTCTTAGTTTAGTTAGGAGTGAGGAGAACAGGAATCCATCAGATATGAAGACATATTTAGAATGGTCGCATAAACACAAATATGAACTGTTGGAATTTTTTTTAGAGTCAGACAGTGTTTTGAAAGAAAAAGAACTTTGAGACAACAGGATTTTAAAGAATTATCTTATGCAGTTTAGATATTTCTAGGTTTTATTTTTCTTTTTTGAGTCTGTGACACAGGATGTGCAATGATCAATCAGGCCTGCAGGACAAAAAAAAAGTTGGTCTCAAGATGTTAAAGACAGGCATTGACTGAAAAGTGGAAAAATTCTGCAAAGTATTTTTCTGTTTGAAAAATACTTGAAATGTATTGAAATGTGTGAAAACATGTAAGTGCAAGACCTGACACTTCAGAGATGACAACACTGGGGCATCCAGAAAAGAGACCTAAATACTAGCATAAATGAAAATAAACAGCAGGAAAATAAGTTTAGGAAACAAGGTTTTTTTGTACAGAGGCACAATGGCCATCTGCACACAACCAGAAAGAGCTTCAGTTTCTCTATTTTCTCAAGTAACTTCCAATATGACACTTCTTGAGCTACCTTATCTTCATTAGTGCTGTACAGGTGTGAAAGCAGAAAAAATGTCATGGTAAGAACAATCTCAGTGTGTCACTGATCTACTGTGAAGCCTGTGCACTCTTTTTAGGCAATCTCACAGCTAACTTCATTGGTTAGGGACTTCAGCAAGACATTAAATGAGCTCTCAGAATCTTAAACGGACAATGTCAGCTCAAGAATTTTTAGTGGAACTGCTCAGGAGTTTCATTAATGCAGTAGTTGCTTCTAAATTTTCCTCAAACAGTGCTATTCACCTTGATTAAAGATGAGCTGTTATCCGTTATTTTTTCAGTTCCCTATGTGAATAAGTAAGGTGTGTTTCACATTGTATATTTAATATAGTGGGTGTTTATATTAGGTATAATACATTTATATGCTGAGATTTTGATGTACGGGTATCAGCTAGAAGAACTTCTTGTATAGTGATAATATCTATACAATTACAGAATTAACTGATCTACTGGTGTATTGAAATGCGGAATATAGCAGAAAATTTAAAGCCTTATAAAATTTTCTGAGGTAGTTCAAAATCTCATGCAAGAATTAGAAGGGATATGTCTTCTTCAGTTCCATGGATTCTTATAACAGCTCCTACATAATACTTTTCCATGTAGCTCTTCTTAAAATCTGTAGGAACTTATCATGAAGAAATGCAGATATTTCCGCTGAATAAAGGGCAATACAAAAATGCTTCTTGTTCAGCACAAGAAGCTTTTCCTCTTTTTCAGCAATTTCCCTTTATCTTCTATGCTAGTCAAACGGAAAGAACAGACATACCCTTTAGGCCTTATATATAAGCTAGAAAAATAAAAAGCCTAAGAATTATAAATAGTGTATTGACTGATATGACTTGAAATTTTGAAATAAAAATTTTTGAAAAGATAATTATAAAATCTACATTATGTGAAGTCACTCCACCTCTTTTACATTAATTCCATTCGTTTCTTCTAAGTACATAATAGACTAATTAAAAGTCTAACTTTTCTCTTTTCTACTCAGCCATAAATGAACCAACCTATTAAACAATGAGAAGGAGTTTTATTTAAGTTTAAACCTAGAAAGAAATAAACCTTTGCAATTTAGGCAGCAAATGTCAAATATCAGAGTGATAAGAGACTGAAGTGGTTAGTGCTGATGATAATATTTGACATACCTTCATCTTTTTGATCAAAGCCTGTTATCTTCCATACACAGGAATAGTTCTGAGTTTACTTTATCTTGATTGACAGCTTAAAAATGGCATAGTTTGACAAATAGGAAAACAATATTTTGCTTTAATTTAAAAAGAGCATTCACGAATGAAAGCATCCTTTCAAAGAAGAATTCTTTGTTTTTTTAATGAAAGTAGTATTTAGACATTACACAGTTGTTGGAAGTACCTCTTTGAGAGTGGTTTACAACAAAAATTGTAAAAGTACTTTGCATTTCAGAGCATTTTTCTACTGAGGGTCTCAAAGTCTCTCAACAATGCTAATGCATTGTCTTCTAAGATCTGAAAGTCAAGTATTTATGACTGCCATTTCGTAAGTGGAGAAACTGAATCACAGAGTGTAATATCAAAGTCTTCAAACAAATTTTAAATTAAATAATAATTAAAGATACATCAGTAAATGGAAAGTGATTTACTGAAAGTTAATTGTGCCAGAATGGCCAGGTACACTTATTTGATAAGATAAATGACTCTAGTCAAAGGAAATACAGTCGTTTTAATCTCAACTGCAGTAAAGCATTTGACATAATGTTGTGTGGGAAATTATGAGTTCATGCAGAGAAGAGAAGGACAAATACAAGAACTGTAAGGTAAGTCAGCAACTTATTTGAGGAGAAAAGACAGATTATGCTGAAAAAAAGGAGACATTCTGAATTGAGAAGGGAATTGCTGGACAAACAAGAGACCATTAGTGAAGTTTCCCAGGGAATATCTTTGAATGGCTATTTTTTTAATACCCTCATTGCTGTCACCTGTACAAAACATAGGCACAAGTTGATGACAGAGAGATGACAGAGAGGCATCATCAATAAAGGGAGGAGGAAATATGTTACAGGCGAGATGTAGGTAACAGAAAATGAAATTCAATCATAAAAATGCAAGAAAGAAGCCTCTGGAAACTAATAAAAAAAGGTCATCTTTTAGAACTGGATAGCGGAAGCAAAAGCCCTACTGATATCGCACTGTTGCAAGAGAGTGTATCTCAGGTGGCTGTAAGAAAGACAAATCTGCATATACAATCCAAATTTGACGGTACAATCCGGTTGCAGTTTTGAGCAACATAAATGGGGAAATACTCAGCTCACAGGGAGCTTGGTTAGAACGCTACTAGAGTATTAAATCTTGTCATCTATGTTCAAGACAAAATTCCATTTGAAAGGGATAAAAAGAAGGGCTTCTAGACTGATCAGGGAAATGGAAGGGCTTCTTATTATCCAAAAAGCTAAAACACATGCACATAAAACCAAATTAAAAGAGCTTGACTATCTAGCCTAATAAGGCTGAAATGAGATGTGACTTCTCTAAATAATCCGGAAAGTAAACATTAGAGAGGAAAAAGAACTGCTTAAACTGAAGGCTGAAGTTTATAAATGCCTTATACTAACTGACAAGGAATACATTTTGACTGAAATTAGAATTTTTACCCATAAGGGAGAAATTCTTGATCAGCCTTTCCAGTAAGAATAATGATCACAAAGCAATATGAAGATATAATTTTGGATCTGTGTATAAACGGGATGATGTGCTAAGACTGGATGCAGGAGACTGGATGCAGCCCAGGAGATCTTTTCTGATATGAGGCTTTGAGGAGCCTGATGTTCAGTTGATAAAATTAGATAAAAATTAAATATTTTGGTATAGGAATTCAGTATATTTAGAATTTTAAAATGATAAGGTTTAGTTTATCAACAATCACCATAGATCAGCTTCAAATCTAGGAAATTTCCTAAAAAAAAAAGTAACTCAGAAAATATATTTCATATAGGTATTTCTGACCATTTGATAAAAAATATAATATAAAACAACGTGTGCACTATAGAATCTGTACCACTTTTATGGTTAAAAATATATAAACATCAAAGGATACACTTCAGTCCACAATCTTTTATACTGGCTCCCTCTCTGTTTAAAGGCACTTCTGTCATTCTTAGAGCCTGTTAGATCTTCTGCCAGAATGTCTCAGCAGTAACTGCTCTCAGTATGTTTTGTGCACCCAATTGACTCAGTAGGAAAACTTTATTTTATAGGGTCTTAGAACTTGCTATATAGATACTTCTTGATACAAAAGCAATTAATACCTAGTGTGATTCTGTATCTCTATCTCATTAGCATAGCTAGAGGGAAGTTTTGAACTGAATTGTCAACTTTAAAAGTTTGGAAGCTAGAGCGATGCTGAAAGTGAACATGTTGCACCGTTCCAATTCTGCACTTTCTGCACTGCCTGGTCCCAGTTTAAGTAACATCTAGAAAAGCCTTCCTTCTGATCCCTGCAGAACTATTTATTCAATTTCCTTTGGGTCTAGGAGAAGCTCTGCTCTTCTCTCCTAAAGAATGGATGATTTGCTTGCTAGTGATTTGACAGAGTGGTCGAGTAAGCAGCAGACATGTTGGTACTGATCCATTTTCCATATAGCACATTTCCCTTGTATGCAGGAAGTTTCTGCAGCTACGTAGTGGAATGTCAACTCATAGACTGGAGAGTAATCCCTTAGTGAAATTTACTGGATTTAGAGGAAAGAGTATCTGTATGCTGTAACTATATTGGAACTATTTGCTGCTCTGCAGTCTCCTTTATCACAAACTATCTTATAACTTTCTGTAATTATAATCGCAAGGAGGATAAAGTATCAGTTCCCACAAAACACAGTTCCCGTGTATTTAGGCCAATGGAATATTTCTAAGCTGTTGGAGGGAAAGATGAAACAAGGGAAGAAACATTTTGATTTCTAACACACATCCCCATAGCTGTATGAATTAACCTGAATCCACACCCACTACTGTCTTTTTCTCCTTCCAATTTGTTCTTGTCATCCAGTCACTTAGCATTCAGTTCTGAGGAAAACTACCACCATAATAAAGAGCAGAACTACTCTACTTCAACTTGACAATAAGTATACCACGACTGCCAAGTATATCGTCAAAATTTGCCTTTTTGGTTTCGTTCTGAGAAATTGTATTTCTAACCCTCATTGACAAAATACCGTGAGTCTGAAGCTGGTAGAACTTCATATGGTTTACAAAGTTCAGGGCCCTGTTCTGTAAGTTTGACATTTTGACATGTCCATTTGACAATGAATATCAAACCTGCCTACATACCTATTTTTCTTCTGGTACGTATAATCATAAACTTCCTTTGAAAGATAAACAGATCGAAACAAATACAGTAATAACAGAGGTAGGCAGTACTGAACTCAATGGAATGTCTCGCACCTGTAAACATATTCTAAATTTAATGTTGGATCAAATCATGGCCTGTTATAGGTTTTTAACTTGTGCTTTTCTGCTTCTTCTAAAGATAAGTTACGCAACTTTTTAGGAGTAAATACTATGTTTTTAAAGGATACAGAAAAAATGTTTGAAAAAATATGAATGGCTACAGAACTGGATCTTTTGTAAAATATATTTTTGGAACAGAATTACATGATTTTTACGCCTCTTAGAGAAAAGAATTTAATTGTCTTGGTTTTCTCAGAAGTAATCTTATTCCCAGAAGCTCTTTGACCGCAAATCAAATTGATGGCAGCAGATCAAACCAGTAGTGTCAAAACTTTGATGACACTATTTCACTCTTTTTAGTCTATTTGGATGAATTTTATTTGTGTCAAAATATTGAAATTATTTGAATGCTATTTTTATATAATGAACTTGAATTTCTGTTTTGTTATATGAATTCAGTGCTCTGCAAAGGAAAAGCTTTGAACTGGTCCTATGCAGGGAAGGAGAACAAGAACAAGCTTTTACCTCATTTTACTGTTGTATTTTAATTTTCACCAGAAAAAGCCTGTGTTATAATACAGTGAACAATGCCTTCTACCTGGTTATTAAATCCTATGGACAAAAAAATAATAGGGTAGTGGATTTTACTTCAGGGCCTCCCTCGGCTTATTAAGTCTTGGGGTTCTCTTTTTGGAAAAGCAAGCAAGCTGTACTTTTCTGGTGATGCCTACGGTGGATCCACAGGATTTTTATAAAGGAACTTTCACTATCATCAAGTGATAATTTTGATTTTTCCCAATATTCTTTATTCTTAGGAATAAAATCCAAGTGTTGAGAACCAAGCACTCAGAATACAAAATCTGTAGTTAAGTGCTGATATATTTGGATACCTCTAGAAAAAGTCTTCATAGCCTACATTGCAACAATTTAGGACTTGAGAGGGTTTTAAACACAAAGAAACAAAAAAATTAAAGATATCCACAGATGATCCAAGTGCATAAAGAAAATCCGAAGCTCAGGTTCTTTGGAAGGAAAAAATGATAAAACCTTTCTCTGCTCCTCTCTTTCTCTGAGTTATAAAATATTTTCCTGTTGTCTCAGCTCCTTTTGAGTCAAAGAATTTCCCACTTTTCCTCCTTTTCCCTTTTTCTACATTTCTGTTTGAAATTGGATTGAATAGTAGATCAGTTTTTCTTTCCATTCATTGAACGATGAGGCAGGAAGTCTGGTCTGGGAGAGGGCCTGGTGGAGTAATAAGGAAGAAAGGTTTTCTTATAGTTTCTAAGATACTTAATCAGATATAAAAAGAAGAATGCAATGTAGCCTTTATTTTGAGCGAGTATTTATATTGAGCAAGTAGCAGAATACTTAAAATAATACATTTTGTAGTATAAATAATAAAAATACCTATAATTTTCAGGCAAAGTCCATGCATCAATTAAAAGAATAAATATTACTTGTATTTTAGCTACTAGACATTGGTCTGATGACCGAATATTTACTTTACAACATGCTGCAATCCAACATAGGCAAATAAAAAAATGAGGTTAAAGAAGTACTAACAATGTCTATAAGTCTTAGCAAATTCTGTTATTTTAACAAATGATCATGATGTTTTTGGTAAAATTTTCTTTGAAATTAGCTTTTTAAGAAATTAGTTATCCAGTCAATTTTGCAATCGAGGCTAAAAAAATCTAGCAGACAGGAAGGTGAGAAGTAACTATCAACTCAAGCTCAATAGTCAATGAAATATTACTGGGAAAACAAACTTTCCTTACCTCTAACTATGCAAACAGCAGTCAGTTCAGCAGCTCCAAAAGGGCAATGCTGATGGTAATGACAAAACAACGGAGTCGATTGTTCACATCAGTACGTAAAGCTTCAAAGTTTACAGATAACATAATCGCTACCATTCATAATGCGATGTTGACTTCTCCTGACATGTGTTTAAACCTTATCTTATAAAATGTATAATTTTTAAATAATGTAATCACACCTTCTTCAAAAGTACCTTATCTCTTGTTAACTTTTTTTTTCAGGAGTGAAATAACAACATGATCAGCCAACTATTGAAAGGCTTAGCAAAATGTATTATTTGCATTGCTAGAGCGTTGTCACTATAAAAAATGTGTGTTAGTGTGTACTTTAAAGTCCAGACAAACAGTACATACTAACTATATATAAAATATACCACAAACAGGATGTTCCAGTGACTTTCCTACTCTGCTCCTTGCCAAATAAATCTGTTCCTTATCATCCAGTTTTACACATGCTTTCTACATGAGTCAGGGTACTGTATTTTATTGAGATGTGTTGGAACTGTTGTTACAATTAAAGCCTATATGCTCTGAAAGATGCCTGCATTCCTGGTTCTTCCAGATGTCAAACATACAAAATTTAGATGTATATAGCCTTAAGAATATTTAGAATCTAATTAATCTCACAGAAATGGGTATTGTGAGTTCAAGAGCCCTTGGATCTCACAAACATATCCAGGTGGGGCAAGGAACTTGGATGACAGCTGTTTTCTTACGTTCGCAATTCCTTCTGTTTAGCCTTGTGACAGAATGAAGGAGTATGAAATTCTCACTAAATAATCCTTTCTAATTTTACAGTGGCAATTTGGAAACTGCCTGAGATGAGGACTTTAATTCTGAGTGTGAGGTCTGGTCTGCTTTTTTTTTTTTTTTTTAATGCAATTTATAGTTCTTTATCTTTCGGTGAAAAAGGCTCCTGCTTGTTTCCAGGGTAGGTTCGAGAACTTAAGACCTGAAGTTGCTACATGCACCTCTATGTATACTATCGCACCTATTTTCAGACTCAATTCTAACAGTTTTTGAAAGCATTACCTGAATGAATTTCAACCCAAAATAAACTGAATACTTATGCTCATCTTCTTTGTTCAGTGTAGTTTGGATTTAATCAAGTAACAATTAGACCTTGCACTGAACTTCTCTTTGAAAGCACACAGCCATCTACTGGGCGGACAGCCTTCTAAGTTCCACAACAGACTCGACATATATGTAACAGGTACTGCCTAGATAAGATTTATGTTTCTGCAGCTTTAGGCTTATACAGCGCTAGAGGACTATAACAAAGTGCTAAAATCTGTAATAAGAAAATCTAGAAAAATAATACATTTTACTTCCTTTTGCACTACTACATTACTGCAGCTATTTTTTTTTCTGACGTTCAGACACATTTTCTTGCTCCCTCAGGCTAAACAGGATATAAACCCACAAAAGACAACATTTTTTGTATAATGAAACTGTGAAATTAAGCTGGTCTTGACCTTTGTTTTTAAGTAGTTATATATTCCTTTTTAAGAAAGCTGGGTGGAGGGGACATGCGAAGAAATTCGCATGTGGAATGGAGAATGGTCTTGAATCTGAGTTAACATGATATTGCGACAAGTCAAAAGATTTGATGAAGTAATGCACTCACTCTGTGGTGCTGAATGATTGTACAAGTCCATTTGGAAAGCTTACTTATCAAGATCACTTAATGTAGATATATGAACCAATAGCTGTTTATCACTTCAACAGATATTCTCCCCACTTTCTTCAAATTCAGACAGCTGTACTACATACAAGCTGTACTAAGAGAGGTTTTATAGATGATGTAATATAAGAATGTGAATCAAAAAAGCTGAGATCACTCATTTATTGATTTGACTTTTCATACTGAAATTATTTAGTTGATGGATGATGTTAGGTGTATAAAGTAATGAAAATATAGGACTAGACTATCTTCATCTTTTTGTTAATGGTTTATCAAGATGTATGGGATGGATTTGTACTAGTCTGGAGGAAGATTTGCTTCATTTGTTTTCAGCGTTTGCAAATACCCTAGCTACATGGATATTGAAATATGCATGAAACCTGAAGGATAAGGCCACGATACAAAGGTATTTTATCATTTTTAGGCGTCATCAATTAGTTTTCTCCCCTAATGCTTTGTGTTCTGTATTTCTAGACTCAGTATCTAATTTCTGCATCCCTCATCATAATATTCTAACTCATTCTGTACTTCTTTATTCATGCTATTTTTCTTCTAATTTTCTATGCTAACTGTAATCCTACTACTTCTTGTATCAGGAAAACCTTTCACTCCTTCTAAGCTGAGCATGAGCCGCTCCAAGGTACCACGGATATGAGCCTGAGATGTTTAAAGTCCTGCTGTTATAAAGTTGCTGGGGTTCTGCCCTAATTAAGGCCTGGCTTAGAAGTCTGTTTAGCTCTTGGGAAAACAAAGGAAAATATGCAGCAGAAGATGCTTCTCCTCCAAGCTCCACTATCCAGATCCCTGTTCTGAGCTTGGCTGGGATTTGTATAGATAGCTGTTGCTAATTTATCGTCTCTACGCATCCACACTGAATCCTTGACACAGCTGCTTTGGCCTGAGATCTGAGCTAAGGTGCCCTCAGAAGCTCCTCTTCCTTCAGGATGAGGTCCTGTTGTTCTCCTCTGCCCAACTTGCCTAGACTCTGAATGTATTTTGTATCTTCTCATACTTTTTATTCATCGCTGTCTACACAGCAACATGCACATGGGCAAGGCTCAACATGTAACAGATTGCCTAGAAGCAACTTAATAGAGATGAAGAAACAAAATGCTTTGTGCTCAGGCGGAGGTGTATTTGCAGATGGAGTAACCATCGGGAAGTACCCCTTCTTATTGCCATTTATGACAAGTTGATATAGTATATAAGTAAAAATACGTTAGAATAAGGAGGAACCTTTAATACATATTTCGAGATTAAACATCTTTTGAATCTCTTCTGTTCAGAAATCTCCAAATAGTGAGCATGATTCATTCTTCTTATCCTTTAAATTCAGGAGAAAGTTCAGAATGCAGCAGAGTTCCTACCAATCTTCCACTAGTATCACAACTGGAACTTGCCAGTTCCTTTCTAGCCCTTCTTTAGGGCACTCCAACAATAGCGGGGTATCTTCCTATACCTCCAATGCCTCCACAGTTGCCCAGAAGAATAAAGGTAAAATTAGTAGAAGTGCCTGAGATCTGGGACTGGCTTTCCCATAGTATCTTTTTGACAATAAGCTACTTCTTCCTATTTGGGTTTCCTTCACTGAAAATGGGAATAATAATACACTTAGCTCAAGGGGAAGTAAATATGAACCAGCTGTCTTTAGAACGTAAGTGTGTGCAAATCTTTCTTACTTTTCCTATTATTTTTGTGTGTTTTATGTATGCAATGTACGTATGAAGCTTAGTGTAAATTGTTGGTTAGTAACTAACGAAGAAGTTGTAATAAGTTGAAAATTACAAATTAAGCCTGCAAATGTAAAAAAAAACCTGTGTAATCTTTGTCTAAAGAATCCTGTCCAAAGTGTTAAAGAAGTGATAGATTTATATTGTATAGACTATAGTATTCTGCAATAGTATTGGACAGAAGTCTTGAAAGACAAAAACAGACACCCTGACCTCTGTACGGCTGTGTGAAATGACACCATCAAAATATATGCCTCCCCATTATAAGAAAGAAACACAAATAAAAAGAAATGAAAATAATGGTAAAGATAAGAAAAAGGTTACTGAAAAAAGGCAGCCAAAAATAAGACAGAATATTAAAGAAAAACCTCAACAACATATTACACAGACATGTAGTATACAGTGGAAAAGCGATAAAAAAAAACAGATCCAAAAATTCTGAAGCATCCACTTCTAACATAATTTTTTCAGGTTAAAGATTTTCTGTCACGTTTTCTCTTTTTATTATAGTTTTATTCAATTTTCAAACCCTTTTGACAGCAAAGGGTTTTGAATCCCATTCTCCAAGAATAATTCATTATATTTTTTTTGTTTTCCTATAGCACCTTCTTAGATTTTTTTATTTGACTGTTTCAATTTCATTACTTTTTTTTCCTTTGGAATAACGTTTTGTGATTTTTGTTTGTTTAAAAATATCAATGACTAGCTTTGAAAATCTGAAATATAAGACACATTTCAGTAATACTGGATGTAACTAGGATTGGAGGAAAATGAGCATTTTAAGAAAGATCATAAAATATTATGTATCACCACTTTTCACATAACAGATTTTTTAAGTCGCTGGCCTTCTTCAAAATGATTGGAGCAGCATCCTGATGCCATGGTACTGGGGGAGAGTATGATGATACACCTGTCCAGAATAAGAGGATGCCTCAGAAAATGTTTACAGGAATCAAAATATTCTCAACATTATCTGTTTAAAATCTGAACATCACCTCAATATTTTATCCGGTACCCAGAAGAAGAATAGTGATAGTTAGAACCCTAGTATGTAGATGAAAGAGGTTTGGATTTATGTTCCTGTTCCACCTCTTATTTGACCTCGGGTAAGTGACTTAGGACCAGATTTTAAAATGTATGCAGTCAAAACTACAGATAAGTTAGTAGACTAGTGTCTGTATATTAAAGGTCTGAAGGACAAATCTGTACACTGCATACAAAATTTGCCTAAGCCCACTCTAGTATCAGAAGCGCTGGAGAGTGTGATGCAGAGACATCTGTTAGCCACCCCTGAATACATCAGGTCAAGAAGTAACAAAGCCATGCTCATGAAACGCTGCACTCAAGGTAATAAACCCTGTTTCTCAAGAGCGTTTGCTCAGTTGCAACATGAACATGGTTCTAAATGAAACTTTACATGCTTATGTTTCCAGACCTGAGACGAGGACACTGCCCTATTCCTCTGAAATGACCGTTTTGGGTCTCAACTAGTTTAGGATCTCTGCTGTCTGTGTGAAACAGACATGCCCCAAGTATTCTTTAAAATCCTAGCATTTATCCTGCCTTTATCTGAACGTCCCCTTTATAAAGTTTTATAACAGTTCACAGTTTAATACTATTAATGAGAGCTAGAGAAGTAGCTCACAGATTGACACAGCTCTGACATCCTATAACAAAGTTAAAGAATTTAGCCAATATAACTGACACACCTCTGATATCCCATAACAGGGCTGAAAAATTTCCAAGGACAAAAGTACCTGTTTCTGAAGTAAACCTGCCACCTTTACTGCGGATGAGTATTATCTCCGCATGTGAAGTTTTTCAAGAATTTTACAGTGTTTTTCAAGTTGTAGACTACTAATCCGTGGCAGCAGAGATAGCAGAAATTAGCCCTAAACAAAGAGCAGAGAGTCAAAAAATTACTAAACAAAAAACCCCCCTTACATCTGCAGCCTACCAGCTTCTTAGAGCCAATATTTACCACTAGGACTACTGACCCAAGGAGATACGTGAAGCAAAATGTAAGCATAGGCTGGTGATATGGCCGTTCAAAAGCGCAAACATTCTAAAAGAAAGTCCATACTTCAAAGAATTCTTCACAATGAAGTCACCAACAGAACTACTAACAATGCAATTTTTATAAATGAGTGCCCAGTAAGCTAATATGCTTTTTAAATACAAGTCTTTTGTGCCAAATGATAAAATATAATCATTATCAATCCGGTAAAATGAATGAACTTTCAACAAGAATCTACAGTGCACGCTGTGTACTCACTTCGTCAGTTCTACACATCGTACAAAAGGGAGTTATCTGAAACAAATCCCTCCTGTAACAGAGGAATAGGAATCAGTAAATATATAAAGCATTTATCGCACAGGCAGATAACATTTATGATGTGTCGATTGTATTATGTGTAATATACAGGACAAATGAGTTTCGTACGTGTAAGAGCTTATTGTCCACGTGTGCACTGGCAGTCGGAGGCAGTTTAAGAGAGCTTCATGCAGAGCCTGAGGTCTGGGCCTTTCCCATCTTCTACCTGTACACTCGATGACTTGCATTGTTATCCTGACGAAGTTGCAACTTCTTCCGCTGGATAAGAGGCTTGAGCATTGCTCCGATTGCCTGTTTTTAAATCGACTCTCGTGGGTTAGCTTCAGAAGGAAGCATTGCCACTTTTTCATTGAAATCAGTGGCAAACTTATGTTAGCTTTGTTGTCACGAAATTCTTTACAGTGAAAACAAAAGAGCAATAACGACAGAACTAAAAAACCTGATAAAATTATCCCAATTATTATAGCATAGGAAAATAGGGTAATCAGCATAACAACAGCCCTGTTTGGGTTAGGTAGGAAAAAAGCCTCCACAAATTCTGGAATTTACAACATCCGGGAGCAAAGATTTCCAGTGTATAATTAAGCTCAGTGTGAATTCTTTTTGTTATTTCTGCAAACCATAATGAAGAAAATATAAGGTCTGAAGTCTACCTAATCCAGTCTTCTGACCCCAGTAAGCAGCAGCATAAATGCTTTATAGAAAATGAAATAATTCTAATATAAGTAAATAATCAATGCCCGTGGATCTCCAACTTAAAAACGGACACATAAAAAATATATATAATGTATATGGTCATATTCTCTTACACCCTCCACTCAAAACCAAATTAGTACACCATACTTCTGTTCTGCCATGTTACACATAAGGGGCAGCTGCAAGTTATCTTGTGGTTTTTTTGGCTACATTTGGAAGAGTATAAAAATCTGAGGACTTACTGTGTGTATAGTTTTAATTCTACAAATATGGTATCAGACTACTTGTAACTTCTTCCCATCAGATTAAATATTTTATTTAGGTAAATATGACTAGGCAAGTGAGAGTCAGTGCATGATGTAACTGATATTTGTTTCCATTTATTTGTAATTGTATATCATTATATATTCAACACAATTAAAACACCATTTCCAGATAAAAGAGGATATTGATCTTAAAAATATCTTTACAGATCAGAAGACTTCTGCTTATTCAGGAACTCTAGATGGAGACTCATGGAGAGATTAAATCCAGGGAGATAAATGATCTGATATATATGGTAGTTAGGTGACGTTGTGATAAGCACCTCAGAAATATAGACAGACTTTTTAATACAGTATTTTTCTGATAATCTTTCTATATACGTACTCATTCTTTCCTCTTCAATACAATATTTAGTTGCTAATCTCTTTATGCTTCTACTTGTTCTTTGCCCTTTTGGTCCCATTCACAGCTACATGAATCACTCCTCTTCCAGTTGACATAACATTCTATGAACATTGCTGATGGTTCAGCTAGCACACAAATCACAAGCAATAAATATGTAAATTTTTCGTTTTCATGTAAACGCAAAGTCTTCAGTAGACTTTTCATACACAAAGGCAGTTGTTGAAAGTTGGACACCTTCTGACAAATGGAGCCTAACTGAGAAAAGTTTTATCATGGATTTTGATAAAATCAATATCTGATTCAGTAAACATATGACTACTATGTGCAGATGCCAGTTTGTGAAAAATATTGGGGGGGCTCATGAATAGATATAATGCATTCTGTTTTGAAAAAAGGGTAGCCTGTCCAGGAATAATTTGATGTAAATCTTTGGCTACCATAGCAGGGAGGTCAGAAACCCCAGATGGAAGAAAAAAATTACATTTTCCTGCTTCAAACAAGAAAATTTGTTGATGATCATTTGCCAAATGCAACATAATTATTTGTCAAACGCAGCCAATAAAATCTTAGCCTCAGAGAGCAAGGAACGCAGCTTTTAAACAAAAAAATTTGAGGAATGCTATATAAAACCAGCTGGAATGCGAAAATTTTTCATAACCTAATTATAGTTTAACTATTCTCTTAGTTATTCCTCTTCATTTTCCTTCTACGTCTACCCTACCTGAAGGCAACTGTGCAACCATTGTGGATGAATTTTGTTACGGAAGTTATCGACTTTCATGTTGATATGGAATGTGCCAAGGCAGAATCGAGGTCCTTGTTAGAGAGAGGTATTTACAGAATTATGCTCCAAATGATTCTGTGTAAACTAAAAATCAAAACAGAATTGTCAGAAAATCACAAACCAGTTAAATCACAGGGGGCTTGTCTACAATTCCTTTTTTTCCAGGATAAAGTCACATTTTATAACCCATATCATCCTCCATTGTTTTTTACAGCATGGATGTTTTCGTAGCATAGGGCACGATATACTTTTCCATTTTCCCTTTTATTAATCATCACAATGTGCTAATTCCCAATAGTTTCTTTTCAGATTATATGCTTTCTATCTGATTTTATTTAAACTACTTTGATTCTCTGAGCTGTGAATATCTGTGTGTACTGAAGTATAAAATAACTTTTTCAGATGCTCAGCAGTCAGTGCTTCAACAGCCTTGTCTGTTTGCTGTGTCCCATTCCACTTTCTGTCTTTCCAGACCCTGTTTCACCCTGCCTGCTGCATTCAGTGTTATGTTAAACAGTTTTGTTGTTTCTGGGCGGCCTTTCTTGCTCTGTGCTCTGCACACAATATTACTAGTGTGCAGCCCTATTTTTGCTGTACAGTCATGCTCATGCTTCAGTGATTCCACCTTTATGGCTTTTACTAATAAATTTAGTACAAACTATTTGACAAATATCAATACTATTTGGCACTTCCATATTTGGTGAACATGCCAGTGTGTTGAGATCATTACAGGAATTAGTAATTACCACTGCAGATGTCAGTTTAACAATGTAATGTCGTTTCTTCAGTACTAGTTAGTAGTAGGTGCTTCAGACATACTTGAAAGAAATCCTTTGCACAGGAAAATAGTGTCAGTATGCTTATAAAGTGTTTCTTCCTCATTCATTTCTGTTAGTGCAAAGTTTGTGCTCTGAAGAATAAGAATCTATATTTATGCCTGATAATAGTATCATTATCATAGTGATAAGCTTAGTATTCTCAAAGTGTGATTCCTATTTATTTTTTAATCTGACATGCTTCTAGAATCTGGCAGCTTGGGGTATTAGTTTCTATTTTGGCTGAAATTCAAATTTTGAATTAAATTTCACAGAATAATTCCTTTTACAGGTCACGTTCTAATTTCTTTCTTCATCATTTTACTTACTTCTTAGGTATCTCATTTTCCTCTCCTATCTAAAACTAAATCGTGATTCTGTGAATCTCATCTAATATGGAAAGAGCCCTTTAACCTCTGCCATGAGTATGGGCTGATGCAACTTGCTCACTAGGTGGGAATGTTGGGTAGTCTCACATTTGACTTCTGTTCCCGCAGGCAGTATGAACATAGCAGACTCTGAACTCAAACCCAAACTTGAACAAAACTATTAAATCAAGATAGGAGCAACGAACATTTTGTGACTGGACACCAGGTATTTCCTAGAGAAACAAATACAGGCCATGATTTCATTTAATTGAAACTCATATGGAAATTTTAATGCTCAATTATTAGCATAATCTTAAATAATTATTTTAACAGAATAAAGACATTTGGCTTCTCCATTGTTTTCTGAGTTTTGAGTTTTAAATACATGTACAGATCCCAGATTTTTTGTTGTTATCATAAGTGCTAAAATCTTACTTTCTCTTAAGTGTAAACCAAGAATTTTCTTCTATTCTCAGCAGCTGATGCTCTCAGAAAATGCTACATACCATGAAGTTATGAAGGAATGGCAGATGGCAACAATATGTTCTTAATAAATATCTCATAACGGTTCTTCCACCCACAAGTGGTAGCAGGTATCAAAAGTTCATGGCTAGTATTATGGAAGCCAAAAATAAACTTCTGGCTGTCATGCCGACAACAGCAAATATAAGCTGCTGGTGCCTCATTGGTGGTTGGAAGAACCGGGCTACTGTGACTGGTAGCAGATCATGGTCCAGAGGATATTAGTCCTGACATTTGGTAGGAGACAGAGAATACTCAGGAGAGTCTTTATGTAGTCTATTCAGCGAAGTCAGCTCTTGGCTAATTAGCCTGTCAAGGAAGCTAGCTCTGGCTATACTTGTCTTTCATTAACTGAGATGCTCTCCAGTTTGAGTTTACTCGCAGATAATTTTCAGGTTGATTGGTAACACTGAACACATCCTGTGGTTCCACGCCTCTCCTTGTTACATCTGGATGCACTAGTGTTTTTGCAACTACTTATAACATACAAGTTCATTTTGCATTTTAATACAGAGAGAAATGACTTTCCGATCCTGCGGAATATGAGTCTTGAAGAGATCTTGGCTTCATTCCCAGCTTGCCTGGATGCTGCATGCATGAACACAGAAAAGCCACTTATGACTCGGTTTTAAGAAGTGCCAAGAACCTGTAGCAGCCACTGAAAGGCTGCCATTAGTCTCTCTGTGCAACAGTTGCTTTTATGAGCAGAAAGAATAATTCTGAATTTATGCAATCATTCTGGCTTACATACCTGTCTTGACAGAATTCAGCACCTACTACAAGATCAGACTATGTGTGAGAGACGTGGAATAGGGAGGACTAGGGACACATTTCAAGGCATGTGAGGGAGAAGAAAGTGATTGGGAACACTTAGCATGAATTTACCAAGGGTAAATCGTGCCTGACCAACCTGCTTGCTTTCTGTGATAAGATGACAAGATTTCAGGAAAAAGGGAGGGTAGTGGATGTCATTCACCTTGACTTTAACAAGGCCTTCAACATGTCCTCAATATTGTACCCAAGTTAGAATGTTATGATCTGGATGGAAGGACAACTAGATAGATGAAAATCTAGTTGAGAAATTGATCTCAGAGAGTAGTGGTTAATGAACTATATGCTACCTGGAAACTAGTAACAGGCAGGATACCACAGAGAACTATACTGTGACCTGTCCTATAGAACTGCTTTATCAAAGACTTAGAAGAGGTGAGGGAGTACTCACTCACAGAGTTTGCGGGTGACGCCAAACTGGGGGCAGGGACCAGTGGATCCGCTCAAGAGCAGGGCTGCCATCCTGAGGAACAAGGACAGGCTGGAGGAATGGGCCTTGTGCAGTTCATCCTGGACAATTGCCAAGCCCTGTACCTGGGGAGGCAGAGCCCCTGGCAGCAGTCCAGGCTGGGCACAGATGGCCTGGGAGCAACTCTGTGGAAATGCCCTGGAGGCTCTGGGGGACAGCGAGCTGCACGGGAGCCAGTCAGGGACCCTGGCAGCCACAGAGGCCAACAGCCTCCGGGGCTGTACGAACAGCTGAAACTTGCAGTTTTTCTCCGATTAGTAGCAGTTTGTTTACATCCAGAAAAAATAATTCACATTTCTTTTCACTTACATAAATGTATATCTTGTTTGCAACTTCTTGTTTGAGCTTGGAGAGGGAAAAACGTATTTTTGTGATGTACACAGTGGAATAGAGTAGTCTTATTTGCCATAGATGCATATTTTTTAAGAATGAATGACTCTCTTTTTTACTATGGAATGAGCTTTTGATTTGAGGAGCTTTGGAAGGGAGACCAAACAAATAGGAGCCTGAGATCAGAGTCAGAAAGCTAATAAGACTTTGTCCACTGAGAGGAAGCAGCAGAGTAGATTGTGGCTGCTTTGACTCCATCAGTCAAAGCGAGTTTCTAGGAGGGGAGCCTGCACGCAAGATTTGCTGTGCATTTGAATAGGAGGGCAACAAAAGAGTGATGCAGGTGAGATGACAGTTAATAGGAGAGATTTCGGTGGGATCTAAAAGCCCATAATTGGCTTCTGGCAGAAACAAAAAATAGAAGGTTCTTCTTTCCCTTCCCCAAGTACTGGCCTTCATGCCCTATCTCATATTGACCACTAATAATGGTATTTTGAGCAATTTATTTACTTTTGTATGTTCTCCTAGCTACTGCGAACATACTTTTTAACATTATAATCCTGTGAAGTTAGTGTCCGTAATGTTGACATTTTTAGAACGGCAGTAAAACTAATTTGTGAGCTTTAATGCTATAATAAGTGATATGGTCCAGGAAAATATACTGAATACAATTTGTTCGTAACAAACCATGTATATTTGAATGTAGATTCAGAAGTAAGATCAAGTCTAGCTTTGACAAATGTCTGAAGCTTGATGAGATGAATGAAATTCCTTTTCTTGACAATATGGAGTAGTAGTAAGGTACTTAATTGGCTCTTTCCTGGCTTATTCTCATATACAAGCATCAACCGAAGTCAGGAACAAGCTCTATGAAGAATCAAGTCTGAACTTGTATTGATTTGCTTTCCCTGGTTAATGAGTATGTGCATATTGTTGCACAAATGGAGACATTTAATTTTGGGAAACATTTCATTTTAGTTTGCTTATTATAATATAAAATGTCAAAGCAGTGCACAGATTTTCTTTTTAAAATATAGTTGTCTAGCAAAAGATATTATCTCTGGGGACTTTGTGAGGATTAGAACAGAAATGTGAGTGTTGCCAGAACGCAATTTAGGTGTCTGGACAATGGCGAACATGCTGTCGAGACACAGCAAACTGACAGTTGGGAAAGCACGGAGGTAATACAATATTTTCCACAGTAGTCAGAATTCATTTCCAGAGCAGCAAGTTTAAATTAACTCCTACATTTTCATTTCTCATATAGATTTGTTATTCCTTTAGGTGCTAGCGTTTTGGAAATAGCATAGGACAAAAAGATAGTGAAAATCAAGTTGTGTGCAACTCTTTTGTTTCAGTATGTTGAAGTCACATATTTTAAAATTAACAGATATGCATAAAAGCTTCCAAGTTGGACAGAGAGACAAACTGCATCTGGAATACACTGGCAGAAGTAAGAGAGAAATTTAAAGATATGAAACTTCCAGGTTTTTAAATGAGCTTCAACATGAGAAAATGTAAATCTAAGTTCCTTGGAGGTTGTACTGACAAGGAAGGTTGTATTTGCTTTTGTTTTGCTGAAAATCAGCTAAAGCAATTTTGATTAACAAAGGCTGTGAAGTGTCACAGAGCTAATGGTATCCTGAAAGGCAGGGCATATCAGTTAGATTTAACTCCTCTGTGGAAAGTAGTTCATAAATAAATTCTCAAGCTCTCCTGACAAAACATTTTCTGAGAAAAGTAAAATTATAGGTGTGTGCTTGACAGTAAAATTTATACAAGAAGCAGTAAAAAGAATTTTATTAACATAAACAAGTCAAGTATCCTAATCCCTTTCAGAACTCATAGGCTCCTCAGTAAGATGAACTCTGGACAAGAAAGTTATCTTGCATATAATTTAGTCTCAGGAGAGACACTTGTCAACATCTTTTTGAACAATAGTTTCTCTGAAATGACGTTAGACTTATTTGTATAACCTCTCCTGGCATAATGCAGTCACTAGAAAGGTTGAAATGCATTACAATTTTGGATAAAAAAGACAACAGAAATCTGTATGGAAAGGGTTAATTTTTTAGGCTAACACAGATCCTCAATTATTTATCACATTTCATGAAATTTAAAGGACATGAAATGAAGGCAGCTGTACTGGCTCCTGTGTCAGGTTACTGTCTGATGCCCAAATAACACGGAAAGACCATTTTTCCATGTCTTTGCCACCAGGCTGTCCATCATGCATTCTACGCCTGGTGAAAGCTGTCAATAATTGTTTTTTCCTGCCTGAATGCTTGTAGGTGACTTCAAACAGTTCTGGTAGCACAGAATCAATAGCTTAGCGCCAGCAGCAGCAGCAAAACTGTTATCATTATTGTGTTTACTGTTGATCAGGTTACACTCTTTCCTTCCAAAGCCACTAAAAATTCCAGCAAGCACACACAGCACCTCCTTGGCAAGTTGTTTCCTTCATCTTCAGGTATCAAACATTTCACTTTTTTTCCTCATGGGGTGGCGCTATGTTTAGGAAAGAAATTGAGATACAAACAGACAGAGAGCAAAAAAAGATAGTCCACTCTAATTAAATGACATCAGGACACTATTTCAAAACATCAGTGATTATTGAATTGGCGCTATAAGCTGCTGAAAACCGGCACAAACAAGCCAATAGGAGAAGTGGACCATAAAAACTCTGGGTTTACTATGACAATAAACAATATACCCCTCTTATTATTTCCTTCTTTTCAGACAAAGCATGCACATGCAAGCCCATGCTCAGAATACAGAAGACAGACCCATAAAAAGGTGTGATTTTATATAGACACATTTAGCTACCCTTTAATTAATCAACTGAGTGCCTCATTTTTACTTCAACTCATTCAGCATTTCTGGCTTTGTTGTGTCATTAAATATGACATTTCCGCATTTGGAAAAAAATGTCAAGCTATAATGATATACCTACTGCAGTGTACTGCTTCTACCAAACAGAAATCATGATTGACTGACAGCTTGGGTCTCAGAAGGAATAATTCTCAGTAAATAGGAAATACATAACTTTCATTAGTGGCTTTAAAATATTTGGGAAAAGGTAAAGTGAAACATTTTTTTTTCTGTTTTGCGAACCACTAATGCTTTCTCTGTTACTTGCCTTTTGCCATTTGTTTTATCATATATGCCACTCTATGGTCACCACAGACACAATGCTAAAACAACTCATTTACCACAGTTTGGCTCAAGTCAAAGAGCCAAGTTACTCACTAGGCAAAGTGACATGCATTAATCATGTTTTTTTTCTTAAGGATTTATTCACATTATTTCTTTTGAATGCATACAGTTGATGGGAAAGTGGGGGGCATTATAATTAAACAAATTTTAGAAAAGACTTTACTGCACAGTCACTTCTCCTAGCTCAGTGCCTTTGCAACCACTTCCGCTGGAATTTTTACTCCTGATACCTTTGGGGCTCTTTTATTATAATATTTATATAATATATTATATTTTTAATCTCTAGAAGGAAAGTTTTAACAAGTGAAAGTAGTGATTTAAATGGCTGGTCAAAATCTGAGCCTAGATTTTTCAGGGTCAGATTCATTTAGATGACTAAATCCCTACTTAAACTCAGGAATAAGTTATTCATTCAAAAATCTGTTATTACTGATGAAGCAGGATGAATTTTGCAGTCTTACCTGTGAATGTTGGTCTTACTGTGTTAATATTGTAGGCATAGAGCTAGAGGCCAAGTTCTCTGCTAATGTAACACTATTGAATGAGAAGAAATAATACTAACATAATAATAGTAAGTGTTTTTTTATTCAGTAGTAGAATTTATACAAAATCATTTTAGATTTTCAAAGTCTCCTATAAGGAGACAGATATGAAGTGAATGTTTACTAAAATTGCAATGGAAAAGTCTTTTCTATCTTTGTACAGTCTTCTAATTTTTGAAAATTAGGGTCATATGTCAACATTTTTAAACAGATATTTGTTAAGAGTTGAAATAATTTTTATTAATAATTTTATTGATATTTGAAAGAGACTATACATGTTTACACATTTAGATAGCTTATATTTTTAAACATAAGGTCATTTTGAGATCATGATAATATACCTTGTTCAGAAAACGTCATTCAACAGCCAGAAAGATTTTTTCTGTCCTTTCATTTTGACTTCAGAAATCTTAATCACGTACAGTTTTGTTATTATTTAAGGTACTGATGAGTGTATGTCAAATGTAGCTAAAAGAACCTCCTAACTTCACCTGTTTTTCTTGCGCATTAATTTATGTTTGTGGAGGGTTTTTTAATTCATTTTATATACACATCCATGTCTGGATTTCCTGTTTCCATTCAGCATCAATGGTTATTCAGCACCATTCCATGAAATATAAATTGAATCTTCCCCAGTAACCTCAGGAAATAAATCCCCATGAAGATACACGTAGAGAAACTCTTTCAGATTTCTATTCACAAAGAAGACAGAGATATCCAAGATGTTGTATGTTTGTTTTCACTTTACTAGAATATATTTAGCCAAATTTTACAGATTCACATGACCAAGATTTCAACCTCCTAACTTTGGGAAAACCGACTTGAAATAGGCCAATATAGAAACATTTTCCATATACTATCTGATAAGTTATCTTTCTACCCACGTAGAGGGATTTCTGTGCTAGTATACACTCAGCTACAATAAATATCACATTTATCATAATATCAAAGAGTAATTCCAGTGGCTGTAGACATGAAAAAATCTATTCTATTGAAAGAAGAAATTGTCAGTGCAGTATGAAAGGAGTTCGGGAAGAAAATGCATGTCATTGTAAACACTATTTTCTGTAAGATTGTGTATTGTGTGATCTTTTTCAGACATGTGAAAAGATAGGAATAAATGCAACCATTATAATCTACTGAATAATATACCTCTCCTAAAACTTTTGGATAAATCATCTAGTCCTTAGAAAATCTGATAACAATATTTTTCTTTTCCATTATATGTATTTGTAAATTAAGTATCATAGACAGACATTGTTAGATAGAAACCTAATGTTATTTCTTTGAATTACCTTAAAGAAAAGTAAAATGTAGGAGTATAGAATATGAATCTAAAGTCTTTGGTCAATATGAAACTTTTCACTAACTCAGTCTAGTCCTTCTGAAGCCTAGGATATTTGGTATACATTATGCTCCTGGATTCCAAACAAAAATAGACTTAATCATTTAAAAAAACAAAATTTAACAGCAAATAATCTAAATCTTAAACAGTAAATAAACAAGCTACCTGTAATCCTCACTCTAACATACCGTTACACTACCTAGGTAATAGCCCTGAACTGGTAGTGGTGTTATTTAGCGAAACTACTACTTTTGAAGATACTATGGAACTCTGAACAATAACAAGGCAGTCTCACTGACCAGCAGGATTAGAATAACATTTCAGATGTTCAGATATTAGTTAAGAAAAGCATTTGATAAACTTCAGATATTAAAACAAACAATAGCTTTTTACATTTCACAAGGTCTCTGTGAATTTATAAATAGCACTATTTCCATTCTACTGGTGCTGAAAAATAAAGCAGAGGTTGAATTAATCCTCGGCTCTTAATTTTGCTCTAATTGTCCTAATCACTCATTTGAATTACTTGTTTGAAACATGTATATATTTGTATTTGAGTTTTTCAGTGACAGACCAGTATCATAATAGAGATAGAGTCAAATTAATTGCTACACTGAACTTCTGTTGGCTGGGCCAAAATCCCCAGCGCTGCTTACAGGATACTTAAAGTTCATCTTCTGGTAGTCACAGCACTACTGTAATCCATAAATCCTAGTTACTGTTGCAAAAGGCAACATTAGAATTATTTGAAGAATGACTCTGCAGTCACTTTGTGTGAACATGTGGGTAGATGGGAATTTTTGAGCATGACATGCATGCCTTTCCCATCCACAGGACAACTAGTTAGGTCCCTGGGTTAGACAATACAGTGGATAAGACCTGACTTTTAGCTCTAGAGTTCCTCTAGAATTGTCTAAGCCCATGTGATTTTTTTGGGTTTTGGTTTTTGTTTTGTTTTTTATGCTACTGTGTCCGCGCAATGTAAATACCAGCACAGACTCCTTCTGTTCCATAAAATTCAGTGTAGACATAGCCTCAAAGTCAAGATTAGAAATAGCAGGTTTCTAACTTTGCATTTGGCATTTAGAACTGTACCTATCTCACAGAAGAATGTATATTGTTCCAAATCATCATTGTGTGGAAAGTTTTAGCTATCTTGCCACTGAAGTTAAAGGGAAAAATTAAACTTTCTTCTTTTCTGCATGATCAGACTTAAAGAGAATCATTGCTGTAGAAACGTCCTGAAGTTGAAAAAATGAAATATCATCCTAGTTTTATCTTAAGGCATACACCCAGGGAGAATAGTGGTAACTTGGATTATTAAAAAAAAAACATTATCTCTGGGACTTGACAATTTTTGCTCTACATTTTAAAATAAAAGTTATTTCTGTTTAAAAATAAATACACTTAATTTTCCAAATGAATTTATTCAGTCCTCATGTTCTCCCATCTCAATTTTTCAAGTGATTTGTTCATTTAGGTGGAAAAGATGGTTTAGAAGACACGGATAGGTTATGAAAGACTTAGATGAGAAGCACAACAAAACTTTGTTGCAATAAATTCATGTTCCTCAAATTACCAGACTAGACTGCCCTTTCTGCAGAGAGCGCTTCTCCAGCTCTGCCTTGGTGTGACTTCTTTTTTGAATTTGCTGTCTTTAATTGTTCATATTGTATCTTTTAAAAATTGAGAAGTGCCATTAGCATATTGAAGAACCCAGAAGTAACCATAGCCTTCTTCAGTCGTCGTATCTGTATCCTTTCTTTCCCAAGGAAGTGTCTATCCATTCTCAATGTTTCCTAGACTGTCGTTAATGATCTTCCATGGAAAAAACAGCATTTACTGGCTCCCTCTGATGGTCCACTTTGAAATGCTATAACTTCCCATTCAGATACAATATTCCATTTATCATTTTTTCAAAAGTCATTCTTGGATAAATGAATATCATGACTCCATCCTTTTACTTCCCTACTCATTTGTAACAGAATGTTTGTGAGATACCTTTTCACTTTAACTTTGGCATATGCCTCTCCAGCCAGCCACTAGCAGATTTCTAATACTTTATGGTCTTAAACTGCAAATTAGCCTTCTAGGGCTTTCTCTTTCCAGGTTTCCATAGCAACTCTTCTAAAGCTTATTCATTAGAAAGAGTTCTGTTTAATTGATCTCCTAATGTATTGCTTAATAGTAACTGTTAAGCAGTCTTTTGTTTCCAGGTCATATTTAGGGTTCATGTATTTGCATAAAAGCATTTCATTAGCTGAAACCAATCATTATTAGTAATTTTCTTTTTTTAGTTTAAAATAACTAAACCCTCATTGAGATTTTCTGAATAGCAAATATTTATATCTTGCTGAATGGGTTTTCTCTGTGAGCCTGGGTGCTTTGTTTCTCTGAGCAGCAAGAAAATTACAGAGCTTCAAAATGTTAATCAGAGAAGACAAAAAGAAAGTGCCTTTTTTTCCAATTGAAATGTAAATGCACAGTGACGATAACTATAGGCCACCGGCAATATTTGATGACAAAGTTGTAATGGATAAATATCCTTTAAAAATCTGAGCAATGCATTGCCCAACTTGAATACGTTGGGATTTTTTTCTATTATGTATATAATGATTTTCTGACAACTTAGGCTATGACAGTTCAAAACCTCAAAGAAACACTTTTTTGCAATATGGTCTTGTCCCAAAATCTTCCCACTTAGGTTAGTCAGCTTGGCTGAATATTATTACAGTGAAATATAATTAACTCATTTGGTTCTGCATGAGTTATAAGCTGATTTTCAGCTGCCTGGGGTACATGAATGTCAAACAATTCACCCAGAGTCGCATGATGAAATTTAGTCCTGGCAATAGAAAAATTGTGTATCTGTGGTTTGCCAAGAACAATAATTTAAATTAATTTTAGATAATAGCTACTATGGAAAATAAAGTATGTAATTTCAAACAACTTCTCCTTAAATACCTTAAAATGAGTAAACTCATCAAACTTTCTGAGGAGTTAATGGAGAGTATGGAACTCATACCATATTGCTAGATTCATATTATACATACCTTGAGTCCAGTTTAGTAATTCATGTTAATTGATTAAAAATATGAGTATTCTAAAATAATATTTTTATTACTTTTTAATTGCCTTTCTGTTTTTTCCAGTGCTTAGGGTTCAAGCTTTTCAGGATTTGCTCACAAATATAGGAGCTTGAATCTGATTGTTTACTGATTTGTTTTTTAAATGCAAGTCAGTATTCTTAAGAACAGGACTTACAGCAAGACCCTTTGAAAATACAAAATAGAGCATGATTCCTAAAGAATTCTCAAGACTTAGCGGGGATTACATGCTTCTATCAACAATTAATTCCCTTCGGACTTCAAAACCTGCAGAATCAGTTGGTTTCCTGATTAGTCCAATTTAAATTGCATAGCTTGAATTAAACAATGCAGTGTTGGGAAAAAAATTGAGAGAGTCTATAGTGAAAAGGGAATGAAAGGACACTGGCTGTGCCTAGTTTCCTACCAGAAATAATAGTAAAAATTGTTATTGTTATTAATGTTGAGATATCATGATGAATGTATCCAGAAACAGAAATTAATATTTATGATAAATCGTAGACCAAACTTAGGTCTCAAAGCCACTAGGTGTTACCTACAACGAAAGAATGCATCTGAGTATTTCTTGCCCACTAATGAATTTAATATAGCTAAAAATAATCCCTTAAGGAAAAGGTATGTCATATAAGCTTTTTAGAAGTTCTCAGCATCTGGTCCCATTGTTCATCCATTATCTGCCATATATCTATCTAAATACCTATATGGAGAAAAGCTCAGCCAGGAAACTTTCTGAGAAGGTCATTTAATGGCAAAGACATTGGACAGAGAAATGTGAGCTGATATAATTTTTTGTATACATGAAAATAAAATTCATAAATAGTGTTATGGTTTCATAGAGTATGCTTGCACTAATAAGAAGTAAATTTGCATAGAAAGAAGAAATAATTATTTACTGAGTTTTTACATATTGAGTGTAATGCCTGCTGAAGGCTGAGGATCATCTTTAAAGTCATCTAGGGCATCAATGAATTATGCTGTGGACACAGAATCATTACAGTGTATTTTGTTAGACTGTTAGCTATAGAAGAGGGAGATTACTTGTAACACTTAGATATTTCTAAATATATATTTTTAGATAGATGAAAGTTAAAGAAAGATTCTTATTTTTCTCTTAATCATGATATCACTTCAACAATTTTTCCTTATGGGTTAGTATCAGCGATGACAGTCCCACCAAAAAGCATCCATTATATTTTAAATTACTGTCCTTCTCTGATATTTTTTCCTTGTTGTTCGAAAGATGAGAATAGTGATAGGGTAATAAATTTACAATCATCTTCAGTGATGCCCACCTGTTTTCAGTTTTGGAAATCTGACTTGTGAAACCAGCCTTAGCAGTAGTATACCAGCTACTTCAGGACAATCAACTATATTGAACAAATACAGTGGTTTACAGGCAGTTGTACTTGCTTAATCACAGAATCACAGAATCACAGAATCACAGAATGGTTGGAAGGAGCCTCTGGGGATCATCTAGTCCAATGCCCCTGCTCAAGCAGGGTCCTCTAGAGCACATTTCCCAGGATCGCATCCAGGCGGGTTTTTGAATATCTCCAGCGAAGGAGACTCCACAACCTCTCTGGGCAACCCCTTCCAGTACTCAGTCAGCCTCACAGGAAAGAAGTTTCTCCTCAGGTTCAGATGGAACTTCCTGTGCTTCAGTTTATGCCCGTTGCCTCTTGTCCTGTCACTGGGCACCAGTGAGAAGAGTCTGGCCCCATCCTCTTGACACCCTCCCTTCAAATACTTATACACGTTGGTAAGATTCCCCCTCAGTCCTCTCTTCTCGAGGCTGAAGAGTCCCAGATCTCTCAGTCTTTCCTCATCTGAGAGGTGCTTCAGTCCCTTAATCATCTTGGTAGTCCTTTGCTGGACTCTCTCCAGTAGCTCCATATCTCTTGTACACTGGGGAGTCCAGAACCCCCAGGTTCTTCTTTGCAGAGCTGGTCTCCAGCTGATTGGCTCTGAGCCTGTAATGGTGCAAGGGGTTATTCTTCACCAGATGCAGGACTTTATACTTCCCTTTCCTGATAAGGTTGCTCTTTGCCCATCTCTCTAGCCTGTTGAAGTCCCTCTGAATGGCAGTACAGCCCTCTCCTCCCAGTATCAGCCACTCCTTCCAGTTTTGTGTCATCAACAAACTTGCTGAAGGTGCATTCAGTCCATCTTATTGATGAAGATCTTAAACAATATTGTTTCCAGTACTAATCTGTGGGGACACCACTAGTGACTGCCCTCCAGCTGGACATCATGCTGCTGATCACAATGCTCTGAGCTCAGCAGTTCAGCCAGTTTTCAGTCCACCTTACTGTCCACTTATCTAGCCCATACTTCATCAGTTTATCTATGACCTTGTTATGGGAGGCAGTCTCAAAAGCCTTACCAAAGTCAAGGTAAACAACATCCACTGCTCTCCATCCACTGAGCCAGTTGTCTTATCATAGAAGAGCATCAGGTTGGTTAAGCACAATTTCACTTTTGCAATCCATGCTGACTACTCCCAGTCACCTTTCTGTCCTTCATGTGTCTGGAAATGGTGTCCAAGATTAATTTCTCCATTACTTTCCCAGGGATTGAGGTGAGGCTAGCTGGGCTGTAGTTCCACCAATCCTCTTTCTTGCCCTTCTTGAAGACAGGGGTGACATTTTCTTTCTTTCAGCCCTCTGGAACCTCCCCCAGTCACAATGACCTTTCAAAGATAGTTGAGAGTAGCCTCACAGTGACATCAGCAAGTTGTTCCCTAATCTGATCCTCCTCCACAAAGGGTAAGTTTTTCTTGTTCCACACTTTCTCACTGGTCTCAGGGGACTGGGATTCCTGAAGGCCAGTCTTACCAGTAAAGACTGAGGAAAAGAAGGCATTCAGTACCTTTGCCTTTTCTGTGTCCTTTGTCATCAGAGTGCCTGCCCTATTTAATAGCGGGCCCACATTTTCCTTAGCCTTTCTTTTGCTGCTTATATGCTTGTAGAAACCTTTCTTGTTGCCTCTAACATCCCTTGCCAGGTTTTACTTCAGGTGGGCTTTCCTAACCCTGTCCCCGCATGCTCAGTGTCTCAGTATTCCTCATGGGTTACCTGTCTCTGCTTCTGCCTCTTGTACAGTTCCTTTTTATGTTTATGTTTAGTCAGAATCTCCTTGTTCATCCACACAGGACTCCAGCCACCTTTGCTTGATTTCCTGCTTGTTGGGACGGACCACTCTTGAGCTTGGAGGAGGTGATTCTTGAATATCAACCCATCCTCTTGGAATTCTCTTCCCTCCAGGGCCTTATCCCATCGATTCTTCCAAACAGGTCTCTGAACAGGCTAAAGTCTGCTCTCATGAAGCCTGGGGTTGTAATCCTGCTATTTGTCCTGCTCCTTCATTGCAGGCTTGTAACCTGTTCACATCACCCATGACTTTTCAGTTACTGCCACTTCCTCACCTGATCGTTGGTCATTCTCTCCCTCCCTTGTCATTTCTAGTTTAAAGCCCTTTCTTACCAGGTTGGCTACCCTACTGGCAAAAAACCAAAAAACTTTTCTCCATATAGTATGGTGAATACCATCTCTTCCAAGCAGTTTTTGGTCCTTGAAGAGGGCCCTATTGTTGTAGAAACCAAAACCTGACTGTCAACACCAGCTGCCCAAGCAATTGTTGACCAGCAGGATCTATCCATTCCTCCTCAGGTCCTTCCTCCCCACCATCAAGATTGAGGTGACCATCACCTAGGCCCCCATGCTCTTGACCATTGCCCCCAGAGCTGTGTAGTCATGCTTGATACTTTCCACATCTCCCCTGCTGGTATCATTGGTGCCTACATGGAAGGACAGAAGTAGGGAAGTAGTACGAGGGCTGGACAAGCCTCAGCAACCTCTCCACAACATCCCAGATGCAATCCCCCAGCAAGCAGAAAACTTCACTAGACTGTAGGTCAGGTCAGCAGAAGGGGCCTCTGTCCCCCGCAGCAGGGAGTCTCCAGCAACTGAAGCTCACCACTTCTTCCTGGTGCTCCTGTATGGCTGAGGCTAAGCCAGCACAGATGCTGCATTTGACAGTATTCACAGCTCCCCGTCAGCTACAAGGGGTGTGAACTTTCTAAAAAGCTGCAATTCTTCTGGTGGAGCAAAAGCCTTCCTCCCAGTGCAAGAAGTCACAAGCAGACATGGCCAAGTACATGTACGCTTTTTTTTTAAAATCAATCTATCCCTCTCACATGCACATTTACTTTCAAAAACAAAATGAAAGTAGTTTACTAAACTTCACAGGAAAAAGGAATTGCAGGAAAAGAATAGAATACTATTTGAAACCATAGATTATTTCCTTCTTGCAGTAGCCTAGAGGAAAACTACACAGAGACAGCAAACAGAAGCAGCAGTTTGTGCAGCAGTTTATGCAGGAGGGTGCAGGAAGGCCCTTTTGTTTCCAGTCTTAGTAGTGTACACTTCCTCAGATATGGTTTTGCCACTCTGCAGAGCTCATTCCCCAGTAGCTGTTGGAGTCGCTTCATCAGCTGTGTCAAAGGCTTCCACCCAGACAGACCTTCTGAAAGTGGATGCAGCTCTGCAGGTCTCAGGTTGCAGGGAGTGCCTGAGGCCTCTCCGTGAAGTTATGTTTTCTGCAGAAGGTGTGCTGTTGTTGATGAGTTATGCCGCCAGGTCAAGAAGTTACAGGAGGAATTAAGCAGGCTGCATAGCATCCATGAAGATAGATAAGATATTCTCAGGGACCCGACAGCTTCAGGATTCTCAACTCCTCATTGCAGTGGAGATGCAGGTGGGCTCTGTGCCATGTGAAACAGTAAATCATAAGACTGTAGAAGATGAAAGTTGGAAACTGGTTGCTTCTCGTATGAGGAGAAAGGCTCTTGCTCCTCTTGAAGACTTGCAGTTGACAAACAGGTTTAGTGCCCTCAAAGCTGAGGAGGAGCTGGGCATGGCTTCAAGTGAAGCAACTGAGCCAACGGACACTGTGCCATGCAAGATCACCTAGAAGAAGTACAAATGATTGTTGTGGGTGACTCCCTGCTGCAGGGGACAGAGGCTCCCATCTGCTGACCTGACTGCTTGTCTAGAGAGGTTTGTTGCCTGCCAGGGGCTCGAATCCAAGACGTCATGGAAAGGCTGTCAAGGCTTGTCCACACATCTGACTATTACCCCCTGCTGCTCTTCCACGTGGGCACCAATGACACCAAGGACAACTTGGAAACTATGAGGTTTCCCAGGTCATTTTCTCCCCAGTCCTGCCAGTTAGAAGGAAGGATGAGAGGAGGAGCAGACGGAGTCTCCAAGTAAACAACTGGCTGTGCCGCTGGTGTTAACAACAGGGTTTTGGTATCTGTGAATATGGGACCCTGCTGAAGATCAACAGCTGATTGGGAGAGATGAGATCCACCTCACTAAAGGGACACACAAGTCTTTGCCGACAGGCTGGCCAACCTAGTAAAGAGGGCTTTAAACTAGGAAAGATGGGAGAAGGGGAGAGCTATAGAGACCACCCAGACAGCAAAACAGGGCTGAAGTGTGGATACCTTCAGCAAGTGCATGCAGCCAAGGAACAGCCTACAAGATATGACTGCGGGGTATCCTCTTGCACCCCTCGTGGGAAAGCGACATGCTTGAATACCTCTCTAAAGTGCCTGTACACCAATGCATTTAGCACAGGGAACAGAAAGAATTAGAGATCTGTGTGCAGTCACAGGGCTATGATCTCATGGCAGTTACAGAGACTTGATGGGATAGCTCACATGACTGAAATGTTGTCACGAATGGCAACATGCTTTTTAGGAAAGACAGGCCAACAAAGCGAGGTGGTGGAGTTGCTCTTTGTATGAGAGAACACCTGGAATGTATGGAGCTCTGCCTCGGGGTGGATGATGAGTGGGTGGAGAACTTATGGGTAAGGATTAAAGGACAGACTAACATGGCTGACAGTGTTGTGGGTGTTTGCTACAGACTACCTGATCAAGAGGAGGAAGTAGATGAGGCCTTTTACAGACAGCTAGAAGGAGCCTCACGATCACAGGCCCTGGTTCTCATGGGGGACTTCAACCACCCTGACATCTGCTGGAGTAACAACACAGCAAGGCACAAACAATCCAGGAATGTTCCAGGAAAGCATTCATGAAAACTTTCTGACACAGGTGATGGAGGAGCAAACAAGCAGGGGTGTGCTGCTAGACCTTGTACTAACAAACAAGGAAGGATTGGCTGGAGATGTGAAGGTTGGGGGCATCCTTGGCTGCAATGACCACAAGATGGTGGAGTTCAAGATTCTGCAAGGAGGAACCAGGGCAAAAAGTAGGATCACAACCCTGGACTTCAGGAGAGCTAACTTTAGCCTCTTCAGGGACCTTCTTGGAAGAATCTCGTGGGATCAGGCCCTCAAAGGAAGAGAGATCCAAGAGAGCTGGTTAATATTCAAGAATCACTTCCTCCAGGCTCAAGACCAGTGCATCCCTATGAGCAAGAAGTCAGTGGAAGCAGGGACAGGCCACGTGGAATGAATATAGGGACGTTGCCAGAGTATGCAAGGATGCAATGAGGAAGCCCATTTGGAATTAAATCTGACGAGGGACGTCAAGGACAACAAGAAGGGCTTCTTCAAATACAAATACATCAAGAGCAAAAGGAAGACTAGGGAAAACGTGGGCCCGCTGCTGCATGGGGCGGGTGCCCTGGTAACAAAGGATATAGAGAAGGCAGAGTTATTGAATGCCTTCTTTGCTTCAGTCTTCACTGCTAAGGCCAGTCCTGAGGAATTCCAGACCTTGGAGACAAGAGAGAAAGTCTGGAGAAAGGAAGACTTTCCCTTGGTCAAGGAGGATCGGGTTAGAGATCATTTAGGCATACTTGTCATCCACATATCCATGGGTCCCAATGGGATGCACCCACGAGTGCTGAGGGAGCTGGCGGACATGATTGCTAGGCCACTCTCAATCATCTTTGAAAGGTCATGGCAATCAGGAGAGGTGCCTGAGGACTGGAAGAAAGCCAGCGTCACTCCAGTCTTCCAAAAGGGCAAGAAGGAGGAGCCAGGAAACTACAGGCCTGTCAGCCTCACCTCCATCCCGGGAAAGGTGATGGAACAGCTCCTCCTGGAGGTCATCACTAAGCATCTGGAGGACAAGAAGGTGATCAGGAGTAGTCAGCATGCATTCACCAAAGGGAAATCATGCTTGACCAATCTGATAGCCTTCTCTAATGGATTGACTGGCTGAGTAGAGCAGTGAATGTTGTCTACCTGGACTTCAGCAAGGCTTTGGACACTGTCTCCCCTCACATCCTCATAGGCAAGCTCAGGAAGTGTGGGTTGGATGAGTGGACAGTGAGGTGGATTGAGAACTGACTGGATGGCCGAGCTCAGAGGGTTGTGGTCAGTGGTGCAGAGTCTAGTTGGAGGCCTGTAGCTAGCGCTGTCCCCCAGGGGTCGGTCCTGGGTCTGATCTTGTTCAATGTATTCATCAGTGACCTGGACGAAGGGACAGAGTGCACCCTCAGCAAGTCTGCTGATGGTACTAAACTGGGGGGAGTGGCTGACTCACCAGAAGGCTGTGCTGCCATTCCGAGGGACCTGGACAGGCTGGAGAGTTGGGCGGAGAGGAATCTCCTGAAGTTCAAAAGAGGCAAGTGCAGGGTCCTGAACCTAGGGAGGAATGACCCCATGCACGAGTACGGGCTGGGCACTGACCTGCTGGAAAGTATCTCTGTGGAGAAGGACCTGGGTGTCCCGGTGGACAAGCTGACCATAAGCCAGCAATATGCCCCTGTGGTCAAGAAGACCAATGCGATCCAGGGGTGCATTAGGAAGAGTATTGCCAGTAGGTTGAGGGAGGTAATCCTCCCCCTCTACTCAGCCCTGGTGAGGCCTCACCTGGACTACTGTGTCCAGTTCTGGACTCCCCAGTGTACAAGAGATATGGAGCTACTGGAGAGAGTCCAGCAAAGGACTACCAAGATGATTAAGGGACTGAAGCACCTCTCAGATGAGGAAAGACTGAGAGATCTGGGACTCTTCAGCCTCGAGAAGAGAGGACTGAGGGGGAATCTTACCAACGTGTATAAGTATTTGAAGGGAGGGTGTCAAGAGGATGGGGCCAGACTCTTCTCACTGGTGCCCAGTGACAGGACAAGAGGCAACGGGCATAAACTGAAGCACAGGAAGTTCCATCTGAACCTGAGGAGAAACTTCTTTCCTGTGAGGCTGACTGAGTACTGGAAGGGGTTGCCCAGAGAGGTTGTGGAGTCTCCTTCGCTGGAGATATTCAAAAACCCGCCTGGATGCGATCCTGGGAAATGTGCTCTAGAGGACCCTGCTTGAGCAGGGGCATTGGACTAGATGATCTCCAGAGGCTCCTTCCAACCATTCTGTGATTCTGTGATTCCGTGAGTACAGACTGAGTTCCTGTTGCTCTGCCTACACAATTCTCAGCACCAAAAGAACAGGGAAGCTAGTACAAAGATCCAACTTGGCTACCTTAAAAGAAATTTAATTTCATTTAGCTGGCACTGTGGTAAAGCTAATATACTCTGCTGATTGATAGGGCTGAATACCTTGAGCACAATACTGCACAATGTAGCTCAATGTGTCTCTCAGACTGGAGGTGACTTGTGTCTGGTCGTTTTAGTCCCCCCTGAATTATTCTCCTGTGTGTCAGGCTCCATAGTAAGCTCATATCTCATCTATAGTATGCTAAACATAGTTATCTTCCATTCTCATTTGTTCACAAAAACGTGAACCGTGCTGAACTCCACTAACTGCACTAACCAGATTTCCCTGAAGCACCTGGCTCACATGTAATCTTACACATGGGGACATCTAAAAGTGGATGAGAAGTGAATCCTACCTACACACATCCTACATACAAAAATCTTTAGAATAACAGTTTCAAAGAGCTAAAAATCTTATCCACAATCGATAGCTGCTCATTACTTCCAATGAAGCTACCCAGAACTGGATTTTCACATAAAAAAGCTCCAACATAGCATCTCTTTTTGCACTCAGACAGTTGTTCATACTTTGAAAATACCAATAGGTTTTGCATCTGCTACTTTTATCTCCCCAAATCACGCATCGTGTTGCAAATGAAACAATTATCTTCTATTTGCATTCTGTACATGCCTTATTTCCTGTGTTCTGTATTTGTAAATGGTTACAGTAGGTACAAATTGTACTAGCAGTCATTTACAGTTATCATTTATGCTGCTTCACTTTTTAAGCCTTTGAAACATGAGACTCAAAAACTAAAGGAACCAAAACTGTGAAATCATAACAGAGGACAATTCGAAAATGAGAGTCTGTGTCCTGCCATTCTTCGACCTATGAGCAATACTCTCTCAGCTTACTAAACCCTCTGCTATCTTTTCCTCCTATTATTCCCAGGACCTTGTCCTACCATTGGCCCTTCTTTTTGTTAGTTAATATGCTAAGGCTACTGCTCTAATAAGAATTTATATTCAGATTCCAGATTAATCTAACTGTCACGATTGGACTGCTTGCCATTTTGGTCACGATGTGCATCTTCTTCCTGCCTCTTTTAATAGCCTTTTTTTTTGTTGTTCCTAAGCACTCATTGTTCATATTTTGGAGAATATCCCTGTTTAGGTAATTTTGGCATCCACCTGTAGAGTGCTTCAACAAAGATAGATACAGTGGAGGTGAAAGACAGAGATATGTTAGTTGCATGCCTAAAATTAGATAGATTAGATCTGGCAACATATGTCAGAGTAACATTTGCTCTATCTTTGGCCAGACAGCAATTCAAAAATTTTTGCTACTGTTTTCTTTTTTGGCATCAAAAAAAAATGGTGGAAAATATGAAAGGAAGTCAAGAAAGCTGCTGCTTTTTATAATGTTGCTGTTTTATTAAAAAATGAAGTTTTTCAGTTGCAGTTATTTTCCAGAATGTCTTTCTAATGATTACCTTAATTGCCCTGCTGGCAGAGTATACAGTTTTTATTAATCAATAAGACAATGATCCTCATAATGAGATTATACAAGCAGCAACTAATCATTAACTCATCATCAATCTCTAAATCTGTTTCCCATTATTAAAATCCACAATACTCTGTCAGTTCCTCAACAATATTTTACATCTACAGTGTATGTCACAGTGTAGCTGTTCCCAGTGTGGACCGTGGTTTAATTTCCTCATTAGCTATATTGCTCTGAACAGTACCTGATATGTAAGTCATAATCACTCAGCATTAACAACATCTGCCATTCCTTTTGCCTGGGTTCTGGGTTTCCCCACAAAGGTCATATATGTTTAATGCCCTATGAATACCCTATTCTACTCCTAGGCAGGGGATGAAGGAGAAGAAGGCAGCTAGTGGTCACTTTAATTTTCTGCAGGCGAATGGCTGGGACCCAGCACAGATGTTCTCAATTAATGATTTTTTATTTTTTTTTGGACTAACATGGATGAGATGGTGGAGGTATTGAACTTCAAAATAGGAAAAAAGATTATTTGTTTGCATTTAACTTCTAGCAAGTTTTGCTTTGCTTTTTTACTCCCTGTTGCTATTTAAGAGCTCTGCCACATTTCAAGATACTATCGTGCATAAAATGCACATTGTTTATGCAGCAACTACAGAGACCACATGAAGGGAAGAATCTGTTTTGATGTTATTCTCCTGCTCAAATAACCTCGAAGATATGGAGAATATTCTGCGTGACTTTATTGGCCTCTATACTATATGGCAAAGGACTGGGAACTGGTTAAACTTTGTTTACCGTCAAATAGACCTGTTAATGCCTGTGCACTTGCCAGGGTGTGGATAACCTTCCAAAAGTGCAGGCTGTGAGTGCCTATGCAGTGACAGCGAATTGGCAGGTGCCATGGGATTTGAGCCAAAGAGAACTGAGTATTCCCTACCCATTCTTTTAAGTGATGGGATCTGGTGTTGCTGGGCTGAAATCCTGTGAGCTGCTGCTGGAGATCCTGAGGGCTAACGGCAATGCTGCGGCTGGCCTGGCTGGGACTACTGTGCTGTCCTCCGACCCATTCTTCTGGGCTGTGCTGTCATCCTCTTCCCCCCGCAGGGGACAGGGAGGTCATATGAGAAACCCTGGCTTCCCTCCTGGGCTGTGTCAGCTCTGCTGTGGAGCAGGGAGGTCGTGTCACTCCTTAACAAAAGCGCTTTGGTATCTGAGCCTGTTTAGCCTTCACCCCACCAGTTCAGTCTCAGACTGCAACAGCCAAAAAGACAAAGGAGATCACAATGTGATCAATACTCGTCGATGTAAAACACACATTCATGCCCGAGCTGAGGTGAACACCTGTCTAAGAACCTAACTTCTATAAAGATCCCTAGGAAAGCAAGCCAGTGTAAGCACGTGGTTGTTCAGTTTTGAAAAGTACTTAGTTTCCCACTGTTTTTGTTAAGTGCAGCCATGAAACCTGCTCCCTGGAAGCCAGAGCTGAAGTTAGCAGGTACAGGAGTTAAAAAGGTAAAGCTGTAATTCATTAATGCTTTAAGTGATGGCATTCAAATAAGGATTTTAAATTTAAATCTCTGACTTAAATGAGATTGACCCTACAGATATTCAAAGAAAGAAAAAAAAGCAGTGGTGATCTCAAACACTACACAGAAATAGAAAAACAGTGCTGCAAGCACTGAGTTTAGGGAAGTCTTCAGCCCGCTCCCTTTTCATTTCCCCGGACAAGCCAGTTCATGCTAGAAATGAATTAACATAATCAGATCTCCTATCATTCCTGACGTAACATCACTGTTACCTCTCAACAGTCTGAATAAATGTAGAAAGAATGACCAACTTATCTGCTTCCAGGTTCTCATGGGTATTCCATCCTTTGCTCTCAGCTACCAGTTTACCACCTTTTTATGCGAGATTAACTCTCCGTTGATCCTCTGCACTCTTGTCTTAACCCAATAACAACAAAGTGTTTTGTCCTGTTCCCTCACTCCTACGATCCCTGTAAAAAAACTCTGCTATGATCAGTTTACTACACACTCCTCCAATATCCGGATTATAAGGGTCTTTCTAGGGTTCCTGTCTCCTTCAATAGCCAATTAACTATTTATTGTCCTTATTTATGCTAATCTTTGTTCATGTCGGCTCCTTTCATGATGCATTATTCACAGACCATTTATTTCATTCAGGAAAACAACTAGGATAATCTCCGTCCCACAAAAAGAACCTAGTGGCCTTTTCTACCTCCCTGAAATTAGCATTTACCTTACCTGCAAGGTAAAAAAATGAGCAAGAAAATAAGGCTAACTGGCTTTTTAAAAAATAGATCAGAAAAGATTTGAATCTTCTTTGTTCAGAAAGGTTTATCTATCAGGGAGAAGACCTGTCCTTTCAGGAGTGTCAAGAAACCATAAAGGTATAAAGTGTCTTGGATAAATAACTGAATTATCCAAATGTTAATAGAAAAGATAATAAACCCTCTAGAAATACACTGATTTTAAACTGCAAGACCTCATGTTTAAGGATTCCTTACAGCCAAGATTTTTGATTCAGGCAAGATGGAATCCAACTTCAATTAGACTTGGCATATATTAAAAAAAATTAATTCTACAAAGTTGGAAGAGATTGACCCATCATTTTTAATGTAAGAAATCAGTCCCTGCAAATCTACAGCTGTAACACAAGTGATTGTAGTCATAGCACCAACTTAAAAAAGAGATAAAAATCATATAGAGAATAAATCCAGAAAACAACACAAAAACTTACGCCTTTATGCCAAAATAATATACTAATCACATTTGTTGTTAATTTAAAGTTACATTGTAACTGAAATAAATGGTATCTTACAAGTAGAGAGGTATTTGATTTCTGTCCTTACCATTTGGAACACCACTCCTCTAAGCATATACTTTTTGAATTAAAAGTGTCAATCTGCTAGAAAGCTAATGGACTAACACTATTCATCCAAGGAAAAAAAAGGCATTAAAATAAATATATGTTTTTGCAAGTGCAAATGGGTTTGAAGCTCGAAGATAGCTATTCAGTGTGTAATAATGCCATTAATGGGCAGGTACTACAACATCTTTGAAACAAATTTCTGCTCTAATAATTTGCTTCCACTATAAGTAATTTAACCAAATTTTCTGAGACTGGACCTTGGTCTGCTCCAGGTAAGAGCACTTCCAGGTGAAAACATTTCCTTTTCTTTAGTGATGAATTGCTGGCCAGTGAGGTCATGTCATCAGCTTAACTCGACAAAGTCCATGTACTGGGCATCTAAAGAAAGATGAGGGTCCTGTCAGAAAGACATAAACAAAACTTGAATTTGTTTCAAAGCCAGGGGAAGTCTGATATGGTACTGAGGAAAGACAGAGAAATTGGTGTAATAATTCAGGATTAGGTAGGATGAGACCTTTCTTTCCCAGCAAAACTAGCCATCTTTCAAATGTGATTAAAAAAAAAAATTCTTTTGTTTCAGGCTTCAACCCATTCGAAATTCTTTGATTTCAAGCCTCCACTATGTTTGCCTTCAGGAGCCCATCAGCTAAAATGTTTGATTTCATTGTAGGAGCACAGATTAATGATGGCAAACCATACATACAATTTTATATAAATAAACACTCAAAGTATAACTACCAAATGTTTACAGATTGCTAAATGTATACCGGAAGATGTCATTCACATGAACTGCTCTCTCTTGTTCTTTCTTTTTTTAAAGGTTATATCAAGTTTAGTTAACATTCTTTCTCCAAGTAAGTTCACAGATCTGTTTTATGTTGGCCTAACAAAACTGATTCCTCCTTATTAAAACTAGTAAAAATCAGAAAACAGGTTCAATAAATTAAATGTGTTGTCTGAAAATGTTATGGAAAATTGTACACAATCAATGAACAGCAAAAATAAAAGCAGAAAGTACAACTCAATTACAGTTGATAACATCCTGCTTTGGTTATTTACATAAAATGCTTACATATTTTATATGGTGCAACTGCTGACATTTCTATTCAGCTTTAATAGTTTGTAATTTGCATTCTGAATGATCTTTAAATGAAGTTATATGTCAGCTATATTTGTGGAAAGAAAAGAGTTCTGAAAAGAAATGGATTTGTTCTTAGATGACTCTTGAAGGTAAAGAAAAGTCTTGAAAATACTGTAAATTATTTGTTCACACTAGCTGTTATAAATATATTTTCTGATCTTCCTTGCTTGAAATTTGATCCCCATCTACTAATTATTTCATATTCCTAGTGGAGAAGCACTTAGTAGCCAGATATATTGACGTGCACATTGCAAAAGCCATAGGCTTATTCCATGGATGGAGATATTTGGAGAGTAGGGATGCTCAGTACAAAAATTTAAACAATATTATATAATGCATAAGATATTCACAAAAATAATTCACAGTGTAGAGTAAATTACATAGGTAGCTTTGTGGCCTTTTAAAGAGCATTTTTGTCATCAGGCCTATTTAATTCACAACAGGGTCATGTCACACATTTATTATCAAGAAATGTAAAATTAAGTATTTTTACATTCATAGGACTTTCAGAGGTGAATTCAAACAGCATGAGGGAATGGCAGACCATTCCCACACTCACGTGAATGCAGAGTAAATCTTTAATGCATATCTCTATATGATTATGACTCAGGACAGAATTTAGCAATTGTGTATGCTCTATCTTGCACACAATTTCCTTAAAAAAAAGTAGTAATTCCTTTCTGTCTGCAATGTATTCTGATGATAAGTCATACAGGAAAATGTATGCTATCAGCCATTTGTCTTCTTATCCTGTTAGGCATTTTAATGTTAACGCTGATATCTACATAATGATGAAATAGTTAAAGTGAAAAGTTTTAACCTTTTTCTCTGTGCATTCATAATTTATGCTATTGTTCCAAAAATACATATATTTTTTGCGGTGCAATGCATTTAAGAAATAGATTGTTTGTGTAGCAAGTGCTCAAAAGTGATATGATCTGATAAACAGGCTTGAAAATGTCTGGTCCTGTAGCAATTTATTCCTATTACTCCATAAATTGGACTAAGACATGAAAAGAATAGTATAAAAGTAGGCAAGAATAATTTGACAGATAGGCTAGCTGTGTCATTAAACATTGTAGTGTTAATAGGAAGAGTAATCAGGAGAGTGCAAATTCTTATACCACAAAGAGTGAACTCAGCTCTCTTCCGAAAAAGCTTCTGAAATAAATCAGAGATTTGGCAGGAACAAATTTATATTGTTATTTTTCAAGATTTTCATTTCAAGATTAAAAATTGCGGTCAGATTCAAACCTACGTTTTACAGCCATGTGCAGAAACATGCAGACATACCCGAACTTAAGAATTGCCTCCCTGAGTCCACTCCAGGTCATGTCCTGTAGAATAATGAAGAAACAAGAATAAGAGCAGGGCAAGCATAGTTCTTCCTGTTCCCTTCCCCTTCCTCTTCCCCTTCCTTTCTTCTTTTTTCCAATGAAATAATAAAGTTAATTACCATCTCAGCTACCAACACAGGTTGAATCTCTATCATAATATTTATCCGCTTGATATGGAGCTTTCTTCCATTAATTTGTCTAATTACTTTTTAAGTCTATTTATAATTCAGGCATGCAAGCAATCAGTGTCAGTAAGTTCCACAATATAATTTTGTAGTTTATGAAAAAGTGTTTCTTTTTGTTTATTTTAAAATTGTGTGCCTGGCAATTTTAATAGGTGTCTCCTTTTTCTTGCTATACAAAATACAAATTAATTTTTTTCTGCTCAACTTCCCTGATTTTATAATCTCTGTCATATTATCTCTCAATCCTAATTTTTCCCAACATGAAGAACTTATATTTAACCTTTCTAAATCTGGAAGCTGCCACATACCTCTGATCATCCGAAGCATTCTTCTTTTTCTAGATTTAACATGTTATTTTGAGATTGTGAGGCAGAACTACATGAAACAGCCAATATGTAGACAGAAAATGGAGTAAAATGATGCTTTATTTTAACTTTATACTCAAACTTCAAAGAAGTCCGGCAGATTTGCAAAGCATAATTTTTCTCTACAAAAGCTTTGTTTTGCCTTTGCCATTATAGCACATTTCTGCATGCATTTACTAACTTTATCTACAGGGTAATTTCTACTAAAATGCCCTGTATAGAACTCAGATTTTCTCGTCCGTAGTATCTTAAATCCTACCTTAAGTCTTTACTGAAAATATGAACCATACTTGTCTATCTCTTGGGTGCTGGGCAATTATAAGAAATAGTTCATACTCTGTTGTCAGTATTTTATAAAACTCATAATTGGGTATTCGTCATTTCTCATTCCACGAGTTTGTTCTCAAGTTGACACTTCAACTTCTGACAATTAGATTCATAGGACTCTCTAAGAGGGAACTTCCTTAAACTAATTAGTAACAAATTCATTTACATTCTTCTGAAAGATTTTTCTGTATGCACGTACACCCACATACTTACCACCCCTGTTGGGCTGTGTGATCCGTACAAGACACAAAACAGAATAGAGTTTTGGAATGTGTTATAAATATCCTCGTGTTCAGATGACATAATTAATAGTAGTCCTGACAGGAAGACAAAAAATTCAGGTTCACAGAAGACTTTTGTAATAGTGAGGAAGAAGAAGGGGTAGGAAGCTAATAATATAAAGAAAAGTAGGATTTTTAACAGCAAAATTATGCCATGAATAAAGCTTATAAAAAGTTACTTTTCCACATGCTTAATATTAATTGAAAATATTTATGTTATCAGTGTTGAGAACAGTTCAGCTTTATGTAAAAGACTGCCCACTTAGTTCTGTCAGAACTGATATCTGTGAATATTATCTGATATGAATGCTGAAAGTCAGAAAAATGTTTCTGACCAGATATGTAGCAGAAAAGCATATGTTTTATAAAGCAAATAATGTTATTATATTATCTTCAGTACTCTACAGCTTTTGACAACTTGAGATTATTTTAAAAAGTCCTGTGGGGTGGTATACAGTATCATTCTCATTTTCGATGATCCAGTGACACACAGCAGGTCAGTAACAGACCCAGCATCTCATAATTCACTAAACAAATGAAAAAGGCAAAAAGCCAATTTGCAAGAGGAAGTAAAACATTTGAATTAAAACACAGCTTACAGCTGATCACCTGTATCAAGCTGGTAGAAATGAAATAAGATAGGTGCTTTCTGTATATGCAGTCCAACAAACATATTTTGTTATATTATTCATGCTTAACAACAATCCATTCTACTGTGATTTCAGTTGTCCACCACACCGATGGGGTACCATACTATTCAACATAGATAGTCTTAGATATTAAACAATATATTCAATATATTAAGTAGTTTACACAAACATATTCATGAAATATTCTGTATGTATGTCTAAATATAGAATGAGTCTCTGCCTACCTCTTTAAGTTCCATGTGAGAACAAGCAGCTCTACTGACTTAAAGCTCATCGCATATGTTTGTTAAATGAGAATTCAGATTCTCTTAGTGACATATAAACATGTAAAACACAGATGTTTAGCTTAAAGCAAAAAAGTTGCATCTATAGGCCCTGGAAAATCTCTGGATTGGAATTTGTAATCAGTTGGGAAATCTGTAATAACCAAGTAGCACGCTATTTCCTCTCAGTGTTTAGTCCCTAGTTAACCTCAGCATCTGAAGTGGTGCTAACAGCAACCTATGATCTCACAGTCTTATTTTGCTCAGGTTTATCTGCATGATAAAGGTAACTCAATTGCTTTAAAGGTCCTTTGCATTATTTATAAAATATGACAGAAAGGAAACATTGTGCCTTTTTTGTGTTCTATCAACACACTATCTATTTATAATAGAGAATAAGAGTTGCTGTTTGTGTCTCAGAACAAATACAGTAGATACAGTAAAACTTACAGTCTGTTGACTCATATTTCTACAAATTGTGTAGGATACAAAGCGTAACATCATAACATTTAGGTAGATGTGTTCCTTTTTTTCTTATAGTAGTGTTTTTTCATGCCTACCTCTTCCTTTTCCTCCGGCCAGACAATCAAAGTGAAGACCTTTTTCATTTAAATGCATTATCCTTGTAATTTGCCTGCTTTTACCGAAGTCGTTACCCTGAAGGACGATCTTTATGCAGCTGACAGGATTCTACGTAGGGATCTCTGGCATGGCAGTTACTGGACAGCAGCCTTAAGCGGTAGAAGACGTACTCTCCCAACTCCAGTAGCACCATCTCACCCTGAAGCGCTGCACTGATCTGCAGCCCAAACCCACCTTTTCTCTCTCCTCTTTTATCCTATTCAGAATTCTAAAAAAGCCAGTTAAGTACTTTCTCATTATGTTATTGACAAGGACTTTCAATAACAAGCTGAAACTCTGTGCAGTCTTGATCTTCACTTTTACCTCTATTTCACTGAGCCTAGGGTTAACCAGTCAGCAAGAAACATCTGTCCACTTGGTTAGCTTTTGCATAAAAGACAATTTTTGATATAATGTCTTTGGCTGCACTATTGATATCAAAGTAACAATGAATGGTATTAATAAAGAGACCATAGGCTTTGCGCCCATGGGTATATCAAGAATATCTCTATAAAGACAATGAAACTGGAGATTACAGAGGCACAACTGTAATAATCAAAGTGTTATGCCATATATAAATTCATTTCTACATCCACAGCTTATTCATCTGTCAAACAAAGCTGGCTACTTTCATATAAAAACGTTTACTTTTTTTACCTTAAGTGGTAGAGCTCCTGGAGCGCAATGAAACCAGTTAAAGGAAAAGAGTCCTATTCTGTTGTTTTCTTGTTCTTATGTATTTTTGTTTGTCCTCTTCACTGTGCAGTACCTAGTTGCTGGTAGCAGATGAGAAAGATTTCTCCTCCTGGCTTGTGCTTTGCAGCACTATCACAGATACTTTTTTTTGCAAAAGGTGTGAAGTAAGTGATAACTACGAAATTTCTCAGATTAAGACAAGAAACGTACTGACAGGAGTCAAGAGATTCTTTGTCAGGTAAATGTCTTGAACTGCTGCTTCTACTCTCAATCTCTTTCTCTTATTCTTTTACTTTCTCAGGCAGCAGCTGGTACCTTTCATTCTACAGCTAAGTTACCAGCTATTTAATGATTTTGCAGTCTATCAATTGTGGAGTGATTCCTTCTGCCTGCTGATTTTCCTTAATATTCCAGACCTCTCAGGGCTACCCTGTGACTATGGGACCATAAGAAATCTATCTGTCATCAGGTATGGAACTAACACACAAGTATATTTAAAAAATCTATAGATGTAATGATTTAAGGGTCAAATTCAAATCTAGTATAGTCAAGCATATTTACCACCAACTCTACTGGGAACTCCATCTATTTCTAACAGGGTTGGGTACTACTATATTTTTATTATAGATATGTTTGGAAACAGAAAAGGAGACTCTGTCTTGCTTCACTATCTATGCAACTACATTGAAATTAGAAGCATGTAAAAGGTCAAAGGTAGGGGCATATTTAGCCTAATTGACCACTGCTTAACTATCAACTCTGATAATTATGTTTCTTACTTTCATATGAGAATATGGTCACCTGATATATTAATTCATCACCTCCAGACTGAATTATGTAGGGATATGTACACTAGATTTGAGCAATTACCTCTATCCATTTCCAAATAAGATGGTGGCACCTGACTGTCAGCTTTTAATCAGCTTTTCTGGCTTTAGCCATTAGTCTAGGCCATTGTGCTATTTAAGATGCAAGACTCAGTTTCATCAGATTACATATCCATCCCTGGCCAATGAATACATCTGTACTCCCAGCAGAAAATAAAATTCATTGAGCTCAGGACTGTGTGAGAGCTGAAAATAAAGTGTTCATTTAAAGAAGATGTCTATGAAGTAGAAAAGTAGAAAACAGTGAAACCAGGGTCAGCTAATTTTTTTGTCAACAGTGAAAAATTATTCTGTTTCGCCAACACTGTTCACGTACGATCTCACTGTAACTAGCCATTTAGGCATGGCAACACATTTGAAGATCTCTTAAACAAAACATTAAGTCAGAACCAGAAATGTTGCTCACCTATTTTTAGAAAAATTATAGTTACTTAAAACAAAATTATTGAGAAAGAAGGGAAGAAAATTAGGATTACAATTCCCACTGTTTAAAGACTTATGCTTAAACATTTTTTTTTAAAGCTCTTTCCTTTCCATTTCTTTTTTCAGGGTTTCTTCCTGTTTAAACACTTTTTTAGTTACATCAAGTAGCTACATCAGGTGGTGTGGTTCTATGCCTTGGCATAGGATAGCATGCTTCTTATCATTGTTATCTGGACTGTCACAGTGATTCCAGCTTGTGTTTGAATTAGCCCATATTTCTCTGATAGTAGTAACGCTTATTGGAAACAGCATCCTGAAGCACAGCAGAGAGTTTTATGGCCAAAACTTATTTTTGTTTGCTTTCTGTTAGATCTAATTGCAGTTTTCTTAAAAAAATAAATTGCAATTATTTACATAGCTGCATGGATTTATCTTTAATATCAGAGGTCTAGAGAGCCATGTTTTCATGAAGGTTAAGGAAATACCCATTAACCAAATTTTTAACCTGTAAAAGGGCTATGGTGATATAACGTGTATTGGAGAACCTTTGCAGCTTTATTTATTGCTGTATTGTTGTCAGTGAGAACAGTATGTCCGTGTTTAAGTGATGCAGAGAATTCCCTCCACTCTGAGAGTGTGCTGTGTTTCAGCACAGAGGACAAGCATGCTCATCCCTGCCATAGCTCTTTCTCTGTGTGAGAGGTTAGTCTAGAATATGACATAGTAACTGAAAGCAGATGTGTCATATCTATTTGGCTCATTATTCAGTTAGTGCCTTGTCCACTAAGGAGGAAATAGACTGGAAAGGGGTCATAAATAGAAGGGGAAGTCAGGGTCACCATTGCAGGAAGGTGAAAGAAAAGCGAGAAGGAAAGAATTTGGAGATGTAATGCAGGGAGGGATTAATTCAGATAATTTTATTTCTAACTTTTAAGTGATTGAAGATTTTCCACCTCTATTATTATGATTATGATTACTATTATTACTATTATTGTTATTATTAATTAGCATTACTTTAGTAGTGTGCACAGACTGGCACTGAGATATTGCTAGTGCTCTTGATTTACCAGTGGCAAGGTGATTCATGATATCTTCATGCAGAAAATCTTTACTATAAAAACGTATGGGCTCATTTAATTATATCACATTTCTTCCCTGGGACAGTCACTTGTATTTTGCATATCTGAAGGGAGGCTCGGTTGGAACAGATTCTGATGTGTTTGTGCAGACAAGGTGGTATAACAGATAAAACAGACTCACCTCCAAGACCTGGGGGAGTGGGGAATTCTTTTGGGGGACTTTTAAATATTTGACCTGTTAAATATACTTAGAGGCCACTACAAGCTTGCACGTACTAAGTCTGTGTGTGTATGTCTGGATGTGCATAAACAAATATATAAACAGCTAAAGAAATGTGCTTATATTTATATCTATGTGCACATACAAGCAAACATGCATTATCTACTTATCTACGCATTTATTACTCGTTTTAAACGATTCAAAGAACTAGTCACAGAGTGACTAGTCACAGAGTGACTAGTGCTTTAATTCTAACAAAATAATGGCTTGTTGAAAGCCAGTAAAGTTAAGCAAGGAAACTATAGTCTAGAAAAAAGAAAGAAAGCAGGGTATTGATATCAGCCTTCCTCAGAGTCTGGCTCCTATTTCTTCTTTTATTTTGTTTTGCTACAATAAAATCAAACCCTCAGGAAACAACAATTCTACTTAGCACAGTCCTTATTCAGAGAAATTCAATCTGTGCTTTAGCTTTGAATGCTGTAATAAGAACATTGGGATGAACCGTGGTCTTCTGTTCACCTTCTTTCAGTACCTCAGCATTTTAACCTTTCCTTTTCCAAAGCCATTTTCTCAAATGTATAAGGTGATTAACAAGAGCAGCTCTTTCCTGCGTTCAACAGTCATGTGTTCTTCTTGCCCATCTGTCCTTGCATAATTATAGTAGTGCTGCTCATGCCAATATTTAGGACTGTGTCGGCACTTCCATTACAAATCCCGGTTTTCAGGAGTTTGTAGTAAGGCTGGCGCGCTTGCTATTTGGCTGGAACTCGAGAGAGCTGAAATCACACTGGTCAGGGCACTGAATCCAAAATATGAGCAGTGATTTGTTTTGGACTAGCCTCCATATTTGGCAAGAAAGAGTGGCCGACAGCAAGTGAAAGTGAAATAAGAGAGATCTAAGTGTCTGATAGCACAGCTGAGCTTTGCATAATGTCAGAGAACAGTGCAAGAGCAGGTCCAGCTAAGTAAGAAAGCCTTTCATAAGGCAGCCAAATAACGTTCCATTTTTGGAAGGAGGCCAATGTGGGGAAAGAAAAAAGAAGAAGGACCCTCAGCAGGGCTGAGTTTGTAGCGCTCTCAGTGCTTTCTCAGTGCCAGCTCATTTATTCATGAAGAAATCCCTAACACAGAGCCATGAATACTTATGTACAGATCTGCAAAGGAGGACAAATTAGTAGGGTATTTGAAGAAAAATGAGTACATTTTCAAAAGTGACTGGTGACTCTGAGAGCTGAGCGTCAGATTGTGGAATAGGCTTAATTTTGTGCTGTGATGTTTAGAACTTTCTAAAATCTAAGCTGCTTTGCACGGCTAGAGCTTGTCACTCAGACAGCACTTTGACCATTTAACAATTGAAATCCAAATAACCCTAAGACACACTTGATTAGCCAGGTTAACAATAATTGGGTAATCCAAATAAAGAAAGATAGAGATAATGCAAAATAGGTGTAAATTAGGTTGTAAGAACATAATATATTTAGTATTTTTTACCTTCAGAGAAGGAAGTTAGGACATATAATGAGGGCAGAGACAAAAGAGAAAAGATGCATCTTTATTAAAGAAAAACTATGTACAAGCTGAACAAATTGCTCTTGGATAATGCAGAGCTGACTGTGTAAGAAACACAAACAAAAGAATTTCCAGTCCCAAGTAGTCAAAGAGACAGCTGTGCATATTTTCATGGGCACAGGTGATCACAGGTCTGGCTTTGCACAGAGTATTAATATTGTGCCACCTTTCAACCTCTTTGCAGGCCTGAGGACTGATTACATTCCAAGATACTTCTGACTATATACTAGGACATCTTTTTTTTTTTTCTCTAGCGGTGACATTAGTAGGAAATCTGAGAGACAAATACAGTTTCACACCCATACAAAGCAGATCTATGCATGTGAACAAATTAACAGCGAATGGGTGTAAAAAGTTTGCATAAGTGTAAAATACATGTAACACCGTTTGACTAGAAATGGGTCTATTCTTTGAACAAAACCTGCTTAAGGCATAGGAAGTAGGCACTAGTTTATGCCTAAGGAGGCTGGTATCAGCTTTTCTAAGTTAAATCTACACCGGTGAAGCCTAAAGCACCCACTGTTGTTGTCAAGTCTTGTCAACTGTCAAAATCCCCTGTCTTCTAATTTGCCTAGAGGCTTGCTGCTTCTGAACCTAGAAACCTTCTGGGATATTCCCAGGATCTCCCGTGCCCCTCTTACCCCCTTTTTCTTTCAGTCCTGCCACTGCTATAGAAGGTACTTTTGCCATCTAGAAGTCTCTTAGAGAACTTTGAAACCTTGAAGATTTGGAAAAAAATTAAAAATGACTTAGATTCTGGTTACAAAATACAAGTAAATTTGGGTGTACTTCCGTACTTCTGGAAAATACACTTCTTACTGAACACATTTATAATGGAATTAAACTACAGTTAAAAAGATGAAAATAAGCAAGTCTTTTGTGTAACGTTTTGTGTGTGTTTTGTGTAATTAGGAGTCCACGGCAAAAAAAGAATCACTAATATGTTTTCTCCACCAGTTTTATCACGTCTTTGCATAACTTTCCTATTGTAATCAATATCAAAAGGCTACATTGTTCTCCTTATTCAAATATTTCCTTATTATTTAACTATTACTTCGCAAAATATCACGGAGAAACACAAAGCAGAAATAGTTTGAGTCTTACCTTCACTAAACCTTCCAAAGAGACATCCTTTAAGACCAGAAGCACCATATATCAATGAAAAGTAGGCCCAACAGTTATATTACCAGAAGTAACTTAGTCTTTGTACCATTAGTACCAGACCTGTTTTCTAAATTTCCAAAAGTCCTTGTTCTTCAGAATGATGTGCCAACATTTTAGTGCACAGCCAGCTGAATGCTTTGGAAGAAGTGGAGTACAGTCTTTGTCCTTTGTTCACAAAACAACACAAAACAAAACAAATGTAATCTACTGAAAGAAAGAATAGGAATGGTTATAAACTGGGCTGATATCTGTTTGTTGTCTACATTAAGTGCTATTTCAGCATGTGAGTGCTTTCACAGCCACAGAGAAAGAAGTTATACTACTAGGACATAGTATTTAATCCCAGAAATTTAAGATTTCTTACAAGTGGTCTGTGGGGAGCAGGCAGGAACTCTAAAGTCCACGCTATGTCTGGAGCATAGTGTCCCATTGCTTTAGGATCAGAGGAGCAGACAGCATTATGAAATGACAGTTTGGCCTTTGTTTTTCTCCTCTCATAAACTAGCAAAAGCAATCCTTTTAGTGACCACCGTATCTTTCCCTCTAGGGAATTTCAGCTACAGTTCAGCTTCAGTTTTCCTTCAGTCCCTTCCCTTATTCACCACCTGGGCTGCAGAAGAAGGAGGAATGTTTTCTATGAAGCTGACCTGTGCAAAACTCATTCTAACTATTTTGTAAAGGGAACATGAGAAGGGAGACAGAAGAGGAAAAATGGGAGCACTTGTTGCGATAGGAGTTAAACTGAAATGAAGATAATGTAGAAAAACAGTGGTGAGAAATAGAACTAGCTTTTCTCCCTTCCAAATCTGCATGGTATTAGAGAAGAGAATAGATTTTACCATAAATCAGGGGACTTTGTCATGTTGCTATATATTTTATTCCATTACTGTGTAGTTGGTGCGGTCTAAAAGGTTCTTTATTAAACCACTGAACACAAGAAATAGAACTGGAAATGTCAATTTGCTATTCCAGTGTGCTAGAGAATTACAGCTATGCCAAAGCACTGTGATTTATTTATTTTTAATTGTTTTTTTCTTAGCTTCCTTATTTAGAGGATATACATATGTTGAGTAACACTCTGTTTAACAAAACCTCATGGCTAGGAGCAGACCTTGAAAATGCAAAATTCAAAAATTAAAAAAAATTGAGACTTCATTAACAATCAACTACAGTGTTTTAGTGTCATAGGTTAAAAATGAGAAGGTACCCTCTCATAGAAATAATTATTGTGGCTATACAGGATTATCTTTTCATTGCCTTGGCCATGAAAAAATGCCACTACACTAAAACAAAACCTCCAGGACTTTCCACAGTAACCTTATGTTTACAGTTCCATTTTAATTATTTTACAAAATACTTCAGAATAACAGCACTGTATCTAGGTAAACTGCTGTTACAGTAGCCATCATTTTTTCTGCTGTCCAAATTAATAGCACTAGATTTTAGCATGGATCTCTGGATACATCATGATGATATTTAGTGCTCCAAAGAGGAGTGGTCCAAATAACCCCAGCTATTTTATCACCTTTGTTTTGAGCCACTTAATGCCTAAAACCTTTAAAGAGCTGTCACAGAAACTAGCATTACTATTTTCCTATGTGTTAGGCAAGCTGTTACACAGCCCATAAAATATTTACTGATGCAGAGTGAACACAGATTCACTCTGTTCCAAAGCATTGCTTTGCCATTTACATTGAGGAACAGCAGGAAGTCGTCAGGTGTGGTTTTCAAGCATATTTACTATCTCCTGCCACTGTTTCAATAGCAAACTACAGACTTTGTAAAGAATCTTGCTCCTGATTTCTAGTTGATTGAATCTTTTCATTTGTTTTTAATGTTAGTGACTAAAAGATATCATTCCATAAGAAGAACATTATGCCAAAAAGAAGAAATCCTTTCTACTTGTACCATGAATCGAATAAGGAAAGTTTCTCCATCTTCCACCTTTCCTTCTTTTGTCTTCAGGGACAGTTTACTTTGCTGGAGGCAGTGTCTTGCTATCTGAATACCCGAGAACATAGTTATAATCTGATGAAAAAGAAGGTGTCACACACACACACATGCACAAACACACATATATGCACATTATTTTGTCATAATACTTCACAGGATGTGTTCATTTTCTCAGATTCTGAATTTAATGACCTTGCTTTCAGATTACTGGTGCCAAAATAAAATCCTTGGTATTCTGTGATCTCTGATAATGTTTTGATAAATATTCTAATCAAAAAAAATCGTACAAATGCATGTGCCTCTCTAGAACTCCTCTGACTGAAGCTTACAGCTATTGCTGAACTGCTGAACAGCTGAAATCCTATTACAAAGAGTGGTGCACATTATGAAATAAGAAATAGAAAAACTTATTACTTGTGGTCCAGGTTCTTTACAACAAGCTGTGGCACCACGCGTGCCTTATACCATAAGAAAATAGACCGTGTAACTACGACCCAGTGTCCACAGCTGAACTGTTTGAGGAGCACTAGAGCAAATGTAGCGAACCAGGGAAAAATAAACACGGATATAATTCTTAGACTAGCAATAAGTACACATACAAACCACTCTGTGAACCATAATTTTCATTACTTTGGTTTTCAGTGCAAGATTCTTTGTGCAGAAGTTTAATTCTACTCACCTCAAACATGAGAAGATTTTTTAAAGGATATTTTGAACAGAAGATAATGTGTTGAGTTGGAGGAAACATTGGTTTATACTAGATATACGTAAATAGCTTTACATAACACAGTAATTATTGCTAACACTATTGTTATGTAAGCCCCTCTCGAGAAAAAAAGTGCAGTGGTACTCAATAATAGATAGTTAGTTTAGTTTTTAATTTTTTTCCTGTGAGATTGATTATGCTAAGATTGTTTGGTTATTCTGGTGGTGTTGCTCATACTAATGACAAAAGGTAACTGAAGGCACTTCTCTTTTGCACCAAAAAAGTCCAATATTCTTCTATATTCAGCAGCAAAGTGTCAGGATGTGTTTGCTTGCTGGCTTCTAAATCGGCAAGAAAAACTGGGCCATTGTAAATGAAGTTGTGATTGTAGGCCTACTCTGGAAAATTCAGTTTTAATAACTACAGGGTGCTGGCAAAAATCAGTAGCCTGCCTTCAGGAACTCACATTGAATGGAATTTCCAACACTAAAGAGAACTTTGGTTTGACAGCAAGAATATAGCTGCTCAAAAATAAATGATCATTATAGACCATTAGTGAAAATAACCTGATTTTATTTTACTAGCTGCCGTAAATATTTACTTTGACAACCCGCTTTATCGAAATATGAGGATACAGTTCTGTGTACGATAAGACTGAAGGTCAATGCTTGTTTAATAAACTCCAAATAAAGAATTATGTGATACATTGTACACATTTCATATCCAGTGATATATTAATGCATCCTTGCACTATGTATAATCAGCTCAAACGACTTCCTTTAAGGAGACAGAGATTGTTTCACTTGCATCATTTTTTTAACAATTTAAATGCACTATTGGTCAAATGCCAGCAATACAGCTAACATTTAAGGTGAATATTATATTATATCTATTGAATTTTGTAATGTTCAATGTCTTAAAGATAAACGAGAGATAAACAACTTTAGCTTCTATTGCAACATAGCTTTTAAATAATTACCTGTTGATACTACAGTGAAATCCAGTGCCAGAATTGTTAAAGTCTCATACTTGGAATGCTGATAGCGCTTCAGTGTTTGGTTCAAGCATAAGTTTCATCTTGACTACTCTGCTGTATTTTTCTGCTTGCCTATTTATCCTACATAATATTACTGAATGTAGATCATGTTACTAGCAAGTGCAAAATATTTAAACATATAAATATAAATGAATATATAAAAGCCACTGAATAAAATAGAATTATAATAGAAAGTTTAAAGTTGGATAGGAAAGAGGGCTTCTGATTTGCCCAGTTAACTATAGACAGGGATATAAGGCTAGACACTTTCTTTCACTGCATAGCTATACTCTAAATTTGCTTAGTATTATTAGAATTTCAGCTACTGTAAAGTAGATGCGAAGATACTAAAATGTCCACTCAGGCAGTCTACTCTAGGATTTCTGTTGGCTGATTCCAGATATAAAGATTAATGTCAGTATGGCTCCCAAAACAATATCTGAATTATGAAAACCTTGCAGGAACTATTTTATTCTACTTTGTCCCCAGATCCACGACTGTCCCTGCATTTGCCCCTCCTGATTTAAAGAATTCTATTCATTTTTCATTGTTGAAATCTTTTCTTTTCTTTTTTATTTTTTTCATAAAAAATTGTTTCAAAATTATTTATTATAAACATGACTGTAGGGAACAGGCAAAGAAATGTCCTTGATTTACTGTGAATACATTGAGCTTTAGTGCATAAGGCAAAACATGAACTCTTGGCAATTTTTATTGGCATATATTTTCTTCTTCTTTTAACAAAGTGAAGCCTATATTCTCTGTGTATTTGTATGAATCCAGTTACTCTCTGACATCAGTAATAAACTACTATCCTTCGGTCCACCTGGACTTGCAGAAAGACTACTGGGGAGAGAAGTAATTTAGAAAACTTTGAAATATTCAGGGTTATCACTTCACACTGTGGAGCATCCTTCCCTCTTTTAAAGAAATTTAGGTAAGTTTACGTTGCAGTCAAGAGGTGATTATACAGACACATCTGAGCTAGCTGTAAACTGGGCAGTTCAGATACTGACACTACGTAGTGGCATGGAGCGCAGCACATGCTGACCACCTAAGAGTCCTGGCTGTGTTTGCAGGCTGGATTATGGCCCATAATGCCATAATCTGTGTTGTGCTCAGGTCCCCAGAGGGCTAGTTTGGTTAAACTTGTAGAGACTCAATTTGAAATCCCTTGTGGCCAAGAAGGCCGATGGGATCCTGGGGTGCATGAGGCAGAGTGTTGCCAGCAGGTCGAGGGAGGTGATCCTGCCCCTCTACTCAGCTCTGGTGAGGCCTCACCTGGAGTACTGGGTCCAATTCTGGACCCCCCAGTACAAGAGAGACATGGCACTACCGGAGACAGTCCAGTGGAGGGCTACAAAGATGATGAGGGGACTGGAGCACCTCTCCTCTGAAGAAAGGCTGAGAAAGCTGGGCCTGTTTAGCCTGGAGAAGAGAAGACTGAGAGGGGATCTCATCCATGTGTACAAGTATCTGAAGGGAGGGTGTCGCGAGGATGAGGCCAGTCTCTTCTCCGTGGTGCCCAGCAACAGGACAAGAGGCAACGGGCACACACTGAAACACGGGCAGTTCTGGCTGAACCTGAGGAAAAACTCCTTTCCTGTGAGGGTGCCAGAGCACTGGCAGAGGTTGCCCAGAGAGGTAGTGGAGTCTCCTTCCCTGGAGATAGTCAAAACCCGTCTGGATGTGATCCTGGGCAATGTGCTCTAGAGGACCCTGCTTGAGCAGGGAGGTTGGACTAGATGATCTCCGGAGGTCCCTTCCAGCCTCAACCATGCTGTGATTCTGTTGAGTCTGTGAAATAATGACATTATTGCACTTCCTGAGTGATTGCTTGCTTGTTTATTTATACTGCAGTCAGGCTTGCTGTGGTCTAGTTTTTCATTTATCCACTTTCTTCTCAATTATGTGTTCTCCAAAGACAATCAGATTTTAAGGTGATGCCTTTTTCTTTAGAATTTAGGAAAGCTAAAGCCACAGGCATATATGGCTCAACTTGTTAAGTAAAGTTTGCAAAGCTGCAGTAATTCAATCACTTTGTAGTATGTTTCCATACCTGACTCTACACATTTAGTTTGCATTTGTAACTATCTACACATACCCAAATATATCTTTTTCTACTCCTTCAACATTTTTCTCGCATCATGCTCACAGGCAGCCTCAATTCCCAATTACCTATCTTTACATAATAAAGATAAAATAAAAATCTCATTTCCTTGAGAGCTTGATTCTGCAGCTGCAAAGTCAGTTGTCAAATCTCCCATGGAATTCAGAGGGTTCAGGACCAATATTTAGATGGAGTATCTGTTATAAACTTCTGATCTTGTTCATCTCCAGCTGGTAGTGCAGATCTCAGGTAGCTAACTACCATTATAACTCTGTGGTCAAGAAAACTATATCAGTTCATGCCACTTAAGGATTGGCCAGCTGTATTTGCCCTGTAGTATCAATCATATTGTATCAAGATTAAAAATCTAATTCTTAAATTCTTGTAATTTCTAAAGTTCTAGAAAGCAATAATAGAATATGAACCCATCTATGTGATGTCATTGGTAAAATATCCTGGTGATGTATCATTAATGAAAATTGTTTACAGTATTAGTTGAGGATGTTCATACTGACACTAAATAAGAAAAAAATGCAAATATTTAGAAGTGGTACCACTCTTTTGGTGTACCAGCCATGGGAAGCAGGGAGGAGGGCAGGAGCAGAACAACTGAAAGACACCAATAACATTAGAGTTTCTTCAGAGATCAGTAGAAGTCTACTTCGTCCTTCCACCTTTGAAGAAATGGTGAGACAGAGTGTATTTCTCTAAAGCTTAAAAAAAATGAACAAATGTAACTTTTTTTGTAAGAAGTCTGAATCACTTATAGCCAAACCGAGAGTTGTTCGTAGGATTACAATGGAACAAGTACAGTAGATGCTGAATACTTTTGTGATGCTGCATGAAGGAAGGGCCTCTTCAGAGTCTATTCACCTCTGCCTCTATAGCTATTCTCTGGCCTTGAGGTCTCTACAATTTATGTATACCTTTAGCTTTTTTTTTTTTTTTGTCTGTGGATCATTGACTGTTTACTATAGTGCTGATGCAGGCTGAAGAGATGCAGGGCCTGAGATGTTTTATCTCTTGTCAGAGCTCACTTCAATTAAATTAATGGATCCATTCAACTCCCTCTTTCCTCTTTCAGCTGCATCACTGCCGAATACATTAAAAAGATCTTAAGTCTCAAGATGGTACATCATGGCATTAGCCAGGGCACTCATTTCCCTCTGTCTTCTTTTTCTGTAAATCAAATAATTAATGAGATCTCTACCTCAATAGAGCACTTCATCAATATTTTGTAGCAATAGAAAAAAAGATGCACTTTTTGCTCTTGAAAGAGCTTTTATCTCCATCTGTGTAGGACTTGGTGGGTAAATGTAGTAATTCCAAAATGACAAAATATTGACTATTTTTTTTCAATTTGCTCTTAATTTCTGAGAAAATTTATTCAAAAGGCTTAGGTACTGACCAGTAGATAAGCAAAGTATCTTGCCTGCTTCTGTTCTAAAGAGGGGTGCTCTTTGAAGTTTAGGCCTGGAATGAAATTTAAGATGAAATTCAGTCCTTTGTGGCATTGCAAAGGATCATATAACTAAAAGTGTCACGATTTAATGTTAATTGTTTCGATTAATAAGAAGAATCATACACAAATAATGCTATCTATTTTCTTTCATGAACTATTATTTGCCTTTGCAGTGTTTACCCCTTCATAGCAGAAAGGAAGAAAAAACATTTAAAAGTATCTAATTTAAGAGTTTCATACTTAGAATACAATAGACAATATAATATAATATAGACGAGAAGTGCCGGGAATTTAATAACTCGTCTAGTGTTAAAGAGCAGGTTTACAACATACATAGGAGTTAGTTTATATTTCTTCAGTTCTAGTCTTAATCATATTGTTCTTTTCTTAAAATAATTTTAGTTCAAAGATATTAAACAGTCTTTATGATTCTGCTGTTGAACCGATGCTGATTGTTTAGTTGAATACCACGCCTCTTACTGAGAATCATGCACTGATTAGTAATTACTTTTTGCCTTAGGTTATGAAGAAGAAATATAGTAATTTTAATTTAATGATTTGGCTGCAAACTGCATGTGGGTGAATACTGAACATTTGACCACAATGAAAGGGGAAGACTCAAATACAGTCCAACTGAGTTGTTAAAATATAATAGCAATTTTTACTGAAATGAAAATTTCATTATATTGCAATTAGAACAATATCTTTTAATGAAAAATACAAACATGCAATACTGGCCTTCAGAAGAATTCCATTAACTGTCACAGCATTGCTGTGATAAAAATAGTCCATTCCTGCAGGATAGGTGTAATTGAAAACCCTAAAACTGTAAATGGACATAAATGCAAACAATGTCCCGTCTGCATGAGGTTCCCTGCAGGAGGAGAGATCCTACAGGCAAGAATCTATGAGCTATACAGCAATCGATCTTTACAGAGTGTTAGTAGCACCATGTTACCAGACGTTTGTTTTTCATTATATGATAACTTTGGCTGTATATGCTCTGAGGTATCCTTCCCAGGGGATGATATCTGGCCCCCAAGGCAAGCACACAGGGTGGCTTATATCCACTCTGCTCCGGGTTAGCCAACACTCTAGTTGACCAGATCATACTGAACAGCAGCTGACCTGGCTCTCCTACGCAGGTCTCCGTGTGTTGCCTCTGTAACTCGAAGACCTGCATGCGCATGAACAAGCATGCGTAGTTTTTCAGTTTAAACTGGCTGAAACAACATGGCAAGAAATGGCACAGACTGTTTACAATGGTGTATTTGCAACAAGCCACTGAAGTAATGCATTGCATATTTTGCAGTATGGCTTGAGGAAGATTTGGGGCATTTGAGGGCAGGAACTCTTAGGATAGCCTTGCAGAATTGTGAGAGTGGAACTGGCCAAACTTGATACAGTTTTGTATTTAATACTTATAATAAGCAATCCCAAGATCCAACTACTTCAACTCTCACTGGGAGTTCGCTTCAGAGAGATGAAAAGAGAACCCAGGGATGAAATAAGGTTTGTGAAGTCTGTCCAGCTGGGCACCAGCACAAAGGAATAAAGAGAGGAACTAATTCATATGATGGTGGAGACATACACTGAATATTTAAATGAAGCTTGCTCACTCAAGACAGCAATGTAAGTTTATTTTTTATTTCAGATCCTTTACTGTTCCCTGCTTAGAGCTCTACTTGCTCAACTTTTTCCCCCACATATACTTAATTCTGAAGCCGATACTGAAGTCAAATGATTTTAATCTATATGCAGGTAGAGATTTATGCTTTAAAAAGATGGGGTTTTTTTGCCTAGAAGCTTCTGCCTTTTATCTGTATCTCCAAAATACTTAACATCTTTACCTTTCGTATCCCACCTTTGCATTTTTTGAAAAAAACAAGTTTAAGAAGAGAACATTATAGGTCAAATGATATAGTACCATATTCGCTGACACCACTGATACTTGTACTTTATGCATGGTGCAGTGCCTCGTTGATGCTGCAGAGACAATTAATACTGTGAACAAGGCATAGTATCTAGTAGTGAGGAAAGAGTGAATTCCTGGCACAAATTTTTGACCCAGGTTGTTTTATCCTCGGAGGTAAAACTTACTGACATTGAGGTAAGGTCCTTCTGGCTGGTTCGGTTTTACAGAAATCTGGAGTAGTGTGACTTCACCTTTTCAAAAATCAACAAAATCAAAATCACCTATGGTTTTGGCCTTGCGGCCTGTGGAGATACTTTTGTAATGTTTGTAATGTTGCTCAGTTTTACTGGATGCTCTGTGCTATTTATCATCAGCTCCATGAATTACAGGGGTACTCAAAAGGCTTGATTTTCTTCTTTCTTTGAATAAGTTTGTAGCCGATGTCCTTGTGGTAAGAAGTCTGAAAAATGGAACCCAGGTACCTCCTTCCTAATGATTTAAAAATACAGACAGCACTTGAAAGAAACACAGAGTGCACTATATTTTAAAATATCTCAGTTTGGGGGCCAGGCTTATGATCTTTAGGGCATAACTCATAATTTTTGTGTGGTTGTATAAGCAATGGTTTTCTTCTTTACTCCTTTACATGCAAAAACGGTATTTTCATGGTCCTCTTGAAAAATAAACTTTTCAAGTTAAATATCTACTGAAGGAAGGAAGGACTTGTCTACAAATTCTTTGTTGCCGTGGAAACAGCAACAAATAGCAAAACTATATAAAAAAAGAATTTTTTTAGTCCAATACAAGACCTGTACTTGTAGAAGGGGCTTCTGCATTAATGTAACAAATCCTGTTTCCATTTACATCTCAGATTCTTGTTCAGAAAGCTGGCCAGAATTCGGTTCCTTGATTGAATTGGTGCCAATATGCTGAATATTCAAAGAGCCAAATAACTTTAATGGGAGTTCTGGTACTTGGCACCTTGGAAAAGCCTTCCAAGTCATCAATAGGAAGTAGACCGTTTAATGCTTTATAAAACATAACTTTTCCCTGTGTTTCAAAGCAGGTGAAGCCCAAACTTGCATTATCTTCATACTTCAAAATTTTCAAGATCTATGAATCCTGTAAAACACTTCCTAGCTCTTGTTTTCCACAGTGAATAAAAAACATCTTTTAAAAATTGTCAAGAATTTTTTAAATTAGTGAACTGTTGTCCGGTTGAAATACTAATAAATAACATCAATATTTTCTATATTGATAGATAATATTAATATTTTCTAAGCAAAATAACATCATATGAAGTAACAACAGATAAATTCATTATTTTCCCTGTTTAAAAAAAAGCCTTTGAAATAAATCTGTCAAGAGCATGCTAAACTATAGCATCCTTCTATCTGTATGTTTTCAAATGCCTAGATTTTTCCAGCTTTCGCAAAACCTAGCTGTTCTTCAAGCCATCGGGACCAGGGCTGTCACACAGGAGGTCATCGATCAGTGACTTTAAACACTAAGCATGACTAATGAACTCATTGTTTGTGGGGACGGCTTTAGTATCTTTAACTGGAACAGTAAATCCCAGACTGTGAGGCTTGGGCTAAACCACAATTTAAGTGCAAGTTCCTGAAACAGATTGAGCCCAGTGTGGCCTTTCTGAAAACTTTTACTATACCGCTGTGTGTTTCCTGAGGCTATTTGGCTTGGAGCGGTGTGTGGCAGTGCTGGCAGCTTGGAATGCTGCCCAGTGTTGTTATTCCTAGCCTGTGCAAATGGGTGATTCACCATGTACTTGCTTTCTTTGGCAGCCATTTCAAGAAGTGCCACTTGTCTTTAGCCAGACACTTGCATGTGTGCTGCTAAAGACTTTCGTGTTGCTTTTGTACATTATACAATTTCTTAGTCTTGCTAATGCTAGTAAATAAAAGTAGGGAGGGGCAAATATTGAAATAATGACTTGAATTGAGAAACAAGCCTTGTTTTGCCTCCTTCTTTGGGCCAATGGTCCAGGCTATTCATTTTCACATATTCATCCTTTGCCTTACTTCCCAGTGTAAGCAGCCTGCATTCCAATAAATCATTTGTTCATTAAAATATCCCGACTACTAGTTTATTTAATGAAAATCTTAGCATTGTACCATATAAATAATGCCACGTCTATAAGATTTAGTTCATGTGTAAAGACAAGGAAAATATACTCTACTATTGATTTCTTAGTATCTTTCTCCTGCATCTAATGACTGGCTAACTGCCTAAAACAGACTAATATTCTATAAACATTGTAATGATGATTTTGGAGGGTTGATTTGTTATTCTTGGATGACTTCTGTCATCTAAGAACACTGACACAGACTCCCAAGCAGAGAGATTCTCTAAGAACTGATTGCTCAATAAACTATGTCTTCTTTCTGGTGCTTTCTACTTTTCCATTTATTCCTAAAAAAAAACATTTAAACATAATTCCTCTTCCGAGTTCCTTAACACTACTAAACTGACATCAGGAAATCCATCAGCCACCTGCAGATATGTAGCATATTTATTGTACACTGAGGTCTCTTATTCCTTTGTATTAATTTGATACTGTTTCTGGAAGGAGTTAAAAAGCTCACAAAAGGAATTGGAGGTGGAATTCATTTTGCTTATTTATTTTTCTGGATGGTCTAAAGGCAGTTAAAGCTTTTTGAACTTGAAGCAACAAATGAAAGACGTTTTTGCCTCAGAGTAGAGCTCTGTGTCAAGGAGGAGAGAAATATGACTGGTGAATCAGCTTATTGAATTATTGTGTAAGGTGCTGAGTTTCTTCTGGGATCCAATCACAAGTGTAATAGGAATCACAAAGAGGGATTCGAAACCAGGTAAGTCCCTAAGGTGTAACCTCCAATTACTATGCTTTGTGATCTTGTACTCAGCATAATTTGCTTATTTATTTCTATAGTTTTTCTTCAAACTTGTTTTTAAAGACCAGAGAGAAAGTTTATACAGTATACAACTTTATGAATGTATCTATATATATATGCATGTGTATATACATATGTATTTTTGTGTCTGTGCATGTGTGTTAGTTGTATTTTCATACTTTATTAAGCTTTTTCGTACTCTATTAAGCTTTGTAAAAATATGGATTACCTTATCATTTGGCATGTATTTTATACATAATGTCTATGACTATGTATAATCTCTCTCATACACACAAATTACACAAACCATGAATAAGTTATATATGCACACACACAAAATTACCCATGTTTTACTATGTAGGTAGTGTAAGATAACGTATAGCCTTTCAGTTGGTGCGAATACTCGTACCAATTAGTGCTGGAGAGTGCTAATTGGAGAGCTGGGCAGAGACAAACCTCCTGAAGTTCAATGAAGGCAAGTGCAGGGTCCTGCACCTGGGGAGGAATAATCCCATGCAGCAGTACAGGCTGGGGGTTGACCTGCTGGAAAGTAGCTCTGCAGAGAAGGACCTGGGAGTCTAGGTGGACGACAAGTTAAGCATGAGCCAGCAATGTGCCCTTGTGGCCAAGAAGGCCGATGGGATCCTGGGGTGCATGAGGCAGAGTGTTGCCAGCAGGTCGAGGGAGGTGATCCTGCCCCTCTACTCAGCTCTGGTGAGGCCTCACCTGGAGTCCTGCGTCCAATTCTGGACCCCCCAGTACAAGAGAGACATGGCACTACCGGAGACAGTCCAGTGGAGGGCTACAAAGATGATGAGGGGACTGGAGCACCTCTCCTCTGAAGAAAGGCTGAGAAAGCTGGGCCTGTTTAGCCTGGAGAAGAGAAGACTGAGAGGGGATCTCATCCATGTGTACAAGTATCTGAAGGGAGGGTGTCGCGAGGATGGGGCCAGTCTCTTCTCCGTGGTGCCCAGCAACAGGACAAGAGGCAACGGGCACACACTGAAACACGGGCAGTTCTGGCTGAACCTGAGGAAAAACTCCTTTCCTGTGAGGGTGCCAGAGCACTGGCAGAGGTTGCCCAGAGAGGTAGTGGAGTCTCCTTCCCTGGAGATAGTCAAAACCCGTCTGGATGTGATCCTGGGCAATGTGCTCTAGAGGACCCTGCTTGAGCAGGGAGGTTGGACTAGATGATCTCCGGAGGTCCCTTCCAGCCTCAACCATGCTGTGATTCTGTGAGTCTGTGATTCTGTGAGTCTGTGTTAGTGACTTAAAACAACTGATTATCTGGCCAGGTTTCTGCAGTGAATAGCTTTTACTTACTAGATAAAATACTAACAAGGATTGTGCTGTCATTCTGGAGATGGCAGTCTGGTTGGAATCCTAAACTTAGGTGCAATTCCAGTGGCACTGCTGCAAAGTGCCCTACATTTCTGAAAGGGACTGGTAGATATGGCACTAGCCCTCCAGGTTACCTATATGATCAGCTGGGCAACATAAGGATTACACAACTAGTTGTCTACTGAGATGTTCCTGCTGTCCCCATTGCTAGTTTCTTGCCGTCTATCGTTTCTTGAGCTCTTCAAGAAAACTGGGCAATTACTCAGCTGGTGTTTAGACTTCAGTTTTGGATCTGAATGATTAAAATTTACCTAAATCCTAAATCTCTCCTTGAATCCGGTGTTGATCTGATCTGGCTATTAGTTGAAGCACAGCTATCTTTTCAGTAGCGCATACCACTTTTTGTTTCTTACTATCATTAGTCTCAGTACATGAACTGCAATAAGTAGTATGTGTGTAACATAGGGTTAACTGACTGTTCTTGTCCAATATAATTTTGCACCATGATTTTGCCACCATCCAATAACTTCCCTCACCTCCAAGTCCAAATAGCCATAGTTTTCCTCACACTCTTTTCAGCTCCCTTTGCAGTCTCTATCATTAGTGCAAAAGCAACTTATTTGGATATTGTAGAAAATAAAATACGCATTCTGTGACATGGTTAAAGCACAGCTTCACCTTGCACTGTAGGGTGGGAGCTCTGTTTTGTTTCCTATAAGAGCAAAAGTATGGGTAGGTGCATGTAAAAGTGGCTATAGAGACAAAAGGCTTGATCAAGCCTCACAGTTGCAGCTCCTTCTACAGTACAGGGTCTAATGTCATCATGTGCTATAGAGTCACAGTGGTGATTGACCTAATGTGAACACATATCTTTTTAGGACAAGCAGATCCTTTTTCATTCCTATTACAAAGAATTTGCACTCAGGGTTCTGCTGCTTCACCTCAATACAAATAATAGATAATAAGAACCTAGACAGCTTGAACTGTGCTTTAACCATGAGGGGTCATATGGGTTGTAACGAGATCTCTTGTGATAGCTCTGTTTGTGGTATAGAAAGGATTAGGATAAGAAAATGCAATGGATCCGGAGTGAGACACATACAGCTGCACATATCTGGCACACAGGTGTTTGTGTTTTCATTTGACTGCTTGCCAATATCAAAGCTAGATTTATTAGAGGATCCACAGAGTTGTTTCAGAAAAAAATGACTTATCCTCTGGCACTAATAATAATAATAATCCTTTCTCCCATATCAGGCTCTGTGTTTGGGCTAGAGCCACTACTCCTTCTTTCCTGCAGACTGAGACAGTATCAAGTTATCCACCCTTTCAGCAACTCAGTGGTAGAGGTATTGAATTAGAATGAGGTGGGTACAGGTGGTAGCAGCTGCTAAAATATAGGGTGTTTTAATATTGTTCTGGATCTACTCTATCTCTTTGTTTGTGTGTTTTGTTCAAATAGTTTCCTGATGATAAAGTTTCATAGAATTGCAGAAGGATAGCTTCTGGGTTCTTTTGTTCCCAGTAAGGGCTAGGTAGTCTTCCAAGGTCAGTAATTTTTAACATCATTGGCAATGCCTGTTGGTGTCTTTAAAAAATCAAAACACCTAGCATTCTGGAAAAAAAAAAAAAGAAGTAATATTTAAAAATGAATCAGGTCCTTTCAAAGAGAAAGGTTTAAAAAAAATCAAGCATGATGCAAAGTGAACTCTATTGTGCATGAAATACAAGCAAAATAAAAAAGGCTGGAAGGAGGCCATTCAGATTCTGATAATCCTGCTGAGGCAAGTGCTTTTAAAAAGAACTGTAGGAAAATCAGGTGATATATAAACATACATCACCAGTAGGGACAGGTTGCTCAGGGAATTACCTAAAGAACTTACTGGATTGGTAGCAATCACCTAGAAATCACAAGAAGTACAAAAATCAATAGTAAAAGCTCGGCTCTGTTCCTGTCTCTTTTGTTCTGAATTGTATGCATACTTAGAACAGTCCAATCTAAGTGGCCTGACACTGGCTCTGGGACTGAACGACTAGATAAAAGAAGTAACTAAATATCTGGGGAACGGGAATTTAAACATACTAACAAATTATCCCCATACAGTATGGAAGAAACTAAAGTTACTAACTCTGGGGGTTTAGTACTAAAGTCTCAACTTTGGATTTACAGCCACAGTTTGGCATCTTAGAGTCAAACATTATGGCAGCATTCTTAGAGATGCCTAACTCCTTCCCATGATGTGTGTGTTACTGATGTGCCAGATATAAAGACTAGCACTTTTAAACCCTATAAGCTTACTGATGATACTTCTCAGTCAAGGAATGTAAATAGTGTAGTCCTAACTAGCTGCACGAGAAGACAGAGCCATAGTAGATAAGCTGTAAGCAAAAACTCTTTGCCCGTCTCATCTCGTCTCATCTCTTCTCATCTCATCTGGTCTGGTCTCGTCTCGTCTCCCCTCCCATCCCTTCCCCTTCTCTCCTCTCCTTTTTTTCCTTTTTTTTTCTTTTTTTCCTTCTGTGGCATGTTAATGACGATCATTAAGCAAAGACATCTTCCTTTCCCATCTTTGGAGTTACATCTGTCATGTTAAAGGATAACGAGAATGTTCAGCACATATGGGGGATAATTTCTTGAGGTACTCTGAACACTTGTTGTTTAACCTAGTTAGGTTAAACTGTTAGGTTGTTTAACCTAAATACCTACAGCTTTTTAAATTTACACCTATGATTATCTTGCAAAGAAAGACAGCACATCTGTAATTATGTAATAATTATATATAATCTAACTGTAGCCGACAGGGAGAAGAGACAAGATTCATTCTTTCTCAGGAAAGTACTATATTATATGGAAACTATTAGGAACTGAAACAGTTAAACCTGCTTTTCATAAAGTAATGTATTCCAGCACTATTAAGAGTCATTTTGTTGTTACACATATTCTAGGCCCAAAGAATGAAAAGCCTGACAGTCATAGTTATGTGAGACCTGATGCTGGATCCTGTTACAAAATTCCTTTTAGAGGCCTAGAAAACCTGGAAGAAAATGAACATCTTATGCTGTTGCATCTTAATGGGTAGAAAGGGAATACACTTTGTGTAAAACATATGTGTATATGGCAAAGTATAAGGGATTGCCATATAAAAAGCCTCCTAAGGAGGGAAAGTATAAGAGATTAAATCCAGTGGTAAATGACAACAGAAACTTTATATTTTCTAAGTAGACCATGTATTCAGATTGCCTGGTGTGAAACAGCATCCTAAACAGGCCTGCTTTCTCATGCTAAGTAACTAATCTCAGTTCCATGGTGACAGGTGCAAACCTTATGGCTTTCACTGCCAGTTCGATCTGAAATGACGAGAGTATTCCTTCATTTGTCATTAAGCAGTGAATATTTTGAATCTCAGCTGCATTTTACTTCCTCGTCAGTTTTTATTCATTAAATTTATTAGCTGAATGAAAACAAATGGGCAGATAACTTTGGTATCTAATTGGTGCTTGCTTCTAAAAATTGGCATTAGAAATATTTGTAAAGGCTATTGCCTAGAATCCTATAGTAAAAACTTTCATCAACAGTGGGAGGTCTGAAAAGTGGATGAATTACATTCACCTTTTTCCATTAGTAGCTATAAAAATGATATACTGTATTTTTCTGTGTATATGACACTCTTTTTGTACCCTCAAAAAAAGGAAGGAGGGAGCTTTTAAGCTTAAGATTTTTCTTATACTTCATAACTTAGCTGCCACTGCCTTTGCTGCTGTTCCTATAATTATTCTCTGATGTTGTCACCATGCCTCTGAAGATGGAAGGAACATCAGGGCAACAGAAGAAGGGGGAGAGGACAGCAACAACAGGCAAGTGATTCCTGTGACTCACTTTAGAGGAATGGTAATAGAAGGATATCCCTTGCATTCAGGGCTCTGATGTTTGTGAGCTTTAAAATTTAAACTTTCATTTCAGCATGACAGTTTTGCCTTCTCTCTCCCTTTTCCTTCCTAGAACTAGAAGACAAATGTTTACTGTTCATTGCTGCCTACTTCTTGCTAACAAATAATTGTTTTACCTGTAGGTACAATACGGGATTTTAGTGAAAAAGCTCTAAAGGTGTACCACTGAGCCTAATTTTAAGGTGTCCTGTCATGCAGGAGAATTCAAAGCTCTGCACTAGGTGCCTGACCTCCACATGTAGTTCAGGGGAGGGTTGTAGAACCGAGAACTAACAACAAAGTCCTGCACAAGAACCTGCTAGATTGGGGGTGATGTAACTAACTTTAAAACTCCTTATATTTGGCATTCCTATCCATGAACTCCATCATAGAAATAGAAAATTTTGCCAGGTAATCTTGCCGCAGCAAGGTGGAAGCGCTTATCCTGTTTTGTGTATTTTTCTTTCTCCAGTCCCATAACACTGAAATCACTACAGCATTTCACACTCTTCACCTGGGAAAAAGGCAACCCAAGTTCCTTCTCTCCCTGGCAGAAAATCTTATCACCCACCTTGCGACCTCATTTCAGACCCTATCTGACTCTTCTTCAGAATTTTCCACTGAACACTCATTACTTTCTGCGAAGTATCTAGAAGTTAACTGGGAATAGAAAAACATTTGGAGAGATAAAATCTATAATTCAAAAGCCTGTTGTCATCCTTGCTTCAGTGCATATTTGATGTTTTATACTAAGTGAAGCAACTTCAGCTGAAACTGCTGAGAAGGTCTTTCTCTAAGTGTTTCTAGGTATGTTCAGTAATTAAACTAGTAACGTCAGTGCAAGCTCAGTAGAAAGGTCTGATGGAGAGAGGGTGGCTTTAACACCCCCATTGGGCCAAGGGTGATCAAAGTGAAAAAGGGTCTACAGAACTCCTTCAGGGATCCATCAGATACTTCTCAGGAGAGGACCTTGGGCTCAGCCCAAGTTCCTCTCCCTCTCTTCCCTGCTGAGCTCCTGTGCTATGCAGGCAGCAGCTAAGAAATAGCAATCTCTTCTTGGTGGCAGCTCATTCTTTCCCTTTATAAAGTTGTCTATGGATTCACTGCTTATCTAAGTAACAAGCTAATAATCTTACCTTGAGCAAAGTCTAGTGTAAGCAAGTGATGCATAGGTTTCCTAAAAACACAGCATCTCAGCTCTTCTTCCAGCTAGTCCTTGCTAGTCTGGGACATAAAGTGTTGAAAATCAGATTCAGAGGTTCTGCTATCTGTGTTTCACATAAGCATGAAAACTTCTGTGTTTACCAGACCAAGCCTAAATGAACAAGATAATAAAGTAGGACAGGATGTATTTTAGAACACATACACATACATGCATCCCACCTAGCCCTTTTGAATTCTCTCATCATGGATCTATGCTATTACTCGAATCAAGGCTTCCATATGGCAGTGTTTGTTAAGCTAATAAAGAATCTATTTTTCTACAAACATCAAAGGTAGTCAGATTTTTCTTCTGGACACCTCAGTTCAGAACTGGCAGGCCCTCTTCTAATTGAAAAATCATTTTTCAAATGAAATTCCCAACTTACAGATTCTTTGATCTGCCTTTGAATTCATGGTCCCTTGCCCTATGCGTATCTGTGATTGTCACATCTAAAGATGAAGCAATTCGTAAAAATTTAAATATACATTCAATGCAACTATTCTATTAGATATTATTTCTATTCTATAAAATGGAAATTAAAGCAACGGAGAGGTTGTCAGTCCCAGGTTTAATTCTCCAATCGGATTTCTGGGTTTTCTCTCCAGTGCTTGATTTTGAACTCATCAGGAATTTGCTTTTCCATAATAAGAATAAAACATGTTGTTAAAGAATAAAAACAATTGGAAATTTATTATTTTTATGGCATGAATACATAAAGACACTCTAATATTTAATTTAGAATGAAATCTACTGTCAGTGAAGTTAGATGAAATTCAATAACCCTTCCAACAGACTTCAATGGAAAAATCAGGAGATAAAAAGTACATCACTTTTGTGACTTTTCCAATGGGTTAGTATTTTTTACCCTCATTGCTTTCCTTCTATGTTGCATTTTTGGTTTCAGCTTCAGCTACTGGTTCTTACTGTATTTTATACCAGCTAGGTTAAGAAATTTTAAATTTCTGGTTTACCCCCTGTAATCAAGTTACTATTCAATGTTCTTGTTGATAAGCTAAACAGACCAAACTTTTAAAGTCCTTGTCTTCTACAGAACTATCTCTCATAATGTCTCTAATATTTCAAGATCTTTCAAAAATATGACATCAGCCTAGACAGAGTATTCGAATAGAGTCTCATTAATGTCATGTACAGAGGTAACATCCCCTTCCTTCTCCTTTTCACAGCCATTCCCGTATAGGTATCTAACTATTAAGTCTTAACATAGTCAGATTCAGGTCCCACATTGAGTCCACAATAAAATCTAGACTTTTTTACACAGCCATAGTTTTTCAGAATGTAAGTGTATCTTCTCCAGATGCAGCCTGTATTCATTATTCATTGGCATGTTATTTTATATTTGGTTGTATTAAAACGCATTCTGCTGAGTTGCCCCAGTTTACCTAGATGACTCATTATGGCTGCCTATCCTCATCAATATTAAATGTTTATCATTTTCCTGTCATCTGTAAATGTTATCAGCAGCGGTTTTACATTTACTTTCAGATCATTGGTTTAAATGTTGAGTAGCACTGGGTCTTTGTGAAATCCCAGTGCAAAAATCCTCATTTGACAGTGATTCTCCACTGACAATTATTCTTTGAAAACCATCTATTAACCAACATTTAACCTATTTAATATGTGTTTTATTAATATCATATAGCGATAGTTTTTCAGACAGAATGTCGTGTAATATTAACACAAACACTGTTAAAAGTCTAGGCCTGTTATATCTCTGTGGTTATCCTTATCAACCAAACTGAAATCTTGTGAAAGAATTGTGTATCATATTTGTTTGGCAGGTCTTATTTAAAGAAAAAAAACACTCTCATGTTAACGAGCATTAATTGTATGACAGTTCTTCAATTCTTCATTGATTGAATCCCTCTTCAACTTTTCATGTCACTAAATCTAACATACTGATACCCTGTCAGCTCTGAGATATCACTACAGAGAGGTTCACTGAAATGTATTAGCCCCCTATCAAGTAATGAACACAGCAAAATTTAGACCTCTAGTCATAGGAATAACCTAGCAGTATTTTCTGAAAAATAGGCATTAGAATAATTTTACTTTCTCTAAGTACATATATCCTCTACTAGTTTCTAAAGCATACCTCATCTCTTCAACCTAGAGTAAGATGATGTGCCAAATGGAATTTCAAGTCGTGACAAATCCAGTGACTGGTCCAAGAACATTACTTCCTCTTGCTTGAGATGTTTCTTAAATAAGATTCACTAGGATGTTAAGAAAAGAGCAAATCTCAAATCTGAATGTGTTCATGATAAATATGTAGTCTGTTGTATTATTGTGATTCAAAGTTAATTCTTAAGAATTCCTCCTTTTCTGATAGTAGGAACAGAAACAGTTACAATAAATGAAAATGGAAACAAAATTTTCACCTGTTATGACATGTTGTCTTAGATGAAATGTGCTAAACAGCAGTTTGCAGTTTGGATACAGCTCCCATAACACTTAATCTTGCCCTTGGTGTATGCGGCTGCTACCGCAGTCCTTTTGTACTTGCCCCAAACACTTCCCACAGACCTTCACATTCCTTTCAGAGGATCGGAAAAAGAGAAAGAAATGGATAAACAGTCTCCAGAGATAATTTCTATTGAGACCCTGTAGTGAAAGGAGCTGCATTAATGAGTGCAAGGCACCACTGAAGGGATGAAGAGGAGGTTAAGGCTGGATTTGCCTCCAGAAATAAGTCCTGTGTATACACACAGAGCTCGGCAGGATGTAGGAAGAGAGGGGAGCAAGAGAAGTAGCAATAAGGATGAAAATAATTTCCCCAAGAGAAGGACAAAAATATAGTGGATTTTCTCTTGTAAGAAGGGAGTGGGAAATTGAGGGAATGGTAAAGTTGTACTATGCAACTTCTGGATCCCGTGTCAAAAACATAAAGGAAATAAGAAGCTCCCCTGATGGTGGATGCTCTTCTTACACATCTCTGAGGTTACCTGGACAATTTTCAAGCATTTCAGTCTTTCCCCTCAGCATGAACTAAAAACCAAAACATTATAGTAAATGAGACTGAAAATATCATTCATTTTGTGCATGAGGAAAAACTCCAGTCACAGATCAAAAAGTAGAGCCTTCCTACCTGCCACAATACGAATGCTGGGAATTACTAGCTGAAAGGTTCTGTAAATATCTGTATTACTATTCATCCTGTTACTTTTCTTTATCTTGCTTATTGCATTTTTCTTGAGCAAGTTTCCACTAGTCTGCCTCTGCACAAATCTTTCTCTGACTGTAATAGTAAATAAAGCTGCTGTAAAATAAGTTTTCACTGGATATAATCCATAGATGCAGAATATTAGAGCTGAAGTCTTTCTGCAGCAAATTTCGAGAGAACAAGTGCAATTGGCCAATGGCACAATTTTGCCAATCTCCAGAATGTAATCAGGTCTTTAGTTTCCAAAGCTAAAACTAACAATTAAAAAAGCCAAATCAGAAGTGAAATCTGAAATTTGCAGGGATTTTTTTCTATTTTCGTGGCTTTGGCCTAATATTGCACTTGTAATACTGAAAGTCTATGTAGAGAGACAGCTTGAAGTCAGTCCATAGCTCAATCAGATAAATGAACTGAAATCAAGCCTTGGGAATCTTCATTCTGGAGCTGGAGTTAGAACCAGTGCAGCTACATCCACACGCAGCAGTCCATTTCACGGGTGTGATTTATGCTGTGAAGACCAATAGCTGTCCATTTCTTAGCTCAAAAATATGGTGCAATGAAAACATGTCCCTAAGTCTCTTTCAGAGATCCAGCCTCATACAGCCTGTTTCCCTCACTGAGTGGACAGGAATGTCTAGACTGCTGACTCTCCCAACATACTGTCCAATTTAAATGCTTCACAATATAAATTAATATGCTTAGCATCAGATATAGATATTAGGTGGGAAAAAGTGTTCCCATGCTGCAAAAATAAACAAGATTTCTAAAAGAATCAGGACATGACCAGACCTTTCAAAATATTTTGTACAAAGGCAAGGAGATAGATCGAACAAGTGTCCAAGTGTCAAGGTACTACACATAAAATCTATGTCTCCTATCAAGATCAGGTAAAACAGTATCTGAAGAATAATTCCTTTAAATAAATTATTTTTATTCCTTATGTTTTTGATATGATAGAACTTTTGGGGAAATTATCTGCTCATTCCATGAAAATTGCTTAAATTATGGACACTCAATTTCATCATGAATCTAAAAAAATGCAATCTCAACTTTTTTTTTCATGAAGTAACCAGATGAAATCAATTAAGATCAGGTCGTAATATATCCAGCAATTTCAAAATACTATTTTTTCAGTCCTAAAGTTTAGAGTGACTTCTTTTGCTTCTCCTCTAAAATTTCCTATGATTGCTTAACAGAACACTATTTTGAAGCAGACCAAGAAGCCTTATTTGCTTTGGAAATGTGAAAGCCATTCCAAAATTGTTTTAAGTGAATAGTCAATAAAATAGACTCATCACCATGAACTATTTCAGTTTGATGAATTAACATTTTCACAAGAAATGTGGAAACTGTCAAATGATTTCCAGCCCACTCTATTGAATATGTGATTGTTATCTATTATTGGTAAATGAAAGAACTTCAGAAAAGTGCTATGATTCATTCCAGTGTTTGAAAGAGTAAGACATTTTTATATCACTGAGAATGTGAAACTATTTAAGAATTCATTTTCCACTGAGGAGAGGAAAAGACTATGATGCGTGTGAGAAAAGACCAAATTTCTTTTGAGAGTTTACGTTAAAGGCCTTCAAATATATATTTCATTGCAAGGACTTTTTAAGACTCACTGTGAATTTAATAATAATGAGGAGTAGTATAAAAATAAGTCTGGAAAAAACCTCCAAAACCTGACAATAGAAAGAAATCATAGTACAAGAAAATAGATGCAAATTAAAACTACATTATTTGAAAAGAACTTCTGTCTTAAGAGGCCTAATCTTCTTACATGTCTAAATAACTAAACACCAGGTGCTTTCCAGGGCTTTAATGATGCATTTCACGTAAGTTCACAAAGCAATTGAAACTTCTATAGAGTATAATAGAAAAAAAAAAAGATGGTTCATACAAAAAAAAGATCCGTATAGCCCTGCTTAATGTTTGTATCGTCAGTTAAATTAAATGTGATAGGATTAGTAAGTTTGGAGATCTTCAGTTTTAGTGAGGTTGCCTTGAAATAGTTTCTGTCTTTAGGATCTCTTTGGCTCTGTTATCTAAGGAAGCTGATTCCATGTTGATCCAGCTCGCTCTTTTAACAATAGTTTTGATATTGGCATTGTTCAATCTATGATTCTGTTTATATATATATATGTGTGTGTGTGTGTGTGTGTGTGTATATATATGTATGTATATGTATATATGTATATGTATATGTATATGTATATGTATGTATAAAAAAACCTTCCTACAGGAGAAGAAACACTTCTGTTTCATGGTCCGCTTCTTATCCTCTCACTTCAGGAAACAAATGCCAATTAGGACCTGGGAACACCATGATCTTAACACAGGGATAGCGGGAGGAGTAAATGACCTGTTTGGGGAATCATGTGTTAGATTAAAGATCATGCTCTTCTGAAGGGCTTTGAGTTGGGAAGTGCCTTACTCACACACAAAGTGTGGGTAGAAAGACACTAAGTGGAACATATTTTTTTAGCAGAAGGGAATTAGACAATAACAAAAAAAATGGATAATGTTTATGATCGTGGAAATTTTTTTGAAATGACAAGCCAGTTCTTATTGGCTGTGATAAAACAAATCATAACCCATACTAACTGATATCACAGCCAAAGCATTCTAGGCACTTAATTTTATTATTGGAAGCATATTTAAATTATTGCAAGTATTAATCACAGGTCAAGATCAATTTATTTTTTATTATTATTATTATGTCAGTGGTGTCATTGTGCTAGGCCTGGAGGAGAGGTGGGGGCATTTAGTTGTCCTTCCCTGTCTCCAGCCCCTTCCCCATGCTCTGCTGCCATGCTGACAGCTCACGTGTCCCATCGCAGCAGGTCTCTGTCTGTCTGCTCTAGTAAACTAAACAAGGCTTGGTCATGGGCTCAGCCCAGACCCACACAAGTTAACTGTCAGCAAACCCTCTAGCGGGGTTCTAGTTGCTCAGCTGCTGCTCTAGTCATACCTGAGCCTTTAATGACACAAACCAACTAATTCTCAATAGGCATCATGGGCAAAGCCTCCAAAAACAGGCGTTGACTCCACCATTTACTAGTATAACTATAATCTCCTGTTCCCTACTTCCAAGAGTTAATACAAAGATCCAGAGAGATGCAGTGGACCTATGCAGTTGCCCCCCCCCCGATGTGTCCCTCCCAGCACCGCAGTCTCACCCTCTCTGCCAGCTGACATACCCAACCTGATGTAGGGCTGAGTGTACCTGTGTGCCTGGCCTCCTTCTGGCACCGCATGGTGCAGCCACAGCTATGCCACTGTCCAGTTGCCTTCTCTGAGAGGCAAGCACTGAACTGAAGTGAAGCACAGCACAAACGCAGAGTTCAGAAACAGTCTGATTCAGCTTTAAAATTTTCAGAAATTCATGAAGAGAAAAGCACATCACAGTTTGCTCAGGTGGATCCTTAATGTCTTCAACAGAGCCCACAGAAGTGAAGCCAATTGCAGTGATGATGACAAGACAGACACAAAAATCGGAAAAAGACAACCTCCAAAAGCACCAAAGACCCAAACAGAAGGCACAGACACTGACTCATTTGCCCAAGGTCACACAGAAAATATAGGGCAGAAAATTCCGCGAATAGAACCTAGGTTCTGGGAATTAGTTCCTGTAATCATCATAAACCATCCCTTCTCTGCATAATCCCCAATTGTATAAGACTAAATCTGAAATATTTGAAAAATATATGAAGTATTCTTAAAAGGAATATGTCAATCACCAGTGTATGTATGCTGCACTACATAATCTTAACAATAGGAATACAGTAAACCACAAGCAAACGTATTAAAATCGTTCACTCTTCAAGTTGCCCAAGTGCATTAGAAAATTGAACCAAATTCACTCCTGCTGCAAGTACATTTGAAACACAACACAATTTTCTCTTTGTAGGTGTCTAAACCCTCCACCTTCTCTCTAGCAAGTACATTAAAAAAGATGAAATACCACACACGCTTCTTTCCGTTAAATGGCCCATTAATTCCCCAAGAAAAAATACACTATATAACTTTTTATTTCAAAGATGTTTTTTTCCTTCTTCAATGAAAGTCAAATACTACATCATTTTCTGAATGGCACCATGTGAAAGACCATGTGAAATGACCTATGATTCTATAACCATTTATTTCGTAGCAGTGAAGCTAAAATTAGGTGGTTTTAAATACTTTACAATAAAACTTCAATACTAAAGTTTTTTCTCAAATATAATAGCATTTAATTTATATCTTCCTAATGTGTTTGCAATCCATTTAAGAAGAAAGTCTGAAATTTATGGGCATATATCTAATAACCAGATTAAACTCTGAGTATGGCAGAACTGTCATATATAATAGCTATAAAATTACAGTTATATGACAAATGCATCATATGTAATAACCGTGGCCAAGGCTCAACTGTGGGATCTTGAAGTAGATCTGAGTAGAAGATCTTCCTGAGCAGATCTTGCTCACTTTCCAGACCCCAGCTGTGAGTGTTTCCAGAAGAAGAGCTCCAGTCAAAATCCAGCCAGGTTACTGGCCTGGAGAACCCACGGACCAGAGCTCCCAGATGGACTACAGCTCACAGTACTGCATAGCTGAGCCATATGCTAGGAATCTTCAGTCCTTTTGCACATATATATTAATATTCAGGGAATATGACTAGGTGTGTGCCTTTAACAAGGCCTAGAATAGGTTGTGTTACTGACTACCTTATCGTTGTTATTTGGTTAGTAAAATAAACTAAATGGTAGCTGGAGGAATAAAAGCTGTTATTCTTGGAAGTCTGAGCATCTTCCCAGCTCTTTGGAAATTTAAAGTGGTTCTCTCGAACTGCATCCAAACTGTACAGGGGCACTCCTCATATGCTTCTCCTTGCAGTTATGTGATACTAGTACCACAGACTAAGGGTTAGAGGCAGCACCCCAGAGGACCTCTGACTCAGAGGCTCTGGCCTCCTTCCATCCCATCAGCCTTCACCTCCTTTCATCAGCAACAGAGGAGAGAGCTCCTTGACTCATCCTCTGAATACGTTGTAGCTGAAAGTGTACCTGCTCTTGAGACCAGTTTATTATTTAATACCTTATATTAATATAAGAAATGTAGCCCATGTAGCCCCAGCTTCAATCTGTGTCCAACTAAACATATTCCACAGAATCATGTTGCCATTTATCTCCCCTCAGACACGATAACTTGTCATCCTGACTACATGGTGCACCGGTTCCAGCTGAGTCTAAAAGGTCCTCTCTGCCTAAACTCCAGCTCACCGTGATGACTACAGCATTTTCGTGGTAGATATCAGTTTGAATATATTTAGAAATATTCAGTAAATTCAGGGGTAATCAGGGAATTAAGCCCCCACTTAATTCCACTCCTGGGTGCATACTCTGTCTACTGTACCATGAAACAAAAGGGTGGGCTCTCTTTCTTTGACCTTGTGTCAAAGAGAGCCCTGTGGAGCTAGGTGCTTGCCTTTGGGCAGGGCATTGCTCTGCTCAAGGATTGGCCACCCCAGTGTCCTGAGCATGTGAGGATCCAAGTATCTCCCCTGCAGAGAATCTGAGAAGCTCCTCGTGACACTGCGGGCTCCCTCTAATGCATCTCAGGCTCTGACCCCAAGCACCCTGCTTATAAATTGTGAATGACCCCTGTAGTGCCAGATAGTTACACCAAAGGTGGTGTTATCCCCGTGCTGAATTTGTTCCAGATTTTGCCATTTCTTGGAAAAAAGGTGTAGTGATTATTTAAGGCAAACAGTAATGTATGAGAGACCTTAGTCACTGATCAGTGACAATATCTCTGTATTCACACGGTCAGAGTTGCTGCCACTATGTATTAATCTTTCATCAGAAATTATTCCCCTTTTATCGCTAATTGTAGTGCTCTCTATTAGAAGCACTCACGGAAGGTATCAATACAAGCACTTCTTGAAAGAGCATGCTTAGAAAGGAGTTGTTCACAAGTTAGACTAAACTGTTTGTTGAATAAAGTATAAGATGATATCACCAACACCTAAACAAGAAAGCAATCTGAGACACCTTTGGTGAATTCCACAATTCCCATTGGCCTTAATTAGAACAACTGAAAGAAACTGTTAATTTCAGTCAGCTGGTGAAAGGCAGTGCTGTCACAGTCAGGCAGGCTTCTAGAGTTCAGTTTCCAAGTTTTTAAGTAATAAGCAGCCTTACACGAAATATATTGTTTCCCTGGAAAAATACATGCGCATTTTGTGTTTTTATTAGATATTATTTGAAGTTTCATGATCCCAGAATGTGTGTTGAAACTTGCTTGATTCTAGATGAAGTTTATTTATTTTATTAAGCAGAACTGGAATTTAATTTAAAAAATGTAGAAAATAATTGTATATTTTTGTTTGTTTGCTTTCTAAGGAAATCTATTAAGAATTTGACTAATAATAGACAGTAATAGGAAACACTTATTTCCTGGGTGCCTAATCACTGTAAAACAAGAGCCTAAAATCTTCAAGAATCTTTTATGTACTTTTGACTTCTTTCTGAGACCTTGAAATGTATGTTGTTCGGGGGTTTGAGGTTTTTTGTTGAGTTTTTTTTTGCTTCCGCAGTTAAAGAATCTGATTTTTCATTTTACTGATTTTTTTTCTGAGATATACTGCTACATGAAGTAAAATGTGCTGTGCTTTAACTGCAAATAATACAGTCAGTTAAATAGAGTGGGTTCAGTGCAGTGGCCTATGTTTGGAATAATGAGAAAGGTTCAGTCAGTGCAAATATAATGTGCATCGTTCCCATGATCCCTTTGTTAAAACAGCTAAGCACTTATATTCAAGTGATAGATAGAAACTTTAAAGCATAAACATTTCAGGAAAAAATCCAATTTTAAGCAACATGCAACTATTAATAACTTCAACTGAAACTCAGAGAAGCTGTGATGCTTATCTGGAATATGGGAGACCACAGGTTCCTACTCCTTTCTTCCTTCATTCATGGTTCAGAGCAGAAATTGAACAACAAAGGGTGCCTTTCCAGAGATGAGGTACAGATTCTACGGAGGAGGCCTCATCCTCTTCCCCTTTTAGAAACAGCTATGTGTCCAATGAGAGTCAGAATAGCAGCTAAGGGATATGGGAGGACACATTTGCACCCTGGGTGCTCTGACTGGCTTCAGAAATAGTGGCTAAGTCATGGGTAGGGCATACTTTTCTAAGACGGGCAGTCTACATGCAAAAGCTTCCTCCAGTGCAATCAGAGGAAAGCCTTTGGACTGAATTCCCTGCATCTTGGTACCTTAATCCTAAATAGCTGGAAGACTGCTGTTCCTGGGTTTTGTACATTGTCATCTAGGGAATCTCAATTGTTATTTGGCTCAATTGCTATTATTACTATTTTAATTCTATAATAAAATGAATAGAAAAATCTGTCCCTCATCAGTTATTACAGTTATCCTACTCTTTACTAGGCAACATATTAACATACATTAAAAAAATCCTTGCTCCCTTTCCACCATCTTCCTTCAGATCTGGTCAAATAAATGTATGAAATTAAAGATTCTTTCAGTTATTGTTGTTGTTGTTGTTGTTGTTTTGAAATATCACATTCACTTTATACATATTCAGGGACCAAGTGTTAATTACTTCCTCAAATTCAAATAACTATCTCCATGTTTTCTCTTTACATTTCTCTGGATTTCTGCTTGCATAGACACAAATCAGCTTCTATAGGAAGCCCTGAGTTGAATAATCAGGAGCAGAAAACATTCTGAAATGTTCTTTACAGAACTTCCACTGAGTAAATATTCAGATAAGTAAGCTATGAAAGAATAGGAAGTTTAACCTTCAGGATTACACACATCTTCACCAGAAGATGAAAAGATGTTATGTGAGATTTATGCTGTACCTCTTTTGAATATCTTGTAGAGAGCATTCTCTTGGCAGAGGAAAGACGTACAATACAAAGGTCAAGTCAGTATGAGAAATTTCCCAGCATCCTTCAGTGAATCAAGCCCAGAACTTCCCTCTGCCTTGGCTGTAGCCACATTTTTATGCAATTGAGGAGAAATTTCACATACATTGGAGATCATGCGCACACAGTTTGCACTATCCTCTTGTTTCTCAGCAGGGATAAATAAGTAACCAAAATAGCAAGAAGAGCATGATTTTTTGCCTGTAACCTAGGTGGCTACAGTCAAGAAAAAGAACTGTAAGAAATAAAAAGAACAGGAAGAAGAATGAAATGAAACTAATGGAATTGCCTAACATGGATATGTCCCTGCTTGAAATGTTTTTACAAGGGCATTCTTGTTACCAGAAGAAAAAAAAAATCTTAAATGCTAACTAGAAATCACTTTCCTTCATCCCACATCTTTCCTCTCAGTAAATGAAGATAGGATGAACAGCTAAAATTACTAATTGGTTTACTGATCAGTTGTACTTTGTTCGATTGATTTGCAATTAATTCTGGTTTGTGGTGCGTAGAAGAGGAAGGTTGGCGCCAAGCTTTGAGGCAGCTGATACTCAATATCCACCAAGAGAGCTGTGGGCCAGAATATCAATAATCTGTTTTGAAGCAGCTCCTGAAGGTATTGAGACTGTCTTGTGCATTTGTAAGAGCTCCAGGGAATAGAAAGAAATCCAGATTTTTTATTAAACATATCTATCTGCTAAGGAGGAGATTGGACTTTTTTAGCCTTAGAAATAGCATTTAATGCCGTTCTAATTTCAGAAAATAGTAACTATTATTCATTATGATACTTCTGTCAATACCTGCTAGAAGTGATATTTGTTTAAAACACACCATTCAGTGTTCCAGGTAAACAGTGACCTTAAATTTAAATATTAAAGATGCCTTTTTACTAAATAAAAAATGTAAAGGAAATGCACGTATGTGCTTAACTTTACCCTGATGACAACCCCCATCGACTTGAGACAAAAATGTGTGTGTATGTGCGGTGAGATTACAGAATCAGGCAGCATTCCCCATGGGGAGTGAAGCTGGCCTTTGAGAGGGTGGTCATGATTTTCCCTGTGGACTGACTGGCAAGCCAGTAGATAAACTTCTCTAAACAATACTGCGACTTCCTTTTGTTGGATAAAATACTCTAATTGCACACACCATCTAAAGCAGCAATTAAAAAGAATATAAAAGTTTCCACTATTATTTTAAGGCTGTGTTAATGCTGAAGCTGGTAAATACCAGTTTTGCAGAGTTTTTGCTCCATTAAAAGCACATAGGAAAGAACCCTGATCAGAATACGAGTAGGTGACCAATGGTTGAGAGGGTTCTCATTTATTTTGAGATGTACAGGGCCACATTTAGAGCTGGTACAGCTGATTTGCTTCAAATATATAATAAAGTGCTTTAAATTAGAAAAAAAAAGGAATATATCTGAAGACACAGGGAATTAGAATCCAAGCACAGCTTAGGTAGATGACGATACGAATCAGCTCATGTTCAAAATTAACGTCTCTTTCTCATCTATATCTGTTAGGATTTGCAATGTGACATTAGGTATTTTCTTTCAGGAAAGTGATTGAAATGTCAGCTTCATATTCACCTGGTGAGAGAATCCCTTTCTGGATGCATTAATGTATCACTTCCTTTATTGGAGTGACTTGTCCAGTAAGAAATAATGACATTTCTTTACTTTGACATTGTAGACTGCTTATTTGTCTCCTATTATTAGTGTATATATGTGAGCTATTCCTTCGTTCTTTATGTAATTTTTTCTTTCTTGTCCTGAAGTTCACCGATTCAATATAAAAATCCCTAATGCCTTTTTTATAAAATGGGTCCTTTTCTTACCTTTCCAAGAATTGTTGATGGCTCCTCAGTGCATTCTTACAGTCCTCAAAAGTTGAGTTAAAGTTTTCTGAAATGTGATTTTTATTTACTTTTTCTTTCCAGAGATAGGAACTGAGAAAAATCTCTAGTGGTTCTGTTTTCTATGGAAAGCGTATTAGGAAACCATATTTGATCCCTTCTAATTGCAGTATTTAGATTTTAATGCATGAAAACCTTACTTTTCTATAATCCCAACTTGGAATATTTGTGTAACCAGCTGTATTCGTACCACAAAAGCACAATATATTTACTCAGAAAAGTTCTTTTTTGTAAATTCTATTTGATGACATGCTTGTATTGTAGACATGTTTATGTAGCATAAAAAGTAACAAAATGGATAGAGATGATAGAAATGAATGGCCATTCATCGAGACTGTGTTTGAACCGCTAATAAATAAAACACCTGATTAAAGCTTTAGAAAGGAAGTGATAAGGCAAACTGAACTCATTTTCCACGCTACTTAAGGCTTCGTCTTTTCACCATAAATGTGATCTTGTTTCAGACTGTGAATGAGTCTAAAACTACATGTTAGTATCTGCATTAGAGATACTGTAATAGTGGTGGATCGTTCCCGTGAGAAAGGCAAGCAAGGCTTAGTGACTCTAGTGTAAGAAAGCTATCTGTCACAGATGTCAGTTTATCTGATTGAGACTCCTTAGCTGCTGCTATACTTGCACCCTTCTCTATATCAAGACCTTTTGCATCTGCAAGCTGCCAGCAGGGGAGAAAAAAAAACCCCTTCTTCTGATGAGATAGCGTAGGGATCTTTGTGGCTTTTTGTCTCAACAGCTAAACAGTGGGTTTAATTGGCTGACATCTGAACTTTGAAAGAATATGAATTCTTATGGGATATGTGTTTTTTTTACTGCATCTCATAAGCCTTCCAACATTTCACATTTCTTGTACCGTCAGCTCTTGTGCTGCCAGTCTGTCTAAGTAATCTATAGATTTATCTGATACTGTGGCAGAACATTTGTATATTTTTATTTGTCACAGCCAAAGCTCTAGTGATCACTTTGATGAGAAAAAGAGTTCTGACCAGGATTGTCCAAGTCATTAAAACACAAAATTAATGCAATAAAGGCTGTTCAGACTTTCAGCCCATTTCTTTGTCTGAATGTTTGATTTTGATCTTGATAGAGATTTAATTAGAAAATGAAGAGGTTTTTTTTTTTTTTTTAACCTTGAAAGCAATTCAAGATGAGGAACACGCAATTCATTACTGAATAAAATGACCTTCTGCAAAGATAGTTTGCGGGCCACATGCACGCTCAGGAAAATACAAGATGTACTAATGCTTGCAAAGCAGATTGTGAACAGGTTATACTCTACTCTCAAACACGCATATGTGCACACACCAACATAGTTTACAATTACTTGGTCCAGAGAGCTGTCCAAAACAATTTTTTTTAATTTACTTCTGATATCAGGGTAGATGTAAGTGGCTTCACTGCCTTCACTGATTTATAGGAGAAGTGGGAATTTGTTTTCACTCATCTTACCAGTCCACAAATTCAGAAAGTAATGAAGTTACCCTCATTTATTGATCTGTATGAATGTGCATGGTTTTATGGTGAGAATAATGGTGTAAGACAAGAAAGCAACCTGAAGAAAAGAGAAGAAATCGGGGTTGCAGACACCAGTTCCATTGTTTATGATTGTGTGTGCAAAATTTATAGATTTACCATTTCTTTGTAATATATTTACTCAAGGAAGCTCTGTAATAAATCATTTGATTTCCAATAGGAACCTACATTTTTCACCTAATCTCCAGTTGAGTTCACTGGGGCAAGAAAGGGTCAAATGACTAGCCCAGTGTTGCATGATGAGTCATTGGATGAACCAACAGCGTTAGGATCCTCCTTGACCCTAGCCCTTTATATCAACAGGCCACAGAGGCTTTGTGTTGCTCCTTTCAGCTGCCTTTAAACCCAAAGTGTTAGTAAGAATCATCTTCCATTAAATCTTAGCCTGGCTCAGACAGTGCAAGCAAATACAGTCCTTGAGATACTCTGTTCGTGTATAGGATGTGTTTCTCTGTTTTTCTGTGACGCTCTTTGTACTGGAGAGATTTGTTTACTGATCTCCATAAATCAGCTTTCTCATCAGATGTGGTAATGAAGTCCTATGAGAGTCAGCCAATATTTCCACAGTCATTAAGTAGTTATCTAAAGATTTCTTTCTTTTTGGGCTTGATTCACCCCTGAGTTTCTTCAGGTTTATGCTGGCGTAACTCTAATGGGTTCAAATTGGCTGCAATAAATCAACTCATAGAACTAGTCCCTAAGCTGGTGTAAATCAGCATAGCTCCACTGCTTTCAGATGCAGCAACCCTTATTTATGCCAGCTGAAGGTCTGTCCCATAAAGTTCAGACAAGCCCACAGTACATGTTGTCAGGCCAGGTTCAGCTTTGATGACCAGATATGTTCCCTGGTGGAGTGTTAGGGTTACTCTTTCAGAAATTAAAATCAGATTTGATTAGAATGATAAAGGAGAAACATTTTTCTGCATGCTATTTTTGTTGTCATCTATTTCTTTTTTCTCTGCAAAAACAGCGTTCCCTTTCAGAGCTGCTCTTCTGAGGTTTCATCTGCAGTAGGAGCAAAACTCCTAACTGCAGATTAACAGAGTGGCAGATACAAAAAAAAAATCTTTTGGAACATACTAATGCATATGAAAGGAAGAAACAAGAAATCAAATCTACACAAATTGAAAACAGTGGGAAGGTCCGTCTGTATTCCTTCTACATGTTTTCAGTTAGGCTATAAGCAGACAAAAACTTAGAGCCATACTCTTGACTGTGTAGGTCCACAAAAGGCAGAATAACACATCAGGTTTAAAACTATCTTCCTCTAAGTTCTTGCAAGAGATTGTCAACCTCTTTGTCTTGAAATAAATATTCCATTTTCACTTCAAGTATTTTTAAACTTTTTTTTATAGATAAAGTTGATAGAAACTTTGAAGTGAACAATTTAGTAGAAAAACACATTTTGAAATTTAAAAAATTGATTGTTTTGATTTTCAAAAATTTTTCATTTTTTCTTTTTTATGTATAAGAAAAGATCTACAGAATGAACATATATTCACAAATATGGTATTCGTATAGCCATCTTTCACTATGAAAAGTTTCAGCAAAATAATGCTTTTGCCTACTTCTGTTCCCAGTAGTTTTTTGAATCTGTACGTTTATAGAAAAGGATACTGCAGTTGGAGTCCAGATCTTCTGAAATTCTGTGTCACAAAATGACAAAGCAAATAGCATATTATGATATTGAATATTGCATTTATCATAATGGCACCAGATTATATAGATGAAAAAGTGATAATTCTCTACTCATAGACATTTCCTAGGGCATCCACATTTTAGAAATATCTGAAGACAATTGTAATTACACACATCGAGTCCCTTTTGCTTTCAGCACATACAGTATGTCGATTACACTTTGTGTCTTTGTGTATCTTCTACCATCTTAGTATTTATAGTATTTTAAAGGTAGGTGAGGGCACATACATAAATTCTCCATTTCTAAGGATTATTTTTCACTTTCTTTAAAGCTTACTCACTATTTCCACTGTCTCTGCATATTATTTAATTTCAATTTTCATTATATATTAAAGTGGAAAACATGAGCTTAAATTTAATTTTAATGGAGAGTATTAAGCAGCACAAGAAAATATGGATTTTAAATGCTCTATATCTATCAGTGGAAACCCAAATTTTGGTTCTGCTGTGTAAATGACTGCAAACATAGTTGGAAAAATTTCAATTTACTTATGTCACCAAAAGTAAAACACAAGCAAAAAAAATGTCCCCAATGATAGTCATGAGCTTAAGTAATAGTTACTCTTAGGCAACTTTTCTTTTAACTTTTGTTTTCCCTTTAATAGTATAGCATAAATGCCTTTGTGCATTATGACAAAAATTTTTGTGAGTCAGATTTTATGATTTATGGCTTGTATTTATTTGGTAGCCATTTGTGCAGATATTAATGTGAACTATAGAGCCTTAAGCACAGTTTATTACTCTAAAAATAAGCAATTTTACTATTTTAAACTTGAGTCAGTTTTTTTGAGGGATTGATGTGACTGAACATAGACAAAAGACAAAGAAAACTGACTTAAAAGTGACCCAACCATCTTCAGTAAAACCACTTCTGCATGTGCTTACAATGCCTTCATTTTAAGCGCCCACTTTCATCGCTTTGCTGAATAAAGAAATAAGTCCAAGTAAGTTCTTCATTTTACTTCCTGTAACAGTCTCCTAGTTTCTCTGTAAAATCCTTTACACAAGAGCTCTAAAATGACATAAAGATTTAATTAAAACTTTTTTCTTGCATCAGTCAAATATTGTTTTATACGAAACTTTAAAAATTAAATATCAATGCTTTTCCAATGTTTTTATTTTACCATACTTTTGAGGAGAATCTTCCTTTTTAAAATGGGAAAACATAAGCAAAAGTGATTGTCTCAATGATATGAAGCAGAGCAGGACTAAATTTTGAATTTCATGTAAAATTCAAATATATACTTGCATATACACATAGAAAAAAACAAAATGGCATAACAAAAGATTTTCTGCTGTTTAAATATTTCCATGTAGAGGGTTTTCTCTTACAATAGCTGTACAGATAGAATACCCGTGTTTAAAAGGGGCACACATACAGAAAGTGGAATCTAAACAAATGGAGAGACAAAAACAATTACATCTAATTTCTGATACATGCACACACACACATGCGCATATTTCTTCACATCTAATTTCCAGTTTCTAATATCTAAAGCAGTATAGTCTTTTCTTTATTTGAAATGTTGAGATGCTTCAGGGTGAATTAATTATTGGATAAGTTTTATAAAAGCAGTACAAGTACATAACAAACATTACAAGCACCTAATAATTTCAAAACAAAAATAAAAAGGAAGACAGTTATTGTAATATTTGCTATATATGGAAAACGTCATTGCTACAAAATGATTCTTTTTCATGAGTAAAAATCATTTATATATTGCTAACCCTATATCATTTGCAGGGTTAAACTATTGTACAAAACGTATTCAGTACTTTCTAAATACATAGAATTTGATCCCAATTTAACAAGTGCTATGCTTTTGAATTGCATCATTTCATAGATTCACAGGGATAATATTCTCATCAGTTAGTGTAAATTCACAAAGGAGAAGTACTTGCATGTGGATTTTTTTAACAAAAAGATAGTCTTTGTATTTAGCATTTAAAAAGTAAGATACTTCTGTGAAGTATGTATTGAACAGCAACAAAAAATAGATCAGAGTCTAAAGATTACTTTAGAGATGATATAGGTTCTTTGAATCTACCTATTTTATAAAATGAAATTTATAATGACGGGTAAACAAATTGCCTGACTGAAGTCAACAGCTGAAGCTGTCCTACACAGATTTACTGTTCAAAGCTCCAGTGACCTGTTTAATGACCTTAGTGTCAGAAGTTCTTTCTAATCCTTAACTATCCATGTCTAATAAATCCCGAAGGCTAATAAAAGGACTTTATTTTTTGTATTGATACAAGTATGGATTTATTTATTCTAAATTACTCACTAGAGAGAAACATTTCATTGAAAAATACCCCTGGAAAGTGATTCATTAAAACAAAGGTGTCGTCTTTAAACAAAATGCTGGAAACTGTATCATCAGAGGTAATTGACAATATATCTTTTTAATTTCATTTATGATCTCTTTACTTCCTTTCTTTTGAGGTCATTGTTTAACTAAAAACATTTTTTATGATTTTTTTTATGCTGAGTATAATATATACAACTCCCTTTTGCTGTAGCAGCCATTGAATATGCCTTGCACTCTGATAGATTAAAATAAATGAAAAATAATATATTTATTGGGAATATAGCTGCATTAATATTGATTTAAAATTGAAGATATGTATTAGAAATATGTATAAATTTAAGCTGAAAAACTATTTGGTGGGTTTTTTTCAACATAAATGTCAAAACGTAGGTCATTCTGGTGAAAATTGTACTTAAAAAACCCAAACATTAAGATATGGAAATGAATACTTAAAATGTACTATCAGCCTTAATTATGTGCAGCTGCAAAATCATGCAGTATCTAACATGACTGTGAATTCACAACATTCAATATTTTTCTCTTGCTTTCCCTATTCTGATTGCAGAACTATAGTTCTTTGGATTACAAGGTATATTTGCACAAGAATTTTATTTAATACAAAGACTCCACTTTAAAACATTTGTGACTTGCTGCCTAAAAATGAAGTTAAAAAATTGCTAATCGGTGAAGCTATATCTCCACTTATACAAGTAATTTCCTTCCCAAGAGCTGGGAATAGCAACAGCACAAAACAAGTCCCAAGTCCAACAGTGGTGGAAATCTGCGGCTAAGCAGAGCTCGCTGTCATGGGCCTTGGCTTACCTGCAAATTTGTCCCCACACAGATCCAAAAGCAGGATCCATGCTTTCCGATCAGGTTAGCTTCTGTTTAAACACTAGTGACCACATCACCAGATACCAAGAACAATGTATCAGCCTCTCATAACCAATTCATAATTTACAATTTCTGTTTCAAATGCATCTCAGACCCCATGTCTTTGAGCACACATGTAGTCCTCTGAGGTCAGCTAGCTAATTAAGTCATCTCTTACCATTATGATGAAATTGTTTGACAATTACTGCTTTTATTGAGAAAAGATAGGAGATTTTGTAAAAAGTTCTTTTCCCAGGAGGTATGTTGATACTTTATCTAATTCATCAGTTGTTTGTGTACAAAAAGGAAACTACTCCTATGCACTTTCTCCCATGAAAACCTAGGAAGTAGCAGACAAAATATCCCTCAGATGACCCTTGCCCCGTGCTTTAGGTGTCTGAGTTCTGCAATTAAATAACCCAAACAATATTTAATTCTTTGTAAAGTCCAATGTAAGGCCTAGTCACCTCACAGTAATGGTTGCAGGGGATATAGCTGTAGTGTTGATCTTCCATAACAGAGGAACCAGCATTAGCAATATTCTTTAGAAAGTTGCTCAGGAGAAACCAAACCTCAGTAGTGAATGAGAGGGTAAATTTTCTGGTCTAGTATCTTTTGGGCTATTTTTGTCAAGTATAAAACACACATTGATCACTGCAGAAAACATCCTTTTGTAGAAGTTAAGTTACCCGCTTGGACTAGGCCCCTGGGTCTTAGTTCTGTGCTCAAACAGTTGCACATGGCTTTCTCTGTACCTAGGTTTAAACAGTGCTATAGAAGTGTGTAACCAAGCCAGCTGGGAGAAACATTATGGCATAGTATTTTGGGCAGTTCTGAACATTTTGGATTTCCAAATTTCAATAATTAATTTTATTTTAAGCCATGAATACATGATGCGAACCTTCACCAAATCTTTTTTTTATAATCGTAAAATACGTTGCTGGGTAATCTCTACATGCAAGGAGTATATCATTCATAGCCTAGCCTTGAGGATAAAATTCCTTTCTAAGCTAAAAACATAAATAAAAATACCATTACCTGTGTAAAGGAAGATATGCCACATTTATCTTTTAACTTTAAAAAAAAACCCTTTTAGAAATATCCCATAACCAAGAGCATAGTCGAGAGAGCTGGCTTGATGAAGCACATTCAGCAATGGGCTCTTTGATAAAAAAACTAAGATAATTTGCTTTTCCGCTGAAGCTAACATCAGTTTTGTTACTGATTTCAGTGGATGGAAATCTCTGGTCCAGCTTCCCCTTTCTGATTCTTTCCCCAGTCAGCTATGTGAACATGCGGAGGCGAATGCAGTTAAGTTCCTACCTCTCCATCATCCGTTATGTCTTCTCAGTCTGTGAGCTCTCTTATACTGTAGTGGGACTTTCTCTGACAATGAGTTTGAGAAGGGGAAAGCAAAACAGTTCAGTAAAAGCTTCAGGTACCACTGTGGTCAGAAGTGCCTTTCATTGTCAAGAGATGGTTTAATTAAGGAAACACTGCAAAGGGAAGCATTATGTTTTGCAATTTCTCTGCTTAAGGTTTCCCATTCTTAATAATCCTATTCTCTTATTCCAGAATCCCTAATATTTAAGCATTAATTTATGCCTTTCTTTATCTGATTAAATAAGGATTCAAACTTTAGCTTGCTAGATTGCATTTACTGTATTGAGTCACTTTTGAATCTCTTCCACTCCGAATAACACCAAATATAGGTGTGAGGTCTTTCTTTGAAGTGGGTCTTCTGACTGACAAGTTATCAAAGAAGAGGAGGCAGAAGAAAGTTAGTGCTATTTGTCTGATTGATAGCTAATAAGGCCCTTTTGCAAAGACACTTGGAGTGTTGTTGCAGCCTGCTGTCCAATTAGCAGATCCCTTTTAGCACAGCTCTCCTAGCTCATACACCTCTGTGCTGTATTAGCCTACTGTGAAAAAAATATAGATAAGCTTTTAGATTAGTCTTTAAAAAAGCTATATGGAGAAAATATAATATAAGATTTATTACCTATAAATATATATATCTATGTATTTACAGAGGCACATGTATGTCCGTATGAAAATGCTTAAAGATTTTATTATAATCTACCTGTGAAATGGTTAACAGGGAAATAAGTCGACATTCCTTCCTATGCGTGTTACAAACATTATCATCTCCAAGTCACATTTTAATTTCATACTTGATGCTTCAGCTCATGCCATGTTTTTAGTTAGCGATGGCCTATTAAGCCGCTAATTTATATACTGTTGTGAAGGCCTCTGTAAATGCTGCTCAGTAAATAATAGAGCAGTGATCCATAACCACCTTCCATGTAACAGCACAGAGTCCACTGCAGCTAATATGAAAGAACTGCTGGTTGCTAGGTGCCAAAATGCTGCCTGCCTATTTAGGAACTGCTATAGTTTTGTCTCCCTGCTAAGATGACAAAAGTGTAATTAGAGATTAATCAAGAGCTACATTAGTGCCACAGTTTCCTGCAGACTGACTTTTGTTGCTCACCAGCAGTTAAGTGCATCTGCCTGTATTTACCAGTTCTCTGGAGATTTAAAAATTTATTGTCATATTTACAGGGACAGCTACTGTAAGAGTTACCAAATCATGGAGGAAATTTGGCAAAATGTATATAACTTGCAATTGCAGATATGATTCTCTTGTTTTTATTTTTTAAACATTCCCCATATGAAAAACGTTTTAAATTTCCTGCTATTATATATTTATCTCACTGGGATGGGGGAAGAGGGATTTGACCCAGACTGTATCCTTTGCTGAACCCTCATGAACATTAAAACTTTACCTCACTTTTAATATTCTTATTTAATTCTAAATCTTTGTAAGCTTCATTTAATATCATATAGACTCCTTATCTTTTCAGACAGTAAGCAACTTCTAGAGCTATTGAAATTTTTAAAGACTTTCATCTGTTTGTGATTTCAAATATATCTTAATTATATATTCAGAATCCTGAGGTATGACCTTGAATATATGACCAGGACTTTTATATTTCTTGATGGAAAATTAAACATTTACTTACTGCAAAATGGTTGTGCAGGGTTCTCTATGTCAGATCACTGCTTCATGAAGTAAAAAACACAGATGGATTCTTTTCCAGAAATATATTATAATCAAAGAAATCCTGGTTTCAGTATATTGTTGTCAAATTGGGAGTTTTTAAAATAATCCAGATTTTTCATAGGAAAATTACCTGCCTAGCCCTAATATAAAGAGAATAGACAGGAAAACAGATGGAAAGATTATGGGACTTACCCAAGGCTGCATAATAAATCATTGGTATCTGAGAACTGATCTCAGTCATTCTGTATATTGTGGATAGACTGTACTCTCTTTCAATGAGAGACTGAAGATACTATTATTTGATATCTGCTCCAAAACCTGACTAAGAGTCTGAGCAAGCAGTCAGTGAGTGTTGAGCTCTGTGCTACCAGGCATTCAAGCCCAAGTATAGATTGGTTTGGGTAAGTCCACACAGTATTGCAGGGTGATGATGCCAGCCACGATCCTCACTGCCAGGTAGGAAAATAAGTCCAGTACTACAGTGAAAACCTGTGGTGTTTCCAACATATGAGTAGCAAGCTTCACAGGGAAACTGAGAATAACCTACTTCCATTAATGAGATCAATTCTTACAATCTAACAAGCCAACAAAGAACAAAAAGATGACAAAAAAAACCCACATAAGCTGGGCTGAATAATTTCATTTAAACCAAGCAGTCAGAAACTGAATACAGGAAATAATATGAAATGCTATATAAACAAAGTCAAATGGATTAATAATCTAAATCTGCTGTCCAGCTTTAATTCCATAGCAATCTGCTTTAACATAAGAAAACTAAACTCTGTGCAAATGTTTTTTGTAAAGTCACAGGCAGAGGTATGGTACTGGGGCAACAGAACAAGAACTCTGGGATAAAAACTTCTAGGAACTGTTATATTTCAACATAAACTGGAAGTAGAGGAAAAAATTGCATACTTTGGCATATGACTCCCTGGATTTATTCATCATTCATTTCCTCAGGGGAAAAGCAGAAACACTGGTATTTTCGAAAGGAAAGGAGAATCAGGCAAATCCCCTCTAGTTTTTAGAGATTCTTCTGCAGTTTATATGTCCTTTAACTTACACAAGAACAAAAGATTGCAGATAATAGGCTTAACAATCAGCTTCTCCTTTGGTACTTCCTAATCTTTTTGTTTCCTCTTCCTTTTGCAAAGATCTTAACCACTTTTACAAAGATAACATTTTGATAATTAGAGTTCTTTCTTCCAAAGCATCTGAAACTGAAATTCAGCATTTTTGAAGGTAACATTTTCTGCCTTCTTAATAACTGCCATTAATAACAGCATAAAAGCTTTATTGGCTCTGCGCAAAGATTATGAACTGCTAAAACAAATGGTGATTCTCCAAAGTTTTGAAAAAATCTATTTATTGCTCCAGCTTTATATCTCTTGTGCCTGAAAACATTGGCACCTGAGTTCAGTCTCAATGTATGTTCTATGCTAACTTTTCCTCCATTCCTTTGTTTTATTTTTCACGGAAGAAAAAAGTTCACAACTACAGAATTTTTTGTTGAAGAATCTAACTCCTTTTTCCCTCTGCGAGAGAAATAGAGGAGGCTGCTTCTTTTGAATGCAATTGGAAAAGTCTTCCATTTGTTCATAAAATATGTAACTTCTTATCTTACAAAAATGGGAGAGTTTTGTATAATATAGGGAAAAGTAAAGTTTTGTAAAGTCAAGTTGATTCATCAAGCCAGAATTATCCTTTAGGCAATGTAACAAACCAGATTCAGATCATTCAGATCAGATAGCTCATTAGAGGTCATGCCTAATTTTTAGAGGTATTTGATAGAAGAATAGACAAGATAGTGTCTAACTTACACTAACAAGGCCTAAAATTTAGACATGTAACTTCTGCAGTGCAAACCCAAATGTGCATGTTATTATTTCATATTGTGTTGGACTAGCTCTGGACAGACATTAATAAAAACAGTTGTCCAAAAAGTAGGTAAAAGCTTCAACTCCAGGTAAAAATAAGCCTCACTTTTCCCGTCCTCATGACTGTTGCCTTCCTGGACTCATAGGGATTAGTTTCAAACATTGAAGAGTAACATCTGCCAGAGCTCAGATATCATCATAACCCTGTAGTTCAGATACATTCTGTAATATGAGGATTGCTCCTTGAAACACCCTCAGTCTGAGAAAGCCAGATAAACCATGCCTCCTGTTTCCAAGAAAGTGTCTAAACTCTTCAGATACTTGCAAAACTGGGCGACAGCTCTACCGCTGTCTGTGTTCTTAAAATTGTTTGGTGCTATTGGCTATTTTTTGACTTTTTTTCTCCAAATACAACTCTCAGAGCTGATGTAGAGTTATACGTCCCTCTTACACCTGCAAGGAGAAAGAAATAGGAAGGACACCTGTCTTCTCACTGTGTGTTATTTAGCACTCTGAATATGGGCAGAGTCTAACCTTAACTGCTGAAGGGACATTAAGATTGACCAAGGAAGTAGCTCTTAATATCTTGCATAGGTGCTGGAGAGCAGGCAATTTAGAGCACTGTCTCAGATTTGAGAACCTTGTTCTACCAAGCCTCCATTAAAGAACTGTAGATCTTACCAAAGAAAAATTAAAAAAGAAAATATGAACTGTTACATGCAAGACTGGATATGTTGTACTCTCAGGCTTTAGTTTTAAAATAGTGTTTATGTATTAAAATAAAACTTGAGTTATTCAGGATTAAGGAAGAACATATGTATAACTCAGTCACTTGGGATCAAACGCTAGATCCAAAAGGCAGCTGCAAAGCACAGATGAACAATTTCATTCAACACAATTACCTTGATTGCAGCTAATCTGATTTGGGCGGCTGTGCTGCTGTATGTGTATGTATGTGTATCTAATCTTATATAAGGGCTGATATCTTTGCTGGCTGAATTAGGTCAAAATACAAAAGACAAAATAACTAATAAGTGAGGAACATTATCAAAATTTTAAATCCACAATTGTACTCTATTTCCACAAACCCAGTGCTTTGATGAAAATTGTTTATTACATGGCTAAGTTCTTAGCTAGAAGACATCTTCTGGGCTTTGAAGATTTTACTGTAGTCTTAGAAATAAAAAAATTGAACAAATTGCTGTGCTTTTCTGTAATTTCGTAAAACAGGGTGTTTCAAGATAAATTATACTAGCGGACGGTATCTGTCTTGTACCACAAAACACATGTAAAATACCTGTAATTTAGTCATTTCAAGGCATGCATGGAAAAAGGTAATAAACACAAACACAGCCATACTAGTTTGTAGACATGCAGACTTCACAAGTTAGAAAGATCTCAGGCTTGCTAAATATCAAAGATGAGATCTGCACCGCACAACAAACTACCTAAAATTGCCTTCAAATTTAAGCTGCAATTTATTTCAAATGGCATAAAGTTGTAGATAGCAACACTAACATACACACACACGGGTTATCTGTGTGTATCAGTGACTGAGTTGAAATAGAACTCATTTCTGGGTTATAGATACAGTTATATTTAAATAGAATGTACAAAAGACATAGGTAGATAAAAATACACAGCGTAATATATGTTTATAATGTTCAGATTTCTATTTCAGTTTTACTTTTTCATAATATCTTAAAGTGTACAATTCTGTAAAATATTTTTCCTTCCAAACACTTATCTTTCCAAATTCTCGCATTGAATTTCTAAATGTTATTTTACTTTCAGTGTGGTTTCCTGTGATTTTTTGCTCCTTTCCCCACTCAGGAAGCACTTACTGGACCTGTGTGTATTTTCCTTAACAATATTTGAAAAAGTAAAAAATAAGGTGCTTGCATTGTCTCTTACATTGCACCAAAACTGTGGCAGGAAGGAAAAAGTGACTTGAGCAGAAGGAGGATGGCAAACTTTAAATTGCCTGTTAATGCATTGAATTTTATGAGGCAGCATTTATTCCCTTGAACTCATACTACCCTGAAACATGAGCATGTTTCCAGAAAAGACCTTTTCATAATGGATGAAGATACTTAACATTTTACTACCATTTTTCTGTTTTCCGAGCAGGTTGTAACACTACTGTTAGAGTCCATATGATAGTTGATTTAAAAAAAAAAATTGGATATAATACAATGACTTTTGTAGGCTGTTTAAATTTCTTAGAGCCTGCCACAATTTTTGTCTTGAAAACACCCTCACACGGGAAGTCACGCATATCACGCCTTTTGAAAACCCCAGTAAGCTTCTGTCTGCATTGCAGGGCTCTTGTGTATCGTACAGTGGTAGTCACCTTATAGAGTCAACATCAGGCCTATAACAGAGGAGTTACTCCATCAACTTGAATTACACTTTCAAAATTTTAATACATAATGGAAAATTTAATACGCTTGCAAAAACGATCCCAAAGATTTCCTTAATATCCAACATTGCAGCTGATGCTTATCAGAGTTAAAGAGTTTCAATAACTTTGTGTTTTGTGATTGTGGTAGATTAAATAGAGTGAATCATTAGATTATGCCTTTGAGATGGATGTGCAAAACTTACCACATAGGCACACAGGAAAATAAGAAGCTTTTCATAGAGCTCAAGTTTTGCAAAATCTATACCATTCCCTGTGTAAGCAATGAGTCTTCTCCCTAACAGCTAAGTTAAATAAATAGTTCCATGAGCCAGGACTAATGATGCTTCATTTTCTACAGATTTGTCTCTCATGATTGATTGAAGGCTCTGATTGCAGTCTTACCCCTAAATAGGGTATTTGCAAGACCCCTCTTGCATGTACGTTCTGCTCTCCGTATACACATGTTCACAAGGAAGCTTTTTTGTCATTTTGGGCTCTCTCTGCTTTTTTTATCTCTACCTACTGTTGTATGTAAGGCAAATTGTATGAACTTAGTTACTTTAAATATCCTTATTCCTCTGTTAAATTAAATAGTCGGTAGCTCATGCTTCAAAAATGAGGAAGGAAAGGACAGACACACAGTATGATCGCAGAAATAGGATCACTTTCTTCAGATGCAAGACTGAGGGAGGTAGCAATAAAAATGGTCTTTGGATGGCCAGGAACCACAAAATACAGGCCAGAATACATCTGAAGGAAATAAACATCACAGAAATTCCTGTAAAGACTGAACATCATCTCTTGAGCAGAGGTCATGCTCAAGGAGTATATACAGACTTCAAGCAGATGCAAAGTTGTATTTGCCCAATTATCTTGTCACAGTGGAGGCTAATAATTGTCTTTTTAAACAAATAAATCCCTTGGCACCTGTGAATTTTCCTGTATACATGTTAACCTACGGGTTTAGGAGCTTACCCCCTGCCACCATCAGCTCCCTCTCTGAACCAGTGCTGAGCTGCAACTCTGTTGATTGCTCTTTTGGGGAATACTTCTGTTTCAGGAGCAGGAATCCAGAAATGACATTTCAATATTGGCTGGGCCGAATTACTGGCTCTAATGTGTCATTTCCAGAAGCACTACCTCTCACAGACATATTAGCATGGCAGACCAGTAGGTCGGAGGGTAAAAGCAGGTTACCCAATGGGTGGAAGCAGATAATGGGCATTTTATTACAAACACATCTCTCTTTTTAAAGCTGTTATTCTCAAGGATTATTCAGGTGACCTTAGTCATGATTTTGATTTCATAAAATGAAATTGCAGCACTGTTCGTTTCTACAACTGTTTATGTATATAGCACGTATTAACAGATTTAACAGATTAACCTCTTAACTGCTGGGTTTCTCTGAATAAAAGAGTAATCTCTTTTATGCTATTCATCCTGGTTACAGAAATTAACTATCAAACTGGTATGGAATGTGGTTCATATTTCTGACACATTGAAATTAGTCTAAAGACAGTGAAAAAATTAAACAATAAGTTTTTGTTTAAATATCTAATAGTCTTATTCTGAAGGACAGTAGAGATAAGAAAGGATAACTTAGACATGTTGACATGTTTTCTTCACACATACAAATTCTATGCCCAGAACAAATATTAAGTTCTCTAATTAAAAAGACAAAAAAGGTAAAAGACTGAGTGTTTGATGTATTTTTGAGTATGGAGAATTTTTCTTCATGTTCACTAAAATAATTCAGCATGTCCCACTCTTCCTTGGGCGCCGCTGCTGTGGCAGAATGAGGGGCGACTCCCAGCTGCTTGGTCACATTCAAGGGCTTTGAACAAGTACTTTCATAGTTACCTCAAGTTCCCTTTGCTGCTCACAGCAATTAACTTTGCTTTGTAAAATGCCAGTAAGGACTTGATACTCCTTGCACTTCCCTCTTCACCTCCACAATTCTCACCATAACCAACTGAAGAAAGGACAAGGTGCTTGGAAATGGTTGACTATATCATCATTTCTAGTAGACTTTTCCATTATGGAATTGTGGTGGAAGTGGACAAACCAGCAGATTGACATGCTATTGGAATTCACTGGCATAGGATGCTGTTATGTTTATAGTGCTCACTGTCAATCCCTGGATGTTTAAGCTCCATGGATAGTGGCATTCATGTTATTACCTGTGATCTCTCCTTAATAGCACAAATTCTGCCAAATTATGCTGTTTTGGCTTTCTTCTTTGAAACGTAAATATTGTTATCAGCATAAATTATTTATCTTGGAGAGGAGAAAAGCCTGGTAGATTTTCAATTTAAAATGGTTCCCTGTGTCATATGCTTTTGAAAGCAAGAAATAATACTGCTCAGAATACTCCTGTTGCCGTCTCTCTCGACGTCTGTTACTCTGTGATTGCTTATGTTTAAGTTTATTTAATTAAATAAGCTCCAAAAGCTCAAATAATTTAGAAACGTCTTCAAAATTTCTATACTGTAGTCATCATCTGCTTTGTCTTTTGTCTTACTCATGACAGATGTGCTAGGTGGGTTGGCAGAAAATAATTTATTGAGCCTCTCTGCATGAATATGGTACAAATGGGAAGTCAGTTTAATGCTACCATTGCCAGTGATCCTAACTGCCTAAGAAAACAGCATTGTTTTAAATATCCTAATTATTCATTAACTGAATAAATGTCTTTTTCACGTGGGAATGTTTATCACTTTTTCAAGATGAAATATTAGCTTCTTCCTCCCTCTATGATTTCCTTTCATTTGTGTTGATAGTCTCTGACTTACTATCTGTCCTGTCTGCAATCTGTCAATGGATACTTCCCAGATCAGAATAAATATTGCTTCACTTCCATTGCTGTACAATGTTTGTCCAAATAATGACCATATGGCCATTATGTCCCTAAAACTCCTACACACCCTGGAAGCTAACAGCTCTGCTATAACACTTCATAGCCCCGATTTTCTTGAGCTTCAGTCTGAAACTCAGTCTGAGGGTGGAGAGCAAAAACACGACTGTTACCTACCATGTCACTTATAGCTTTGTTCAAGGACACATTTCTTACAAGTAAATTCACAGAAAATCAATTCTATCATATTCCCAGTTATCCTCAACAGTCAGATTGAGGGTGGGAGGAGGATAGATCCCAAGTCTCTTGTTCACTAACAAATGGAACCACTTTCAAAAGGTTTGTGAAAAAACAACTTTAGCAATAATATTGCCTCTTCCTGTTATGGTGGTGGTCAAATAAAAAATATTTTAATGAGTAAACTAATACTTATACATCATGTACTTCATTAGCTTGTTTAAAAGAACACGAGAGTGTTATCTGCCTCATAAATAAATGTGTCCTTAAACAGTGTTTAGCCGTTATAATGAGTGCAGCTGAGTGATAGTCTACTGCACAGGTAAATGAACAAAAAAAGATTTAGTACTGTTTATTAAAAAGGTAGGCTGTTCTGTGCTCTATCAACTAAGTACATTTTTGATTATTTACATGTACCTTTCACTCGTAAAAGATTTTATATAAATCATTCCAAATTAAATTATATATTTTTTCCTATTCACTCCATGTGCAGTTCTTGATTCCTATAGTTCTACTAGTTGGGAAGTGCTAGGGATTGTGGTATTTTATATTATTATATTATATTAATTTCTATTTGCCAGCTAAGATTAAACTAATGGGCTGAAATATCTCTGATACATATACCCATGACATTTAAAAATAGCTATAGAAATAAATGATGTTAGCTGTTAGGAAATATCTGTTAATAAATAGCTTTGAAGGGTGAATATCCTACTATATGCTTCCTTCGAATATACAAATTCTGTGCCCAGAACAAGGACTTGTTTCCCTTGCAAAACTTGCTCTTACGTCAGAAGGATGATATTTAGGTTTCATGTGGAAAAGAAAATGTGGTAGATAGAGGCATGTTGGTTCAGCCAACTGATGCCAACTGTAAGGGAAACGTGCTATTGGGGTCTTTCAGAGCAAGAAAATAGGTAATTTAAAAGGAAATGCCATAGTTTCCTAGAAGTTCTGCAAGTCTGCTGCAAGATGTGTCTGCTATATGGGAGTGGAAGGATTTCATCCCCTAGTGTGTAAAGGCAAAACAATCTACCTTTGAAGTTTAAGAATTTACAATCTCTAAGTCCAAATCCTGTACAGTCTATTCACCCCTTTGTTTCAAATGTGAGGAAGCTGGATGTTTCTGTTGCACTGAGAGGAACAGGAGGACTATTTCTAGCTCTGGATTAGATTAGATGGAAGAAATGTGACATGGCATTGTGTATTATTTCCCTTCAGGCTTATAATAAACAGCCATTCCTTGAAAAGACAACAGTGTAGCAGACTGCAGGGAATGTGGGTATGTTCGGAATTTGTGTACTGATAGTGTGAGCCAGTGCCTGCTGCCTTCCTGGGTGCTGAGTTCCTAGGCTCTAAGAATTTCCAGAATACATGTAACCAATACATATATATATAACCAATTCAAAATCTTGGCAAAATAAACACTTTTAGTCTCTAATCTACCCGTGCTAACAAAGGCTTCTTTGGTATGCATTTGAAAGTCTGCCCCTCCAGAACACCACCATCAGGGAAACCGGAAGACACAACCTGCATTCTCAGTGTTCCTTTCTCTGCGCTGACTGGAAAAAAAAAGGAAGTCTTGCCAGAGGACAGAGGAACATAGTCTCTACAAGCAAGCTCCCATTTCCTTACTCCTTTGCCATTTCTTTCTTTCGCTGAAATATTAACAAAAATAGTGAAAGGATTTGAAAGAACAAACAGGAAGTATTAATTTGCTTCTGCTTCTCTTGTTAGGTCTTATTATGCTAATCTTCGTTTTCCTCTTCTTTCTGATTGTTTGTGCCTTAAATTCGTGCTTGGTCTTTTGGAGTTTTGGAACAGAGCTCTTTTGCTGCCAGAATCATCGCATTAAAAAATGGCAGTTTTAGCAAAACAACCCAATAAAACTATGTACCAGAAAACATGCATATTTGAATATATTTGCCTATTTTGGTCAATTATGACAAAGGCAGCAATACCACTTTCACAAAAACGGATAGTTGGTTAGAAGAAAAAGACACAAATCAGTCCCTGCTGAGGGAGACCCTGCAGCTTGAGTTCAAACATAGATTAGACACCAGACGATCAATCATGGAGAAAGCCGTGGGGAACTAACCTTCAGAAGTTTCAGCTGCTCATAGAGTTATTTGTTTAAAGAGAGAATAAAACTGAGCCAGTAGCAGCAGTCAGCTCCGCAGACTGTATGACAGCACCAGGGCTCTTGGGTCTGAGAGGCCCATATGCCAGGTTAGAAAGATTGAAGGGAAACGAGTCCTTATCAGTGGTTTGCGAAAAAGGACTTTTATTTTATTCCTTTTATTTTACTCCTTTTGTCAAAGTCAATTCCATCCATACTGCACCATCAAGCTGGGCTATATATATTGCAAAAACCAAAATCACTCGTAGATGTAATACTAGCTCACAAACAGCAGCCATGGGCTCCATTTTAATCTCTGTAATCATTTATGCCAAGAGAAAAGGGAAGCCTAAGTGAATATCAAAGGCTCCTGTTGTGCTTTACTATCATCAACAGAGAATACAGTGCATTGTTTTAAATGACAGCTTGCCTTCCTGAACTTTTGTAGGAGTTTTTAAACTAATCCATGTCTCAAGAGTCATTTCAACAGCTAATACAAGCTATTACAGACATTCCTGATGTCAGTAACAAAATTATTGCAACACTTCTCTTCTTCTTTATCTTCTTCTTTTTTTAAGCTATGATCGGAAATAATTTGACCAGGCCTAAGTAAATCTTTCTACTTATACACTAATAATTCAGAAGTTTTCAGAAGGCTGATTTTTAATATTTTTTTCTATGGGAATCAGTCTGACAGCTTCTGAGTTACTCTCTGTTGTGATTTCCTAATTGGCAAGTAAGTGCCAAAAAGGAAGATCCTTGGAGTAGAAATCATCCCTGTTTCTCTTTGCACCACTGGATTCATATAGAGCCCCTGGTGCACTTAGCTGTAGGTGGCAATCAGCTGAGTTTATGTAGGTGTGCTGAATTCAGCTGTCCTTCTGATTTTTCTCAATTCAAGCAGTATTTTCACTTATGATGCAAATCGGCACCACAAAATCCTTCTTCTGGCCTTTGATGCAGAAGGTTAGAATCCATCTTTAATTGAAGGTTACTACCTGATAGCTGCACATGAGCAAAAACAGTGGTATGTAGATTTCCCAGACAAACAAGATATCATGACCATTTAGTCTATATGTAATTCAGAATAAATATTCATCAGATGTCTCTTACACCTAACCAGATGACTGACAGAGAACTAAAACATTTTAAAGCCACCAACACATATTTTAAAAAAAGCTTCACGTGCTTTGCAATTTACATTGCAAATCCATTTAGAGCCTGGGCTGAGGCCCTTAGCCCATCAAGCTTCCTAATTTTTTCCTATTCAGCCAGAATGAGTACTTGAAGGTTCCCACACAGTCACACCGTCTGAGGAATTATTTTGATCCAGCCAGTCCTTGCATGTGCTATCTGGTAAGAAAAAGATCTTCTAACAGTCATACCAGTAATATGAAATTCTACTAGTCTCCTTCTCTAGAAACTTGATTTCCCTAAAGGAGATACCACAGGACAGGCAGCTACTTAAGAACTGACAAGACTTAAACTATTCCTTGCAGTGTCTTCTGTTAGCTGCTCTCTCTTCTGCTACATAATTTTGCCAATGGGACATCCCCAGACTGTTTTAGTACAAATTTGAATTGTAAGATGGTCAGACAAATGAGCAAGTCTTAAAACCGATTCAGGCTGCTCATCACTAATCATAGGTTTCTGTCTTCGGAGGCTGCTTAACCAAAATAGAAGTTGTTCCTTTGTTACTGTTCACATATTTAATTTCTGTATATGGGTTTACAGCCTTCTACGTGTGAATTATCCTTCAATTTAAATATGTACCATACAGCTATAACTTCTTGAAAATTGGCTGTAGAATACAGCTTAAGCCTCTTTCTTTCTAAGCAGAGCAAAGTTTTGAATAACTAATACTCTACATTTCAATTCAGAGATAATTTTACACCTAATTTATAGATTTCTGAAACCGGATGCCTGCAGCAGAAATGCTAGCAGTTGGTTAATTTTCGTACCATAAGCAGCACTACAATTAATTCAGGCAAATTCGTATACGTAAACGACATCAGAGAAATAGGTGTTTAGTAAAGACTCGCTATGGTGGTCCCACTAAATAACCTCATGCTTCATTCTCTAGGAGTCCTCCAAGAAGGCTAGTAAAAATAAAAGCCGTAGAAGACATGTTCAATTAGATCCCTAGCATCCTACTGTATTACAGCAATGCCAGGCAGAGCAAAAATAAAAAGGCAGCTAGCATCGCAACATAAATTAGATTTTTAATTAGCTCCATGGATAGAACAAATATTGCCGTGGTGGTTTATTGTATTAATCATCTCTCTTTTACTTTTACCTGCAGGATACAAACAACCTTGGACAGTCATGCTGCAAAGCAGCAATCAGAGCCTTCTGCTCTTAGCTAGGCTTGCATTGTAAGGGCAAGGGAGCATCATTTGGAACTTAGTATAGAATTAAATTTTTCTTTTTTCCATTTTAAGAAAGTAGCCTATTTTGAAAGTCAGAATAGGCAGTTTTAAGCTTCAATCTCTATAAACTGCTTCAGCAAATTTTAGGATGTACAAAATTTAAAAGACTGGTTCCAAGCAAAGAGATTAAGAGGAAACAAAGCTTTATACCTGGTGTAGATGTTGCCTCTGTTTTTCTGTTACGATTATTCTTCTATTTTAGCTGATGTTTTTCTCTCATTGTCTTTCATTTTGTATTCTTTGGAAATGTCATTTCCTTTCCATAGTTTCTCTATTTGCTTTATCTTTGTGGTTTGGCGGGGGGGAAGGAGACTTTTTGTGCACAATATGAATTTAATAATTGACTTCTTTTTTGTGTAATGATTTACAATATGTGATTTGTGTGATTTGAACTACTGTTGCATTTATATATATAGATTAGATTTTTCCTAAAAACAGATATTCTGATTTTCCCTGTACGTGCTTTCTGCAGGCTATTAACATTAAGAGATTAAAATAACCACGGAATGTGAACTTCAGAATCTAGAACTGAAGAAATATTTCTTATGAGTTTGCACGCACTAATCACTTTTCATAGAAGTATACTCGTTTATATTAACTAATTACTAACTAATTAAATAATTGAAGAATTAATTATTTATATTAACTGATTTACAGGGCCAAAACAGCTCTACTCACCTGCAGTTTAGGTAGGGAGTATCAAGGTTACGTATGCTTTTTTGCAATACACAGCAAAAGAAAAATACAAACTGAGTTGCTGAACAGTTTTTAATAGAAAATCTAAGAAAATTGCTTTAATTCCTCTCTAGATATTCTACAAGGAGGAAAAACAAAACGAAACAAAACCTAAGGTCTAAATCCCCAGCCAGCATTCAGCTCATGTTGCTCCAATGACTGCTGTGGAGCTGTTGTGATTAACATCAGTTAGGAGTTTGGCCCTAAATCTTTCAAACTACAATTTTCCTTTGTATTGGTTACTCAGCTCTAAACCGTATAATTTTTCCAAACTCAAAATAGAACAGATTTCTGGGGGGAGAGGAGGGAGGAGGAAGAAGGCAGAAACAGAACACAGTTAAAAGGGTTTGCCGAGTTGAGAACAGATTTACTGAGGGGTGGGAGATGTCAGTAATTCAAACAAGAAAAAGAATAACACTGAAGGTGTTACTGCACAAATTAAAGTATTGTTGTACTATTGAAATTTGAATGTCTCTTCTTGGCTTTTTTTTTTTTAAGTGTAAAAAAAGGAAGACATAAAAAGAACATTTTCACCATAAACAGACTGTGATTAAGTAACTTAGACTCACTCCTATGTCCTTTATTCAGGAGATTAGTCATATTTCCTTACTGGACCCAATTCAGCAAATAAATATAGGTATAAATCATATTGATTTCAATAGGATGTACACATATACTTAAAATTAAGCCTGTGCTTAAATCCATCGCTAAATTGGCAATAAGAGCAATTAAAGTGTATTCCTAGTCCCATAGTGTGGTTTGGCTAATTCAGTAACATTTTGCCATATTAACTTGCAACATCAAGCAAACTAAAGTTTTTTATGATGAGCAATATGAGACTAGGCGGGCCTGAAAACCAAGTGCTTGAAGATTACTTTTATGTGAGTTGAAACTACAGACTTTCCTCCGGGTAGCATGTAGCACTTCTTGGATGCTAGAGGAAACAAAACCAGCATATTATTGGTATCTCTGAAAGCCATCAGCTATCAAGATTGCATAGCAGATGATCTGTGTAAATAAACACTTTACTAATTGCATGTTACACTTCCTATCCACTAAGACCCTATTTTGTTACTACTATTTCTGCAGTTTGCAGTATTTTATTGTGCATACATATTCCCCTTAGCAGACTGTCTAGAAGATAAGCAGACAGTATATAAGATTTTCTACTGTACTTACAGTATCTGGAATCTTACATCTCCAAAGCATTTTAGTAAAACTTCATTAATTAATCTCTCTGCAATTATGAGTACTCACAAGAAAAGGTCAGTGATAATACACTCCAAGTGGTTATTACAGTTTCAAAGAATTGTAAATGCATGTTTTCAAAACTCTCTCTTCTCCTCACACCACTTTGGATGATGTTAGGAACACTCAGTTTCACCTTTGGAAGAGAATACAACCTTTTAAAAGCTTGACATTCTTGTGAATCAAAATTATCAACAGTGCAGGGGACAAAAATACAGACAAAGCCTTCTGAGAAATGATGGATAAAAAAGTTGCTTTTGTTCATCAGAGAAAGGTTTTGGATGTGAGTCTATTTGTCAACTACTTCATGGCAAACTGGTCTTTTCCTTTATACTAACTATTTTAGCTAGAGTCTAACAAGCCCTTAGAATAGCAGTGGACCTCTTTTTCACATAACTCTTAAATGTATTCTGCTCAGCTGATACATGATATTTTAGTAACTTTCTGTAGTGGAACATATTTACCCTTACGTGCTTTTATTCCTGTTATTCAAATTTAGCTGTGATTATATTTATTTACATGTTAAGTATTGTATATGTAACTATTGTTGTGTTAACGAGTTATAGTATGGCATTTTTATTGAATATCCAGTTCCAAGAACCAAATTGCTACTTTGCAAAAGAATTATCAGAAGGTTTTTCTCTCTTTTACACAAAAAAAGCATCACAAATTCTAAAGGCCTTTCCTGCTAAGGCCGTCTATACAAAAGCTCCCAGCATGCTTCCTGGTCTCAATGGCACAGCATGGCTTCACTTGCTACCAACAGCTCATCAAAATCTTCGTCCAGTGGATTTGTATGTGGAGAAGAGGTGTGACTTGACATTACCGGTGACATAATGATTCCCACCAGAACTCCTTGTGCTGCAGCTTCATGGCAGCCGAGGGACGGTGGTCACCTGCTTCTGCTCTCACGGTGAGCAGCATCGTGGGGCTGTGCGACGCTGTCGCTGCAGGTACCTACCTACAGTGCTTTCCACCGCTGTGGGATGCTGCCTCATTTTCTTTCAGTTCTCACCTGACTCACCTCAACTGGCTGGGCACAAAGAGAGGGATTTCTGAATCCCAAATTATGTACCTCTTATAGCTAGATTATTGTGCAACACATAGAACAGACTTTCAAGAGCAACACAGCGTGAAAAATGGGGTGTTGTGTAGTGATGCTGCAGAATTGTATTCTAAATATCTCTGCACACTTCATGTGTCTTCCATAAATCAGCTAACCCCACAAGGCTGAGCATGAAAAAAATATATATCAAATGGCAATAAAATATCTTAGAAGTCTCTTTTAACGTAAACAATGTCAGTTCATTTCTTTTCCTAGGTATTTTATTCTTCTTTCAGTGTAACTAACGAAGTTAATGGTAATTTTTTTGTTCCTTTCTAGGTAGCACAGCTTTGCACAAGCTGAGGTAACACCACCCCCTTCTGTTCATACTGATACTAAGCTCAATCAACTGCATTTTCAGCATAGCAAAACATGAGTACTTGAGTGCTACATACACAGCAGAGTAGGAAGAATGGATTTTAGTGCTACAGTATTAATCATGCTCTGAACCACGTATTTTCAATTAAATTACTTTAGTTGTCATCTAAACAAGCTTATTGCCAGAATTTCTGAATATCAAATTATTAAAATAACTAAAGCAAATTGTAATATTACTTTAACTCCCTAGCATGAATAAATACAATATTTAATTAATAAAAAAATGTATTTGCATACTAGGGAGAGCCCTTTGTTACTCACAGATCAGTTTTATCTTAGTGTGCCTTTTCTGATTGTCTATGAAGGAAGCATCTCTCCACTGCCTTGATACTGGGAGAGTTTCTCAGTTTATGAGATAGAAAGAATTTATCTCATATCCCTTTGTATTTTGTCCTGGTACACAAAAAAATGCCCAATACTAATACCTTACACTAAGGTCGGTATCTCAGCATTACTTGATTATTTCTTCAAGTTGATTACTACTCTAGTACGTCAGCTATCTGGTGAAATTACTCATTCCGAGACATGTAAATCGGATGCTGAGGTTGTGGCTTCAGGATCATTTCTTTAGTTGGAAGCAGCAGCTGTAACAGTATGATTCCCTCTGTCCCTGGATGTTCATTTTCATGTAGCCATAGTAGAGAGTTGAACTGGGGGCTGAGCTAGGTTAAACATAACTTAGCTAAAAAACAACCCTGTGGCAGTTCGTTTAGGGAAGTAGTTCAGTTCATTGCACAGCTGCATGAGCCACACGAGCTGAGGGAGCAGCCCTGCAGCAGGTATGAAGAGGGAGAGGGGCATGGAGGGGACTGGTTAGACTTGAATTGTCTGCTGAAAGAAAACTGCACAAAACTCAGTCCTAAGTTAAGGTTTGAGTGTATTTTTTCCTCGCACAGAACGAAACCGTTTTAAAAGGTGAAGGAAATAAAGATCATGCTGGAAGTTTTTAATAAATCACAGAAGAAAAAGCACCACTGCAGATGTTTCAAGTGCCAATATTTTTGAAGTTTTCTTGCACATGGACTGCAACTCTCACTGCTCTAGTGAAAGGCATGTTTGTTTACTCACTTACTGTGTCTGTGAGGCCAGGGAACTGTGTTATCCAGGGTGAATAGTCCCATCTATGACTGAACCAAGGAATTTAAGGAAGGAGAAAACTGTTTAACAATCTGGAGAAAGTCCTGACTACTTTCCAATAGCAAGCTCTTATTTTAGTCCCAAGGCTACCAATATGAAGCACAAAAGTCATGGAAGATGATTTTCACCTGGAGAAGATATGTTTTGGAAAGACTGATCACACTATAGATGGTATATCCTAATCAATATGAAAATAGCATTCTGCAGGTAGTCACCTGACTGTCCTTGAGCCTTGCTCCATAGTAAGAAGTATCGGGGTGCTCAGAGAGATGGGGAGGGGAGGTCAGCAGACTTACTTACAGGGAAGTGCCTGCTGCTTGACTGGACCAATAGAAACTCAGGATAAAACGCACAGCTTAGCAATGTGTTTTCTTTCTACGCCCACTCTCAGAAACCATTTAAACTATTGCATTATTGAAAGTTTAGCATAAAACCCAAACTTTTTGCAGATTCCTATAGAATATGTACTGCTGATGAGACTGATATTTCACTGCTGTCTTTCAGCCATATGCCGTGAAAGCCAGTGATTATGACAGCACTGTGTGACAGCTGAGGGACAAGTCAAAGATATGCTTAGCCTCACTTCCAACCACAGCAAAAGAGGAGGCCTAGATTAAGAAAAGTGGATGTTACTGGGACTGTGCTGCATGGGTAGAAGTGCATTGAGTGGAGATGAGAGAGTGAAAAGTAAGGTAAAGAAAAAATTAACAAGAGGGAAAAAAAGAACAAGAGCAAAGAGGAGGAGGGACTATCCTAGAAAAGGGGAAAGCTAGAAACTTCAAGGGAAGAATTCGGATGAATTATGAGTTGTGTTATAGAAGAAGAGCAAGAAAATTGTAGCTAAAAATGCACATATGTTCAATATAGTCAGCCTCTGTGACCGAACCTGAACTCTTTTTTTCCTATTAGTTGAGAGGAAATTATCCTGACCTTCACACAGATGTTAATCTGTGATGAATTGGGAACCTGATCCTCAGAAAGGATTTAGAGGTGTTTCTGCATTTCAGCAGTGACTCAGGAAAAAAATATGTGCATTGTTCTTTTTTCCTTTGTTTTTGAAGAATATATTGTAAGGTTAGATTTTTTTTCCTTTAAATTTAGATTTTTAAAAAGCTGAGTCCAGACTTTTCAAGTGCTCAAAAACTCCAGCTTGCAGTAAATTTCAAGAAGGCTTCTCTTGCCCCTGAAAGTAGGACAGGTTTTTTCTTGAAGTTCAGTACTCAGCAATTCTCTTTCTGGAAAGATGTTCAGAAATACAGGTCTTTGAACATCTGTGAGCGTATGATAGAGCATGCCAGATAGTGCGCCAGAGAGTGTTATCTCCAACCTGTGAGCTTCCTGTGTGCCCTTGCAGACATTTTACTCAGTTTATTCCACAAGACGTCACGTGCTCTAGGGGCCACAAACCTGTATGCTCTGCTTCAGTGTTCTTACACCCTCAAAATCTCTTTAACAGTGGCATAAACACGTTACAAGTCATATCGTTCAAAATAAATAATGACACTCCTGTATGGTCATTCAGGTTCTCCTAACCCAAGATGACCAAAGGGCAGCAACACATTTTCATTAAGTTCTGGAAATGGAACCTGTCTGGGGAGGTTGCTGCTAAGCTGTCCTGCACAGTTATAGTCAAAACAAACAGCAATGACCAAAGAAGTTGTGGCTGATTATTAGGTTAAGGGGACAGAATTCTTCTCAGGAGAGACGAGGAAAAAGGGAGAAACTTTTGACTTGCACACAGAATGACCCAAGAAGTCCCTGTCAGGGCAGTCCCTCACGGTAGAGGGCACAGTCTCATCCAGCCTAGACCTCATCAGTTATTCAAGAGAAAGTGTAGTAGAAGACTACCCAGAAAGCCAGTCAGTACAAGAAAGAAGATCTTTAACTTAATTTGCATCAACTGCATAAGGAAGAAGGATATTTGCTAGAAGGAAATGAAAAAAACTAAAATCCAGCAAAAGGTATGAAATGCTTTCAGGTGACACAGTTTTTTTATCTTAAATACATCATATTAGACAGTTCAAGTAATTGTCAGAGGAGATTCTACTACCCACCAAAAAGATTTTAGAAGAACCAAAAAGAGTTGACATGTTTAAAGCAGACTGAAGGAGGTAGTTAGAAATTAAAATTATACAAATCTTCAAAAAGCAGGAATCCTGTCAAAACAGGAAAAAGGGAGGAACATTAATTCTGGTGAGTTAAACACAAAACTGTAATAAGGTAGGCCAAAAAAAGATTTTGTGGAACAACTCAAGCAGATTTTCAAATACCTGAGAAGTAGGAAGCCTACCAAAGAGTCTGTAGGGTCAATAGATGATTAAGATTATCAAGGAAGGTAGGCCATTTTCATAGCTGAAAATGAATTCCAGAAAGCTTTTGAATATCTGAGCAGCTTTTGACAAGGTCCCTTATCAAAGACTCTTAAAAGAAATTATATTTTCACAGGTTCTTACAGATTAAAAGTTGGCTAAAAGACAGGAAATAGAGTAAAAATAGTTGGTCAGTTTTCATACAGGAAAAAGGTTACCAGCAGTTCCATAGGGTTCCTGTGATATAACACGTGCTGCATGACAATAGTAAGTGTACTGGAAAAGTATGTAGTTCTAAAGTTCTCTGCAAAGATCACAGCAAATGATGAACTTGAAAATGTTGAACTGCTATGTCGTGAATAAATGTGCCATGGGTGTTGTGTCCAGCGTCCAGAGGGTAAGTGCCCTCTGTTAATTTTCAAAATATGTTGACCCATGGTTTCCCAGCATGGGCAAAGAAAACTTGAACCTGAAATTACATTATCCTAAGTGAATCTCCGCAAGAATTTGCTATCTCTACAGTGTGCTCCAGTAACGTAAAAAATACAATGAGCCTGAATTTAGTTGCAAGGTTCCCAACCATTTTGTGGTGGCCTGGCCCTTGCTTGCTGCTGGATAGTGCAACGTTGCTCCTGTGATAGTAACTTAGCATCAGAGCCTACATGATGCCTTTCAGCAGTCTCTGTCATGTGTTGCCACAAGCCTTTTGCTGCATGATGTTACTGGAGGAGCAGCATGATCCCCAGTTCCTTTTTGCAGGGCTGCCCTGGCCAGGAGGTTGTGTTTGAGCTGGTAAGTGAGGTACAAGCTAAGTAAGAAAAGACCTGGCTAGTTCCTTGTAGGATCTTTTGGGACAGCTGGCTTTCCCAAATGTTCCACCTCTCTGAAACTTTGAGTATGTTTCTGTGGCAAGAAACTACCAGTGAAGTATGGACATAGGCTGAGCACTCCAGTCCTGGTATCTTTCTCGGGTAACTTGACAGAGTGATGTAGAAATAGCCCACGTATTCAAAGCCAAAATCCTAGAGACTCTGCTTGTTTATCAAACTGATAAAACATAGTATGGTGAAATTTGCTTCTATGCAGTTAATCTCTTCATGGTTAGAATTAAAAGACTGTGCCTTTAGAGTTCCTCACGTGCATATTTGAGGATCTTAGACATCTGGATACATATGCTGCATCTGTGTCCAAACCTAATCATGATCAGTTCTTCAACCCGTACTCACATGAATAAATCATCCAATAGAAGTAATTGCTGGCATAAAAATTAAAGTTGGCTGGAACACAACCATACAAATAGTCATAGTAAGATTTCTGAAATTTACTCTCATATATAAGCCATTTTCTTCTTTCCAGTACATACTGGAATCAATTGACACTTAGAAAGAACAAAGATGCTGCAAATCAACTATAATTATTGCAAGTGGATTAGAAAGAAGTACTTTAATTTCTTCTCATTGGTCTATCCTCAGATGTCACTAGCATTCAAAGGTACAAGACTTTCAGGCTAGAGAAAAACATGCCTTGATCATAAAGCTTTTTCTTAATGGGAGTTTTGCTTAGAAAGAGAAAAAGAATGAGAATGAGAAAGAAGAGAAGAGAAGAAAAAAGAAGAGAAGAGAAGAGAATCGAGAAGAGAAGAGAAGAGGAGAGGAAAGGAAAGAAAAGAAAGAAGAGAAAAAAGAAAGGGAAGGGAAGGGAAGGGAAAGGGAAGGCAAGGGAAAGCGAAGGGAAAGGGAAGGGAAGGGAAGGGAAGGGAAGGGAAGGGAAAGGGAAGGGAAGGGAAGGGAAGGGAAGGGAAGGGAAGGGAAAAGGAAGGGAAGGGAAGGGAAGGGAAGGGAAGGGAAGGGAAGGGAAGGGAAAAGGAAGGGAAGGGAAAGGAAGGGAAGGGAAGGGAAGGGAAGGGAAAGGGAAGGGAAGGGAAGGGAAGGGAAGGGAAGGGAAGGGAAGGGAAGGGAATGAAGTGTCAAGTTATACAGTTTCACCTCAAAATTTTGCCCAAAGGGTTAACTAACTATCTTTCAACATTAACTTCCTTATTTTTCACTGTGGACAGTTTATTCTCAGACTGAGTCAAGATGGTGAAATGAATGTATACAAAAGAGAATTCTGAAGCCTTAGTGTGCCATTTTGTTACTTAAAATAAGCAAAGCTCTAATAAATTATTGTCAAGTTCAAAAAGAATTGCATTTATTCCTTTTTGACCTTTTGTCAAACTGTGTATAATTCTGCTTCCTGTACATGAACCACCTGTACAGATAAGCCTTTTTACATGTCTATATTCATTTGGAACAATATAATTCAATCTGAGTTTCAAAGCAAAGTTCTAGCTTTTCTACTTTTTGGTGCTTTCAGTGTTAAAAAAAAATTCTAAGGGGTTGGGATAATGTTTCCAGGCTTTATCAATGCTCCCAGACATTATTTGCTCTTTAAAAAGCATACATATTTATAAACTGCATTACAGGTATGATCACCAAAACAGATTAGGCTCCCCATAAAAAGAAAAAAAATAACAATAAAGACAGGCAAGACACTGATGAGTGCCCATATATCATGCTTCCTGTTACTACAAGAATAGTTCATACTATTCCTGTATTCAACATACTTCATGTTCCTGTATGAAACCATCACCATAGTACGAGGCACCTACAAGTTTGCAGAGACATCTATTGAATGTGGTGGCACGATTTCCTCTAAGGATTTGAGACCCCTACATGTTTCTCTGTGACCCTTAATATTAAAGGTGGCCTAAACAGTAAGGATATAAATTCCAAAGATATCATTTATATGAGCTTGATCTCCTTAAAATCCACTCAAAATTTTAACTAGACGAATCAACTGCATTTTCACTCTGAACTTCATCCACTTCCGTAGAAGTCATAATACTGTTAAATACAGAAAATATCTTCAGAAATAACAGATTCTAATGGAAACTTCCAAGCAATTGTTGTTGGCATTAATATCTGAAAGTTTACACTCTCTCTGATGTACTTCAACATTGAAATGTGATATGATATGAGATCTTTGCAAGATATTCTTATAATTTAAAAGCAAAAAGTCTGTGGAAATAATTTGGGACTTTTAAATGAGAATCTAGAGAAATTGCCCTTTATTTATTTTAATTGAGAATTGCCTCTTTTTGCAAGTTTCTGAATAAATCTATTTCAGGGAAAAAAAAAGTATTGCACAATTTTATATATGAATCTTGCAGGTAAGTCTAAAATATCGAATATGATAAAATATAGCTTTTCTATACAAGATCTCTTTTTTAGGGCCTTTACACTCATTGTTACAGTTTAGTAAGCTTACTAGGTAAGTACAGTTTACTAGTAAAGCAAATACCCAAAGGTTAAGGTCAAACATATGTTAGAGATCATAGAATTTCAGTCAGCTATTTGTGAATGATATTGCTGGTACCCTTTATTTTTGATTATGACTTTGTGGGGTGTGGGGGAGAATGGGATGAGGAATTATGTCACTGGAACATGAGAAGATCTGGAACCTCAAGAAACATCTGGGTGCTAGACAAAAGCATGCATGGACAAATGCCCAGCCTAGTGAGTTTCACATTGAACATATTTTACAAATACCAGGTTTGTAAAAGCAAATGCTAGCCTCTTACACTTTCAGAAAGACATTTTGCCTGTTAGAAATAACTGTAGGAAATAATATTAGGAGTTGCTACAACTGTACTTGTACAATGTATCCAAGAGCACATAGAATATGAGGCAGGTGCTCCTGTTTGTGCACATATGTATGAAACAACAATAAGATTTTTTTTCCTGTATTCTAAGAGGAGCTATCTAATAGATGGAAGAAAAATGGTAAATGTCAAGGGCCAGAGAACTTTACATCAATTTTTAACAAATACCTGCAAAGAACATTCACTTTGCCATGAAGGACATGTGATTGTATGACTAGCTTAAGTGCTAGTTTTACTGGGGGGAAAAATCGTATTGTATGTTCTCAGTTTTTCAGCATTGATCTGCTATCTCTGTAGCAGCTTCTCTGTCTAGAAAATAGGCAGATTTTAAAATTCCCAAGATTTATACCCCTCAATTATATTCTTTTCTGTGAATCTGCAAATAAAATTTGCTCTCAAAATTAAGCTCAAGTCCACACCAAAAGCAAAAAATAATACCATCGAGTGGTGGGAAATAAAACAAGTCGTAACATCAGTGTAGTTCCACAGATGAAAGGTGATAGACAGATACATTCTAAGGTCATTAAAACAAGGTTTTCCCTGCATCCACAGAAAGAAAGAAAGGGAGAAAGAGAAAGAAAGAAGAAAAGAAGGAAGGAAGGAAGGAAGGAAGGAAGGAAAAGAGAGAGAGAATAAAAGAGAGACATAAAAAGTTTGCATGTGTGCTAATGTGCAAAATCAGTGGTCTGACTACTGTACACTGATCTAAAAAAACTTATGGAGTTACAAAGGTGAGATCCACGAGGAGCAAGGAACAAATAATCAGTAACAGAAATAGTGATATTTTGCACTAAGATGATTGCTCGAATATTATACAATCCAGTGAGCTCACATACAAAGAAATATTAGTCTAAGGAATATACAGTGCAAATCTCTGTCCTCAGGTATGGTACAAACAAGTTTATTCCCATAAAAAAATGACATTTGCTCCAAGACTTTGGCCAAAGGATGAAAATAACTGGAATTGTTGCAATCTGATGAGGCATAAAGATAGAAAACTTAACTAATAATTATTTTGCGCATGTTGGAATGTTTTGCGTACCTAAATACACAGCCTGGTAAAAGCTCTAAAAAAATATATTTTCCAAAAACCTGATATGTGCATTAGAAATTTTCTCCATTTTCTGGTTATTGGAAGAAAAAATGAAGCCTATTTTTGTTTCAAAATTTTCAGTGCAGGCAAGGAACTGAGGTTTTGGATAGAATCTATTGTATACAGGTGAAAATACTCAGATCTTCCTACAACACCTATCAAGGCTTCAGCTGGGTATTTCAGTGCAGTCTCAACAGGCCAAAGAATAAGAATCTAGATGAAGCCTCTTGTTATCTTTATGTGTCAAGCAGTTCATTTTTTAGCTCCCAAATACAGCTTCAAAAAGGTCTTCTCTGTCATAGATAAACTCAGACGATGATAAAGGCCTGTATTTATGCTTTATTTGTTGCAATATCATTTAATAGCCTGCTATTCATCATGTCCTTCCTCATAACTTTCTGAAACTTCTTCCAGCTCTGTATCTAACTCCATGCAAGGTTTGAAAGGCAAGATGAGATAAAACATATGCATGGGCTGTCTGCTAGGTGGGACCACCATCCACGCAGTCAAATAGAGCCCAACTGTTTATAGTGATCATCATTAGTCAGAAGGTAATCTTTCATGACAGAGGATTGCTCATCGTACCTGCCAAAACACGTACCAACGCTGTGTTGATCTAACATGGCACCTGCTTTTGTTACAGTACGGAAAATAACACTTTTTCAAATGGAACAGAATTTGTGGTGTAGGATTGTAGCTTTCCTTTTGCAAAATAACAGACCTCATAAGAGTGCTTGCAAAAGAATTTAAGAATTTGTAGTTGCCTTTTCAGGTTTTCGCTGGAGTGTTTTTGCTGCAGTATCCTCCTGCATGTCTTTCACAAATATGGTTTTACCTCAAAATAGGATTATGTATTCCTTCCATAATCTTTCTGGGAGCTCAGATTCTGCCTGTGTTTTTGTCAAGGCCTAGTCTGAGGAGACAATTAGGAACACAGTGCATAATCAACCTGCCTACACTAGAAAGTTTCAGCTAGTTTAGTTGGCTATGTTTAACAGTGATATCACTAAACCATTGCAAATCCCTGGCATGACTTGCTCAAAATGATTTAATATTTCCTAAATTTGCTTAATTTGATACTGTAATTTCTCTTGTTAAATATTGTTATTCTAACAATCTCTTGATGCACTGCTTGCTATGATCCTAGTTATTTTAAGCAGTATGAAGATTTCCTATAAGAGCTGGCAAACAACTTTGATATAGAATTTTGAAATATATTGATAAAATTGATTCCAAATTTATAGTATTATTGCAGAGTTGTACTGAATAAGAATAGCTCTATTAAAATTTAATTTCAGAGAAATTAGTTTAGAATTCTCAAGTTTTGGAGACCAGTACTGGTTTCATCTTTATAGGATTCTATTGGAAAATGAAATAAAAGGTGAACTGTTTCCCATGATGTACAATTCATATTTCACTTTCTGGATGTCTCCCAAGAAATTACTTTAAGATTAGGACAAATTACTTTTTCTCAAACAGATGCCCCTGTTTTTTTTCTTGAGACTAGTCTATTTATACCTGTGGGCTAAATGCTTCACAATTTGTTAAGTCATTCATTATGTCATTGCTGAGTGCACACCAAATATTTTACTCGCAATTCTATAGAAACAGTGGGCTCAAAACATCCTTCTTCAGATTAATCAAGCCTGGATCCCATCAGTAACATTAGCTATGCTGTAAAACTCGTATCTATCTCTAGAATATGTAGTTAAATAAGAAGGAAAAACAGTTTTAATTTAGAGCTAGATCTTATGAAGATTTGAAATAATTGAATGTTCACACTACAAAGCCTAAAGTTTAAGTACATTATCGGAGTAAATTGAGATTAGGCAGATGAACACTTAAACTTCTGCTAAAATTATCTTCCAAGTATGCTGAAATTATTAAAGTCATAGGTTTACTTCAGCAAAAATCAGCAGGTCAAGTTAAACTTCTATATAGCTAGAAATGCCAACTGTTTAGAGCAGACAGGCTCCAATAAAGAGCAGGATACAGAAGACATAGCAAACTCTGCTAAGACCTGTGAAGAGCAACTTGTATCTGGTGGTAGCTCCATCTGCTTTCAGAGGTGGAGCATGCGTCTCCACCTGCTTTGATCCGGATCCCAGAAACTTCTCTGAAAATAGGTGACTACAGCTTTTTCCTTCAGAGAAATGTGAAGGGCTCATTCTCTTCTTTTAAAAGAGAGAGTTGGTACTCACCTTTTATAAGCTAGATTAGTGGTGAGAGCTCTCCTAGAATAAGCAGGAGATTTAGATTCAGCTTCATCTTCAGCCAAACAAGATTTGAATTTATATGTCCCATCTCCCATAAAATAGTCACTAAGTTATTTGCTAAATGAACTCTTCATACTTGTTGAAGACGTAGAGAAAATAATCCAAGATTACCTGGGCCAAAGAGGTAGAGAAGAGAGAGAAAAGGGAAAGTAAATAAAAAAGCATGATTACTGCTTATTGGTTTGAGCATTTGTGGGAATTATGATTCTGGTCCCCAACTCCAGTGTTTTAGCCAGTTCTGTTTAATGTAAAATACAGTAAGTCATTCATGGAGTTTAAGACATCTCTAGAAATAGACAACAACTGTGCGGAGATTCTTCAACATAATTTAGCAGCAGTCAGCCTTCCATAACATGTTTATTCCTTAGTAGGCAATAAGATCATGCACAGAAAAATATTACTAAAAAAAACAGAGGTTGAAAAATCTAGCACCTAAAACATGGGCATAGAATAATCAAGATAACCCTTATTTCAATACTCTGGTATTATATACTATGATGTAATCTTGTTATATGTTAGCATACACTTTTTTTTTCTTTTTTCACTCTTCCATATGACTTCTCCCTCAATTTGCAAGTTTTACGACGTTTGATTAATGAGAAGCTATTCAGTATTTTATCCTTGTTTTTCAATGAATTGCTTTAGGCTTTGTTTCATATATGTTGCTCAAATTATGTTTTGAATTCAGAATTATTAAATTCCTCAAGGACTTTTGTTGGTATTCTTTAGTAGCAGTGAAAAAAACCCCTGTTATCTGAAGCCTAAAACTAAGTTAATATTTTAATAAAACAACCAGAAATCATTAGTGAAGAAAACAGATCTCCATATTCTAATCCATCAGTTAGTGTTTACTATTGTCAGTAAACACTAACAGTTAAGAACTTGAATTGGAATGTTCCAATCTTTTAGAAACCATATAAAACTCACCTACATAGGACCTTAGTCCTTCACAAAATATTAATTAATCATTGTAGCTTACCTATACGTATATAAAAAGATTTTATTTGCTGAACCCCTGAGAAAATGAATATATCCCATAACTCTTTACTTTCCTTAACAGTCGTTGGTAAGGCATTTTGTCCAAGTGGACAAATGCAAATGGACTATAGCAACTGGATCACCCTTATATTATGTTTATTGACACTTTCAGTAGACCATGTTGACTTTAATTTTGAACTTTGATTTCAAATGAGATCCTGCATGCTATTAAGCACCACATCAAGAGCTCTCTCTCTCTCTCTTCATGAGCTCCCTTATCAGCTATATAATGAAACAGTCATTGTGTCATGGTGACCAACCTTACTCACTGCCCTGTGTCTTACTGTGACATCTGCCCAGTGAATGTGGGGGTAATTAAAGTCTCCCATCACAGTTACTTTCTCTCCCTCTTCTACCTCTGTTATCTCCCTTGGCACGTCACAACTAATGTCGTCATCCTGCTCTCCAGTTTTTCTAAATAGGCTGGAGAAATTGCAGAAGTTAATAAAGCTGCAGCTTCCAAACTGAGGCTCACATTTGCTTTTTTTCTCTAATATTTCAGATCCATTTGAATCTGAAAGACAGAACACAAATTCCTAAGAATTAAGATGATATTCACATTAGCATCATTTCATCATATTGCTATTAGTGGGACATGTGAATTCTTTTAATAAATACTTGCAAAATATTTGATTCTCTTCATAAACTTTTTTCTCCAAGCCTAATCAATGTTTGTCACAGAACCAACACGCTGCCTGCCTGGGCCACTCTATCATCTATAAGCTATTAAAGTTATTGTACCAGCTAAGTCGAATGTCATTTATACATTAGTCACTTTCCTGAAGTTTTCTATTCAGAGTAGGCAAGGACCCAGCATTAGTTCTAATTCTAACTGTAATCTGAAAATGAACCTTTATGCCAGAAGGGCTGGGGTGCATGAAATGTGTCATTTTTCTGTTACTCTGTATGAAATCAATGTTAAATATTGTAAGTTGCCAAAAGAGCTGGTGAGAATGACAAACAAACATCATTGCTGTACAGTACAGCAGGAAGTCTGACAGGTTTTTTTTTTCCCCCATATCCACAAAGATATATGGCAAGTATAAATCTGGAAAGAGTTAGTTACATTACTAAGGCCTAAAAATATAAGTGACATAGTGAGGGTAGGCTAGGAAGGAAAAGAGTGCCTGCAATTTTTTAAATATATTTTTCTCCTTATTATCCTTTCTTTATTGCCAAATTCCTTATTTGGTCATCTGATGGTAACTTTATTATAGAATAGAGAAGATATAGAATTCTTTATAGAATAAGAGAAGATGCTGTTCCTGAAAACATATTTCATTATTGAAAGAGTTCTAATCCTCTATAACACCTTTTCATTCCTTCTCAATGCTGGGTCATCGCTAAGCTTGCTCAGGTGGTTTGCCATCCATAAGCTTATCTATTCCCCTTTAAGTTTGAAGGTGAAAAACAAATGCACAAAAACTCTACAGTCCATCTCTCTCTTCTCAGTGATGACTTTGATGCTGTTAACTGTAGCTTACAATCGGCAGCTTTCTCTCACTAGATGTGTGAGTGGAGGTTGGGGACAGGGGGAAAAAAATTAAAATCAACCTTCATTTCTAAACTCACAAATTAAGAATTCTAATCCAAATCTACAATTTTGGAAATTATTGAAATGAAATATTTAGGAAGAAAATGAAAAAAACAGGAAAGTAATTCAAGCTAATTGCTTCCTGAAAGTAGTTTAAAATGTTAAAAAGTTTGAATTTTCTAGTAAAAGAATACAAATATTCTAAGCAGTTTAAGCTACAGAAGAATGCTATGCTATTAACTGTGTTATAGTGATGTTAGCAGAAAGCTAACATATATCATGGAATCAGTGATAAGTTAAAGTGTTCCAGGGAGGGGAACATCACAGCTTCCTCAGGCCATCCATTCCCATGCTTCACTATCCTAGTTGTTAAAAAGCTTTTGAATACCTAAGATGAATATTCCTTGGTGCAATTTAAACCCATTAGTTCTGTCTACTATAGAAATGGACAATAGATTACTCCCTTTCTCTTAACAACAGCCTTTTATACTCTTGAAGCCTTTTCAATCACCCCCCTCTCTTAAATGTTCTCTCATTTACATGAACCAACTCCAAGACAATCATTTTTTCTGTCAGAGGTCGTGTTTTCTTGGCTTCTGATTATTCTCTTAACTGTCCTCTGGGTCTTCTTTGTTTCCGCCATGTCTTTCTGAAATGTAGTCTCCAAAGGACACATGATATTCCATCCGAGGCCTTAGCAATGCAAAATCAAGCAGAAGGAGAGATCGTACACTTTGCAGTGATTCTGCCTTTCTCACAGCACCAGGACTTACTGGCTCATATTCTGCCTGTGATCTGCCATAACTCTCATCTTTTTCTGAAAACCTGCTATCAGTTTGTCTGCACTTTATATTTCTACAGCTGTTTATGCCTTCCTAAGTGTAACACTTCACATTTTTCCCTTCTGAAATTCACCTGATGGCTTTTGCAGTTTGTCAAAATCATTTTGAACTCTAATACCGTTCTTTATATAATTGGCATTTCTACCTTTGTGGCACTAGGAGACTTAGCAGGTTCCTCTTCTATTTCATTAAGAAAATACAGAAAGTGCTGAACAGGACTACGTCCAGGATACAACTCCATAAAGCCCCTTTTGTCTAGAACCATGAGTCACTACTTCTAGAGTACATTGACTTACACTACAGTACGTGCACCCAGGCTAAGATTTTCTGGAGTACTGATGATACGCATCTGAGTATCAGAAGTTAAGCTATGTGACACCTGTTGTTATTGTTCTCCTGATGTTTACGGTTGGTTTATTTGTTCCAAATTTTTTTCCAAACATAATTCCATCTTTTACTTCCATGATAATTCCATACCCTGTGTTTGTCTTTTGCAGCTCTGCTAGTGTTAACTGTCCTCTATTAGTTATCAAAGACAGCTGTTAACATACTCAGATTGTTTCTAATAGTCCTCTAATTATCCTAGGATAACTTTCTGATATGCCTTTTCCTCCATATTCAGAAAATTCACTATTATCTCAGTATTCGTCTAAATTAGGGGTGCAAAATAAAGTAAGCTGGTTAAGGCATAGGCAGCTGCTGATATCATCTTGGCAGTTTTGAATGTTACCATCCTCAGCTGTTCTCTGCTGTGGAGGTTAATTTAAACTAATTTGTTTTAAATGAAATAGGTTCACTGCTGTGATCATTTATGGACTCAGCAATGGGGTAATGGCTTTTACCTCATCACTTGGAACAAAAACTGAGGGCATCTTTGTGAAGTGCTACAGCCAGATCTAAAGGACTACATCTATAGAATCTCAGAGGTCAAGAAAAAGCTGCTGTTTAACTGGAAAATGATGATTATAGGGTTTTTTTAAGTTTACTTGATGCAAATGAGTTTTGGCAATAAAAAGCTATTAATTACATATGATACAAGTTCTTTTTCAGTTTGCCAGCCCCTTTTGAAGGACATATTGGAAGCCACTCAACTTGCAGTTTGTATGCAGGTCTTCTGATTATTAGCAACATGTGAAATCCTTAGTTGGATGTATAAAGCAGGCAATGATTCATGTATCCATCACAATTCCAGTGCAAAAGCAGTACAAATGCAAACCACTAATGAATGAATCACTAATCAAGATCTCTAATGAATCTGCACGGTTAAGTTCTATGGCCTTTGAAATTGTTCTTCCTTAAGATTTGGGGCCTGTTTGAAGCTGACTGGTATTCCCAGGCTCTTGTCTGAGTGAGCGGTAATAAAAAGTATGCTAATTTATCCCAGACCAGAGGATTTGGCTTAAGGCTGATGTTAGTCACTCCTAAGCAGGCTGTCTATATAAATGTTTAAATCATGTAAAGGTCCCCAAGAGAGTTCTTTGTGGATACCTTCTCTACATCAAAATATAAGGTAGACAGGTGCATAACATGGCCCATGTATGGCCCAAATCTGGCTTCAGTTATGTTCATGTAAATCAAGAGCAGTTACAAATATGTCTGTTCAGGTACTCTGAAATCAAGTTGATGATGCTGAAACCAGAATGTTTTACCCAAACAGATGAAAATGTCTGGTGGTCACCTTACCATCAAAATATCAGCTGTTTGCATCTATCCAAAAAAATGTTATTCCACAAGTAGCAGCACATCCTGAGACTAGTTCATAGTTACACATGTGCTGATCAGTCTGGCAGCCCCTGTCAAGAAGAGTATCTAACCACTGAGCTTTACAAGTCAGTCCACTAGATCCTGCATGCAGTAGTTTGCATCTCTCTCCTTGTCCAGGAACCAATTTTCACATTTGCAAGAACTTCTTCTCTTTTAAGCATTTGAAGTTAACCAAATACATCCCAAAGTATTTTGGAAAGGTCTCAACTAGATGGCCCGAGTAAGTGGTTACTTGCCATACTGTTTAAGAAAATATGTGAATGTGAGAAAGAATTATTTTTTCAGTTGAGTCTCAGAGCGAATTTTGATCAGGCAATGAATATTGTAGATGTCACTTGACCAAATTAGTGATCATTCAAAAAATCTATGTTTTTAAAAAAGTATGGGGAAAGATAATAGAAAAATCCCCAACTGCCTTGCACTTTATTCTACAGACAATAGATCTTCGGGGATGGAGGAGAGTGAGGCAAGACAGGGGAGGCAGGTAACAGAATTATTCTTAACAGAAAAACAAAAGCAGATCCCAAGATTCAATAATTACAATCTAGACTTTGATGCAGAGAATCATAGACTTTGTAATATCTCCTCACTTATAAACTGAAATGCAGAACATTTGGATTTAAACAGTAAAAGGGAATTTCTTCTTGTGGCATGTATAAACTGCAAATGAAAGTCTCTTGCAGCTTATCCTCCCATGCTTTTGAGAAACTTAGCTCAATTTTATAGCCAAAACTTCAAAGAAGAAAAATGCTTCATGAAAGGTCTAATACCCTTGCAAAACTACTGAGGATAATTTGAAAGTTTACTTTTTATGGTACTTGGATGAATGCAAGAAACTCGGCAAGTATTACGATAGCATTATTTCTTAACCAAAACCAGACTTGAAACTACTGTACAACACAGTCTCTGAAAGGGTTAGCCATAGATTTTGTGGTTTTGTGAATCAGTCAAGTTATTTGGGGTTTACAAGTTACTTCATGATTTTGATTCCATTTTTCTTGTGATATGATTTAAGCTCTCATTTTTCCAAAAGTTAATCAAAAAAAGTCATGGCAAAAGAATTTCCTGAGTATAAAAAACAAGATATAACATTTTTTGCACAAAAATTAGCCTCTTCCTGGCTTTCCTCTGCTCTTTGTCATCATAGTCCTTTTACAATGGCTTTTAACTCTATGTACATAATTTCTCATTTGCTGCATTTTCTTCAGTAGATTTTAATCTATGTTTTTATTGTGCCCCAATTTTCTTGTAAACATAGTGGATATCTAATTGTGGTGGTCTTAAAAGTTAGAGTAGCCATCACTTAGTAGGTTTTAAAAAAGGCTTTGAAAATCTAAGCTAAATACTAATATCTATGTATATAATTTATAAAGAGGTATGTCCTTTTGCTTTTTGTTGTAGATGTATATACAGGGATCATCTTAATAATAGTCTTTAAAAGGGAAATATTTTATTATTAATATTTCTTGTTATGTTTAGAAAGGATCTACTCTTTGCAAACTCTTTGAATGAAGATAGTTTAGCATACAGGTTTTACAGACTGAGCAACTACTGCTTAAAGGTCTGGAAAAAGTCCTTAGAGAACTCACAGAAGTGTCAGGATGTTCAGGTTTTTGCAGTAGGTAAATCCAAAAAGAATTATCAAGTTATGGGGAAAAAAAGTTCAAAACTTTGATTTGCTGTTTTGCAGCAGACTACAGAAGAAAGGAAGCTGAGAGCTTCCTGAGCTTGTTGGTGACACCAATCTCTTATCTTTACTTTCAAAGGTGGAATCTCTTACAGTGGAGCTCATCTGAAATGTCTTCTGACATGGCAGTTTCCATACATCAGCCAGCTACTATTATCAGTCCTCACTGATATAACCTCCAGAGACCTCTGATAGGTTTCCCATCTTCTCATTTCTTCCTTCAAAAAAACTAAAAAGAATAAAAACCAAATCCTCACAATAACTTTTTCACAGAGTGTTTTGCCACACCTGGAACTGTGCAGGTGCTGAGGGAGCAGCAGCAAGCAGCATCTCCAAAGGCTCCCACAAGGCCTTCCCTTGTATGCTACAGGGAAGTAGTGCTTCCCTTGTATGCATGTGACAGTCCTCCTTACCCATACAAGGCAGAAAAGTGTTAAACACACACACACACACACGCACACACACACACACGCACACACACACACACAGAGTAAATTCATATTTTCAGTACTGACTAATGGCATAAAAATGCCTTCATTTTAAAACCATTTTAATACATTTCAGTATTGTTGACGTACTATTATTTACTTGTTAAATATTGCAATAGACAGGGGCTGAATTAATGGGAATAACAGAAACAGGAAAGAAATGCAGAACAAAGACAGAAGAGATACAAGAACTCAAATAGATAATATTCCGGCAGTTTGTGAAGAAACTGGTTAACTCTTTAAAGCAAATAAATAGAAAACAGAAATGAAATCTAAAGGCATCCATACATCCAGTGCTGGTATTTCTGATAACGTAGTCTTTATGTTTGAGGGAAATATAGATTGAAAACACTGGGCGCACAAAACACCAAGACCCAGTTCTCACTTTTAATTCTCAGCAGCGTTTAGTCTAAGAGCAGTCGTGCGTGCATGGAGCGCTCTATGCCTGCCTTGGTATACCTGCTCTCTCAGACACCTCTGCAGCACAGCACAGTGTGCTGTGGGATTACCCACCCTACAAACAAACTGCGCTGGCATCATAAAAATAAATTCTTTTATTGCTTGGTTGATGAACTGGTTCTTTTTACTCAGCCGTTTGATCTAAAACATTTGAAACACCAGAGGAGGAAACTACACCTAGAATTCATCATGTTCTTTTCTTGACTCTGCTTCTTTTTGCCCCAACTCTTGGCCTATGTGTAATTTTTGGATGCAGGTTGTTAAGCAAATTGTGTCATTTTCCATTGAAACTGGACTTCTCACAAGGCCAGTCAGACTCAGCTGGGGGATTATAATATGCAGGTGAGAGATCGCAATAAACACGTTTTTGTTGTCCTCTAGAAACACCCACTGGGTTGTTATATCAACATAATCTTTTTCTTTCAAACTATAATGTAATGTATAAGCAAGTACAATTCAGGATTAGAAATTCCTCAGTTTAATCAGTCACATTCTTTTTCTCATATAGTGATGGGTTGGGGTTTTTTGTCTGCTTGATTAGGTGATTGATTCAGCCCTGCATGCCTTGAGAAGAGTATTTATGTCTGAGGCTTTTGTCAGTGTACTGTATGCTGCAGGGATGTCAGGAAACGGGATGGGACATCTTTCGTGCTACACTTGAGAAATAAACATTCAAGGTTGCTGACTGCCCATTGACTTTACCAGCTGGACAGGGCTAAAGAACAAGTCATCTGTAGATATTTTATCTTTTTCATTCCATAACCTTCTAAATCCTGGTCAAGTGCCTCGTGATTCACTGCACAGCAGGACTTTCTCTGCTGTGGCTCACATTTTATATGACAGCTGCACATAGCAAAGGTTGCTGGGCAAACTTTTTTTGAGAGAAGTGGAGCTCCAGCCACCTGCGTAGATGACTGAGCAAGGAGTCAGGGTCCACAGCTTTCTCCAAAAGGTACAGTGTAGCTGAACATATTCTGGGGCTCTTTCAAAGGATGGGAGGTGGACAAACATGTATGCAGGGGAGTGAATGATTTTGTATTAGAACAGTGACCACCTGCTTCGTTTGATATGAACCAATGACTTTGAAAGATAATGGCCACAAAGGTTAGACTACAGAAAGACCTGCTCCTGCATGGCCATTCAGTTTTTCAGTAAGCATTTCAGAGACTGCTATACTTATTCTGTATATTGTCAGAACAGCTTGTATATCCACAGCATATTTTTTAAATTTTTAATGAATTAGTCTAGGGAGGAGAAGGAATACAAGTCCTGGTCCGCCACAAGAAGCAGCACAACTTAGGTGGGCCAGGAGCATGTGTATGAACAGACTGCTGTGAAGACATGCTCTTGGAAGGCTCCTCCTCTCCCAACAGTTCTCATCCCCTTGAACCTGATGCTCTTCATACACATCACTGTGCTTTTCTTTCCTCCCTTCCTTCTGACCCACTTCCAGGCATTCAAAAAGAAAGTGAGGGGAAGAGTTACAAAGGTGGAGTATTGTTTTGAAGGGCAAGATGATCTGAGGATTTTCATTTCCTCATTCCTTTAAATAGAGGTTCTTCATTTACACTATTCCTGAAGAACTACTGGTTTTGGTTGCCATAAAGTGGATATCAGAGCACGTCTCTGTCACAGAAGTGTCAAAAAGGTACTTACTAATAATTAGAGTGACTTATAAACTATTTTTTTTTTCAGTCATATTAAACTTCTAGGGCAGCAAATATCTTGAAAACTGCATTAAATTAGATATTACACAACCATTTAGTTGTGCAACAAACTATTTGGATGAGGTATCAAGATTACACATGCCATAAAGAGAAAATTTCTGACCAAAAAAATGGTGCTCAGCATCATTTGTCATTATGTGAAAATTTGAAAGTGTTCATTAGAAACAAGAAAAATATAGTTTATAGTGAGGATTCTTTTCGGGAAATGATACACCTGTTGGATGATAAACAAATTGTCCTAAAATATCAGTAAATTGATAGATTAAATTTAAGGTCAATTGATGTTTATACATTGCAACAGAGTTTAAGCACTTCTCTTAATCTTTTTGAGAATATTTTTTCAGTGGAGGAGTGTAATCATTGGATAATGAAAATCAATACACAGAAGAAAACTACATCTGAGAGTCTGAATAATATGCTTATTCACAGTAAGCATCTTTAAGATATCCTTCACAGATTGTTAGTTTCATGGGATTAGGAATGAGCCTGCGTAGATTTAGCAATGAATCCTCCTCCTCAGGATAATGTAACAGGTATGAAATCCTTTTCAGGCCATATGGTGACAGAGGGCAGTGCTCTTTCCCAGGGGCCTTGTCAGACTTAGCCACAATCTATTGTCAGGCACAGTTGGTGAAATCTGATACTCACTTAGTTTAGCTCAACAGAAGTCCCCTTTAAGATGCTATCAGGAGTACAGTGATCAGACCAAAGGACTTGCATTTTGTTAGTCTGCCACATGTGTCTCACATAATGCCATATGTGGTTTTCATACCATATAGATAATGTTTCATTTTTTCCTTCTAAAATACATTCATATATATGCATAAATATATATATTTATTTATATCTACCAGTATAAAACTCATGCTTTTCCCAAACTGGAATATATTAAGTAACTGGAAAATAGCGTATACTGATATGCAGTTAAATTATTTCTGTGTCTTGACATATCGTCTAGTAAATATTCCTATCATTTTTCCAATCAGACATTAGATAACTTTGAATTACTCCTACTTGTAAATGGGATTTTAAATTCATTATAAAAAACACACTACACAGTCATCTGGAATACGCTTTAATGATGCTTTTTAAAGCAAGTAGAGCTGTTGCATCTGTACATCATAACAGTTAAAATAATTCATATAGACAGATCCTTTGAAAAGTGGAGAAATTCAAGAGATTTATTCAGTAGAGTTCTCGTTTGTCTCAGGAGAACTGATATTGACCTTCTATAGTACACATCTCTGTCAAGTAAAGCATCTAAGGCAACGCTTAAGTCCACTGACTACAAAATTCAAACACAAATTACTTTCATAATCCTCAGCACGCTCCCCAGAACTATAGCACATGTACAGATACCCCTGCCAAACCAGAGGAACAATTCACCCATCAGTGGCTCACTCCACTGTGCTGACACCAGCAACAAAGCATGACAAATACTTAAATCCAGCTAAAATTAATCAGGAAATCAATTAGCCAGAAAGTAATTACCTAACCTCTAATTTGACTGGGACACAGTAGCAGATGTTCCTACTCTTGCACATAGTACCATGGGACCTCTAATTAGCGTCATCTTTGGAATTCACTTCTCATCCTCTTGGTCAATAATAGTCTCAGTTTATTGACCTGCAAGGCCCATGTGTTTTCCCCAGCTGTAAGATGTTGGGAAAACTCCAGTGTCTGTTGTTAAACACATTTTAGCTTGAGTTTCTATTTTTTGGCAAAATAAGACTTACAGGAAGAACCTTCTGCAGCATGGTTTACGTAAGAGTAGTCAAAAATTCAGGTACAATAAGGTTCCTTTTTAATGGATGTCACCCATATATGTATAAAACCATGAGTTTAGATGCCATCCCAAAGAGTGCACCTTCAACCATATCCTCCATATCCTCTTGCAGAGGCAGGTGTTTAGTGAAGACTCAGAAGCATGTCAGCTGCTAAGTCACTGACCCTCCTTTCTTGAGCACATTACTTTTTCCACAGAGAATTTCCATTTGGGTACTGAACAAGTAAGTTGTTATTTTGCTTTGTCCAACAAGATCTCATACTGCAAGGACATAACTCAAAGCTTTATATCATGCTTCATAAGTTGAAATAAAATATATTTGAATGAAGGTGTCTTTTTCTCTCATTTACCCGATCTTCCCTAGAAAATAAAATCCTGTATTCATTAAATCATACCTCTGTTGCCATGGAAATGGTAGAGATTTTATACCTTGGCATTTTGACTTCATTTCTGGATCATATAGCAAAAGGAGATGGAATAGGACAAGTTGGGCTAAGAGGGTAACACAATGATTTAAACAAAAGCATCTCTCATAATTAAACCAAAATGTCAAGGATATCCATGGAAAACACGTAAAAGGTAAGTGGATTTAAATGTAAATATAAAACATGAAATAGGTTTCCCTTTATATCTTCTGCTGCTTAAAGCGATGATAAATTGCCCACACAAAAAACCATTTTTTTCTGATTAAATAGCTAAAGTCAAATAATACTATCTAATCATATTTTATCGTACTGATGTACAGTGCTATAGAATAGTTACTTAACCAAAGCAGGTTAAACCCATCTTTCAGTGGAATAATATTCAGACTTGTTTAGTCCAAACAAGTATTAACACTGAAAAACTAGACTGTTTTGCAGACTGTGAGCTTACTTAAAAAGATTAATATTACAAAACTGAACAAATGGCAAGTTTGCAATTTGAGGTCATATTCAGGTATAGTACAAGAAAAGAACATTGATTATCACAGTAATCCACTTTTCTACTTAATACTAACACAACTGAAAAAGGAATTGCTTTCAAATACATTGTCAGTTATTTAAATTAGCAGTTATGTAAACAGTTGCCATCTAATCTCTGTTATTCTTTCACGTAAAATAGATATTGGCCAATGAAGATAGCAAATTTCTTTTTAAAAAGCAAAATGCATGTGTGTCACTGGCAGAATTCAAATGAAGCCATAGATATAGCCAGGCTGCTAGAATTCCAGTGAGTAGGTAACTTCATCTGAGTTAATCTCTAATACTGTGCAAGGGTTTCTATAGTACGGATAGTTGAGTGAAATGGACATTAAGCAGACCCCAGAGAGTTAATCCATTGAGGTTTATTTCTCTCAGTGACTGCTTTCAAAAGGGCTAAACTGTACACTCTTTAGTGGCTGTATATTTCAGTAGCGCTGTCCTACTTTCCTTGACAATTGTTTCAGTTTACAATGTACAAAAAATAGGAAATTTCCTTTAGGATCTTGACCCAAGCCAATTATGGGGAGTGGGGGAAAGTAGAAATGTACGGTCCAACATGATGCACAATAAATAAAAGGATTATGGATGACAGAATACGTAAGTTCTATTGTGAATAATTACCTTAGTTCAGATGCCACAATATATATGATAGTGTGGTTGTATTACATTAGAACTGGCAGTTCACTCCTTGCATTTGGCCAAATACATGTTGGAGGGGAATGTTAAGAGTTTTCTTTATTAGACTTTAGTATTTTGCTGTAGAGCTGAGACATATGCCATTCTTCACTATACTGTACGGAAAAAAGAAGATATTTTTATTATATTGAAGTAAGTCTGGAGTAGCTCCACTGGAGTTATTTTGATCTTAGAAAGGTAAAAAGAAAGCGAAGGTAAGAAACTATTGCTAGACATAAAGGAGGACACAAGCTAGAGCAGCAGAGAAATGTGAATGAGAACACCTACAGTGAGGTCAGGTTCTAGCTGCCCACAATTGCAGACATCCAGTCGCATGCTAAGTCTTACTGCAGTGGCTGGGGAAAAGGCAGGGATAGACCTGTGATCTAAATAAAGATGCTGCACAGGGAAATGAATGCAACTGGGCCATTCATGTGGTGGACATCTACACTGTGTCAGGCTAGTGCTATTGGAAGAATGAAGAAAGCACAGACCCCATTCTTCTATGAAAAGTGTACAAAAAGAAAGTGTGTACTCTGGTCTTGTAATCTGATATAACCAGATCCACACATCTTGTGTTTATGCAAGGTCCCTAAATGAATGCAACTGTATCACTGGCATACCACTAATTTCGCTCTGCTAGCTGCTGGTCATCCACACAGAACCACAGGAAAACAGAACAATTTAGATTGGAAGCGACCTGTGGAGGTCACTCTAACGCCCCTGCTCAAAACAGGGCCAACTTTGAATTCAACCAAAGTATTAAGGGCTTATCCAGTTGAGTTTTGAAAATATCTGAGAATGGTGATTCCATAACCTCTCTGAGCAATCTGTTCCAAAGCTTGAACACCTTGAAAAACTTTTTCCTGATATCTAAACAGAATTTCCCTGGTTGAAACTTGTGACTATTTTCTTTTGTCCTGTTCTTGTGAAGTTTAGAAGAAGGATCTGGCTCCATCTTTATAAAGTAGTGCTAGGTCATTGAAAACTGCAGTAAGATCTTTCTTTATGCTTGTCTTCTTAGTTTGAACAAACCCAGATGTCCTAGCCTTTCCTCATGTGTCATGTACTCTATTCCCCTTATTATACTGGTGGCCCTCCGCTGGGCTCACTCCATTATGCCAGTGTCCTTGTTGTACTAGGGAACACAAAAGTGGACACAGCATGCTAGATGTGGTCTCATAAGTGCCAGATAGAGGCAAAGAATCACTTCTCAACTCACTTGCTATACTCTTGCCAGTAGAGCCAAAAATCTGATTAAGGCTTCATTGCTGCAAAGGTGTGCAGCTGAGCCACATTCCACTTGTGCACCAGGAGCCCTGGTTCTTTTTCTGCAAAGCTCCTTTCCGTCCAGTTGTTGCCCTGCCTGCTCTGTTGCATGGGGTTATTACATCCCAGGAGCAGGACTTTGCTTTTGTCTTTATTGAACATGATGAGATTCCTATTGACCCATCTCTGTATCTATTTCCTACAAAATTCCCCTGAGTAGCAGCCTGGTCCTCCAGCATATCTCCCCCTACCCTCAATTTGGTGTCGTCTGCAAACCTACTAAGTGCTGGTGTACACCTGAAGTCCACTTTGGTATGTGCTACATAACGGTCTCTGTAAGGGAACTCAAGTGAGTGCAGAAGACTGATACATAATCAAGTCTTGCCCTTAACACGCAGTTTAGATGTACTGGCAGGCTAGATCTTCTTATGGTGTAGGTGCTACACATCACTTTGCTTGGCAGCTTAATGGCTTTCTTTATATTAGAACTGAAGACAGTTAAAGATATAGCCAAAGAAATTTTGTATTAGTGCATACAGAATAATGTTACCAACTATTGAGGCCCGAATTATAGTTTTTATACTAAAATAAGGGTTTATGTTTGTTAGAGACATAAACAAGAAAAATCTCAATTTATAATATTTAAATGACCCTCAGTCTTTCAAGGCACAGTTTCCAGTTTATAAAAGCCTTAAAGTTTCTGATGCTGTTTAACACGGAAAGAAATAGTCACCTGTAACACTATTGCAGAAACAAATTAATCAGTAGAAACAAGAGGACATGTCTGTCCCTCTACTGATAAAGTTAGCCAACCTGTGAAAGGGTTACCATTTCAACGCTGTCCTTATCATTCACAGAACACTGAAAGCAGAGAATAAACCTAAAGTGTAGTCCAAGCTGTTCCCAATTTGTCTCCTTGAGCACTCATGCGAGGCTTGTGTTTTATAAGGTGCTCCACCTTATTTGTTCTTATTTCCCCGCATTTTGAAAACTGCAACAGGACAAGACTTCACAGACCTGAGCACTACACACCCATACTTCCCTCAGTGACATCTTAAGGATACGGCTTCAAAACTCCTAGCAGCAAGTTGCCAAGGTACAATAGGTCTGATACTCATATGCAATTAAACCAGATGTGTAAAGCAATCCAGCATTGTAGAAAGGGAAAAACCAGACTCAGAATAAATACAAAGTAGTTCCAATGCACATATGGTGTACCTAAAATTTCCCCTTTAAGCTGGCTGTAGCTCTCATAAATAAGCTCTTGTGTATCCATTCATGTCTAACTATTCACCAGAATTTGTAGCCACTTAGTGATGACAGGCAGTGGGTTTCATCTTTTAAATAGGAACATTCTTATAACAGCAGGAGTTCTTCTAAAAGAAGATTTGAGATAACATCAGAGACCATTTAAATTATTTTCAGTATGCTACTACCGCATTTTACCAGAAGTACTTTAAAATCTTTGTATAGCCAGGAAGAAGTAGTAACATTTTATCATATGCTGCTATCCAAACTGAAGTAATTAAATTGTCAAACATTTGTGCCCATCCGATCTTATGATACATTTTTCATTAAAAATGATAAAATGATCCAAAACCTATTTAACATACTTATTCCTTCTTAGATTTGTGGACTCACACTCACATCTTATGAGATGTTTATAGGCAATAAACAAAAAGGGTTTCATTTGTAACCATTAGGAAATATTTTTGTTTTTCCATAAAAACACTGTACTGTGTAGTTCCTTAAACACAGAAAAAGTCTGATTCTGGTCTTGTAATTTTTTCATCCTGTAGTTTTTTCCATAAATTGATTCATATAGTCAAGGATAGAGTTGTGTGATTTTGTGACCAATCTTACAGCATGAATCCTAAACCTCTTCACACTTTTTATGGCATATATAAGACAACATGTAAAAACCTACAGGCATACTCCAGCCTTGATCCTCTATTCAAGAAATCTATCAGTACTATTTTAAAGTAACAAATCAAGCTCTACTTTTAAATAATCTTTAATCAAGCAGTTACCTATATGTAAAAATTCAGCACAATCAAGGACACTACATATACTGACAAAAACAGCAAATGCATTGTTCACATTGAACAATTCAACCATCTCCACTCACTGGAGCTACAAATTTATTTATTTTGCAGATCCCTGGTAGATGTGCCCTCATCTGATTCTTATAAAACCGCTTAAGTCTCTTGAGCTTGTGAAATATCATTTAGATCAATTAGATGAAGTGGAATCAAAAGAAGTGTTCAGTGGCTAAGACAAGATACATGAAATAAATGTGCCAGTAGATTGCACAACAATAAAATGATAGAAGAGTCTATTTCATTCTAGACATTAAATCCTTGCTGCTCACCTGGATCCTCAATTTTGGTCCTTAACTCAGAAGCTGATTAGGAGAATATGATAATTCAGGAAATTAAGTAACACATGCAGACTGGATTCGCAGCAGGCATTTCTTCCAATACAGCAACTGGCACAGCTGGTCTCCAAGTGCAAGTAGTGGCACAGCACTAGGTCCCCCACTTCAAAATCACTCCCCAGTACATCAGGCATTTCGTGCACTCCAGTCTTGAAAAACAAAATTAAAAATTCTTCCACACAATGTATTTTTCCAGTTGTCTATTCAAGTGTTGAAATTGCTGAAAAAGACAGCTGTTTATAATAATGCCTTTCTACAAGTTGTTCCTCTTATTACTGAAAAGATTTAGGTACAATTCATTCTATTCAAGCTGACCTCCAGTTTGGACCTTAAAAAGTCATTCAAATATAAAAGTTATAAAACTTGTGAAGATAGAATGTGTTAATATAGAAGAATGACTCTATCGGTGTTTGCATTAAGCCTGAGTTCATGTCAAGTGTGAAGTACATGTCTAGCTCAAAAGACTCTTCATGTAGCTCATGAAAGTGTGTGTCTTCTTCCAAAGAAATAATCCTTTTCAAATGTTATTAAACATTCCATAACTTACAAAACGTCCTGGCCAATACCAGAGAATGGAGAATGTGATAAATAACTCTGTGCAGAAATGTTTATCTAAACTTTGCAGTGGTGTATAGGTGAAGGCTATGACAATTTTTACCGTCGTAAAAATAAAACTAACCTACCTGAGACCTCTGACAGAGCTAAATACATCAACTGGTTGTATCACTTTCCTAATGGCATCAGAATAGCCAATAACTTTATGGGATGATGAAGTTAGACGGAAAGTCTAGTATCCTCTGACAGAGAAGATTTAAACTTTGCATATGTCTGGCTTTCTCCAAGAGGCTGATCCTGATCTTTCAGAGCACTACATGAACATTACACAGATTTTATTTTGGATTTGTTCTTATTAGAATTACAAAGTATTCTAAACTCTTTTTTTTTGTAGAATGTATATTAGTCATACTGTGCCTGGAATGTCAGCACGTCCCACATATGTAAAAGGAACAAAATCCATCATCTGCTTAATTTTCTCTGGCTTCCCAGGCTTTGGACTTACTGAATTTATGTTCATTATGAACATCTGGTTTGACCTCCTTCACTTCAGAAGGCCCCTTTCTTTGAATTGTATTATTTTGTTTAGAAATCTGTCCTGTACTAAGACTAGAGTAAAGAAAGCAGCATTTCTTTTCCTACAAAATATTCATGAGGTGCTTAGAACAAACCATTTACATTCCTGCACTGTATAATAAATATATATACTAACAAATGAGCTCTCAAAGCTTAACTCTTTCTGTTGTTGTTTTATGCTAATGAAAATGACTATGACAGCACTGGAGAAGACGATCCTTGTTTTTTCTAAAATGTGAAGTAGGCTTTGGAGTCAAACTGGATTAAACTTGTTATATGTTTCACTGTTTTACATCTCCTATGTACCAGCTTATGTAGAGACTAAAAAATTGGTATCTAGACACCCTATACAGGATATGAGAAGAGTTAGTGTCTGTAGTATGTACAGGAAAATCCACAAACTGAGCTGAAAATTGCTTGAGCTCCCCAGGAAAAACTGAGCACTGTGCGGGTACTGGCCTTCAGCTCTGACACAGGTATTTCCTCTCCAGGGGAATGGTGAGACTGTGACCAGTGAGTCAGAGCAAAAATCATAAATCCCAACCTGCCCCTGAAGAGCAGGCAAGCTGCAGGCACAGAGTCAGTTTCTGAAAGCCAGGGGTGAGCGGGTCTCACTCTTCTCTTTCATAACACTGCAGGAATTGTGCCATCACCCTTCTTCTTTACACACGTTGGGAAATAAAACAGTTGGAGAAATATCTAGATCTTGGAAGCCACCTGGTCTCATGTGCTGAACTGCTCAGATTAGGGCAATTGTGGTAAGATATAGAAACAAACTCTCAGGACAATTTAAAAATTTAAACAGGGAAGCAACTGGTGAAATCAGGCATCCACAGACTTTAACAAGAGCAACAGGAGAGTGTTTTAAATACTCAGTTTGGATGCTGGAACTCTTCAGTTCTGTCTTTAATGAGATGTAATCCCTGGAGGTGAGTGCAGCATTACAGTCTCTGTAACAGGCTCTGCGGTGGAGACCTTCTTCCAAGTCTTCCTCCAGATACAACATAGGTAAACATGGCCTTCTCTTGACCGCAACTGCAATGAAAGACAACATAAACCTAATTATTTAAAGTGGTTTGGGGGGCATTTTAGACACTATCCTTGTTTCAGCATCTGGCCTTGGACAAACAGAAGTTAAACCTAGGGCAGAGAAAGATTTAGTCTTTTTTTATTGTTACCACATAGAAATACGTAGAGGTTGAGGAAAACTGTTGTTAGTGGCAGAGGAGGCTTGCAAACCTGATATCAGTGAAGCAGTGACCATCTTTCTAGAGACTTCAGTGGGAAAAGGATAAGACTCCTTTGTGTTTTAATAATTGTTACACACAAATGAAAATTGAAGATCTATTTCCAGTCTAAATTGTAATTAGTTATATTCTTCATAAGGCATCTTTAAAAAAAACCCTACTTAACCTGCCTAGAAACGTTTACTGAAATTCTATAAATGGACTTAATTCATGCTCTCTCCTTTCATTTTCTTATATAGCAGTATTTATATTCAGATTATTTGTAATTAATTTTTAGTGATTGCTATCATTATCTACACCAAAAATTGAGACAGTAATTTATGAATGAAAAGTGTCTTTTGTGTTTGCCTAAAATATCTCCATCATGGAAATATTTAGCATGTAAAATCATCTACCCACAAAAAGCTTGTCACAGAACCAGGACTTCAGTCTTGGTTTAGCACTTACATTCATTGCAAAAGGTTCTTTGTATGTAGAGAGAGAAACTTACTGGAAGAAGTGCCCACCCTGAGAAACATGGCTCAGGGGCAAATGGTTCAAAACCTGCAACACATTTCATCTTGGGAGATTTATAATGGCTTGTGAACATAATTTTTGTATATTTGTTTTATTTTTTAAGGAGCAAAGTAAAAATTTTTTCGTGAAGAAAATATAATTCATCTGAGAACTGAAAAAAAATCTAAATGGAAAATGGCTGCTTTCACTTTCAGTCCTTATTATATCATTATTAGAAACTATATCTTGCTAAAAATGAGGATCTTCTGTAATGATTTTGAAAAAAAAGTTGCAAGAAATTTTGCAATTAAATTGTCAGTAAACAACATCACGAAAAATAGGATTGGGCTCTTTTGGACCCGTATAAATTCAGGAAAATTTAAACTGCAATTTTTTTATTAAAATATAGCAGAACTCCTATTTTTTGATCAGTTCCAATGAACATCCAAAAGCATCATGATCTGCTATGCTTTTTGTCGTACAATATATAGCTGAAGATAATTATTGTCTCAAAGAATGGATTTTAAGAAAAAACACTGTATGTTGTACCGAATAGACAAGGAGTAGAGGAATGGACCTATACCTACACAGAAGGAAGAAAACAGATAATTCTTACAAACATATGAGACACAGCAGCATCCGCCTGTGATCTGAAGGATAATCTGGATCAAAGTGGAGGACGACAGCAAAGATTAAATAGTGGTGTCAACATCCGGTGTCCAACCGGGAGAGTTTTCCCAGGCTGCATTTCCTCTGACAGGATGGAGATCAATCAAGGTAGCACTCCTGATGCTGTGCTGCTTTGTGGAGCACTGGCCACCACCGCCATTCTTGGCTCCCTTCAGACCTCTGCCTGGACAGCAGCAGGGGTAAATTGTACATAATTTCCAGATGTACCAACCTCCCACCTCCTCCACTACTGTTGGAGGAACAGCTGGGGTAAGGATTGCCTTTTCGATGATTTGGCTGCCAAAGTCACCTTGCATGGGGCAATTATCCTCTCTGGACACTCAAAACATATGTCTACCCTGCACAATGTGTTGCCACATGGAATTAGCTGATCTGGCTGTAAAGGAAGTTGTCAGGGCACAAGATAACATCTTGGTAGCCTCATAGCCCACCTAATATACTCTTAGCAGGTTAAATCCTTAGCAGATGTCTGGGGATTTACTCCATGCTCTAGCCTTCTATAGACATAGACTTCAAATCTGCTTTATGGCATAATGAACCAAAGAATCCATCTCAAGAAATGCAACCTTAGTTACATTTTATCTAAGGTATGCAAGTGAGATAGAGAAGCTGAGAGACCTGGAGAGAGGTGAAGAGTGAAAAAAATAGCAGCCGTCAATGGAGAGCATGTTAGGAGAAAAGTTTCTTAACTATGCTAAAAGGTTCTCTTTAGAAGGGAAAGAACTATTATTATAATATAATGGATTAGACTATTTTTCTTTAAATAGATTTTCCAATGTAGGCTTTTAAAGACTCCTGGGCTTGAGGCATCATACCTATGCGGTATCATGCTTTAATTCATTGGTACATTTGAAAAGGCACAATGGACTATGCACTGAAGGGTGCTTTGCCCCTTCAGTTAGACCTACAATAGGGTAGTAATTAGCGTAATTTTCTTACATGTGTTGCTGTTTAGGCAGTTGGTGCTTTGGGGAGTTTTGCAGAGGAAAAATGTTCTAGCTGGCTCAGCTGTTAATACAAAGAACAAAGTCAGGTAGTAAAGCCAACCTTTTCTTCTAAGTTGATGAGAAAAAAGATAGATTTAACTTTTTAATCAGGCAATATCAGGGCAAGCAGTATCAAGGCAAGCAGTTTTACTCCATCTCATTTGACAGCCTCTGAATTCAGAAGCTGTATATTTAGATAATGAGGCATATCAGCAATTGTGACTAAGCCTTGCTCACTGGAACTTCGCACAGATAGAACTGTGTCACAAAGGTATGCTCTAATTATGCTAATCACTGTGCCTTGGCATTCACTCAAAGAAGTCACTCTGTATTCATCGGCAGCAAGAAAAGTGTCAGAACAGCATGCCACTACTTGGCTACTTCCTTAATAGCCTGCTAGCTTCTGTCAAAGGCTGAGTGTCCTGTTCCCATGCAGTTTGTCTAATCTTACTAGTTCTACAATTATTTTGTCATTGTGATGGCTGAAGGGTGGTCTGCAAAGAGCCTGGTGTTCTCCTAATTGTGGGTGGTATTTGGCAGCCTTTAGAGTACGAGGAGAAGATATTCTAATTTTCACACTTTCTACCTAATAAGAATACAACATTTAAGGGGAAAAAATACAATATAGAAAACCATGTAAGCTACCATATATGAAAACAGCTGAAATTGTTTTTCTGCTGTACAGTTGGGAAAAGCATGCTTATAAATATGCATAAGCCTACTAAATTCCACTTAGTGAAATATCCTGTCACCTGTCATAAAATTATGAATCTCCTAAAAATTAAAAAAATTGTTGTATTAAATAGGAAATTATATCTGTTAAAGAATTGTCCAGCATAATATCTACAGGATACATCAATAAATATTATATTTTCCAGATAAAATAACTTTAAAAAAAAGGTAGTGATTTTCCAGTATCTCAGTAGTTGTTTTTCCATCATGGCACACTTTTAAGGTCTGATTTATAGAGCGCTGAATACCAACTTTGTAAAATAAATCTCCTTTTAAAGTATTTCAATAAATAATTTCTATAAAATCATATTAAATTAGATCCGTAACATTTTACATAATTTCCAGAGCAATCAGCATTTCACCTTGTCCTTGTGTGGGAGAGTATAAATCTAGAATTTTTGTGAAACAGTAATAATCCTATTTTAATACAAGGTTCATAGTAAACAGGAAGTGTACAGCAAATCTGGTATTTAACAAGAAGTCTGACATAGAATTAAAGATATAGTGTAGAGAAAGGAAAGCCTATGAAACAAATTTTATTTTCCCTTATTTTGTGATTACCTGAGATTAGAAAATAGCTGGAGAATAGGGAGAAGAGAAGCAAAGTACAGTGTAAGCAATATACTTTCAATATACTTTTTAAATTCAAAGCAACTTTGAAATTATTTCTTCATGAACTGTCCAGTTTTCAGTCTCTTCACATTGACATTTTCTTTCAAATGGAAAAATGTCCAACTCTCTCTCTGACTGAGCTTCCCCTCCCCTGAAATTCAAACCATCTCTGAAAGTTGTTTTTCTTGCCCTCCTTCCAGTTGCAAAGCATAAAACTAATGCCATAGGGCCCAGTCCAACTCCTGTAAATGTTAGCAGGATTGCTTTTCTCCATCTTGACCACAGAAGCCACAGGATGAAACCCTTCGGTCCTTCTAAAATAGCCTAAATGAAACAAAAAAAATATCAACTCTTCCGTAGCTAGCTGCATTTTCTCTTTAACCTTTGCAACATTATGAAAACATTTAGACAAATGTGGCTCTATTTATCACTAAAACCAAATGTTTCATTATTTATCTATAAAATAATTCATTTGTGGCCCAAATGAGGATTCTGTTTTTTTTTTCTATATAGTACTTAGCCATCAAGATAAATACGAAGAACACAGTGGAAAAAATATGTTAATCCTCTACTTATTTGTGTGTACAAGAGATTTAAGTGGAAATTTAATATGGATATTGCTAGATTCTGAACAGGAGCCAAACTAATTCTACAAAAGTGCTCTGTCTACACATTAACTACTTTAAACATGCAGAGATTCAATCCTATTTCCTATTTACTTTACCCTCAAACATCTGATGGGATTCTGTTCCTCTTTTTTCATAGTTTTTCAAAAACACAAAACAGGATGAAATTGAACCTAACACAGCATTTTGAACAATTATTCTATTTAGTCAAATATCAGTGGTACTTCTGTGAAGATATTTTAGAGATTTTCATTGTACATCATTTATTAGCTTTTTATTTGATCATTAATTTGCAGCGGAGGAAGTAACCCCTAGTGAAATCATCCTTTCTTTAACATTTGAGTTTCTCATAGTGTTATATTAACCAGGGATAGAAAATTATGACTTATGTAGTATGGCATAAAATATACGAAAATGTAAATATAGTGGCAGATATGATAGGTTTAATTAGGGCAAAATTACTCTTCTACTTTACAGAAAGAAGACCTTCATGAGAAAGGAAAATAAAGATTTATTCTTTCACATTCTACATGACCTAGTAAGAGTTATAGTAAGGTAAATATTGTATTAGACCAAATTGTTTATAGTATTCATGCTTCACCCAAACTTTAGCCTTCTCTTTGACCATCACAAGGGAGCAAACACCACAAGTTTCAAACAAACACCCTCACATTGATCTGATCTGAATCTGTCAATCTGTTTGACTCAGGCTCATATCTAGTAACAAACATTTGCAAAATAAATGTCTTGTTTGTGGATGGAAGAACAACTATTTTAAAATCAAAGAAAAATAAAAAACAAACCAAAAGTGGAAGGTGTATAAAAGTATAAAATTTAAAGAGTAGATAGGTTTATGTCAGGCAGCATCACTGAGCAAGGAAAGTGACATCAAAATCTCTAGAAGACGACAGATACTCCAGAGGCTGCCAACCAGAAACCAGGAACCAGATGCAGGGTTCCTAACTGTATTCAGAGCAGACATGCTACAAATTAGGTCTATCCTTTTAGGCCACCTGGCTTGGCGCGTTTCTCGTGAAAGCCATGACCCCACACCTCCCGGTGCACAGAACTATGTTCTCAAATTAGGAGACTTCCACATGAATCCCACCTCTAGGCATTTTGACACAGCCGAGGAAATTTTCCAAGGCATCTGGAAATCTCCCTGACACCATCCCCTACCATCCTTGCTTTCTCCATCTGAGTGGAACAAGCCTGAGATAGACTTAGACAGGTGACTCCAAGCAGCAAAGTCCTTAAAAGAGCAGAGACGCCCCTGTCATTCAAATCCTCATTTCAGGTCTTCTATGCTCCTCCTCAAAGGCTAAAATCTGTTCCAGGGAGGGAGGTCTGTCCATAGTAATGCTATAGGCATAGTGAAGGATCTGACTAAGAGCACCCCACCGGGCCTCCACTGGTCTCTTCATGTACCGTAACAGTAAGCTGACCAGGGCTGTATTGCAGGAACCTGAGTTTTGTTGCATTGCACATTATGTATGCACAGTAGCCAAAAAAAAGAAGCTTTAGCACATTCAGCATCAATAATAAGCCCTTCCTGATGATGTTTAAATCTGTCTGTCTAGTGCACACAGAACATTGAGAAACAGATGTTATAGTCTTCTTCTTTGAGGCAGCCTGTTTGTTATATTTGTTACATAATATAATCTTTGTTATAAATATAACATAATACTACTGTAAATATCTGTTAGTCTGTATGCAAGTAACTAATATAAACATTAGTTATTATATAAATATATTATAAATATAACATAACTATAAATATTTGTTAGACTGTATGCAAGTACTTTTCCTCTTATGATTATATCATTTTCACTCTGCTGTTATAATAGTGAAGTTCACAAGCCCTTTATTAATGTTGAAAGACACAGTAAATACTTTTAAATAGCAAAATAATTTGAATGAATGCTTATAAAACATCAAAGGACATCAAAGCAGTGAAGAACACTGAGTTCATTTAATTAAACGTATGAACCAAAATGGAGTCAATGGAATGTAAAGGACACATTATATACCAATCCCAAAGGAAAGTCATCTGGACGTTCTATCCATGCGTTTTATTATTCTATTAGAAATACTTTAGATATGTATACCAACTAACACAAAGGTGCACGTGTACCTATTATCATTAAAATCAGTAGAACCAGGGTCAATCCTAAGGACAAATTATTTAATAAAACTGTAAATACACTATGCTCTTGTGCCATTTCCCACATTATTTTCAGAATTTAAAAGAAGTTTTGCAATGAGATTGTCATCACCCCGTTATGTTTATAAATTATGCCATATTTGTAGAAACTTATGTAGAAACATATTTGTAGAAACTTTCGCTCTCGTTCAGGAAAACTCAGCAGTATTGGTTTTGCAAAGCTGTTTCCTATGACTCTTCAAGGCATCCATAGTTAGAGCAATCAGTTTATACTGGCAGATTTATACTTTTTGGCTGCTACTTCAAGCTCATGGCAGATATGCATCACAAACCCCGTTTTTGGAAATTATCAATAGAATATCCGCCATTATAATAATTGCTACAACAAATAAGTATAACACATTAAACACCAAATAAGAGAGATTATATTTCCATACAGCTTTGTATATAGCTTTTGATAACCTGTAGCTAGGTATCATTGAAATACAACTTTGTATGACAAATACTCGTTAGTTTCCATGTTTCTAGAACATTTTTCTGAATTATATTTTTATCCACAAATACAGCATATATATATATACATTCTTAATCAAATGACTGGCTACAAAGTTTGAAAAGAGACCTAGTATCAAAATTTCATAGTGCACAGAAACAGTCCCAGAGAAAAATCATACCTATATCACACAAATCTCATTTTATTTGGAGTCACACTGCTGAATAAGAATATGGATGGCTTTGTTTGGACTGAAGATTTCATCTGAAGTGGTTGGCTTTGTATTATTAAAACAAGCAGAAACCTACTTGCATTTATTCACGCTAAAGCTTCACAAGTAGAAGTGTTCAGAAGGAACATGGAGGGATACACAAGGCTGAGTGCTCCAGCAGAGCCATAAGCGGAGAATGCAGGCACTGCAACTCCCATTACACGAGCTTTCAGGACCATCCTCTGAGTGCTTGTTGCCTTATTCCTTTCAAATGAGCAAAGTAAAAAGAGTGAAGAGAGGAGTGGTATACCCAATTAAAAAATAGGCTTATGCATAATTTAATTATACTAAATGAGTTCTTTTCACAGGGTACTCCCTTTTCAATTTTACTTATCCTAGTGGGCAGAATTAACTTCAGAAAGCCATGCACTTGTGCCTTGTACAATGCCTATACTTTACAAAAAGCTATTTACACTGATCATGTTCCACACCAGAACCCGAAGGGATCAAGCCTCCAAAAAACTAACCAATGACAGTGTAGGAACTGCTGTTAAATATGTTATGCATCAAAGCTAGCTGTAAATTTCTGAAAAATCTGGCACTGGGAGTCAATCTGAGAAAACAAGTCTAGGTTCAGTTTAGTTCCAGATTTGGCAGAATACTTTGAATCAATCCATCTGGCCAAATTCTGATCAAATACAGGATCTTTAATTAAAAGAGTGAGAAGCATGAGACAGATGAAGTGAGAGAAGGAAAAGAGAGAAACAGTCAAAAATTTAGTACTTAATCAAATAATGTTTAGGTTTATTTACAGAAAATAAAAAAGCTACAATAGTATAAACTGCCTTGTTTGGTTACCAGTTAAAACATTCCACTTGAACAGGGAATACTTGACTTTAAATTATTACCGACCTTTGTGTTTAATCCTGCATACGCACTGCAATATGAGAGCTCATGTGAAAGACTGGCTCATCACAGAATAGCTAGTTTCTCCCCTCCCTCCTCAGGTGAACTCCTTACTACTGGTACGCCTTACTATTTTCTATTTTCTTTTTTTTTGATGAGATAATCCATTTGGGATATGATAACTTTGAAAGTAGCTTTGATGATATTGGTAAAAATTTTAACTTTGAGAAATCAGTGTTTCCTGATGAAAGTAACGGCCCGATTCTTTTTTAAAGATATCCAATCAACAGATATTAAGATTATAGTAAGTATTGCATAGCTACAGTGAAATATATTTATTTCCAAGGCCTATTTTTGTGTATTATCTCTAAGCATTATATTTATGATTTTATAAAAATTCTTTTTTGTATACAGCCATTCAGTGCAAGTCATATAATTGTACTCAACCCAGGATGCTAACAATGTGATGAAGCTGGACAAATATTGTTTTAGTTATATATGTGACTGAACGTAGTTTCCTTCTGAGGAAAAAAATTCAAGATAGTTCTTGTTAGGTAAGCGTCCTCAAGATTTCCTCAGCATAGGTGAGTGTTTTATGCTCTGTAAATAGACAGTGTTTAGAACCTCCAGCGTATGCAAGATAAGCCTTTCTCTCCACTTCTCAATTACAATGAATTTCTTACAATGAATTTCTGGTGGCATTCATTGGATTAACTAAGCTTTCTGCAGAAGTCAACTAGTGACTGACATGAAATTAATTGCAGAGGCAATTAAATACTTTTCACCTATGGGTTTTAGACAGACTATTACATAAAATAAATATCTAGTTTACGATGGGTCCCCTGAAAGAAATGCTATGAACATTTACAGGCACAGAAACATTTGCCTTTACTCTGCTTGAAAGTGCAACAGCACTTAAAAGACAAAAAAGAAAAAAGAGTATCTTGTTAATTTGAGACTGCCATGCCACTAATTTTTGCTATATTTCAAATTCTAAAGAATTTAGAATTTATTTCCTTCCTAAAAATTCAGACAGGGCTATACTGGCAGTAGTTCAATCCAATGGAATATAATTAAATTGAAAGCATTTTTCAGCAAGCTCACCTCCATGCTGTCTCTGCTATGTGCTTGTCACACTTTCCTAATAACATATCCCTCAGTAGGCTAGATACAAATAATGTTTTTCTAATTATTTTCTACTAGTATTTGGGGGTCTTCTACCCAGAGTAAAGGATTTGAAAGGGTCTGATACTGGATAACTGAATTACATGAATCAACTACAAGTCTCAGGCTCCATTGCCTGCTTCTGGAGCACTGGATTACCACCTTCCAATATCATATGAAAGCTTTTTGTTTCCCTGTTTTTAAACTGCTAACACAGTTATATCAGATAACCGAATTTCATCATATTTGTCTACACAAATATTCTTATCTGGAAATATTTGAGCAAGTTCATCTTTTGTACTCATACACGACACTAAATTGAATGCATAATTTAGTACTTATTTTCAGAACAAATAGCCTGGAAAAATTGCATGCACAGTTGATAGTAATTTGAGTGTGCAACCTAAGGTTGGCGCTTATTAACATATTCATTCTCTCTAAACTCCACGTGCAAATTCAAACCATGCTTTTTGAAACAAAGATTGTACCAGGCAGCAAGATATCAGCATCAATCATATCAAACCCAATAGTAGCTGTAGTGCCTAACGCTGGTACAGGAAGTGATGCAAGCATCCTATGTCCTATAATACAATCAGTACATTCCAGAAAAAGAAACAATAAAGACACCAGAGCAGTGCATGGTAAAACCAAAATGAAATTCAGGGAGATGTCACAATAAAGTGCAAAGACAATTATTTAAATTCACAATTCAATGGAATCAAAAGTTTTTGAAAATATTTTAAGGCAAAACAGCTTTCATCATTATGACAGGTATTAAATTATTTCATATTTCTACAAAAAGTGTCATTGCTTTGTCTGAAGTGTTCAAACCGAGAAGAGCCAAGCCCCGGTAGCAAAAGAAATAATCTATGAAATAAGTTACTGTAGTTTTAACATATTTTTTAAAGTAAATAAAATTATCTGTAAGAGAACTAAAGTGCCTTTAGGCTGTTGACCTCGTATCTTTATGATTATTAAGTGGAGATTTATATTTATGGTGCACATAGTGTGCTTCAGGAACGTAGGTAAATTAAGAGACAAATTCTCCTCCATAAACAAGAATTATAATTATTTTTACCTTCTACAAGAAATCAGAACGTACAGAAATATAAAAACAGAGATCCTGATGTGAGCTAAGTATACATGCCCAGAACTGAGATCTCTTAATAGGACAGAATTCCTTAGACAGCCAGCTATCTTGTGTGAGGGCAGTGATATCATACGCTTTTCTTAATTAATATCTACAAAATAAAGAAGGTGTAGCAATGGAACACACACGTGAAAAAACAGTATAGTAACATTTATGAAATGTTCATGCTGACACAAAAACATATACAATACCATAAAACCATCTTAAACAAATAATTGACAAATCATGGAACCTGCTAAAAGTATAAATTCACTATGAACCAAGGTTATGTATTTAATAGTACAGTTTTGCAGAGTATGTCTTTCAGCATTGATGCATTACATAAGAGGATTTGACAAGGTTACCATTTATGTTACTAATGGAAATTCTTTCCAAGAATTAACCTTTAGGCTATAAAGAATGACAGATATTCAAATATTCTCAAATGAGTATTTGAGTTGAAAATTTCTATTCATTTTTGGTCCCCAACAGAACTTCCATCCTGCATTGCAGTGTGTCACACACACAATTGAATTCTTAACAGCTGCCATTCAAGGGAGCTGCAGAGGACCATTTGAAAGTAATATTTTGCTCTGTGTGACATCTCATTCTTTTCTCCTCAGAAATCATAATTTTTTTACACACCTAGTAGTCTTCCTAACAGGAAACCAGCTCTGCCTGTCATTTTGATTGGGGAGGAACCTTGTTTTCCAGGTCAGCGGCTTGAATCCTGGAGACAAGATATTCATGAGGGACCTGTGTGGGGAATTTACATCTCAGAGCAGAGTTTTCCTCTCCATTTGTCAGCATGCCAGGTCAGTGAGCTGCTCTCTTGTCAGAGGGAAGATAATGGCTGCTGCATTGCCTCCTGCTTATTACACACTCAGTGCATCTGACCTTCATGTGAGACCCCCAAAGCATTCTGATTTTTGGCTTTCCTCATATCCTAACTCAAGTTCCCTTTTCAATGAACCTACAATCTGAAATGTGACTTTGGGTAACACTTCTTTTTTTGCTTCCAACTACTATATTTTAACACTCAAATCCTATTGCTATAGGATTCCTTTATTTTGTGAAATAATAGGACGCTTCCATTTATTGTTATTTCAGTGGGGAGAAACAGTATTGTTACAGACAAAACTGTAAAATATTCTTATTTGTTAACACTTGCAGCACCCTTCAACCACTATTACATTATATTATTATTACCATATTATCTGTAGGTATATCAGTTTTTCTTAACTATTCTACAGTTTACAAAAAATAATAGTGCATGCTTTTAGTGCATGCTGAGTTCCTGAATTTAGAAAAAACCTACATATTTAAATCGGATGTAAATTGGATCTAAATCTGCTACTTATAATATGTTATGCCATCATATACTAAGTGTTTTTTATGTTAAATATACAGAAAAATCAGTGGCTACAAATGTAGAATGTAGCTCAGAATGCTGAGCTTTGCATTTTTTTTAAGACCTGATCTAACAGATTCAAATCAACCACAAGACTGCCATTTTGTATCACTTGGCTTTGGATTTGGCCCTTTCGTCATAAAGATGACCTCACACAGTTCAGTTTGGTCTTCATAACTACATATTGGGAAATTATATTACGTCTTTTGATATATACCACAGTGAATGTTATCTGAGGCAAACGATACGTCAGGCAGATCATCAGTCTGTTCTGATGTCAGGATGCCTCAATATCTTGCCCTTCTCCATAATGGGTGCCTTGAACTGTGTCAACAAACCTAGGCAACTGTTGAAACAATTAATTGAGCAAATACTTCTGAGATAATTGAAATAGGATGAACCTTTAGTGAATGCTACTGTCTGTAACGATACCGCTTCAAAATACTGCCATGAAAAACTAGATCCTTAAAAAAAAGGGCATACATATAGTTTGTGTTCAAAATCCTACAACCTACTATCCAATCTGACTTGCTTTTGGGAAACTTTAGGGAAAAACTTTAGGGAAGAAGGGAGAAAAAAATACAGAATATGATCCTGTCTGTAGTTCATAATAGAGTTCCAAAATCTATAAACACTCCATTGGGAAAGAAATAAATCCTAATTATAGCTGAATTGTTTTATATTACTTCTACTTAATGTATGATGTGAGATTTACTGAATCTTACTGAATATTTACTGAATATTTACTGAATATTACAGAATTTAGACAGGATTTTTAACACAGTAAGAGACAGAAGAGTCTGTATATAATATACAAGAAAAAATGCTACTGGAGAGAAATAGAAATGGATCTAAAAAAAAGAACAAATACAATTAAACTTCAACAAGAAGTACCATGTCTTTGTAAATCAGTATAACCATAAGATTGCTGCTTTGCATTTTAGAATATCAGTTCAGTGCTTTATTATCTTGCAATTATTTGAAAATAATCTGGATAACTTTACAATCAAGGTATTTCCTCTTGGCTCCCTGGTATACACCAGGCTGCCTGAGGAGATGATCGACATCCTAAGGTGTCCACAGCATAATCAGGCTGAAGAGCCTCCAGTATTAAAATTCTAGCTAATGATAATCAAAAAGAAACAAAAACAATAACAAGGTTGTTTAAAAAAAACAGTAGATAAAATGCTACATCTGATTTAATGGAGCAGGTAGATAATTTGTCTGTATGCTACTAATACGCATTCCTGAAGTATGTCTCTTTTACATGAGTAAAAGAGATTCCTCAGGTGGTTCCTACCACAGAAATGACCGAACTATACACAGGAAAGACTCTTGTCAGTATAAACTGTTCATGCAGATGCAGAAATAAACACATAGCACAGTGTTTTTCATATAGTTGAGATAATTAGGAGATTTTTTTACGTTGTTTATAGCAACAGTTGATGTAATCTAATGCTGGCAAAAGTCCTGCTTTGAAATGAATTGCTATAATTATTATTATAATTTGGAGAATGAAGCATCAGCTAGACAACAAGTGAGGAAAATGAGAGAGATGCATGACAAGTCCTGCATTTCGATAAAATATTGTCTGGATGGCAGGGAATGAGCATAGTTAGGCACGAGAGGTTCTTTTCTTCTGACAGTAGAACTCTGACAGTACAGCTTCAGGGGTGTTATTGCTGGAAGTGAGCAAACATGTAAATTTGTGGTGACTTGTAAGAAAAGAGAGCTTGCCCACTGGGCGAGCTTTCCCAGACTCTCAGAGCTACTCCTTACAACAGGTTTTCAGACTCTCAAATCAGCTTTGGAGTGCATCATGGATACAGTACAAGTTTTATGAAAGTGTTTTTTACAGTAAAGGACCAAGGGGGGTCGAAATGAAATTATCCTTTTAGAAATGATAAGCGGAAGAATATTCCCTTAAGGTCTGAGCAGACCATATTATGTCTAATGAATTTCAGAAGGTATGTTAAGCTAGTAATTGCAGGGAGTATAGAGGATATATACTTTATTTGCTCTTGTTTATCTGAACCTTTCAGGACTTTTAAAAAGCACTGAAGTCACACAGGGCTCCTTTATACCCCAGACACAGACTCACACACCTTGTAAAAGCCTCTACAGCACAATGTCCTACTGAATAAGACATCAGACTGCGATCTGGACACACCCGCAGAAGCCACAACATTTCCACTTCTGCGTAACTTAAGAGGAAAAGACCAATCTCAGTGTCTCTTGGAAAGAAAATGTGCTTCTCTAAAGTAAATTGAGTAAGCTTCCAGGGACTTGGTTCAGCTGGGCTTTTGTTTCTTGTGATGATCTCCAAAGCACAGTTATGTCACAGAAAGGTTCTTCCTAATGCTGAGATAAAAATTCTTTTGAAAAGAACAAGGGTTCCTTTGCCTTTCTGTAAGTCTTGCGGAGAGGTGAGAACGGTTACTGCAAACTCCTGACACTGATAAGTAGCACCACAAAACTGGGCAAGAAAAATGCTTCCAAGCCACATCTAACAAGATGCTATGTCACATTTGACATGAATTAGGTAAAATGAAAGATTATATATATTGACAAAGGTATTTCAATATTCTGTTTCTTGAAAGCCTGGAGCATGAACTCCTTTATCTATTAATAAGCCAAGAGCCAAGAAGGTGCATAACTGTTCAGAAAGAGCTTCAATTAATTTCTCATGAGTAGATTTTCCATGCCTGGTGTGCCCTTACCTTATTGGTACAGTGTATGAAACAGTGTTCATGCTAAACCTAGAATCAGAATGAAATAACTCATCCTACAAAGTCTACTTAATAACTATCAAAGACAAATTGCTTTTGATGACATCCAGATTTGAACCACACCCAAGAATCATGTCTGGGTGTCCCTTAGGCAGATTTAGCAAAACATCCATCTGGTACAGTACTGGTGAAAGTTCTGAAAGAAATCTTTAAAAACTCAATGTTTTTCACAGCTAACACATTCACCTCCTCTCCTTGAAGGAGCCTCCAAACAAATTTATACCATGTTTATTTAGGCCAGGGGATGGTGTATGTACAAAACCATTTCAACAGCAAGTACAAATTAATCAAAATGAAAAATCCCTTCCTCATAGAAGTCATTAACCCTTCTGAATTAAGTGTTTCATTTGGAGGAAGGGACAATTTTAGAATTATTTCAATTTTTCCAAAAGGAAAAGGTATTATCTAATTACTTCTTGTACTTATCTAATTACTTACTATTGTCACTTAATCTTTCCCAGGTGTTTTGTAGAAAATCATGAGAAACCTTTTCTAAATAAAGTAAGCTTTCATGACTTTCATTTTTATTGTACAACCTAAGTTTTCAATGTGATGAACAAACAAAGAGCAAAGCAATACAGATAATATGTCAAATTAATGCATTACTGTAGCATGTAGCAAGAATTTACAGATGTGATGTAGAAACAAAATAAAGCAAATGTAAAAGAAAAGTGAATACATTAATCTTGAATACAACATTATTTTGAAGAAAAAACAAGAAGGAAAATTACCCATTAGAATAGAAATTTTATACTAAAAATTATCCTTATGTCTACTAAAACAGTTGGGACTAAATGTGTGTAAATGAGAACCTTTTTCTAATCAAAGAGAAGGTCTGAGGAATGCTGAACAGCTTGTTCTTGCTTTTGTGTGCAATTCCTCTTTTCCTCAGCAGACTGTCATGACAGAAGCATTATCCCCACAACTTGCATCTCCATGTGAGTCCTGGCTGAAGTTTTGTGTGTTTTCATGTTTGTCCTACATTTCTTCTTCTCAAGTGGCTACAGGTAGTCCATATCACTTCCAGTTCAGTATACAGCCCTAAAACCTCCAGGAGAGTCTTTTATCATTGTCCTCATTCAAACCTAACTACATTCAATACAGACTTTTTAAAAGAGCTTTAAGTTTGTCTCTTGTTTTGGTTTGATTCATCCACACTGGGGACATAGACTGTAATAAAACATTCGAATGCAATGGTAATATCAGTTTACAAGTTACAGAAGCATAAATAGTGATATCATCACTGCTTCCGTTAAGTAACGCATTCAAGATTAGTTGCGAGATTCATCTCACCTTTATCTTATTCTCACAGAGAATGTCTGAGAGGTTTTTTTAAATAGCTAGTGAAAAATAGAGCATTTTTCTAAACACATTCCACTTTTCTGCATAAGGTCTAGTCTATATTTAACTTGGATAAACAGTATTGGGACCATTATCAGAACATCTATTTTGGAACAAAGGTTGAAAAAAAAATGCTAACTTGTGATAGACTGGTCAAAAGAAAAGGATCTACTTGTATCACTTCTTCACCTATGATACCTGTAAAGTGAAATGGTTGCTTTCACGCTTTCAGGTATTAAGAGATCCATAATTACATTGCCAATTAGCGGTTTCTGTGAATTAAAGACCTAAGGAATAAGTAGTTATGGTAAAGACACCACGAACAAAACATGATGCTCATTACTTGCTTTGTGCAATAAAATTTCTGTGGCAAACACAGCTGTCCATAGAAAATCTTCAGAACTTGATCAGAGACAAGAGAAGAAAAAGAATAAAAAAGGCAAAGGTTAGTCAAAACCATTGATTAATGTATTAGAGAATGAAATAGAGGAAGTCTACGCAATACATACAACCATACATTAACGACTAATAAATTATTCCACTTTGGGGAGGGGAGAAAAGAAATGGACTGAAATAGACTGAGTTAATACCCTGCATGGAATAATGTTTTTTTGAGAAATTCTTGATATTTAATTTGAAATCTAATACATAGTGATTATTTGGTACCATACCACCAGACTGAAGAAATTTTATTAGTCTCAGATTTTTATGGCATCATCTCTCATTTTGAATGACCATCATAAAAAAAAAGAATGCTGTCGTAAAGACAAATCTTCTTCCTTCTTTCCTTCTTTGTCCCAGAAAGAAAACAGTAACAACTTCTCTATACCATTCTCAAGTGGCTTTTACAGCTCTGCAGACAACTAAACATATTAATGATTTGCTATATATAAGATTATCCCACTTAAGGGCCAGCATGATAAATAGAAGATGAAATGCAAAAGTCTGCGCTGGCAAAACCTTTACTCTCCCATGCATCTTATAGCTTTATGCATTAATGCATTTTTAATACATTTCTTTCCTTTTGTGATTAGACTTGTCAGAATTGGAGCTCCAAGATCACTAACAGCTCGGTGGGCCAGTGACAATTTTTCAGAATAGGTTTTTCATGTTCCCAGTAGAAAACAAATGTGTATAAATGAAAAAGCTTCTAGCAAAAGAAAAGTCATTACATTATTGTTATATAATAGTTCTGTCCTTATATTTGCTTTTATCCTAAAAAGTATCACAGTTTGATAAACAGTTCTTTATGTATGTAGAAAAAACAGGCAGTTTTTTTTTTTTGGCTTCCTAACCATGTTAAAGTAAATGAGTGATAGCAGTGAGTTTATCAGCTATTTTAATATTCAATTTAATTCATAAATTAAAGGCTCCCATAATGGGAGCCTTTCCATTTGCTGGATAAGAGCACAAGTGAGGATTTACTATTCCAAGTTGCTATTCCTGGGTAACAATCACTGAGTGTCCATCCAGCTGGTAACTTGCAGCTGTGACAACTGACCTTCAGAATTATTTTTTTTTTCTGTTATTAACCATGTAGGTGTTATCTAATGTGCCAGTAGGCACCTTTACAATTTCTTAGCATGTAGCACTTTGCCTTTAAAGTGAAAACATTTTATTGCAACATCAACAAAGTCTTCTCCACAAATGCGTGGAAGACAGAGCCCTCCCCTCATTGCTGCACTCCCTGAGTGGGAATGGCTTGTACATAAGGAATTGCTCTTCAGGAAAATTGAAGGTAGTGGGCTTCTATTTCTAAAAGGAGAATTATGGTGGTGAAGCATCTGAAGTATTATTTTTAGGAGTTAAATCTGATTTAGGGATTTGATTTTTCCTATCAAGTCAGTATTATGCCCCAATGCTGAGAGAAAGAGTCGTTTTCTAACAAGCTGTACACTTTGAAATCTAGACAGAAGACACACTGGACTGGGAGGCATTGTGGTGCGGGAGAAAAGGAGAAGAAAAATTCCAAAAATTATACAGCTAGTTTTCAGAAAATCCAAGAATATTCACTTTTCCAATGTGAGTCAATAAAAAGTTTACAAGTGAAAATTCAAAAACTGATCTCCTAATTGTGAAAAATGTATCTTAAAGCTAGGAAATACCAATTCCATGCGATTTATCCTGAAGAAAGGAGCTATAATATTCTCCTGCTTTCCAAAGCCAAATATACCAAAAAGGGGTGGAGGGGGGAGGATCTGAGATGACAATAGGTTAATTCATTTCAGCTTATAAAATTGGCAAGTAAATACTTATTATTGTTTTGGTGAATGTCAGTGAGACATCATGGCTTGAGGATCCCTTAGCCGTAGTGAAAATACAGGCTTTCCCTATCTGTATTTTTCAGGAACCAACACTTTCGGGAAACTGACTAATCCTAGAATACTTTAAACTGCAGAAGTGCAGGATAGATGTGGGGAAATCATTACTAGATATCTTTGCAGGAGAGAGAAAACTCTATAGTTACTCAATGAAGGAGAAAGCCAAGAAATAAGTTCTCGAAGACATCAATATCACTTTCTGGGAGGCTCTTCCACTTTTGCAGTATGTACCACAGATACTCCTTGCATGGTAGATGCTCATGCTAAAAAAACGCAGATAAAATGGTTATAGTAATACAGTGTAGCGAACATTTAACATAGGGGCAATTAAATCTAGTCTAGCAGATATTATATTTCAATCTACAGGCTGTTGCTGTGTATATTATGTGTATAATCAAGTGCAAAATTTTTATTTTAGTTTGCATAGAAAGCAACTGAGTTAGAAAACACAAAAGTCAAGGAGGGGTTTGAAATTGAGAGGAGAGATTTTTATAGGATTTCAAAACAAATAAGAAAGTTATTTATTCCACCAAGTATTCTAAGATACTGAGAAGAAAAATAAAATGGATAAAAATGCACGTACATCAACTAACTGATATGTGTCATCAATAGAGGTGCTTTTATTTATAATACTACTATTCAAAGCAGGTAAAGTTGATCTTATCTATATAAATTTCAGTCAAGCATGTAATACAATCTCACAGAAGTAATCGTTAGCTAAGCAGCACTAAATGGAAATCAGTAGCAGAACACCGCGGTCACAAGCAAGGGAGATGGCAACAGTTGTACTCAGGGAAGAACAATGGAGCTAGGGAAAAAGCTCTATAAAGTTTTAGAAGCAATAGCAAACTGTACTGTATAACAGAATTCTTATTAGAGGAGAAAAAAAAAGCGGCAAGACCTGAATGTGTTAAGTAACTACAGGATAACGTGGGACGTGACTGTACTATAGCCATGAAAAAGGAAATTGTAAGCACAGAGAGGTGTCAGACAATGAATTTCTGGTAACAGGAGAGCACGGATGTAAGTTCCCAAAGTCTAGATATGGCCTCATCTGAAATATTGTGTAAAACTGTAGTCACCCATGGCTTGGGGGGGAGGGGGGAGGAGAGGAAAAAAAAGGTGGATTATGCATGTGGCAAGGAAAGATGAAAAGACATTAGATTATATTCTTATTTTGGCAAATGTTCTGAATGCAAGTGAGATAGAAAGAGAAATAGCTTCAGATTTCTTACAAGAGCGGGAAAGAGTTAAAATAAGTCAAAAGAGTTTGTTGAAGTAAAAAAGTCAATGTCTAGAGCACGTAACTGCAAGGTTATTCAAAAAAAAACAGCATACAGATATCTGCTGCTATATTTACAATAGTCACATAAGAGTATTTTCAACCATTTATACATAAGTGAATATAGCTATGACTAAAAAAATTTAGCAACCGGTTTCATCCATTTACTGACAAATCACCTAATGAGCAACTTTATAGGCTGAATACACATTTGTATAATTGTGTAAAACCAGAAAACCAGTGGATTTGGAACTAGACATCATTCCATGGCTACAAATCCCTTTCTAATCTATTTTACAACTGCAAGTCTCTGGCTTTCTGATGTGCAAAGTATATGCATGCATGAAAATGAATCCTGAAAGATTTATACTGATGGCAACTAACACTGTTAAAAAAGAACTGTTGATACTTTCTTGCCAAAAATAATTAATAATAATTACTGAAAAATTACTACATCTGTTACAGAAAAATTGTAGGAATTTTAATTTGTACTGAGACTAAGCTTCTTTGGTAGTTGTTTTGTCATTGTTATAGCATCTTTTCTCCTGCTGTGATAATTTAGGGCTTGGCAGAGCTTTGCAATTCAAGATAGTTTTTTTTTTTTAACTCCTTTCTCTTAAAATGAAATTTCATAGATATTTTCCCTTAATATAGACTAATCATAGTAATGGTGACTTTGGAACAAAACAAGTGATAAAATGAGATTATTTGTATGGCTCTTTTTCTAAAAAAAATGACCATTATAGTGATTAGTCTATAGTAAGACTAAAACATCTCTGAAATTTCATTTTAAGGTAAAATGACATACAAAAGAAAAAAAAATATGCTTTGAATTGCAAAATTCTGTGACATGTTAAGTTATCACAGCAGGGTAAAGATACCCTTTCCCAAAGCTGGCAGGACACCTTCAGCAATTTACTACAAGGAAAGAAAAAAACAACAAACACTCAAAACTGTAACTTTGTGATGGTGAGATATTTCATAACACATTACCAGTCTCACGAGCCACTGAGTCCTGGGGATTGGTAAATGGCCTCTGAAGCCTTCTACTAGGTTCTTGCTAGGAATAGGCTGAGTTGCTAGGGACAAGAAGTCATTACCATCCAATGACTGTTTGGTCAACTGTGTGAAATGAATTGGTGGCCTCAGTTCAGTTCCTAGTGGACAAGTAATTACTGCTGCTGTTGACCTGTGGGCTCTTTTTCACTCTGCTACACAGGTACAAACAAGCAACTTTCTTTAAGTGAATTGAACTAGTGTAAATGCAATTAGATTCCGGCTCTTCAGTGGCCTGTTGTAAACCTATGTGCCAAGCTTCATTCAGTTGCATCAATGTAAGTGTTCTCCACAGTAAGCAAAGTCCAAGGTAAGCAAGGAAGTCCACAGAGTCATGCAGCATTTACAGTGCGTTTGTAATCTTACTATAGAACTAAAGCTCAGTCTAGGAGACGCTGTCACATTCTATATGTAATGAGGATAATGACAGTTAGCATCAGCTGTTACATGCCTATAGTTCAGAGGAAAAAACAATCTGATTTATACTGGCAAAAATAAATTCAGGATTGCGCTGTAACAGCCCATGAACTTTCAATGTGAAACGATCAACGTATTAATTCAGCTATATGGTATCTATCTTGCCCAAGAGCCAAGGTATCTTAAAAACGTCAGAGAAAAAGGGATGTGGGATCTGTTCTTTATCTTAGTTTTTATATTAGAATATGCATAGTTTAAAATACACCCATAGGCATACACTTCAGACAGCTAGATTCTTGAACAGAAATGTATTTACGCAGCTTTTGAAATGATAGCTTTAGCACTTTCAGCAAACAAAATTAATTTCTTATCTATCATGTCTTAACATCTTACCTCTATTAAAAGATTAGAATTAATTAGAGAATGCTAGCTAATCAATTCCTTGGGGTCAATCAAATCAGAAAATGCAATCTAGACCAAATTTTCAGCTGACATCTAAAAGATGTAAGTCAAGCAATTACCTCTGTCCTTCAAACTACAAATTTAATTGGTTTAAATGCAGACATAACAGTGTATTCATAAGTAGACTGAATAGGAAGTTCCTGGCAGAAAGAATTTTTCATTTAACATGCTGAGATTTGTCAAAACCCAAGCAAGCAGTTTTCAGAGGAAGCCTGAGGGCAAGAGACCAATCCTGAACAGCCAATAGGCAGAGAGTCTGCATTCCGATGCTTGTTCTATTTGACGAAAAGCAGGTACATGAGTCTATGTTCTCCACGCAAAATGAAAGCCTTAACCATCAGGCTATTCATTACACTCAGATCGCTCCTGTTGGTACTACTCACTTTCCACGCACAACAGATGTAGCAGCTGGAAGGACGGGGAATTAGCACACAGCCTTCCCAAACCAGGTGAGAATGTGGATGGGCCTTTGAGCGCTGTAGTTAGTGCATTCCTCATTATTCTACAGCTCTGCTTCTCTCTTTTTAGTCTATCAATTCTGACATTTTGTAAGACGTTAACGGTGCCCATTATGTGGGATGGAAGAATTTTCAGTCTCACATATTCACAGGATAATAAAGTATGTTCCCTCACCTATCAGGAGAAGTACACTGAGATTTGGCCACAGGTAGCATGAGCTGCAGCACCTAGGCATGTGTGGAGCTCAATGTGTTAAACACAGAATAAGTGCCTTCAGTGTCTTTGTTAATAGGGGTTTAAGTCTCAAGCTTGACGTTATTTGAATGTAGTTCTCTGCCGTTTAATTACTATCATTATTATTATAGATACAGTAGTAATTATCTCTTCTTACTGTCTCATTTGTTTTGATCAATTCACATAAAAGTTTACCGTAAATATATGGTTAGGTAACGTTAAAGAAAACATATAATTACGGAATATATAATCAAATACCATCTAAACAGTTGCATGTTTTCCAACAATTAAATGCTTCTAAAATAAATAATTAATTAACTGTTTTAATAGATAAGATGAAGGTTTTGAAGCAGCGCATATACAAAGCTTTATTTGTTGACCTTAAATTACTCTGCTCCTGTTATATTGATAACATCTAGGTTTCTCAAAAACCCGCTGGCACAAAATCTTTTCAGCTTTATTAATGATTCAGATGGCAGTTTCTGAAGAGACAAGTCCCACAGAGAAGGAGCACTTGATTAATGACCTGGAAACACTTTTCCTTTTCAGCTGATTAAATAAAATTGACTGGATTTTTACATTTTTATAATAAAATGACCTGCAGGGCTGAGATGACACAGTGAAAGCAGCATGTTCACTCTTCAACAGATTTTTATTTTGTCACTTGTAAAAATGAAAGGGCTAACCACCCAAGCAGAAAAATGCACTTTATCACCGTCCACTGCCGACATGCTGACAATTGCTGCATACAAATATAAAAACATGGAGGAAACTAGACTGTGTTTACACTCGGCCTGATTTTGTCTAATGATGACAAAAGGTCTGTGGCTTCTTGGGGTTGGAGAGATACTATTTAATTATTATGGAAAATAGTTAGATTTATAACACTACTACTGGCAATCACAAAAGGCTTTATAATATGGTCACTTAGAAGTGATACCGCATACCTTTCCAAAAATTTACATATCATAAGAACTTATGTTTTCTAAAACAAAATGGAAGCCATTCTTAAAGAACAGGTAAAACACTAATACAGTTCTCAGCTAAAATAATGGGAGAAATTACACCAGCACATTACGGAATGAAGACTGATTATTGAGTACAAGTGAAAATAACAGCTGAAAGATACTGACTTTAAATGTCCGCGAGAGCATGTAAGGGTGTTGTATGTAAAGCCATAGTACCAGACGCTATGCCTCTTCTGCCAGTGTATGGCTTGGCTAAGATCCCATTCCTCTCTTCCTTTTAGGTGAACATGGTCTCCACGTCCTGTGGGGTAAGCAGGGAAAGCTCTGTTCCTCTTCTTCAGCAGTCATGGAGATCGGTCAGCTTAAACTTACACCAAATCCAATGAATTGATGCAACAGCACCTGTTCTAAGTTGAAATTTAATTTTGAAATAGGATGTTATCTGGTCAGATGTAACCACAATTTTGCATCCCTTAGAGCACGAGAAGAGCTTTGATCCAGATGGTCCAAGATTAAACAGAAGTAAAAATTTAGGTGAAATAAGCGTTGTTTTCAACTCTATTGACACTTTACTTGACAGTTGCTCTATGTAAAAAGCAAAGTTGGATTTCAACTGCAGTAAACTGCAACAAGTCCATAACTATAACAATTTACACCACCTGAGAATCTGCCCTACAGATCTATTTCTTATTCATTATTCTACTTTTGGATGCAGACAAATTCTAAGGAGGACAAAATACAAATGTAAACATACGCTTTCAAATGATTATTGAACAATTTCTAGATCAGTCACTCTTGGTGAAAAATATATTGCAATTTTATTTTGAACATGCAATTAAGGTTTTCTTATTTCCTTCTTTAAGTATGCTGACATAACAGTTTTTGTTGTTCCCCCTCTCGACTCTGCCCTTTACAAACAGGCAACAAGTCCTGATAAAATAATCAACAGTTTCAGTCTTAGGTAGGTAATTAAAAGTGTTGTGCACCCTCTTAAAAAAATATTTATGTGTCTTCCTCATACCACACGGTCTCAAAATCAATAACCACTTCTGCGCTCTGCGGTTTGACAAAGAGCCTGAGATTTCTATTTACATTCTGTAAAATGTGTACACATATATATGTGTATACACACATACATACATATATATATATATATAAAATAAAACCATTCAGTGCAGCTCCATATATGCACACTACATGTATGTCTGTTTTCATGTATGATTGCACACATTCTTTCTTCTATTCTATACAATATCATATTTACTCTCTTCTGTAAAAATATCTACACTGGAGAACAATTTCACCATTTTACTCATTTGCAGAGTTAGGATGAAAGAAAGCATCTGTTCCTGATCTGGGACAAAACAATGAACAGGTAATAAGAAACAACTGAGATGCATGGCTTCTAGCTAAGGGATGTAAATAGCATGCCAGATATAGTGGGCATACAGGGTATTCGTCCATTACCAGATAAAATGGGTGTTCAGGACAAGCGGCACAAGACAGATTCTATTCATATAGTTCAACTCCTCTCTTCCAAAACAGAGCCACCTTATCCTGACTATAGGGGACAGCCCATGGCCGATCCTGCTGCTATAACCAAGCCCAGATATCAGCTAATAGTTTTAGGTGGGCCAAGGCTGAGCCAAAATCATGGCAGGGAGTGTGCTAACAGTTAAAAAAATGCCAATTTTTAGATGCTTGAGCCTTTGCCAGGGTATGAAAACTACGAAATCTCATAAAATGCAAAGAATAAAGGGTGAAAGAGACCTTTGGAGCATGAAGTTGAAGGGCACTCCTGCCTGTTTTGTCTGATGTTTCTTTCGTTTACGCATGTGAAGATAAGCCACCAGAGACCTGTTTATCAAAGTGGCAATGGCCTAGGCTAAAAGCAAGTGAAACAGGTGTATATTTCTAAGCCAAATAAAGAAGTATTCTAACCTTAGTCTCTAGCTCCCTCTGAATAATGTATGAACTAGATCCCAGATGAGATTCAGTACTTCCTTCAAGTGAAGGAAGTATATTTTATTCAAAATAAAAGGATGTATTAAGATTAACAGATTCTCTTAATTTTGATAGGAATCATTTAATTATATTTTTTTGATGCTACAAAATTTCACTGGGTTATCCTGCTGTTAAGACAAGTACCTGCACTACTTCTCTTCTGGAAGGTTGCTTTCACCAGGTACAAAGTTCTGATTTGACGACATTGATAGATGGAGAAATGATCACCCCCCTTACTAGCTTGTTCCAATAGTTATCCTTTCTTTACAATATATACACTGTCCCAAATAAAATTCAAAATTTTTGTCTCTTTCTTAGCGTAAGAAAATAGATTCCTAGCCAGGTAGGCTATTTTACTTGTGATGTAGTCCTCTGCGATTTATAGCACAGCTCTTCTCAGACACATGACCAGATCTCTGGTTCATGTTCCACTTCTGCAGTATGTCCAGACCTTCCAAGAAATGTCAGGGTTACCACATACATGCAGGTCAACATATGCAGAGTTTTGCGCATGTAGTAGGCACTAGGCTTCTTCCTAAAGTATTATTTTAAGCCTAAAGAATTTAACGGTCTCCTTTGTAAAGAATTTGTCTTAAAGATCATAGTGCACACATTAGATTATTCCAACACATCTTCTACTCTGTTCTGAATCTGAATATCAAAGGAGCTCGTAATCTTCAAACAAGGAAGACGCATAGCTTTAACAACATTAATCTAACATTTTATTTCCAACTTGGATGACTTCCATCATCTCTTTACAATTAAGCATTTAGCTTTTAGGTGCTGTTAGTTACCTAATATCTGTTCCTTGATTAGAAGTAAAGGTCAGCCTAAGGGCAAGCTGTACTTTACACTGGAGGGGGCAACATAAACATGTATGATTAAAACTACTGATATTTCTTTGCTTTCCACACTGGTATTGTAAGCTTAGACAAGGCAGTTGGTAGAACCAGCACGCTCATATTAACGCTACCAGTACTAGTATAATTTAAGTGATTCTTGACATCTGTCCATTGAGAGCTAAGATAGGATTTCTAACGTGGCTGTCACTTTAGCATAAGGACTATTTGCACATTTAAGAACATAATTCTAACATTTTCTAAACCTAGGTTTTCTACACTTTACATTTTTAAATAGATATAAGAATAGCCATTCTGACAATGGTTTGACATACTGTGTTCCTGTTTCAGCTAGGAAGTTCTGAAGTGAGCATGAATGAAAGATAATGTAAATACATATATATATGTTATATCTTTTTTAAGTTCAAAGTAACTTTATTGCTTAGTTTAAGCATTAAGAAAAGTTTATCTAATTGAAATATTAAAGTAGAGATGAACTACTTTTTAAAAAGTGCTTGTCACAAAGGTCATTCTTCCTCTAAGAAAAATCTCCACCAAAATAAAATTTACAACAATGTGAAAAAGCAACAACTTGCATTTCGTGTCTCTTAGAACTGGAGAAGAAAGGCATTTACACTCTGCCTTATGTTTTCCTGTAAAGTCAGAACATGCTGACAGACCCTTTCCTATCCATCCACACAAGCCCCTCATGCTCATACAAATAACGAAGCAACAATAGTAGTGACACAAAAGGAATAAATATTCCTAAATTAGGCTATTTTTCATTGTAAATGAAAAACATCATCGCAGCAATGCAGAAGATAGTGCTCAGTGCTGCTCCACCTCCACAAAATTGTCTGATCCCACTCATGGGGGAAAGGGGAGGAAGCACCCTTAAATGGGATAAACCGTTTAAAATATCAAATTGGATGTGAAATGCCTGAAGAGGGAAAATAATCTACCAAGGAAGGTACAGCTTTTATATTAACTCATATGCTTTCCACTCTCAGCATTTGGTATGGTTTAGCCCAAAGAAAGGCACTGAGGCAGCAGGAGAAAAATACGAGTTTTAGGTGTAATTTCTGAAAAACACATAGCAAGATATATTTTCTAGGAAGTACAAACATCAAGAAATAAGGGGTACGAGTTATATGCTGTTTCTAATGCTGTGGAGAAAGTGTTCCACTGACAGCAAGCACCTGGCAAGGGACACCATCACCCTGCAAGAGCATGGCAAGGGGGAACAACCAGACTTATATCAACAAGATATAAGGCCTAATATTGTTACCCCGTAAGTATAAACTGTGGACCTTTGTTTTCCCCAGTAGCTAGGGACCTGACAAGTATTAATTCAAATGCTTGAAAACAAAAAAAGTTTTTGGATGGGGAGAAACAAGTCATTGCACATGGCATCAACAACCAGGTGCACAAGAGCAGACAGGGAAATAACTGGCTAGATGTCAGATCTTTAGGAGATTGAGCGATTCACAAACTGAACAAGTGTTAACTGTTTCATGACATTGCTCAAGAGACGCTTTGCTATGATAAACAGGAGCACAACCTTCAACAAAAGATATATATTTTGCATTCAGTTTAACACTGGACTGCTAGGCTTACTTATAGATGTCAAGAAAAACGTGGTCAGATAGAAAGAATCCAGTGAATGGCATCAAGAATGATCACAAATCTGGGAATAACTGCCCTGTAAGGAAAGAAATGAAGGAATGATTGTTTAGTCTGGAAAAGAAAGAGACTGAGATATAATGCTTTTTGAATCTTCAAACACATAACAGCTGCTGCAGAGAAGAATAATCACCTCATGCCTGTGGTGGATAGGAAGGTTGAAAGGGAGATGTAGGTTAAACATGGGAAATATTTTCTAAGCATGGGAAGCATAGGAATGGATTGCCTGGGGAGATGCTGGAATCTCCTCTCCTAGAGAGGACTTTAAGAATAAATTAAACAAACATCAGAAAGGAATAACAGAGGTACAGCTGATCCTGCCTTGGGGCACGGGGATAGAGTCGATGACCTCCTGAGGTCACCCCCAGCTCTGTGACACCTCCCAGGTTTGGTGACTGCAGCCAGCTGTCAAGACAAACTCTAGTTGACAAGGTCCTGTGGTCTTCTGAAATTCCTGAAATGCTACCATTTGAAACTGCTGAAGCATGTCACTAAAAATATAGTGTCACACTAAGTACATTTTATGGCCCAATTAGACTGAGATAGTGTCTCTGAAAGAAGATGCAAGCAAAAAGTGCACAGTACAGAAATATTTCACCTATACTACACTCAATAACTATGTAACAAAATGATGGCAGATGATTTTAAGGCATTGTAGTGCTGTACCCAAGCAGTCTTTTTAATATGATGCCCATACTATTTAAAATACTTGTATTAAGCTATATTAAATACTTTAAAATACATATATTTTGCTATGAAATTTGTCTGAAAAATATTAGCAGCTGTTTACCATATTTTGAGTTCAATAGCCAGAAGTTTAACACTGTGCAATGCTTTTTGAGAATTCCTGATAAGACTGGTGACTTGCAAGTTCCTCAGCACACTTAAAATGTGGGAAGAAAGGAAAATGCCATTTATTTATCACTTACATAAAGGCAAAAATCCATTTTATGCTACTACATTCAGCTGCCTTCTTAAGCTTTAAAATAACATTATTATATTATATATATCATAATATTATTATAGAGTCCAGAATTCAAAATTTTTCAGGGCTTTTCTTCCTATTTACCTAAGGTGGTTAGCTTGAATGCAGATCAATGCATTTTACCAATTTTTAGTGTGGACAGTATAGAACTTATTCCTCGTATTGCTTGTCTGGGAACACCAGACAGATGAGTTTACTCTTTTATTTACTACTTTAGCACTGCTACTTACCTCCAATTTTAATAGTGGACCAAAATACTGAATATTCCTCAAATGCTAAATCAATGAGAACACTCTTGTGTGTCTGACTGTAGGAATAAAACCTGCTTTCCAGAAAAACAAAAGTCAGATTTTACACTGATTTCAAAGCTTTACCAACATGCAATTACACTTTTTAACATGATGAAAATCTATATTAAAGTGTATCTGTGCTTCTTCCCCTTTGATCCAATGTTTTTTTCTGATTAAGTAAAGGTTTTCACAAATAAAATTTCTTATTCATCTAAGATTTTGATAAAGGAATAGAAAATATGAAAAAGCAATAAACATCTCAGAAGTTTTGATCCATTGTTCTTCACCTACGAAATTTTCCTTCCAGTTTTGTGTTAACCCTTAGTTCTAAAAATATCCAATGGAAATTATTCCTTCTTGAGGCACTCACTTTATTTTTGTCACACCAAATTTCACAGGTATATACTTATCTACAGTTATTCTTTAGGAAAACACAACAAAACTTAGTAATCCAGTCCTCTTTTCAATAAATATTCACTATAAAGATCATTCTTGGTAACTGTCATCAGTGGTTGTGCCAAAACTCTACACCTTCAATGAATGCTGACTTAATGTAACTTGTCAAATAATATTTAAGCTTGAATACTTAAAGAGTAATTGAAGGCATAATTTCCATTGATTCCACACTTCCATTTCACTCTTTCATTATGCAGTAAGACAGACGTCTTTGAGATGGATCAGAGGAAGGAATACTGTGAACTTTATTGTCTTAGTCTTACCAGTGCAGTTCCCTCCCAATAAGTAATTTCCAGAATGACCTTCAAAGTCTTTAAATATAAAACAATTCAGGAAACATTATTATTAATTTCTGTTCAAGTTCATTTAAAGCTTTTAATTAAACAAAATGAAACTTGAAACTGTAGCCTAGTAGGTATCTGAATTGATAAGCTTCCTCACATACTACATTTTTTCCAGTGTTCCTCCCTAGAAAGATGTATCTCTTTTGTCAATTGGAAGCCATTAAAATCTGCAAGTACCATAAATCATTTCAGCCAGTAGATGGGACATGCATTTACAACGTTTTGCAGCCTCCATTTCTCTTCCGACACGTCAAAAGAATATAGAATTGAAGTGTGATGGAGAAGCACAACAGCAAAATGAACTGAATAATTACAGCAGAGAATTATCAGTAATCAGCTATTTCTAATCATCATGGAAATAACGAGACATCATAGACTGAAAAGCTGCATGATAAGTCAGCAGAAAACTTACACCCTCAGTTATTTAGAAAATGACACCAGTATTCTGTCAATTTGTTTCTTTTGTAGAAGAATTTCAGGCTAGCTGAAACTTTTTTATATAGAACTGATTGATCAAAACCAAGGTGAGAGATAAGAGTTTTCCCCAGAAAACACTCTCCCACTTCCAGTGGTGAATTCACTCTATCTATAGAAGGGTGATAGCAGTGCAAAAGTGGAAGCACCTCTGCTCAACAGATGGTTACAAGCTCTGATGCCAGAAAGGGATCCCCAAGAGGGAAAATATTTTATAGCTAACTCTATTAAGATCTGCCAAGAAATGGCCTTCTGGATGTATCAGTACCTGGTGGATAGTTTTAAATAGTTTCCTGCTCACTGAGTCTTTCATATCTCTTTCCAAATTGCCATACATTATGCAGAAAACCTAGCTAGCTGATTCAGAATAATAAATTTCACTCAAAGTCATAGACCTAAGTTCAGTGAAATACCTAACTATTCCATAATACCATAATGATACTAGATTCTCTCAACACTGTTTGGAGGGAGCAGATTGAAGTCAGAAAAAAACTACAGGATGAACTAACTTAAAGTTCTTTCCTGTGTGTTATTAAGAAAAAAAGTGATAAAGAATGGGTAACTTCAAAGAAGCAGAGATCTTGAAATACAAGTAGAGCATTTCTATAGCCTGATAACACAGCATCCTAACAGGGAAAATAGCTAGACAGCAATAGTAAAAAGCAAATAAAAAACAAGTCTATGAGAAATCCTTTAACAGGGAGCCATGCAGGATTGAAATGGGGTGGTAGTAATGAAGGATGTAATTCATCTGTGTGTTTTTTGGGCTCCACATCCATGAAAGCCTCATTCAAGAGTAGGAGAGTTGCATTGTGTAAAAGTTTGCTTAGAAATGATTTTTTGAGAGTTATCCTTGGAATATTTTTTTCTTTTTATCTCTGTTTTGGATGATTTTTATTTGTTTTAGAAGTGATGCTCTTATTCTTGAATGTAGGTAGGTTTTAAACTTTCTAACAGCAAGAAACTAACAATTTCTGTTGAAATTTTTTTCATTTTATGAACTTAGTAATATGCTTACTAAGTCTGAAGATATATAACATTGGGGAGAAGAAGGACCAAATTTTGTTCTGGTGAGGAAATGTATAATTCTCACTAGTCTTGTAAAAGAAAAGCCTAGGTTTGAGTATGTAGAATGGTATGTGCATTTTAGTCTTCAGGACTACATTCCAAATGCTTTTTCTAGAGACTTACAGGGGTTTCTTTCTATGCTCTTTGCGAGTAACTTAATCTTCTCAATACTGCTTTTCTAGAATTTGATACTTAATCAGTTCTATATTTTAAGAATGGCCATGCATCACAGAGGATCTTTCTGTGTTTTAAGCTAAACTAGATCTGAAAAACAGATCTAGAGGAAGTGCTGCCTGCCATGTGGTGATCAATTTTCTGATTTCAGATACCTGGCACAGTAGTGAGGGGCTGATGTTATGAGAATATAAAGCATTTTACACCTTCTAAATCATAAATGAGTGATCCCAGAAAATATATTATATGCAAATATTACTTTACTCTATGGCTAGATAGAATGGTTTGTTTTTCTGGACACCCAATGAGAGTTAAAGACTAACTTCTTATTTGCATGTATCTAAGCAAATCTGTAACTGTATTCTTCAGCTTGTAATATTGTTGATTCTTCAGGCTCAGAAGAGCAGAAAGCTAAACGGATGCTTCATAGTTGGAGGTTGAACTAGCTCTCCTTGAGAGTTACTAGGGTTAACCGCTCATCGAGTGTGTCAACAATGTCCCTCATTGCTTTCCAGAATCCTCTGTCATGTATCAAATCTACCTAGGGAAAACTTCACCATCTTTCTTAGCAATAGTTATGGAAAAGAGGAGTGTTTTTTACAATCAGGTACATTAAATTTTTGCAGCAATAAAAACCCTTTCTCTTATAAATAGTATTTACACTTTTTTCTTATAAATGAGTATTATTTCCTAATAACTGCCTATTTATTCTAAAAACTAGTTTGAAAAATATTTTCGCTAGTCCTCAGAACTATAGAATAATTTATAAGATCTAGATTATGAGTTTGGTTTCTTCAAGATAACTGAATTTACATTACACTATATTATTACCTTAGAATGGACAGAATTTAGTCCAAAAACAAAGGAAATTATTTTTAATGAAAAAGGCCATTAATTCTATTGAATAGAGATTAGAATTATACAATTAGTGTAAGATAAATATTTATCTGCTGTTTTATATATAGGTGGATTCTGAGCTAATTTTTAATGTCTGAGGAGAAAGTATACAGCACTTGTTAGAAATGATTCAATTTAGACAGCCACTACAATGAGAGAGGTTTCTAGAAAAAGTATTAGGATCATCTGTACTACCACAAAATATCTTGAATAGTGGAGGTTTTCTTCTATGGGATGCTGATTTCTGACTACAGTATTTTGCTCTGATCACTGCTAATCATGCAGGTTAGCCAAAAGCTATTTAAAGATTCTGAAAAAATTCAGTATGACTCATACAACTTTCATAAATAAATTAGCCATGAAAGCTAAGGTTACGTCTTCCTTTCTCATTTATACTTTCAAAATACAGTGCTGACTTCCTCTAAAAGCAAACACATGCAGCTGTAGGCAAAGCTAACCCAGCATCAAGAAAATAATTACAAACTATATAGCTAGGAATCAGAACGCTTATATTTGGAGTGATATTTATTTTATTTTGTTGTCATTTGCCTAATAGTCAAGGCTTTTTTGAGATGAAAACTTGTGCATGTGTTTATATCGTCACTCTATAGCTTATTAATTTTTATATGTATTTTTCTTCATTTCTACAAGCTAAGATTCCTTATTACAAAGACTTTTTCTTTTGCAAAGACTTTTACCATTAGGTCTACAACAAGATAATTAAAGGAACATTGAGAAAGACCAATTTTCATTAGTATTGTATGAATATTTTACTTCTGTTATATAATATTAACTGATGACAAAACTACAGATATGAGGATAAATACTGACATTTGTTTCAGAAGTTTACTTGGGAGGGTTTTACGCCCCAAGTCCTATTGGAAAAAAAAAAAAAAAAAATCAGCCCTGAAACTGACCGAGAAAAGCCAAATGAGTGAACATTCACAGCCTGCAAACAATTATTCGGTGAGCTAACCCCATACAGGAGGCCTCATGCAGAAATGTTGTGCAAGCGACATATAAGTAAATAAATACACCCTTTATTAGTGTTCATAATACTGAATGCTGCGTATTTTTGATACCTTTGGTTCTGACTATTGAACCAAAATTACAGAAAGTCAATGACTTACACAAACATCAAGCAAGAAACCCTCTACTCATAAAATAAAGCAGATCTGGAGCTTATTTATTCTTACCACAGCAGGGCCCGCACAGGATGTCCTGGTATCCAGAAATTGAGCTCTGCGAAAAGTTCTTACACCTGCATGAATAGTTGGGGGTTTATCTTAGTTCTAGCTACAGAGCCACTTCATATGCATTTTCTAAGCATTTTTTAATCAAATGCTTTAATAAACTAAAGTATACATTTTTACTAGCATTTTCTTATCAAAATTGTAAAAGCATTTGTTGTATATAGTGATAAAGGCATGATTATTTTGACTTCAGCTTGCCCTTCCCTACTAAGAAGCACAAGTTTAGCAAAGAATTTAAGCTTTTTAATGTACAAAGCCTTGTCTTTGTATTCCCCTTTCCAAACTTCAGACAAGGTCACTGTAGCCTTCCTGTACAAAGGAGGCATGTGATGTTGCAAAGTGTTCGGGCCAAGCATACTTCCTCGGCTGAGCTTTTTCTTACTTGCACATCTACAAAGAAAAAACACCTTGCTAAGAAGGAGGTACGGTAGTAATGCTTCCTGGCACATACAATTTGCACAGCTTATACTGGCTATATAAAAGGCACAGAGAACAACTGTTGATAATGGAAGAATTATGTTTTCTAATTATTGCCACTGAAAATGAAATCTTCATGGGTGACAAGTCTTTCTGGCTTGTGCAAGGTAAAGAGTCGGTAATCACAAAGTTCTATTACTGTAATTTCTTCTTCATATGCTTCTCACCCTCCCACTCTCTTCTTGCCCTATGGCTGGCATTACAAAAACTATCTTGGGCCCACATAGAGATAGATAGGCTAAAAGGCCCAAGATGCAGGGTGGAAATTGTATCTGGAGAGCATATTCTGTTCCACTTCTCTTTAATGATTCCTATATAAAATAGACACAAAACTACAGTTAGCAACTTTTCCCACTTCTGGGCTTAATACAGTAATGCACACAAATTAAAGAGAAATTTCTTGCATGGAGAAGTGAATCTGTTGCCAGATTGTATGCAGTTTTCTCTACTGTGTGGTTCTGGCTACTGGCAAGACAATAACCTTGTAGACAGATGTGTGGTCATATGCCTGGCCGTTATGTGAGAATAGATTAAAAAGTTAAGACTTTTATTCACCCAAATAGTTGTGATTTCCCCCTTTCCTTTTTTTCTTTGCTTATAATTAATTGGCTCAATTGATAAGATCTTATTCATGTGCTCTTATCTTAAATAAAGACAACTATAGAAAGGCCAAACTTAGATCTGTGAAAAGAGGAGGAAAATATAAAGAGGTAAATATGTACTATTTTGTCAAGATTTTAGTGAAAAGAAACACTGAACAGAGTGCGAAGAGTAAAAACAGATGGTGGAAGGTGAAGTCTATTATGATTATTACGATGAAGGAATAATTGTAAATCATACTGTAGAAATTAGTAAAGAAAAAAAATCACCTGACTATTAAATATATCATGCCTAAATGTTTAGATGTGAAACTTTCAAAGGAAATAATCGAAGAATGCAAAGCAGTTCAGACCAGAATGCACAGCAACATGGTGAATGACTGTACCCGTAGGAGAACAGCTGCAGGTCCTGGTTCAGGCAAAGCTCTGGCTGATGTTCGGCAGTTAGAGTTTCTTCTAAGTTCTTGTGCTTCGAAATGGTTTTCTATTTGGTGAAAATGTTTTTCTAGTGTCCAAATTACTACCTTCCTAAGAGTTTTTCTCTTTTAAACTGACTACCATAGCTTTTCCTCCATTTTTGTTCTCTTAAACACAGCTTTCTCAAAGAGCAAACAACTGGCATGCCCACTGTTAGGCTTTCACAGCATAAAGTTCTCTGCTGCTCTTCAGGGAGATTCAAATTCCATCATCTTTTCCCTCTTTCTTGTTTCTGTTACTTAGTTGCACATTTATCAGTAAAAATATGTACCATTATTAATTTTGGACCCTGAGATTATTCTTGGAGAAAGAGAGAAAGATTTTTCTTGTTCGTTTACATCTCCATGTATTTCTTTCAAGGTGAACAAGTGTTGGCTTTCTTTAATTACCTTGAAATCCTTTCTGACCTATTCCTTCATGCTGGTGGCAATATGTTTCTTTATTACAGTTTCATTTTCTGGACTCCAGACTCCTTTTTCTTTCTGCAGTGTTGTTGCCAATTATGCAAAATAAGCTTATCTGGTATGTAAAGTTCATCTGAACTTATGTTTCTCTTCCTTTTGTTCTCATAGGTTTGTAGCATTAGCTGCTATCACTGAGCAGAGTGATTGCAGAAGAGGTGGGTTTTCCAGCTAACAGGAAAGACTGCTTGTCAGAAGACCTGCTGCAGGTCAGTACTTCAAACTTTAAACTAGGACAGCACTCCTGGTCAGACTATTAGCACTCGGATATCTCTGTTCTCTGTGGCCAGACTGACAGTTCTGGACAAAGAAGTAGGAAAATATGAGAGGAACTTCCCCACAAAGACTTTTTCGCTTATACGTGACTCTAGTTTCTTGTCAGCAGTACGCTAGTTCTCTCCTGGCTCTGTTCATGTCTAGGGGTAAATGTGACTCTTTTACTTTGGAAGGATAGTAGTAATAACCTTTTTCCTGTGTAAAATGCATGTAAACTCAGATCCAGCAATCCTGATATAGCTGATATTTCAAGATTCTAAGATGTCCAGTCCTTTCTGCTGTGAAGGGAATGGATGAATAATTCCTGTTTCTGGGATAAGCAAAAACCCACTGCTACTTTCTTGCTCACTCCTTAAATTGTTCTTAAAAAAAAAAAAAGTATACTTCTGCCACTGTTAAGAATTCACATTCATTTTCTGTCTATTTCTATGATTATTTGATTCAGCAGCTGACATAAAACTTTTCTGAGATGGAAGCTTTGAAAAAGAAATGGTTAATGCTTTTATAATGACCCAACATTGTTTCCCTCAGTAATATTAATTATTTAAATCTCTTTAAGGTATTTAAACAGTCTGAGTATTTTTGGCTGAGAAATCTCATGACAGGGTTTTCTTTTTGGTCTGTACTTTTATATGTGGGACCACGCTTTGTATCCAAACTGCAAGGACACCTGTTTTTCCTTGCTCACTAGACCAAAACAGTTAAGAAAATGAATGTATCAAGAAGAATGACTCTTTCAAAAGAATATGAAGCATTTATTTTCATTTTCACATCTTTTCTCCCTTTTTTAAATTAAATATATCTAAATGTTATCTAGGAATAGCATTTCGCTATGAGAAATTAAACATCTTTGCTTGAAAATGTAACAAAACAAGAAAGGTTTGACCTGTGCGAATTTCACTTTCTCCAGCAAAACTGAATGTCAGATGTGGTATGAAGTCACAAAGAGCTGATTAACCATAAATGAATGTTTTGATTAACTTATCTATTTACAAAAACTGTCCAGTTCATATCGTAATACGGTTATGAGCACTGTGCTTTAAGGAAACTAGAAGAATGTGACATTTCTACTTCTGTACCATGTTAGCCTGTGTAGTTTAATCTTTTTTTTTTAAGATAAACTACAGAGCCTTAAGCTTTTAGTCTTTCTGTGAATTATGATAGTACAAGTTTCTCTTCCAAGGAAGAGAAACCTGTGAAAGTCTCATAAGCAAGTCACAAAAGTTGCAGTTATCTTGACTTTGACTGTTCGAGGATGTCACAGAACCGCCACTGGCAGCGCATACCTGTCACATAGCAGAGCTAAGAAAGCCAGCTCAGCTGAGGCAAAGTGGCACAGATCCACGACTAAGACTGTTTTATACCAGCTAAGGTTAAAAGATAATCTTTGCATCTATAATTCCTATGACTGAAGTTTAAATGTGGCAGCCGTGGAGCACTGATTTAGCATATGCATTTCTGCATGTCCATGCAAGTGTTCTGGCATCACTTTCTGTAGAAAACACAGTTTAATCAGGTGCTTAAACTAGGTGCTTCCTCTACCAAACATAGGAAATAGCTCTGCACAATCATGCTCTTTTTAAGCTTGCATATAATTTATATATGCACACATATAAGTCAGGAAGTAACATCATACGTGGCCAGTTACTTGCAAGTTTCAATTCTGAAACACCTAGTATCAGTCCCAGTGTCTCTGAAGGCAGAAATATATTCTCTGAGCACCTTTGGAAGATTGGCTTAGTTGACTAGGGACAGAAATGAAATATTCTTTCTATAGATATTTGTAAACACACCTTGTGACACACAGACATGCACATGCATGCAGTCTCAGTCACAGTTCATTAGCATCACATATATTTTGTTTGACAGTTTTCCTATGTGCAAGTATTCTACAAAGAAACAAATGCGTAGACTAGTTGTTACCCTAAAGTGAAATAATATTAGCCTGTCCCAAGACATTGATCAAAAGGCATGCAGATCATTGCACTTTCAAAGGAAGTCTGTCTCTATCAGCATCAAAATCACTGGACTGGGAAATCTGCAGTGTCTAAATGATGTTTATAGTTTTGCTGTTGTGTTTCTATTTAGTGATACAACCCATGTGGCTTCCTTCTTCCATGTGGCTGATGTTTGTTACTTAGCTGAAGAAACACATGGAAAATTCTTTCATACACTTTCCTACTGCTTTAGACATTAAAAAATGTCATTTTATTTTATTTTTTATTTGCTGTGAAATAAGTAGGAAAATACCAGCAACTTGCATAGCAGCATCACTTGGCTGGCTTCCCATGCTTCATTCTTATTAGCTGCTTTTATTTGAATAGCTGTATAGTAAGTAGACACAGATTCACTGGCAAAGGGCAAAAGCTGAGGTGTTATTTCCCCTTTACCTATTAGTATTAACTGCTGCAATATGTCCCTGTGTCACATGATGATGTAGGAGTACGCCTCTTCATTCTCTTTTCATCTGAAGAAATGAGAAGGGAGAGAAAATAGGAAGTAGATTATCGGTCAGCGGTATAGACCATTTTTACACTTCCCTTGATTTCTTACGTCTAGGCCATAGGAGGGACTAAACGCACTTTCAGCTCCTAAATCTGAATAACGGACCGGCCTATCTTTCTAACCCAAAATGCAGTGAAATTGGGATGCTCTTTCTTCTTTGTACCTTGGTTTTCATGGGAAAAGGACCCATGTGCATGGCAGGCATGAAAAATAGGGTGGTTTGGCTGGTCTTACTGTCTAAATATAGTCTAGTTTTATCCCTAAAATTGAACTAGTTTATGTTTAATCCAGAGAACTGCTCCTCTGGAGGCTAGATGGAAGCCCACGTAGGAGACATAACGACATTTGTAGAAGGTAAATCTTGCATAAAGGCACCACTGAGAAGACTTCTACTCTGGAGCGCTTTGTCCTTTCAGTGTAAGTGCTCAGTACTTTGATAACCAATTTCAGTAGACTGAGGGCATAAATTTTGGTTTTCCAGCAATTCTTGAAGGTTAACACACTTCACCAGAGTAAGGGAAGGAATTCCAAAGCTCTGTTACAAGAACAGTACCATATTCACAGTGGGTACCAGCAGAAGAGGGTGGGACTGGTCATTTATCAAAACATCTATTTGTCTTTTTAGGTTTCAATAGCATATCTGTCCTCAAGGTACTGTGGTCCCCTCTAATGCAAATGTAGTTTATGTTCCTGAATTATGCATAATGCTGTCTAATTATTTGTATAGATATTTCCATATTGCTGATCACTGCAATATCTGGATCTCCAGAAGAATTTCGTTTCATTAACCTTCAACTGAATATACATAAAGCAAGCCATATCTGCTCTGACAAGCACAACTAAATTTTGCTCTTGTTCGCTTGTCAAATATTCAGCTTTCTAGACAAAGAGATGCGGCGGGAAATAAAAATGATGAAGCAGGAAGAAAACATTCTAAACATAGTTCAATGTGTTCACTGAGAAAGAATAGAAAAGTAACACCTGTAACTCACTGTTTTCCATCTGAGTCTTGGTCTGTTGACCATCTTCAGATTACATTAATACACAGTAAACAGTTACAGAGACACTTTTGGCAGAACACCACTGACTTTGGCAGCTTTAGCAGGAACTGACAGCTCTGATTTGTCCCAGACCTCTGTGCAATACATCAGAGATTATTTGGCATCCATGACTAACTGATCTGTTCCAAGGAGCAACCTGTATTCCCATTTTAACAGAATGCTAGTGCTTGTCAGGAAGAGTTTTGTGCAAAAAATTAGCCAATAATATTTTGTACAGTTTCCCTCTCAAGAATCTCCAGGTCTCTACTACTTTGTCCAATCTACTTCTTTACCCTGCTTCAGTCTGTTTCACTAGATTTTTGTCTTAGTTTTGAAAAAATTATAATAAGTTAAAGATGTTCATGCCTTTTTAGATATATTTTCAATTCATGCAGGGCCACTTTATCCACAACATCTCTAATACTTTACCTAGCCTTTCTATAAACCTATGAGGTGCCCAAAATATATATTTTCTGGGAAATTAGGGGTTTCAGGAATTCAGAAAAAACTGTTATATCCTTGAATTATTATTATTTCAACTTTAATAACGCTTATCGAACTAGATTCGTATTCTTGTTAAAAAAAGAATTGTCTTGTTGATTCTGACTTACTTGGTAGACTGTCATAAGCAATATTACACAAGATCAGAATTTTTATATGACTAATTCAGAAATGTGAACTAATCACCTATCATTTCTTACAGCTAGGCTGAACTTTTTCAAAAGTATTTAATAACTGGCCTGTTCCTTTCTGGCATGAAATAATGATATCTTCAGATAAAATATTTTTAAATTATTTTGAAAATCTCCTGGTCCCAATTTTTAAATATGTTTTTGGAATAATCAGCTTATGGTTTGAAGAAAAACAAAAACAAAAAAGACATACATTGCCTGATGCTTAAGGCCAGACTCACTATGGAATATTCAGTGTTGTTCTAGATCATAAAAATAGGATTATTTGTGGATGCAAAGGGGACAGTTTGTCCTTAGTAGCTGCAGTGAATTCCTCCTAATAGAGGAAAAATAGAAAAAAATTACTGCTGCATGTTATAGCAGATATTAGTAAAAATGACAGTTTCTTTACAGAAGATAAATGTAATTTTTAATACAGTTTTAATAAGAAAGGGAGCTTTGACATGAGAAGTGAAAATGCAAACATTACTCAAATTTAGATAAGGTAGAGCTAAAGAGAAGATTTAGTATCACTCAGAGAAATCATAATCTGATCTTTGATTTTGTAATTTCCGCAAATTTTGAGGGAACTGAAAACAGGATTTTACAATGGAAACTATCAGAAGCTTTATTACAGTTGCTCAAATTTATACTCTGGCTGTAAGATTTTCCATGTTACTCACTTGCCTCAAAATGAATATTTCTGGAAAATTTCAACCAGACTGGTACAGAAAAAACATTGCTCCATATGTTAAAACTACCTTTTTTTTTTCCTTCTTCTGAAAATGTTAATATAATAAGCAATTACAGAGATGGATGTATTTACTGTTTTTGGCAAAGTTAGCACTTTCAGACAACCTAGTTTATAGCTATTTGGGGAGGACAGGGAAGGGGGAGATGCTGAATTTCAGCTGGTTTCATTCAGTGTTTCCAGGACCTTAAAAATGGAAGAACATCTGCCTAAGGTAAAGGATTCATCAAGCCCAGAATTCTGTTTCCAACAGTGACCATAAATGGATATTTAGGCAAAAGCAAGGAACAAGTCAGAGACGTTTTCTACTAGTTGTGAAGCAAAATTACACGTACCTGAGTTAAAAGCCAGGGAAGTTTTCCCTTTTCCACTCTGGGGGGCCAAGAAACTATGGAAACAATGTTGCTATGATATAGTATTCAATATCAGTAGATTTTCACTGTTATATTTTTCCCGCTTATTCATTATCTTGAAGACAATGATGAAAGTCATTGGGGAATGAAGTGACATTATGTAGTATATGAAAGAAGTTCAGAAAAAAAATAAATCTTTTGGTGAAAGTTACATTTCTAGAAAATCAATTCCTTTACATCTATGCATCAAAGGGCGTCTTGAAAGAAATAGTCCTTATGTAGGAGAAAAGTCAAATAGGACAAAGTTGACTGATTAAAAAAAACCCACTAGATGTACTGGCACATACATGTACGCTTCCCTATATTTATTTCAAGTAACTGATGGCATAAAAAGGCATGCTTGGACATAAAAGGATCTTGCTCATTCTTACAGAATTAGAGCACAAGACAAACTTAGACCAAAAAAAAAATGGATAGTTGATTACATTAAGTGTTCCTCCTCTGGCTGCTTTTGCTAAAAATTGTCTGTAGAAGTGTTGAGAATTCACCTTTTCCCATCTTTTACACAGGTCACTTCCCACGAAGAGAGAGGGTATAGCAGTGGAGAACAACAGAGAGCAGGTGGTAATACTGGTAATGGACTCACCCTATGCTTTTAAGCACACGTGGCTCTCTGAGGAGGAGTTCCTCTGAGGGAGCAAGGTAGGGAGAAAATCATTTGATTTCTTAATTTGAGGACATGATCACTTTGTCTATGTTGGACTGAAGATTACATGTGCAGCGTGTCTCTAAAGGTGTAAACAATAAAGAGAAGATTAAGTTTTAAATAAAAGGTTTGTTTCTTCTCTGCATTGAACCAAACAGTATGACAATACATTACGAAGATTATACACTTTATTAAGCCATCAGTGCTTACTAAAACAGACTATATGCCTTAGCTTTCTGCCCTAACCTTTCTATTCTGAATTTACGTGTGTGGCCAACAATTTCAAAGTGAACTTCAAACATAGGAAATGTTAAGCGAAACCCAGTGCTGCTATATTTCAATATAAGGTATAAGGTAAAACAATTTTTCAAAAAATTAAAAAGTATGACTAAAAATAATGGAGTTACTATCTCTCTAAACTTTACTGCTTTTCACAGTCACATAACTGACAAATATATGACCAAATTATTTGGCTATCCTCTTGAAAAATATAATGTACTTTACTACCCCTTAAAAGTTTGCATTTCCAAATTACAGAATTTCTAGTGGGGAAGGGAGGGGAGTTAAAATTAACTTAGAATCAAGGTGAATTCTCAGATTTTTTTTTTTTTTAATATGAAATAAGCTGAAGTTTTTCATTTCAACATTCTCAAAACTCATACTATAGTTTATTCTTAGAACTCCAAAAGTGAACATTTTATCTCTCAGGAAAGTAAAAACAAGTAGAAGTCTCAGAGTCCTTACTGCCTTAAAAAGAGTAGATCTATCAGAATGGAATGTGTCTATCATATTGTAAATTGGAAAAAAAACTTTGAAACAGAGTATTCTATTCTTGCCAACTCAGTACCCAGTTTATGTATACGTATATATGATTTTTTGTGTATGAAGAACAGAATTTGAATTGAGGAGACACATCTGAGCTATCTGTAGAACTAAATGTTGATATCAGGAGAGATTTCTTTGTAGGGATTGAAAAGGCAGACAAAAGTGCTTATTCATCCCTAACATGAAAATGGTCTTGTTTTCATGACCAGATAGGCAATCTGGAAAAATTATTATCAATATTAAAAAAAAAAAAATAGTATAGAACACTTTATAGTCTTACTGCAATCTCTTCAGAAAGAGATAATTTCAAATGGATCCTGACTTCCACATAACTGAGTGTATGGATTTCTATTTTAAATACTTGGACACAGCTTAGACTTTTAGAGGATGAACGAAAAGTATATATGTGCTGTCAATTTTGTTCATTCCTTGTTTCATTCCAAGTGCATCTCTGATCATTTACTCTGCCTGCAATTACTTAACTTCAGGTGGCTGAGGACTTCACCTATGATCTAATCCAGAGACATATCCTTAATCAATGTCATAACTTTGACTCAGTCCCTGAATTAACTGTACCAGAACCTGCTTTGTATTATTCACAATATTACTTTCTAAGGCAAACTGTCAGAATTGCTGCCACTGCAAAACTATGCAAATGTATTTCCTAGTTCAAAGTATCCTCTCTTTGCACTGTAAGACAGTCTATACACCATATATCATCAGTGTGGATATATACCCAACATGTAAAATTATAAATTGATATAAAATAATATTCAAAAAAAGCCTTCTGAATTCTGAAATTGAATTCTATAGCATGACATTTCAGCACTCCAAAACAGACTGGTATACAAATGAGGATGTGTCAGTGATTTCCTGTTTTCCTAAAACTATGAATTATCATAAGAGTAGAGGAATGAGTAGTGTAAGATGTGGAAGCAGGTTTTAGACATTTTTTCTACTCATGTAGGTTTTTACAACTAATGACTTTCAATTCACTGTCACAATAGAGAAGAATTATTTCCTTGGCAAAGTAATATGTGTGCTTTATACTTCATGTGGAATTTATCAAGCATAGGGCCAAAAAGCACTGTTCTTGATTGTACTCACACAGACTTCATGTAATAGAATTATAGCAATATAAGGTTGGAAAAGACCTCAGAAGTTCATCTAGTTCATCCCTTAGCCCAGAGGCAGAATCAGATATTTCTATGTTATTTGTGACAGATGTGTCTAGCCTGTTCTAAAAAGCCTCCACCGATGCGGAATATACAACTTCTGTAAAATTTTCTGTAAAAAAGGAGGTGCCTGGGAGGCATCAGCATTCATTAAAAAAAAATCTTTTTTCTTTCTGTCCAGGCAAGAGGGGTCTCCAAGCATTCCAAACTGTACTGAAAAATAACAGTCAGCAAAAATGAATGCTCTGGTCTTGAATTTGTTGAATAAAAAACGGTTGATCTCATTCTTGGTCTCCTTCTGTGGTAAAGAGTTGGTTTGGGGGTTAAGATGTTGGTTAGAGTTAGTGGCTGTAAAATAAAAACTCTGCAGCCCAGTTAGAGGTTTAATTTAGAGATGTGTGAGCCTTTGGAAGTACCCCTCCCAAAGATCACCTGCTATCAACATCCTGTTCATCATCTGTTTTTTTTTTTTAGCAGTTCTGTTCTCAGATTTTCTGTAGAAAGGAAGGTAGAAAGGAATCTCTACCTAATTTAGGCAGAGATTCTCCAAAATTCCAATGAATCAGGGGTTAAACTGCATGAAGCTTTTAGAGTATGACCTTGTGGGTTCTTCCCTTCTGCTTCTGCTGCTTTTGGATTTTTTTTTAATATATTTCCCCTGCTGTGAAGAACATCTACAAGCATTAATTCGCTGTGCCTATTATTCTGAAAGAGAGACAAAAAAAGTAAAAATTAGGATGTCAGAGGGAAATAAAATTTGCTACTATGTTACAATTGCATTTTAAAATAAACAAAAAAACACTACTCTTTTGCTGGCTGTAGATTTGGAAAGGAAAGTTGATTGTCAGTAATCCACAATTAGTTAATTACCCAGTGAATATCAAACCCAAATATAAACTTGCAATTCATTTTACTGGTCAGGGTATTGATTTTGTCTTTTTTTTTAATATATAAAATATGTAACAGTTTCAAATGACCCTGTTGACCTGAACAGCCAGAATATATGGTTGGGTAGAGAGGAGGGCTTTGTTCCATAAACATTTTAGGTAATTATTAGCAACTTAATTACATCCTTTTAATTCTCCTTTTAGCTTTTACTAGAGATTGTGTAGGGCAAAGACTGAACTCAGAAATGGAATGTGACCTCTTTTTTTTTCAAATAAACTCAAGTGACTTAAGTGAAAATAGTGTCAAGGAATGACATCCCGAGGTCTCTTCCAACCTGAATTATTCTATGACTCTATGAAATTAAATTCAACAGCTTAACTCCTATGGACTAGAAACTTTTGTACCTGAGAAGACTCATCCCAAGGAAAATGAATGGGAAATCACTTTTGGCCCTTCCCATTTCTGAATCAGATATGCCAGGTATCCCAAAACATGTTGTCAAATGCTCTGTAGTTATATTGGCTTTTCAATGACAAACTATTAATAAAGAGAAGAAACGAATGGATCTTTCCCATGGATCTAACATGAGCAGAAAAGACAAATGAAGAGATTACTTAGAAAACAGTTGTATTAAAAGATGGTTCATTCAGAAATTATTAAGATGCAGTAGTGACAGACAGGATAGAATACATATTTCATGGCAGAAAGAGAAAATAAAATTCTACAGATACACTGAATGATAATAAGTGTAGTCAAGAAACTGTTCTTATCTTTTTTACTCTCTCCTACTAAGCAGATTATATTTCAGTGAAGAAATGAAAGCTAAACTATTACCACTAAAACCCAGAATCATTTGGTTATTTTGATTCCTGAGAGCCATCACCATGTATATATGAAATGGGTTTGGATATGGGGACAAGCACACTCACAAGTTTAATTGCTTTTTGGGTTCCTTTACTATAATAATATTTCTGTGTGGCAGAGTCATTCTTGATTTTTAAAAGATGTTTCCTTTTATTATTTTTTTTAATAGGGCAGCCTATTTTTAATCAGTATTTGCTATGGATAGGCAGAACTACCCATACTACATGGATTGGTATTCAGAGCAACATTGACCGTGTTTAAGTTGAAATGTCATTTCACCTTATAGGTAACTAAAATACCTGTGAGACTTTCTTAGATATCATTTTTTCAAGTTCTACCTTTTCCATTCTAACACTTTAGCAGAATTTCCCTATAGGTATTTTTTATTTTCTTAAGCGCATATTTTTGGTTTCTTTATTTAGTTAAGCACAGCAAATGTGGTTTCTTGTATTCATATCTAATTGAGTTCATGATTCAATGACATTCATTTTGTGAAACTATGAAACAATGTTGCAGATTAATTGTTAATTATATGTTACAGTCATGTTTAAATTGCGGTGTGATTAAAAAAAATGCATCATTAACGCATAAAGCTTCCTGGAAAATGAACACATGCAACTTTAAATGCCTTAAAAGACAAGCCTAACCAGAAAGCATGTTTGAAAAGAAAATGTTGTGCATGAGCACACAAAGACTTGCATGCATATCTGCGTATATATGAAAGAATTAATTCAGTGCAGGTGAAAAAAGTTGAAAGAACAAGCCAGGCTGGCATTTAATAAATTGTTTTTAAGTTAAATGTTTACTTTACACCAAACTATACCACATTAACAGTGGTCTCAACTTCTGACAAAGTCTTATCCATATGTATTATTACTAAACTGGAAGAACGATTATTAAGAAAGTGATATCTTTTTCTGGTGTCCATATAATCCTTAATTTCTCAGTTGAAAATTCCAATTTTTGTTCTCTGTGAATGTTTTTTTAAAGTGATACAGACACTAGAATTTACAGGATGTGTATATAGTATATATTTTTTGTATATGTGTACATTTATATATATATACATGTATATATATATATGCATGTATATATGTATGTATATATATTAAAAAGAGTTTCTATCCCATGAGTAATTCCCATCTTTAAACATTTGTTTTCATGCCAGCTGGGACTTCCAGTTACTAAAATATTTCACTGAAAAGGTTCTCTGTTCATACATTTTGTTTCATTCAAATACTAAAATGGTAATATTGTTGTGACATCTGGGTGCCATACAAACCGTTGAGCATTAAGTTTTACTTTCATTCAGTGTTGCAATATCACTACCAAAAGATATACATTTTAAAGGAAAGAATGAAACATTAAGTGACTTCACAAGTAATTTCTAATATCTCCCAAAATAACAAAAATATTAGATTATCATGATAAATCTACAGGAAAAATATCCCACTAAATGGTGCCAATTGGCTACAACTTAAATACTATTCGGTGTCTCTTATTTGATGATATAAAGGTGGATAAACAACATCATTCTCTCCAAAATTAAAATGATGACAAAGACATAATGATTGCAGTTCAGTTCTGAAAACCTACTTTTTAAAAATGCATGTTGCTGGATCCTGAATGTACTATCACAGAATCACAGAATCGTTTAGGTTGGAAGGGACCTCTGGAGATCAGTACTATGTCTCATTCTGACTTAAAAAAAACGTTCCTATTGGTGTTAACTTTGTTGCTCTCAGAGTGCTGACTGAGAACTGTAGACCATTGTGTGCAGCATCAAAATCCCCTTGGCCAGTTATTTTCTTGCAGAATTTTCCAGAGGTGGAATTAAGTTTGCACTGATGTCACTGGGAGGAATGCTAGAAAACAGCTGGGTCCCAGAGAGACCCAGGGTCTCCAAACTTTTTAAATTTATACAAATATACGAAATGGAAAATGACAGCTTTTACCATGGCTAAGTTAGCTAAAAGTTAGTTTTTTCTTGATATAGGAACCCTAAAGAGACATTAGAACATCCTTTGTCAGGAATAAAAAGAGATTTTCATTTTCAGTTGTTGAATCCACATTTCAAATGATTTATCCAAAAGGAAATACAGAAAGCAAAATCTGAGTTACTGTCCATTCAAATCCATATTCTAACCACTAAAATTAATTGCTTTCTTAAGCAATCTCTGTCCACACAGGAAACTTGTCATAACATGGTGATAATTTGCTTTGAATTAATTACAGGTTATATATGACTAGTGATAATACATAGCACTTACACAGTATACCATCAAACAGATTGGAAGCACCAAATCCATCTGAATAGTAACAGGCTCTGATACTCTCTTGCCAGTAGCAGGCTACGGCTCACTTGAAAGCAGGCAGAGAAAAGTGTGGAAAACTAAAGCAGTAAGGTATACTTACGTAATCCATCAGCTCCACAAACTCAGAGCTTCAAAGAGCTCCTGGTAGACATTAAAATTGCTTCTCTCTGAGAAAAATGTTGGAAGAGCTAACACTTTTTCTGAATGAATCCACCCTGCCACATAGGGAACTGATATAGCTAACTTGAATTTATTCATATAAAGCATCATATTTTAGGAAGATATAAAATTCTCAGTAGGGTGCAAAACATTTTATTTTTCAGATGGGGACTTAAAATGCTGCATAATGCAAAAATACATGCTATCACATACAATATGACATAATGGAGTTACACCATGTAGAATAATTTATATCTAATTTTAACCCCGCGTCTGATATTTTCTTCCCAAACAAGCTAAACCCCAAACTGATATGCTATGAATGCAGTAAAACTTTATACCTTGTATTTGAAACCCATATCTGATGATTGCACAAACTGTGTGGTGAGCTGGTCAGTATAGTGTATGCTCTTCTGTCTTAAGCAGAATGTCACCAATCATGCAGGAGCTCATTAATGTGCAGCTAGAGCCGTTGCACTGCAGCCTGGAAACAATGCAATGCAAAAATGAGTCTTCCGAAAGCCTGCGTAATCCAAAGAGCGCATTGACCAGGAGATGTTATTCAAATAAACAGTCAGTTCATTAGTTTGTTATTGCAGGTCCTAAATGTATAAAACTCTTGAAGAAAAACCAAGGCACAATTGTCACAATCTGTTTGGGTCTGCTGAATCCAATCAAATTGACTTGGAGTGTGCATGTTGGTGCTGTGAAACTGAGGAATGTAAGTGTAGGCACAGGGTCTGAGGAACCCTCTACCGCCTATTTTGAACCTGCTAATGTGCTCTGCTCACTTAATGGCATCTTATAAAACATCTGGTCTCAAATGCTCAAATATTGATTCAGTATATGGAAATCTGGTATTACACTCCTGCTGTTTCTAGGAACAGCTTATATAAACAGATCTGACATGATTGTGCCATATGGTTTTATTTCTGGAGTGCTTTGACTGCATATTTTGGGGGGAGAGGGTGACTAATTGGAATGATTTATGGGTCCCCCTCGCTTCCTTCAAGGTGGATGATGACTAAGTCGTAAAAGCCACAAATTTTGGTGTCCAGGTTCATCAGGGTTTTCAGTTAATGGTTAACTGAATGACAAATCTCTGCTGTGCATTCACGTGTGACTCCAGTGAGTGGGTGATAAGGCCTAAATCCTCCATAGAGTCCAAATGCGCAGGCTAAAAAGGAAGTATGTTTTACAGGCTCTATGTGCTTTTACCATGCCACATTTACCACACATTAGTAAAGACAAATACAGGAATATGAGAGGTTTTGAAGAGACAAATAGGTTGTGGTCTTTCTGCAAACATCAGTAACAGCTTGAATAGTGTAGCTGGGTAAAGAGCGAAGCTGCAGGCTCTGGGTAAGGTTTAAAGTCTAAGGAATTTGGTCCGCTTGAAGGTGCTGTTTGCCCTGACATTCCTTCCTCACTAGTCTAACTCTCCAAGGATCTATTGCAGGCCCTGCTATCTCAGGCTGTCTCACAGGAACCGCAATTTTTCTATCAGGAAAATTTTCTGGCTACTCAAACACACCAAAACCAGTGTTTTATGACCTGGCTAGAGCCGGCAGTATATACAGCATCTGCACAGCCCTGTGGATTCTCCTCTCTGATATGATATAAAGCATGGCCAATTCAATAGGAAGTGATAAAAGCATATATAACTGTTAGACTGGTTTCATCCATCCTTATTCTATAAATTTTTATCATAAACTTCTGAATTCTGAAAAACTGCTTTGTTCAACTGCTTTTTATCTACTTCCTTTTCCCTTACAGATTTTTAGCCACACAGGGCTCTGTGGGTGCAATTCATCCACATGCCACAACCTTCTCACATTATTATTAGACAGATGCACAGCTGTACCACCCCCTCCTTATTCACGTTATACCCTGATTGTCTCTTAAATATTTATACTGCCTCTGTGCTTTTGATTTGTTGCACTGGACCCAAGTTAAGAACATATAAAATGTCTACTGTTCATCATTTGTTTGTGGATAAATTTTTTTTCAATATTTCACATTTTAGAGGTGACTGTTAGAATTAATATGTAGATGTCACTTCTGCCAGCAGGACACTCAGATACATTTCCAAAATTTAAAATATTTGACAAGATTTTTTTTTTTCAGATACATTCTACTCCTTTCACTACAAGGTTTCCGCAAATTCCCTCCCGTCTTTGTGCTTCTGTGTGAGTTTATGAAAGACTTTCTGCCTTAGAAACTTATGACCTTCCTTCCACCACAGTCTGCAATTTTCTGATGTCACCACCACCACAGAGGCATTTCTGTTGCTTCTATATTCCAATTTTTCTTCTGCAGAACGCAGTGCCTGTAACTACAGCTCAGACTGTGGTTCTTCGAGCAACACAGAATTCTATGGAGAATTTGCATCTCAGAAATGAGATTTTTTAAAGGATGTAGAGGATGAACAGAGTTGAGTAAAAGTGATCATGTGCACATAAGGGAGAGGCATGAAGATGCATCATATAAAGTTCCTGGCTATCTAATTATATTCAATGTAAGGAACCTGGGCTCCTCAATTTCTGTTATTGCAGACAAAATTAACTGCAAATGAAATATTTTGTATATTTTTAAAAAACTGCACTCAGACTGTACATTTTAGAGTTAGATACAGAAAAAAAGTCTAGGCCAGGGTATGAAAAGCAGGTTAGCCTAATGAAACCTTTACATCCCACCTTAGGATATTTTAGAAATTCTTCAACCCCTCATCTTGATTTGGTTTAAATTTATGTACAAACCCAGACGGAGGCCAACTTTTTATATTTAAATGTGACCCAGGAGTATATCAATGTCTCCAGGCAAATTGATTTCAAAAGATCTTAAGTGGTTAGTCAATATCCATTGGTGATTAATCATGGTACCATCAATTCTAAATGTAAAATTTCCCATCATATGGGCTTGAATGTGAATCCTAGTCAAGGCTTACTGCTATTCAGAGGTTTAAGACTGATAATACTCACTACTACAGAACTATCATTTTAATCTTTTTTTCTGCAATTCTTTTCATGGAGGCTTTAACAAAACACCTCCTTTGGCTCTGGAGAATTCCAGGCTTTCCATTGATTTAGTTTCTTCCAGAGTAGCTCACACAAGATCAGCAAATTTCACACACACATAAATTCACTTTTTTGGAACAAAAAATAGTAGACGATTTTCTTATTCAAGGGGCACTGCACAGTCATAAACTTATAGATAAAAGAGTATAATGGACAAAATCCTTTTCTTACATTAACTGAAAGAACTCTTAGACTGTGTGTGCTTTGCAAAAGAAAACAAACAAGCTTGTCAATTCCTGTGTCTCTTTTGAGAGAAAGAAGAGGAGACATTTACGTGTGACAGGCATAGACATGAGGGAGAACATACACTGTTTTCTCTGTGCCTGATACTGGAAATTGTATCCCACTGAGTGTCTGGGAGATAAGCCCCAGTACTTGCCTCTTCAATACTATTGATACTCATGTTGTTTTGCGGATATGATAAACAGCTTATAACTACCATGAAAAATGTGAGTTCTGTGACAATTATCAAGATGAGATACATTTCTGGTGAAGGATGTCTGGTTAATTTAGGTGTCTCTGATATATTGTCAGACCCAGGTCCAAACCATCACACAAGGTCACTCACTCGAGCCCAAGTTTCTATAACATCTGCAATATATAAACACAAGGCCATTTTCAGGCTTAGGATGATTAAGGGCATACCAGAGTATGCTTTTGAGCCTACTTCACTCCCAAAGGTGGACCTATACTCCCTAGCATTGTAGCTTTGATACCGTGTTACTCACGTATGTGACTCAATTACAGTCTTGTTACCCAGTTGCTGCTGAGGAAATGCAGCTTAGATAACATAAATTCAACAAGTCAATGAACAGACATAAGGTCTTCCTCAGAAGACATATACTATATCACTATCACCATGTCATAGGGATATACAGACAGCCTACGCTCTAATTTACTGTGTCCAGGTTGCTCAATCTTCTGCTGTGGGTAGGGTCTGCCACTGGACTTGGGCACCTGGCAGGCCTGAGAGCAGACCTTACCAGCAAAGTCAGAGCTAAAGCAGGACCTGTGTACCTCAGCCTTTCTATGTCTTTATCACTAGGTCCTCACTGCTTTCTGCAGTCCTCACTGGCAACAGAAAGCACGTTCTTCAGGGAGACTGGTATCAAAAGAGCATTGATAAATCAATGATGTTAACTGGTGGGCCACTGAAGAGAGCAACTTGACCAATCAAGAGAGACATAATTAACTTAATATTGTTTGAACAATGCAATTCTTTAAACTAACAAACACACTTGTACTCAATATTCTTCCACAACCAATGCTAAAAGCAGGACGTATGGATTTTATGGTCACACAAACTGCTCCAGGTCACACAAACTGCTTTCCCATCTGTTCTTTAGTGATCAGGCATGGACAGCACCACAGTGAAAATGTTTCATTTCAGAGTGATGTGCCAAGACTGTAGTAATGATGATTATTTTTCAGTGTACTTTTTCTACATTACAAATACTCTCATTCCTGTCCATAACGATGGAGCATCAGGCAGGCCATGGAAAGCTCAGCTAATTTTAATCATTTTCTTTTAGTAGTAAAGAAAAGATTCTTGTTTGTGGGCAAAGAAACGTAAACCAGATAGAGGACCAGAGTTTGCTTGTACCTACTTCCTAACAGTCTCAGCAATCCCATTGCAACAGCTTCAGTTAAAGCTGCAATCTAAACTGATAGCAGATGATAGGAAAGTCCATACGTAGTGTACGGATTTCCTGGGCCCAACATGGATGAGACTGAATAGAGTGAGAGCACTGGGAGGCTGCTGTTCTAGTCCCTGCTCGGCCTCCAGCTTCCTCGTACAGACAACAGAATCTGCATTCCTGTGGTCCAGTTTCTCAAACCTTTTACATGCAAAGCTTTACAGACTTGTTTGTGATGTGCTGTGTAAATGCTAGGTGTTTACTCATGACACGTCTGAGAACCTCATCTGTCAACAATAAGGATTATGACAAAAAAATCATATATCTGCATCCCCACTGGGGAAAAAAAAACAACTGCAAAATATTCAAGGCTTCAGATTTTGTGTTTCTCATCTAGTTATTGGTATATTTGTTTCATGTCTTCACTCATTTAATATAATAAAAATCATATCTGACTGGAAAATAGTAGCTAAGTTTTACCTGAATATGGAAAACTCACCCTGTTAGCCTGTGATATGTTAAGCCTTCCAAACTGCCTTCCTTCATTACAGGCTACATTCAACATATAATTACTGTACCAGCAATATCTAATTTATTATACTGTGTACCAGAATGTGCTGCTTTCAATAAGTTCTGCTTCTCATCTAGACTTTTGAGGACTGTTATCCCCAAACCTGCTCTGGAAATCAAGGGATTTAAAGAACCCCAGAGATTCCAGATTCTCACAGCAATTGATAAAAAGAGCTTGAAGTAAAATTGGAGGCATATAGTGCAACAAATGAAAGACATACAGTAGTGCAACAAAGTAATGTTTTTAAAATGGAGAATGTAAGATAAATATGAGAAAAGATTTCTGCAGATGAGGTGTTTTATGATGAGAATAAATCTCCCAAAGAAAGCAAGGAATCATCACCTGTGGTTCTTTTGCTCCTTGAATGAACAAAATTTTCATTAGGTTATTGCATGGTATTATTAGAGATATCTTTACAAGGTGCTTTCTATTCTCTGTCTGCTATGTCTATTCATCAGAGAACATATGTTTCTCATTGATTGTGGTAGGAATTACGCAAATTGCTTGAAGTCAAAATTTCCACCGTCGTGTAACCTAGTTTTCCAACATTACACTGAACAGTCAAAAATGTATGCAGCCCTCAAGTAACCACACATATAAAATGTGTGATATTTATAATTACTATGAGAAAATTGTTTTCTATTGATTACTTCAGGAAAGAGAAATGACAATTGCATCACAGTGAACCCTGTAGTAATGTGATGAGAAAGGCCCATCATCTTTAAAAATTTTGTTATTAATAAGCTATTCTCAATGTTATCTTGTAGAAGCTAATTAAAACAGAAGTCATATTAAATTTCTGACAATTTTTATTAAGGATTACATTAGTATTTCTTAATGTTATTACCTTTCTATCCTCTTCACAGACAAGTAATGGAACAACTGAATGTATTTGCTGCCCAGTATCTGCTAGTTTGCTGATGCACTGTTTAACAATTTTTACTATTTTTTCCACAGTGATAAAGTTGAATTAAGTACTTTGCTATTATCTGGAAGAAAAACCCATGTATAGGAAAGATGTGCAGAAGAAGATGTGCAATCGGAAAAACAGTTTCACTGTAAGTCTATCAGTTTTTGCCAGTCTTCCCCAGAAACAGGAAGAAGTCAATGGAAATAGATGAAACTCTGAAAGTAAAATTATATAAGAAATTATGTCGATATGAATATCTCTGTTGCTGTATGTTTTAGATGCTTTTGAACTGAGTAGCATTTCTGCATACCATGGGAATGTAACAGTGAGTAGACTGTTTTGCTTGTGTTAACAAGGACTATGATATTTTCTGTGTAAAAAGAATAAGAGTTTTCAAAAAATAAATAGTATTCTATCATTTATGCTGTATTACGACCCAAGAGATGTGTAATATTTAGATGTGACACTTCCTGGGTACTAACAGAAGACTCACCTCTGTAAAGCTGTCACAGAGGTGTCCGTATCACTCCCAGGAGAAACAGGGCACTGCTGAAGTGTCACTCGAAGCTGGCACAGCCCTCAGCTGCTGTGACAGTCCCTTGGGGACAGCTTCCTCCTCAAACTTATGCTGAAGAACTCAGTGGCATAAAGACAACTCAGGATCACAAGGTGACAAAGAAGGCTTCAAATCAGTTTTGGATGTACACACACAGTATATAGTAAGTAAACGCCACAAAAACTGTATGCTCTGCAGCGCAAGTGTAGCTCAAGACCTAAATGTGCAATCTGTGGAAAAAGAATGAGGAGTACACAGTTTTATCAGATCTGGCAGAAATTGCCACTAATGTGAAGTACATTTGTGTGACTGAACTTTAGCCAGTGGTGATCTCTCTGTGTACCTGAAGACGTAAATCTACAACTAAAACTTGTTCAGCATTCAAAGTGGTTGGATATAATCCTACACTCATGAGAAGGTCATTAGTGTGGCGGTGAAGAGAGCTGGAGATTAAGAGCATACTAAACAGACAAGTACTTGCTGATGTAGCAAACAAGAGCATGCTTGGCTCTTGTTTGTCATCGTCTATCCCTAATGCTTTCAAGTAATGTCAAATGGTCAGCCTCAGACAGGACTACCAGTTGCAGGCTGCTCTCTAGATAGGCTGGCACAGCAAACAGGGTTAGACCTGATGCCTAAGCCTGGGCTTCCCTGAAACTAATGTGACATGCTGTAGCTGAGGGCAGATTTTCTGAAGGAGAGGTGCTGAAAGTATGCCGAAAAGATCCTGGAGTACGCTGCGCTGGCAAAGAGAAGAAACCCCTACAGGGTCAGACGGGTGAGCTTCCCAGCCCTGTATTCTCACGGTGGCAGTAGCGGAGCACAAGAGTACTTGAGACCCCCAGGTACTTCGGGAAAGCACCTCCTGAGACCCGTTCTTCTCATAATTCCCCAGTATCCTGACATGCTAGTATATCACTGCTTAGCCCTTTTGCTGTCCTTTTGTTCTATTGCCTATTAAGTTGTCTAAACTCTTTCTGAACCTGCTAGTACTGTCTATCTCCACAACCTCTTGTGGCAAAAAGTTCCAGAAATTCACAGTCTACTGTATAAATAAGTACTTTCTTTTATCTGCTTTAAATTGGTTTACTACTAGTTTCATAAACTGCCCCTTAGTTCTAGCATCATAGGATTTGATGAATAACCATTTTTCTTTTACCCTATCTGCAGCCTTCATGACTTTGTAATTCTCAATATTTGTATACATACTCAGCAAGTACAAAACAGTTAGAATCTCTAACTCTTGCTACTGAAATGTCTTAAGATATATTTATAAATAACATACTGTGTTAAATTACTATACAGATACACATTTGTGAAAGAAATGTGATAGGAGGATATTTGTAGATAGATGCATTTTACCACTAGTAAATGAGACAGTCTACAAGCAGAAGACAGTATGGATGACTGAAGAAAATCCTGAATGTTAAATGCAAATGGTAGAATATTTTTATTGAAATTATATATAAAAATATTGGGGGTTTTTTAATGTTTTTTGAAGAAATCATTTTAAAGAAATCATTTAAAAATTGCAAGATTATAAACGAGTTGTTTTATAATTTTGGGGTTTAAGCAATGAATTTAAAAAATCATTTTCATCTATTTTTAAAAATGGAAATTAAAAAATTTCCATTACAGTGTATAAAAGGGAAGAAAAGAATATGTAAGACCAATACATACCTTAATTATTTTTCTGTTTGCACAATGGATAACATAATGGATATATGCAAGGCTTGACATTGTGGTACCACATGAAAAACATCAACATTTCAAAGGATCCTAATTAGCAGTGACATATTTAAATATAGTGATTAAGGAGTCTTGGTAAATCCTGAGATGCTCACAAACTAATCTCTTTCTATACAGAGGTTTACATTTTGTGAAGAAGTTAGAATAGGCCATATAGCTGACCATGCTACACAGACTTTTGGTTATGTCAGTCTGACAAAGGCTTTTGATACCCTCTTCCCTGTCATCTGAATATAAGGTAGCTATGAAGGGAAAGAAAGGGAGGAACACCGACAAAGACTTAAAATCAGGTGTTTACTCTTATGAAGAAGCTGTATCTTTGATTATAGGCTTGGTGTTTTCCTCTGTGTGCAGGGTCAGATCCTTTCTTATAAATGCTTACCTCATCATAGTGACCCATTCTTCATTTGTGTTTGGAAACTTGAACTGAGAAGTAAAGTAAAGCAGATTGAAAGGGTCAGTTCTATACCTGATGTAACTTCTTGGCAGTAAACCAAGGATAAATTTGGCCCATGTGTACAAACAGAAGTAACTAAAAATGTACAAGTGTTGCAGAGCCAGATAAAGCAGCAAGTCAAGGGAGAACAGAAGGCATCAGCTTAAGAGGTAATCAATATGTGTGGGAGGCTGGAAAGGATAAGCAACACCAATGTCAACAGAAAGTCAGGGTGGGGAAAAAAGCTTCGCAGAGGAAAGCAGCAAAATAAAAACATTCTGCTACTCCCTGCATCCATCAGTGAAGTTCTTCTTTCACTAACTATTTATTTGTTTAGGGTTAAATCATGCACTTGGCTGCATGCAAAAAGGCTGGCAATCAGGAAGATTTTGGATATTTTTTAGGCTAGAATGAGTCTTAAATATCTTGCTTTGATGGAAAAAAATTGGTTTGCAGTTATGTTTATGCCCCACAACCCATTGGCTGCTAACAAGGCATTGTTAGAAGGTGTGTATGGTAGGGGCACTGCAGCTGAAAGGGTCATGTGTTGGCCCCAAAAGTTGTCAGCAACTAGAAAATCAAGACTGTAATTGGTCCTGTTCAACTACCAGTAGCCTCATGGTACATGAAAGTGGTCTGTATTGACAGAATTTCATAAGTAAGCTCTTTCATGAATTCATAGACATCTGGTCAGATCCCAACCGTGATGCACATATGACCATGCGAGCCCAGACATGCACACAGACAAAACATTCGCTGGTCAGGTGAAGATTTGGATTGAATATGCCATGCTTAATTCAAGTTAATAAAGTCACACTTATTTCCATAGGTTGAGAGTGTGGTCTACCATGTGTTTTTGGAAGTAAAAAGGCCAGCTTATAAAGAAGGAGTCACTATGTAAAGTGAGTATCTGGATTTGCTATTGCCCTACTGGGCAGTATTATTCTGTGAGGCCATTTATAAACGTGAAATGAGGAAAATATGGATATAAACAAATTGTTGGCCATGAGTGTTTGCACTCCCCTAACTTAGAGGCTGCTATGCCTGTGGGTAACACAATTTAGAGTAAATACAAAATTGCGCTTTGTTATTTTTTTTAGTAGAAATATGAACCTAAATACCTCCAGATCTCTCCTCTTCCCCCAGGCACTTCCGATACACCCATGAAACCAATGTTAGGCAATCATTCCATCACTAATGGAATTTCATTTTGATAATATAAATGTATAATTTAAACTGCTGCATCTTTTAAATATACCTTGTCTTTTAGCTGTTATCTGACCACTGTGTTTTCTAGTGTTAAACTAAAATGTTTTAGATCCTACTTGTACTGTTTTCAAAAGTGTGCTAAGCAAAAAAAAAAAAAAGTGTACAAGCTTTATATTTGAGATACCTTTCAACAAGCTTCAGTAGAGATAGCTCTTAGTGTTTTGATAACGTTACCATATCCTGTTTAGTAAGAGCTATGTCTACACTATAGGATGGATTATGCTTCCAGATTCAGTCCAGACTTTTGATCCTCTGATTCTTCCAGCGAGAAGGTGAATTTAAATGTATTACACCCCCTATTTCCCTCTTTGCGGTTTTTCTTCCAGTTAAAGCAGGCTGTGGTACACACACAAGTTTCATTTGAGTATGCAGTTAGAATATGGCCAGCGTGCATACACCTGAACTGAGATCTGGGAGGTTTTCTCAGTTCCCACAGCTCAGGCGTATCTAAGCTTAGTTCAAAGTTTGCCAAAGGGGTGATGGTCTGCTATGCCTGCTTTATACTACAGTTTTCAAGCTGCTTAAATTTGAGTGAAGCCAGTCTAGAATGTATTGGGGTGCTGAGAGGAGGGGAATTTTGTTCTTTTTTCCAAGGTTTTTTTGGCTGAAATGACTCACCAAACTTGGCATAATTTCAAACTCTTTTCACAGGCATGAATTTTCATTTTTCAGCTACTAATAAAAAGTTTCAGGTAAACAACTCCTCCAGCTCCATTCAGAAGTATATATAACACATAACATAAACACTAAAAACAGCATTTAGCACAAAGCCAGTAAGAAAAGCCAGAGAAATGTGTGTGTTTTAAAGGAGCATTCTTGGAAAATTATCATCTGGCACATTTTAGCTGTTAGCTCAAACAGCAAGAATGATGCTGCAGAGAATATTTAATGAGAGGAAAAACAGGAAGGACAACCCACTGCCAATTATAAAATTCCCCTGAAGTAGCTGCTATACGATGTTTGCTGAAGTACTGTCTTTATCTCCGTTAAAAGAAAGGTGAAGATAAACGACGTGGTTGCCATAGATTTTTTGAACTTGCTCCTCTCCTTGCATTTTGTACCTTCGTTTCATCTACTTCAGGCTGCTACATGGACAGCTCTGGCAAAGCTAGGGAATATTTGCTACAAAAAAATACTTTGGAGCAATAGGACTGTTTTAGCATTGTTGTTTATGCTCCACAGCAGAGATGGGGCAGGATTTTCTCTGTTCTTCACTCTTCTTATTGCATGGTTATAAACAATCACATGTAGCCCAACCTCTGTGATACTCTTAGCAGCAGTGAGCTATTTCTTTAAATGTGTCTACCTGTTAAGTACATGTTAAACTAATTGGAAAGCATATGAAAGGAGGAGGAGAAAGAAAAAAGAAAAAGAAAATAAAAAGAAACCACAAAAGGCCTCTTGCCAAAATCCTTCCAAGGAGTTGGCTTCTCTTAGGATTTAGATACCATTTATTTCAGCACTGCTACTATTCCTTCTTCCCCCCTCCTCGCCCTTTCTCTCCCTCCCTGGTGTTACTTGGTAGCATCCATCAAAACAACACCTCCAAAAGAACAGCATAGTGTCAGCACTGGCTGCTAACGTGAGAAAATCAGTCATAATATTGAATGATATCAAGGCCCCCTGCTTTTCTTATCTGTCACTAAACAAACTGCACAGGACACATTGACATTTTGGCATTCACTGTAGAAATGCATTAATGGCACACGTATTTTGGCCTGAAAAATCAGAAGGTTTAAAAGAACCATTTGTTATAAGTGTCCTCATGTGCCCAGAAATATCTGTGTTAGAATAAGTTAGTGTCAAGGACTTCAACAGCTGGATGCTAAACTGCTTCTTCTGTCTATGATATCGGTGCACATCTTTCACAGGGAGAAAACAGAAAACGGTCCTATATGAAGCAACCTTAAAACTACATTTAACATCATCAAGTGAAAATGTGGAAGTGACATTAGAGCTTTTCTCTCAGTCAATAAGCATGGATTGAATCCTGCTCATCTGCAGTCCTCTTTACGCATGAAAAAGGGATGAGAAATATGATATATCGTGATTAATTGCTGCATATGCATTTATAAACACTCAGCCCTCTTTTGTCTTTTATATTGCCTATATGGGTCCTAAACCAATTAATTACAGTGTTATACAAAGAGTAGAAAGGGTAAATGGATCCTGAATTAGGCAGTCTTTTGGTTAGCCATCAGATTGGTCCTGAGTAGCTTCAGCGTTAGGCACTGAAGGTTCTTTGCAGGCTGACGCAGGAGTTTATAGAGACTCATGGCCTGGGAAGAAAGCAGTTTTAATGACTCATCATTATCTTAAATGCTGGCATAAAAATAGGTGCTTGGGTCCAGCACACCATTCTAAGCAGTCAAATTTGAGGGTCTTTGAAAAAAATAATGCTTTACAATATACCAGACGGTGCTACTTATTATTATTTTGTTTATTTTGTCAACATCATTAAAGTGTAAAGCTAATCATGTATATGTTCAAATGGCATAAGCAGTTGTGAACATGTTTATTCATATCTCTTTATCTATACTTAGAGTCCACATCTGTGTCCATTCTTTACAATCGACTATTAATTCAGAATAATACAAAACATTTCCATGATTCTGTCCACCAAAGCTAATTTAAAGAAAAGTAGTCTGAGATATCTGCAATAAAATGAAAATGCTGCCATTAAGATAACAAATAGTCTAGAGGTTTTCTGTATGTTTTCAATGGACTCCTGGACTCCATTTAGTGGAATTCTATTCAGCTGATTCTTTGAACTGCAAAAGGAGCCCCTAGATTATTTCTAGCAATTCTGCTGAAGGTCTAGAAGAAAAATCAGTTCATGCATCCATGCATAGCTTTTCTATAGGGTTCTGCCATGCCGCTAGGAATCTTTGAGGGAGTCCATAAATCTCAAAATGGTTGGAAAACTCTAGCCTATATAGGTGGGATTTTCAAAATATTCAGCACTAACTTAATTGTCTGCCTAATAAAGACAATCTCATTGTGATTTTTGTCATTTACTTTAGCAGGAACAGAGCCAAGCCTGAGTGTTTTAGAAATGATATTCTAATATACACAACAGTCATTTTTCTAGCAGTGTTTTAACTTTTTTCCCTGAGAAGTCGCTAATTTAATTCAAAAGTTTGGATAGAATCTTGTAGATTTGTTCTGAAGACACAAATCTGTTAAAAGAAATCTGACTCAATGAGATAGATTTGTTATATCAGCTAGGAGTATGTTACCACGTGACTGGGACAGCTGGCAAACTAGGGCTTGAAAATCTGTGTCCTGGCAGAAGAGATACTATATCTACTACGGGTCATGGTAATTTAGAGTATCTTACTCCATGCTGTGCAAGCACCTGAGATTCATCTGAGACTGCAAATGTATAATAATGCAGCAGCATCTATAAATCAGAAAAAAGGAAAGAAAGCAAAGCTTTCTCTTTTTTTATTAATAAATTTCACTAACATCATTTTTAGAAAAATTAGCAGTTAAATTTAAATTATTGATTTTACAGAGCCATTGGCATAAAATCATGTAGAGGAATTGTATTACTGCAAAAAAACCTCTTCCTTTGAAACCATTGCATTTAAGGTGTTGTGTGAACCCAGGAACAGTCTTTGGGGGGGGGTTGGGGGAGATCATTTAATAGAAAAGGTATGTTTACTAAATGGAATTATAATTGCTCCATAAAGTAGAAATAAGATACTTGGTATCCAATTTATATCTTTTCCTTTTTTATTTTTCATAATTATATTTCTGATTCATTTAAAAATCCTTTTGAAATGTTGAGTATTGGAAAGGTAGCACAGATGCTGATTCTGTTTTCAATGGCCTAAAAAAGAAAAGTGCAAGCTTTAATCTGATGTCTAGGCTGCATTAAAAAAATTGGATTGAAAAGGATTAGATTAGATTAGACCTTCTGGATTTAAAAATGTTAAAACTCCATTTATGCTTTAACATAATCTCCTTCCACTCTCTGGAGCCATCAAGCTGAGCACTGTCCCTTGCAAGTATTTTTTATTATTATTATTAAATTTGGTTCTTTTTCATTTTAACATCCTAGTTTCATATTTGTAATAGCAAGAAATCCTCTGAGACAGATCTAAAAGTTCTTTCTGACCTGGTGAATGGAAGGGCAGGCATTTAAACCTCTGGCTTTTACAATGATTTTATGTATTTGTGCACAGTCACAAATGTAAATATTAATAGCTAGTTTTTAAAAGCCAAATAAGAGTAAGTGCTTTTAAGGACTTTAGAGGCTTGTGAGAGAGTTGTGATGTTTTACAGTACAACAAATTATTTACAATGCATTATTATGAAGAAATGTTCAGTTTAAAAAGCAATCATGCACTTTACTAAACCTGAAGTACCTATTACCTGCAGCATCTGTAAATAAAAAAGGAATTATAATATTTGCAAGCTGCTGCCTGCTACTTCAGAATGCAGATTGGATTTTATTTCTCACAAAAATAAAAACAAAATATTATCTGAGGGTTATAGGACAGCATCTTTCAGGAGGAAAATGGAGGAAAAAGAATATCCTTGGTGGCATTAATACAACATACAGAGACGATGTTGATGCTCTGGCTCAGAACGTTCCACAGCAGGATCAGACTATCAGTTTTTCCAGCATCATTCGGACTGTATTAAGAATGGCCAGGGGAGACCAAAAATATCTAAAATATTAGATGATACTATCTGATATGAGAGAAAGACTTTATCAAACCATTAACTCAATTTCTGATCAGCCATGGTGGACCAGCCATTTCCATGCAGTCCTGGAGTTGTGATAAGTCATGTGATAGGTAGCACCATCACAAGCCCCTTATTTTTCTGCCATTAGACATTGGCTCTGGATGGCATCCGGAAGAGCTATTATCATGACTTGGTCTGGCCTAGCAATGCTATTAACTGGGCGCTACTATCAGAAAGGTAATGTTTGCTCAGCCAGGCTCGAGACTCATTGATTAATTTGGCCAGGGTACCTGGTAGAACCCAGAAAGGAACTATAAGTTTGTTCTAATTAATGAACACCCTGGGAAACCTATTCCAGGATATTAAAGGTGACCTGTCCAACCTCGTGCCAGTCCCTCTGTGACACCCTCAGAAAAAGAACAAAAAACCTGATCCATTCCTGTTCTCAGTGCAGCCAGCATTAGCGCTTATTTCAGTAACTGCCAAGATGTTTAGCATATCAAATGTTTATCAGATTTATCATATCAAATGTTTATCATATTATTAGATGTTTATCATCATCAAAAGAGAGTAAGGGTCACTGGCCAAAAAGTTTGGCTATATACATTATCAATTTTCTATGGTCTTTGTGAGGCTCAAGAGTGTCAACAGGGTGTAACTAGCAGAACACCATTTTCTCTTAGCACCGAGACAGAAAACAAAAAATTTGATCTCTGATGTTTTTCAAATCTTATTCTGTTGTTTCTATATACTTTCTTGACAGCTACATTTGAGTATGTATAAGTTTTATTTTCACAGTACACATTCATGTCCGCTATCTCGGCCAGATTGGGTCGTTACATACTGCCCACTCTCAGCTTCTGCAGCCAAGAAAGGACACAGTTCGTTACAGGATTTAGTACTGGCATCCTGTACAACTGAACAGACCCCCAAGATATAAGCACAACTACAGCAGGCCCACGAGAAGGTGTAATCTTGGATATAAAGCCCAGCTAGCAACTAAGAGTAGTTTCCATAAAGAGTCATAGTTACTACTATACATAGTAATATGTATACAGAGTTACAAAGATTTGTGACTAGCCATAGAAAAATGCGTCACTGTTCATTTAAAGGTAAGAGAGAAAAATTCTATAAATCAAAGAAACCTATGGAGTATCATTAACTTATGTGATTCATTTTATTTAGCACTGACAACTGGATATTGGGAAAATCTGTGAAGCACTCGTCCTAGGAAATGTATTTCTAGTCATCTATTATTAAATCAGGGCAGCAGTGGACATTTGCTACCAAAAAAAAAAAAAACTCAGAGCAGTCTAGGACCCCATTTGTGGGGGGAGGAGGAGGCTGGAGTGATTTAAATCTGTGAGCTTTAGGCTTTGTCTTTTTTTTTTTCCTGCAAGTCTCTATGAAAAATAGAATGATGCCTTTTTAAATAGCTTATTAGTTTTAAACCTTAAGACCCTGATTGACAAGATACTAATGAATTTGCTTAATTCTGAGCTAAAGAGTGAGTGGCAAGTAATACAGCTCAAAAATATATTGAAAGAATTTGACTAAGGCACTGAATTTTCTCTGCAGTCAAGATTATGACAGAAGTGAACTTTCCAAAAGGGAGGAACCAAAGAACCTGGCTAACAGGTTACTCCTAACAGCAGAATCTGTTAAGCACTGGAGACATATGGACTTCTGTAACTCAGAGCAAGCTCCTTGCAGAAAGAAGGGAAATGTGGCTTTTGAATGAAGTGTTAACAGAGGGACTGCTATGAAGAAAGTTGAGAAGATTGTGCCATTTTAGGAAAGAGTACTGAGCTTTGCTCAGATGTAGACATCCACACATTTAGCCAGACGAATTATTCTAGCTTTGAGTTTATACGAATTGCTTTATGTCTACTTTGATTTCTTTATTTCAGAATTGAAAATATTCAGTTTAAACTGACCTCACTAAAAAAGATATTATCAGCAGGATGATATTCCATTAGACTATTCTAACTATTTTTGCAGTTCAGTTCAATTCTCAATTGAGACAAAAGCCAAAATATTGAAACTTCAGTTGGAATACGAAGATTAGGGGGAAAAAAACAAAAATCAAAAACCAAGAACAAAAAAGTAGATTGCAAATCACTATATATTGATGTTCCTGATATAATCATGTTTAAACCTTTATGTGGCTTCAATGGGGAATATTGTTTTCTCCTTATGACTGAATAGGACTTTCAGATGCTTTTGACAGGCCACGTTTAACTTTCACTTTGGCATTATCCAATAACAATATGAAAATAATTAGGATTTATCTTTTCCAAGCCTGTTGTTGATGTCAGGCCCAAGTTCCAAAGCGGACAGGCTGAGTACAAGCAAAATGCTGCCAGTGGAGGATAAATAATGTTTTTGAGGCCTCTTGAAATAGTAGGTCTCATATGGTCATGATTCATGACAAAGTTCCATGCCAGATTTTTCCCATCATTGTTCCAACATAAATGTTTCATTTGTTTGTCTGTCAACTTCAAATACTTCCCCTTGACCTAGCTTGTCTATCTTTAACTGAACTGTCACAGAATTTCTTAATTATTGAATTTGTTAAGTGCTCCTATTTTTGTCTTTATTCTGGTCAAATTTCACCTCCTATGATGGAGCAGTGTCTCTTTGAATGGCAGAAGTACCACAACGGATCCTAATTCTCTCAAAATTCTAGGTAACAAGACCCTTGGCATCAGCTAACACTAAAATATTTGTCACATGATATAGTAAGAAATACTAGCTAGGGTAAAATTCACCAGCCAAATATTAAGTCCATTACATTTCAGCAATTTAATTGCCATTAGAAAATTTTCTCAAGGTTTTAAATTGGATATATGCAGCATGGAAGATGTGATGGATTTTTTAATTGTGTCTACATTATTAAACAATTTTAAAAGTCATTTAGACACTTGCACTCCATGGGATTTAACTAGTGAAAAATATTTTCTAAATAATATAATAATCTTATTTTTACTCTCATTCTGTATTATCTGTTTAATTTTACAGTCTTCACTATCATGTATTCAAAATATACTGATTGATATTATCTATACACTAACTAAGCAATAGGATACCAGTAGAATAAATAACTTAAAAAGGCTATAATTCAATTTTTTAGTGGAATTTTCTTTTTTTTTAAATATTATAGCTATTGCTAACTTGTAATTAAATCCTAAACTGACGTGATTATTTAATCTGATAGCTTTACATCTATTAAATACAAAGGTAATATATAATGTATAATATCAGTATGAAGCACTGCTTCTCTGATTTGCAGCTCAACATACATTTTCAAAAAAAATCTTGGAGAAATTCTGGAGAAATCTTATTTACGTGATTTCTGCAGCCCAGGTCAATTAATGTACATCAGAATCACTTTTTTAATATTACTCTACATGGTTTATAGAATCAGCACACTTATTTGTATGTAATCTTGTATATATTCACACTATGTTAACAGCTGTTCTTTTGACTCGTTCTCACAGTCAGAGTAGCTGGCTGAGGACTGTAAAGCTCAGCAGCTTAAAAGGCTCAATAGGTCTTTCAGATAAGCAAAAGCTCTGAAGAGACAGAAAGGAAAACTTACAGGAAGAAGTATTAAGCAATGTCAGTATTTGAGGAAGGCCTGTGGAAAATCTAAAAAGCCGACGTGTGCAGCTTTTCCTCAGGGCTCTCTGTCGCCGCTAATGAAATCTGAACTTTGGTTACTAAAGAGTGGAAGGAATCTTTCACTCCTTCTTGTGAGTGGGTCAATCAAGTGCAGAAGTTAGCACCTAATCTGAGATGTTTTCATTTTCCGACAGTGGACAGTTTAGACTGAAAAGGCAGGGTGAGCAGATCTAACATCATCTCACTGCTGCAATGGACAAGTCCCACTCCTTCCCCTGCACTCCCACCAGTTATCCTGAGTTAAGGTAATGCATTCAGTGAGCTCCCAGAAGCATCCAAGATGAGGAAGCGAGAATTGACTGCAGCTAGGAGCAGTGGCTGAGGGCTACAAGAGAGCAAGACTTCTGCCTTTGAGCTGTGGAGAGCCATAGGATTAGCTGAGCCACCCGTGAAAATGCAACTTTAGTCTTGCCAGTCTGCTCCGTTAAAATATTTGACTAAAACAAAACAAGTTTCAGGGAGAAAACTGATATGCAAATAGACTCCATAAGTATTCACAAGCTGCACACTCTACTGCGGAAGCAGTCCCCCTAGAAAGTGCAGGTACGCAGGCATGCCGTATGCAGAATACAGCATTGTGAGGGTCAATGGTAGATCAACGGGAGGTCCAGTGGATAATGGGGAGGAGAGGGAAAGAAAAATATTTCTACAATTTTACTTTACAAAAGCAGATAAAGCAATTTATTCCTACAACTTTTTCAACAGTGTGGTCCAATTTGAATGTTGCTAATCTTTTGCTTTTTTCATATTTAATCTTCAGTGAGGTTTCCAGGTAAGAGAATTACAAGAATTTATTCCCCACACAGGTGGATGGAGAATTTAGAAACTGGAGCACTAGATCCTTCAGCAAGCACTCAGCCTCTCCAAAGTATGCCAAAGATGTTAAAGGGGTTCCCATTTCAGCTCTCTGGCCCATATGGACAGCTATTATCACAGGAATGAAAGGAGGAAGTAGTATCTTCCAGTTACTGCTGATAATCAGGAAGGTTCTCTGTAACACAGTTGTTAAAATTTTGAGGAGAATACTTGAACCCCCAGATTTATCAAAATCAATTTTGGCATATTCTAACATCTTTAGTATTTGTATTTTTAATTTAATAGTAATTCAGTATTTGCATTTAGCAATAATGATTATTTTTTCCACAAAACCCTCACCCCCATTATTTCAAGTTGAAGACAATTCAGAAATCTGGAATTTTTTTCCCATTAAAGTATGGCAATGATATAAGGTGTGAATCTAAGCAGTTTTCATTAAATCTTTGCAAAGAGCAACCCACAATAACGTCACACAATCATTCTTATTTAAGTTAACTTAGTAAGGAAGAAGACCAAATGGAGAGGCACTCAAAAGACATACACAGTCTTTCTCAGTGTTTTATTTTTGTGCTTATTTAAAAGCTAATTCAAGTTACATTAATGCAAATTCATCTTGCAGACAAGTCTGTCACTGTTTACTTCCAAACAAATTATTTTTGCCTGCAGGTTTTAAACATCTCTTTATCATTAGATGACTTTTTTGGCTTTTCTGTCTTTTATGTACATGTGTCTATATTTATATATATACATACATATAAATAGTTTGGTAAATGTACCATACTAAATATATCTGTGATTAGTTGGTATATAATATTCACTGAAACAGATTCCAAGCTTAGAACCTAACTATGTTAAATTAACATATAATAAATCAAAAATACATGAATCACTTTTTAAAAATAATATAAAGGAGAACAGCGAAAAATATGTCTTATATTTTGTCCTGTGACTCATTCTTTGACATTAATTCTACAGTGTAAAGGATTAATGTACTGGAGAATCAATATGCTTTCAGGCAGACACTACATCAGTATGTTTCCCTTGTTGGTCCATATTTTCATTATTAACAGCTTATGTGCCCTCTGTGTATCTGGAGTATTTTTAATTTATTTGATCCCTGTAGCATCCTTGATTGTGTGAGGGAGCTCAGTTAACATGACGGATTAAGAAACCAAAATTAAGACTAATATATTGCAATTAAGATTAACAAACTAAATTACATAAACTGGTGGTAAGGTTTAGTTGGATTACTTTTAGTTTGCAGACATATTTGCTGCTGATCTAATGAGTTTGACTGAGGTGATAATTCCAATTTCATTCTAGTTGCGTAGACCCACTATTTTTAGCGTTCTTGATTTCATTGAATGAGTGTTATCAATATGTCAAAAGTTATCAAGCCAGAGGTAGTTTTATTTACTAAAGAAACTACTCGGAATCATTGTTCTTTAATAGTTACATTGCAAAGGAATCAGTTACAATGAAATTACACTGATTGTAATTTAACAATGATCGTGGCCAGAGTTCCCCAGATGACCAAAGGAGTATGCACTTTGGCTGAACTAATATGAAGAGATTAAGGATGGAGTTGCAGATAAAACCATTTTAATCTTAAGTGTGGAGTATCCTCCTAATTTCTGTAGGTCCTGGGAATATATTCTGCATGGTACCTCCTACAGTGTTCAGATCTCAGGGCCCAAGAGGTAGGAGAAATCATTTTGCATTTTGGCAGAAGCAAGCAGTGACATAATGCCCTTCCAGTAGTTCCTTGAGGTTTGACAGACAAGCTGTGTCTTCTGCCCCAAGTCTGTTTGCATCATGCATATCCTGCGGCTGCAGGACATGTTCACATGCCACACACCACTGCCAGTCAGGCTCTGCCTTTTATTCACAGCACAAAATTGCAGCTATCTCCTGCTGCTGATGGTGTCAAGACTTCCACTGCAGTGGGGCTTGAAGGCCTGCTAGAAGGCTGGGCCATGCCAACAGCTGCATCTGCCTCTCCTTATAGCCATTCAAAGTGAAGAATGTGGTGGCACAAAATGCAGTTGTCAGTTTCTCCCTCAAGGGAGCTATTTAGCTCACCTGGAGAGAAACCTGCAGTGTGGGTGAGTGGTGACTAGCGTGCTGGTAGTATAAATATAACCTTTACTGGTCAATATTAGGTTGGATCAATACAAGGATACAAGAAATTATCCATCATCCTATAATGACAACTTTTGCTCAGTAAAGTGCACTGTTTCTCCAAGTCCATGGTGATTGCCTAGTGATGCCTACAGTGAGCAAGTGGAGAGAAAGCTCTGTTTCTCCTGGCATCAGGTCCAACCACTGGCCAAACAGAGATGCTCTGAGCAGTTCTCCCAAAAGGGCACAAGGCCTCTTCTTTGTCACAGCAGTGGAAGTAAGAGGGTTGAAGCTTTTCCTCACTAATAGTTCAGTCCCTGATGATCAGTTTCTGCTGGGACAGTTCTGATATGTACTGCTCCTTATCAAGACTGTTCGAGAGATTATAGTGTCTTGTCATTCACGAGATGAATCCTAAAATGCCACTGGCTGTAAGCTCTGAGCTGACAGGCCTATACTTTGTACAAAAGTTCTGACAGATACTTTTGCTGTATAGTTTTGGCATGATTTTTAGATTGATTTTTCTGCTACATCAGAACTTTGACATTTGCAGTAGTACATTGCTGAATCTCCCGTAGGTCAGAAATCAGTGAAACTTTCCACTGTATACAGCTACTCATGAAATAATAACCTGTTTCCTTTTGTGCCTTTCTGCACTTCCATTAGTTTTAATTTCACAACCTTTAACAAGAAATCAATGGATTGAAGCCCCTGTGCCAGTAAGGCTGCCCGTTATTTCGCATTTTGTGAAGATTTAGATAAGTAGAATCAAAATTTTTGTTTCCCAACTCAAGATGAACTAATTAGCTTCTTCTGCTTATTCCAGTCATATTTGTGGGTTATAACCATATAGTGCACTTATCAGCTCTAGTCTGTCTGTACGAAAGGCAAGGACTGCAACAGTTATATGTGTAAGAGCAACGACGGTTATTTAAGAACACCATATTCTCGTAAGCAGGGTGCCCTGTCTTCATATTTCAGGTAGTGAGCTTTTAAAGAAACGTAAACAATCAAATAGGAAGAAAAAGGAAAGCTAAAGACAGATGTGACAGTAGAAAGAACTAACAGACAAAAGGGAAAAGAAAGGGTGACAAGAAAACACAGAGGCACACACTCCAGAGGCATATTGTGAGAAGAGGGAAATGCTTTCTAGAGTACATAGAGTCCTTTGAAGTAAGCGCTTTATGTAAGCTCTTGTCCCCTAGGGATGGTAGCATTGTGAAGTGTAGAAACACATTTCTACTTTTATTTTGCAAAGCTTGTGAGAAGCTACCACAATAGATTCCTAGTAAAACCTCTTCTCCTTGCTCCCTTTGTCCTTCATTTGTCCTTAATAACAAAATCATCCTTAAATACCACAATAGCGCTTTAGTTAGATGATATAAATCTAAAATAAAAAACCGCTATGTAATGTTACAAGTAAATAAAGTCTAAAGGTGTCAGAATTTTCAGCATGGAAGTACAGCTTCAGCACTTCCTTTGGAAGGCTTCAGTCTTGGCAGAGTTAAATCTCTGTGATTAGCAGAATTAAAACCTCTGTTCAAAGTATTTATTACTTTTTTGACAAAAGTCTGTGTTCCTGTGTAAATACAGCTTCTGCATATTAGAACACTGAATCATTTTACTAATCTAATGCCAGGCTGTGCAATATTTGCTTTTTTTTTTTTTTTCCTTTATCTCTGTATACAAATAGTTCCCATTTGGACATTTTCTAGATCACTCAGCTTCCTCTTAGGTCCTTTTAATTTGCTATTCTGATACTATTTCATTTTAAGGAAAGTTAAAGGGGAAAAACTGAGAAAATACTGTACTGAAGTTTTTAGGAGAAACTGTTTAGGTAGACACAAGAGGATACAAAGCAGAAAATTTACAGTTTTCTATATATTTCTACATTTATTGAAAATCAGAAGCTTATAAAATACTTCTAAGCAATGATCTTGTCCTAAGGAAATGCTAAAGGTTCGGTCCTAGACTCTCCATATAAATAAAGCATCCATTGATTTCAAATATAGTCTTACCAGGCAAAGAATTTTACATGTAGTCCTCAGTTCTTTACTACAAGGTCATTAGTTTCATAATATTTACAGAGATCATCAAAGAATCTAAAAAAAATTAAAATCATATAAAATTAATCAGAATAATTTATTTCTCCTCAGTATAAAAGAGGTAAAAACACAGTTCCTAGATTTTTTTTAATATACTGAATGCAGGAGAGGATGTGTGGGTATTTAAAGTCCCATGTGACATACTATATATGATTTACTATATATGAACACATTGCACTGAACCAGGCAGTGCCAATGGTGGTAGCTAAACTCCCTTTAGCCTCTACTCCACCCTGAATAGTGTACTTGAGGCTCAGTACAGCCTCAAGCCAGCATCCTGTCACCCAGCACTTTTAAAGAAATGCACTTGTAAGATCAAGAACTGGTTTGCTTAAAGATATCACAACTGGAAAAACAATTTCTTCTTATTTGTGTATGTCAAGTTAATATTGCTTATCAGCTTATTTCAAGTCACTCTTGCCCCTTGGCTGAATACAATTTCTGCCTTCCTTTGCACCTTACACCTCTACCGTTATCAACAACATTTTACAACTAGTAATAATCTACAATTTGACATATGCATTAAGAGGTTGTTCAATATCTTTGCTGGTATAAATTGGCATAGCTCTAATGAAATGAGGGTCGGCCTCCAAATATTTAAGAAAATATATGAAATACATTTAAGAAAAGAGAAAACAGTATACTTCTCATTTCCAAGCTACTCATGAGCACTTTAGAAACAACACTGATTCCAAGCATTAACTTTCACTTAATCAGATGAAACAATATAGGTGTGGTTAGGGATTTTTTTCCTTTTTTTTTTTTCCAAATGTTGACCTCAGTTCAACTGAAAATTTATAGCACTGATGAGACTAAATTGTTGCATAAAATCCACTATTTTATAGAGTGATTTTAAAAAGCTGTGCAAAGCACTGTCATCAATAATTCAAAGATGAACTTAAAGAAGGGATATGCAATAAATAGTATGACAGCTTTGTCATTAAAATTGAAATTTGGAGACAGCAACATCCTTAATACAGGTAGCCATTTATAGTTCTGCGGCTTGGAAACAGAACGCATTTGGAAAGCAACAATCATCCTGTGCATCTTTCATCAAAACCAAATTGCAGTGATGTTGCAGCTATGAAAGGATCATCCGGAATGTGGACAGTAGAATGTAGAAGTGTTTCACAAAATATTTTAACAATTAAATTTTGTCTATAACTGTACATAAAAAGACAAAAAATCTGGCCAGAGATTGGTTAAGTACAATTTTAATTGTTGCTAAATAATATAGAAATTACACGCAGAATTTATTCCAGGATTCCAGAGAATAGAAAGTAAGAAAAAGTGTTGGGAGATATTTTTCTTTCTGAAAACATTTTCCAGGCATTTGTTTTCTTTCTATGTGCTGTGACTGATTCTGTAAGGATTCCCTTATGGAGAAGAGTACACTGAGATTCAGGATGTTGCTGCATTTTGTTGCTGGCTGCTATAAACTTCCTTAGTAACTCTATGTAAATCACTATCTCTGCTTCAGTTCTCTTATATGAAGCAGAGATTGTTTCTACTTTTTCACTACCTTATTTTTACCTGTAAAGTGTATATTCCTAAATAATCTCCTACTGTATATTTGTACAGAACCTCATGAAATCTTGACTTTATTAATTGAACAATTAGAAGTCACTAGCCAAAGATCAAATACAGCTGTCAAGCTTTGCCAGTTTTACATTAGTAATTTAGAGCTAAGTGCTAATAATGAAGGTAAAAAAGAGAGAGAAAAATTAATCTCAGATTATTTGTCAAACGATTTAAAAATAAATAAAAAAAACAGTTCTAAAGATGTTAAATCTTGCTTATTCTGCCATAAAAACTTACAAGCTTAAATTGCCTTCAGTCAAGTATGAGCCACTGATTAACAGAGAGCATCATGTCTCTATTAAAATAGAAAGTTATATTCTCCACTGTTCAAAGAGTATTAACTCTCCTTTGATCATCTCTTCACCATTTGTGGAATGAAACCACACCGATGCTTTAAGAAGTGGTAACAACCTTTGAAACACGCATGATCTAATTTTTCCTCTAGAAAAACAGAGAACTGAAATATAGGAGAATCAGAACCAAAAAATCACTTGTTCTCCCCACTTCTTTGGAGAATCTTGTTTTTTATTTAAAAATATATGTTTTCCCTGGAAGTGAACATAGAATAAAAATTCTTAGTTTCAAAAAAAAGTTTAATATATATTTGTCATTCACTAATCAGTTGTACAATACTGCTGCCAAAAAAAAAAAAAAGTGGGAAAATGAAATGTACCCCAGAAAAACCTGCCAATGGGCTGCCAATTTTCCAAGACACTTATCACTCCAGTGTATGCTGCACACTTTTGCTAATCCTCTAGCTTTTAAACTCTCATTCTTTATGATGATAATGAAGATAGCAGAAACAGATGCTTCATCTTGACCATGAAAGAGAGGGAAAAGAGTGACTGGATGTTCTTAAGAAAATGAAGATTGTGATCAACAGACACTTGGAAGATTAGTATAAACACTGTGTTCAAAGCCCATTGAAAAATGTGGATAAACTCATTAATGTTGTAGCATATGATTACTCTCCAGGGTTGGTGAAACATCATAAAGTTTGTGTTAGCGTAGATACAAGCGGACTACCAGATAAATAATTCAATTAATTCAAACTCTTTCTCTCACATGCTTAATTGTAAAGAACCTCTCCTTATTTCTGATGCATGTTTCTTTATTCTTTTGTTCCATGGAAAAACAAATAGCTGAGCTTACTGATCACGTGTTTTTGTTATCAGTATTTGTTTTCTGTGAACTGGTATACAAGCTCTCTGAAGCCAAAGAACGTTAAAAGTGGGCGAGCTCTTCAACTCCAGTGAAAATTAGAAATCAGATAGAAGAAATGCAAGGTAGAAACTGAGAATGGTAAGATATATTTTGAAAGATGAAAGGAACATAGAAGAGCAGCAGTCTAATTAAACCAGAAGTGGATACGCTACATCCAGAGCACTCTTCTGTAAATGATACATCATTAAAAGACATTAAAGCTTCGTTCTTTAGGAAAATTTGTTACTACTGAAATAAGAGATGAAAATATATGAGAGACTACATTAATGTTATAAACACCAAACCCTAAGAATAAAAGATAAAGAGCTGGAAGAAAAATACCTTTTAAACAAATAACTAATTCTGGAATACATCCAAAAAAACAAAATACAGACTATTAGATTGAAAAGAATGGATAGTCGTAAGAGCTGTAGTTTATATTGATTGTATATTGATTATAATTATTTCCATATCTTATGCTATCCTATTCAGAAGATCAAAATATTCTTCATAAAGCTAAGCTGTCACACCTCACAGTGCTAAACAATAATCTTTTATTGATGTATGGGGTCAATAAAAGGCAAGCTTTTTAAAAGTAGTCATCATTTTTGGATACTATAGTATTTAGGTACTCCACATATGATTTACGATAGGCTGTTTTTCTGGCCCTTTTCTACCTAAAGTCTGCAGGCTCTACTGCAACACCTTTGGAGCCCAGGACATTACTCTCTGGTTACAAAAGATGGAAACATCCCTTCTCTGTGGTCAGTTCTGCAGCAGGGGCTGTAAGTCATGAATCACAGAAGTCGACTGTAGCAGGGCAAGAAGTAAAAGGGATTATACCTGCATACTGTTCTTATTTTTCACAGCATTATAAAACTATTAGGCTATGTTATTGATAGATGCATCAAAAAAAATTATAAAGCAGCTTTGGCAAAATACTGCTGAGAAGATGCTGTAATAGTAATGTGATGCTTTTGCTTCCTTTTGACGAGCATATATTAAAACACAAATGTTTAAGTGTAACTGAACTATATGTGATACTCAAACATGTACTAGTAATGTACAAAAGATTAGTAGATAACCTTAAAATCTGCAATAGCAGCAATTGCTAAGGTCATTAGTAAACTGAGCCAGTTCCATAAATGATTCAGAACAAATAGTGATTCATCAAAAGTCTATTCTAGGAAGTTGAAAATAAATTTTCCCTCAATTTTCTTCACTAAATCAGCTATTTTTACAACATGTTTTCATTTGCTTCGATCACAGCTTGCACTGCAGAACATTTTGCAAGGTTAAATATACTGAATTGAGAAGCCAGGGTGTAAAATGTTAGTGGGGTGAAAATACACTAGTGTTTAAAGAAATTACATTTCTAGATAGCAGACAGTTAATCAAAATGTGTTTGATATTTTGGCCCTTAAGTCAATAAAGGCAAAAGAGAAAATAAAAGACACAGGACTCTATTGTTTCAGCTTTATTCATCTCAAAAAGCCCTTTCACAACTTCACTAGCAAGGAATATGATTTATATTTTCTTACATTATACATTTTTAGGCATAGGGATGATGTTCCCTTGGCTTAAGGGAGTCCTAAGTATTGTAAGGATATTCTTACAAGATATTGTAAGCATGCTATATCCTATAACCATATAAATGATAAATAAAGAGCTGGATTTAATTATTGATATTAATACGGAAACAAGAAGAGACAATAGTCAAAACAGTAACTTCCAAGGCAACATTTAAAAAAAAACAATGTAAAACTCTATTGCCTGCTGACATGGCAGATGGTTTTTGAAGAAATACCAAGCCCAAGGTGAGTTTAGACTTTCTACAAAGCCAATATTCTTGCAGTGAGCCAAGTCTCATGAGAGCTCAAGACAAAAAAGCTAGCTCAGAAATGCTATGTAAGATCATGAGCATATATTTAGTCCGTTAGTTGGAACAGCAAATATCAGATAGTGGGCTGACCATGTTCAGATCTTCCAAAACATCATAGGAAGCAAAACTGAAATGTTTGCATCAGCGTACAGGGTAAAACACACAAAAGAAGGTAAGCACGGACAAGGAAAAAGGGATCACCACAAGATTTTAAAAAGCCCTTGCACATGCCTTTGCTTTGCAGGCACTGTAGTTATTTTTTTTTTCTGGCTACCTTGTAGACACACAGTAGCTGTTCTTATTATCTTCAAATTAAGCTTAGTTTAAAATAGAATTTCTTACGCAGTGTTACAAATTCTTATCATAGCATTCACGCTTTGCAAAACATGAGATTGTTCCCAGTCCCCAGCCATTGGAGTCATGTGATGAAGCAAATCATTTTCCCTGTAAAAGTAATTTTCATTTCCTTACTGTTTACAGATCTCAAGTCATATCCATGACTTTAGAACTAGTTTCAAGATCTGGAGTTGGCATTTATTCTTGCATTACATAGAAATTCTCTTATATTTGTCCTTGTGTGAATGGAAATTTTTTTTAAGAGTTTGAGTTCTGATATATTTCTTTGAAAAGCTCCCTTTTGTTCTTCGCAGTAATTGTTATCTGCATAACTTTCACAGGAGAATTTGATGTTAAACTGCTGAGTATGATGGAGGTTAAAAAAAAAAAAAAGCATTCTCCAACCCTTTTGAATGGAGTAGTGGCAGCAGCACAGGTACTGAGAAGAGAGTCTTGAATCTCTGAAAACTGACTCTAGCAACCCTCTAAGGAGAAGTGCTCACAGCTGACCAGGACGTTCAGCAAAACACAGGCAGTTAAAAGACTTGTAATTGTCAGGCAGGCCCTGAAGAAGAGAGGTTATAAAGGGATGAGGAAAATTGTGACAAAAACAGTCAGGCAAGACAGACCAATTTTTAGACAGAACTTCTTTCTCCAAATAATGCAGGCAGAGAAAAAAAACACTTTCTTCAAGAACAGATGGACACATGAGAAATGCTGACAAAACGAATGGAGTCAGCAAATCCAATAGTGATGAAGAAATGCAGTTGGGGTCGGTTTATATTGTGCAACAAAGGTGAAACAGGCCATGGCAGAGACTGAAATTGCAGTCAATTCTGGAAGGAATCAATTCCTTCAGTGCTGCACTTATTGATATTAGTTCATAAAAGTAAAAGGAATTTGTTCTATTCTCAGATAATCCATACCCTTGTTTTATTAATATAAATACTGAGCTGCAAATGCAACTATTTAATATTTTAAACTGGATGTAGAGCCTTTGGTCAAAGTAAGCCTCTTCCATTTGCTGTGGTGTAAGCGGTTTTCAGTGAAGCAGTCGTGTGTATACAAAGGAGTAAGTGAGAGCAGCATTTGGCCCACAGCAGTTTGTGAGTGATTCCTAAGGATTTTCAAAATGATGTTTTTTTTGCAGATCAGGAGTTTTAGAATAGCAGAGGACTGCACTTTCCACTTGTGTAAAATGAATGCTTATTGAAAATTAAAAAATATCATTAAAGGTCAATGTAAGCCCAACATTTAGGTTTCAGAAATGCTTTCAGATAACCTATATTACATTGAAAAAATTTGGAGTGATTTTTTTTTCCTTCAATTACAGTTCTCTAAAGACAAAAATACTATCCTGCAGGATTTGTAACCTAACAAAATGTATGAGAGAGAAAACATGAAGCTGAGAGAAAATTATGTCAAATTTCTGCTGCCTTGGCTGTCCTAAGAAAGTGTGTCTTCTATAAATGGAATTGAAGCTCTTTCTCATGAAGTAGCATTTCTACTATAAAGAAGCTTAAGTAGTACATAAAAAGCATTCTTCAAGATGTTATCTTTAAAATTCTCATTCTCGTTCTTGGAGGTGGGGGAGCAAGAAAGGGGAGCAGGAATTAATTTCCCTGGAAGATGTCATAAATTGAAGGATGTTACCAGTCTCTCTAGTGGAATTCTAAAGAATACGTGCCTGAAAATGACACCCAGTAAGTCCTATAATCTAAAGACTTTCATGAAGCTTCCTTTTCCAGTATTAGAGTTTACTGTGTTAGTTCATCTTGATGCCCTGTTTTGCTCTTTGTCTTTAACTCATACAAAATAATATAGGTTTGGAGTAGCAAGGATAGTTAATGTTGTTAATGTCTCCCTTGCACTGTAGTGATGGGGCAATCACTACAGCATGACTTATATCTAAGCACTTTATGAAACTGAGCTTTAGAATTGATTTTTATAATCAAGTAAGAAAGAAAAATAACCATCAGCAAATCTGTTGCTTATATTTAAGTGGTGTTACCAAGGGAATGCAGTGCTACAGATCTGGGTGCAGCGATCTTGACTCCTTGTTTCATAGCATACTTGCTGTTGGCCAGTGCTGGCCTGAATTTGGGTCACACAGGCAACAATTAGGAATCATTTTCAGCTGATGATTACTTTCTTAGAGATCATAAATAACTGCTGCTTTTTATCTAGTTTATGGAGTGGGATATTCTCTTAAACAGTGACCCTAATAACACTGTCTCTTATTAACAGAATAAAAGTGAATATTATGAAGAGTAAGCTTCTATCCCTGGTCAAGAGTCAACTTCATTTGGAGGGGGTGGAGAATGAGGTGCTGGAGAATGAGGCGCTGGAGAATGAGACACTGGAGCATGAAGCACATATTTTACACTCCTTGGCAGAATCTGTAGAGGAATAAACATCAGAAGCCCCTCACTAGAACATGCATTCTTATTCTGGGGGATGCAGCCTTCAAGGAAGCAAAGAAAGGATCAGACTCTTTTTGAGACTTCCCACATTACCTTCTATCTGGATGTAAGCAGCGGATTTGTAAGTCACAAAACAAAAATCGTACTGGGTTCATGAAGTGAGCTAAGCACTATCTGCACTTTCTGCGATTTCGCAGAAAAGGACACAGAGCTTGCTTGCCAGACTTACTGTCGGCCCAATGGATAGGTGAAATCTTGTGATCACCATTAAGAGGGGAGAAATGAAAGAGAAGAGCTACCTACAATGCCTCGTTACCTGCATTGTTTCAATAAATTATACTGTTTCTTTGTACAGATGGTAAATGTTATCACATCTCTAGCCCCTAAATATGCATCCACTGCTGATGTTCATAACATGTCTCCTATAAGCTTAAGGCTGAACAATTTGTCATCTCATTAAGCCCTTTGGAAGCAGTTATGCCTCAGGGGGTTCAGTCAATCAACAGCAGTAGAAAAGAGCTGCATTTCAAATTTTCTTATTTATAGGACTTGAATAAGCAATGAAAGTGGGTGCGAAATACTTTTAAACTAAACGTGCAATCATCATCATAACTTGGAATCTGAATACATGACATTCAAAGTTGAGCAAATTGCTTGTGTTTCAGAAGCTTCACCGGAGTTAATCGGCAATCAGAAATCACTCAGCTGGTATGCAAAATAGTAATGGGGGAGAAGGGCTGCAAAATGACTAGGGAAATGGCGGAGAGGAACTAAGAGTTTGCATGCAATTATTCAATCAGTAACATCACCAGCAAAAGGTGCAATAACACAGTTGTCCTCAATCCTCTTGTGCACATCAGGAGGAGAATACCCACGGAAACCATGACTACAGTGTGGGTATACTGTATCACAGCAAGTATCCCAAGGATACCTCATATAACACACTGTAGGAAAATGCAGAACTGTCAGGCAGATGCACACTGTTTTAAATTACTACCAATGACCCTGGGATAACTGACTGAAAGCTGAAGAACATCACTCTGTGGGATAATTGGCTTGATATTTCTGGGATTAGGATTTCAGTTACTTCTAGGGACAGACTTCACCATGTCAGGCTGAGCTTTCAGTTCCACAACACTACACAGTCTTTCAAGCCCTGAATGTCTCGGTCCTGCAAGATCACTTTAATCTGTATTTCTATTGTTCTCACTTTATGTATATAAGAACATACTTTACAATACTGAGATACAAAATGAGTCCTTCTGCACTCGTCCCCCTCGTACTTGGTAAACATGCATCAAGAGTAGATATATTATGTAGAAGATAACCCTCTACCATAAAGGGCAGCATTTCAATAGAAAGCCTTTGTACTTCAGTGCTCCTTAGCCCTTCCTTTCCTTTCCTATAGTTCACCTCTTACTCTGCATGAATATGGCTAAGTGAAAAATGGAGTGGTCAAAGCATTTTCTTCCTTGGCACCTGCACAGTTCTGCTGTGTATGGTTTACAGTGTTAGGGTGTTAAAGTCTGGAAGCAGTGGGTCATATCCTCAGACAATATACATCAGTATTGTTCTACAGCAGTCATGAAGCTACATCATTTTGTACCAGATGAAGATATTGTCTGTAGACTGTGATTTTAAAAAATTAAAGGAATATATTTTCCTGCTCAGTTTTCCTTCCTTTAAACAAAACCCTTTCTAAAACACATATGCGTGTACTCTTAGTATTTTAAACACTGACAGCTGCCATTTCTGTTATTGATTTGATCCTCCATTTATTCTGCCTAGGTAAACTGTTCTCATGGAAATTATATTTTACAACATTTCTTAAGAGCACACAGGACACTCCAGAAATGTAGAGTTTCTCCTTGTTTGGAAAAATTAGACTCAAATCTGAGAAACTAACTGCATAAACCCCAAAATATAATTTTAGACATCATCATTTAGTGTTTTAGGCTTTAACATCAGAAACTATGTCTGAATTATGCTTGTAAACATAACTTCTTCTTTAGTAAAATATCTGCAGATCCACTCAGTATGAAAGCCTTAAAACCAAATGATTAGCCAAAGTTTTCATAAAATCAAACTTTCAAGAGGAAAAAGCATAAATGTCGGAAGAAACTCTACTGCTAGCATTGGAATGGAATATATGTTCTTACATAAAAGAAGTTAAGCTCTTCAGTTCTTTTCTGCAGAAAGAAAAAAGAACTATTTCCTCATTGCTAAATGTTATCTTCCAGTAAAGAAAACATTAATGTGAGACAGTCTGCTTTGGCACAGGGACAGCTCCATGGAAAGATATTCTAAAACAGGAAGTGAACAAAATAGTTAATGCTAAGAACATTATTCAGCTGCCATAGAGGTACCTGGAAAACTCTCGCTAATTTCAACAGGAGTTGAATTTGGCCCTATGTTTACAAACTACTGCCAAAAAGTTTGATAAAGCAAAAACATTAGTAGAATATGTTGTTTAAAACAAATGCAATGAGATGGAGAACAAATCAGTATTTTTCAGTAAAAGGGAAACAATTAAACATCATTTCAACTGAGAAAGGATTAATTTAAAGACACTAAACACAGGAAATATATTAAACAACTACAGCATACATAATCAGAATGTGCCACATTTACAAGTCATTTAAAGTTTGCTACGGATATTTTATGTGTCTATATAGACTATTTGGAAAAAAATTCAACAGAGTACCAAATATAGAGGGCCTAACTCTCTACTGCCTTATAGCAATGCATAGCAAGCATAAACTCATTGCTTTAGAGGTGCTATACAAGTAGCAAACAGCTGTGAAAGAAAAATCAGCCAGAAATTATGAGTAAATACTCTGAAATTGAAATAAATGAAGTTGCACTGCTCTAGCACTGGAATTAAGCCAGGTTTGAAACAGCCTGACAAAATAACAGTATATACTGATCATCATTAAAAAGCCAGTATTCATCCACAATTTTAAATATATATAAGTTTAAATAGGTTCACTTTCACAGTCATTTATAGACCTGCCACTGCAATGGATTTGTGCTGCTGTATGTTGGTGTTTCTTCAGATATCAATAGATTAAAATAATTTAGGGAAGGCAACCACTGTACTACTTATACATAATTCTACATATGCATTCAAATAATGGTCAAGATGTGTTATATATGCTTCTCTGCCCCCGAATTACAGAGGATATATATCTGTTACAGTTCTTACCTACTAAACAGAAACATTCAGCTCAAGTTGTTTCCACAAACAATGCGTATGGTCTTCCGTTCAATACCCATGTCAATCACTTTGTTAACAATTATCCAGATAAACATTATTATCCTTTTATTTCAAATGGAAGAATGTGATTTTCCTGGGATGAAACAGCAAAGCAAGGGAAGTGGGGGCAGAAGACACCTTAGAGAAGCCATATCCATAGATCATGCCAAACACACAAGACAATTTCCAGATGACTATGGTCTCCAAGAGGTTGCCTACTGTCTGTCACTGTATTCCAACTTACAAACAGTACTCAAAGTAGACATGATAGCAATTAACAGGAGTTTTGGTAGCTCATATCACTGACCTTTTTTCTCCTTTTGTTATTACAACATGCGTAGGTAAACTTCAACAGGGAATTCAGTTGCTACCCCTTATTCTTCTACAGTTTACAAAGCAGGTTTCATAGCTACTATGTGCAGATCACATGCAATCATCACCTAATATCAGGCATAACCTTTCTCCCCATCTCTCTCACCTGCACACACAAACACACAGAGCCCGGAACTGCATCTGAGATGGGAAAGTTGAAAATCATCACCTCCAATATTGTATGCCCACAGGTAAAGCTTAAGATTTAAAACACCAATAGGTTCAACACTGCGCTAAATATTCCAGGCAAAAACATATTCAAACATCCTCTGGATACCATAATACAGTATGAAGTCCATTGAAATGTTATTTCAATCACAGATATTGGTGGATGAGCTGGATTTGTTCTTCATATTGTCTAACTATCACAAAGTAATCCAAGTTCTTTGCCAAGAAGAACTCTGAGGTAATACCACAGTGTAAAAAAAAATGGTGTTCCATTTATTTGTCTCTACTTTAAGCACTAAACATCTTTCATTCATATTCAGTAAGGAAGTACTTTCCAGGCATCCAAACCTCATACCCAGATTCCAGTTTGAGATTTGATTATCCACCTTAATCCCATTAGACACTAATCTTTTAAACAGCAGGAAAATTGCTGACAAAACACCACAAAGAACATTAAAATTCCATTCACAGGGGGAATTTAATATTACAATTAGTTGTAGTAGCAACATAAGTATTGTAATTGTTTACATTTATTTAGCTATTCAGTGAGAATTAAAAAAATATTCAAGGAAATATCAACAGCAATTGTTCTCTAAGTGAAAAAAGGTGGAGGAAAACAAAACAATTTTAATTTCTAACCCACAGGATTAAGTTCCATTTGCTAAGTATCCAACTTAGATATTGTTAATAACTTTACCCTAGTTCTTAGGAAATGTGACTTTTTCCTTCTCCACATAAATGAAATACATTTAGAGTATTCTTTTAGAGTTATTTTTATCAGAAATAATTCCTAAAAGAGTTGGGTGGTATAAGGAAATGTGAAGTTTTCCATTATTTGGGGAAGGAACCTAACGACAATTGCCGCAAAACACCGAAGTCCAATTCACGAAATGAACTGTACAGTAGGGGATCTCATTTCTGCTTCCCTGTGCTAAATCCCTTTATCCTAAGACAGGCTCATCTAGCCCTAAATTATTCCTGCCAGAATTTTGCCTAAACCACTACAAACAGCCTCCAGTGATGAGGATTCCACAGTCTTTTGAGGCAATCCATTTTAGTGCTTCACCATCATTACTACTTCACCTTATTCCCTAATGTCTAACCTGGATCTCTCCTGCTGCAGTTTAGGCCATGACTTCTTTTTCTACCCACCGTGTTTGTAGACAGTATACTGCTTCTTCCTTTATATCTGTTTGAAGGTCAACATGCTCAACTTTCTTTAGACTAAGCAATCCTATCTGACTCAATCTTTCCTCAACTGTCATATTTCCTAAACCCTTATCATTCTTGTGGATCTCCTCCAGCCTCTTCTGGAACTGTCCACATCTCTCTCAAAGTATGATGTCCATAACTGGCTGCCATACTACAGCTAAGGCTTTCCCTGTGCTAAACAGAGCAGAACAATTTTTTCATGTCTTATAAACCATAATCCTGTTTATACATCTTCATATAGTATTTTTTTTTCTCAGAATAACATAATATTTTTGTCTCGTATTCCTGTTGTGATCTAAAATAACTCCTGGGACATTTTTTAGATAATTCCTACCTAGCCAGGTTTCCCTGCACTCTCTACATGTAGCTAAATATTTTTGATAAAGTGAAAATTTTTGTCCCTATTACATAACATTTCAAATTTCAGAGTGCATATACAATCTTTTAGGATGACTTTGAGCTCTAATTCTGCAGTTCAGCATACTTGCCATCTTCCCAGCTTGGAAAGAACAGCAAATGCTATGACCGTTCTCTCCTTTTTATCGTCCAGGTCGTAAACTAAAAATGAACGATAACTGACCACAGAAAAGTCTTCCCTCCCCCAAAACCATGTTTCCATTTGGACTGTCAATCACTGCCATTGATTATAATTTACTAACTAGCTTTGCAATTATACTGTTGTGTTTTTGTTTTGACCATGATCCCTGATCAGCTTGTAGTAATGCTGTATGAAATATAAGCCTTGCTGAAGTCAGAACACATGGGGCCTGTTGTTTCTTCTTTATTCACAATTCCTTTTAATCTGCTGTAATAAGACGTTAGACTAGTTTGACACAATTTAATTGTAACTCATCAGTGTTGCTCATTACTCCTTTCTGTATTTTCTTCCAAATGCACGCAACCCATTGCTTTGATTATTCATTCCAGTATTTTTCTAGGATTGAAGTTAACATAACAGGTCTATAATTCTCCAACAGTTCCTTTTCCTTTTAAAAATACAGATACCATGTTTTCCCTTTTATGGTTTTCTGGTACTGCATTTATTGTTAACTGTACTGAGCTATTTAGCCAGCTTTTGAAGTTTTTTGGGCTCAGCTGATCTGAAAAACAGAACATTCTGAGTGATTTAACCTGTCCTTTCCCTACTCAAGGCCAAAGTTTTGGCCTGTTTCCATAAATATAAAATGTGACAGATGTCTGATTTTTAGTGAAAATCCATAACAAAAAAAATTAGACACTTTAAAGTTCTGTGTTATGCAGCAATAGCTTTCCCCACTTGTTGAATAGTGATTTGACCAAAACGTTCCTTTGTCTTTCTCTTATCGTTAATATTCTTACAGAATATTCTCTATTATTCTAAATGTCACTTAGCATTGTCTCATTTTACACTGCAGAAAGCATACATTTCATTGATAATCAACTTGCATCCACGTGGCTTGGTACCTTAAGGATATTAGTCACCAAACTTCCAATAAAATCAAAATCAGAGTGAATATGTGAAGTCAGTGGAGGACTAGGTCTTGTTGCTCAAAGACATGTCAGGTCTACATGCTTAACTCACTTTTAAAAATGTGGTAACAGCACTTAATTATTTGCATGCTTTGGAAAAAATATCTCCTTAGACATACTCCTATATAGGCCAGCACCTAAACACACTACATGAATGGGCTGACAGGAACCTCATGAAGCTCAATGAAGGTAAATTTAAAGTCCTGCACCTGGGAGTACCTTCATGCATTAATGCAGGCTGCAGCCCACCTGCATAGGTAGCAGCTATACACAAAAGGACTTGGGAGTTCTGGTGGATGACACCTTGAACATGAGTCAGTGGTGTGCCCTTGTGGCAGTGCAGGTTAACGGATACTGGGCTTCATTTGTAAGACCACAACCAGCAGGTCAACAGAAGTGACTATTTTCCTCTATTCAGCACTCACTAAGGCACATGCGGAAAACTGTGCTGGGTATTGTGCCCCTCACTTCGAGGCAGATTTTGACAAACTGGAGAAAGTCCAGCCATAGTCCACCAAAACGCTTCAGGGTGGGAGCATGGTATGAGATGATAAGCTGAGAGAAGTAGTGTGGCTAGCCTACAGAAGAGGAGGAGACCCAGTCACAGAAGACTATGAGACTGTCGTCTTACAGAAGTCTTAGTCTTGTAGAAATCCTACAGAAATATGATAGAAAAAATTCTTAATTTCATCCTTGCTTTTTCTAGTAAACATTTTCTGCAGATGTGTATCTGTACAAAGAGGGGTTATTGACAAGACAGAGCTGACTCTTCTGGGAGTTGCACAGTGAAAGGAGAAGAGGCTAAAGTCATGAAGTCTAACAAGAGAAATTCCAGCTGGACATAAAGACCAAAATTCACTCCTAGGAGGGTGGATAAATGCTGGAACAGGTTGTCCAGAGAGGCTGTGGAATTTCCATTCCTGGAGCTTGTCGAACCTCAACTGGACAAGGCCCAGGTGATCTGCTTTAAATTTGAATTTAGCCAAACTCTAAGCATTTTAAATAGTCGTGTGAGGTTCTAAGAGCAACCTCCAGCCAACTAGTAACACGTGAGTTAATATCTAAAAAATCCAAATGTTTTTAAGAAGACAAATAATATTAATATAGCAGAAAGTAAACTGAAAACGAGTAGGCTGAGAGCCTTCTAACATGCCTTCTAACATAACGCCCTTTACATATTTTAGGCCATGTTCCATTTCAATGGTAAAAATAAATTGTTTAAGCAACTGAACAAACACACAGAATTCAAAGATTTCAATACTATAAGAATTTACCACCACATACATATTTCAAGATGTTTTATTCATAATGCACAATGTGTCATCTAACATTGGCTTAGAGCTCTACATTATATTCTTGTAAACCATTCCTACACGTCTCAAAAAAGTCTTCTAATTCTGCAAAAGCCAGGCAAAAGATTTTCAACATATTGCGTAATTTTTTCATAGGTTTCTATTTTAAAAAGTCAGTCACTCTAAATATAAAAAAATATATATCCTAGAGTTCTAAAACCCCACTTCCGTTCATCTTATTTAAAAAAAGAAAAGAAAGAACTAGAAAGATTTTGAATTACTTCTTTGCTTTTATCTGGCAATAGAATTCTTTTTCCTTCCTTATTTTTCCCTGTTTTAAACACTAGCTACTTTTGCAATGAGCATCCATGCAAACAAATGGAAAATGTGGTGGCTGAAAAGAAATACTCAAATGCATGCATAAGTGCATGCCATTGTGAACATGAGAATGCACATTCATAGTGGTGAGGATTACTATGCTATATTTAGGAGGAGTAGTAATGTGAGCAGTAAAATAGTCTATAAATTATATATATATACCCTTTTTTCAGGTTTCTAAATAAGAAGAAGCAGCATTTTTCCCTGAGTGTACAAACTTTTAGAAAAAAAGACTTATTTCATCTTTGCTTTTTCTAGTTGACTCTTTCGGAGGATGTATATTGGTCCTACATCCCCCCACTGTACTGTAAGGCATCTAATTCCATATTACCAAAGATGTTTCTGTCGTTTTTCCCTGCATGGCCTTTTGGGCTGAGTGGGAACCTGTTTATTTTTATGCTCTGTTTTCAGTGTTATGCGAGAGAGAAAATAAGGAGGAAATTGAATACGGTTGTAAAAGAAACTATGACAGATTTTATTAGGAATTGCACTGGTTATTTCACTGTGTTTGTTCTGAACTGTATTTTACCATATGTAGAATAAGTTAAAGGAAAATTCCAGCATTCAATCTCTTCCTCCTGTTAATATTTTAAATAACATATATGGCATATACCAGCCAATCAATCAGGTTCACTTTCCCTAAAAATCCTTTCTGATCATAAAAAGTACTTTAAGTTGTGAATATAGGAAAGGTCTGCATCAATCTTCCATCGGTGACCACTGCTGACCAGAAAGATAGATAGACATTTGCTGCCCTCTTTTGGAACAAATAAGTGAAGATTCAGCAAATGATTTTGCATTGTTTTGTTTTTATCAGATGTTTCCCTTTGCTACTTCGCTCACAATTGAGGGGTTTCTAGTCGACTATTTGGCTTGCTCACATACACTGTTGGGTTGAGCACTGAAAACTTCACCAAAACAAAGACATTGTTTACTAAGATGGATTTTTTTAGAACATGGACCATGCAAATACATTGAATACATCCTTTTAATAACTGAGTAACTGCAAATTTATTTTAATAGATAACACTCATATTTGTTAATTATTAATTTTATTAAAAGTTTTTGATGAAAATTGATTTGAGTTTGATTGAAATGTTCTTGAAAAAATAATAGAGTTTGTCCTGCAGTTGTAAAAAGAATTCATAAACAGTGGTAATATCTCTTTATTAGCAATATCTCTTTATCCATTACTTCTGCCTTCATTTTGACCTGACACTGAAAATGAGAACTATTAAACTAAGAATCAAATTAAATGAAATAAAACTCAAATTTAGAATATTACAGAGGCTAAGTAGCCTATTAAAGTTGTCATCACCTATAAATACAGCAAGGAAAATAGGAGCAAACTCTCAGAGACCGTAACCGGGGCATTAGGATAATAGACGCAGGATATTATAAATAAATAAATAAATATTGTCCTATATAAATGAATATTGTCCTATACCATTTTTATACATAATAACTTCTTGAATGCTATGCTTTAATGAACATATTCTGTGTTAGAAACAGAATATGGCATTTCCAATTTTTATCAATTCTCTGTAAAGGCAATCCTAAATGGACTTCACTAAAATCAATACTCTATGCTGTATGATAGGTCTCAATCCTGAAACCAGATCCTGAGTCAGATATTCTCTACAATTAGGTGGTAGCTATTTGACTTTCATGCCATGCCTGTTCTATGTCTAGGACAGGCTCAGCTGAACTCTAAATTCAAATTCTGATCTGAGTTTTAAATTTGTATATGCAATCAATCAGACTGGTTTGGAAGTAGAGAATACAATTACTAAGCTGTAAAAATCTAGAATGTATTATATTGTTTGATGTAATTTCTGTAACTGAGACTACCAATGTAATTAAAAAGTTGATGGTGTTTTATCAACATCATCAAATATGAAGAGGATTGTAACTGTGCATCTTTTAGAAGAAAATTATATGGTGACAAATTTGACACATATGATGCAACAGCTTTTTAGCCACAATTCAGTGAAGTATGAGGATGAAGCAAAGTACATATGTAGTCCTTTGCAAAACTGGGCTTACTTCCTAAAAAGGAAGTTACAAAGACACTTAAGACTTTAAAGCTTGCTTGGATTATATAGAGCGTTGAAGTACTCCTTCTCCATTACTTACCTGTTTGTTAAGCTTTCAACCTTAGAAAGCTTTTGGCTGCAAAATACAAAATTACAGTGATACATTACATGTTTTTGCAGTATAAATATCTCTCTCATTGCTCTGAAGGACCTAGGAGCCATATCAATCCTTACAATTACTCTGTCATTTTCCTTGTTGATTCTGGACTTAGTAAGATCAACAGTGCTGTCCACCTCAAAAATCCTGAACTGCTTGCTCTCTTCTACGTATTGTTTTTTCCATACTCTTATTTGTTGCTCTCAGCTAAAATGCTTAATTGAACTTGAACAGCAGTCTCCAAACTGAGAATGTCCCATATAACATTGTTCAAGGAAATCTGAAGCACATTTACATTGCTGACTACATCACTGTTAACTGAGCTTATTTACTATTCTTGGTACTGTGTGCATAAATCCAAGAGCAGGCACCATCCTGACCAAAAAACACAAGGGCCTCAGCAATACAAGGCTTTAACAAATCAGTATATTCTTGCGCTTCTTGAAGAATGCTCCTGCATCTGTCCTGAAAATGCACGAAGTACTGTAGATTCATGTAGAGAAAATCCAGTGTATCAGGTGTGCTGCACATGACACTATATATAGCATCCCAGTTTCCATACACTGCAAAATATCTTCATAGATTGAGATTTTTATTTTATTTTGACAAAAAAGTATGTATTTCAGACTGAACTGATTCTTTTAGAGGGAGGTTTTTTTGGTTTGTTTTAGTGTCGTAGCCCAATGTCATGTCCAGAATTCTCAGAAGCATTCAGAGATTACTGGATGAAACTCTGTTATTGTCTTTAGAAACTCAGTGGATAATGACAAGCCTAACCAGATAAGACAGTACATTTTATTTACCAAGGACATGGTTGGCTCTGTCTAATTCTGATCGCATCCCAGAAGTCAATAGAAAATTTCCCTACCAGTAAGAGAAATCTAACTTGTTTTAAGTGGAGCCTGCAACAATTTATCAGTCTGTCAGCAACCTATATCAGAATTCCACTGAAGCAGATTTGTCAGATGCTGTAGCAGAAGGCATTTTTTTCTTTTTTACTTTCACTTCATCTACAGTACAAGAATTTTAAAAGTTTCTTAATCACAGCTGGAGTGTAATTTCGGCTTGTGGTGCTTCCAAACACGCAATCACTCATTGTGATCCATAAACTATGGTGACTTTATAAAGTGGTATATGGGAAAGAGAATTTTGAAGCCATAGAATTCTTGATTAAGGACAATAGATCATTACAATGTCCTTCAAGGCCGTCAGTGGAATGGCTCATCTACTGTTTCTGCAATTCCCCATGTAGCCATTCAGCTGTACTGACTGTGATAAAGAATTTGTACAGGTGGCATTAGAGACCTCAATAGCTCATATTACAGTAGCTGTTACTAGCTCTTTTTGGAATAGATCTTTTCAGCTATACCTGCAAAATTTGCAATCACGCATCTGCATTTGTAAAAGTCTGCTTTTGTGTTGGCATATAAATTCTGAATGTATGTATTCCTACACCTAAGGATTTGTCTTTTCTTCTAGAATGATTATGACTGTCGTAATTACAGCAACAACATCTATAGCTAGGATAGACTTACTATTAATCTGACATGTTGACATTTTATCTGCTTTAATTCCTTGGCCAAATACATCCTGAAACTTTTTAATCACATAATAATTATTATACTGCCAAATGATTTTTTGGTTCATTTATTCTTTTTTTTAAACTACTTCTGCTCCTAACAAGGCCTTTTTTTCAGAGAGGTTGATTGGTTTCACAGTTTAATTTATGTAAACCACCAACTACCTAGTGCCTGATATCCATTCAATAGCAACTGGAATTCAGAATTCATGCAGACAAAAGGATACAAAATATATTATAAACTTGCAGCATCCTAGTTCTTTGAGTAGCCTGTGCTCATATCTTGAGGGTCATGCCTTCAGTAACCTGACAGAAGTAAAAAGGACATATAGTTCACTTGCAAGGGACACATGATGAGTGCTGTTTCATCATGTGTGCAGTATGAGCTGTATCTCTCTCTGGAGATCTTCAAGGGTTTAGGATAATAGGAAGGCAAAGAGAGACAGAGAGGTGAACCACAGCTGTCAGCTTTTTTATTCTCAGTTCTAGTTTTCTTAAGGGGTTTAAAACTGTCACTATGATCAAAAGCTTAGCACTTAAGACAGCCCCCAGGCAGCCAGAGGAGGACAACACTTTTATGTTTAGTGCTTCCTATCAGAATCCATAATCTAGATGCTGCCTATTACTTCCATCATTGTAACATTTCTTTATTAGGTATAATAGATATTAGCAAACGTGTATGCCATCAGCTTTCATAAAAACCTTTCTTCTATATCTGTCTGTTAAAAACATGTGAAAATATAGGTTAAGATACTGAGAAATACATGTACATAACCTCCAAATCTCTAGTCCTAACAAACTCCACTCTGTAAAGAAAATTTCACAGCACTGTACTTTCCTCTAAGCCAGAAAATAATTATACCTACTACACTGGTTGCTATTCCAGTCCCTCTAGATTGGCAACCTGCCTGGCTTAGAAAACCTACCTGCTAAGCTTCCTGCTTTTAAAACAGTTATCCATCTCTGTATCAAGCTGCATCTGTACACAACTCATAGCTCATGCTAAAGACGCCATCAAGACATGCTAAAGGATCCCTGAGACATTTGCTACTGCTATTTGTAAGACCTCTTCCTAACAGTTGTTAATTTTGCAGTTTTACATTGAATGCTGCTCAGTCTGACAGGCCTCAAGACAAAACACACAGCTTTAAATACTGGTGAACCCTATAACTCTTATTTTTTCTTGCAACCAAACATAGAAAATAAAAAGATGGATAAATAGGAAACGATTGATCACCTTTCTCTTTTTTTGGCTTGGATTTAACTTTTTAATATATACTTTTAATACCAATGTCATAAAAAATTGTTTCGGGATAAAATTCCCAGAGAGCAAAAGTTTGCATTCACTTCTGAATAAATGCTTTCAGCCAAAAGGGGACAAAAAGTTGAGAAAAGCTGCACAAAATTCTTCAGAAACCGATCAATTCCAGTAGTTAAAAAACTTAAAAGGTCAGAGCTTAATTACCATAACTGTTTTGAAGAACTACCTTCCTTGAAAACATTTTCAAAAGATTACAGCCAGCCAGTTTTTAAGCATGCTTGTACTCCAGGTGCATTTGAGCACATGTTGGGCATGTTGTTACTCCTTGGAAATCTTCTTCATCAGCAGCCACAGAACATGCACTCCACGGAGCGGACAAAGTAGCATTTATTCACTGCTCCAGTGGCATTACCTGTGGCCTCGCCTTGGCCACTCATCTCTTGGGTCATTCTGAACAAATCACTTCATTGCTCTTCTCCTTGTCTATAAAACTGAGACAATAATGTTACCTCCTTTAAAGGCTCTTCAGCGTCTCCTGATGATAAAGAGACTGTTACATTGTAACTTACACCCTCACTGAAGCCCAGATTCTTTTTTACTGATTCCCAGGGGAAGCAGCTTTTTGGATCTTTCAGGAAAACTAGCATTCTTAAATGTCAAATTACTTATGTTGAATCAGAGAATATATCTTCCTGTATGTCTGTACAGCACTCAGCACAGAGATATTTGCATCCTGATGAGGTACAATAGCAAGCACAACAACAGAAACACATAAGTTTGGAGACACTTTTTGCAGTCTCATATGAAGGAAAAAACCTGCTGTTGAGGCTTCTGATATTCAGAGGAATTGTTGCTCAAACAGAGCAGAGTTTCCTGTGCTTGCATGGCAGACAGATTCTTAATACCTGCTTGGGGCCACAGTTTGGATGATGGTTTTTTTTTAATTAGAGTAAAAATCTCAGAAGCACTGTGTCAAAGCCCTTAGTGAAAACGAAATTATAGTATCTGAGGCACAATCTCTGTTTCAACGCCATTTGATTTTCTGCTTTGTACACATTTGCTAGAGTTAAGTGTTGTGGGACCTCATGTCCCCATTGACTTATTTCTGTCATGACGTGTTAGTTGTGATGTGATATAATGAGTTGCGGCACAGTAACCCAGTACAGTCCAGTGAAGCACGGTGTGTAGGAAACTTCACTCAAGTGCTCTTTTTCCCTTCTGTAAAACTCAGGCCATCTGACACCTTGAGTCATCTCAACCTAAATGAGTAGATGACAGAGCAAGACAAGTGGATCTCTAATGTTACTAGAGTATTTGAACAGAAGTACATTCCTCAAATTCAATAGCAATATCCAGAAAAATTAAACCCCAAGGTAATATATTGAAAAGCCGAATTGTAAAACTTGTCACCTTTGTTGGAGAAGTTATGTCAGAGAATTTTCTCCTAATTTGTGGTCTTACATTGACTTTACGCAACCTTCAAACTAACCAGTAACATGACAGAAGATCTCTGAGACTGTGTTTTCTGAGCTCCACCATGGCAAATCACAGGCAAATATTTTCATAATAAAATCCCTCTTAAAAAAACAAATAATACAGTTACCAATTAACAAGGCTTTGCAAATCTATAACTTTGAGGTGACCACAAGAAAACAAGAAGAGTATAACTGGAATATGCTTTGAATTAGAATCCTTCTAAAAGTATATCAAACTTCTGGCAATTTTGGTAAAGTACTAAGAGGCTTACATATTTTGACTTGATCCAAAATATACCTATAGTTTGGTAAATCTGGATGCAGTTTCCTACCCTGCCCTACCCTACAAATTCAAGATTTGTAGGCTCTCTGTGCATCTTTTCTCCATTGGTAAAATGAAAGTAAAAGCCTTCCCTGTTGCTGTCAGGAAAAATAGGGTTTAAAGCATATTTTCTGTCCCCACAATACTTCGTGCAAACCCAGTTGCTCTGAACAATGTACCCTCAGTGTCATGTGGCAAGGAAAGGACTGTAGTGTACTAGTACTCAGTCCCTCCCTTGCAGCATCTCTCTGTCATGCTGCATGGCTGGAGGAATTACATAAATCACAGCATGGTCTAGCTAAAAATCAAAGCCATCTCCAAAGGGAGATGCCCTTATCTAGGTCTAGTATTTGCAAGCCAGCTGCCATGGAGCTCTTAAGCTTTGACATAATACAAGTGTGTCTTTCACCATTGAAAATACAGGAAACTGATTTTTCCCTGGCTTTTTATCAAGTTCTACATGAATGTTCTTAGGAAAACTCATATCTGCATTGGAATTCCCTTCTTTTCCACTTCTTTCAATTAATTTTGATATAGAGTTTACATGTGGTAAGAAGAAAAATACAAAGAAAAAAATATGTGTACTTCCTTCCTTGGGGAGTTTTGCCACAGGCGTTAACTACTTATTCTTCAAACATGCAATAGGGCGTTTCCTTAATTTTTAAGAACACATTTGGATCCCATTATTGTATGTAACCATCAATTTTATGTGATCATTTTAAAAGAACTCTTTTATTATGATATATTATTTTTATAGTGTCATGCATAGATCAAGGTCTTACTGTGCTTGAGAATGCAGAAACTTACCATTAAAAGATGACATATGTGTGTGCAAAACTATAAAATATATAAAGTGATCTGTTTTTAAACTTATTCAAAATCCTCCATTATAATCATGTCTTTTTGTAATCCTCTTAGAAGGATGACTTACTTTCATTCCTCACACTCTGAAAGCAGCCTGGACATGTGAAGTGACTGGAGAAGTGCTCATCCGAGCTTTCAAAGCAAGAAGGTTATATGCGCTTTTTGCATGCGGGTTGAAAGCAATGTAAGGTACACAGGGTATAAACTCTAATGGGATTGTGAAGTTTAAACCTGCTGTATCTGGAAAATACCCTGGGTGTTTATGAAAGCCCTTTGTCCCTATTTATCAATATTACAGTAGTCTGTGGTCTAAAAGTCCTAGCTGACAGTTCAGAGCCTTGTTGTGCAAGGCTCTGTACATGCATGCAGTGCTGTAAAAGCTTCCAGTGGAGACATTTGAGAGGCTACTGGCAATGCTATAGACTACAATAAGAGACAAAATGGGAGAACCTGGATAGTAGCTTTGAAGAAAGAACATTGTGTCATGTGGCCCAACTGTAAAATAGAAAAATTGCATGTAATTATTTGCCAAGCTGAGTGTGATGATGTGAAAGGAAAGAACTAATGATGATGCACTCTGCCTGTTAGAGGTTTTTCCTTCCAGGAGCTCAAGGTTACAAGAAGTGCTCTTCACTTGGATTATTATTTTTTTCTTCCTTCCACTAGAAATGTAATGGTCACAAATAAATTCTGCACATAGGGAGTTAATAACACTCCAAAGATGTTGTGAAATAATTTTATTTACTAATGCTAGACATACAGGCTTGGCAATATTTTTTTCCTGACTTCAAGCATCCTGTATTGATTGATTAATTATTCTACCAATGAACTAACAAATATTGACCTTATAGAGTTGAGCAGCATTTAGCCAAAAGTCAGTAATCTACATCGATCACTTAATGGAACATCAAAGCTCAGCATCTGACAGTTTTATGTCATTCAGCAAAAATCTGTCTATGCTTTGATGATACCTTGACCTTTCTTATTAGGCATCCTTGGCAGAAAACTAAAAGCAATAATAAAATTAAACCTGTGGATAATGCTTTGTTATCTGGAGTGAAACTGTCACTGCCACAAAATACTCCTTGCAAATTTACCTAGCAGCAGGGGTAGCATTTCTTTTTCTAAATAAAAATATAATTTCCCAGCTATATGACTGGGCAGCATGACACTGAAATGTAATTTTACCACAGCGTAGCAGTAGAAAAGCAATAGGGAGCAAATGCTGGTATACGTGTTTTAAAAAAAAGCACACACACACACACACACATACACACATACAAACAACTTAGGAATAATACTTTGAACTCTGTAGCCCTTTTAACAGATGAGGATCTGTCTATGCAGCTGTCACAGCAGCAATTCAGCTCTGTCTCAGCACATGAGCTATTACAAACAGCCCTGATCAGATACATGGAACGCTAAGCTTATTTACGCTGCTTCTGGAGTATGTTTTCCAGGTCTAAACCTAGCTAACGTACATTTTCACAACACTTTAAAATATTACAATCACTTTTATGACAACAGCATAGACCCATGCGAGGGGACTGGTAGGGGCAGTAGCAGCTGAATAGGGATGGTTTCTCACACAGCTTCCCACTCTAGAGCAGCATAACTTCCAGTCTTCACTCTGCATTAGTGCCTAGCACCTGAAGCCAACTCATTTTTTCAAGGTAACTCATTACAAACTTTTAGTGTGGTGAAGTATCAATAGCTATTCTGATATTATTACAGCCAGAAGTAATCTCAAGTTCCTGGGTTTGGGCACAGTCTTCAGCCATGTCCTAACTCCATATCCCCACAAAGGAATTCTGTCCTGTTGCCAGTCCTGGATTACATCATCCATGTTGTCATCTCCTGGAGATGTACAGGAGAAGTACTACACTGACACAGAAAGAATCAAAGGGAAAATGGGATGGAAAAATAACGGCAGGATAAAGGGCTGTCATCTTCATTCCTTAACCCCAGGATCTAAAGTAGGTCCTCACCTTGCAAGAAATAAACTTAGAAAATCCCCCTCTTCCTGTTTTCCCAGAGGATTCACAGTCATCTCCTTGCCTTTGCCATTTAAGCACCACTTGCCTAGAGCAAGTTGCTGTTGAAAGCATGAGGGAACTGGCATTTACTTACCTAAGTGATTCAGGAGAATCAGGGGAGAGGTGCTTTCCACGCTCTGAAAGCCAGTGCTTCACTAGGCAAAACCAATCTGGCAATTCCTTCCCTAACTTCCAAAACTGCCTTTTCAGTGCCATTCTGAAAGGGGTCAGTCGACCTCACAGTGGTGGCTTCTGCTAAATACTGCTGCAGAAACAAAATGTAGATAGGGTCCAACTGAGTTGTAAGGACTACAGGAATTCTACAGAAAGCCAACAGAAAGTAAAGACATTCAATCCCACAGCCTGGAAAGGCTGTATGTCCACAACCACCTGGGCACAGAGGGTCCTGATTCAGTCTCACTGAGGATGTAAGGAAATGTTTGGCAGCATGAGTCAAGGCAAGTAACACAGAGGTACCTTAAAGATAGTTATTTCTTATTCATTGACATGGTAATTCTTAGTTTTAACTGTTCAGAATTATTTCACTGGGATCTCATATGAAGGTCCCCATCCTAATTGAAATCTTTCCTTTTCACTAGCATTACATTGCATCCAGGTTAGTTTTTGGTTTTGAATGGCTATTTTCACTGACTATTCTTCATTCCTCTCTTTTAGCTCTATTGGTGGTGCTTTCTTGTTGAATTCTCTTCTTGACGAGCACTATGCCAAGACTACTTTTTTAACTGGTTGGCAAACAAAATAAGTGCATGTGTTACCGTGAGACACTGGGGCAATTCAATACAAAACCAGATTTTGCTTTTAGTTTAATAGGACTCTGAGTTTTTAGCTTCTACATCCGCTGATGAGGTAGCCCAATTTTGGGCACCTAAGAAAGCAGATTTTCCAAAGTGCCCAGTAGCAAACATGCCCAGTTCATTTAAAAATTCAGCTTTTTATCTTACTGGGAGCTGAGCTTTTGTGGAAATGCCATTAAATGTCTCAATTCAGTCACATGTGCTTAGAAAACCTACTTCAATTTCCTCACTAAAAGTCATTGGACCTAATATTATTTCCATGTAGCCAGTATGCGTTGCAAAGAAATTAACAGTTAAAAAAAATCTACGGTGCTATAGAAATCCACCTTCTGCACTAGCCAAGTATGAGAGTAATTTTACCCGTTCCTGTGTCCCGGCTCAGGGGATGATTGTCTCTCACAAAACCTTTTTAAATGGAATGAAATCATAGAGGAATCCTACCAGTTCATCTCCCTGCCTCAAAGCAAGGTCAACTCTAACGTGGTTCACTATGCATAAACCTAGGGGTTAAATAAACATTCAAGAAGAAAGGATATAAAAAAGACTTAGCGTTCTGTCAGTTTCTTCCAAATGTTAAAGAAAAATATAAAATAACAAAACAAAGTGTTTTTATGAAAATTCAGAGACATCCTGTGTTCTAGTTACTCAAAACCAAAAATTTAGTGCTTTTGATGCCCACATTCATTATGTATGGAAATAGACAATTATCTATTTATTTGCTTCTGTTATATTTACGTAACAGATGTTCCTTAGGTGTTTCATCTAAAATGACAGCATGGGGCAGGACTTTGGAAAATGGATGGCCCGACTTTGTAAGTTGTCTGTAATCTAGAATAATATCCAAACCATTTTGCCACACACAGCATAGATGAAATTGTAGGCTATCATCAGTATCCGGAATAAAGGACACTATTTGTCTGCTACCCTATAACAGATATTCATGTCTGCACATTCACACACATACACTCTTCCAGCTGAAGAACTGAAGAGACACGTTATTTAAAACCTCTGCTAAAAGATGACAGTATTCTTTAACTGCCCTGCCACCCATAAAATATGCCTTGTGTATAGAACTATATTAGGTAGGGAACTTAGTCTAAAATTAATTGTGTTTTTTTCTTCAGTGTTAATTTACTTTTACGTATTCTAGATGTACCCTCTTTCAAATGGTACATTCTGTTTCTATTTTACTGTATTCAGCAATCAGCGTCGATTACTGTTGGTAACCATGGCAACTAGACAGCTAACTGTTCTTAAATCTTCATTTGTCCACTACTTTTACAAAATACTGTATAGTTAAGAAAGACAGAAGAAAAAGCCGGAAGGGATAAATGTATAACCTCTTTTAACTGAGGTTTTAGATAATGTGATGTGAATCTGCTCTCGGAAATAAAAAAAATACTCTCTCTGAGATTTAAACATTCTTGAGGGTCCTTTTAGGGTCCGATAGCACTAGCAATTCAGCAGTTTTCAGGATCTTCAAGGATTCAGTATATGCTAGTACTATTCATTCCTTGTCTGTATTTTAAACCTTCGCGTTGGATCTCCAGGATCTTCGCTGGTATCAGAAGTAGTCTGCTTCCAGATTACTTATAAAATAACAGCTAGAGAGACTGGCACAAGTGCAGGTCTCCTCTGATGACTTTCTACAAGCTTAGAGGCTAATAATCTGTGTGGTAGTGCAGAATAATTTCAGCTGCTTATATGATTCTCATGAGCTCCAATCAAGATATAAAAAGTGAAAGTCTTATTTGTATAAAGAATTAGGGACTCGGGACGAGCAGGGGAGAACAACCTGCAGAGATACTAAAATATGCCATCCTATGAAGAGAGAAGAACTGGTTTGCTATAATCATGTAAGTCTGTAATGAGTTATCAGTAAAGCAAAATCCAGGAAAGGAGGAAATTTTAATGACCAGTTATGTGCATCTTTTCTGTTTGGAGACAAGTAGGAATCCCATCTCCTTTTCAAATAAAAAGCACTGAAAAATAAAACAAGTTAGCTACTAAAAGGATTCTTTGATTTTTTTCGTGAAGTCATTAGGAACATATTATTTTACTCTAGCTGATGATACAGTGATGAAACAAGCTTTGCTGTGATAGGCGTGAAACATTTCCTTATGCCACTTTTTATAAAAATACGCATATGCTCAGCATAGTGCATGTTTACACACAACAAAGAGAATGTGGTCTAGTGACCCATCCACATTTTACCTTCCTAGTCCACAGACACCTGCTTCCAGGACCTCTCCTTCTCCTAGGCATGCATATTCTACCATTGAGAGATGCTCTAATAAATGTTTGCTTTTTTTTTTACATAGTGAGAAATATATACTCTTTCTTTTTTGAAGCAAAATTGTTACCTTCTGCACATGAAACTCCAAAATATCAGCTTGGAAGATGAAGACTGACAAAATCTACAGTGAATTGAAATTGACCTTTCAGAATGGAAATCCTTTTTTAAATGCTGAACAGACATTCCTACACTCTAATCTCTATTAATCTCTATTAGATTTATTTATCTCTAATAAATCTCATAGAGTACTTTGGATATGGTCAGTAGAAAAAACACTCACTACAGTTGCAATGCCTCCATGATACTTTTAAGACTGGTATGAATAGATTTTTTTCTTTAGCTATTATTTCAGCTGAAAAATCTTGTTCTTTAAAGTTAGATTCTAGTCTCCTGCAGTGAGAAAGGTGACATCCTTCACAGTAGTTTGCTTGGTTCCAGAGGGAGAACCATAGTTGCCTGGCAGGTCTATGTATAATCTTGTTTTACCTATACAATATAGGAAATTATGGAACTCTGTACAGAAATGGGGCACAGTGTAGGCATATGCTACTGACAGACTTGCAGATTTAGTCCAAATTATTCTTTCTGCTCTTTTGGATTTGTCTGTATCTTTTGCAGTGATTATTGAAAGTAACTGTAAAGTCACTCAGTAATTGCTTTCTTAGCGAGCATAACAAATCTATATTTATATATGTTTTTACATAAATTTGGGTATAAAATAATATGCAATGAATTGAACAGCTGCTGTGATTCTAATTTTGGTAATTCCTCAATCTAAACACAGTCCAGCTCTTTAAATCAGCATGCAGTTCTTACCAAAGGACAAAGTACCTCCTTGCTTGTCCACTCTCCAAAATCACATTATGTTAATTCCTTTCCACATCTAAATGTAACCATGTCTCTTAGGAACATCTTAGGTTTCATTTTCTTTGTTATTAGTTTACCATCACCAGAAATGCTTTCCCTGTGACACGAGATAAAGAAAAGCATATTCTGACAATATATAATTTCTACTGCAGTAAGATTTTTTTTGCCATTTTTTTTTCGAAGGGAAGAATCCATGATGTTGTCAGGTCTGTTACTGAGAGTACTGTCCTACATTTGGTAAACTCAGAGGAATATCAGAGTTTTCCATGTATCAAGTACTCCCCTATGTAATGTTTCAGGGAAAGAATTTAAAACTCCAGCTGGGCCATAGCTGAACCCTTTTCTCTCACTGCAGTTGAGCTTTGGGCATGAAATATAATGATAAAACGTACATGGGAACAAAGTAAAAGGCCACTATAACACTGCCATTGTCATACCATTACATGGATTTTATAACGTACAGTTACTGCTCTTCTCAATTGACATCATACAGGGCTCAGCTAATGGAAAGAGACGTGGAACATAATGCACCAAGTAGATGCTGGACAGGAAACAGTAAATGGATCATGAATCCAGCCCCTCTAGCTAAAGCAGTCAAAACTCTGAATAGCGGGGAGACTAATGTTTTTAGCCATTTTCCCTTCCAGACATAAGCCAAAAAAACCCTGCACTGAAGTGTTTTCCTTTTCTGGCTGCCCACCCTATTGTGAAAGCCAGCCAGCCAAGCTCAAAAGCATTTGCTTTTAAATGAATCATGGCAATACAATAAAGATGCAACATGCAGATTAAGTTCAAATCGATGACAGAAGCCGGGGCTTACATCAGTATGTTCCAAAATGCCAAAATTGCTCACAGTCAGAGAAAGTTCATCCAATAATGTGCCATAGGGGGTGAACAGAGAGCAACATGCTGAGTTCTGCGTGATGGCCTTGGTACTACTGCAAGCAACTTTTGGAATTTAGTAAACCTGTCACTGTTCATAAAATTTTCAACCGTACAGAGTGATGGCTGTTTAAAGCAGTAAATCTCCTGCCACATCTTTTTACCTCTTTGGGCTAGGTTATGCACTGTAATTGTCAGGCTGAAATTCTCCATTATGTAAATAAACTCTGCTTTGCAGCACCGTCATTTTCTAGACAGTGTGAAAAAGGTCTTTATTCACAAAGAGATAATAATTACACAGTTTTCCACAGCCTGGAAGCTTGTGAAATTTAAGAGAACTGCAAGTTTTTATCTACAGTTTCTCTCAAGAATCTGCAGGTTCCTGCAGCACCGGAAATATTTTTTTTGCTTTACAAGTTCATCTAATTGAGCGTATAAAAGTGAATTTTCCTTTAAGCTTTAGTATTTCCTCTCCCCACTAGCAAACAATGTTAAATCCAGTCCAGACTGTCAACTGCCAATGTATCGTACTGTAATATAGCAACCTTCGCATTGTTTGTTTCTTTGCTGGAAACATTTAATGTGGTCTCAGAAAGGTGATGAGTAGATGTCTGAACCAAATACAAACAAGGCAGTTGCTAAAGTCCTCAAAAGACAATATCAGGAATGAACCACAGTCAGAGCTCCACAGTCAAATCCAGACTTCTCAGTTGATTCGTTTCCTTTTTCTGGACTGACGTTATCCATATTTAAACTCTTGTTCAGGGGCTTACGCCCCATGTGAGAAAAAAAAACAATTTTTCAAATTCAAAATTAAGAACTGGTATGTCAAACACCTCAGCAAGCTGCCTGATTCTTCAAAGGTGCTGAGAATGCAGAACCTCTTAAAATCAAGATATTTGTGTGGCACCTCATTCTAACCAGTAAGTTTTCATATGATACTGACTGTCAGATGTTTGACCTTCCTGGAAGCTATAGACTGAAATTTTAATTTGTTCCTAGAGCTAAATAGACCTAGATAGCTAAGTAGAAAATGCCACTCTTTTTGTCAATTAATCTCTTTGAATAATGTTTTCTTAAAGTAAATCAAAGATAAACAGCATCATAGTAGTTCTTTTAAAAATATAGTTTATTTTCTAAGAAGGTAAATAGGTCTTCCAAAAAGAAAGAAAGCCCAAGAACTAACGAACATATAGTTCTCTCAGGTAACTACTGTGTTTTCCAAAGCTTTTGATTAATTTGCTCTGAATTTAAGCACTTGCATTAGCCCTCAGTCTTCCAGAAGCTGTGTTATAAACAGCTTCCTGCATATTTTCCATAGCACATTTGTTTTTTTAATACATTTGTTAGTAAATTCTACCCCCGCTGAAAACTAAAGTAACTGACTTCTGCAGCTTGCGTTTACCTTTTTCTTAAGTTATATTTATAGCGCATTTTGCCATCTTTGTGCTACACTGCAATTTGAAAGGGACAAATATTCCCAGGGTTGTAGGGTATTTCCATTTAACTGCATTCACATTTTTTCCACAAGGTACTGTTTTTTGCTGCTTTAGAGAGCTAAACGGAATAGAACATACCTACAAAAATATATTTTCACATTCCGTCTAATCCTTTATGTATTGTTGTATGGTTGAAATGTATCGCCATTTTGTAATAATCAACATAAAGAGCAAAAACAAATTGCATTTGAGAAATCACAGTTCTAATCATTCATTTAAAATAAAACTGTAAAATGTAACAAATATATGTAACACATTGGCTAAACGCTAGTTATGATAAGGCAGAAAGTCACTTGGCAGTGAGGATTCTCTGTTTCATAGATAGGCCACTAAGGGGCAGCAGTATCTGCTCGCACATCTATCCATCACTAAAACCTGGTAGAAAATTTTACATCTTTAACCATACTGCAAATGCCTTTATATTTTATAACTCCACTATTATAAAAATATAAGATGCAAATGAGATATTTTATTCCTTAATAATTAAATTGTAATTATCAATGAACGGCTTACAGGCCCTAAACCGTTTGTCACATAGAAGTTGGAATGCTTAAAATAGTGAAATGTAGTTTCCCAGGGGAAATTTTCTCAAAAAGCTTAGAGAACATGAGTCAGAGTGCTTCGTATTTACTCCATAAACACTTTGGAGGCTGCCCTAATTTTTAACAGAGTTTCCCAGTCAATTTTGGAATACTTTTCTCTCTCAGATTTTAAAGACGTATTAAATCAAAATTAATCTAAGAATAAGAAACTTTAAAATTGGTCTTAATCCACCCTAAGAGTTTTTACTGTCAGTCAAAGTGTCAATATAACCCCAAAAATCCTAGTTTTCTTCTAGGTTTCATACATTTGTGATGATGAGAATCTTGGCTCCAGAAATATAATCCAGTGTTACTTAAGCCAAAATGATTCCTTTCAGTAACAGCAGTAAGACTTCTGCGCTTTTTGTAGGCCAATATTGTTTGAATACCAGTTAGCTCAAACATTTAACATGTATGAAATGGCATCTACAATATGGCAATGTCACTTTCTAAAGGCTTCACTATTTTATTGCACTACGTCAAAAAAGACTAGGGTTTGGTTTCTGAGAAAAGATCACAGTTTCTTCAGGTGATTGAAACCACAGTTCACCTCAGATTAGTTCACAGAGTGAAGTTAATACTAACTATTTGGATTACCAGGTCTTTAGCTCCTAAGAGTGTTACAAAATAAAAGTACTTCAAAAGTGAGCAAAAACCCGAGCAAATGTTCATAAATAAGGTCTATGACTTTCGAAAGATTTTAATCCACACGCACACACACATACATATATACACAAAAGAATTCTTTTTAAAATGTTCACCAACACAGGGATATTATTAAATGGCGTGGAGGTATAATTCACTTTTCTCACTAATTTACAAAGATTTCTGAATATATCAACTCAGATCCTGTTTGGCTATGCTCATGCGTAAAAATAGACTATCAAGATTGAAGATGAAAGATCAGTTTGCAGAGTCCTCTGCTCACAGACATATTCTTTCTCTTGCTATATTAAGCAGAGTACCTAATATCTTGATCCTAATTAGCTGTTTGTTAGAAAACTACAACTGCTTCATGAAGACTTTCTTTGTTTTCCTCAGAACTGAACCCACTGCATACATACCCTCCTGGGTTTTAATGATCACTATGAAAAGTCAAGACATATGGCACTTTATTCTTTCGGTGAGTACTGGCCTAATTTCCCCTTATTAGGAATGCCTTATCAGATTGAGATGGAGCCTAACCTCACCAGTGAAAAACACCTGTAAGATAATTTGGAGTCATATTACTAATAAAACTGCAGACAAAGATTTCCTCCCTAGAAAATTAGCATTTCCATCCGTCTCTGAATGAAATGACAGGAGGTAACTCCTCTGCATATCAGATATGCCAGAAAGAAAAACCCTACTGCAGTAAATCTGAAGAAAACCCAGGAGTCACCATTGAGTTAATTGAATCAGGGATGATACGATCATAAGAGATAAAAACACATTAAACAAATGAGGATATTTTACAATACACGACTTGATTTAAAATTCACCTTTTCCCAATACAAGGTGAACCGTGTAGCTTGAATATGGATATTGAATTATTAGCAAAGTTTTAGATTTCAAAATGCAATTAAATTAAAAGGAAACTGCCTTTGAATAAAATACCAGGAAAAAAAATCCATTTTAAATCCCATATATCTTTTTCTTTCCTTCTCTTTTCACTATTTATTTATTTTTATTATTATTAAATCAACATAGCTTAAAAAATAAAATTAAGCTACAGTTTTTGGTAATTCTAATTTTTTAGATCACTTTAATGCAGATACTCCCCCCCCCCTCCATTTTCCCATATTGTTACACTAACCAGTTTCAGAGAATCCATATATTTTTTGTTGTTTCCATCCCAATGTACCTAGGCTTATACAGGATCTTCCTCCTCTGTTTTCAAATACTGTTATTCTTTTAATGTGATTACATTTATCCCTTAGAGTTCTGGCCATGTCTGGCCTTTCATAAAACTCTCATAAAACTCTCATACCAGGCAGTTGAAGGTCCCCAGCCATCTGCCGCCCTAACAATGAGTTTTCAGGGTAAACTCAGGATATGTGGGTAATTCAGGCACACAGAGGATGGCATTTCCCCATGCTGGAGAGGAAAAAGTGAAAAAAGAAAAATAAAGATACCTTTTTCATCATTCAAGAAGCCCAATGCTCCTTCGGCTCATTATGGATTTGACAGTTTCATTTCAGAGTGAGAAGAATCACTGGAAGATGGACAATGTATCAGCAGGGACATAATTGTAGGGAATATCTTGAAGTATCCACAGTATTCACATAGGCTGTCCTCCGTTTCATTGTCTCAGCAGACTGGTATTTCCTTTTGGTAGCTAACCCTGCACAGATTACAAGAGTGAGGACAAAATGAGAAATTATTTGGCTCATAATTCTGTTTCCGTGAAAGCATGAGCCTAATGGTATCTGAATCCTAAACCTGCTTCTTTTTTTAAAGGTTAATTTTTAGGTGCTTCTTCTCTTTTGCTAGAGGAGGGTTTGGCTAGAGGTTGGGTTTTGTTCCTTTTAACTAAATACATTTCATAATACACACTAATTGCCGAGGAATTAGGATGTAAGAACTACTGGGAATTAGCCTTCTTATTTATAGTTCTAAATAGTTGCTACATCCTGTTTCAACATGCTTCTGAGTTAAATCCAGAAAGAGGCTACAGTTTTACAAATTGTCATTTTCTCATTTCATTCTCTTCTGAACAAGCAACAAAGACTAAGGCAGAATTCTGACTTCTTATTTTGCATGTTGTTTATATATGTTTAGAGACCCAGCTAACTACAAAACAAATTAAAGTACATAAAGTAAGAACCTGGACTGATGAGGAAATAAATAAATCCAGACACAAAGTCTGTGACTGCACTACTTGGCAGTTTGTTATATCAGAAATAGCAACTGAGAAAAAAAATAGCTATGTTATCATGTAGCTAATGCACCAGAATGTCAAAATACCTGTATATTAATTCACAGAATCAGAGAATCACAGAATGGTTGAGGTTGGAAAGGACCTCTGGAGATCATCTAGTCCAACCCCCTTGTTCAAGCAGCATCACCTAGAGCGTATTACCCAGGAATATGTCCAGACAGCTTTTGAATATCTCCAAGGAAGAAGATTCTACATCCTCTCTGGGAAACCTGTTTCTGTTAATTGTTAGGTGGAAAGAGAAATTACAATTGGGGTTTATTTCATCCTTATGGTTATGTGAATCACTGACAAGGTAAATATCTAAAAATAATAATAGAACCACAGTGAAACTGCAATGTAATTATACGGTAATGGAGATCAATGGCACACACTTGTCCTTCTGGGACTTATTCCCAAGTCCTTTTCTCATGATTACACATATGCCTCCACTTCTGTGCCTGCTTGTGCAAATTCAGTGTAGTCAAAGGAATTTAGTCTCTTCAGTGAGTGATGGCACAATTCATAAGCATTTCATTGGCTCTGTGCATGTATAACAATACAAAGGGAGGGAGAGATGATCCAGGACAGACAGTGATCAGGAGAAGGTTGGTGCCACTGCTATCTGCTGCATGTCCTACATCAGAGCTCAACGTCTTCGTGGAAAAAGTCCTTTGGAAGTAGATGGTAGATCAGATTAATTCCTCTAGCAAGGTGCCTGAGGACCTCAGCCTGTAAGATGAGTATCCTTGCTTCAAAGAGCACTCCAGTTTCTAAGACAGTGGACAGGCAGAATTCCTGAAATATTCCATCACCTAAAAATATAGTTATAGCTCTACTGTCCTATCAGTAGGTTTGCTTAGATCCTGGCCAGAGTCACCTGCCAGGATGACTCCTGGCACATCCACACCTGCAAATTTTTATGCTAGAGAAGAGGAGCATCAGTGGTGAAGCTATATGCAAGTCTGTCACATATCCCTTTAATTTTGCTCAAATTTGGATAAAACTCAGACACAGACTGAACTTGTGCATCTGAGACATAGCTATGTTTCACCACAGTAGAGGAGTTAGGAACTAATGACGCAGTAGATTAAATCCTAACTCATTCCTCAGGTTAGCTTGTGTAGTTTCTGTGATGGCTACCCAAGAAGTAAGAAAATAAATTGAAATAAAACCCATACATACTTCCTTTTTAAATTTGTATTTTATTATGGCATTAGCAACTCAGGTGATATGGTCAGAATATTTCTGAGATCTCTTCATCTACTCTGAGGGTGACAAGACATGTTAATACAGCTATGTACAAATTAATACAGCTCTGTATGAATTTTGAACAAAATGGCATACTATGAATATACTGAGATTTTTTTTCATATTGCTAAAATAAAAAGTAATCAGTGCAAAAAAAGGGATGTGTGCATTTCTTTGACACGCCAACATCTGAACATATACAAAATGCAAACACTTGAGAAATATGAATGAAAATGACTCTAAAGTGAAAGGAGAAATAATCAAGATCTTGGGTCTACTTTCTAAGCTAAATAACACATAGAAAAAATAAATACTAAGATAGATGGAAAAAAATTAGATTTTCATTTTTTTCCCCCATATTCATTCTAAATACCATGGGTACAGAAATAAACGCACAACTATTTATGGACAAAGTCCTTCAGAGATGTTGAGCATTGTTGGCCTGATACACCTACACTGACAGTCTGGTCTTTTTATACCTTCTTCATATGTTATCATTGCAATAAAGACTGCAAAATATTTAAAAACTAGACTGAAATAAGGTTAGAAGCATAGTCATAAAGTATGGAATTTTGGAGCACTTGGCCTCCTCCATCACCAGATTAAAAAAAAAAATGCAGGTCTTCCTGGTGTCTGCTTTCACCAAGGTTTGGTGCTACTGATCTAGCTAAAATAATGTATATTGCTTTTTCTATAAGTTTTAGAAATCAAGTTTTGGAAACCAAACTTCTAGGCATTGTTAAAAATTCCTAGAAAGTATACAATATTCCTTGCTGATTTATTTTTTATATTTAATATGTAATTTACAAAGTATCAGGACAGAGCTGAACTTAGAATACAAATAAGGGTATTATCATGAGCAACCATAAATGATCGATCTTCCCTTTGTATAAAGGTTTTCTATTGCTATTGTTAATGAGTTTTGTAAAGTTAAGACTCTAATCACACTTTCTCCAATTGAATTCACAGGCCCATCTGAGGATTGTATTTTGTAGTGTTTTTTTTATCACAAGCCTCAGTCACAATCACACCAATTGATTCAGCCCAGAACAAACATACACAACAGAAAATTTACAGCTCAATTTCTTTTAGCCACAACAATCTTCTATTTGTTCATCTTGACACCTAAAAAGATTTAAAAGCCAAACAGCATACTGAATGTACTTGATAACGCTTTTGATGAACTTAGCTCTTCTAAATTGAAGATACGACTGCGATACAGTGATAGAAAGTAAAAGAGAGAGAGGAATACAAACAACAACTATCTTTCTTGTTCTTTCGCTGCTGCAGGAATAGTTAAGGTACACATATCCACTGCTCAACAGCAAAAATAGTGCTGCAGTAAAAAGTTGTTCATCTGCCCACATCACAAAACTGTACTGCAAATTGCCTTCTCTTTCTCCATTTCCCTGCCCCTAAAGAAGAAAAAAGAACCAAGAAGATGAAAACTGGAAAGGGAAACAGAAAAAAACCCATCTTTAGTATGAAAGTTTGTTCAGGCTCAACTGCATGAACATAAGTCAGATAATTGAGGTGAGAAATAAGCCAGTGACAGCAGTAAGTGAAGAGAAACCATGGAGAACTTCAGGCTTAGGAAGATCTGAATTACCCTGCAGATAAGCCGAAGCGGCTCTCAGCGTCGCAGGCCGGTGGCACTGTGTGCACTAAAAGACCTTCTCTGGCACAGACAAGCAATGCCAAAATAGAAGCACAAATTCAGAGTAGAAGCAGCACACTAAGAGTAAAACAGGTATGCTGTAACTGTCTCCAAGGCGGTAGACGTGATATTTCTAGAGAAATAAAATCAAGGAATGTTAATGAACCACTTACAGGTAGTCTAAGCTGTAATATTTTACAATGCTCTCCATCAATTTAAAACAAATTACAACATTTAAACTTGGCATATACTTTCTACATTCCTCAGGATTTCAGAATATTAATACAGGGTTGTGCTCTGAAATCACTTGCTGACTTCTGATACGTATTAAAGTGAAGTTATCACTGATTTCAGTTGGACAGGGAAAGGACTGAGGTATTTGTACCTTCTATTGACTCTCACTTTCTTTTCTGTGCCAAAATAAGATTCCAGGATTTGGTTTATTAAAACTATTCCATTAATGCGCAGGAATGTGTTAGGAGCTCAGAACAAGAATTTCTGTGTGAAATTATAAGCCATATGCTATACAGAAGGTCAGACTAAATTATCATAATAGGCCCTTTCGGGTCTTAAGATATATGAATAATTGGCATTTCTGTCCTAGCATAGACTGCTTCTTCATCTAGTCATCATCATATTTCCAGTAGATGCCAGTACCTAAGATTTCAGTGGAAATCAAATCCCCGTTCACCCTTCCAACGTACACAGATAATTACATGATGAAAGAAGGACTTCTTCTCAACTCTTGTAAGCTATCATATTATAAATAAAGGTAAGATACTTGTTTTCTTTCTGCTGTAATAATGTTTTACCTATTAAAAATGTATCATGGATGTATTATACTTCATAAGTTATTAACACATGCAGCTAGATCCAATAACCATTTACTAGACATTAGTGAGGCATTTATGAACTAAACCTTAATTTGAAGTTTTGTGATGAAAGAAACTCTTAAGCAGCAAGGTAGCCAAGAAAAGTTCATCCACACTTTGCATTACACTCCCACATACTCATATCAGATCACAGTCACACAGAAATGGCAGCCTGAATCTGAAGAAGGATGCCTTCCTTACATACCACAGTGTTAGAAAAGCCCAAACTAAGTAATAATGTGTGGCTTTGCTGTAAATATTTGTGTGCTGAAATACCCTTTCATTTTCACTCCATCTTTTTCTTCAGTGTCAGGGTGCTGCCATATCACAACCTCAAGATGAAGTATAAAAAAGCCACATGCTGAAGTGAATTTTAGCATTTACAAAAATATAGGCCTTGCAGTGATACAGCAAGATATCCATGACCATAACATAGGCCAGGAAAAGGCATGGGGTGAACTGACCACACTAACCAATGGAACAGGCAGAAAAGTAGTCAGCCAAACTAGATAGGCCATCTTTCACCCAGATGCAACCTCTTACCGGTTTTTCAAGATAAATTCAGGATGGGTGACTAGCTGTGCACAAACCTCAGTTAATTCTGGCAGCGTGTCTCAATGCCAGGGACTGAAAATGGTATGAACCTGACAAGCTTGTTCTAGTTGCACAACTCCAGACATCAGAGTTGCAGTGCAGAGATTCCTTCTTTTTTCCCTGCATTTTTACCCACCTCTGCAGAAACTGCTGCTATTCTCTGAGGGAGAGTCCATTCTCCATAGTCCCGAAGGAACCGCTGCCACACCTTCTCTCTTAGAAACTCTAATATTTTACTCTTTGTTTTCCTGTTTCTCTTAAAGCAGCTCTATTCAGACCAAAAGTGGAAGCTCCTTACACCCAGAATGCAAACTTTGGTTATAATTAGAATTGCTGCATTCACTTCTCTACCATTTTTGCTGGATCCATTGGAAAATCAGTGATCTAGAAACCACAGCTAAGCTAAGCTATCAGGTGTCAGGAAATGTAATTGGACTGACACCTGCACACAACAGAGACTGGAAGATAGGGAAGAGATGGGGGCAGCCATCTGGACAGGGAGTGCCATTTCATTCTGGGTATAAAAGCCTGTGACACTAAGTCACACTAACAGTTTCTCAATGTGTAAAAGTTGGTGTGATCTGACTTTTAATTTCCAAACTTTCTGATTTCACATGTTTATAATTATTGTAAAGAGGATACCTAATTTCTATAGAATTAGGAAAGATACAGCAGCAGTCAACTGTGAGAATTTACAGCACTATAGGCTCCTTAATATCCTCTGTGCACATCCAAACGTGTATTATAGGGTTGTAAACACTCCTTTGTGCAAGCAGGGTGATGATGACAAAAAGGAAGGGAGCATCGCAGGAACATATACCTACAAACCCAAAGCTACACTTCATTAACCTGCAATAATATATACACCTCTTTCATCAGAAACGTGGGCTTATAACCTCTATTTTTTTTTTCTAAAAGAGTATGGAAACCAAACCTTTACCGGTGGATGCTAATGATACTAAAACGTCTCATTTTCTCCCAAAATCTATTAAGAACTGTGAAATTACTGCAATTTAAATAGACGGATTTGACAGCCTCCCTTTTTTCCCCCTTGGGCGGCATGATACAAATAAAACTTGGGTTATCCATTTAAAATTTATTTATTTATTGTGTGTGTGCTGTGTGTGTGCGTGTGTGTGTGTGTGTGTGTGTGTGTGTGTGCGCCCGCGCCTGTGTACATCATTTCTTTATTTGATACATATTCTAATAGTGTTTTAAGAGTTTTTATAATTTTTATGGCAAAGGTTGGTAGTGAGTCCTCAGAATTCAACATTTTGAAAAAATTAAATATGAAAACATCAATATTTTGTCTGTACACACATATAGATCAACATATACACATATACACTCATACAGACCAAATCCATATTTGCATAATCTTCTTTTCCGAGCCATGAGGAAAGCATAGGTTTACTAAGAGTGAACATATTTAAAAGTGATTTAATAGTGATGTATGCAATTTGTATACTGATAAATTAGTTCAAACCAGATGACTGTAAACTGCATTTTAGCATGAAAAGTAGCCTGCTAATATTTAAGAAAGCATAAAGTAAAGTATATATTCTTTCCAACAGCAAGAAAAGTAATTCTGCATTCCAACGCACCCAAACTGAGCCAGACCACATCGGTGTAAAGCACCTCCAAATAATCCACTCTAACAAGTGCGTACAATGAGTCATTGACCTGATCATCTTATAAATCCATATGTGCTAATGGAGAAAAAAGACTGGGATTTAGCTGGGGAAGTGAGAGAGATGGCCAAGAAAGCACAGCTGCATGAAATATGTGATAGGGAGTCTTGGTCTATTCTGCAAACCACAGAATCAGTGCGGTTTCTTTCCCTTTCAGTCCAGTATTCTGGGAGACCTGCCAAATGCAAAAAGAACTGTAGCATGACAGCACTGTTGACTAGAAAGGAGGAAGACAACTAAAATGAAAAGGGTTTTCTCCCTGAGAGGGAAATCTGGGGAGCAAGATCTTACTGGTAAGGTCATCGAATGACTGACGAAATTATTTGGGCCAATAAATAGCACCTCCCTTCCCAAATAGCAACTGGGGAAAGGATTCCATTTCCTCTCCACTAAACAATGGTCAGAACTGTTGATTATTTAGGCTCTGTCCTGGAAACAAGATTTGGCAAAAATAATTTTGGAGAGGAAAAGCTTGGGATAACGCTCTGAAATAAAGATAGCCAGGTGCTGGAAGGAGTACTTCAGGCAAATGACCTGGGAACAAGCTGAATTTGGGGTGAACGGCTGCATCATTGATGAAGAGTCAGGGATGGACTGTGTGATGGATAGACCTCTTGATTTAGAGTTGTTATGTGTGGATACACTATGTGTGAGTGAATAGACACCTCATTTTAGTGGTGGCAATCCTCTGCATAGAAAAGAAGGAGCTTTTGCAGAATGATGTTGATGATTAGATGCTCAGAGAGGCTGCAGTCCCAAAAGAAGTACAGGATGAAATTTGCATAATTGAACTCACCAGCAAAAAACAGATGATTATTTTCAGTAGAGGAATGGAGACAGTGGCTTCATTCAAAAGAAAGAAGGGCAAAATGCCTGAAACAGATTGGACAACATATAGGCCGCAAGACTTACTGCAATTTCTACAGCATTTCTCTTCCCAGATGGCAACCTGGGAAGCAACTGCACTTCCTCCACACTAAGCACTGATGAGAACTGTCAATTATTTAGGCCCTGGCCTGGAACCAGGATTTGGCCAAAAATAAGTCACAAAAGTAACAATGGAAAATAAATGCTATTAAATAGTCATGCTGTTATGTCTATTAAAGAGATTACTAGATCCTGTAAGAAGGTAATTTGGAAAACATGGTAAACGTTAATTTATTTTAAGTTTTTTGCATATACGAGGGGAAGATCTCCTTTTTTTCAGTATTTTTTTCACCCCTTACTGCCAAGCCAAGGGCTGAATCACAGCTCTATAACAAATTGTGCAGCACTGTAAGATTTGAATCTGCAAACACCATTCCAGAAGCACCTAGTATGTGCATAAATCAGTTTTTTCCCTTAAATGAAAACAACCTTCTCTGCTTCACTTATAAAGTTGCATTCTGCAAAGCAGGATTTGGGGAGAATTCATCTGCTAATAAATATAAGAAATATTGTATTACAAAAATAACATGAGTGTAAGCTTTTTATTGACAAATACTACACTGGCCACAGTTATTCTTTGAAGAAAAAATCAGAATACCTTTTCATAATAATTTTTCAATAACTATATTTTAAATAACTGCCAGAATTCTAATTTTTTAAATGTAATTACTGGAAGTATGTGATTAGAAACAAATCTACTGTCTTGAAAGAACGAACTCTGATTTAAAATAAACTTAATATGGAAGGAAATTGAGAGTTGTACCATTATACTTGGTTTCAAGAATGCTCACAAGTGTTCCTCACTCACAGTTTCTAGTTACTAAGTCAGTGAAAAGGGTAACAGCATCCTAAGAGAGAGAGAGCATATTCTCTGCATGTACCAATGACATTGGAAACAGCAGCGTGCAAAATTTTTCAAACTGTTGTTGAAAAAATTCCAGGTACTTTTTCTCCAATTAACGATTGGGAAGTTTTTATATAAATTGTGAGGGTCGGGGTCAGACCTGAACTCAGATGTTTGTTTGGCATTTTGGAGGATCCCAGGTAGCACATGGTGAGGGTGGTAGGTGAACCACAGTGGCAGCACCACTTGGAGCAGAAGTGCTGGGAGAGGGAGGGAAGAAGAGGGTAGGATAGAACTGCAGGAGACCTTGAAGACGGGAGCTTCTGACAATCCTTCTTGAATAGGAAACTTTTCTAAGAGTACAAGGCTATTTTTTTCTGTAGTGCTTGTCAGTGGAAATACCAAACACATTTTTAGCAGTAATACATTGACTAAATAACTCAGTCACCAATCTCAGTTATTTATTTCCAGTTGTATAACAACAGGCAGTGCTCTTATCTTTACTTAATTAGCTTCGATTTCTAATGTTAAATTCCTGCATTAGATTAAAAAGGCCATGGCAAGCCACATGCTGTCTGTAAATAAGATGAGTCTGTTGTGAAAGGTTCATATTCAAATGCACACTGTTGATGACTAGGAAAGCTACGGGTAATCAAGGCTGTAAATCTGTCATTGTGACATACGAGTAATGCTTAGCAACACACTTAGTACAAGGGCAAACATGAAAGTGGAGAACTTGAAGATGTACATTGTGAAGAAAACAAGCAAATAATTCCAATCATAAGTTGGAGAGGTTTCCTTAGTTTAGGGCAGTTAAACCCTGAATGCAAAGACTACTAACTTGTATTCAGTACAGATCCTGAAAAAACCTCGTTCTGTTATTAACTATTTGCCTGTTGAGAATCACTGTTAAAACTGCTATCGCTAGATAATTATCACATCAGAATGTGCAAAAATTTCAGTTAGACAGGTTGGACAGATCCTGAAAGATATTTTGTATCTGAAAATCTTTGCAAATGGAAAAAGGGAATTTGATACCATGATATTCATGACTCCTTTTTATTTGTGTCATGTATACACCTAGGCTGGGAGAATTTTGTTGCATGCTCCATTTTTGTGTCTGAGAACTGATATCTAGTTCTGCCAATTCTACTCGTTTTTAAAGAGCTGGATACTTGTTCACAAATTGCTCAAGACTGGTATGACTTTCGTCAGTGTTTTATAGTCCAGATAAAGCTAAGACCTGAAGAGGGGTAGTTGGAAAGGCCAGCCCAGACCCCTGTCCTGTGCATGCCACATAACTGCAATTATACATTTATGTGAAGTTATGTTCAGTGCCTGAATGAACCACATCATAGTGTAATCTCTGTTAAATAAAGAAGAGAAAACTAAAACTTGTGCCAAGTGAAAACCTGTTGCCGTTCTGCAACATGCAGCTACTATGGGCCTTCCACAAAAGATTAGGAAGCAGCTATGATTCATTTGGCTTTTGCAGTTCTGTAGACAAAAGGAAGAAACACCTATCTAGCATTCTTTTTCCAGCTTTTGAGTTACTTGAGGAGAGTAAAGGAAATGTCTGCGCTTTCAACAAACAGCCCCCGTGATTTGAAGACTATACTCCACTCATACAATTCTCTAAAAATGCAGCATTGGTATTCACATTGAGGAGAGTGCATGGAAAGAGTTGTCATTGGAATATTATGAATAAATACTTCTGTAGTGACTATTTTGGCTGCCTCTGATGATTCAGTAAACTGATGGACGTGTAGAGAACAAGAAATCGGCCAAAGTCATAGGAGATCTGTTCTCAAGATTCCTAAATGGACAAAGGGGGCATGAATTTCTTTAGAGCAAATAAACATATAAAATTTCCACCATTCCAAGCATCCAAACAAATCAGATTATATTTTTTGTGCGCATTTGTAAAGGCAGTGGTATTGTAGGCTGAGCTTTTGGGACAACCTTACTGAGATTAACTCAGCTTTAACTAAATTATCTCAGATCTGACAATCAATGATCTCCCATCTCTGCGCATCTGTCTGAGAAAAGTACTTTACTATCACCAAATGTTATGCTAGCCTGTCCTGAGACTCTGAGTCTACATAAGTGATACTGATGTTTACAATGCACTTGCTTCTCTGAGACAGCTGCTAAGGAGTGACAAGATGGATCAAAGCTCTGCAGAAGTTCTTCAGGTAATGTTTCTAATCACAGCCTATTAAAAGAAACAAAATCCTAACTGACTCATGGAGCAAGTGACCTGTAAATGATGCCGTCTCATAAACTCCATGGGCAGTTCCCTGTTTGCCACACACCTTTTGCTTCAGAAAATGTAGGTCAAATAGCTTTTCCTTTTTTTTTCTAGCAGATTAAATTGGGTCATGTTCCTAGAGAAGTGGGTCATTTTTCCCTATAAATAAACAGTTTCATGCCTGCACATCTTTAGTTCAAAGGCTCTATTGTTTGTACTTAAAACTGCATGAATTTTTTGCTTAGCCAAGAGGCAGTGATTTTAGCTTGACCCAGTAAGACATATGATGTTTTTCAGTACATTACAGTGAAAAGTGTCCCTTTTCTGTCTCCCCATCAAAACACTGACTGGGCACAAAATCCTTAGCCAGTATTGATTGATTTGCTCCACTGACTTCAACAGAGCTGTTTTGATTTATATCATGGGGAATCCAGGCTAAAAAAGATCAGTATCCAGCACATAACATAGAAAAGTTTTTGCTGATTTTCATTGTCTAACACACCACAAAAGATTTTTCTCATGTCTGTTCAAGTGAAAATAAGGACCTTTAGGAGGAGAACATGATGCAACTCTCTGATAATAACCTGTAATAGAAAGCCTGTCTTTAAAGGTTTCAGGCCAAATAAATGATTCAGCAGGCTAGTTGATTTACAAAAGATAGTTTAGTTAATTGTTATGACAAAAATAAATATCTAAGAATGCAATCATCTTCGCTCCTGTTTTTTTTCAGTAATTAGGCTTATGAATGTTGTTACCATTCATGTCACTATGAATAAAAACATGAGAACTCCAATATTGTTCAATATTGCTCATATAGGTTTCCAAGGAACCACATACTTTCTAATGTCCATAAATACAGTCACTTAATGTTCACATCTGTGAACATCTGTGAACATTAAGTGAGGTCATGTTAGGTCACTTTTTTCAAAAATTCTTTGTTTATTTTTCTTTTCTTTAGTTCATAATTTTATTCTAATTTCTACAACACACTCTTCTTTGTCTTGCAAGCCTTTCACTGTAAGTACTGCACAAAACCTAACTCATACGTTTTTTAATTTTGAATTGCCTTGTGCTCAGACTGACCTTACATCCCTGTGCCTTAACAAACCCGAAAATATCTACTGTCTTTAGCAGTTAAATTTCAAAACTCAAATTTGGTCTTTTGTGTTTTTTTGGAAGCAGATCTTTGAATAGAGATAGATTTGCCCTTGCTGGTTTGGAAGTTCTTTAATATGTCCTAGAACTTCCCAGCTTCAGAGACACTCAAGAGGTATCAAACCACATTTTAAAGAGAAATGAAAACTACAGCCATGAAGGCACTTCTAGGCTTACTAAGATTTTGTCATAGAAGCCTTGATATCTTTGGCAGTATGAACAATATGAAACTTCTACCTTTGGAGATATTTTCTAAATTAATTTGAAAAAACTTCCAACAACTGTGCTGTGTCCCTTGAGTGATTTTGCTCTTAGAGAGTTCCCTTAGCTACTGTAATGAACAGGAAAACGGTAACTGACATCAGTGAACCTCTGCTTCTAAAATGTCTCTGAAGTTTAAAAAAAAAAAACCGTAACAGTAAATTTTGTTCTGTACCAGAAGAAAATGACGGAAGAGTATCAGAATATCTAGTCTAACTTCAAATGAGAAAATGAGTCATTTTCCAGATTGGTCTTACAATACTGACAATCTTATTCTGGTGATTTTTATTCCATTTATTTATATGGGAAAGAGGAAAAATGATCTGGCAACATCAGATGTAGTTTGTGCAGATTAGATTCAACAGGACTCATTTTTCAAGAGGAAGGCAGAACATATACTGCAGAGATCTGAACTGTGAGGCTTCATACATTCACCTGCAAATGCAGACCTGTATTCTCAGATGCCCTCAGACCTGACAAGTGTTTTTAGTGACATACTCACCATTCTCTATTTTGAAAATATGGTTCTACATTACTATAGAATGGATTTCGCAATTTTCTCTTAAGAGTAGTGGACACTCTCATATCAAGGCTACATAACATATTAGATATTTACATAAAATAAATGAGCCAAAGAAATCAAATCTCATTCCAAAAGTATGTGAATCAATATTTTTATCTGAAAAATTCTTATTATATAAACACTGTTGGGAATAAATGTACCAGTAAAGAGATGGTCAGTACCAATATCAGAAAAACAAACAAACAAAAACCTGCACACAAAAAAAAAGAGAGGAAAGTTGCTCAGTCCTAAAAGCTAGCACTAGATTGTTTTCAGAACTCAGGGGTTGCATTCACCTAATCAGGTAGCAACTAGCAGATTGAAAGTGTACTGAGATGAAGATACAAGCTTTTCAACTGCATGCAGGGATACACAATGACAACAGTTAGAGGAAGAAGAAGGAAAGGTAAAATGTATCAAAATGGTAAACCAAGATTTGGCTAAGATTTCTTTCTTTTCTTTGATGATGTTTTATCAGAAAAAGAAAAATAAGTGTTGAAAACTCACTTCAGGACTGAGTGTAGCTAGGAATGAAAGAACGTAATAGTGAGAGAGAAAAGAGCTAAAAAGAGGGACTGAATTTGATATACTTATGAAATTTTAAAAAGAATTTAAGAGAATTCTTTGTAAATGGCAGATAATGCAGCATGATGGGAACTGAAGGGTACAGGAACACATATGCAAAAAGATAAGTCATGAGTTTGTCTTCCCTTGTGCTTTCAAAACTGAAACAATAAAGGTAATAATCAAAGTAATCTCAGGACACGGTGCGAAAAGGAAAAGGAATAAAAAGCAGAGGAACTGTATAAATAATTATTAGGCAAGAAGAGACTGAGATATCCAAGGAGCAGATTGGGGTGAGCTCACAAACCTGGAACAAAAATTTCAAAGCCAGTAGGAAGAGGAAGATGGCATAAGAGACAAGAATACTGCTGGCAATGCAAGAAATTGAAGAGCTGGTGTAGGAGTGATACCATAACTGTAACTACATTCTTAATTCTGAAAACACATAGAATTATGCACTTGACTTGGTAATCCTGGTGAGGCCTGAGCCCCTAACAACTTTATAAAGCCCCATGTTGACCAAGAACACCATTAACCAAAACCAGGTTATGAAAATGATACTGAATCTCTATTTAACAGCCTGTCATAAAATTCATTTTATTCATACTTTTAGTCAACAGTCTTATCATGCTTTTACAAACAGTGTGATCAATATGAGCATTATATCCACCCTACAGTTGCACCCACCTCTTCAAAAGCTTCATAAATCATCAACTTTTATAACTTCTTGATTACCTCCTAATGTTCATACAAAACAAGGATAAAAACAAAAATCACCCTCTGATGAAAGCATGCTGAGCACTTGAAAAACTTTTATTAAATGATATCCAGTTAGCAACACCCTGTTGGGCCATCACTGTGTACTGATGATTATGGAGTGCTCTTTCGCATAAACTGAATAAATCTCATAAATTGTTGATGGAGGTACTTTGAAATATCAGCTATTGACCAACTTTACCCCAGTAACAGAAGAAAATTGATTTAGTTTGCCTCTCTTCTAAGAAATTTTATCCCTAGCCTGGGGCTTGGGGATTGTACAGCAAACAGATCAATCCTATGTACTTTCAAGGACTGGAAAAAACTGTTCACTCCGTGTTTGGGTTTTCTGAAAGGTCTGCATCTTGATACCTGATTTAGTGATGCTTGCCCACAATATGACAAGGAACAGGGATGGGAGTAACCCATCTTTAATATCACTGAGAGTTCAGACAGGGATGATTAAAGCTAAAATTGTCAGGCCAGTTTGTATGAGGAGTTTGGGTCTACAGCAAACATATAATTGAATTCCACTGCCTCTCCAGCCACAGTTCTCCTTGTCTCCTTCCTATTCTGCCTAGACTTTTCCAGTGAGTGTGCAGAGATGACGGGCATGCTGCCCATGAAACATATGTAATCCCTGGGCATACAGGCAGGCTTCTTGGGCAGTGCCGCTACATCCAGATTCCAGCCTGAGGACAGACTAAAGGCAAATTAGAACTGTAAAAGAGATATTAAGACCTGAAACACTCTGGGTTGCTGTTCCACCTCTGCTCTGTAGACTTCTGCAAGGTCTGCCTTGTAGATTTCTTCCACAGTACTTTCTGAGCTTGCAAAAGGTATGGGAAATATGTTTGTTTGCCCACAGCCTTCAGTGAATTTAAGTGTTACCACCATTTTTACCCCAGTCACCGTTAGATCACTTTTAAATTACTCCTGCACATCAAAGACTGGAATGCCTCTGGAGCTCTTCAGGCGATTACGTCCACTCTTTCTCATCTCTGTGATGCAGCTTTGTTAACATACTTTGTCACATTTATAGAAAGAAAATCCACAGACAAATACTGCTAATGGCAAATATTATTGCTGTGGGGAGATAACTAAACAAAAACAAGTAAATTCAAGTGCAACAAGGAGTCCTACATCCTGTTAATGTTGTCTTTGCAGTAACATGACACATTTCAGGAATATAGAAGGACAGGTCTTTCAAACACTAACTCTATAAGCACATGTGACAAGGATCGGTGGCTTCCTTAGGACTTCCAGTGCACCTGAAATATGTATGCAAGACAGGCAAAAAGAAGGAAGTTTTAACACCAGTGCCAATAGTCAGTTTTGATACCTTACTTTAATGCCACTATCTATGAGACTAAATTCATAGCTCTGAGCTAGGTGCATAGAGATCTTAGGAAGAATTGTTTTCCTTATAGCACAATCCATAGAAGTTAATTTATCCAGTGGAGAGTGTCCTATACTAGGCAATGAGAAACACTTTAATAAATCCCGAAATGAATGAGATGCGCGTTGCAGCCTATCATGGCTCTTTATTAAACCAGACATGGCCCTGCCTAGAGACTTGGGACTGTTGCTATCTCACTAAGCTTGTGGTTTCCCTTAAGCTCACATCTTATCATAGAGGGTCAAATAGATTCGAATTCAGTACTTCATGCCTGTGAATATAGAGAAGCTTGACTCTCACAATTACCTTCAACTTAACTATATGTATATACAGATCATTGATCCTACTGAAACTTCTATGGAAGTCACACTATCTGGTATTACAAGGTGTTTCATTCACTTGGGTAACAGATTTAAATAAAGTGGCATCTCCAGTACATATTATCTGTTTCACTCTTTCTCAATCTACATCAAAGGAGTTCTCATTTAATCAAAACAATTCAAAATTGGAAAAGGTCTTTGCCTGCCTTCCTACCAGGCAGTTAACATCCAAAAACTCTACATCCCCAATAAAATACACCAGGAAAGCAAAACAGCCCTTCTTTTCCTTAGGAGTTCCCTGCTAAGGGAGTAACCCAGCAAATAATTTGTTTTAAATTGTTTGTCCTCCTTGAGCTAAGTTTGTCTACCTGGCAAGTAATCCTCATAAAAAACGCACCAGGTGGCTTAGGACAGCCTTTTCTTAAAGGCATGAAAGGGCAGACTACAGAAGAGCTGTAGTCCGTTCAGCAGGCTCTGAATACTCTTTCCTGAATCCTGTCACCATACTCTTTCTCCAGAAACAATGCTAAGACTGTGAGTGAGACTGTGGAGACGTAAACTGACTGTCAGTCAGTAAACTGCTATGAATGGACACTAAGGGAAGGATTCTCACATAGTTATATAGATATACTGTTAACAGAAATGGAAAACAAATGTTTCACTGACTTGAAGGCAAACAGATTTGATTATGAACATATATAGAAGGTGGAAGGACACGGTACAAAAAGGTACTAGTCATTTTTCATACTACAGTTGCAGTCTGGGAGAAAGCAGACAACTACTGAACAGAGGCAGAAAGCGTCTTCTTCCCAGTACAATCCTGTCAATAGGACAGCATGCTATTGCCATGGAAATTCTGCATTTTCTTTCCTCTTCTCTTAGTGAGATTTCTATTTATTTCTTTGAATGCAGCACTAGGTCTTAGGCCACATTTCTTCAATCATTTGTACAAGCCTACGCCTAGTCTTTGTTATCCATGGAGAGGCCATAGTATCACGTTCCCAGGAGGATGGCAGTGAAGGAATACAAGGTTTCAGATTTAGCAGGAGGCCCAGGCGTATGGGGAGAGCATGAATATATCTGCTGCAATTTTGTTGTTGCTTGCTACAAATCCACTCATCCTTTCTATTCCTTATTGTGAGCCTGGAAGGAATGGAAGCCCAACAGTTTTCAGTGTGCCCACAATATAGGAGCAAGAAGATTCAAGTTATCAGTTTGCTTGAATACAGTTAAAAGTTGGCTAATAATTTACAGCTAGGTACAATTGGCAGGCCCTGAAAAGATGGATTTTACTAATGAAAAATGCATACCTAAGCCATTTTTTACAGGTATTGATTATAACCGAACAAGGGCATTTCTTCTTTCTTTACTGTGTCTACTTTCAATTAAGCTAGTTTAAACTCAGTATCAGTTTTAAGAGCTTTTCATGGAAAAGAACAAAATAGAATTAAATTTTTGTAGTTTACATCCAAAAAACAATAACAATGCTCAATCTAATCTGATTTAAACTTCCTCACTTGCAAATGCTGGCTTTTATGTTTTGGAAAATGTATTAGGCTATCACATTTTAAAAGCATTAGTCAACTATGGTTTACGACATTAATCTCATGAGCCAATCTAGAGATGATGTTTTGCCTGAATACTCTTGCTGTAGTTCTTGCACAGAGTATATAATTGTTAAATCATTCCCTCTCTTTCTTGCACCAGCTGGCTGGAGATAAGCACATGCCTGTTTACTCCAAGCAATTTTTCAAAACTGTACACAGACATCCGTATACATATACAAATCCCTTTAATGGGTAACAATGTATGCATGCACCTCCTACATACTCCTTAGTAAAAGGTTCCCCTCTTTAACTGAAGATTGCTCTGATGAAGAAAAACTAAACAACAAAAAGTAGGCCGCTTGTGTGATGCTGTTTTTCAAATATAAGAGGAGTGTGGGTCACACTGCTCATGTCCAGATACTAGCTTCCCAGTACTTATGACTGCTTTGGGCACAGGCCAGCGGGTTCATGTCTGAATTTCCTCCACGCTCAGGAATTCTAGCATCAATAGTTTCCTTTCCATTTTCCTTTAGTTCTCAAAAAAGCACCATTTCATTAGGTATCGCACAGGAAATAGGACATAACTTCATGCCTTTCAGAAATAACCCTAAAGGCAGAACAAATACTCTTCCAATTACCCCTGTAGTAAAACTTAACTGTGGGATTACTATGTACCGTATGTATGTACAATGAACTGTCTGTTTCACTTGCCTTCTTAGCATGGGTTCTCATTCTCAAAATTACTCAGAGCTGGTCATTTTAGCAAGTAAGTTACTCTCTATCAGGCTTGCAGACGGTGACATGTAAATACAGCTTGAAGTGTTTTGATCTGTTATTCCACTCATCCTTACAGCAGAATGAGAGTGCTAAAGGGAAAGGTGTCAGGTCAGTGCAGAATTCAAAAGAATCAGTATGAAACTGCATCAGAGAAGTGTGATGCTTAGTCATATGGACTTCTTTCAGTGTGCACATGACGTTTGCACGCTGAATTCATATTGGGAAAGACGTTGACTAATATTTTGTAAATATTCCAAAAACTAACTCCAGTTTAATTTATTGCACAGGGAACACATTCATGAGGGGACAAAACATTTTCTCAAAGTCCTTGCTTGGCACAGTACAAGCTAAAAATATAAAGACAGCTTCAAAGGTCAATACTTCCATCTTGTGGCTAATGAAGAAAATGCATGTCTAAATATGTAGACAGAAGATAAACGAAAAATTGACTTGAATTTTTCCTCCATGCCACAATTAAAAATTGGGTGTTAGAACTGCCCATGTTTCAAACAAGGAAGGAAGCTGAATTTTTTTTTAATCAACAGTTAGTCACAAGACACGGAGTTTCTGTGATGAAATCCTAATTGTAGGATGATGGGAGGATGAAATCCTCTTTTATCACACTCTGAATTCAAAGGCTGCTGAATGACAGCAGAAATATGATGGAAGTCCACAGACTAAAGGGTAGTAGGTAGCACTGGTAGCACTGGCAGCTAATGATACACGATGGAGTATAAAGAAACATTCCACTCATGGCACCTGGATGTAATTGTTCGAAGTGTGAACTCTGCTACTCTGTAAGCTTCAGAAGCAGAGGAAAATCCCTTTTTCCTAGGTCTTCCAAAGGATTTTTTCTTTTTTCATTAGCTGATTTGTATAAGGCTGAAATGAAGAGCACATGGCTGGATGTGCCTCGTTAAAGGATCTAACCTGAAAGGTACCCATATATCCTAGTCACTTACACAAATCATTGCTGAATAAACTTGTTTCTTCTGTCACTTCAGTGTGTCCATACAGGTCCTAACAAAGTATGTGTCCTGATCCTAGATTAGTGTCTCAAACTAAAAACAGGGATAACATGTACCAATATCAATATCAAGGTATGTGTATTTCTGCCCTGAATTGAAACTTATCTGGAAGACACTGATAGCGCAGTTTGGAATTTTCTCTGTAACACAGCAACTTGCTTTAATGGTTGCACAAAGCCAATTCCTGGGAAATGCCAAGCATACAGAAAATATGACTCTCACTGGAACCATGACTGGAAGCATGGTGATAAGGTTGAAATGGATGACAATATAATTATAGAGATGATGAGTCAGGTAGGATCATTTTAATGATGAGAATCAAATTTGGAAAGAAAAAAACCTTCTAAAAGAAGCTTGGAGACTTTATATATGCTGGGTCTACTCAGTATACAACTACATATATCCAATGATTTAGACTTTAGGGAGGATTCAGGCTTGATCTCCTATATGCTATGTTTTGTTCTTACCTTTCTACCCATGTGATTGAAGTGAGACCAAGGCACAATGACAGAATCCACTGACTTTGAACCTGGACTACCTAGAAATATAAGTGAACCCTGTATTTAGCAAATAGTTCTGTCTTACCAAAATGAAAAGGGTGAAATACACTGAGCTCTCCTGCAGCTTAACAGCATGGACAGGAGGTGACATAGGCCTTGAGAGCAAGCTCAGAGCTCAATAGACATTGTAGACGTAACATTTCTAGGCAGAAGATTTGTGAAGCATATCTTCGAAGATGACAACAACAGGACAGGAAGGAGTACTCTAACTGTTCGCTAACAAGCCATCTAGCAAAATGTCTCAACAAAAGTGTCAGGTTAAGACTCCTTAGAACCCCAGAATTAGAAATTATCAGGAGTTCTCTGTCTGCAAACTTTGCTCGTAAACCAGATCCCCAAAGCCATGTAAAGCTATGAGGGAGCACAAGACTGAAGTCAGGGCATGTCACACAGTATTGTGTGAATGAAACACAGTATTCAGAGGACATACACTGTAAAAAGAGAGTTAAACAAGAATAGTAACAACAAGAACAAAAACATCTTCAACTTTCTACACTACTCCATAAGTGCATAGACCAGTACACTCTGAATGGATTAGCAACTTCTGTTAGTGTTCCAGTTTGCTTGTATATTTTAGTTTGAGCGGACAAAAAGTAGTCCAAGTTCGCGAAAGAGCTGCTTCCTGCAGTCACTTATCAAAAACTGGGATTGGTAACAAATAATTTGGATTTGAGTGGTGTTCTTCATATCTGAACACAAGCCAGGAGTGTACCCTTGCAGCACGCAGAGTGAACATATACTAAGCTCCATTAGCAAAAGCATGGCCAACAAGTTGATGGAAGTGACTATGCTGCTCTGCTAGGCGCTTGTGAGGCTGCATCTGGAATACAAGGGTCAATTTTAGACTCCCCCCAGTACAAAGGAGATATTGACAGGCTTGAGAGAACCTGAAGGAGGGCCACTAAGATGGTCAGGGACTGGAGAGCATGTTGTAGGAGAAGATGCTGAGGCGTTTGATAGCCTGGAGAAGAGACCTAATTGTAGATCCACTACCTGAAGGCGCGCTCTAGCCTACTCTTATGAGCGACACACAGCATAAGAGATCAGAAGCTGCAACAATAGAAATTGCAATCGAACATGAAGAAAAAGTGCTTTTCCATGAGAGTGGTTGAGCACTGGAAGAGTTCACCCAGATAAGCTGTGGAGTTTCCGTTCTTGGAGGCTGCCAAAATTCAACTGCCTTGAGCCATCTGATCCAACATTGACATTAGCCCTACACTGAGCAAGAGGCTCAAGTAGATGATATGCAAAGGTCTCTTTCACTTAAATTTTTCTGAGCATGTATTTTAAGAGCTTAGCCACAATACCATAAGAAATACTGTAAACATAATAGAGTTTAAGCCACTTCAGGGAACACTGTAAGCAGAAGTCATTGGTTTGTCTAGAGGACAGAGCACCCACAAAGTCAATATTTGAACTACTTCCCACTGCTCTGCCAGCCTGACCTAGTCTCACATAAGATCATCACAAATCTCATCAGCCATATCCCATATGATAATATTAATCCAATATGATAAATGTCAATTGTATATTGAGGTTAAACACTTAGTTGCTGACTAATGTCTTAACAATTAAAAATTGGGGGTTTTTTGGCTGGTATAACTGTGAAATCTTATTTCCTAAGAATTTATGTTCTTCAATCCCTTGTGTCCTTCAACGCACAAGATACCTTTTATGATATACCTCACCAGAAAAGAAACAGCAGTAATGTTATTAGTCTGATATACTAGCTGGTGGCCATCTGCTGCCAGATAAAACATATTATTGCTGAGTTCTGCCTTCACTTTGCCTGTGAATGCAGTGTTCTAGGTCCCTCTTCTCCATCCGGCTGCTATACTAAAATTTATAGAAACATACTTATTGTTAAGACTTCTTCCCTTCTTTAAACGTGGTTGAAATTAGGTAGCTATATCAAATGTAGAAAGAGCATGTACTAGCAGACAAACTGTTGATGACACAAGGTTTGCTTTCTAGGCTAAATACAACTATATACATCAAATTGAATAGCAGCATGCATGCAGTAAAGACAGAATAGCTGGGAAGAAATTCTCAGCCCTTTTTTTATTTTCTATTAAAATTAGAACAAAAAGCAATTCTGCCATGAAATGGAATTTCTGAAAATGTTACTTCGGGTCAGTCAGATTTTATTTATCTTTTCTTTCAAGTGGCAAGGAATTTGAACTGAAAATAGTTAGGTAAAATTGAAAGACAAGAAAAAAGTCAAAATGTTTTAACTTTCTTCAAGGAATTTTATTCAAAGTTTTTAATGCCAGATTGATACAATCCTACAGAAAATATAGATTTTGATGAAAAGCACTTCCTATAGGAAAACTTTACATCAGAAAAACATTGTCCTGCTGTAGTGTGCAGCAGATGAATAGATTTCTCTGGACATAACTGTTGCTATTAGAGGTAGCAAGCATGCTATATCTATAGCGGAGTGCAATAGATACAATGGTTTTCAGTCCGAGGCAGCTCCTGAGCTCACATCTTCAAAATCTATGTGCATGACTTTCTATTCTGCCTATTGTTAAAATATAGATACCAAGTGGGGATATACACAATCGCCAAATTGTCACACCACTGCTTCCTACAAGTACAGAATTGCAATAGACTTTCTGTCTGATGAATGGTGTTTTTAACTCCTTATGCTAAGAACAGAAATTGAATTGCTAAGTAAATCCATAAGGTTTCAGATCTCTGAGTGCAGCATGAATTCTACTTTACTAAACAGGAGTGTTTATACTGATATACAGTGTTAAAATAACTACATTACAGAGGGTTATATTTATCATAGAGAGCCAGATTTTGCTTCCATGCAACACATAAAAACAAAACTGATTCACCTGCCTTCTGCTTATCAACTATGAAATCTTGGTCTTAAATAAGCTCTTTTGCCTCTCCTCCCCCCCTTTTTTGATAGATATCTAAATCTAACTCTTCATATTCATGGCTCTGTGTTTGTTAACAGTAATGAAAAAGGAAACAAGATCTTTTGGGAGTGATTCATTTCACCTAACTTTAGATATCTAGAATGTAACATCTGAGACTATCCTTGTAGGCTCTGTATATAGTCAGTAGAGCAAAACAGACACTTTGAAGACATGACTCATTCAACCAATTGTAGGCAATCTGTTTTAGGATGACATAAACCATTGCTTTCCTCTGTGGCCATTTCACAGAGTTCAGAGTACCTTTGATGCAAAAATCTACCTATACCCAGATGGACTCTTTGTGTTAAGGAAAATTTGGCTAACAGTTTTCATTACCCATATGAACATGCTGTTATCCTTGGACTAATAATTTTACATTACTGAATGTAATAATTGGGCTATTATTATTATATGCTGAATGTTTGTTGCTATTGCCTAACTGAGCCTTTGAACTGAAAAATGACAGTCCTACTATCCTACCTTTACCCAATATGTGGACAGTCACACACTGTATGATTCCTGCATCATTATTAATTGGTTTTATGGCAGTGCCTAAGTAGCAACAAAACAGGATCATAGCGAAAATACACTCTATGAACACAGCATCCACATAAGCAAGACAAATGAAAAGCTAAGGAAAAAGAAACAACTAAATACAAGCAGTATTCACTGTAGCACTGCAGACAGTTTATACACTCTACAGTTTGGTGGATGAGTACAGAAGGGATAGCTTAAACAAAGACAAGTGGAAGGGGACTGAAAAGATGTGAAAAAAGAAAGGGCTAAAGGGATCCAGGAAGGGACTGAATCAGCTAGCTGATCTGCTCAGGGCAAAAAGCAACTAGTCGAAACTCTAAAAAACACTATCAGAATCCATCATCCTCTGTTAACAGCTGTTTAGCCAGCTTCAGTCTCTGCCAGACTCCTCTTCAGTGTTACTTCCCCAAATTGTATCTGCCAGACTGAGAGCACTGTCTGAGTGCTGATTACCAAAGATGCCCAAGATTATTCAGACAAGACTCTCTCTGAGTCTGCGATATTCCAGAGCACTGGGATGCAGTCATCCACGTCAACTTCTTTCTCCCAAACTCAGCATTAGAGCTTCACCTATTCACCTATTCAGAAGCTGTATGGACAGATTTGGTCTTAGGCAGTTTCCTAAATGTCTGAATCTCCTTTAATTTCAGCGTACATTGCTAAATGACCAGTAAGTGGCCAAATGACCAAGACTCATGGCCCAGATTCATGGCCAGTCGTACATCCAACAGGAAAAACTCCAGTCTGGCCAAGAATCAATCGGCCAATTCTTGGCCATTGATGGTAGCACGGTAAAGGAGGAAAGTGGCCCTTCTTGCCTACTCTCAGCTTAGAAAACAAACCAATAAACAAACAAAACCCACACGTTTAGAGACTTTTTATAGGGAAAATAAAAAATATCCTGTCTGGAAGCAATATACATCTTCCTCCCAAAACATAAATGCTCAGAGCCGTAAAAATTATATAAGAACAGAGTGGTTTGCACCTACAGTAGTCACAGGATGCTGAATACCACAGGCTTCTGGGAAATCTTTCCAGATATGATATTGCTCCTTTGCTTACCCCACGTAGCCAAAGATCTCAGCCTGGTAACAGCTTCCTTCATCTTTCATGGGAGAAAGTCTTTCTGAAGAACAAGGGAATTTTTAATGACACTAAGGCTTTTGAATGCTTTTTTTCTCCCACTGAGGAATGAGAATTAACTTGAGGAGAAGTGCATGATCTACAGAAAAAGAGTCACAAGACTGCAATGAATGCACCCTTTGCATCCAAATGTCGTTACAGTCAAATACTCTCCATTTGGCAAACTTTAGATCTTAATTGATTTTGGTTGCTTCAGTTGGGCCACTGATGGAAATAATAAGTACTAACATGAAAGAGAATGCTTCAAGCCCAAGACAGTCCCAGACACACTTAAAGAATAAAATAAGTTTTCATGACAGACAATATATGTAACTGAAATAATGGGAGCTAAAAATACAATAGTTTTCACTCAACCATGCAAAGATGATTTCATGTATAAAGGAACAGCTGAATGCAACTGGTGTTCAGCTATTTAAAACAGGATGTACGGGAAAGCCTGGCTGAGAGCATTTTCTATGTCTCTCTTTTGTGGTGGCAAAATTTTAATCTATGATTTGGGGTGTGCATCCTAAGGAAAAATTATTTGATCTTCTCTTTTGGAACTCATAGCTTTTATGTCTAGTTCACGTTCTTCATCTTTATCCTATTTCATTCAATGTCTATCCACAGAAAAAAGTAATTTTCTGTCTCCTCCTTAAGGAATTCTTGCTGTAAGCTGAGCAGAGAAAGGATATACTGCCATGTCAAAAATGAACTAGGCAAATTAGTTTCCATGCTAACATATCCCCATTAAAAACTGGATTAGTACACAAACTATGCAGTTTTAAATCCAAGCCACCCAGCAGCCATGCTTTAAGGAAGTAATTTTATTTAGCAGGTTTTGAAATAACAGAATTTCAGATTCATGATTTTGCTGTCTTATCATTCCAGTCTGAGTATTTACTATAGCCTGCCACTATGAATAATGTGAAAGCCACAGATTTCCCATAAAAAGAGTAAATTAGATTTTTAATTCTAGAGTTTTGGCCACTTCAACATTACTGATAATAAATAACTTTCTTTGTCAATGTGATCCAGCCATTGAAAAAATCTTGATACGAAATTCAATTAGGGGCAGTAAAGAGCATATGTTTCATCTGTAATAAACGATGTGCATGCCCCTTTCCTCTGAGAAGATTCATTTTCTACATTGTAGAAGTATCTTGCTACCAAAAGTAAGCAGTGAGGTAAATTCTGAATGAGTTTCCTTATTGAGGTAAAGCCTCTACTGTGTATTTGTCTACTCCAGTAAGTTGACATAAAAGTTCTTATGCCAGCTGAAGGTTTCCTCAGTATAAAGAGATAAGAAAATATATACATATTGATATTCTTGTGCAGGTATGGTGCTCATTGTTTGCGCATACAAATCTTCAACTATCTGGCATCTGCTTTACATGTTACTCTCATTCCATACCTAAATGTCTGAGTTGTTAACAAGAATGGAAGAATTTTTTTCTTCTGTTTTCTAACATAATTTTCTGCTAACTTATCCCTGAATTTATCCCAAGATTCTCCAGAGCAGGACCTATTTACAAAAGGCTGAATTTAGCTTTGCATTTATGAAAAGCAGAAGATAGCAAAATTAAAAACATTTGTCTAAGTATCTTTCCCAACTCTACTTAACACTTAGATCATCTGTTATGATAATGAGATTTTTAATATGCTCATCTTTTTTATCAAAATAGTTTTTTACCTCTTCACCTTTTTTCTCCATGACTAATCAGTGCTGAAGGACTTTCTTCAGCCCTCAGTCTCAGGAAAACAAGTAAAAGTCTTTATAAAATTTCAGGCTAATGAATCTTTGCATTCTTTTTCAGTACTCACTGATACTTCTCTTTTTTATATGAAATGAATTTCTGAATTTAGTTCATTTCTTTCTCATTAGTGAAGGGCTTCGATTTTACACCTTCAAAATGGGTTTTTCCATTGAATATCACAAAGAGCTGCCATTTTCCTAATACTGAAAATTGTATTCTAGCTACTAAGAATATCATGACAACTAATGACACACGCAACTGAAATGTCCTCTTCCAGGCAATGTGTAAAATAACTATGTCTGTAAAACAGTCCTGTAATGAGTTGCACTAATATCAGAAAAAATATATAACTGCAATTAGGATCTTTAAAAAATACACTTTTTTGAAGTCACAAATCAATTAAAATATGAAAATGTTTGTTTGTAAAAACTGCATGTATTTTCGTTCCCTGAAAACTGGATGTCTATAAATGGACTACCTGCACTGCCAGACCACCGCAAACATTCTGCAATCCAGTACTCCTGTACTGGGTCATGCACTGAATTTCCTATGTAAGGAATTACTTTTTCCATAGTGAAATCTCATTCAACAGGAAGCAATAATACATAGACTGTATCAGGGCAGGCTACCATATACTTTTCTAGGCCCTGTAAAGAATGCTGTTCATAGCTTCTGACACAGCATTGCCACAATCCTGGCAGCTGAGGAAGCCACATCTTCCACACAGAGGTCTATAAGACTATTTAGTTCCTACCTGGCCATGCTGGGGCATTGCAGTGACGGCTGAAGCACGGGTGGTGACAGAAGGACTGAGCAGCACTCTGGCACACCAAGCACTGGCTTGCAACCAGAGAGAGCATGGAAGAGGCACAGTAGTGGATGGTGAAGAACACAGAGCCCAGTCTAGAGCCAGGCAAGTGGCGACAAAGAGGGAACCACATACAGTCTGCGTGATAGGCCCGCGCCATCCGAAATATAAGCTGGCCAAGCCACATGCTATTTCCATAAAAAAATCAGCAGCTTCCTCAGACACAGCCACTCTCCCGAAACAACTTTTGTTGCATAAAATTTCCTTAAGTAGTCAGTGTCTGAGGTTGGTCTGTACTTCCATGCTACAAGTGATTTTATCTAGAAAGAGTAGGAGTTCATCCATCACTTTGGAAATTAAACATTTATTTAAGGTTTAAAGTACAAACCAACACTGAAATGTATATTTTGGTCCTCCAGTGGTATTTTGAATACAGAACTCATAAATTAAGGCTGTTTTCACTACGAAAAAGTTTAATTAACATGCTTTCATATAATATACAAGAAGATGAAGATAGTTTAGCCAATAAATCTGATTTGGTGCCACGCTTTTTGGAGGTTATGAAGGCCTAGTTATACAGGCTTAGTTAGGAAGACTTATTTATGCAGGTTTTTGCAGACTTCTCTGCATATTTGGCATATGACAAACAATAGTGATTCATTGTCATTATTTATGGTTATTGTTAACAGCACTAAGAAATTTTTGCTCTAGAATTTTATACTATTTTAAAAGCTAATGGAGTCATCCTTCCTGCGAAGGATAGTTACAAATAGTGGGACAGATCGACAGCTGTTTTCAATGAGAAGTCATCTGAAGGTAGGATAGCAAATAGAGCTATAGAAAGTATTTTTCAAAATACCTGCAATAGAAGCTGATTCTGGTTATTTGAATTATCTTACTGTCACTGTTCTGGTGAGACTGAGGTAAGAGACTATCTCACTATATGTACGCTATTTAAATATTAAGTCAGTGATAGTCTACTCTCAGCATCTCTAGGGTCAGACACCACAAACTGGGAATCCTGAGCAATTAGGAATTTAAGTAACATTTGCATGGTCCATTCAAGACTGAAAGACCCAGAGATTCAAAGTCTTAGCATAGTAATTCTTATGATAAGCCTTCTGTACTCACTTTAATTAATCAGGATAGCAAATATTTCAAACAGAATGGGCTATATAGTCTTTTCCCATGCTCTCCATGTTCCATTTCTATGCTTCAAACCTGAGGTGGGACAGGAGAAGGGTGGGAAGAAATGGGGAATTTATAGTCTCTGTCAGTCAGCCCTTGTACGAGAGTGTTCTTTCTTACACTGGGAGGGGTCTAAAACTGAACACAGTATTCTGGATGAGTTTCTCAAGTGTCAAGTGAGATAATTATCAATGTAACCAAGAATTTTATAAAACAAACCACTGAAGATATGGCATTTCAACTTACAGCCACAAGGTAGCAGACTAACTTTAATTTGAGTCACTTAGATCAAGCAATGCATGTCTGGACAGATAAGAAAAGCATATATTAAATAAAGAAACCACCACACAGAGCTTTTTCCTCCCACCCTCAAAAAACAGCCTCCAGACATTCCTTAATGACATAAATGGTAACATTCCGCTGTGCCTGGAAGTTCAGTGACGGGAAAATCTGGGTAATATGTAACCCAATCTCATTAAAGAGAAAGACTCAAAATTTTATTTCACAACACATGAACTACAGTTCATTTTCTCTCTTTAAACTCTTAAGAGGTAAACAAAAATTTGGGAGCTGAATACCGTTTTCTACCACTTAAGTTCCAGACTTCTATGGAATACTAGCTGCCTTGTTGTCTGCATTTGTGCAATGTACTGCATAGTAGAAAACCCTTCTACTTAATTTAACATAATTTTTTTTTCTCTGCTTTAGTTTGTATTTTAGCTCATGGCACCATTGTACTTAAAGGCATGCTTTCAAAAGTGTTTAAGCTCCAACAAATGTTTGAAGAAGGCAATTCAGATTTTAGATGAGAGGAATCACCTTCCCAAGTATCTAGAGAGGGATTTTAACCCACATGCAGAATGCTTTTGAAAAATCCTTCCCTTTCATGGACAGAGGACAGTTCTGCAACAGATCTGTTAAAATCATAAAGTTTATTATAAAGGATTCTGAACTTTTAACATGTAAATTTCCTAAATAATTTTTCCATATTTTACTAATTTCTTTCCCAGTTCTCATGATCTGGAAGTGAACAGGCTTAGTTTCAATCTGCACAAGCTCACATGAATATCCGCTACAGAAAGGAAGAGTTGCTGAAATTTTTTTCTGATTTCTCATCTGCTTGTTCTGGGCATAGCCAGATAGACTCATCCAAACTGATCTTTGTTGGGATGTATTATGTGTAACACAAAAATCTTTGCATTGTATTCGGGCATGATGTCAGAGACATGAGGAGCAGAACAAGTGTAACAATATAATTACAAATCTCGTGTGAAATTAATTACAAATCTCATGTGAAAAGTAATGGAATTCTTTGCTTCATTAATACTAATTACACCTGATGGCAGATTTTGAGGAGAAGAAATGATTTTAAAAGATATTGTTTCCAACTCTGCTTTCAATATAAGTTATCTTATGTTTGGTATCTGATTACAGTAAATATATGAAGAAAAGGACATTTGCACCTTTTAAAGATTTATCTATATTTGAATGTGAATGTTAATGTTTTGCGCCTATAACCCTCACACAGGAAAAAGGAGTCTTATTTTCTTAAGAAAAAAAAAAGCCAAAAATCTCTTTCCATTTTAAACAGTTAAATCACAGTTTCCTAATGTGGTTTGCCTTGTATATACGAATTGCTTTTGATCTACTATTTATATGGGAGAGCAAACTAAGCGCTTTCTTTTGGGTAAGATTCAAGTCAGGGTGCTCCTTAGTGCAAAGCTATGATGCTTGATAAATGGTAAAGTGTTAGTGATGTGCCAGAAACCAAGGAAACAGCTCTTCTGCATTTCTAACTACAGTAACCTGAAATTAACATTTGAACTTAGAGATAAAAGTAGGTCATTAGTTAAAGCTTTTCACCCCATTCTGTGTTGCTGAGTCTCTCTTGTACAGGTATAAGTGCTGCAAAACTCCAAAAGGCCTTTGAATAGTTTTCTATAACCATTTATTTTACTTATATTATCACTTCTTTAAAGAAAATCAGATATTTAAGTTTTATCAAGGTTGGCCAAAAAAGAGGAGAAAGTTAGAAACCCTTCTTTTATTGCATGTTTGGCAGAGAAAAGTGTTACACAAAGCAGTCTAGGAAATGGGAAAATAACTTCTAATTAAATGCAGATGCTGAACTAAAAGTTGCTGCTAATCACACCCACTGGTTCCTGCTTTAAAGAGGAAAAGAGTAAAGACATGACCTCCTTCCCCTCACCATTTACTTTACTGCCACATAATTCTTAATGCAAAAATACTACAGTGAAATAACTTCAGTCTTCTACAAATGTTTCTAAACATTAACAGGGTTTTACAAGGACAAAAAAGAGTGACTAATTGTAAGAAGAGAATAAATCACAAATTGAGGAATTACGGTTACAAAGCAGCTGAGCCCTACAAGACATTACAGATGAATAATTGAAAAGAGAATAAAAGGAATCCACTTAGACATGTAGAATAAACAAAAAAATAAAATATATTTTAAAAGAAATCAACATAGTATCAACAACGTGCAGAGTTAAAAATAAAGTTCTGTGCTAATACAATCTGACTGTAAAAGAATATCTTTTTTCGTGATAAGTAAAAGGCTGATCCACGATCAACTAAAATCAAATTAATACTCTCATTGACTTCAAGGAGTTTTGATAGGACTTTAGAAAAAGATCATCAAATTCTGCATTTTTTCTTATAAGTTTTAAAACTTGAAACTCCATTTTTGTACTATTTCAGCAAAACAAACTAAAGCAAGACACCCAGCCTTTCCTAGAATTTGTTCTTGCATATACCAGATGAACAAGTACACACTGTCTTTTTGAAACACTCATAAATCAAAGAGTTCTCACCCCATAATCCATGGCACTGTTTATCGTATCAAGGCAGAAAAATTGCTAAAGGGGTTATGAGATGCTATCAGAAAGGCACCCGAAATGATATATCACTGACCACCTGTTTTGTGTTTTGTGAAAACATTCAGTGGTTACATACTTGGAGTCCAGTCCTGCAGTTTAATCTGTATGGGTAGACCCTTCTGCCTGCACCGATTTTCACTATTAGACGACTGGAGTTTGCACATATGGATTTCATTTTAGGCCTGGAGAAATGCTTTTTTTTGAAAAAGCATATATCATGTCAGTGAAACTGTCCAATACTTGTATTTCGAACACCCCAGCAAAGACATCTGGTATTCAGGGGACTTTGATTACCCACAGTGCGCAAACAAAGCTACTCTAAGTTGATTGTTCCGATTACCACACGAAACTCTTAATTCTAAACACCTTCAGTCTAAGCTTTCCTGCTAATGAAACTATGGTTCATAGGGAGACAAACAGTGATACAACAGGACTACTATCCTTCCATGGAATATTACATCAAAAGAGAATGATGAGCTACCACCATTTGTGGTATACCTAAGGAATATTTTATATATTTTATTATTTTATATACACATTATATTTACGTATCTTATTTCATTTTATATATATTATATATAACATGTAGTTATATATGAATTGTACATTGTATTATATTCTATTTATATGTAATTATAAATATTATATAGTCATTATTTTATTGTATATTGTTACATATATTATTTTTATATATTTTATTATTTTATATTATGCATAAAATATATGGGAAATAAAAGTATTGGTGATATTCAGTAAACGTTAAACTTTGATCCCTAAAACATAAGAACATTAGAAGGCCATCCTGGAAGAAAAAGTCTGTTAAACCCAGCACCTGTCTCCAGTAATGATTACAGGCTGCTTGCTGCCTAAGTTCAAGTAAAAACAGGACATACGATGCCTCTCCCTAAAAGCTTCCAACCTTCAAGTACTCTCAGCTCATAATCTTCATGAGCTAGATGGTTTCTATGTAGTTAGTAATCATCTAATTCTTCAATGAATTTCTCTTCCATTACATTTTCCAGTCTCCTCTTGAACCTATGTACACTTTTACTATCCACATCTTTTGGCAGAAAGTTCCACCAGTCCACTACCTATTGCATGAAGAACTAGCTCCTTTACTTGTTTTGAAACTTAGTCCTACTAGCTTTCACTTTATATTCTCGCCTTCCTTCCGTTTCTTGCCCCATCCTTGGCCTACAGGATTATCAACATTGAATTAATAATACACATCATAGCTGCAGTGCAGCATCTTATTACACATGTCAGCTAGTAAGGACCAATTACTCTAATTTTTCAAGTTTAGCAAGTGGGATAGCTGAAGTTTATGGCAATGTAAATACATGTGCACCACAGTTACACCTAAAATTGGCTGTTTCTTAATCTATGAGTATACACCTGTTTGTAAAGCCTATAGTGAAGAAATGACACACCCCACACCTTCTGATGCTTTCAACCTTCTGACTCCTCTTCACTTATTTTCTACAAAAATGTAAACAAAAATATTATCTGTTAATTCATTTGGCAAAGGCATAGCAATTCTATGAATTACTGTCTCACTCCTCCAGCTCAGTCAGTCTTAGGGAGAATGTTGTACGAAATACAGACTTGAGAAATATTAATTAATGGTAATGCTGCCTCCTGTGGTGAAGTGGGAAAATCTCCAAACCAAAAATTGCACAGCTTGATTGCCACTGAGGAGGCTGAATCCATCAAACAACAGGCTCCTGAGCCAGAGTATACCAGCTAAGACTCTGTGTCCATTTTCTTTGTTTCCTCGTAACTTTGTGTGTTAATATTTGCATCAAAACAATTTTTATTACACTTGGTCACTAATTTTTGTTAAATTTTTTTTGTTTCCATCTTCTAAATTATTTACAATATCTGAAAATTACCATATAATCTGATCATCTCTTCATAAGTTCAAGCAGAAAGCAGAACCCTGGTTCAGAGTATTACCTATATTAAAATAGCTCATAGATGGTGAATCAAGGTGAAAAGTGCAGTAATATTCAGAAACTAGCATTTGAATCTTTGCAATTGCTATTTGCAGGTAATTAATTCAGTAACCAAAGGACTGTTGTATCCCTTGAACTTTGTATCAGAAATATTAATGAAGCACTAATGATTTCATTTACAGTCCCAGTACCATATAGAAATAAAGACTGCTATAGAGCTTTAGGCATTAAGAATGACTGATGAGAAATTATTAATAATTTCTCCTTCTTTGCCAATTGTGTTTTTTCCTAAAAATAGCATCTCAGTGCACCGGCTTGAGATGCTTATAGTATTGTTGCACAACCCATGACTGCACTGGTGCTGTTTCAACTACAAAATATGTTTAATATCTAATTTTCCTAATATCTGGAAATATTCTCCATTGTTTTGTGTACAAACACAGGTGACATTTTCTATTCCAGAAAACAGCATAACAGTATAACTGGGGAGAATGATAGAACCGTACATTAGAACTTGAGATGGTAGCAGGGGAAACGTGGAAAAGTAGTAGCTTGGCCTACCACAAGGCCAAACCTGTTTGACCATGGTAAAATTCTCCACTTATATTGACAGAATTCAATTTGCATCAGGGTCTATCAAAGTCCAACTTTGAAGAGCAGCAATACATGATTTGCGGCAAATTTTATTTTGGGTTGATCCTATTCTGCTTAGTTCGTACTGTTTTATCACTATTTACTATGTGTTGCTCAATGTCAGTTAGTTAAACCAGGATGCATTGTCCTTCGAAATCTAGCCTAGAAATCTTCTCTTGCTTCAATATCATGTTTTAGCAACTGAAACTGGCTTATCTGGCAGTACAAGAAAATAAAAAAATAAAAGCAGAAAAGATGAATTGGTCTGCTAAAGAGATTAGGGACTACTTTCCTACACACAGCCTGTTCCAAATCCCATTTAAAGCCAACGGAAACCTTTCAGATAACTTCAGCTAGAGTTAGATTAATTTTTCTCCCAAGTGAATCCTCAGCTTGGGAATCAGTGCCTAAGTTTGGACTTCAGGATGGGAAGAATGCTTCTAAAGTGAAATCTGACCAAATTCTCCCCACAAACAGAAGCAGACAATTTTCAACAGTCTGTAAAAGGTCTCATTTCTGAGATATATTCAGAATATTTTGTACTTCTATTTAACACTTCTACTATTTTTTCATTACTATGTAGTTATTTTCGCAACGAGATTTTTGTGTTGGTCTATCCCAAACCTACTAAAACTAATGAAACAAACACTTGAGTTCTCTCCCAATTTTCCATTTCCCTTTTTAATATGTACCTTTTGCATTACAAAATATTACTGTATTCTGAATTATTCAGGCTTATATACAGTAATGCCTAGCCTCTTATGATAGCATTTCAGTTTATTTACTACGTTCCTTTATTGCTGTGCAATTTTAAAAGCTGTTCCAGTGAAATTATTTAATGTGAAACCATTGTAATACTGATACACATATTATTTTCACAATGCATCTATTACTTTTATAAATGGAAGTAAACCCGCAACTTGTTAGCACAAATGATAATGTCTCTCCAGAAACCCTCAACTCCAATACGAATTTTAAGTGGTCTCTGGGACGCCACTGATCATTAAAAGCAACCAAAGCAATTTTCAATAAATTACTTTACCATAATCTTCTGTGATCCTAAGCATAGAAATCAAGATGGAGGAATTCAAACCTATTACAGCTTCACTGACTGATTCAAAAAATAGGCTTGACTGAATTTCAGAAAGAGAAGTTAGCGTTTTGTATTTCCTGTCTGGCTGAATGCTATAGCATAAGGCAACAACCCTCTAGTACAGAGAAAGTGAGGAGACTTTCTTCTGTGCATTAAATCACCAAAAATCAACTGACCTGGAGAAGACTATCTCACTAAATAGAGCTGAGCTACAGAGTAACTGAACCTTCCAAATTTCATAGGAAAACAATGTGGATTGTGGATACCAAAGCTCTGTCAAAGACGCTACAGGAGGACCCCAAAGCCCTGTGGAAACTTCAGAACGTTAGGCTGGGATTCTCCAAAGTATGTGTGAGATTATAATACAACAGTTCTCATTAATGGAGGTGATTTCCTCTCTCCTTGGGTAAAAAAGTGGAAATAATTAGCTGTAATTAAAATAATTCGTAATAAATATCGATGTCTCAACTTTCTAGACGGAGAAATTCAGGCATAAATGGAGGATTTGCCAATACCCAAATAACAATTTAGTGTTATAACTCTGAGACTCGTGAACACCCACCATGCTTTTTATCTTGGTCAGTGCTGCCTTCCAGATGTACCGTCTGCTGATTTAACTGCAGAGGTCAGTTGTCACTCTAATCTTCCATACATCTTCTGAAATATTAAGTAAAGGCAATACTTCATTCTCTTTCTCCTTTAGAAAGGCTTTGCCTACTATTTATCTCCTAAAACTTTTCTTATCTCTCCTGCTGCTTCTCTGGGAGGTCTGCAGTGGATCTGTCTGTCCTGACGTTTTCACAGGCCACAGACATTTTAATTCCCTGATCATTGTTAGCAAGTGCTTCATTTTCTTCAGTATTTCTTCTTCTTCCCTTGGTAAATAACTATTTTTACCATCTTTGGGAGTCCTCAGTTAAACAAGTTTTTATAAGTCTAGCTGTGTCTGCTTCTTTCTGTCAGTAAATCACATTCTACGCCCTGTTATCTTTTTAACTGATCTTTATTCCTTATGTAATGAGAAGAGTTTTGATTTAGCTGGGACTTATTTCATATACATATCTTTCTTGATTGCATCATAATTCTTTATGCTTGATCTTATTATCTTCTGTATTTGTTGCTTCATACTTATATCCAACATGCTTCTTATTTACTTCGTTATATTTCTTTTCTACTGACTGTAGCTGTTCCAGTTTCCCTTGCAGTAAATTGATCATTAGCTACCAAGTGTCATCTCAGTGATCCTTAGTAATTGTAATAAGCTTGACTTTATCTTCTTCTCTTTACTATTCCACATAGGATTTCCTGTCTTCTTCCATAATTCATCACAGTCAAATGCTACAGTTTTGTTAGCCCTAAAAGAAACAAAGCTAGATAATTAACCTCTTTTTAAAAACTGCCCTACAGCTGCCTCTCCAAATGATCATATTATTCAGAAAAGAAGGGACCAACTCAACCTCATGCTAATTTGACCCTTGGGTAGTGTGAACAGAATCAACAAGGTTGTGTCATGGCTATAACGGAGAGCAGAACTTAACCCTGCACACATGTACTAATTACTCTGGCTTTAGATCTCTATTTTCTTTGTGTCTGTGACTGCCCTTTCTAAAGGCTCACTTGTCCTTTTTAGCTGGAAAATTCAGGGGAAGAGAGCAAAACTCTTCGCAGCATGTCCTCCCTACCTCTTTCCTCCAGAAAACAAGAATTGGCACTGCATGGTAGATCATAGTAGGCAACTTCACAAATTCTTCTTTTCTGTCTTTCTCGTGATACAAATCAGCAGAATACTATAATTATTCATTTTGGGGTACTTCACCGTAATATCAGCACTGTGCCACACACAGCACACCTTACATGCAGTAAGGCTGGCTGGATTCATTCCTGTTTTTTGGCAGCCTTTACCACAAATTTTCTTTTAACAAGGCTTCCCAAAAAACAGCTGGGAGCATTCTAGGAGAATATGCACAAAGCTATTGGAGGAAATGATAGGCATTCCTGTGGGACTGTCCATTGCCCAATTCTTCCTGTGGATATCCAGGAAAACATAGTTGGGTTCAAGTACAAAAACATAAAGATGGCCTTTGAATTAGCTATTACTGGTCAGAAAAGAAAGTCACTAAGGCAAATTCTCTGAAAATATTATTCAATGATTGGCTGTCTAACAAATGGAGAACAGAAGCAGATTTACGCCCCCAAATAAAACTATGTGTATCCATACAGAGAAATTAATGTTCAGTACTTGCTTTAGTTCTAATATTCTTCAACTAAATCACCTTTGAAGGCCAGTCGGAGAGTTCTGAGTTACACAGACTATGGGCTGGATGCAGAACATCAGCTCTCTTGTTACCGTTCTCTGTATACGAAGATCATTCACAGAAGTGCTCAATCACATCCTGAATTCAATCTTTCAAAGGGTGTTTGAATAACTGCATCTTAAGATGTGTGCACCACATATCTTTGGTGCACACATGGATATGGTGGGTATGGTTTTGTAGCTTGAAAAATAGTCCTCTGTGTAAAACAATTTATATTTGGGTAGTGGGCTCCTGCTACTGCTGGTAGTTTATAATTTGTACATCTTTTAAATTTAGCTGCTTAATATGTTGTTCCAATTTACAATACTGAAAAACATGATCAGTTTGCTTCTTTTCTTTTTAATACCATACTACACAGATATTGGGTTGAATCTTCTTTAATGTTTTCCAACTACTTTCTTTGCAAACTTGCTTCTTAATGTTTTATTTTAAAACATCTCCGTCAATATTACTTTAATTCTATTGGATTTTGGCCTGGTTGCCAAAATATTCCATGTTTAATTTATTTAATTTCATGTCCCATAACTTCAGTGTTTTGTTTCAATAAGACACACATCTTTTAAACATTTTCAACTGATTCTCTTGCTGTTCAGCGCCTTTTTCCTGATTGTTTCCCCCTCAATATGCCTCTCTCTTTTTTTCTTTCTTCCTGCTTCTGTCTGTTTCACTACTTAATATAATTTCCTTTCTGTCAACTATTTGCTTACTTTAAACAATTCTTCCTTCCTTTGTTCACTCTTTGTATACATTACCCCCTGGCATCTTCACTTCCTTTCTCATTCAATAAGGGCTACCTGCACTGATCCCAGATATCAGTTCATTAATTACAAAAACTACCATTTCCATTTAGCTATTTCCTTCAAAATAATCCAAAAGACTCCCAGACTTCATGAATATGACATGAAATTGGCCATAAATCCTTTCAGTGTAGTTGGGCTGACTTACTCATGTTGGTAATGTCATTAGTTTCCTTAAAATCTAAAAAATGTTTTAAAAAATTACTTTCTTCTCTATTTATATATATTTATATAGTCATCCAGCCAAAGTATTCCTACCATATGCAATACTTTGTTGTTGTTTGGTGCTGGTGCTGTTTTCCAGGGCACTTAAGAGTGCTACTTATGTCCCAGAATCCCTGGACAAACATAAAGGAAAATCATGATCCTGGCTGAAAAGGCCTCACAGCCTACAGAAATCAACCAATGGATACAGCCAGATTAAGCAGTTCAGGCAATGATGATACTATCTTAACATAATAGGCAATGGTTTGTGTAGGCAGCACAGGGAAAAAAATAAGATGGGATTTGCAGGAGATAGAGGTATTCTTATTGTGGGAATCTCCTTTGAAACACAATCGGCAGATTAAGAGAAGATCTAACAGCGTTTGTCTGAAAAGCTAACAATGAGATAATGGAGGTTAAAATCCTGCAGCAACCAGGTGGAAGCACCTCAAAAGCAGAATAGATAAAAGAATGGATAAATTGCTATAAGGCATTGCAGGTGGATCGTTCTAACAGAAGAAACTCAAAAGTCTGATGACCAACTTAAACGCTCTAGCTTTTCTTCCAGAGGATGTAAGTGCTAATTAAGTAAGTTAAGGTGATACACTGTTGACAGTTTACATGTCCCATATCCATACGTTCAAAATTAAATGTCAAGTGTTATGCCACAACTTGAAGAACTCAGTTGTATATAAATTTATGGCATATATCAGAAAGGCAGAAACAACAACGACAAACAAGACTGGTTTATCACAGTCATAATATGAGGCTTACCACTAATTTCTGATTTACAAACTCCAGCTCAGTTATAATTGCAGGCCATTTTTTCCCTTCGCAGGTTGCATGCTGTGAATGGACAAGTCTTCAGGTTGTAGATAGTCTTTTCCTTCAGCAGAATACATTCTCTTCATTTGTTTCACAGATTGTTCGATTATTTCTCATGTCTACCCTTTCTAGGGAAGCATTCTTATGCTTTTCTTTCTTTTTGAACCCACTGTCACACTACAGCATTTTTTGTTTCTTTCTAAAGACATCCAACTTTATTGTGCTCAGGAAAAAACAAACCATGATTTGGTTAGGAATATCGCAACAACTGTCCACACTCAGTAACCTATGAAGTAGTCTCAGTGCAGAGGTGTCATACGAAATTCTAACAGATCTTAGGAATCCATACACACCATCTATTTTTTTTTGTGAATCACAGATCCACAAAAGTTTAGCTCATTTGCTGTATGTTCTGTCTGCAGTCTCATCGCTGTTTTTTCCATAACAATTCTTTTCTTTCCCTCTCATGCCCCCAATATTAGCAGCGAGGTAGCAGCTTGATGCATGTGCAGGCCATTGTCCAATGAATTGCAGCATATGGATTTTCAGACAAACGTTCTTTAGAGTGTTTGAACTGGTAACTCTGTTCTGATCTTCTAACAAGCAGAAACAATCTCCCTGATGATCTATTTTGTTTTTATTTTGGGAGGGCCTTGATGTCATGCAACCTTTAATGATTACAAGGGACTTCTTTCATAATAGGATTCTGTGCTTTATTATTTGTGAGGCTTCTCCCTGGGGATTTTCTTTTGTGAAAAAGTTTGTTAGATACCTCCATGGCAGAATAGTTTTGATCAGCAGCTGATTGCCCAGGATGACTCTGACGTCAGTTTGTTGCTGATATCCACAGGAACTGTGTCCCTTTACAGGAAGGCAAACCTTGCCTCCTCCCCTCCCCACTTGAAACGATTGAGAAGATCTCTCTAATAGAGTTTGCAGAGGTTTCCTTCCCCATTATGCTGCACTGCAGGTTTTGCTGTAGAAGGGGTGCTTGGACTCACTTCTGTTTTTAATCAAATTGAAAAGTTGAAGAAATGCCTGAGAGTGGAGCATGACTGCTGTTTGTTTAGTTTTCTGACCTGTTAGAGCACTTCCTGCACAACATTAATCTTATGTTTCCAAGATGCGTAATACAGGGAGCAGGATGATCATGCAGTACAGTTTTCCCACAAGATGTTCAAATGGTATCTTCAGAAGGTCCAACCTGCATGCTTTCAACATCTGTGCGTTTGGTTGGAACTGAAAGGATTCAGCACCCACTAAATTCTCAATTGCAATACACACAGTCTTGAATAAAAGTAATTTTTAACCTCATACCAGTTGCTATCAGGACTTGGAAATGTATATGAGGTGGCCATACGGCAGCTGCAGACTACAATAGACATGCTCTAGATTAATGCTTCAGACCAATAAGTATAGAAGACTGATCCCCCACGTCCCCAAGCATCCTCTTCATTCAGTCTGTTCCCAGCACTTTTATCTAGAGTCCAGCTACACCAGATACAAACATAAATGGAGCTTTCAATACTCTCTTAAATTCTTATAAAATGGGTCCTAAACATAATCTACCACTAAGGCAGTACTGGGTATTGCTTTTCCAACCTCCCCCTTGGAATCCACCCACAAGTTTAGGTGCTCCAGATAGTTTTCAGAGCTTTCTTTTCTTTTCCTGAAATGTTGCTGATCTAAATAGTAAGACATTCTATTCTGGCCTCATGAACAGAAGAAAAAGCCTTTTATTACCTTCATTTGTCCTCCTTTTATCTTGAGGCCTTTTCAAGGTCCAGGCAGTGGAGCATTTTGGAGTAACAAGTACTTTTCTTTTGAAGCTAGTTTTATTTTTATCATGCTTTTTTTCCTCCCTATTTTATGACAGAACCTTATGCAGTTATAGCATGATTATACTAGCTGATGCGCTATCAAGGAGAGAAGAGTTCTTAGACAGTCAGAGGTTCCATACTCTCACAATCAAAATCCATCTTCGTTTTTAAGCCACATTTATTGTCACAGTTCTGAAGTTCAAGGAAAATGGCTAAACCACATACAGTTAAAATCCTGATCATAAAGGCTATAACACAGGCTGCAAAGAGCAGTCTTTCTTATGCTTTCACATTTTGAAGTCATTGTTTTATTGTTCCTGCAGAGTTATCTAAAGAACTATCTCAGAGCATCATTTTTTTATGCATTACTTCAAAAAAATGTATGCTTAGTTTATGAAGTAATGCCATTTGTCAGGTTTAGCAGTGTCACACAATCTAAACACAGTAGAGTCCAAGATAAATCTTAATTTGTCAGGTGCAGTTTGGAAGGAATCTTCTCATGAAAATGAAAGCTGCTTTCATTAGAGTCCTTATTAAGATGTGCCTGAAGTTTCCTCCAGTAACATGGACTGTGTGCAGTGACATCTCTACTGAGAAAATAGCTGAACCAGTTGGAGGCATGTCCTCACTTGCAGAGGTCAGCCAATGTGAAGTGTAACAGCTAGTATTTTGGGCTTTCAAAGAGTGGGAAGTCTGTAGACTGTTTTTTCCCTTCTCTCCCTAGAGAAAGGATAAATACCAAATGGATCCAGCTGAGATCTGTAAACTTAACAGCTAGAGATAGGGAATAAACCATCTTAGATCAGCCATCACCAAAGATTTTTGCTCCAAGACTAATTTCACTGCATCTCTTCATGTAGGCCTGTTTTCCTTCCTCCCTTCTCCCTTAGGAATATTCAGCTATGCAACTGAATGTGGCCTCTTGTCCTGCGTTTAATATCATCTTTCTTTGCTCCATTTTTTTTTTATCAGAGAAGTAGCTTTAAATTCCTTTTATGTCTCCATTGCAGCCTTGCTTGTAGAGGCTTCCTAATTGCCCCATTTAACTAATACATCTCCTACCTTAACCAAGCCCAGAGCCTGGCTTCAGTCCAACTCCGAGGTAGCTGTGACTGCTCTCAAGCTCTACTTTCTACGTACGTCGGGACACAAAATGTCTCTTCCTATATTCATGGCGTACTTAATCCTAAAATCCTTTGAGCCTTCAAGTGCTCCTGTCATTAGACAAATCTTACAGCGCATAGTGCAGACTGAGCACTTTCACTAGCTGCTTGCTATTCAAGAAGTGTTACAGTGAACGGCCATGAGACATCATTTTGGCATCTCTTGATGCAGAATAGTCTCTCATAATGCTTACAGCAGTGGTTTAGCACAGTAACATTATTTTAGCCTTACATTTGTTTGTAAACTCTGGTAAATGGTTGTAACATTGGACCATGCTTGCAAGCAGCGTGGAATTTGGGGGTTTTTGGATTGGGTGAACAATCAGGATGCATTACTAACACTTCATAACAGGGTAAAACTCAAAAAAAAATCAAAAAAGTTTGGTTTTGTGTCATTTTTTGGACATAACTTCCAACAAAATTAATAGGGAAATAACTACATCTCCAAGACCCGACAAAGTGCCATGCAGAAATACTCAAGTTATCTTGTGCAGGGTATAATTCAGTCTGAAAGGACAAGCACATTAATACGTTTAGAATGCTTCAAATATTGATGCTTAGGTATGTCCACAATGGTCCAAAACTGGAGATTGACTTGAAAGACATCTTTGTTCTTTTTCTGTTCTATTTTGTAGCCATTCAAATAAAGGTTTTTCTGGAGTATGGGACACTGGGCTGAAAGGGACTGCCTTGAATCATGAAGTTCAAATTCTTGCAGTTGCAGAAAGCTGAGCAATAAGTGTCTGATTCAGAAGACTCCAAAAACACCTATCCTCATACCTCATATGCCAAAGACAGACACAAATTCTTTCCATTCTAATGTCACAACAAAATCATCTTCCAGGTTTAAGTCATACTTTTAATTTTTTAACTAAGTGCTTCGACTTCCTAGACTCCTATAATGATAGGACCCAAGTTGATTTTTTATCCAGACTTGGGGGATTTTTACTTTGTTTTGTCTGACCTTCAGTCTTGCCCCTGTGCCACTACTGAGACAGAGCTAAGGAAAATAGTTTTTAAAGAAGGTATTTCCGGAAGAGGAACAAAAGTCATGTTTCAGTATACAATGGAATAATGTTACTGATTTAGTGACTTAACACTATGCTTCTTTTTCTGTTCTTCAAAATTCTTCCTGTATAACTGCGTATTTCAGATCCTAACTGGAAAGCTCTTGTATAACATGAAGAATATTGTCGACTGCAGTAGAATTACCAGTACAGTTAACATTAACACTATGTGTCAATGCTATGTTGGATTGAGACCTTAATCATTTAGCTCTTGAAGATGAGCCTTAAGTCCAACAATAGCGGTAAGTAGGGGCTTAACTGCTATTTGCCTATGATATGGCATTTCTCCCGTGTCGCACACATGCTGGCATTTCATTTCATTTTAAGTTTTGCCACATAGGCCACTCAGTGACTTTTATGTTCTATATCCTAGAAGCCACTGCATTGCAGTACAGAAGGGATAAAAGACATTTCTTCTAGAAATGTCATCACAGGAAGGAAGCAGAGATTATTGCTCTTAATTCACATAGCTTCAAAAGGGGCAGGGCAGAAGGACAGCTGTGGTTTCAAAATCCCCCACACCAGTCCCTAAAACTGTCTGACATGCCTAGGGGAATAACATGCACTTTTCAAAGGCTCTGAGACTCTCAGAACTGCAGCAGTGAAAAATTTCTCTCTGACTAGTGCACAGGTAGTCGTTACAAAGCTAAATACTCATAATAGCTTCGTAAAACAATTACACTGTGTTATTGTTACCAAGTGAGTTCAATAATTGCAAAGAAGAAGAAGAAAAAAGAAAAACCTTACTCAAATATGAGTTCAATCAATTTTATACAAAAAGCACTTTCAGGAAGAATGCAATTTATATTCAGATATATTTTTTACCTGTCACTCCTTCAGCTTGATGGATGTCAGAATACTACATTTTTAGTAGACTTGCAATTGCTGGAGAACTTAAATACACCCTGTGATTATATGCTGCAGGGCCGACAGCAGAAATGCCAAATGGCCTTTGCAATGCTCCTGGCAACGCTATTCTCCCTTTGTGGCAGAAATTCAGGTACTTGTCTTTAGCTGCAATTAGTGTTTGATGTTCAGAATAGGCTTTGGTTTTCTTCTCTCCCTCCTCTCTCCTTTCTCCCTCTTTTTAGGCCTATTGATACGGTCAGAAGACTGCATAAATTATTATTTCAGCCACGTTGGAAAGCAGGTTTCACAGAATCACAGAATCACAGAATCGTTTAGGTTGGAAGGGACCTCTGGAGATCATCTAGTCCAACCTCCCTGCTCAAGCAGGGTCACCTAGAGCATATTGCCCAGGATCACATCCAGACGGCTTTTGAATATCTCCAGCGAAGGAGACTCCACCACCTCTCTGGGCAACCTGTTCCAATGCTCTGTCACCCTCACGGTGAAGAAGTTTTTTCTCAGGTTCAGATGGAACTTCCTGTGGTTCAGTTTCTGCCCATTGCCTCTTGTCCTGTTGCTGGGCACCACGGAGAAGAGGCTGGCCTCATCCTCTTGACACTCCCCCTTCAGATACTTGTACTGCTGATCCTATTTCTGCTATGAAAGAGCATGGCAATGTTTCCAAAATCACAACCTTTTAAAGATATGTAGGAAGTACTTGTAGCGCACATATAGGAAAGAAAAAAGTTAACGTTTAATTCACTAGCAGGGCTATGTTATAGTTATCAATAACAGAGTAACTAAAAATAAAATGTCACAAAATCTTAAAGCCCAGATCAAACAATCATTACAGGTACAGTTAGAGTAGGCAACTATTTTCTGCTTACAACTTCTGAAAATTATTATATAGAAAATGTACAGAAAAAAAATCTATATTTTTGTTGTTCCTAAGTAAAAATAGAACCAGCAGATGGCAAAATAAGCATCTGTATTAGCTGTATCTTAGTCATTGGAGATATGACATGGACCTTTGTATCTGAGGAAATAAACAACCTTGATTTGATTTTCAAGTGCATTCCTTGGAGATACGTGAATTACCTTCTGAGCTAGCAAGAGCTGGCATGCCATCTCAGAGTGACCAGTAATGTTAACTGCAGTGCAGCTGGACAAGTTATTTTGTGCCGTTGTGATATAAAAAGGCATGTCATGTACATGGCTTTTCAAACAGTTGCCATTTAAATAGGCCACAAAAACTAACTTTTACAAGTTCTACTCAAAATCTTGTGTATGTTCTTGTAAGTTTGTATCCCATATCAACTTAGTAAAACCTTAACAAAACCAATTACATATCTAATTCGGTAAGTCAGCTAAAGCACTATTGCTAGATGGCACTTAACCACAATCAGCAAAAAATATGTTTTCTCAGAAACTTATCACAGCTTTTCACTGTCTACTGATCTGAGGGATAGTCTAGAACATTTTACTGGTCCTAAGAGGATTTGTACATGTTAACTAATGATTTCCTAGTTCTAGACAAAACACAATAAACTGAATACCATCTTTTTTTCCTCACCGCTTCAATTCTAATTTTCTTTTTAATGACTATTGGAGTAAGAAACTAGTGCTTTACCGATAGTGAGTGTCTGAAATTCAGCTTTCAGATGTAAAGCACAGACTAGTAAAATTAGCATTTAATGAGTTTTAAGGTGCTATCAAACCTAAATAGCAGTCAAGAAGATGAGGACAGAATTAATCACCAATCTTCTATAGGATTTGTGTAGCCTACTCTGAACCAGTTAGTCTTGGTTACAGATAGGAAGATGTTGTGTTTTCAGTGGAGAACTGCTCTGATTCAGTATGATGCTTCCCAAGACCATTTTCGTGGGTTATGCAAATACTGAGAATAAAATTGTAAAAAAGTTTCTGGGTATCTAGGTAAGAGCAGACACAATGACGTATGACATGGCAAATCAGAGCCCCTTCTGACACTTCAAAAATAACTGCATTAGTGTCATTTTCCTTTTAGAACATGATTCTTGTGTATAAGAGATTCAGAATCTACGAACTATTAGGATATTTCAGGACAAATTAAAAAATACGTGAGAAAAACAACCACATACTTAATGGCAATAGTCTAGCACTAGCAAGAGGTATTTTTGGCTGGATTCTATAACCTTTATCCAAAAAAATCCATGTTGAAACTGATGTCAGTCTGAATAAGGACCACTGCAGGGTCTTTAACAACAATTTCACTACATTAAGTCTTTTAGATATACACTGTGCATTGATATGAAGCCTAGGTATATTTAATTGTTGCCTTGGTTGTTTCTATAGTCAAGATGTAATTCTATTCTCTGTTCAAAATTGCTAGTAACTAGACAGCCATTTAAAGTTGAAAAACTAGAAAATAATTGAGTCATATCTGTCATTTCCTGAGTTGACAACTTCAAGAAGAAAAGCTGAGCGTGATTCCTGAATATATTATTTCTGTAAATAAAATATAAAAGAAAAGAAAAGAAAATCATGCGAACTGTTACACAGCAGTACTTATCCTATAGCAAGTAGGCTACTGTGTTTTCAAGTCTAAAAATCCTGGTGCTGCACATGATTTGCATCAGCTGCTCAGCATATAAGAACAAGTACAACAGCAAGGAGTCTAAGTCATGTTTTGTGCAAAAAATAGAATCCAAAGGATTATTCCCTCACAAACACTGATGTTCCCCATATATTTGTAAGGATACACTAATAAAGAAAGGCATTTATAAGTGAAAGGAAAATCCATCTCACTATTCTTCTACTTTGCATTCTCACTCTCAGACAACGAAACTTGAATTCATGTCTAAGCACCTTCTTGCACGCAAGGCACGTGATGTGTTTTCAAACAGAAAAACACAAAAAAATGTAAAAATACCTTGTTTAAAAACAAGGCCAGAATACTGAGTTAGCAAGGCTGATATACACAAGTTAATATACACACAAATCAGATTTTAGGATAGACCCTAGTTCCCCCACTTCCATTCCACGGTAATGCAACACCATTGAAGCACCACTCTGCTTTTTGTTTTGTTTTGTTTTGTTTCAATTCACAATCCAGAATGTGTCTTGCAACAGATAAAGAGGAAGAAGCACAAACTGAAGAAGATGGAGGACTACTGTAATTGTAGTCTGTTTCCCTGATGTAAAGTATGGAATAAAATCAGTGAACAATAAACATAGTTTTCACCATACTGTTTTCTGCTATAGATTGTAGAGGAACTGAGATAAAATGAACTAACTAGGCCTGCCTACTTATAATAAAGCTCTTCCTCTTTTTATTATATTGGAGTTCATTTCTCAAGGAGACATAGCTTGACATGGCTGCAGTGAAGAAAGCTTCACAAAATATCACAAATTTCTGTCTATTTTAGTAAGGTAAATTTCAAAGACAGGAATGAGGATAGGGCATTGCCTAAATAAAATGGATATCATTCCAAATACCAGAAATGCCACCTTAACTTAGCATTGTGATGTCCTTTAGACTGGTGCAATTCATTTTCCTTTTCACATATAGAAAGATTTGGTATTTAGACTGTGTACTACTTGCTGCCAATCCAGATTTCTAAGAATCTAACAGTGACAGTCAGGCTTCCAGGAAACAATGCTACTCAACAATGCTAAAGACAGACAAAATAACTCAGTTTCTCTGGAACAGGAATAGCTGAACCCATAGCTGAAAAAAAATTCTCTTTTCATCATATGTGTGTTTCATGATAAAGCTTCTTCTTCAGATTTCTCTTATTCCACATCCTACTTAGCTTCTGCTAAAGATTAAATGAAATATCCTCACAGAATCCTTATTTTCACTCTAGAAAGCAGAAAATGGATATCTCACGTTCATACAGTGTCAGAGCTCAGCAAGAATGAAGCTCGAGAGAACAGCTTTATGTGCAAGGAAGTAATTGGACCTCTTATAGAAACAGCATGCCACATGCCTCATTGTTATCAATAATGGAGTTATTTAGTGATGATTAGACCCCTCTGTATTCAATTTGCTACTTGTTCTAAATTCTTAGTTCTTATTTGTGAACAGGCAATATGGAGCTGTTGTATGTAGTTAATTTTTCTGTCTGTGGTGACCTGAACCTTTAAAACTGCCAAAAAGTAGTGGAGGCTATTTGAAATAAATGCCTGTTACAAAGTTTTGTCTTCTATATTATTGATTTGCGAGGCAAAGTCCCTGTAGGATACTGTAGATCTATCTATAAGAAACACGTCAAGTTAGAGGCTAGAGATCTTTTTTCTCGAAAGAATTGTTAAAAATTACTTCTTACAATATAGTATGTAGTACACACAAAGCCAAGAAAAGACTTTAAATACATACCATACTGCTTGCCAAATTCAAGCCAAATGAAAGAGGCCATAAATCAAAACTGATTTGGGATAAGAACAAAGAAACTAGGCTTGATGTCAACAGGGAAGGAGATTTGGAAAAGGAGATTTCCAAAAGGGGAAGGGGAGTGGTCGTAAGTTTTGCTGCCAGCCTTTGCCAGCCAACTTTAGGACCACTGCAATAGCTGACGATAAAACTACCAGCACCTTTGGAGGATCATGCTAAGATAGCCGTGACATAGCTGGATTGGGATATGGCAGGGTGGGATGTACTGTTACTGTGCGCTTTGACAAGGCAGTAAGAGGGGAAAGGAGCCAAACACTGAAGGGCACACTCCCTTTCTATTTATCACACAAGGTACACACTTGATCTGCTCCGCTATCCTGTTGAAGTATGCCTGAAACTAGGACCATTCTGCACTCCCAGTCATATATACCATGTAGGGATGTGCCCTACCCCTGCATCAATTGGACATTCATAGGAGACCAAACTTGGTTTGTTTCTGCTGCCTATGGAGAATCAAGCCCACAGTTTCCACTTCCTGCAGAATCCTCTCCTGCAGAATCCTCTAAAAATCTGGAAACATGCAGACTGTAAGAAAGGTTGCTCTGCACAGTCCATCTGAAAATGCTGATCTCATCTTTTTCTGGAAGTTCTGGAGAATATTTTCTTTTTCCTACAGACATCATTCTGTCTAACTTTCATAAAAATGTTGAAGGCAATGTGGCATAGTTTGTATCAGCAACTATAAGAAAGGTCCTTATAGATTTTTATAGTAGAAAGAAGGCATGCTGGTGACAAATATATGTCTTGACGGAGTATAGGTCTAGTCGACAGCAATAAGGGCCAGTTTCAAGCAGCCTAGGAGTCCTTTTTACAGTATCAGGAAATATTGGTTTAAGCCCCTGTACAGATACTCTCTAAACACCATATATGTATGGTGGAAAAGAAGAAATACAAAATACATTGTCCCTTACAAGCACTGAGTCTATCTCTAAAGTAGAACAAATTTAGATGGAATAATAACATTAAAATAACATATATGCATGAATTATAGGCAAAATATTCATCCAAGTAACTTTAGCAGTAGTCTGCTAATTTTGTTCCTCCTCCTTGATTGGAAATGCCCAATAGGACGGTATTCATTTGTTATCTCACACTTCTCTTCTATCCTTCTTCACACTGACCTTTATTTAGAATTCATTACAAGCGAGTAATCCCAAACTTCCATAGTACACATTGCCTCTCTGTCCTTCCTTCTCATTTTTTAAATATAAGCACACAGTCTTTGGGTTCATCATGGTAGAAAGTTCAGCCTCTGCATTTCTCTGTTCAGGACTCAGATAACATTGATCAACTGTGTCCATATACACTTGTCTAATATCTATACATAATGCATTCCAAAAGGTAGAAAGGGATTCAAAACAACTTTGCTTGCTTATTCTGACTGATGTGCTTCTACGTGGCAAAGCCAATCATATTTATGTTGGAGTGGTTTATTATCTCAAATAGCAAACCATGAATAAATGTTAGTAAAACTCTAGTCTTTCCATGCAAAAATAATAATCCACAATAAATTATTTAAAATAACACCAGCAGTTCCGACCTGAGACTTTGCATTTTGAGGTACTTGTCAAAGTTCTTTCAACGTGTGCCTCACTACTCCAGGCTCATCATAGCTGAAAGTGACACTGTAAGAATAGCACACTATGAAGTCTGACAACTTCATGCATGCACAAGGTGTGAATGTTATCTTAACAACACTCTTGCTTCTAAGCATTTTGAGGAAATATATTTGATCAGATTTATCTCTATACAATCTAATTTTTGTGGTTTAATGCCATAAGGAATGCAGCACTTGACTATGTGAATGTTCATAAACAAGGCAAATGGGAAGTAAAATAGATAGTCTTAAGCCTCAGTAATATAAAACAACTTGTTAAGCTGTGGTAACCTGATCATGCCCTACCCCTCAATTAGCAAAGTATTACAGGGAGAGGAATATATGAAGGAGTAATTTCCTCATCACTGAAGCTAGTTTAAAAAGCAAGTTAGTTTAAATAAAGTCTTTACTATTCATCTCCTTATCTAGAAATCTCTGTTTTAATAGTTTAATATTTTAATGGCTTTATCTACTTAAGTCAAAAAGGGCTGATTTTATCCCTGGTATATTTCTTGAAGACTGAGCTGATATTGTGTCTCCAAAAAATGCCTTTATTAAGAACAATATTTAATGCCCAGCTGTTTAAAAGGCTTTACTGTCCGACTGAGGAATAGCTTCCTATCATCCTCATATTTTTTCTTCTTTTTCCATTCTCTCTAGGATGCAAATGATTGTCTTCCAGGGAAAGTCTATGAGTGTTCCAGTATCTGCATCAGTCCCACAAAAAGCCAACTGAATGTAAGATGGAGCTCTTATTAGTAGCTCACCCCAGCAAGTTGTGGAGCAGACAATATCTAGAATGAGCTCATGGGCTCTCTGATAGCCAGCGCTCTCTCATATCAGGAAGAATTCTTAACATTTAATCTTGAAGCAGCTCTGTAGTTCCTTTATGCAATCACATCAGGGATGGGAGATCTGACCCAAAGGGATTGCTTCTTAAACTAGATATTTTCAAGAACATACATGTATTGACTGCTCTTCCTTTAGTGATTCTGACTATGCACTTTTAAGTAAAGATTCTTTACTAGTGCAGAGAAATGTATACATTCCAATGAATCTTAAAACAAATTCTATTTTTCAGATTTGGGGTGTGGCAGTAGTGGTTGCAACTTCCGAGAGAACTTCTTCATCTTGCACTTTCCAGTTAATGAAACTCCAGGAGACCTTATTAAAAATATAGCATTTCTTGCAGTCTGAGAACTGGTACTGAATCCAAGCTTTACATTCCAGGATATTACTGTTTAAAACTCGGTAATGGTCTGCCTGAACAGAGCCAATCCCATGCTCAGCAGCATAGGAAAAAGTTGTCACTTCAAAGTTGCCATTGAGGTGTCACAAACATGGGAGGAATTTTGTGCAGTGGCTGGGAAGGGTCCAAGAAGTTCTGCAGGTGGGATGGAGCCTGGAAAACGTCAGTAGGAGTTTTAGCAGGCTAGAATGGTTCAGTGAAGGTCAGGGTAAAGAAAAGGGCTGGGAAGGCTTGGGGGAGTTCATGAGTAGTCAGGATTGATAAGGGGCAGTAAGCAGGACGATGGGGAAGTGAGTTGGAAATAAGTGGATGGGAATTTCAGAGAAACGTGCAGGTTTCATTAGGTGCTTCAGAGAACACTGCAGGCATCATTAGGGGTTCAGTGTCATTCACCTATGCCTCAATCCTTCCCTCATCAGGAAAAAAGTTGAGCAGGAAAGGAGTAGAGATCAAATCCCTATCTTCTTCAGCACATGCAAAGTCCTGGCTATCCCAGCATCTTGTTTCCCTAAATGGATGCTGCTTCACCTCTGTCTGATGCCAGCCCTGGCTCTTAATAAATTTTATATAATTATGATATTCTTAACATAGAATGTTAAGAAGGGAGATAGAAAAAATGTAGAAGTTTGAAAAATGTTTCCCTAAGAATTTCGTTCCCTCATTTGGAAATAGGAATTTTGTCTCTGATTTTGACAAGATCAGAATTTCAGCCCTTCTGTTATTCCCAGTTCCCCCTAGGATTCTGCCACCCAGTCCTGCTGCAATCAAGTTGAGCTACAAAATTGTGTTCACTTCAGAAGGGCAGTACAGTTCAGCAGAAAAAAAATCAGATTCAGGGATTTGTCTATAAATCTTGTCTCAAGGAAGATCCTCAGTAAAGCCTTTTGAAATTTTGTCAGAGTGATGTGGAGAACCAAGCCCAGTTTTCCTCATTAATACCAATAAGCAGGCAGAAGGAACTATCTATATGATGAATTAACAACGAGCTTACAATCTCAATGTGAACAATTTCTTCTAAAGGCTGACAAACTCCCCTTGTCCTGGCTAAGTACTATTCTGTATGATTAGTATTTCAGAAAATCTTGTTGAAAACAATTTCTTCAGAAGACTTATCTTTCTGTGAAGGCCACTTTCCTCAAAAAAGTGGTGAATTAACTAATATATTATTATGAGTGATAATGCACTGAAACAAGTGTCGGTTTTTAAGAAGTTTCCTGACTGTTTTCCTAACAAATCTGTTGTTCATCCTGGAATTAAACACAGACTATCTAGCAAGCAAGCATAGCAACTTCTAAATTTTCAAACTGAGGCTAAAAGAGGAAAAAGAAGCTGTATGGGGAAATGAAGAAAACTAATTACAAAATATCTTTGTTTAGAAAAGTCAAGTCTCCTGCTAGCAATCAAAACAAAAGTTATTACAACTCAGCAGGTACTCACATTGTATTCCTCTCCTAAGTAATAGGTTTGATCCAGAAGCCAAGTTGGGGGGTGAAGGGGTGGGAGAAGGAGGACAGATTCCCTAGAGATCAGCAATCTTAGTATCAGGCCCACAGTATTGTTTTGTTTTTCTGGAAGTTATACCGACAACAGAAAGTGAAGAAGAAATACAGAAAGGAATAGAAGTTTGGCCAAATTGTTGATTTACCTTGAGCCATTACTCTGATTTGCAGAGCAGAACTGGAGAGGGCCAGACCCTCGCAGGGTCTGAAAAATGTTACAATCCTATGAGAAGGAGATGGGGAAGACAGGGATTACTACTATGTTGCAATTTACCACCCTGCCTTGGGAAGCAAATATAAATGGTATTTTCCATATATCAATCAATATAACCCTATTAATGTCACTGCTGACGGGCTTATTAACATTGTCTAGGAATCTGGCCCAACACCACCTAGATGTGTCAAAAATACCTGACATGCTATAGACACTACTGTTATTCTGATAGTAATGAATAATAGAGTCATTTTTATCAATTTATTTAATGGTTTTTTGTCCCTTAACACTCTGCTTCATCTGCATCTATATTTTAAATGAGATTATGTGTCATCATACCAAAGTAGCACATATATGTTTTAAAATTGTTAAAAGCAGAGAGATACATCTATTTTCAAAAAAGGTCAACATTCAGTATTTAATCCTGCTGTCACGGCTTACCTGAGATGTCCTTCCTTTTGCTGGGCACAATGGTTTTGCTCAGATTAAGAAGTCTTGTCTTTTTGACAGATTACAGCTCTTGTCACGTGTCTCCTGCTACACAATTCACACACTGTTTTCTGGTTCTGGTTTATGAGGTCTCTGAGATTTCCTTTGGCCTCGTCAGGCAGCAACACTCTTTCTCCTAGGAGTCTGGTACATCTCTCTTCACAGAGCCACGACTCCTCTCAGCCCGCAGACAGTGCTGGCCTCCCACTCCCTAGTTAAATGAAATATGCTCTTTCTCAGACTGCCTACCATGTCAGTGCAATTTAATAAGCAGGGAAATGCGGTAGGTATAGAAAAAACTTTGTTTAGGATTCTACAAGTCAATTTACACAGCTCTGTATAACAAAAAATCCCACCTAAACCCATTTCCCTGTCTTCTTTCCACATCACGCTAAAAATAAATTGAAATAAAGCAAAAAAGATGAATGATCTGAGGTGGTCAGGATGTCACCATCCGTATGGCATTTCTTCAGAATTCTGGATCCCGCTCCCACTTGTACTTCCTCAGTTCTCCATCTGTTAAACAGGAACTTCTCCTGCACATTTACATCATACACCATGCCCATCTCTTCCGTTTCCTGACCAAAGCATGTAGTGTGCATCAGAGAGTCACTGCTGACCCAACAAGTTTCTGGTTCAGAAAGCCTTACATCAGCCCTTTATTATCTTCTGCCTGACTTGGTAATTTTCCATTCTACAAGAGTATCTTTGCTGGGAAACATGGTTAGCCTAGTTCACCAAAGCTTCAGCCTTCTATTGTCCTAAAGCACTTCCTCTAGAACAGGTAATTACAAGGCTTAATGATTGATCTCTGTAGGCACATATAACAGCCTTGTCGGTTTATAGCACACTTCTTAATGTCACTGTTTGTTTCACAACATCAAACAGAGATCCACGTCAGTGTTCTTAAGCCATGACAGGTTATGTTAGGCTAAAAGACAAAGGAACCAAGAATCATCTCCGAGCTGGAGAAAAGAAGACACAAATAGGCTTTCTAACATCCCTGTCTAAAATATGGCATAAATTCTAGCCATGCAACTCATACGCCACCCAAAGGACTGGAACTCAAGCTTCCACCAGTATCGGCACAGAGGGTCTTCTCAGGCTTGGTACCTGCACAGTTCCTTATGGGAGGCAAAACACTCCCTTCTCTATTCAGAGTTGTGTTTTCTTGACAGACTTTTGGTCACATTTAGCAAAGGACACAGGCAGCATTACACAAAGGGCACAACAGCACTACATTTTTGTCTTCTATTAGAGCTAGCCAAAACAGAATTGGCCTGGCTGTCCTTCAGCTCCCTTAGCTCCTAGCTTGGCAGCTAAATCCTAGATCTATGATTTCTTCTCATTAGAATGTCCCTCTGTTTTTTATTACTAATATCTAGAGTAATATCTAGACTGTGTATCCATGTCTGAAAAATGTTACAATCCTATGAGAAGGAGATGGGGAAGACAGGGATTACTACTATGTTGAAATTTACCACCCTGCCTTGAGAAGCAAATATAAATGGCATTTTCCATATTTCTTAATTGAATATATGTATTCTTCACCAAGATGATACTGCCTGCCCTTGCAGTTCATAAACACTTTTAATAACAGCTTCCATCATTCCAGCTGCTGCTGTGTTATTTCGGCTAGTGTCCTGCCAGAAACAAAGCTGTGCGTTAAAGCAGCAAATGCCATTACCAATGAAGCAAACTTGTCATAAAAACTAGCAAGTACATTACTCTCAGAATAAACAAAGAGGAATCAGCATGCTGCATAACAAGCTTGCCGCCTACAGAGAACTCCAGCAAGCTTACTTTCTCTGTTCTTTTTCCAGCAGCTAATTTTTAAAGACAGATGAGAGACTCGTGCAGTTTTTTGGTATATATCCCTCAGTCAGCACATGGTGACATCAACTCAGGCAATACTCAAACAGCTGTTAAATCAGTTCTGTACATTACTATGCCACTTGTCAGTACAAGTTTGGTCAGGATTGCTCAGCCAGGAAAATCAGGCAGACCTGTCCCTTGGAGGAGTCACTATCTCTGCTCATCCCCTGCTGAACCCTCCTTGTTGACACTGCCTGCAACAAGCCATCAAGCTCGAGGCTCAGGATTGAACAAATACTTCCCAAAGGAAACAGCCATTTCCATTATCTCATCCCTCACACTAGGTATCTCTAAGTATCCCTCCAGTAGATATACTCTACTCAATAAATCTGTATCCGAAGTAATACTCCTTTGTCTAGTTCTTGTACCTGCAGCAGGCATGGTCTTGGTGGGTAAGCTGGAGCAGCCTACTCTTACTCCAAGTCCACATACTACTCTTGACCTGTCTGTATCTGCTCTCTGGCATTCCCTGGTTTCTACAGGTTCTAGGCTGGCGAGATCAGAAAACACAATCTGGAAGTGGCTGTATCCAAGTAACCTGGAAAGAAGATAACGAGTTTGTCAGTCCTTAAGAGTCTATAAATCCTTAGTCCAGTATATGGCTGCCCATAGCCAGCAGCTCTAATCCTAAGGCCAAAGCTGAATCATGCTACCATGGGAAGACCACCAGAGTAGGAAGAACTGAAGGAGAGGATAGAGTACATTTGAAGATTGCCCCTAAGCTCTCTTGTGCTTGAAGGAGCATAAAATAAGCATGGCAATGAGCATTGAAAAAAGTGATTTGATCACTCAGAGTCTGGCAATCTCTGTTCCCCCCCTCACTTCATTCCTGGCTCATTTGGGGTCAGAAAGTTGACATGAGCATCACAGTTCAAGAGTGACCCCTGCTATTTGGATAGTTCTTAGCTCAGGCTAACTGGCTGACAGTCCTTTACTCACAGAGAAGCAGTGTGCTTTGAGTTAGCCAAGAACATCCGTGGCTCCACTTCCTCCCTCCAATGTGATATTGAATGAATTGGCCATTACAGCAGAGGTGACTAGGGAGCTGCAGGAAACAGTGTAAGTCATGACTGACAAAGTTCAGTCTATAAGGCACCTTGGTTGGAAGCATGCTCTCACCAAAAAAGTTTCGCAAGAAATAACTACCATAAAGCAGCTAAAAGAAATAATTGAAAAGGAAGAATGAGTCCACAGAAGTATCTTTTTTATCTGGTGTTGTGGCAGTCAGGCTACTGTATGGATTCTGGGCATCTTTTGTAAGGTACCTGGCTCCCACGCGCTCTCCTCCTGTCTCTTTTCTAGATCTCATTCTGACTGTTCTACTGCAGATGCTTTTCATTCTAGTTTTCTTCAGTATTCCCAAGCAAACGAAAACCAGCCTCAGGTAGAGAGTGCTCCACAGTCTTCCTCACAGAAGATCTGGTGTACTGCAGTGTGACATTGCTCTCCGAAACAGAACTGCTACTTATGGTAGGAGAAGGGCTCTTTCTTGACTCCACGGTGCTCATTATTGCCTTCGGCTTTCTTCCCAATGAAGGGCCTGCATTGATCCAAATCCATAATAACTTCAAACTACACTATTTAAATTAGACCACAAAATTCCATATGTTCCTAAAAAAGACTTTCTATCCAAACACTCTTGACAGATTCTTACTTTGAATCCAGCTGAGATCATGAAAAGCACTTGGGAAATGCAGCTTCCTTGTGTGCACTGTCCTGGAGCTCAGACTTCAGCTCCATCTGAGCAGCAGTGCACAGTTGTCAGCATTGTTGAATCCCACTGTTCGTTAATAGGACTGAGGTGGAGGATAGCCAGAATCAAAGAAAAGTAAAACATTTCTGCATGTACGTACTCGCAAAGAAGTGGGATAAAAGTAGTGCAAACAGAAGTGTTGCTTATGGGTAATGTATCAAATAAGCTGTCATGGGGTAAGGAAAAGTCCAGGCTTCATATATACTCAAATCATGAAACAGGACATGAATTTAAGCCAATCTAGAAAACAGTGTAGCACCTTAAACAGAGATTTATTAAAGTATTCGGTTACAGCTTTGCTCCTTCATAAGCTTCTCTATGCAATTTACAGTCAATGAAATTAATCTTTGTGCTAATAGCTAAGCACCACATAAATCTATATTTCACTCAGTGTGAGAGACTTTTTGCTGAGGTCTTTATAGCCAAGTGGAGAAAAGAGTTAAGAGTTAAGAGCCAAGTTAAGATTTATCCCATTGCTTATATGTTGCCATTAACCCTACGGTAAGTATGAATATAATTTTGTAGGGTGAATTGAATAGGAATCAAGTCACATTGTAAATATCCTTGTTTCTTTTGGATGAAAGCAACAGGACATGAACACCTCTGTAACAAATGCATAAATATTAACACAGGAATATGAGAAAATCTGCTTCAAAAAAAAAAAAATCAAGAAATTCTAAAATGTTAGGTTGCTCCAATAATCTTAACTTAATCATTAATTTATATCCTATATACATCCAAACTAAGAAATAAAACATTTTAGATTTGGAGTTCAGTCCTGCAGTCTTTGATTATGAAAGCCACATATATTCATGTGAATAAACGCAATTAGTTTGATAGGACTGCTTGCATAGGCAAGAAGCACTTCTTCCAAGTATACATGCTCTGTGAACATATAAAGAAAATAAAGGTTAATTACACAATAGAAAGGACAAGGAAGTATACTGTTGTTGCAAGGTTGAAAGCCAAATGGCCTTGTCCACATGAGCATTGTAATAATTACCTTGATCTGTTATGAACTTTCCCTTTAAAAAGGAACTACAGGTCGTTACTTGACTCAGCAGAAAGGATTATGCCACTGTAGTCAGCAGTTAGCTAAATGTTCTTGTTGCTCTAAAAGTTCACATGCTATTTCAAATTTTTATTTTTGTAGAATCCCATCATTTTTGACTATATGCAGAAATATATCATCAAATGATTATCAAAATTCTCTAGCATAAAAGAGCTTTGTATAAGTCTTCTCCATTTAGAGGGGGAAAACAAAAATGAGACAAAACTAATTGTCCCTGCTTATTAGCATATCCATACCCCTAAGGATGTGACTAAATATGAAGATTGATGCCTGACGGACCCCCAGCTTTTAAGGTTCAGATCTGTTGTGATACTGGCAGAAAGAGCAAATATACTTCTTGAAGTTTGGGGGGGGAGGGAATCTATTAAAACCCTTTTGCTCCTCAAGCATCTTCTTTTTCACCTCAGACAGTCAAATAAACATTTTTTGTATTGCAGTCATCTTTACAACCATTGGAGTTTCCTATCAAGTCTCAAAGGAAATCATCAGGTAATTATCAGCCAAACTGTAACAAAGCCAGCAGCCTTTTCCTCCAGTTTTATAAGGAAGTCCACCTGAAACTGGGACAGTCAATGCTGATCCTGAAGTAAAACCTAATGCACATCCTTATTTGCCGTATTTTCATCACAGAAAGTGAGACAGCTCCCAAATACGAGGCACAGCCCACATGTGATTGCCAGAATGAAAGTCAGATCTTGACTTACTGAAAGAAATATTGACCACGATGTCAGTCCTGAATCCTTACTCATTTTAAGATGAAAGTAGAGGTTTCTCTGAAATCAGCTTTCAGGGACCATAGTTTTCAGCTCTGTTAGGTGAGAACCTTCACAAACTGATATTTCATTTATGAAATATGCATTTTTTTCAGTCATCCACACTGATTGCCAAAAATCTGTCAGAGATTGGAATGATCCATGTGTTGGCCATGAACACAGCCCCATACTCCAGTCAGACAGTAACATGATAAACACATTAAAAGGAGTTCGGTAGTAAGTAATTGCCCCTGGAACTATTCATAGAGGGAAAAGACTTACCAATCTGAAAACAACATTGTAGCAAAGCTGCTGGCAATTTCCAAGGAAGACGACTGGACACAACTGTTCCTTATAAGGTTCTGTTTTCTTTGAGTAAGACTCCTCTAAAGAGCTGGGTTAGTTTGGGGACAGTATTTACAAGTGAAACTCAGGCTCATTTCCTGAAGGCAAAGATTCAAATTTATTGTCAAGCTATAATAGGTTATATACCTTTGGGGTGTGATTCATATTACTAGGCTTAGCCATCTATAAGTTAGATGGCTAGTATAAATGCACTGTGTAGGCTCCTTCTACACACACTTCAAAGAGAGAGCTTCTATAGAGAGCGGTTCATAACAACTATTTTAAGACAGGAGCAATCAGCTCTTGAAGAAACTCTCCTTCTTTAACTACAACAGAAGCTTAAGCAATTATCTTAAAATTCTCTTTTGGATGTCAAAGACTAGATATAATTAATCCTACTTTTGGCAAAATATAGAACCCTTGAGTCAGTTTGAGGCTGAACAAAACTGACAGTTAAAGAGTGTAGTATTTTTAACATATCGATGTCAGAAATATTAATTCAGAGCTAGCTAAGAACTGAAAAAGAAAAGACAATATTCCACATTCTTGGGGTTAAATGAGGAATTCCCTTAAATTCCTGTCAGGATTAGACCTTCTATATAGCTGCTTGAAACTCTTCAAGCTGTCCTACAGTACATCATCCTACGGTAATACAGCTTCTGTCCACCCATGGATTAACTTTTGGTTGAAGGCAAAACCTCAGTAGATATAATTGTCATCTCTTCTTATCTTCAGCCTATTTGTCCAGCTTGAAACCTGACAGTAAATAAGAGCTCTGTCTTCATTTTATAAATCATTGCAGCCCTCCTGCTGGAAGACAAGCAATGGAATGTCTTTTTGTACGCCTGAATGTTGAAGCATGTGGGAAAAGGTGTGAATCATTTGCATCCTGAAAGCTCAGATGTGCAGTTACTCACACAGTGCTTTTCTAATGGTTAACAGCATGTGTTGTATCATTTCAGGAACTTGCCATATTGTTTATTTTGGATGTGAGGTTCACTCACATTGTGTTAAAATCACGTAAGTTTATTCAAGGTCATGAATTGTTTAGCTACTTTCACTTCCAATTTAATTAACTTGAACAAAAAGAAACACACCCAAAATTATGAACAATTTCCAAGAAAACATTAATCAAATTTTTATGATGAAAAAAGGTTTTGAAGAGGGAAAATAAAATACTCCAAAGCTGGAAAACTGGAGGAGGAGGAAACAAGCAATAAAATAAAATGCCCATTTATATCAAATCATGATCCAGTTGTACTAATGGATATTTTCCTATTAATAACAATGGGGAATATAGACATGTGTAGAAATTTAAGAAAAGGTAGACTTCAGCTCCGCTATCTTAAGCCATCTAAATGTTAAACTCTTGGCCAAAGACAGCAGGTAGGCTCCCTGTAGAGTTGATGGAGAAAGAAGGTATAGAAGATCTGTAGCTGTTTCAAGAAAAGTACACTAGATCTGCTTATGGGCATATTTTCTTCTTTTCATTGACTGCAAGACAAGCCTTGACAAATGGCTTAGATTAGACAGTGAGGTTTTATGTGGGAAAGACGAATCTCACCACAGATTGAGTGACTTACTGAGGAATCGTCCACAGTACTGACTTTCAGGGTCAGGGCTGTTCAGAACTGTAACGGAAACAATGATTGTAATCCCTATGTCTGATATGCACTGTACTGGTAATAGATTTTATCCAAGGCTGAATCTGATTTATTTGTGGCTGTCTTTCAGATTTTATGCCCCTTTTCCAGTCTTCAAAGGATCATATTTCTATTCCATCAGGTTTCACATAAGAATTCTGCTTTTGTCAAATAATTTTATTATGTAAGGTAAAAATTAACATAGATTAGACATTATAGCAATCAAGTAGTGCACGTTTTACAGCTAATTGTTTCTTAAAGGGTAAAGAATAAGTTAGCCATTCAATGGAATGAGGATTTTTAAAAGTTAAATTGTTATTTTGGGGGAATAAGATAAAAATTGTTATCTGAGACAATAAAAAACAAAGCCAGGGAAATTTCACTAGACTGATTAGTACAAACTTAACTTAGAAAACTAGATTTTATATTTCTAGCACTATGAAAGGCTTGAACTAGCCAGTAGATCTGAGGAGCATGTGACACAAATATGATTATTCTATGATTAGTTTAAGAAAACAAATTCCAGAAAACTTGAAGACAGTCTCTGCACTGACATCTACACATTATTTGAAAAAGCACCTATTCTTTCACGTAAAACTCCTCAGCACTTTTTATTTAAAACAAAAAGACTAAGCCTTGACCCTCCATTTGTTTAAGATAACTAAAATCCTTGTAAGTATTAGACATGGGATAAAGAACTGTGGTTTCAGAGATATCATACAATGCATTGTCAGGAAAAGGCGTGGATAGCTTGCATACGAAATTTCCTGAAAACTATGTTTACAAGGAATTTGCTTTGTTGTAAAGCTTCTAAATCCATCCCACTTCTTATTACTTCTGTTATTACTTCTGAATTTCTGTTCACTTGGGAATATACATCTTCATACATTTTTGCTTCCCCATTAGCATAGTATAGTACATAGTTTTCACTCAAAAGTATCTGTTCTCGATACTAGAACTTAAGTTGATGTGAAAATTTGCCTTGTTGTTCATCGATGTGAAAATAACATCTATTAATTGTTATACCAGCTGTTTTTATACTGACCTCTGTGACAGGAAATAGACAACAAGTGACCCAATAATGTTGGTGATAAAAAATATAAATAACATCCTTGCTTTCTTGCTATTGTGTTAGATTCTCTACAGTCCTGAATGGTCTGTGTCACAGCACAACTGGTACAGTCCCACTGCAGAAAGATATAGGAGCAAAGCTGTTTGTTTATGTGCAAGTTACTGCAGAAACAAGCTGTTATGCTGGATCTGAAAATGAACTTTACAAATCTACTTATCAGCTCATTTTATTAACAATTGATAAGTAAATAGTAAGTAAACAGTTTAAAAATGCAGTGCAACTCTTCACATTATGTGCCTATTTATTTTACTCAGTAACTAAAAATACATATTACAGTTAAAGCTCTAATGTGAGATGCTGTACTCCAACAGTACAGCAAATTCAAATTCAAATTGCTAATTATTTCAAAATTAAAAACAAACCATAATTTATTTTGAACAGTAATCCTGCTATTTTAATTCAAGATTCTCTCTTGTATTTTATGACTTTTTAGCCCTCTGCTTCACAGTGAGAAAATTCAATAGAGGAAAAAAAAAAGGAAAATATTATGTATCATGTAATGACTGTTATGTCAAAACAGTTTCTTTAAAATGCTATTCGATAGACTTAAGCATACAAAATAGCTAATTTTTGTTCAATGTTATATGTACAAAAACCCGGAAGTCAAGATCTCTTAACAATTTTAAATATATTCTTATTTTCCAAAACAGGGGCTGGAAAGTCAGAATATCTTTTTTTCATTAGCCATGTAAACTGTTTGGTAACTTTAAACAGATACATTTGCCCAACTGGTTCCCAGATATTGCCACAGAATTCCAATAAACAGTCCAAAAGTTTCCGTCTTTTATTGTTTCTAATAGAGAGAATTCTTTCACTTTCAAATCTAACTGAAAGTTGATTTAAGATAAAAAAGGTTTAGTATTTTTGCATCAAACTTTTAAATGTAAATGAAGTGAATTATTTGTAATCTTAAAAACAAAATGTGCTGTGAATAATAAAACTAATGGACACTGGGTTTTTTTTCCTTTGAATTTGTCTCATAAACCTCTTCCTCTACTGCAACATTCTCAACTTCTCCTTCTTTCCCTTTGCCCACATCTAACACACATCTTTCCCCAGTCACACACAAACAAGAGACAACGGTGCTGGTGCTAGACTGAACTTAGGAGCACAATAATTACCTATCCAGTAGAAGTTGTATTGCTTGATTAGATGTGTACAGCCAAACAGAGGCTCTGACATCACCTTTCAGGGAAACCAGTGGATGAGATGAGGCTCTAGCTTGCTCTCAGTCCTCTAAGTAATGACCAATATTTCCCAGACTTTTGAGACCATACTTATCTCTGAGTCCTCTCTCTGCTTCTCCCTCAAATGGAATCAGCTGAAATTCACTGCTAGGTTCAAAGATTACTGGGGGAAATGACAGATATGCAATCAAACTGATAAACTGACAGCATAATTGCACAATCCCTGACTCAAGAAGGGAGGATAAAAATAAAGCCAGAAAATCAAAAGCTAAAAAAGGAATAATTTTGTCACTGTTGGAAAACACTATTTTCTTGACCAAATGAGGCACTACAGTTACTCAGAATTGTTTTGGGTTTTTGTTTTTTTTTTTTTTTTTTTAACATTTCACCAGGGCCCTTGTAAGGACAAAAAGAATGAAAAGAGAAAAAAATCTCCTTTAAGGAATATGACAGACTAGGCACTATGACTTTGAATTCTATATATGCCACTTCCAGTCTAACAACATGGACCAAAACAAATATTTCCGAGAAACTGAAAAGAAAATCTATCTGATGGATTTCCAGAGCCTTATTCATATTGTGACACCTTTTGCCCTGCTTCATTATTCATCCTTTTTTTTCTCTACGATAGGGCAGCTCACTGCAAAACGTAATGTGTGGCCCAATATTTGTGTAATGTATTTTAGACAATGAACATTGATAGGTATCAGCCATCACAAAGATATGTGAAAACAGTATTTGTTGCAGGCTACCTTAAAGTAACTGTATTTTTTTCCCCTCCTAATTATAGTACTGAATCTTCCTTCGTCATCAACATATGTACAAAAGATTGGCAACTACTATAGATGCACATCGAGCACATTTTAACTCTGACTCATTTCTCTTCCCGAAAACTTCCACTGGAATTCTTTGAATAAATAACGCCAGAAGTGGTTTCGCTCTTAAATCTTCTCATAATCCTTTGAGGAACAAAATCTCCACATATCTATTACGTGGGCTGTAATATAACAGAAAGTTTCTCTCCCAAAAAATGAGCATATAAAAAAAACTTCTTGGAGCTACATCAATTGCATAGGTGGAAAGTTAGTAGCAGAAAAAACGTCTTTCCAATCTTAGTTACCTTCTATACAGTACGCAAGTCCTTTTTAGAATACACGTTGATATTTTGTCCCTAATGAAGTCATTAGGAGTTTTGTAATAGAGTTTTCTAAACTAAGGATTTCATTCCCAGGCTAGATTCAGCTCCTTAGTTTACATGTCTACAGTGCAGACTTACACATCTTGGCTATCACCAGAGTGCCTTTCAGGCAATGAAGGAAAAAAGGGTGCTTCGGGTCATGAGTCATCTAATCTGTTTTAGACTTCCTACATCTTTCACACATTTGGAAAGCCTGTTTCTCTTCACTGATTATAAGGAAAACCTAAAGTGACTAGTTCAGGTAAAAATATTTCCATTCAGTCATAAAAACCTTACATGATCTAGTTCAGCTAGAGGCAAGGACAGCCAATACATAGTAGGCAGTTCTTTACGGACTACAGGTGGCATCTATCACTTACAGTGTATACTTCTTCAAAGCTGTATTTCCCTTTTTTAGGTAAAATGGCCACAGTTTTTCTCTTATAGCATCATTTTAACTGTCATTCCTAAGTAAAACTCGTCATGCAAAATAACTAATAAAGAAAAAAAAACATAGCTTGTAAACGGAACTCTAGTTTACAGGGACTAAGAAAGATCCTTTCTGTTAGAGTCTGTGGCTATGGAAATGTTTGGACTCTGTTTTTAAGAACTTGTTCTGAGATGCATTAACAGTAAAAAATGTCCAGAAGTATTCGCTATCTTTTATATACACGTTTGCTAACCTAGGTCATCAAATCCTTTAATAGGATTCTTTTATATGTGGAACTCTGACAAACATTCATTAACATTAAGTTAATTTTTACAGTTCTGGGGTTTTCTGTTTTTTAATTTTCTTTTCTTTTTACTAGTATGCTAGAGTACTGTTTAGACCAGGCAGTGGAGAGAAAACCATTTGTTAATAGGAAACTAGGTTGAGTTTAAAATAAACATAAGGCTGATGATGTTACTATTTATAGCTTAAATCTTTATCTCCTGCCATTTAAGATTATACGACCTTGTCCTTTCCTTCACAATGTTCTTTATGCTTTGAAGATATTACAAAACTTGTCTGTTAAGCCCCTCTCTCTTTCCTTCTTGAAATCCCCGAGATCTACTCCAATCCAATCAACTTACACCTGTAGTCCATAATAGAATGTGTGCTTTCACTACATCTGTAAATTTTGATTCTGCATCACATGTCCTAAAACCAGTCAAAACACAGTCATGATTGAACTCAATTTTTAATACCATGAAACATGCCTAGCTAGCTTATGGACTGATGGGAATATTTTCATGCGAAAAGCTGCATCTTAACAGGAACAAGTCTTGCCCTATTATACTTCTAAGCACATATTTACATTCATAAACTGGCTGATGCTTATCTTCCAAAGTCTAGGAAGAAGTTGAAAAATAGTCAAGCTTGCCCAATACCTGGTTAGACAAATGTTTTTGGCAAAGTTCAGAACAAGAATTTTAACAGAGAGATATCAGAGCTCCACAGCATAGTATCTTTTCAATTCTAATTCTGTTCTTTTTTTAGTTTCCTAATTTCTCCTCCAGTCCTACTGGCTCAAAGGAAGTTGACAATTCTCAGCTCTGGTGGAAAAGGCAATAACTAAACAGTCAGACAGAACTGAAATAAAGGAAATAAAATGTATCTATTAAACTGTGATGTAATTGTGTGTAATCTAATATTATACAAAAATGTGTTTCATATTTTTTTCTAACCAAAACAGTAAATTAAACCAGAACTCTGTGTTCTATGACAGGTCAAACTAAACAGCTATAATAATTCCCTTAGCATTAAAATCTGTTCAACCTGAAATAGATTTCTGGCCATCTCACTGAAAATACAATTCTTCCCCTGTGACAGATTTTCTTACGCATTTCACAGGCCTAAGGATTTGACAAAAGTCAATAAAATATGTTTTGAAACATCCAAATAATTACTTATTTAACATAACATAAAAGCATCTCAGGAGGGTAAAGACAGCACGATATTAAAAAAAAATCAAATTGATTGAATGACCTGGATTACTCTAATATTATATTCTCTATTGGATTTTGAATGCTTAAATAAAGCACAAAATAAAGCATTCCTCTGAATGGATAAGCTTTTTTCTCCATGAAAATAGTCCCTAAAAACCAAACAGTATTAACAATATATACACAATAAATGCAGCATAAAGGTAATGCCATGTATCAAGAAGGGTTACACCAAATTATAAGCCCGTTTTACCATATGTTATCATTACAATACTTATGTCATTATATTACTTATATCATTATACCACTTATTCTAATTTTATTCTAATAAATGAATGAATTCACTATCAACCTGATCTATAAACCAATGCCTTACTAATTTGCCAGTCAAGCTTTGTATGCAGATAAATTACAGAAAAGTCAAAAAAAAAAAACAAAAAAAACCTAAAAAAAACTAAAAAAAAAAACTAAAAAAAACTAAAAAAAAAACTAAAAAAAAATCACTAAGTTCAGAATGGTCTTGACATTAATTCATAAATTTATCTGTTCAGGTACAAATGCATACCAATACCTTGCACAAAATTTCAAATGAGCAAATCAGATTTCATTAATTGGAAGGTTCTTAATTTGCTCAATCATTTTAGAAAATCTTACTATGGCACCTATACCTAGATGCCTAAATTTCTTTGATGCAGTTCATATGGCTAATAATGGTTAAAAGAAATTGATCTCTAATTAAAATTTCTTCCTCTTCAGTTTGAGAGGATTTCATTTTTTCAGCTCAGTGACTTTTCAAGGCCCTCTCTTCTCTATAGCTATGGTGTTTCCTATCTGAAACACACAAAATGCTGATTCAGCATCCTAATCACTACAGTGAATCTCATTGCCATAGCTACACCTAAGATAGCTGTCTTACCTTAAATTAAGCATTGTGAGCTACAAGCCGCAGCGCTGTGGTGATCCTTGTGGTCTAAATTCTCCTCTTGCTGCACCACTTTCTTTATCCTGCCACGCAGAATAGTCTGCGTGCTGCTCTGAGTAGTAGCTGGCTTCATGGCTCAACCATATAGCTAGTTTAAATAAAGCTATAAAACTAGCTATGAAATAGCGCAAGTGTGACTATACAAGTTACAGGAATGACTGCCAGTGTAATTTCAGCAGCTGAATTGGAAAAGGTGATTTTTATCCTGTGTAACTTGTTTTCATTTAAATTCAGAACACCACCAAGTTCTTAACCTCCTCCGTGAAGTGAGTGAAATCCTTCATGTAGACCAGCTCATCTCACCATAGCGCCACAGGCCTCACTTTCCAGACTAGTACAGTCTACCTAGCAGGCTACTTTGGATCTATACACACCAATTTCCATGGCATTCAAGAAATGATAAGCCTGGAAGCTGGGATTCACGCTTTCAGCTCCCTGTCAGACCAATAATCCAGGAGCTCAGGAACCATGTCTGATGAGGTGCTCTGAATCTACAAAGCATGACTGCTACGGCTTCCTGATGGCTAGCCCCGTAACAGCCTATCAAGTGGCAGACGTCAGGTAGGCAAGCTGGTAAGAAGCCAGCTTTGGACCATCCCTAGAAAAATATCTCGTCTCCACAGAACACTTCAACATCTCAGCAAAGACCTACAAAAATATTTTTCTTCTGACTTTTTCAATGAGCTTTGTAATAGCCACAATTATTTAGCTGAGAACTGAGACAATAGCTTCCTAGAAAAAATAAAGTTCTGACATCTGTGACATATGTGTTCCTCTCTGTCTGGGTAAAATACTTTCAGAAAGGCCATGAGCCTCTAAGCAGGAGAGGAAATGGGAACAAGAACAAACATGATCAAGGGTATAACCATTCGTGTTACTATAGTAAGAGCACTCAATGAGCACTCATGAAAACAAACAAATGCCGTTCTTCTAGCAGTCACAGTTAAACTATGTCCTGGAGACACAAGACCTTACACTAGAGCCTGGAAAGCTTCTAAAAAAGTTGAAGAACCCAAGCAGAGAGATGCCTGTCAGGTGCACAGGTATTTGATAATGGTGCCAGACTGAGTTAATCAAGAAGCTGCAACATGTAATAGTTCTGACCAAGGTCAAAAAGGCTAATTTGGCTGCAGAGTTTGGGGGAATGTTCTCCTGAATTGCTCCACAGGGAGTTATTTGAATTGCTGAGCTAGCTTTAAAGCCTCTGCAAAGGGTGCTGACCTGAACCAAGGTCTTGGCTCTAAGCCCAGCCCAACTAGAGAAACATGATTTCCATAGACAGTAAGCACAAATTAATCCAGTCATATCCACAGACTCACCGATAAGCATAGTATTATTAATAAAATTAATTCTGCCTCTGGCAGTGACCACAACCCTATTGGGGTCACTCAAATTTTGGACTCAGTTATACTCTAATAAACCATCTTTGACAAGGGGCGTCACAATTTCTTTAAAAAGAAAGTTTGTGACATAGTCTGGAGGAACAGATTGATTTCTCCATGCTTGTTGCACTAGGGAACAACCGGCAGATGAAAAAAATTGTTTCCTTAGGCCTTACAAATGTATATAGAAAATAAGGACTTTTTTGCCTTCCGTTTGTGTACAAAAAACAGGTCATTCTGGAGATATTTCTACAAATGTTGTATCGTGAGTCAACATTACTCTACAGGGTAATTACACTACATACCTTTCCTAAGGATTCCTCTTTTATGATAGTGATAACCATCAGATCTGAACATTTCCACCTAAGGGATAACTTTCTCCTTGCTCCTTAAGTATTGAGATAGTTGGACTCTAAAATCTGTCATAAGTTCCTGACAGCTGGAAGACATGTCTGCATCTCCCTTTTTTCAAATAATATTTTACATGAACAGAAAATGTTTAAAGACACCAGACAAATGGTGTAATGATGACACACACATAGTACAATTCTTATTAATTTATAGCTCAATTGCCAATAAGCTAAAAAGAAGAAGAATAGAGCAAAAGTAACCTTCTTGTATTTCACAGAAGATGAATTTTCAGACTAAGAAAAAGCTATTGATCACAAACTCCTATTGTCTTGTCAGAGCAGAACTTCCTCTTTCATTGTGACTATATATTTTAAACAATTTCTAGGAAGTCCTAAGTTATATTTGTTACATCCAAGGATCATTTTACAGAAATGGAACACAGCTGCTTATTTTTTGTTTCAGGAAAGATTGCCACCATTTGATTAAATTTTCACAGAATCTCAGAATGGTTGAGGTTGGAAGGGACCTCTGGAGATCATCTAGTCCAACCTCCCTGCTCAAGCAGGGTCCTCTAGAGCACATTGCACAGGATCACATCCAGACGGCTTTTGAATATCTCCAGGGAAGGAGACTCCACCACCTCTCTGGGCAACCTGTTCCAATGCTCTGTCACCCTCACAGTGAAGAAGTTTTTTCTCAGGTTCAGATGGAACTTCCTGTGGTTCAGTTTCTGCCCATTGCCTCTTGTCCTGTTGCTGGGCACCACGGAGAAGAGGCTGGCCTCATCCTCGCAACACCCTCCCTTCAGATACTTGTACACATGGATGAGATCCCCTCTCAGTCTTCTCTTCTCCAGGCTGAACAGGCCCAGCTCTCGCAGCCTTTCTTCACAGGAGAGATGCTCCAGTCCCCTCATCATCTTTGTAGCCCTTCGATGGAGTCGCCCCAGTAGTGCCATGTCTCTCTTGGACTGGGGAGCTCAGAACTGGACACAGGACTCCAGGTGGGGCCTCACCAGGGCTGAGTAGAGGGGGAGGATCACCTCCCTCGACCTGCTGGCAACACTCTGCCTCATGTACCCCAGGAGACCATTGGCCTTCTTGGCCACAAGGGCACATTGCTGGCTCATGCTTAACTTGTTGTCCACCAGGACTCCCAGATCCTTCTCTGCAGAGCTGCTTTCCAGCAGATCAGCAGTTTGTATATTGTAAGACTTCTCTCTATATGTTAAGGCTGAGGTTGTGCTTGACACAAGATCCAGATCCAATGATGTTTTTTGAAATAGCTCCTAACTGAAATTGAAGTGCTTGCATCCAAAACTGATCTAAAAATTCTTCCTCACCTCTTGTCTAAATCTAGAGGTTCCTACTCTGAGTGCTAGCCTATTTGAGTCTGTTCTCCAGGCATTTAGCGTTTTGGTTATGTATGGCTAGCGTGCTGCTTCCAAAGCAGTTTGAGAATTGTGCTTCAAAAGCACTTTGGTGTCTGGATCAGATCTCCAGACCAGATATTCTTTCCCTCAATTTTCCTAGACGGTCAGACCTTCTAGGCACATTTAGAGCATGCCTAGCACAAACTGACAGGATTGGTCTGCTCACAAAATGCAGTTGCCACCACCTCTTTTAAGGCATGGCCAGAAGGAGAGGCTGTGTCTACCTTCTTTGTAACAACTTAATGATTACAGCATTCATCTAGAAATTGGGAGACTTGAATTCACTTTCTTCTCAGCTTGGGCACATTCACAGCCACATCTTGTACCCCAAGGAAAATGCCCCAGTTTGGAATCCTTGGGCAAGATGGTTACATTCTCATTGTAGTGATGATACAGTCATGATCTCCAATTTCTTCTCCTAGGAGTATTCACTCTATGTGATGCTCAGGACACTTAATGTGAGTTAACTAACCTATACTGACTGAATGGATCCAGACCACAAGGATAACTTACTCACATTTAGTCCATCCTCCTGGCTGCCTAAAGGCTGCTTGAACATGGCCATAGAGCAGGCAGCCTACTAAATAAATTGTCCTGACAGCCTTATCTCTTGCCACCCTCTTTCTTGAGGGCCTGGCATCCCCTTTTTCTTCACGTTTTCATGACATCACACACACATGACGTATCTAAAAGGCATGATATGCATAAGTGACATGATGCCCCTTATAGAGAGACTGCGGCATATTCATAATTTGTTGACTCATAATTTGGCACATAGTTAAAAAATAAAAATGTCACCATTGCAAAAGGTGAAATTTCTGCACTGCAGGGATATTTTCCTTGTGTGCATGGGGTGGGGGGGGGGGGTTGGGTTTTTTTTAATGTATGCCATAAAATACATATGGGCATCATTACCAGGCTTATGTTGCTGTAAAAGCAAGATTTTTCTCCTGATCACAAAGATTAAAGGAAAACTTGAGCAGTGCTCTGTATTTAAATGTTGCTTTTGCATTAGCTGTTACAAAGCAAAATGACAGAAATGAAAGAGGAATGTGTGAATGCATCAGGGAAAAAGATGGGAGTCAAAATTTTTAACTATACTGGGATAGGAAGAAAGAAAAGTGAACAAAGCAAGGTTTTTCAATATGATTATTGCAGTCACAGCTACCTTTTTTCTGTAACTAAACAGTAGTAAGTAACTATATTATGCAGCCCAGCTGTGAATGCATGCAATGCAATGCAAGGTAAAAATCTTAAAGAAGCCGTTAGACTGTCTTATTATTTTGGGAAACTACTGTCATTTATTAGTTAGTCTCCCTTCAAAGGTCTCATAAGACCCTCTCAGAAGTAAGAATGATCCCTTTACATAGTTTCATAACTGTAATATACCTGAAGAATAAATAATACTGTGCAACATACCAGGAGTAGCCACTTGAAAGAAAAACTGTAACGATTAAAATGCTTTAATAAAAGGAAACACAGGTGGAGTGCAGAAAGCCCACGATGACAATAACAATAAATTAATTCTGTCTCTAAATTCTGGCCTAATTTCATAAAATTTCATCCGTATATTGAGGCAGAGCTAGAGCACTGATGGGCCAACATTAGCTGGTATGTTACCTGCATCTTTATTCAAAAGCCTTATAAATATAGATTGCAATTTCTAGTTCGGCCCTCTGGTTTTGTACAATCAAATCTAAATTTGTTCCTCTCATCTCCCCCCAACTTTAAGTTACCAGCTCCGTTCCCCTCAGAACGAATGCCAGAGCTCCAGTGGCTTTAGTGTTGCAGAAAAGTGCTTCAGCACAACAAAAGGCTGAAATACCCCGGTCAGAGAGATCAGTATGATTTTAACCTCATTCCACTTGAACAGCTAACCAGCTTGTGCTTTCCTATCTGTAGCTTACATTTTTAAGAAACATATTTCATGTTACTGTTGGGTAATACATCAGAAAGGTCAAAGACATATTGTTGTCATAATATATAATCAAGTAAATAAGCAAGCAGAAAGTTAAAGCTATGTTGCAAGAGAAAACTGAATCAAGATTTAAATAAAATGTTTTCATTGTAAGAAGCTGATTCAATGCAATGGAAATAGAAATAGTACATGATACGATGAAAATGTAGAATTATCTTCTGTAAGAATCTTAGATGCTATTTCATATAGAAATCCTTCTACATGAAACTAAAATGATACTCATACAATAGAGGTTGGAGGCAGATTTATAACAGTAAATAACACCATACAAACTCATCTCTTCCAGCTCTAAGGTCATCACAAATACAAATAGGTCAAATGAATAAAAAGTTAGAGAGAATTCTAGATGATTGTATTTTTGTGATACAGCCAGTTTTAATCACGATAAGCTCTATAAACTTAGCAAAAATTTTGAAAAGAAAGTGTCCTGAGAAAATGTGGAAAAGAAAAGCAGCATCCTCACTAAGGATGCGAGATACTTACAAGCTATTAAAGAGGAAAATTAGACTATTTTATTTTAGTAAGGATACAGAATGTATATTAATTTGATTCAGGAATACTCTATCATAGACAAGAAAAGACAAACTAAGAAGACATAAAAGATATTGGTGGAGAATAAATTTAACACAAAACATGAAGGGCATTTTCCATCATGATTCCTACTAACTTTAATTAGACTAGTACAAGCTGCAAAACAATTTTTTTATGAAGATCCCTTTCTACAGTAAAAAGGTTTTTTGGCACATTTGTACCTCTGGTTAATAGAGATGGAGCAGGAACATGGGCATTCTCCAAGAATATCAAGTATCAGCTAAAAGCTGAGCTGTAAAACATGAAAAGATTTATGCATACAGTATTGCTGGAACAATACCAAATCCTGCAAGGTCTTAGTTCTGATACTTCAAGAAGGAGCCCTTGAGCATCTCAGACATAATAAAAATAAGACTACAGCCCCACAAGTTCTGCCAAGTGAATTCTAACATGGTCCTGGAATCAGATAGGAAAAAATGGAGACTATGAAAATGAACAACATAGCAATCAAGGTGAAGGACATCTTGGAGACCACACATAAGCAAGTGTAAGAAAAAATTTAAATGTAAATATCTAAATCTACAGCACAGTGTAAACCACCAGTGATGATAATACAGGCTTTCAATGACAAAATTTCACTTAGAAACTATAGGAGCAAGTTCTGTAGTGCTTTCTTAGCACTACATAATATAGTGTAATAAAAACAGCAAATATTGCATTGCGTCTCTTACAACTATTGACGTCATACTATTCCTTTAATAGAAGCAAGTTAAGCATGCTTCTGGCCATTTGAAGCCACAGTCTTCCATTCCTCACTGTGTGCTACAGGTTAGAGATCCTTTTACCTAACAAATGAAAGGAATCACAATTGTTCATATCCTCAGTAAGAATGGAAAAACAGGTTCAATGGAAAATGAGTTCCATGTACACCGTAGTCACTCTATTCAGAAGACTGCCTTGCCTTTGAAAATATTTTAAAAGCCTGGGTTCCTGTTCTTTCATCACTTTGCCTTTGGAACAAAATGCATTTCCACTGTTTTCTGTAGGAAAAATCCTGACTGAAAAGGAGAAGAATTAGTCTCTGAAATTTTAATTTTTGGTCATCTTTGCAGGGTCCAATCCTTCAAAGCCTTTAAATTAACCTTTAATCACAAATATTTCCATCAGATTCCATGGAACTACTCATGTACTTATTATGCATATTCTGAAGTACTTTGCTGGAATTAAATTCGGAAGCAGAGTCCAAAAAGGCAAATCATGCTTAATTTATAGCACCAGAAAATAATCCTTCCTCATCATTCTGTGTTATTTTAGAGAGGCATATAAGAACGTGTATAACAGTTACATTCTTGAAATTAATTTCACCTTTTTATTTTATCCATCACTATAGGTAATGATTTTCTGTATTATTATATCTACTGAAACTATTTGTTGTGTAGACACTGAAATTACTCAAAATCTTTACTATTTTTGGGCCTGAGCATTTCTCATCTGGAGATGCCTGCTTAATATACACATATTCATTACTACTAGTGTATAAAATCTTAAATTCAAACGAGTACTTAGCTATGCAGTTGCCTGAACGAATGAACTCAAAACAATAAAGACTGAAATGATGCAGAATGGCTATTCTACAAGCAATGAATAGGGGTTTGCTTTGTCTGAATTAGTTTGGCATTCCAAAATAAGTAATGGTCTGTGATGTGTTTTACTTGTTTGTGGTAATAAGACATGCTAGATCAGCCCAGTGATTCATCTATTCTAGTATCTTCCTTTTGACGTTACCCTGATACAAGATGCATAGGACATTACCACAAAAAATAAATGAATAAAGTAATAATAAGCGCAAGAATACTTCTGAAGAAATTAGGAATAATCATATGCCAAGAATTTTTTTTTTTTTTTTAATATCAAGAAATCTTATTCTTCACCATGATGAGTATACATCAGGGTACATGGGGAATGTACATTCCCCACCTACGTACCAAACATCACAGATAGTTCAAAGATTTTTGGACTGACTAGCTCAGTCCATGGCTATTTCTCTTTTTTCCTTCAGAGTAATTAGTTGTTTCACAAAAAGAAATCCTTCAACTGCAATTTGAAAGGGAGCTTGGCTCCTCCTTGTACATTTAGTTAAATATAGTGAAACAAAGGGAATACAAAGATTTGTTTTTAAAAAAGCAACATGGGAAACCATTGCCCCCTCTGAAGCTGGAGTAAAACTAGCAGTACTAATAAAATTCACTCGGAAGAAAAAAAGAAATTACAGATTTTTCCAAAATCTCAGTCGTCTTTTTGCTTGAATACAACTTCGGCTTGCTTTAATTTTATGCATAACACTTTTAAATGGAAAAAACATGTTTAGTCTCTTAAATCAGTACCAATACAGCTAAAATCTCCATTCTGCATAACTTACACATGTGCTTAATTTCATCAACTTTGACTAGTCCCACTGTGGTAATTAGATACGTTTTATAACGTGTAAAGTCAAACATGGGCATAAATTATTGCTGGATCAGGACCTTTACTCTTAAAATCAGCTTTGAAATTGTGCACTGTTTTCTGAAATCTGCATTTCCAGAGTCTACAAGTAAAAGTGTACCCAGCGTGTTCTCATAAAATGCACAACAGAAGTTGGAAAATGTATTTAACTATTGTAGTGATGATTAGCTAGCTGTAGCCTCAGAGGAACTGATAAAAATTCTAAGAACTTCCAATCATTCACTACATCCTTTGCTCCAGTTCAAAGAAAATAGGTGTTTTTTCTAATAGCATCAAGATCCACAAATGCTTAGCAGTATTTTGATCTCTCTTTTTGTTGTTTTAGGGATCTTGGAGTCTCTTTTTTATAAAACAACAAAATGATTTTTCAACATGTCCAGTGTGAGAACTCAAGACACTGCTGAAGGAATGTCACCCCACCTGAGCATCACTATGGTAAATACAGAAAGTCTTGCAAGCTGCTCTTTCACTGTGTGTTTAATGAACCCTGAAAACCTCTGCTTATGGGCCTGAACCTGGCTGATTATTACCTTTGTGATTTATTCAGTGATTTATTAGTGCAGTCATTCTGTGGGCAGGAAAGCAGAGGAAGCATGCCACACAAACATTGGGTAGATGAGGGCAAAGGCAGTTGTCTAGTATTTTAGTAGCACAGTAAAGCCCAGGAAGTAACAAAGCCTTGGCAAAATCATCCTCTCTCTTAAGAGTTACTGCAACCCCAGCGCCACTGAGAACGGGGAGGGGGTGGGTAGGTGGCTTCCTCCTGCAGGCAAATGACCAGCCTTAGAGTGTGTTTTTAAGGGGTGATGTAAGAGAAATAAAACTTGACCAGCCAAACACATCCCCTACCTTAGCGATGTGTTTCTCCTGCTGACGAGTGAGAGAGAGGTAGCCATCTGGCAAGCTCAACTTCCTCCTGCCCGCCGGGAATAGAGCTGGTCGGCGGGAGACACCTTTTAATTAATTAGGAGCGGGCAGATGCCCCTTTAAGGTCTGCTCAGCTCCCGCAGGCTGCAGCGGGAGGTTTGGGGGGGAAGATCTGACTTTATTTGTACATCTCAGTGCTGGGATTGCTCTATTGGGGGGGGGGGGGGGTTTCCAAAGTTCAGAGGTCTTTGGGGCTAGGGGGGCGGGTGGGAGGGAAACTGTGTGTTGGGGTGGGGGGAGAAGCTAAATTCTTCTTGATGCGAATTAAAAATATAAAGACCGAATAACAAACAGGAAATGCCTAACTGGGCTGCGAGGGGAGGCGCAGAGCGCTGAACTCCAGTCGCAGCGCAGGCACCGCCGGGCGCGCCGGCGGCCGCACCGCTCCCGCCGCCCCTGCCCCCGGCCCGGGCTCCCGGCCCCCGGCCCGCAGGAGCCCAGGCATGGCCGCCTCCTACTGGATGCTGACAGGTGAGGAAATAAACCCTTTCTCTCTTCTTGGAAGACCCAGGCGCCGAAAGGAGATCCCCTGCCCTCAGGAGGGGGATGAGTGTGTCGGGGGCTGGCACCCCCAGAGGCAGTATCCCCCCTCGGCGTTCCCTTGATCTCTCCCTGCCCTGGGAACGCCCTGTCCGAGCGAGCAGGAGCTCTTAAGAGACTGCTTGGGGTTGTTTCTCACTGCGGCTTTGATTCCTCAAATAATCTTACAGTCGGGGTGGGGGGGGGGGGAGGCTGCGAGATGATAATGAATGGGTCAGAAGAAATACTGTAATTGAAACTTCTTGGGGAAAAGAAGTGCAGCTGGCAACTTTTTTTTTTAATTAGGGCAGCTGTTTATTTTCCTCCCTTTAGTCCGCAGATGTTCTGAGCGGTAAAAGGAGAAGTTAGGAAGTGGTTAACTGCACCAAACTAACTTCAGAAAGATCCGGAGATCAAACATGTAATATTTCCTTTTAGGGTTGTATTTATTCTTAGAGACTTATTTTCTTGTTTAGCAAAACAGCAATCCAAACACTGCAAGTAACACCCTCCCTAGCTAGTGGTAACATTTTGGATCTGAAATCAGGGCATTCCAAGAAGTGGGAAAAAGGTTAAGGCAATGCTGAAACTCGTGTGCTTTGAAACATTGACACTGAGCTCCCCAACAGCCCTTGAGCTAGCAACTAGCACACAAACGGTGAACCTGAGGCAGTCTGAGCTCCACCAGTGAGGCAGTACAGAGGAAGAAATCAATTTTATAAGAATCATCAAAACGCAAGCGGCAGTGAGTGTGGAAAAGGCAAGATTAGGTAGGGTTTTTTTCCCTTTTACCTTATGCTTGTCATGAAAGAACAGATAGGGGAGCATGTGAAAATCTTAACATGGTATTTTGGCTGTCTGTACTCAGCCCTTGTTCATAGATATCTTTACTACTTTTATTACATGATGACATTCTCCCCAAAATACGCTTTTGTTTGTGTTCCTTTACAGAGGGGGCTTTGTACAGCAGCAACAATTGAGCATGCCAAAATTTCCTTTCAGACTTCCAGTGTTACCGCTGGTATTACCAACAGATGATTCATCAGTAAAAAGTTTTATTGTCAGACAGGGAGACATCTCAAGGGGGTCCTATCCAAATCTTGCCTCTTCTTTCTTCTTCTTCTAAAACTTGCTACACTTAGAAATACACCTAGAATACACTTAGAAAATATGAGGAGACACTACAGAGGACAGGAATGGGATTCAAATTGTCTCAGATAAATAAGACAAATAGTCCTAAATAAACAAGATGAAAATGTCATAAAAATAAAGACAAGGAATTTAAGAATTACAGTGGATCCAAATATAAAATAGAAATTGGTCATTTGCTCCTCTTGGTGAAAGAGGGGGAGGAAAAAAAGGCAAATCTCATTCTGCATGCATGAACAGTACTATACAGGAGGTGCATAGAAGTGTGTGTTTGTGTATTTATACTGATTTAATGTTCTATTCAACTTGGTGTTGGTGAGGCCTCTGACAGTCCAGAGTACAGGAAGACTAATAAAAGATGCTGACAAACTGAAGAGGTGCACAGATGAGTGACAAGCCTGATAAAAGTTGAGGATATAGTCTATGAAGAAAGGCTGAAGGAATTAGGTTTATCTAGAAAAGAGAAATCTAAAGACAGAGAGTACTGAGCATTGCAAATACGCATCTTTACTGAAGTATTACTACCATAAGAATGTTATTTCAAGTCAATACTTACTTGCTTTGGTGAGAGTATTCATTTGTGATTTTTTTTTTTCTGTATTGCCTATGTTGGCTTATAAAAAGTCTGATGAATAGTTGATTCCCTTTGTCCATCAAAGGACAAGTGAAAATCTACCTAATTTGCTATGCACAAGGCTTAGGGAATATTCAGTAGAACTTTCTTACTCTTCAGGTAATGAATCACTGGAACTGGGGATACCTACAAATACTGCATAATCTCCTTGGCTAAAAGTTTTTATGAAGTTGGATAAACATCTGTCAGGGATGGCTGAGGTTTATTTCATCTCACCTGGTTGAACTAGGGATCTGCTGAAATATCTCACAGCCCTACATTTCAACAGACAGGAAGAAAGAAATCAACTCAAACGTTCCGTTAAACTTTTAACTCCTCTTCACTTCCTTGGTTTTATTATCAGCCTTCTCCCTCCTGGTGATGACAATCTTGTTGTTGGTACTAATCAAGGGTACTCATCTGTGTCATAGAAAAGGCCAGTTGCCATACAAACAGAACTGCAGGCAGAAAAGAAAACAGTTTCTGTCCAGAATCTGCACAGGCAGGAGAGGAGCACAATGTGGGGAAGGGGTGAAAATACAAAAGTTTCTGAGTTTAATCTGTACCCTTTTATTTCTTTTATCTTCCTTTGCTCTTGCAAGAGTAACTTTCAGCATTTTCCAGCAGATTCCCCCCCCCTATGCATGAGACACTTTCCCGCTAGTTTTTCTTATCCTGGACTCAGGTATCTCTGCATGAATTCTAGTTGCAATGGCTTTAACAAGGGGTGGGGGACTCATATTAAAATTTATCTCGCCTAAAATGCGTATAAAACTCTTCTTTGTAAAGCAGCTGATCAAGACTATCGGACCACAAAGGAGGTCTAAGACACTTGAAGATGCAGGGCACTGTCTCTCATGTTTTCAAAACAACAATCTTGCAAAAAGAGCACAGCTCTGAAAATCCTGTGAATATATGCTATTTTATCTTGTCTTGTACTGTGCTTAAGAAAGTCTGAAAAGAGATGCCAAATTGCTGAGTATTGGTATGTCAAAAATTCATTTTTAAAAAGTGATAAAGTGCAAGAACTCCCGGGTTCTGCATCTAGTCTTATTCTTTTACCAATACAGGAACAGAACATGTAATTTTGAACTTCTGTGTTAAAATTGTATGCAGACTATCCGTTTGTTTTGGCGCTACGGAAATCAAAAGCATATCGCTCCTTGACCTTATCAAAATTAGCATGAACTTACAAACTTATGGTTATACAGTTCCTAAATTTTTAGACATGTAATTTTTCTTCTGCTGCTCATTCTTTAGCATTCAAATGAATAACAACAACCAGAAGCTACTTTTTACCTGAGCAGGCAAAGTATCATCATCATCTAAAAAATGTTTTCCTCTGTAAATCAACAGTGGTCTTGCTAATTGTGGTAGCATCATTCAAGTTTAAGGTTGCTACAACATATCTGCAGGTCATTTTTTGTAACTGCATAAAATCTCATGGTTCTTTGTTTGAGAAAGGGCTCCAGTGCATCTTAAAATGTCTTTTTCTGCAACAAGAGACAATTTAATATGTTGAGTTTTAACCTTGTTTCAAGGTGGGTTGGTTTGTTTGTTTGTTTTTAAGGCAGCAACTCTATTTATCCTTGGCAGCAAGTTTCATGCTTGCATGAGCTGAATCTTTATTGTCTTTTGGACTGGATGCCAACTTGAAACCTTTATTTGAAATATGTAGCATCACAAGAAATGTTAAGCTGCATGTCAGAATTAGAAGACTAGAACGAATTATCAGAGAAAACTTTGTAAATGGATAGTAAAAATATGTACAAACATATAAATATTGTTTGAAAGGTTAATATGCACTAGAGCTAATTTTACTTTGAGAGAATAACATGAGGTTTATCTTTGTAATTTTAAAATTATAAAGAAGAAAATTCACCAAGCATCACTTACAAAAGTGAAAGGAACTTTTAAAGAAAAGCTGAAGCCACAAAACATTCACCTCTGCCTAAGTCACAAAATATTGACACAAAATAACAAGCATAATGCAAGCGCAAATTTAACAAACAATTATGCATGTGTTTACATTATATTCCCTCGGGTGGTCCTGTTTCCTTCTGTAAAACTATTCATGCGAACACAGTTAAGCACATGTGTTCACAGGAAAAGAGTTTGTGAGGTCTCATAAATAAATCCTGCTATGTAGTATCTGATAAAGGTCTTTTTACATCAGTATCAAGCTTAGAAACACAGAACACACATCACTGGACCTGACCTGTGGTCAGTGTCCTGTCCCAATCGGTGACCTATGCTAGATAATTGAAATTTATATATACATCACAGTGGGAGATATGGGACAATCTTTGCTTACAGTAGTCTTGTATCTCATTCGGTCCTTGACCTCAAAGCTATCCCATGCCAGTCCACACTGTGTTTTTTCAAAAAAAAAAAAAAAAATCCAAAAACTTTTCTGTTAAAAAGTTTTAAATTTGCTTTTCTATTAGTAGACTGAGTATACAGACACTCCAGACTTACCTCCTCTATTCCAGCTGCCATTCTACATACATATATTTTGGCACATCAGCTTGTATACTTTATGAATTAAGTATTTTCAGTCTTCCTTCATGCAATAATTTTTTCTATTCATTTGCTTTTCCTCTTTCTAAATCTGCAGCATTCTTTTCGAAAAGGAGTGTCCAGTATCATACACTGGTTTCAGAAGAAACAGCATTGTTGATCTATATAATGGCACTATAACTTTTTTTTAATCCTGCTCTCTAGGCAATTTTTTTTTCTGCTAGGCTGCACATTGAGCTGCATATTGTTATTCATGTCCCTTTTCTATGCAATGAACTAATTATATTTTAATGATCACTTACAGGTTTTTCCAATGAGTTACTTTTATCAACCTCAAACTTAATGTGCTTAGCTGTCTCTGAAGTGTCTCTCAAAACTGTCTGATTGAAATAACTCATAGTTTCAGGAAGCTGGTCAAGTTTTTAATTGTTTCAGTATAGGTTCAAGTGTAACTGAAGCTAGGATGCATAAAAGGATATTGTAAGTTTAACCATACACTTCAGGCTGAAGTTCAGTTATGAGTTTAAGTGCAATGCCAAAATAACTGTTGAGGTTCTGATCCGGTCTGGGAGTGGTTTTTATTCCACTCTGTAAACATGATCAAACTAGAAACTAGTGGCCTCCTTTCCACATCTACAGATGTTAGATAGTACTGGCTGTAGTCCGTGACCCTGAAGTACTATATGGCATTCACTTATTACCCCGATTAAAACTGGCTATTTAGCCCTACTTCTTTATTGCCTCTTCCTCGCTCTGTAACAGTACCCTTCCACATCTCCTTAGTTGTACATCTATGTAGCTCTCTGACTTTAATCTGTGAGGCAGTGTGTTAAAGGTTTTTGGAAGTCTGAATAACCTCTTGTCGAAACGAGTTGAAGCGCTACATGCACACACAGCACAAGACAGCATCAAAACGTAAAGAGCTAAAGGGGAAAGGGCCAGCGAAGGCCCCGGCCCCCTCCTGCCTCGCAGCACGGAGGTGCATTGCGCCGAAAAGGTTTTCCTTCGGGGATCCCTGCAGCCTGCTTGGCCAGGGCTTGCCGCGACTCCCCCTCCTCTCCCGACCGTCCTAGCCGCCTCCCGGCGGGCAGGGGGCGGGGGCGGGCAGCGACACCGCGGCCCTCACCGCTGTCGCTGACGGTTGGGAGCCGGTTCCGCGCTCGACGTCTGCGCGCGCGCGCGCCAGCTCTGGACGCAGCTGCGCCGGCGGCTAAGTTGCGCATGCGTGCGGGGGAGTCGCGGGTCTCGTCGGCGCCTTTTCCGGACGGAGTGTGCGCATGCGTGGGGGAGGGGCGCCCCCGTGGGCTGGCGGCGCATGCGCAGGGAGCGTGGCGAGGGACCGGTAGCCCGTGTTTAGAGGAGCCGGCACGTCGCGGCCGGGGTTGAGCGCAGGCCTCGCCACCGTGGGCTGGGGCCGGGTGTCCGCCGCCGGGGTCGGGGGGCTGCCCGGGAGCGCGCAGGGCCCGCGGCGAGGGCGCGCGGGGCCCGGGCTGAGGCCGGCGCAGCCGAAGGGAAGCCGAGGGCGCGGCGGCGCCGGGGGCCGCCGAGATGAAGCTGGTGCGGAAGGACCTGGAGAAAGATAACGCGGGGCAGGTGACGCTGATCCCCGAGGAGCCCGAGGACATGTGGCACACCTACAACCTGCTGCAGGTGGGCGACAGCCTGCGGGCCTCCACCATCCGCAAGGTGCAGACCGAGTCGGCCACGGGCAGCGTGGGCAGCAACCGCATCCGCACCACCCTCACCCTCTGCGTGGAGGCCATTGACTTCGACTCGCAGGCCTGCCAGCTGCGGGTCAAGGGCACCAACATCCAGGAGAACGAATACGTCAAGATGGGGGCCTACCACACCATCGAGCTGGAGCCCAACCGGCAGTTCACCCTGGCCAAGAAGCAGTGGGACAGTGTGGTGCTGGAGCGCATCGAGCAGGCCTGCGACCCGGCCTGGAGCGCTGATGTGGCGGCCGTGGTTATGCAGGAGGGGTTGGCTCACGTCTGCCTGGTCACCCCTAGCATGACCCTCACGCGTGCCAAGGTGGAGGTGAACATCCCTCGCAAGCGGAAAGGGAACTGCTCTCAGCATGACCGCGCTCTGGAGAGGTTTTATGAGCAGGTGGTGCAGGCGATCCAGCGGCACATCAACTTCGAGGTGGTGAAGTGTGTGCTGGTGGCCAGCCCAGGCTTCGTACGGGAGCAGTTTTGCGACTACATGTTTCAGCAGGCAGTCAAGACCGACAACAAGCTCCTGCTGGAGAACAGGTCCAAGTTCCTGCAGGTAAGGGGCTAAACTACTTCCACAGTGGGTGATTACAGAGGTTTGAGAGCTGCTTGTGGTGATGGAAGAGAGTTAAGAGAGTGGTGGGAAGTAATTCACTCTCTAGAGAACATAACTTTGTCTTATCATGAGGAAGTTATTGTGGTGCCTCTGAAATTATAGGCTAGTTATGCAGGACAGGGATGTTTCTTTCCTAGGACAGCTTAAAGGGGAGTAGAGAAAATACTTAATACTTGAAACCACCTTAAAGCCCATATTTTTTGCCTCATTAAGACTGAAGTACAAGCTGGAAAATGGTTCAACTGTGCTGTTAATCTGCCATACTGTGTGGCATATATGTTTAATAACAACTTTCTAAAGGTTTTTTTTAAAAATAAAAATATTGAAGTACCTGAGTGTAGCGTAGGTTACTTAATGTTGCTGTTAGTTTTGTAGCAAATAGGTAAAGATTATGCAGCCACGATAAGGTAAAAATTATGCGAACTTTTTTACTGTTCCTTAGCTATTTCTTTGCTTCAGTGTCTTATTTTCCATTCACTAAAGAAGGCAAAAGCAGCACAAAAAAGAAGTTTCATAGTATCACTTCTGAATTATAGCAGGGCTGTAGTCTAGGCCTTCAAAACTATTGGGGGTCCCAGTATTTAATGGGCACAAAGTTTAGGAGTCTTAAATTGCACATAGAAGCCTATTTCTGCATTTATAGCAAAGCAATGACAGAAAGCATGAAAGGCTTTAATGTACTCAACTGTGTAGCTAGTATGTCTGCAAACCTCAAAAGCAAGGCTTGATGCTTTTGCACTATATCCTTGCAACTTTAAGAGGTCTTCCTCTTCTTAAATACTTTAAAGGCTGAAGAAGACCTAGTTTCTCAGTAGAACCACATGGCTCTACCTTAGAGCTTTGTACAATACCTTGCTTATAAAAAGCAGTCTGGATAAGAGAAGCATCTTTCCGACACTTCCTAAAATACAAAGTTTGAGGGATTTGGGCTAGAATTGGCACTGCAGGAGAGGAACTCTGCTAGAAAAGGAATCATTTAAGTTTTAAGTAAACCCAAGCTAAACGCATAAATAGTGAGATAAATATTATGTATAGTGGAAACTATGTTTGTGCTTGGTTAATCAAGAAAATGGTCTTTTTTTTTTTTTTTTTTTAAAATAAATGTATCTTTAACTGTGTTTATTGTAGGTCCACTCTTCCTCAGGACATAAATACGCGTTGAAGGAGGCCCTTTGTGACCCAGCTGTAACTAGCCGTCTCTCTGACACTAAGGCAGCTGGTGAGGTCAAAGCCTTAGATGACTTCTATAAAATGCTGCAGCATGAGCCAGACCGGGCTTTTTACGGTCTAAAACATGTGGAGAAGGCCAATGAAGCCATGGCCATTGACACGCTGCTGATCAGTGATGAGCTCTTCCGGCACCAGGATGTGGCTACGCGTGCTCGATACGTTAAGTTGGTAGATAGTGTACGGGAGAACATGGGCACAGTGCGCATCTTCTCCAGCCTTCATGTGTCTGGGGAGCAGCTTGGGCAGCTGACAGGGGTGGCAGCCATCCTGCGCTTTCCTGTTGCTGAGCTCTCTGACCAGGAAGATGAATCTAGCTCTGAAGAAGACTGATCATGGTGACTTCATTCCACCCTTTCTTTTCCCAGTTCACTTTGAAAAGACAACAAACACCTTCTCTTCCTAAAGACTATGTGCAGATGTGCCATGGCATGTAATTTAAGTTTTTGATAGCATTTCTTACAATATAAAGCTGTGATCAGCACTCTTAACGGATATCTGTTCTATGATTACAGTTATGGGTATACTGTGGATTGGAGCTGATTGTTTTTGCAAGTTATACTCTGTACTTTCAGCAGTACAAGAAACTGATTTCACTCCCAAAAGCAGTTCTTTTTGCATATTCGTGCAGACTGGCAGCTTAATATTTTGGAGTGTGTATTCAAAGATAATAAATTAAGAGGGAGAAACATGCCAGACTGTCTTTATTTCTGTTTTTAAGTGCTTGAAAACAGTATTACAAAATAAGTCTTAAAAACTTCTTCAGATAAGACCTTTCCAAACTGAGCTTGATCTTCTTAGGTACTCACTTTCCACATCTTAGGAAGAAGGGTAGAGGAGTGGGATGAATGTCAGCTGTTAGGAGCTTTCTTGTATGGATATACTTGTACACTTGCATAATTTTGGAAATATCTGAAGCAATCTTTCAGAAACTAGACCTTTTAAGTTATTTCCTCCCTGATGTAATAGCAGACGTAGGACAGATTGTGGAGCTCAGTAAGTCCATTTGAGGTATCTCTTAAATGATGTTTTCTTGGAAGATTGTTCCGAGGGCTAACAAGGGGAATGATGTATTTTGCAATTGACTGTTTTCTAATGAATTAGCATTGGAATTATTTCATGCCTAGTTCTGCAGAACCTTATCAATATAAGTGTGGCTTACAGAAACAGATCCCTGGTTTCTGTTGGGAATCTTTTGAGTATTAATAGTTCTGATAATTTCATAATCTGTTATTTCACTACCAGTGTACCCGTTTAAAAACATTTATTTCCAATTTATAGCTTGTACATATAAATTACAATTTTATAAGCATAGCTGCAGCCTGAGATACTGATAACTGTAAAAATCAATGGTGTTTTTCCAGTTGTTCAGTACAACAGTACTATCAGAACTACAATGAGTTTTATTTCCATTAAACATTATATCTTAGGCTGAGGAAACAAACTACTTTCATATTCTGACAAGATCCCCTGCAAGGGGATTGTTTAACTTAAACCTAAGGTTGGTGTGTAAGTAAGCTTTTGCTTTATGTGTGTGAGTGGTGTCTGTGTGGGGGTGCGTTTTTGTAAATGGGAGAAGATGGGAAAGACTTGCCAAAAATGAGAATAAAATTTAAGAAAACGTACCAGAGACTTCTGAAATACAGATAGGGACATAATGATTGAGGAGTGAAAATTAAAAACAAACAAACAAAACCCACTTTCAGTCTAGGCAGAGTAACTTCAGAAAATTATTGATTTTTTTCCTTTTTTTTTTTTTAACCTTTAAAATGCTGTTGTATGCTAGCTCTGTGATTTTGATAATATTAATCTATTGCAAAGTTTTACCAACTGAAACTTTAGCCTAGACCTATTGATGAGGAAGTCTGTGTGCATTAAAAGCCCTCTGCCATCCTGTCTTTCACATCATGTTAATAAAGTACGGCTCTAATATGCATTCTCTTCATGCACTTTTTAGACTGTGTGAATGTTGATTCTTCTGTCAATGAAGACAAGCCCTTAAAGCAGTTCTTTTAGAGTACACAACAACAGTGTTATTTGAGCCTTAGTTTTATCCTGAGTGGTGTTGAATGCCCTCTATCCCAGAATCCTTAACTAGATTTCTTTCAACTATTAGAACTGGTTAATTTAAAAATGATGTTCGTTCTTATAAAAGTCTGCCTAAGCTGCCTAAACACTTGGCCCGCTAGCAAGCACGTGAATTTGTGCTATGTACTAGGTTAAGTGTAAAGAATGTATTCAGCACTTGGAAGAATCAGACTACTTCAATAAATATTATTTAACAAATGATTGCTTGCATTAAGCAGTCTCATGCTGTCTAATGAGTCATTAATTTATCTTTCTAGGAAAGGCTAGTATATTAATATTTCTGTGCTTATAAGTATTGACAATTTGTTGCCATTGTAAGCTCACGGTACTTAAGATTATATTACAGTAGGAAATTCTTAATTTAATTCTTAGAAAACTAAAAGAGATCTAAAACACTTTAATATAATTTATTTGGACTCAAACTATTCTTAGACTGTCAAATGGTTTGCTCTTCTTTTGAACCAACTTGAGCCAAGTTACTCCATTTAAAAAAGAAATGGTGAAGATTTTTTGCTGTAGATTGTAGGAAGGTTACAGTGGCAATTCTGCAAGTCTTTACTTGTGTCTTGTAGTAGTTTTTCACTAAGAAAAAATGCAACCTGTTTGTTGTTTACTTTAAGGCATAACAGGAAGCATTTGGTAAGAAAATGTGTTCATAGTGATTCTTTGTAAATTTATATTTAGAGTTAAAACTCTGCACCAACTTTATAATTTAGGAATAGTATCTTTTCCTTTTATAGCTACTGTTATCATAGCATTAAGTCTCTGAAAGAAATATATCTAGTTGTCCAAAACATGGAAGGGTGGGATTTTTTTTTTTTTATTTTTAAACACTTTTGTAGTAAAATAGATACACAGTCATTATGTAGACAAGTGCATCCTGTTTCAGGAAACAGTTTAAGGGCTTGGTTTTGAAAGCAGACTATGCTCAGTAGTGCAGATGCTTTACCTGGCAGAATTCCAGGGATGTTAATGTCTTTTACATTTAAGGGAACTTTGAATGGTTGTAAAGTCCATATTGGTGAAGATACTTGCTTAACAAAGACCTTAACTTCTGTTCATAATAGCACTTACAAAGGAGATGCACATTATCTGCAGTTTAAATCAGTAAGTGCTATAGCCATGGGAAAACATTTTTTTATCCTTTCTTTGGAAATATATATATATATATATACACATATATATATAAAAAAGCTAAAATCTGTCCATAAACTAGAAATTGTTCTCTTAAGCCTAAAGTATTTAGTAATTTCAAACAATATCCTAATTTTTGTTCCTAATTGATTGTGATGTAATTCTGTGAATTAGTAACAAAATAATAAAGTAGTTTACAGTGTGTAACCATTTATTTTTAACACTTTTTAATACTTATTAAGTTTTGTAGGAAGGAAACTTTAAAAATGACAAAGTTTGCTTGATCCTGAAGCCTGATCTACAGTTAGCTCCAGAGATGCAAATAATTTCATTGATTTAGGTCACAGAGCCTCTCTTGCAAACTCATACCTTGGAGCAGACCCAAGTTTGTTAGTTGTGTCACCTTTGGCATTTAAATCTAGTTGTGATTATATCAGTTTTTTGTGGATTTTTATAGGATAAAGTTTGGTGCAAAACAGAAGGTCGCCACCAGCAATAGACTAAAGAAACCTATTAAGTATAAAGCAAAATAAAACATAAATCTCTTAGTGAAGTTATAAACCACTTTACATGACCTGGGGAGTTCCCCATCTCTTTCCTTCCTGCCTTCCCCAGTGTGGACTACTTGAGTAAAATGCTGATAATAAATGATCTTGCAAGAGGAATCCTTCTAACTGTTTTCTGACCAGCTGTGTAACACAGGCCATAGCAGTTGTGCTCAATTTGTGATGTAACCCGCATGTTTTTTTTTAAAGCCATGTACATGTCAGAAGTAATTTTGACCGTTTGCTACTATTTTCTTAAAGGTGAAGTAGCCCTGAAAGTAAAATCAGTCTTTCCCCTTTGAAGAGTTACTGAATTTAACTTCTAAGCTGCTGACCTTGGTTTGCCTTTTTCTGTGGAATTATATTATAGCTACCTTCTCAGTTAACTTATTTACAGTTTGAGCTGTTTTAATTTCTGTCTGGAAGCTGCATCTTCCATCTGGTAATTGTGTTTGGTTCTATAAAGGCAAGGTGGGAGGTAAAACTATGTGCCTTTGATCTTTTTTTGTTGGCCGAAACTTTTCTTTTTTCTGAAGTTTTCACATGTCTAATTTTTTTTAAAGAAAATGAGTCTGTTTCATAAACGAAATGTCTAGTGTGGTAGGAAAAACATGTTCTCAAAAATTTTATGCTGTTTTATTGCAAGTCACTTCTGTGCAGTCTGATCTATTTCTTCTACACAGGATCTAGGAAAGCAATTTGCAAAATATGAAACTGCAATTTGAAGGCCTGCAATTAAGAATCTTTGTTTATAACAAAAAACTGGAGTCCCTTCAAGATTAATAATTAAAAAAAAGGGAATGACTTCAGAAATCTGTTTATCTCCATACTTTTTAGATAAGGCAAAACTTCAGACTTTAATTTTTTTCTTGCTTTCTGATATACTGGTTGCTTTTATGAATCCTCTTTTTTTTTAATATGCAGTTAAAATACTTATTATGGAATGAAGTTCTTAAAATGCAAAGGCAGGTGGATCTGCAGTGTTTCAGACTGATTGTTGGGGGAAAAGAACCAGTTTCTTCTTCATAGAACTATGCTAAAGTGGGGGAGGATACAGCTCTGATAGCTATTCTCCCACCTCAGTTCTTGTTAGATATGCAGCTGCAAATTTTTATGACATCATTAAATAATAATGCTGTATGCTGTTGGGGCTTATGATTTTTCAATTTTAGTTTGATTTGCTTATGGTGGTAATGGAAGAGAGCGAAGATGTTACGCTATCTGATTTTCAAGCATCTGTGATTCTCTTATAACAGCCACAACTTACATTAAAAGACTGTTGTATTCAGATTTTGTGTAAGAAAACCGTATTCTATGAACTTACAATTCTGCTAATTTGGATTTAAGCAAATGCCTAAGCACTTGGATCTTGTGATTATATTACCATTTTTAATTTAAGCTCTGACATGGGCTAAGTCTGGGCTTTTTCAGCAGTGGAAAGAGTAAACATAGGCTGTTGAGTTGTTGTGTGACTTAATAAACATAATGCTTGGTCAAGCCAGATTTTTTCTACTTGACTCACATAGTATGGTGACACTGATTTGAAGTTCCCTGCTTGCATGATATAGAATATAAGGGAAAGAAATGTCTCCATTATAACAACCAAACTGTAGCATCTATTCTCTCCAAACTTCTCAACTTGACTGTATTAGAAATACAGTATAGTTTTTCTGGCAGAAATTGTCTCCTAAGGTGTCTCAGCCTGAAATGGAGTGTGAGGAAAGGGTCTCTGAAATCATTTTTGTTTATTCGGCTGTCTGAAAATACTTCTTCCTTTTGTCCCACTTGAGGGCTGTACAAGAAACAGGGGAGCTGATATCAGAGCCACACTGCTTCCAAGTCAATGTCTTCTGGGAAATGCAACATTAAGCAGCAGTTCTTGAGCACTGCCAGCTCCTGTCAAATTTTTCTATATTGATCTCTAATTTATTGTTCTCAATTCTGGAAATGCAGTGTTCACAGACAGTGTAATTACTGTCATGCTGCTCTGATAATTACTTAGAATTCAACTTAGAGCTGATAAGGAATCCTCTGACAGAATAGCTTTTCGTTAAAGAATCTTAGTTAGTTGAAACCAGTCCATCTTTTTAGGAATGTACATACCAGACTTGACAGGTTTTCTTTCCCTCCAGTCCAAAATGGAATTTCTAATTAAAGCCAACCTTAGAATAGCAAAGAGTCTAGAGTTCAGGGAGTCATATGGGACAAAAGACACGAAGCCTTAGATGGTTCTCTGATTCATTGTTAGCATGAGACTAAAGATGCTCCCGCTTCTGTTGGTCTCTTAAGTAAGTACTGTTCCACGCTGTATAGATAACTAAATTTATTTTGGCTGAGACAGCTGAACCACAACTGTCTGTCCCACTCAGGTGGGATATGTCTTGGTATGTGGGAGATGATTTTCAGATTTCTGATCTGAACAAGACAGGAAAGTGATTTAAAGTTGGGACTGTTCCTGCCTAATATGCTACAACCATGATCTTCATGTGTCAGAAGAGTCCTGGATAGAGGTCCATGTTTCAAAAAGGTTTTGAATTTGATGGCAGTCAAACAAATCACCTTTCAAAAGCAGGCAGATAATTTCCCATATGGCTTCAGTGCAAATCCTTAGAAGTTTAAGGCACTTAGGACAAGTTTTTATAGAGGAATTTTTACTTGAAGGACTTAAAATCCAGGAAATGAGACAAAAAATGTATGTGAAGAGAGGGAGAAAAAGGAAGGAAGGAGGAAATAAAGAGTTCCCAAAGAACATAGTAACTTAATAAATTTTAAAAAATACCCTAACTTGACTCTTAGCTTGTAGTTGAAGGAATGATTTAGGATGCAGGCTTGGTCTATATCTTCAGACCCCAAGAACTGTTTACAGTTGGAGGAGCTTGGTAGCAACTACAACATTTAGGATGTCTGACAGTTGGTTATCAAACAAATGATCATGAACTTTTCCCTCAAAGGTTTCTATACTCTGTAAGCTGCAGCAGGTTTTGCTAAAGAGAATTGTATCATCTTTGATCTGCAATGTTTAGTCTAGTGACTTCTTCAAGTGTTTGATACTAGTATAAATATATTCATTTAGCTGTGAGAGTATTAGTTACGTTTATTCATCTTACCCAAATAGTTGCCCTAAGAACACTTCTGCTCCCTTAGGTAAAGGTCACTGCATTATCCTGTGCAGGTTATTCCTCTCCTGAATGGAAATTGCTGAACCGCTGTAGGGTACAGATACGAGAAGCTTAAATAGGTGACACTTAAATAGACTTTCTTTAAGTATGTTCCTGCACGAGTGTCAGTGTCTGGCAGGACGGCTGAGCGCTCTGGTGCTGTGGCTGCCTTTGCTGCGAGGTGATAACCTGGGAAGTGCCAGTGCGGTGGTGGTAGGAGGGAGAAGAGGAGCGGCTGCTCAGTGAGGGAGTTCTTCCCGTGTCCAGGGCAGTGTGGAAAGACAGAAAAGGTTATGGCTCTGTGGAAAAGAGGAGACATTGTGCTAGGCACAAGACCTCTTCCCTGAAGAGAGCAGCAGTGGATGTTTCAAATATTTGCACTTGATTCTAACAACTCATCTTCAGTTTAGGGCAACGAGAAGGTACCAGCTAATGGGATTAAGCTGGTACCCCAGGTAGAGAAGCCTTGAGCGTGAGACTTGAAATTGAGATATTGAGAGCTCAAGAGAGCTTGCTAATCTTGTCACTGTGTAGTCGCTATAATTTCTGATGGGGCTGCGGCAGAAACGTTACATGTGGAGTCACTGATACACCTATGGATTGTGAAAGAGTGCCCTTTTCTTTTTTTCGCTTTGTACCTGTCTGTGAATGCAGCTTTTTTTCTTTCTTTTTTCTTTTACAAAATTAGTATGTAGTGCTTCATGAAACAGGCAGATGTGCTGTGGTGGCAATCAGCTTGATAGGCAAAGGAAAACTTTCTAATGAGACATAGAAAATCAATCAAAGATGATTGAAATAAACCCTGCACAGAGTTTTTGAACAGGAGTTTAGTGAAAAGAAACAGTAAGAGGAAGCCAGAAAAAAAAAAAGATCATGTTGAAAGCTTTTAATTATTTTTTTATTTTAACGAATGTTTCAGGTTACATTTGAACTGAAACATTGTTTTCTAAATTAATCAGACTACTAGTCAAGCCATTCTGATGACAAGTTTTTATGCCTTCTTTCTCTTAAAAGTCTCAAAAGTTAGTTATTAAAAATCTGCTGACAGACAGTCATTGAGTTGCCCAGTCAAGCATTCTGATCTTGGTAAACAACAGATTTATGATTGCTTAAGCCATTGCAAGTTGTCTACATGTGTTTTATGCAAGTCTTTATTTGCACGATCATGTGCTGTTTTCATTATGATACAAAAATCCTCTTTTGTGTTCAGAAAGTATCGAGAAAGAATCAAGAAAGTGTTCAGAAAGAATCAAATTAATGTTTCACTGACAGCTGCAAATCTAACCCTTCCTAACTTTGAAGACCTGTCCTTCTAGTCTCGATAGATTATAAAAGCTTAGAATAGTCTTTTTTTTTTTTTTCAAGGGGGGGACATTTACTGAAATTGTCACTGCAAATGTTTAGAGCTTTAGTCAGTAGGGTTTTGATATTGAATGTTTTCACTCTTACTTCTAAGACACTTGCAAAACTAATTCGTTCTCTAGGCTAAATACTTTCATTTTGACACAAGAACTGGCCAGGAATAAATGTATGCTGGAACATAGAAAATTTCTAGTACCGGAAAAATGAGAAGTGGGAATAGCCTTCCAGTAAGAATAATCAGAGCAAAAGGTCTCTTTAGTATGGAGCTTGTTTACCCTGAAGAATATGCTGTAGCTGCCAGCAATAGGTAGGTATCAACTCAGCAGTTCTGTACCCTGTGCTCTGAACAGAAGCAGAGAGTTTGTCACTGTTGTTGATTTAGTGGAGTGCTGAGTTCGCCCTGTGTCAGTTCAATTCTTAGTGCATGTGGTCACACCGAGTCTCAAAAGACAGGCCAATTTGCAAGGCAACACAGACCTCATGTCAGGACTGGGTTAGCAGGGATTGTTTTTCAAACTTTAGCTGACTGAAAGCGATCAGTTGCTGCTCTTTTACTACAGCTGAAACTGTAGTTCAGATGTTACTTATGTAAAGCTGGTGGCAGATCTTTGCTATGGAAGCGCAGACTTGCAAAAGTTCTAGGAATATTGAGATACAGGTTAGTGGTACATGACTCTCTTTGCCGTTTTTAAAAGGTCCTTTTTAAAAAACTGCTGAATACTTGCAGCTCCTGTTGACTTTGGAAAATTCATTCATGGTTAAATATCACCAAAAATGGAATAGCTGACCTTAGCTTCTCAGACTTCTATTTACCTTGGACAAATGATGTCTACACAAGAAAATAACATTTCCTCGCTGTTAAACTTCCATAGTACTTCTGTGAAGTTGACACAGATCTTCGAAAGAACAACCGATTCTTTCTTGAACTGTTGTTAGCTCTAGAAACTTTTTCTGAACAGAACTGAGCTGGACAGATATCTTAAAATCACAGATGTACTTCATGTGCTGTGGGTGGGAAACGTAAGGTATTAGCACCGGTAATTCATGTAGAAAGCTCTATCTTAAACTGCATCTAAAAAACAGGATGTTTTTCTCCCTCCACAGTCGGACATTAATTTTGGGGGAGAAACAAACCTTCCTCTTATATTCTGTTCATGGCTAGTTCCAGATTTCCCTGAATTGTTTATTGACCAGTGAAAAAGCACATTTGCAGTAAAAAGACCTGAGATTAATTCTGTAATGCTTTCAGCTGGCTTCCAGATAAAATCCTTCCAACAGTACAGCAAAGGCGGTGTATGTGCTCTTGTTCTTGCAAGAGTGTCTGCTTCCATTTCCCTTTCAGACTTAGTAGATGTGGTTGATTATGCGTATTATTACGCTTAAGTTATCCATATGCTACTATTCAATAGTGATAATTTATGATGTCATTCTAGCTTTTGGAGAATGTATTGAATTTTGAAATTAAAAACAAAATATATGTATAAAATATAACATAGAAAGAAATATATTAAATTCCTTATAAACTGTTAATGTTTTTTTTTTTTTTCCGGTGACTTTATTTCCCAAAATGCACTGTGAAATGACAATGGTAGGGGCACATATCTTGAGTATATTTCACATCAAAGATGTTACACGTGAGAATTTCAGAGAATAAGTTTCTAACATATGCCATGCCATGAATTACTGGTACATTGATTCATTCACATAAAAGCTAGCTTTTGTCTCTTGCCTGTAGATTATGTTCACTTTGAAGGTAAACTGGAGATGAGACACTAATATAGAAAATGAGGAGCCTGTAAAAGTCTTTGTTGTGCTTTTTTTAGGCCATGAGATGAGTAAAGCTGCTTAGGTATCTGCAATTTATGAATTGCCTAGTGCAATCCCAGTTGTTCTTGTGTCATTTTCTGTTCAACTGTCAAAGTGGAGTGTAGAACAATGAACTAACTTTGTATTGCTACTCTTAAGTTTTTTCTTAGAGTGCAATGTCTTTTGTGACTTGTGGTATGTGGAAGTGGTTTTTATGGCTATTTCTAGATTAGGCAGCTATTTTATGGCTGCTTATGCTCTTAGAAGGTAGGATTTAATGACCACTGTGGTCACTTGCAGTCCCACATTCCTAACTACTTGGGTTTCTCAGTTAAAAATGTATAATGTGTGTTGTCACTGAGCCATATTTTTTAAATTATGCGGAGCAAGCAAAGAGTTCTTAGTACAGTTAACGATTCATAGGTTCGGGAGCACAAACTGAAGAGGGGAGTAAGGAAAGAGGCTGGCTGAGGATTATCTTCCCTTTCCCCAATGGACAGGAGAAAGGTGCAAACCAGAATACCTCTAGAAGTCTTGTAGATAGCTGGTACTGTGATTATCCATGCTAATGTACAGTTAAGAACAGCCCAGATCTTGCTACTGAGTAGGTTAATACTGATATGTTTAAACAGACAGCATCTGCTCTGCAGCGTTCTCAGACAACAGAACAGACTATTCCATGTTGGAATTTATCTGCTGTACGTTTGGGGATGAAGAGGCGCTTCCATTTGACCTCATGATATGAGAAATGCTGGCATCTGGGGCCCTTTCTTGGTAGAATTCCAACATTGCAACAAATAATGACTTTCTTTTCCATTACTGCCTGTAGCAAAGTCTTAGCAAATATATTCCCACTGTAGTCATGACTTCTAGTTACTGGTGTGAGAAAATGTTTAAAACAACATCTTGAACAATATTATTGATGATACAGCAAAAGAATACTTGCAAAGAATTGAAAGCAACAGAAAATCGGAACTGTTTGTATGATGGTCCTCTTTTTTCTGTCTAAACTCAATGTCAAGAATTTTTTAATTTTTCAAAATTTGTTTTAGCAACAGCAAATTTCATCCCTTACTCTCCAGCTCTCAGAAAACTGCAAGTGTCATTATTTAAATTTACAAACACCGGTTTAAACTTAACTAGAATGTTTACCTCTTTACTTTCTGTTATAGGCTGTGGTAGTGTCTCTCTGTGCAGTTCAATTGGAGTTCAGTTTGTAAAAACCATTTTGATTTACATTTTGCTGCAACTTGTTGTTAGCTGCACTTTATATACGAAGTTCTTCTGAAAATAATGTAAAACTCTTTATGCTAAAAAGGTAGGAGTTTTCAGGTCGCTATTAAAGTAAGGAAGTAAATATTGTCAATGTAGAGGAAAAAATGATTTTTTTTTTCTATGTAGTCATATGAAGATGAAGTAGCATAATGACCCCCTCTTACTCTAGTAGAAGTTGACTTAAATAAGAAAATGACTATTCTGCTACATTCCAGTGAAAATTATCATAGTTCTGTTATTAGAAATATTAAGAAAGACATTCTGTATGCACCTTGATTGTACTTTGCAAGTTGATTTTTTTATTTTGTTGTTAATATGCGCATCTGAGATTTAACTGTGAAGTGTCTGTATTCCCACTGGGCTCTTCAATTTTAAGTTGGTCAAGCTCTCTTTTTGCTTTTTGGTAATTTTTCCACTACAGAAGAGGTGTGTAGGGCCAAAGGAAGAGATAGATATTTATGGCCTTCCATCTTGTCCATTCCACCACACCTATTACAGGTTTCTTGGATGACAGCTGAATTGATATTGATGCTTTTCAGAGACATCAAATAAACACAGTCTATGGACTAATGGCTTTTAGCCTGCGTGCTGACTGCATGTGTTTTTGTTGTACTGTATAATAACTGGCTTGAATTTAAGTTTTGTAGTGCTTTGGCTAGACGGGTGTGAGAGGGTCACGTTAGGATATTTACACTTCCTTCTGGAGGACTCCTCTTCCTGAAGCTTTTACTGATTCAGCTGAGAGCGAGCCAGTGATTATGCTGGGCATAAGGCAATGAAAGACATGAATTTGTAGCCATTGTGAAGTAAAGAAAGGGAAAAAGTTGCTGCTTTTCAGAAAGGTTTCAGAAAGGTTTTATTATCACCAGAGCACTTCTGCTCTGGTATTTGCCCAAAGACTGCTAATCTTTGAGCAAATCTACCCAGAAATCCATGAAAGCAATTGGGGAAATTAATTAACAAATAATGGTAATAGGTCAGAAAGGCAAAAACAAAAGTGCCCTCGGTCCTGGTGGGGAGACAGTAACGTGAATTTTCAACCAGGCATTATTTTTACATCAGTTATGTGCTCATTATGTTTCCTGGAATGTTCAAAAGGAACCGTGATCATTTCTCTCCTCCTGGGGAGTTTTAAAGGTAGTTGACTTTAAGTTCATTTGGATAGACTCATGAGCCTTTTTTGTGCCATGGTTCACATTCATGCTGTATTAACAGAACTATATTTTTTGTACATTAAAAATCAGCATAGTGGCAATATATCCATCCTTAGAAGTATATTAATTTGACTGCAATGTTTGGCAGTTTTCCCTGAACTTTTGACAGAGTATTTTTATTTCATTTTTCAAAGATTGCATGCTAGCTGGCAAGAGAAAGCATAAGTACAAAGCACAGATTCAAAAGAAGCTTAAAAATATGTAGAAAATGGCATTTGCAATTCACATTTGAAAATTGACAGGTAGTAATCTACTCCAGCTCACAGGTTTGGCCACAGTGTGATGAGTATTCAGTGCTTTCTTTCCTTCATGCTATAGTAGTATTCTCAAGATCATGAAAGCTCAGGAGCATGTTCCACAATGACGAAAGTCGTCGTTCTCTATCTTATCAAAATTAATTCTCCTTTGGGTAGAGGATAGGCATAAAACATACAGTTGAATATATATCCCTTAAACATCTCTGCCTCAGAATTTCTGATATATTCCTGCAAGCTTTCATGTGCTTTTATCATGAACTTCAGCTCTGCAATTGTAAAACACTTCCCTAATTTAAAGATGCATTTACGTTAACTGATTGTTAGCCATAGTGGAGGGGTGCTGCGTAAGGAAAGTTATACTTTTAGCAAGTAGTGATTGGGTTGACCTCCCTAACTAGTTGTGCTACCTATTGCTAGTTGTGCTACCTATTGCACAACCTAGCTACATCTTGGGCTGAATCACAGGCATAATGCTGAAGAAACTATTGCTTGAGATGATTTCTGTTATTATATAAGTTAGAGAAGGTATGGAGGTTGCTTATTTCAGAATGAAAATGTTGGGTTTACTTCCTCCAGTTAAGCTAGTGTTAAAGAAGTTAATTTCTCAGGGAATCTGAAAAGATTATTTAGACATATTTAGAAATTTTATAGCACAGTAGAAATAATAAGGCTTTGGATACTCAGGTAGCATCTTACTAGTTTTTGTTCACGATAAAACATAAGATTCTTATTGAACCTATTTAGCCTATTCATTTAGGGTAACAGTAATAAAATTAATCAGAATACTTAAAGAACTATGCTTTTTAGTGTAGGAAAAGCAGTCCTGTTAACAGTATGGAGTCAGATGAAGAAATCATTATGGGAGAAGAGCTACCAGCTTGGGGTTTGCCGAGGATTAGATCGTGCATCCCACAGGGACAGCTGTACCCGGTTTACCAGGCTGGTTGAGACGAGGCTGCAGATTGGAAAGCTTACAGCAGCAGCACAGCAGCCAGCAAAACTGAGATTCACCATACCTGAGCAAGTAGAAAGCTTGTATAGAACAATCTGACACATCATACTTGACTCTTCCTATCAACCTAGAGAAATTTGTTGCAGAGGAAAACCTCCAAATGAATGGTCCATGAGCAGTTTTGGAGAGGGTTGTGAACAATACATTTTTCTGTAAGTTAAAGTACCCATGCTTATTCACTTAACCTTTTGCATGAAATTAATCTGTTATTCCTTTTTAAGCTCCTGGATTTTATTCCAGGAAAATAACTACACAATCATTTTAACTAGACTTTCTATGTGAAGTTTTAGTTAGTTATAGATGACTATAAATATAGTGTTATATTAAAAAAAAAAAAAAAAAGTCGAGATAAAGGGTCCTGGGGGATTGTAGATAAAGCTAGATGGTAAGACACAGAAGTTATAGTGGGATGTTCAAGAGGAAATGAGCAAAGGAGGATGGCCTAAAGAGGTACACTAAGATTGTAGGGAACTGAATGGAGTGAAGTGATGATGGAAGGGCTCTAGATGGACTAGAGATCATAGGAGATGAAGCATTGTCTAGGAGTTGCCCTTTGGCCTTCAGTAACCTTCTAGACTTCTAAGCCTCTTTGCATACATCTGAACCAGTCTAAGACACAGTTTTCCATATGTGACTGCATATCTTTAAGGCTTTCTAGCCCTTCTGTGAGAAATTGTAAAGTGCTAAGAAATGTCCTGAGGAGAGGATTTCTTACAAACTTTTAAACAAAATGGTTTTATTCGGTTGACAGTCAGTTGAGCAGAGCACATATTCCTGGACTCTGCTATTATATTTCTAAAAGTTTTGTCTTTTATTTTGTATTACTCATCTAGGACCACATTACAAAGCTTTGATTCAGTACATTTTCAGGCATTAAAGCTCTCTCCAGTACAAATTATTTGGTCCAAAGCCAGGAAAGGAAACTTTATTTAACAGGTTGTACAAAACATCTAACTGGGTTTGAAAGCTTGTGGCTACTGAATCTGGAACCACTTTCAAATATATATTTGTCTTTTTTGGATATTTATCTACTTAAATTTTTTTTTTCAATTCCAATTGTTTGAATTTATTCCAGACAGCCAATCTTTTGCTCTTCAAAGGTTAAAGATTAAAGAAAAAATGCTGCAGGCAAAATTATACAAAAGTTCTTTTGTAGCCCTGAAAAATAAAAGGCTTGATTTAAGCTCTACTGAAAAAAGATTGACAAGTTGAACAGTTTTTAAAAAATACACAGCTTTATTTGAAATACCCTGATATTTAGCCAGCCAGAATTGAATGCAGCATGAACTCGTACCACAGCCGCCTTGGCCTTCTGCAGTAAGGCCAAAGTACTCTGGCCTCAGAGCTCACAGACGGCAATTGTGCCACACATCCGTATTTTCTTCCACTTGGAAAATCTGTAACTATAACTCTTTTTCATAAGACAAGACTATATAATCCAGTAGTGGCATTTTCGCATATGAACCAAAAAATAAAATGTGAAGATTCTTCCCCTTACTGCACTAGCAAAGAATCCACTTTCACGTGTTTGACCCATCATTTCACAAGTAGTATTTTTATAGCTATGTCTTTACAAGCAGGTGCATGTTGAATCTTCCTATGCTACCAGCCAGATGCAGTCCAGCTCTAACCTAAATCCACAGTGTAATGTTGCTGGAGCTAGAAGACCTAAATGCCAGGAGAATTCATTTGCCTGGGCTCCGTGCTGCACTTCCCGAAGGACATCGCTACCGCTTCTTTTCTATAACTGGCTTGGTTCCAGCTAGCTGGGAGCAGCAAGCAGTACAAGCCTGCACGTGCCTACAAAAGACCACACACTGAAAACGTTATCAGTTTCCTCAAGGGAAAGAGTTTTCTAAATGCAAAGGATGATATTATTTGACACCTTCACCTCATTAAGCTTTTGTGGGAGGCTGAACCAGTATGCCCAGTCCTGCTCCCTTCACTGAATATCTCATCAACAACCTAGATACTTGATTTTATGCGATTTGCTTCATGTATTTCACAAAAGCACAACTGAGCTGGACAGACTTTTGCAATGCTGTAGTCTTGCTTCTTTATCAGCATAAAATACTGTAAGAAGGCACTCAATAATTGACTTCTAAACTAGGACATCTTTCCTAATATTATTATGCTATCAGTACAGTTTTATCAGATGCACTTCTCTACGTTTTCAGGTCTTTAAAATATGCTTACAGTGTCAGTTGATGTACTATGTGCTATACAAGACATTATAGCAGTATTTTATTTTATAAGAGGTCCCTAAATAAGAGAACTCCATAAAATATTTTAATCTTCATCTTAAATTTCTCTGTGCTCCTTTATTGCCCAGGATAGATGTAGTCTGATTTTTTTCTCCTAAAAGCTTTTTTTTGGAGTTTCCCAATATTTTTCCAGTTATACCTACTTTGCAAGAAATTTCTACTTGTTTTGTTCTCCTTCTTTATTGCACTCAGACCTGCTTTGTTTCAGTCTTTTCTTGCAAAAGGCAGAGGAAATAGTAAAGGCATCTGAAATGCTATATTAGTAAATGTGAAATGGAACAAAAGTAACACTTTGACTACATGATGGTGAAGAGTAGTGTGTGGTTTAACCGCTGTGAACATGTAACCTCTGCTGAATACAAAACACAATTTTTTCTTTTCGAAGTTTTGCCAAACACAAGCATTTCTCAGAATAACCACCACTAATGGAGCATGCAATGGTTAGTTGCTCCTGACTGTACACAGATAAAATATCCTATCCCGAATTTATTTTCTTCTCTGCGTTCAGTCAGTAAACATGATGTCATTTATTGTGGGTGATTTGTGGTGATCTTCAGAAAAGAGCCAAGTGTTAGACTTCGTGCTACTGTTCTGGTTGTGTTTATATCCGTCTATTCTGGGAAAACAGAAGTACTTAATCTGTAGTTCTCTGCTAGAGTTTAGAGTGGCCAGGCAATATGCGTACAGACAGGTTCCAGGGAATTCAATTTTAAGCATTTTTGCACAAACAGTTTAGAGGCAGAAGAGCCAGGCAGACTCAGCATGAAAGGCTGGTTAAAAGATCCCATAACTGAAAAACTTGTATTAGTTGCTACTGGACAAGTATGTGCTACTACTTTAGGTTTGTAATAGAAATAATATTTGGGTTGTTGTCTGGGTGACTAAGTGTTAACCTTTGATGTGTAGATACAAACTGTGCTCGGCAAAGAACGCCTCATGCACCAGATAGTTTTCTAATGCAGTTCAAATTGGCAGTGAGAGGGAGGTTGTCCTAGGTCTTCTGTGCTGCCCAGTTTTTTACTGAACAAGGGTGTAAAAACTGGGATGTGAGTTTTATCTCTTGATATTCGTTTTCAGCAGATCTGATTAGTCCTTTGATCTGCATTTTATTTTACTGATTCTGTTAACATGACGTGAAGTATTTTAAAATCCTGATAACTTAATTTAGCTGTAGTAATTGCCATCAAGTGTGTAGTCAAATAGTGCATGCCTCACAAAAATGTTTTTTTCTCCTTAATCCACATAAATCTCAAAAGAATTCTCTTCAACTTCCCTGTAGCTCAGCATTTTCCACTGCTTCTGCCAATAGTCTTTTCACTTAATCTACACAACTTTGCTAGACGCAGATGAGATTGTGTACATATCAGACAGAAATTGGAAGTTTGGAAGAGTAGAAGCTAAATAGTGTTATTAATATAAAAAATGATTTTTGCAGTCATGCTCATCAATGTTTTTGCATGTTGTGAATCATCAGCTTATGTTGTGCAATATTCTTTTCACTGAAAATGAAATAAATCGTGAGTGCTAGGTTGCTCTAAGTGAGGGATGTAAATTATTATCAGTTGACCATGTAATGGGGGTCACCATAACTCCATTCTCCATTTACCCTCTGCAGATTTGAACGTGTCTTAGTAAGATTTCCTTCTATAGAATCTGTGGAAAATGAAATAAGATATCTTTACATTTATTAATTATTTATAATTTAATCTTACGCTGCTGATCATGACACTTTTATTCAAAAACAGTAAGTTCATGCTGTTGCATAGCCCCTGGAATCCACAGAAGGTCATATAATAATACGTTTGCATATTAAAACTTGATTTGTATACCAAAGCAGACTTTAAAGCACCTGATTCCTGGCTAAAATAGAACAAGAATTTGAGAGAGCGTAAGGGTAGCCATACTGGATCAGATCAAGACTGCATTTAGTCCAGTATGTCTCTAGCAGTGAATGTAAGTAGATAACCTAGAGGAAAGAGACCTAGACAAGCATATGCAATATTCCTCTTGTGCATTCTTCCAGCTTCCGAATGTTTCCAGCTGAGGGGATTTCCTGAGCCAGATGTGCTTTTTGTGTGGTTTGTAACCCGCAGTAGTTTTCTCTTTCATAGAGTCGCTCAGTTACCCCTTGAATCTACATAACATCTTTTGCCTGCGGCTTCTACAGAGCTAGTTCCTGCTGTGTGGAGAGTCACCTCCTCTCGTCTGTGATCAGTGTGGCCCCTCCTGGCTCCTTTAGCTGGGGAGACTCTTTACCATTGTAGCCAGTTCTAATTTGACCTCACTCAGAATCATGAGGACTTGGGGGCTAGTAGCAAACGGCTGGCATTTTTTCTTTATCTTCTAGTTTTTTTGTTTTCGCTTTTCACATTTTTAAACTTTTCCTTGTAGCTGTTAAGGTTAGAAATGTATTCTTTTAAAATTATCAGATTTGAAAATGCTGCATTAACATAGATTCATGAAACTTCACAAGCATTTGGTACAGTGAGTACACTGTAAAAATCACAGTAGTTGTCAGTGCTTCATTTTTGTGAAGAAATTCCCTGTCTGTCAGCAGATGACGGAATCGTGATGGAGTCATACACAGTCATGCACAGAATGCCCGTGTAACCTTTGGTAGCTTTAGGAGACTATATTTGCAGAGATGAGCTGGAATTTGTGGCCTTTAGTGTTTCCTGTTAAAATACATTTTACATGTTATTGTAAGGTGAGCAAGGGTGAGGAAACATGTCTTTGGAGACCTCTAGGAGGAGATTCTTCTATCTTTTTCAGGGATTAAAGTGAGCAGGCTTCTGGAGGTCTTTAAGAGGCAAGGCGACACTTAGCATCCCCTTTTCTTCTTTGACTAAATAAGGAACTTAGATTCTTGCTTTAGCAGAATATTTCATTAGAACTGTTTCACTGTCAAAGAGGCAACTTGGGAGTCTTTAGTGAAGCAGCCTAAATCCCAACGCAGTGTGAAAATCAACAGTAGCAATTATTTTTACCCTGAGGTTTAACAGAATAGCTTGGAACCAATGTTAACTCTACTGAATTTTCAAAAGGCAGATTTTGTCACTTCATTTATACTTTGATGACAGAAAGTAGCTGAGGGAAACACCTATTGTACACAAACAGGCATACCAGAATTTGTTTAACGGAAAACTTTTAAGAAGTTTAGACAATAGATGCATGAATTACTTTTCCAGCAAATTATTTCCCTCAGTCAGTTAACCTTTAAACTTTTCTTATTGTTTGCAGTGAATCTTTTCTAAGGAATAAAAGTAAACTCTGTTTCAATTGGTCCACTTATTTGTATTTCCTGGCTCTGGTTGGAGGGAGAAAAGCTAAAATAACACAAAAGAATTTTTGTTGTTATGGTTTTGGTTTTTTTTTTTTGCTGTCCAGTGAAACCGGAAATACCTACTCACTGATAAATAGTCTTTTGTGATAATTGTACGACATTGCACAGGAAATAAGATATTAAGAGAGACAGATTAGCATTGAACATTTGGGACCCTAATTATAGTAACAAGCTCTATGCGAATATCGTCGTCTCAGTGGTGAATAACACTAGTGTGTTTTAGTATCTGGACAGTATTTAGATGTTTCAACATGCAGCAAGTATCATGGATTTTGATCTTTTTATGTAGCTGTTAAATGTCAGCAAATGATCATGAAATGCTTCTCTGAAATGAAATGAAAGTTGTGTTTATAACAAGTGGAGGTCATTCTGCAACTGCAGCTACTTTTTGACTCTTGAGGATTAAATGCACAGCTCTGCAGCAGGGAAGTCAGTGGTTGTTTTTGAAATTGACTTCAACAGCACAAGAGTGGAGAGATCACTCCAGGAAAAAAATACAATGAAGAAAAGCTAAATAATCCTAGTTTTATGAATAAACATCAATTTTGGTTTCTTAATGAGCTTCACATTGGGATATGATTATCACTTCAAGCTGGGATGTTTGCACTGTGCACTTTGTCTTTCTGAAGTTCGCTGTGTAGTCATATTTTTGCAGTATTTTCCTCAATGATTGTCACTGAGTATTAGTGTATGGGAAATCAATCCGAAGAGACCCTCTCATGACGGATCTTATTGTAGTCCAACAACACTGTTTTAGAGTGACCTTCCTTAACGGGGTAAATGGTAGATTTCTGTATGTAGTCGCATAGGAGTACTTTTGAGATAACAACATCTGCTTATATGAAAAATTTCCTGTGCTGTCTTCCAAATATGGAAGTTTTATTGGCACTCTAAAATAGAATTAAGAAAAAAACTATTTTTCCTCCAATATAGAGTAAAATTAAATATGTCTGAAGCTTTTCCATGTTCTTTTGCTATGTGTATCTTATGCAACTATTGAAAATAAGTTAGTTAATTCTCAAATTCATCAGAACTTGAGAACTACTACCTTGAGTAAGGGAAGGAACATTTTTTGGTGAATTGTTCACATTAGAAATGCATGGAGATAAAATGAGTAAAAATAACTAAAATGTCATTTTACTTACTACTAATGTTAATGTTATTTTGGTTACTATTATTGTAAACCTTGCTTTCTTAAAAATCTTGGTTTTTTTGCGTATTGCTACATATTTTTTTTTAAAGCTCTCTTTCAGCTCATCGGCTCTTCCAACGTTGATGTGAAAAATGCAATGACCTTCAGTGGGCCTGTGGAAGACATGTTTGGCTACACAGTTCAACAGTATGAAAATGAGGAAGGAAAATGGTAAGTTATTTTTAAGCGTAAACTCCAAATTAGCAGATGTGCAGTGACTCAGATGCCATTATTTATATACTATTATTGGTAGTATTATACTAGTATTTATTTGCTATTATTGGTAAGTATTCCCCGTAAGTGAGGGTTGGTTTCTGTCAGTCTTAATCATATTTCTTAAACTGATTGGCAGTCCCAAAGAAACTTGCAGAGACTAAAGGACTGACCGATGCAAAGTTCAATTCTTTATTCATTTTCTCAAAGACATAACTGGATACCCAAAGCAGGTAAATCACTGCCCTGCTGTAGATTAGAAAGTTTTATGCTGTGTCTGAGTCCAGTTTTTTTCAGTTTGCTGAATAAAATTGTCTATCTTTTCCTATATTAATGTATCACCAGTGAAATTGCTTCCGCTTTACTTAACTAATCTGTATTATATATTTTTTCTAATGGTTTCTGTCAGTGATTATCTGCAACGAGTTTTTTTAAAGTAATAGGAAGATTTCTGTGTCAAGAATATTTAGTAATACAGTGCTCTATCTTCCCCTTTAGATGACTAATAATGTCTTTTACTTGGCATTGGCACTTGGAGCTTTCCAAATGCAAAAGTTGCATTTTGATGTGCTCACTAATACCATTGCTTCTCAGTCTTTCGGTAAGCAGCTACAAAGGATTTTCCCTCTTAAGAACAAACAGACAGAATTTCACAGGTTATCGACTGGCTGGAGGACTGAATTAACGACTGAATGATAAAAGCTTTGGGGAATCCTGAGACATCGCTCTATGCAGATTTCTCTGTTTTTCCAAGGGTTGCCCCGCTATTCTGATGTTCTCAATAAACCCTATGATCCCCCCAGGCAGCCTGTGAGTAGGCGCGTGTGGCTGCTTGGCTGCGGGTCGGACCGTCGTGCAGTGCCTGAGCTAATCCGCTCGGTGAGTGCTGGGCCTGTTGGCCTCTGGCAGTCTGGCCGGCATGTTTTCTCAAGCAAACCGGAGTCCCCAGTGCAAACAAACAAAATAGCGTTTCAGACCACTTCTATCTGTTCACGGGGTTTGCTCTTTCTTTCTGAGAAAAAAGCAGCATGGGAGCATAGTCCTGCTGAGCACTGATCATCTCCCATGGGCTGTCAAGCACACTCAGCTTCTCTGCAGTTAAACGGAAGTCAGGGATGCTTAAAAGAGCGTGGTGCTTGCTTCTAAAGTGTTATTGTGAAAAGTACATACAATTACGTTATTTAAGACTAAACTCTTCTTTTGGGTACCTGTAAGTATCTGCTTTGGCATTTGGTCTCTCCTTAGCATTAAAAATACATTATTTTCTGAAACACATTAAAGATCAAGGAGGTATTAAATAAAGCAGATATTTCCTTTGTTACTTGTAGTACTTTTCATCAACCAGTACTCCTTTTATTTTCCAGTGGTATTTTTTTTTCGTGTTATTCTGCTGTACGGTTCGGTACATAGGCACACTTCCTTTCGGTGTCCTTTGTTACAGAGGAAACAGAATGGCTGCTTCTCCTTGTACCTCAACTTACATAATGGATGCTTTTCTTGCTATATCCTATACTCTTCATGCAGAGCTTGCTGTAGCTGTGCTCTCTGCAAGTTTTATTTGCTAGCTTTCCTGCCTGTTAAGAATAAAGAAAATTCAGATAACGTATTTCATTTTCAGGGTACTTATTGGTTCTCCATTAGTTGGCCAACCTGAGAAAAGAACAGGAGATGTATACAAATGCCCTGTAGGAAAGGACAGCCAATCACCCTGCATAAAGCTGAACTTACCAGGTATGAAAGAAAATAAAGCTGTGTCATGTGGAAGAATAGTAGAGGTCAAATAAGGGAGATTTTTGACTAAAAAAATGTTTCTGTAGCAAAAATTTGTTTAGGACTCCTGAGCTAAATGTGAAGGAAGCTGTGTTTGTAAACATCAAAACTATTTCCATTAAAGGCATCTCATTGCCCTTTGGGAAACATGCTGATAATGTTAGAATGGGCAGTTGGCTCTGTTACCAAAACATTGTTAGGATTGGCATTAGCTGACTGTGGTCAGCAGTCCTAGCAGAAAGGTTGTGGAGTACAGTTTAATGGGTTATCCTTTCCAAGGCTTTTTGAAGCCAAGAGCCTCTGTAATGCCATCAGCAGGCTTTTGATGAGAACCTAACTAGCCAGAACAAGGCTGAAGCACCTTAATGTGGTTCAGGTAAATAATCATCATTCTTTGGCTCATGTCAAGTCATACTGGATGTAGACAAGAAGAGACTTCCTGCAAATATGAATTCCACTAAATATTTGTCTCATTATTTTCTAGCTCCTCTTTTCCTTCGAAAACTTAAATGTCAGTAATATAAAATAAAAATAGCAAACATGAAAGTTGTAATTCATATATATCAGGACAGGATAAAAAAATGAGTGTTTTTATTCTAATTAACAAAACTTTGTGACCAGTAATCTCTTCCTTTCATTGTGCTGTTATTTTTACTTTTTTCTTTTTTGCGGTTCAAGAAAACTATTTGAGACAGTGACCCAGACAAGTTTTCTGGGATAAAAGCCAGTCTTAGAATTTTTTCTTGTTCTTTGCAATTGGAGGAGGAGGAGGAAGGGTGCTAAAATACTTGATGGAACCAATGTCAGTCTGTGTTTTATTTTAGAAGCTGGAAGCTCTATGCTAGCGGATATATACTTTAACATTCTGTTTTCACGTTCTCAAATACTTAACATTTTAATCTATTTATAGCTGCTACTTCAGTTCCTAACGTCATGGAAGTAAAAGAAAACATGACTCTTGGAACAACCTTAGTGACTAACCCAAAAGGAGGCTTTCTGGTAAGAAAGGAGTTATTGCCAACTTTAAAACAAGTCTGTATTTTCCCCAGGTACCATACCAAACATTTCATCCTTTTTCATCTTTTAAAGGCATGTGGACCTCTTTATGCTTATAAGTGTGGGCGTCTGCATTACACAACTGGAGTTTGCTCTAATGTCAGCTCCACTTTTGAAACTGTCGAGGCCATTGCTCCGTCTGTGCAAGGTATGCATGCCGCAGGAATTCTTATGTGTCTGAAAATGCAAAGTGCCAAGCAAGACAAATGTATACATACAGGCATACCAAAAAGCATGAACTACTTTCCTTAGCTACCAGCATTACCAAGTTAAGTAAATGTTTTCATTGTCCGTATATAACCTAAATTCTTGCTACTTTTGGAATTTGTCTCAGTATAAACAATCATTAGAGAGCTATGTAACATCCAAACATAATAGCTAAAAATAGTTGCTTATGTTTTTTACTTATGGCCAAAAGGCTCCTTTCCAGTAATGACGGTATGTTTTCAAGATCTAATACCCAATCTAGTAATATAGATAAAAGCTGAAAGACCTGGTCTACTGGAAAATCGAGCAGGAAGAGTGTGAAATTGAAGAAGGCAGAGGTTACTGATGAATACTCCAATTATGTGACTGTGTAATCCCATTCTTAAATTTCTGCCTACAAGAAGGTGCCTTGCTGATAAAGGGAATGCCAAGTCTTGTAAAATACGATACAAATTTGGTGAATTACAGTTTGTGTGAAACAGGACATTTCATCTCCACTATAAAAGGATGTATTTCTGTTACTAATCACAACAGAAACTGGAGCTGTGAGTGAATATAGATTTGATCCTTGTGAGTGTCAATTCTTATGTGGCAATTTGTGTTGCAGAGTGTAAGACCCAGTTGGATATCGTCATAGTCCTTGATGGTTCCAACAGCATTTATCCATGGGAGAGTGTCACAGCCTTCCTAAACAGCCTCCTGAAAAACATGGATATAGGTCCCCAGCAAACACAGGTAAAATGATGGGTATTTTACTCTGTTTAATTTGCAGAAAAATAGGATGTAAAGGAAATGGGATGAGAGCGTCATCTGTGAAACTCTTCAATTATAAGAGGTTATGGCAGTGGGATACTGAAACAGAGTAGCTGGAATCACAACTACGTCAGTCTCTTACTCTAAGTAACTGTGTCAGGGAAGTTTTTTCTCTCCCTAACGGTTCAGGCAGTTTGGAGAAACTCAGTTTCTAAACTGCAGACAAAAGTTAAGTGTATAAAGTGAGGTAGTTTGAACATTGTCCTTCCCCATTTCCTTCCTTTCCACAACCGTTTCTTGCCTCTCTTCTTCAAAGCACAAAGGTCATTACTGCTCCTCAAAGGCACACATACGTGGTTCAAATAGTCTTGGATTACAAGATCTTTGAAGCAGTGCTCAAAATTTTGTAACAGGGAGCGCTAAGCATATAGCTTTTAAGCATACAGCTTAATATGTGCTTAATTAAGATAAATATATAAAATATATGCTTAATTAATATAGCTTAATATGTACTTAATTATATGCTTCTAAGCATATAGCTTTTAAACATTTGAAATCATAATTAATGAGTGACTGTAAAGCTGCATGTCTTTGTTATTAATGGCAGAAGTTGCATTTATATAATAAATGGAGCAGGCCAAATTCCCAGCTGCTATAAATCAGCACAGTTCCATCAGAATTAATGGAGCTACAACCAATTACCCCAGCTGAGGAGCTGACATATGTTTCACAGTCTGCTGAACAGAGTATGTAAATAGCAATCTGAACGAAACTCAAAGAAGAGGGTAACAGACATGGGGATGTGTTTTAACACGGAGAGCTTTATTAACAGTAATGGAAGAAACTAGGCCTTCCTTTCACTTCTCCCATTCCTCCCGCCCAAAATCAATGATTTTCCGGGATCCTCTATGATATTTCACATGCTGCAGGCCGGTATTTAGGGTTGTGTCTACTTCAGGTTCACTCCAAATTTCCAGTTCTTATCTGAATCTCCTCAGACTGCCTCCACAAAGGAGAATGTGTGTAGATGTAAAGACTCTGTAAACTCCGTTGGCAGAGAGTATCCCCTTCATTTTCGAAGCTAAAAGGTTTTGAAGTTAACACCCAACTCTCCTGTTGGCTATACTGAACACTAGCTGATAAAATTTTATCAGCTTGCTTATAAACTCTCAGCTTTACAATTGTGTCCTGTTATTCTAAACACACTTTTCTTCCACATATTGTGAGGAAGAGGGAAAAGCATTTTGTCAAATTTACCAGAAAGGGAGAAAAAATTCTTCCTGGTCCATAAAGTTGGTGATTACTGAAACATGTGGCATCTTGGGAAGATATTTCAAACTGAACTTCCCAGCACAGGGCAGCGGCTGCATGGAAGTCATCACTGCCTTATGCCCAAAGGGCTTCATGTGAATAGTACACAGGGCAATCAACTCTTGCACTCTCACCCTTTTCCTCACCCTGCAGTTCTCAAATTTTTACATTGCCACACCTCTCTCATTTTTATTTCTGGAATCCTGTCTTGTCTGTGCGGCTCACACACCAAAGGTCCACTTGCTGACCTGCACCCCAAAGCTACCCCTCTTCTCAAACATAACGCTTATTCCCTCACTGAAGCACAAGTCAAACTTTGGCAACTGGTTGCTAAAGACAAACTTTTGAGAAGTAAATAAGAATGGCAAAGGGAAGGGGAGAGCAAGATTGAAAAAGTAGAAATAGAAGGCAAAAGCTACATGGAATTTTCTTGAGACTTCTTATCTTTCCCCCTCTCCAGAATACAAGTACACCCTGGCCCCTCTGCTTTCTCCTCACACCCTGTTTGAGAAAATTGGCATAGCCAAAGGTAGTGACGAGAAGTTTATACTGAGTCCACCTGCTTTCTCACAAACTGTGTTTAGAGGACTATTAAATAGGCAGGAGGAGAAAAGACAGAGCAGGTTTGTCACTCCCCTCTGGGAACAGTGAGGTAGAAATAAAGGAATAGTTGTTTACTTTCTGTCTGTTTGAAATGATTTTTACCATGTTCATCCTCTTGGTGTTTTTGAGCATGCTGAAATTAAGTGGATTTCCACTGACTTCAGACTGTGTTTTCTTGCATGGGAAGGGAATGAGATGATTACAGGATAACTCTGTAGCAGCTTGGGTGTGACTTGTTCAAAACCATGTTTTGATTAGAGGCTTGGGAAATTTTTTTCTCCACTCTTGTTTACCCCTTCCATGAACAAAGGTCATTATGTTTGCGGCAAGTCAGAGGAGAACACCTCAGTTTAGAAACACACCAGGTTTGGAAAATTGGAAAGTGAAAGCCAGAAGATTCAGATGCAAAAAAAGTTTGCTGGTTTTTTTTTTTCCAGAAGTACTTCTTTCTCTTCCTCCTGCTGTTCTCCAAAAAAACCCACAGAACTCTGTTACTGGTTAAGATACTTATTCTGAAGCAGAGATAAGAGAATTAAAAGAAAAGTAAAGACAGAGAAATGGAAATGAAAGGAAAAGAAGGAAGGAAATGAGAAAAAATTGAACAAAAAAGAGGAACAAAATGTTTCTCTCTGCTGTATTCCCCATTTTAATATAACTGCAAAGCAAGATCACTTTCACTTTTCTCCCCATCTTTTAACTTCTAAAAAGATAATTGTCCTTTTAATATGAGGGTGTATTTTTAATCCTATATATAGGATATATATAGCAACCTTCTGTGGTAGAGAACTATCAAAAGAGAAAATAGAGTACTTAAATATGTTTAATTCCATCTTTAGAGCTATATTGGAATGGCATTCAGAAATTTTCAGACATATTTTATTGATCCATTAATATATGAAATAGGCAGCTACAGGTGTTTGGCCTGTACCTTATTATATCTCGAAAGGGACTGTATCAATAGACTAATAAATCATGCCACTTAGATCATGCAGCTTAGATCTTATAATTGCTTTTATCTCCAGAAGAATGGAAATGCATAAAAGAGATATTAAAAAAGATTCAGCAAGAAAAAAGGCTTTTAGAATGGTTTAAAGGTAATTTCTGTCCGAGTTATAGACCGTTATAGACCAAACAAAACGTAATGGAATTAACTCAACTTTGCTTTGTTTCAGGAATTTTTAGCAAGCTCCCCATACAATGTGATGTATTGTCCTTTAGTGTTTTCCAAGGCTGCTCTGGTATTCTTTTACCCTAACTATGATTTAAGTGGTCTATAGCCAGAAAGGTTTCTCATTCTCCTCCACATCCCAGTGGGGAAAATCCTAGCATATCATTGTCTCATACTGAACGGTTTTCCTTTCTTTTTTTTTTTTTAATGAATAGAATTGTTTCATATTTTATTGGGAAAGCCAGAATATACTTTCCAAATAAGGGATTGTGTTCGCAAATAGAAAGAACAGCAATAAGTAATTGCCCTCAAAAATGTTTTGTCTCAAAGTAGAGCAATCCTCCACTTGCCTGTTCTCTCCTACAACACTTTTTTCACAGGAACTTGAGACAATTAAAGAATTATTCCCTTGTGTAATATAAAATCCATGAAATGCTAGGGAAGGGAACATACACTTAGGAATTAAAAAGATGTTCAATAGATTGTGGTCAGTAATGCTGGGAGAAATATTAGGTGTCCTGGAACAGAACCGACTTACGTCTTTCTGTGTAATACTATTGCATTTTCTAGATTTAAATTAAACCAAGCAAATCAAGATTTACAATACCTGTAAGTATCAGTCTTTGGGTCTTGCTAAAGTTATGGAGTTTGAACAAGCTTATTGTGCCATAAAGGCACATTTACATCGCAGAGATCTGTGTCACTTATAGTTTTTCATTAGATGAAAAGGCTGCAAAAGCCCAAACCATCATTGCTATCTATTAGAATGTAATTTTAATTTTAAAAGGTGGGCTTCATTCTATCATCTTTCAGGAGACTGGGACATACAACCTAGTCATATTTTGCCATTTCCGGGAAGTCTTACGCTACCCCTTGTGAGGAATGACTTATCTTTGATGCCATGAAATATGCAGAACATGATGATCAGTGTTTTCAAACATAGTCCTAGGAAAGGGTCCCGCGGAACAATTGTATCCCATGAGATAACTGCATGCCCCTCCCCCCCCACTTCCTTCCTGATTTACAAGCTATGCAGCATAATGCAGTTTTCAGATTCAGATGTTCTTCCTATTCACTTCCTGAGAAGGAAATGCTCAAAATGCTTACTTGCTGTGATCATGGACAGTGTTTCCTTTCAAACAGGAAATGGTACAACTCAGTGTCTCAGCCTTTAATCCTTCTTTTAGGAAAAAGACAAGATCTTACATGGGTTCCCAGTATCATGAAAGACGGGCAGACACTTTCCACTCCAATCCTGGCAGCAGCCAACAGTTGATTTAATCATTGGTACCAATAAAATCCTCAAAGCTGCAGAATAGGAGTCCGAGAATGCACACGTATGGTTTGCAGGCATACACCACTCCCTGGCTACACTTGTGCATGTTCCTAGAACACATTAAGCACTCTTCCTATTCCCAACAGAGCAAGAGTAATGAAAACCTGTCATTTATCACCAATTAATGGTGATCTCTTTAAATGACCAAAAGTATCTTGTTCAGATTTTTTGTACAAAAGAGATAACGACAGGTTAAAAATAATTTGCTAGCTGCTACCACATGAAATGGAAAAGAAGAGAGAGAAAACTCTGTCATGGACTTAATCTGCAGAACAGAAATGATCGCAGTGAGTATGCTCAGAGTGTTTCTCGCATTTTACATATATGCCACAAAATAGATGCCTTGAAGGCAAAGGGTTAAGATTTTTATTTTCAGCTTCGGATACAGACAGAACCACTCCTAGGAGCAATGACACTGTTGTGTGCCCCAGCCTTTTGTGTAAACTGAGCAAGAGATACACACTGGGCGGAATCAATATGCTGCCATCCACAGGAACATAACAGCCTCTGAGCATTCTCAGTTATAGGTGGATAAGGGCCTGTCTCTGAGAGAGAATCAAAATATTTTAAAAGGATGCAACATGTCGTAAATTTGGACTTACATCTGTTCTTGCAATTTGATTGTATTTTCCAAAGGATACAGAAATCAAGCAGGATAGATTTTGCTACGACATACTATTATATCCATAATCTCATGTAGTTATCTTTTTATAATAACGATGGTATCAGTATTGAGTATGAGATGTTTATCCAACTGTAACACTTTTACAAGTCACCCTTTTGGTTTAAATACAAGCAATGAAGGTCTCCAAATGAGCATTGTGCACAACCTGCACAATATATAAAAGTATACCTCAAAAACCACCTATAAAGCAATTGCCAAGTACGTACTAAGCCACCTGTAAAATAAAATGACTGCATAAACATCACAGGTCTTATTGATCTTCAATACCTAAATGCTAGAGTGCTTTTAATAATAGATGAGTGAGACATAAATATGCCATATAATACTACATTATCCTAAATAACACCTATAAATTGCCAAGCGTAACATAAAATTGAAATATGCTAATGGAACGTTGTGTGGATTCTTCTCAGTAAAAGCTGTCAAGATCCTGCCAGAGCATTAAAGCAGACTGAGATGAATGACAGAAATTAATTGATATTTAAGAATATTGCTTATCTTCCTTTTAGTTTACATTCATATTTGCAGTAGGTTCCCTCATGCACTTGTGGTTTGGTTCCAATCCCATGTGTTGATCTTTCATACAAAGACTTGTCCTGCTGAGGTCATCTTGAGCTTTTACCTCATTCCTCCATTCCAGGAGCCATCATTTTATTCAAGCACTTGTCAAGCTTCTTACTTTGGCTTACCTCCTGCTGGGAGGAGGGCCACATCCTCTAGTGTCCTGTTGTCTTCATCAAAAGAAGGTCACAGTGGTCTTCTTCTCACTCTAAGGGCCTAAATTTGTCATTGCAGTGCTATTTCTAGTCTAGGTTTAGGGTCCAAATAGCCTGTTGGATGTAGGACAAGAGTATGAGTGAAACATGGCCTTGTATGCTATATGGAAAACTATTTTGGAAATTTGAAATTGGTGGTTAGGGCGTTGGTCTGCCATGGCCTAGAGGAGAGCAGAGCTGCATGTCAGATTACTGCAAGTCGAGAACAGCAAGGAGTTGATCTCGCTTCTTCCTTTGTTCCTATTTTTAATAAAAAATTCAGAGACTTCAGAACGTTTCATGAGATTAAATTGCATTAGTCAGTCTTGCTGTTTATTCTTGGGGGGAAACACACAATTTTCCTGGCTTTATGTACAGAAGGGCATTTTCCCCACTGAAGGAGGCTGACGAGGCACAGATGTTTTCTTTAAGGGTGGCTGATTTTTAACATGAATTATATGTTTCAGGTTGGAGTTGTTCAGTATGGGCAAACTGTAGTCCATGAGTTTTTCCTTAATACATACTCAACAACAGAAGATGTGATGGCTGCAGCCACAAGAATAGTCCAGAGGGGTGGTACACAGACTATGACAGCCCTTGGAATAGATACAGCAAGGTATGTTCGTAAAATATTATGAAGTCTTGGATAAGATAGAAACAAATATAAGCAGATATGGTGATAGTTTGGATTTTATACATCAGAAATAAGATGTGGCTGGCATCTAACTTTGTTTTAGCTAAGCAAACCAATTTTAGGAGGACAGTGGATAGACAGACTGTCCAGTCTCTACAGAAGTTGTGCGTAGCCCCTTGAAAAGGCAGCTCTCTCTTGAATGGATGAAACAGGGAAAGAGAAAGACACAGAACATGCTTGTAGTCCTAAGTAAAGTGTTGAAAATTTTTGATGTTCTCACGGAGCAGGTAGGAATTGTGTAAGTGCAGAGGGATAGAGGAAATCAAGTCTTGCAGAGGAGAATTCTATAGGAAAAAAAATAGAACTTGTTAGTGCTAATTTATCTTCCTGCTGAGGCCAAGATTACTGTGGGGTTTGAAAGCATAGTTGTCAGCAAGTCTAGAAACATTATATTTCGAATCTGTGAAGCTTCTGGAGTATTGGCAAATTAAAGAGCTGTTGCATCAATAGTATTACTTAGGAATGCTTCCTTCATAAGCAAAATGAAATCCTTTTTGACTTTTGCAGAATAGACGGTAAATACAAAATCAAACTCCCAGATGAGTGATACAGGCAGCTGTCTGTTCCCCCTTCTAGCTCATCAGACCCGGTTATGGAGTAGGAGAAAGATAAGGAGTCAGAGTACAATTAGAAAACAAGAAAGTGAGGGACACTTTCAAAACCACACAGTGTTGACCTGATTCTGTGCTCACTGAAATCAGTAGTTTCTACTGTTTGCTAAAATGGGCAGTGGAAATTTGCTATTTGTTGTCCATTTCAAGAAAACTGTTTCCAGAGTCATTTAAAACGCTCGTAGTGATAGTATTAGAACAAAAGGTTACCTAAAAATAGACCGACTCACTGCCGTACATGAATATAGCAATGATCTGCATTGTTAAACATTTTATGTCTTTTCTCTTTTCCACTTTTCTTCTTTTCTTTTCTCTCTCTCTCTCTCTTTTTTTTTCTGGCATGACAGCATGACTTTATTCCAAAAAAGAATACGTTCTCCCTTTCCAAAAAAACATATACTTGAAACATGCAGCATTTTTTGATAAACTATTCTGATTATCTGACCCAAGTTTTGTTAATATTACTACTTAATCTAATGAAATTCCTACATATTTAGCAGCTGTTTTATTTAAATTCAAGTAGAGGCTTAAAGGAGACTGATCAAGTTCATGAAAGCAGAGCCAGTTGAGAATTACTAAATATACGGAAGCCACACGTGGTTCAAAAAGTCTCTGAGCACCACAGACTGTTGCGGGCTTGTATATCGGGGAAGTATGAGTGAAAGCTTCCTCTGTTCTTGCACTCTTACTACACATCCACTTTAGGCCATTGTCAAAGGAGGATCTTTGCTTTTATGCTTTTACCCATGTGGGCAGTGTCAGATAGAAGAGTTCTGTGAGATTTTTCTAAGAGGAAACTCAGCTTCTCCTCCAGATCCCTAAGCCAGCCTCACTTTTTCTGGTCCCCTGTATAACTAGAGCCTTTCCCAGGCCTGTGAGAAAAGCACTGCAAAAACATCAGTGTCCCTTTCCCCCAGCTACAGCTGTAGAAGTCAGCAGGTCGCCCCTGTCTGCCTCCACTCTTTTGCAACCTGCTTCTGCCACATCCACAGCATCAAATTTTGCCTTGTAGATGTGGGGAGGTGCTGGCAGGTGAATAAAATACTCTGAACACTTGAAGTGCTGCTATAGGGTGGAAATACTTTGTGTAGATTTGGGGGAAGGGAAGCAGGATATTTTTTAAGGTGACGAAAGTTTATCTGGGTAGGAGAAGAATTCTTCACCGCCTGCCGTTGTTTTATACCATCAGTCACAAATGTGTGAGTAATGAATTAATACTTGTGAAGCTCTTTGGGTGCAAACTGTAATACAAGTTCCAATTGTTGTTGTTTGTATTTGTTCATGGTTAATATTTGTTTCCTTTTCCAGCTTCCTGGTTAATATTATTTGTTTTAGTTTGTGGTTGATTATGTAAAATGATGTATGCGCTAACTGCTGGCTTTGACCTTCTCCAAACCTTTTATACTCTCTTTAGGAAAGAGGCTTTTACTGAGGCTCATGGAGCACGAAGAGGGGTACAAAAAGTAATGGTTATTGTGACTGACGGGGAATCACATGACAACTACAGATTAAAAGAAGTGATTGATAATTGTGAAGATGAAAACATTCAGAGATTTGCTATTGCTGTAAGTGAAATGTAATGTGAAAAATATGAATCTTAAAAGCATGTTTCATCTTGCAAATGTAATATCTGTTAAAAAGTTTGTTTCGCATAATCTTTATGGAAGTATAATCATTTGAGAGAGGTAAAAAAGAAGAGGTGAAAAGCTTAACAAATTTAAAATTTGCTTCCTGATTTTATAACACATAAGAAAACGCAATCTATCTGTCTTCCTGGTGGAGGCAGGTGTGTGTGTGTGTGAAGAAAAGGAGAAAGAGATTGAGGGGCCTATAAAATGTAGTCTTTTTTGCTAGCAGCAAGAGTGAACGGAGTGGATTAGTTTGAATCTTCTGAGCATTTGCTAAAAACGTATTACCCGCTATGTTTTAAAGAAATAAACCGGCAACAAAAAAACAGGTTTATTCACAGCTGTTCTGTGTGCTGGGATTCTAAAGTTTTTGTTTTCATGTTAAGCGAACTCAATAGCTCAGTGGGAGGATGAGCATGGTGGAGGTTAACTCATACAGACAAATATGAAGACATTAAGGACAGATTTTGTGTGAACTCTCTACTTTACTGTGTTGTATTTAGGAATCATCTGTTTTCTCTGGTTGATTTTTATAGTATATTGGAATTGTTTCTTTTCCTATGCTCATATGTCTCTTTATGTTTTCTAACAAGAACACCTGTCTTACAATGCTCCATAGTTTTGAATGCAGAGCAAATAATTTCCAACTGTAAAACCAAATGACATAGTGTAAGTTTTCCTTTTCCTCTTCGTACCTTTAACCTCTGGAAGCATTGTTATAAGATGCTCAAGCAGCTTGAGGCTACTGGCTACAAAGGGGTGGTTTGGAACCAAACATTTTCAAAAAAGAGGTAGTCTTTAAATAAAAAAAAAAGCATGAAACTAAAGTTGACTGCAGTAGCACACAAATTTTCAGTAGTTTTCTTTGTAAAGCTAGAGATCATTAAATAAAAATTCCTCACTGAAACTCAGTAATTTTTGGCAATAAAATTCCTGCCTAGAACCAAATTTCAGTTGCTCCAGTGCCCGGGAATGCTAGGACGTGGAACTTTGTTTTTGATTCCCTTCTCAAAGCTAGTAAGTGTATAGAGCAAGTTTTTCTATGAAATTCAGTTAAGTATTCCTCAGTCTGGGAATTAAAGAAGTGAGCCATTTTGTTCTGAGGCACGCTGAGTTTTTATGGCAGTAACGTTAAAGCTGGGAACTAAGTCTGAAGTCTTTTACCCCAATGGAGTCATTAACACTGAATGGAAGTGGTGGTGTTATATGTATTTATAGGGCTATAGTTTTGCATGGAACAAAGAGCAACTATCCTGTGCCTAATTAGGCGTGTCATTAATTGTCCACATACTGCATTATAAGGAGAACTGGTAGCACCTATGCAGAAGCCACTGCAATTGTGTATTCTGTTTTTTTGAGGTTTTTTTGTTTTTTTTTTTTTCTAAACTAAGGTCTACTTGAACAAGTCATTAGAATTTTATAAGGAAAGGGGAAAAAAGGACAGCTGAGGATAGCAGACATTACACCATACAGTTGCTTTGGTTGCTATGGTAGGTGTTTTCAGAAAAAAAAATAAGACCTCATACACTTCTGTTCTCACTGGAAAAGAATGGCTTTAAATCAATGTAGACTAGAAATTTGAGGGAGGTTTTAATAGAACAAATTAAGGTGAAGAATGATTTCCTAATATTCTCTGACAGCCTGCCTCAAACTTATCTTTAAGGTATAAAATGTATCCTTGACTTTTTTTAAATTCTTTTCAGATTCTTGGCAGCTACAGCAGAGGAAATTTAAGTACGGAGAAATTTGTGGAGGAAATAAAATCAATTGCCAGTGAGCCTACTGAAAAACATTTCTTCAACGTCTCAGATGAATTAGCTCTTATAACTATTGTTGAAGCACTAGGAGAGAGAATATTTGCCTTGGAAGGTATGACATTTCTTTACATTTTACTTCATGCCTGCATTACAGCTGAAGTAAATACTAGACCACTTGCTCTTATCTTCTTTGTTATGTATTGTGCTGCATAAGATGTATATTTTTATCATGCTGATCATAAAGATATTTAACAATAGATATCAAAAAAGGTAGATAATGATGTGAAATATGTTCCGATGGATTAGAATAGGTGGAGACAGCAGCCTAGAAGGAGAAGAAGGGTCACTATCGTAACCATTGCCATTTTAGCCCAGGTTAAATAAAGGGTTGCCTTTCGCTAGGTGAAGGAGCATTGCAAGAGCATATCCTAGATTACTCCATGATCATATTTTCATCTTCCAACACTTCTAAGTTCTCTTTTTGGTTAGTTATTAATTACAATGTACTACTTTGATATACAAGTTAACATGCACTTCATGTATAGAGTTAGCAGCATGTATTTTTACTTTGGAAGTTTTCCTGATCTCCAGGTTTTAGTAGAGAAAAGTCACCATGTCATAATGTCTGCTTACATTCTCCATCCAAATTAGGCAACATTGTCCGACTTTTTTGTTTCAAGTACGGTACTAATAACGAAAGACTACGTTTATTAATTATAAATTATACTGGCCCTCTCTGAAAGAATTAGTGTCATACAAGGAAAATATCTGTTCGGACTTATTTTTTTCAACATCTCAACTTTCCAAGTAGTTGGCATAGTGTAGTTTATAGCTGGAACAAAGGATAATGTTGATTTGAATGTCAGTAAATAATTCAGCTATGCCAGATTATTTTAATCCATTTTAAATTGGAATTATGCTTCTTGGACATATTTAGATATCTTGATAGTTTGATCAAATATTACTATTTTCAATGGGTTATTAATAGACATTTGTCCGGTTTATATATTCTTTTACTTTTCCTTTTCCTTTCATGAAATATTTTGTTTCCTCACTTGCAAAACAAATTTATTTGTAGAGAACTTAATCTCTCTAAAGACCAAAGTTTAGCCCACTTAAGCTCATTAAGTACTTTCAAGTTTATTGAATAGGGGCTCTTTTGTTAAGCCCCTGTTCAATAGGAAGAATAAAATTTCAGTGAAAAACTAGTTGGTTGAAAGTTAGAGATAATATTTCAAACATAAGGGGACAAAATATTGAAAAGTTAGTCTTCAGTTTGTGCTTTGTACTGCTAGAAAAGTGAGAAAACTCATTGTCTTTTATTATGTTAAAAATATGTTAGTTGTACCCATTCAATATATTAGATATGTAATAAAAACTTAATCAACTGCTTTACTAGTCCAGGACAACGGACTAAGGATAAGATTATAAAATCTGAAGTGATTGAATTTCTTGACATCAGCACAGTGATGTGCGCTCAGACTTAGGTTTCATGTTACAGCTAAACCTGTAGAACAGTTAGATGCCACTGAGAGAGACAGTCTCACTTCATCACACCTCTGCCTTTCCACTTTTCGGCAGTAGGTAGCCGTTGGATAGGCTTAGCTGTCACATAGGACCCCAACCTGCCCAAATAGTGAAGTGAACTATGCTGACTTCAACTTCCTGTTGAAGGATGATGCTTTATATTATGAGCTCTAACCCTCTCACTGATGATAGTAATTTGTTCCTCTAAGCAGAAGAAAAAATGAGAAGGCATTTGATCACTGAACAATTTATATAGCTTAATAAAATATCCAAACAAATGTTGTGTTGGAGATGATGAAACTGATTTGTTAAATTGTAGAAATAGTTTTATTTTAGATAGACGTGGTTGTATTACAAAAAATATGTATTCAAAACAAAAAATTTTAAGAGGAGCTAGTTAATTTCACCACACTCCTTGGATTCTTAGTTTTCCCTTTTTAGATCTATGCTAGGAAATCAGAGTCTACGCTAAGATTTCTACATAAGATATCTGTTATACAAGACAAGAAATTATGCCCACTACTCTACCTGTGGAATTCACAGAAATGGCAAGATGGGAAATCGGAATGGAAACTGAAATATGGGATCTTAGCTTTATGTCAAAACCTAGGGAGGCTGAGTTGTACCCAGGGTTAGTAAAGCTGGAACTATAAGATGCTGATTAAATCCATTTCTGTTGATTCTTCAGCCGTGGTTTCCTGTCCCACCCAAAGCACTTCAGGAGATATTCTAGATTGGCAACTGTCTCCATTATGCTGGAGAAAAATAGATTAATTCTGTCCCACCCAGATTTCTTGTGACAAATCCAGTTTATTGGATGTGTGCAATTTGGAAAAGATTAATTAACTGTATACGATGTAGCTGAGTTAACTTCTGTACACGACAGGGATGTCACAGGAAACTTGATTCTTGGAATTCTGTATCTGAATGCGTTTAAGTTTTCAATCTGAATAGCCTCCTACTAATGTAATAGTACATTGATTTTCTCCTGGATTTCTTGTTTCCTTTTTGGTTTTGATCTTTAAAAAAATCAGCAAAGGAAAAATGAGAGAGAGTTTAAAAATCAAATCCAACAAAAACCCACACTTGACAACCAGTGCATTTTTACACATAATCTTTTTCATATGCCTCTGTGTCTAAGGGCATGGACTTCTGGTTTTAACAGCAGTTTTATGTTTTATCCAGTCTGTAGGCTGGCACAAATATTTTTGACAAAACATCCTTTGTAGAATGCTTGGCAGTCTGAAACTCAATGGAAAGTCAAGAGTGCGGGCTGTTATCTAAGCAGCATTCAGAACTGCATATATTAACAGTAGCAGCATTGTCCTCTGCCTGAAATTAGAGGAGTCCTGTCTTTCTCAGATCGTTCAAGAGCATCCTTTATTGAATGATTAATGCTATCACTGAAAAATATTAATTATCAGCAAATACACAGCTTAGGAATGCAATACTTAAAAAGGACTATAATTTTTTCAGACTTAGCAAAGTAGTTACATCTTGTGAAATTTGATGGTCTGTGTTTGCATGTCAAACGTTTTGTGTTTGAGATCATGTCTCCCTCCCTTCCATGGCTGGTCATAAATCTCCACAGTTGGCAAAGACACCACGTCCAAGTGGACAACCTGTGTGGTTCAGCTGCCGAGTTTCACAAGTTCAGTTCAGTTTTATTTGGTAGTCTTGCTGCCTGAACTTGGCGCAGCCGTGGCGTGCTGCACGTCAGTTTCCTGCCCGCTGTTGGAAGTTGGAAGTTTGCCTCGTTACTCGGCTGGTACCAGATTGTGAATTCTTCCTGGATGAGCCTCAGAACAGATTTCCTAGTTCCCCTCCTCTTCCTGTTACCATGTGTTGCTCTCAGGGAGGAATCAATATGCAGAATATAGTTAACCTACTTCAGCATTTATCGTGGCGAAGTAGTCATTGGGTATTGCTTCTAAGTAGAGGAAAAGACAAACCTTTCTCATCCCTGAAGATATTTCCTGTGTACCTGAGGACAAAGAAACTTGAAGTCCCTTTGGAGTTTAATGTGTGGCGTATGACTACCTGAAAAAATAGTGACAGTAATGCTAAACCACTTGACTCCTTTTTTTATTCCAAGTCACATAAGAGAAACAGGAAGATTTTCATGCAACTTTCTGAGAAGGATTACAGTTCCCAAGCCCCTCCCTGAAGCTTATGAATTTTGGACAGCTGAAATTTTCCTACATTGTTTTTTACGGAGGTTCATACAATCTAAACATCAAATGTTTTTCATTTAAATTTTACCAGCTGCCTACAAATTTTTAGTTACGTGAATACAAGGCCAGAGTTACATGGATGGTGTTTTATTTTTCACTTAGCTCAAGTGGAAAATGGCTTAACCATCTTAATCAAACATTCCAAACATATTTACCATCGGCCTGAGGTCAGATCTGGTCAGTTTCAGTCCAGAAATATTTGTTGGACAAGTTGTAATACATGGCCTTAAAATGGAAACAGCTTCTCATACTTAATGGTGGTATTTAATATGCAATGCACTTTCTGTATATATTGTAAAATTCTGTAGCAAATTATACTCTGGTTAATATGTTATCTGAATATTCTGGTTAATTATGTTATCCCTTACTGTCATATCAACATTTCGTTACGCTATTCAGAAGTTTTTTCAAATTGAATTTCATTATTTTTAAAACTTTTTATTTTTTTTTTTTATTTCTGTTTAATAGCAACAACAGACCAGCAGGCAGCCTCATTTGAAATGGAGATGTCTCAAGCTGGTTTCAGTGCTCATTATTCTCAGGTAAACAAACTGTTTAAAAATAGAAATTCTTTTTCATTGTAGATTTTTATTGGCAATAACATGAATTTGGAATGAGTATTTCAGAATTCTTTGTATAGTTCTGTTACTTGTTTGCTGTCGGAAGTTTTGGATCTTCCTGTAATTCAGTTAGTCTTTGTGAATATATATAAAGAATAATTATAAACAATGAGTTCTTAAGAGAATAAGTACCTCGTTCACATTAACTTTAAATTTTATGTGCACATAGCATTTTCTTATCAGTGAAATATTATGTAAAATGCTAATAGCGTTGTAACTATTCTATATAAATATTACTGTGTAGTTATTGTATTGAGTTGTTGAAATGTAAACAGAAGATGTATACAATGGATAGTTTCTGTAATAGATATGACTGCATTTTTAGCGACACAACATATTATTGGTTCCATTAATACATTGAATGTCTCAGTTTTCAAGGGGTAAATATTTATTAAACTGGGATGCAAAAATCCTTTGGAATTTTTAAGGCAGAAAATATTTGTTTATTTTTGAAAAATAAAAAGTACCCATTATGTTTATCTGCTCAGTGTATGCAATTGAAATGGAAATTATAAATGAGATCAAAAGGACTGGAAAAATTTATGCTTTAGAGATATTAAAAAGTAGTGACAGTGGAAAAGAACACGATAGGAGAGTCACTGAACTGAGCAAACACTGAGCAATGCAAGACAAACTGACTCACGTGTAAAAGACCTTTAACATGGCTTTGTATACAGGTCAGCATATCACTGGTGAAACAGAGAATAAAAAACCTTATTCAGTATGATTTAACATAAATACTTAACAGAAATACTCTCCATCCATTTTCACTCTCTGAACTTTGAAATTCTACATTATGTTTCAGCCAGTGTACCAGACCCTAGAAAGAGCTATTATCCTTATAGAGAGCCCAAGGAAGATTTGCAAAATAGTCTATTCGGTAGAGCAGATGCTTGAAGATACCAAGGAACTATCTTGCTACCGTCAGAGTCTCACTTCAGAAGTGAGTCTTCAGTTGTTGGGACTTTGATAGGTGCAGGGTGTCTGGTGACTTTCTTATTTAGAAGGCTATATTCATGGCTTTATGTAAAAAAGGTCAGCAAACGATTGACATCATTGACAAGAGGCTCTCTTTCAGTCCTCACAGGTTCCACAGAGAAAGGTTCAATTTTCTAAAAGTTTACCTGAGGAATGCATTTAAGTTTTGTATTCTCTAATGAGCTTTGCTGCTTCCTCTTTGTCTTTCTATTTTGCATGAAATGGTGGACTGAAATCGCAGGAGTCATGTTTCACTGATTGGCCAATGCTTTTTTAGTTGTGTTTGATTTTAATAAAGAGGGGGAGATATACCAAGACTGTGGGGCACCATACTATAGTAGAAAAAGTAGGGCTAAACCTTGCATACATATAGGAAGCATTAACTAGACATGAACATCGTGACTAATGCAGATCTCGAGTTGGTTCATGTAAAGAACAGGGTGTTTTGTTTTTCTCTGCAAAAGGATTGGGTCATGCTTGGAGCAGTTGGAGCATATGACTGGAATGGCACAGTGCTCATGGTGAAGGACAGCAGTATTTCAATGCCAACTAATGACACTTTTCGTGACAGGCGCTCAGAAAAAAATGAACCCCTTGCAGCCTATCTAGGTAAGAGAAATATGTATCTCATAACACTTCTCAACAAATTCTACAAGTCCTCTCTCAAATCTCATTAATAAAGATTATCCTATTTTCTAGGAGTCTAGGAAAATGTATAATGTATGGATGTGTCATCTGTATAATATTTTGCTGTTTAAAAGTAAAAAAAAGCATTACTTCTGCAAGCAAAAGACTAGTAAGAATGCGTACAGCCTTAAGCATATCTAGACTGTCCTCAGTAGAGCTATCTAATTTGTTCAGGGAGGAGGATTTCCCTAGAATTCTTCTCAAGGTTTTCTCTGCCTTCGTAGCTAGAAAATGTTCATACGATAGTGAATCTTAAACTTCTTTGCTGAAAATGAAGTTTCTTTCTTTCTGTCTTTCACTCAGTGGACAAGAACAACAGTTTACCACAAACCTCCTTCTGTGTGTTTTGCGTAATGGCAGACTACTGTTTTCCTCTCAGCCTTTACTGTAGAAAAGCAACTCAGTGGCCTTACTCTGTCCTCTAGGAGAGGCTTTATACACCCCACCCCACCCCATTTTATTTCATCTGCAAATTTCATAAGTCTTCCATCATCCAAATTGTTAGTGACAATATTAAGTAGAAGTAGGTTCAAAATGCCCCCAGAATCATGCTTGGAAGGCTCTATCAGTTTGACAGGGACAACAGAGTCAGTGACAACTGTTCTTTGGAAGAAGCTTTTCAACTAGCTGTTTACCAGTTATTTCATCAGTACCATCATCATCATAGAGTATGTAAGAATGGCAAAGTGAACAGTGTCAAAAACTGCTGAAGTTAGGACATATCATCCCGTCAACGGGTTTAATGACTCAATGGTGCTCATGCCTCTGTGAGACTGTAGGTAAATACGCATCCAGCCCTTTTATTTGACTTAACTAGCATTCTCTAGAATAAGTATTGCTAAACATCTAATTGTAGAGTCAAGCCTTAAAAAAGCTCTGTATCACAGCAAGTATTTCTGACGTGTGCTATGTGTACTGCATCTTGAATTCTTTTGTTTCCTAGGATATACTGTGAACTCAGCATTGACGCCTGGAGGCGTACTATACATAGCAGGGCAACCTCGATACAATCACACTGGCCAAGTTATCATTTATAAAATGGAAGGAAAAGAGGTACAAGTACTTCAGAGGTTAAATGGAGAACAAGTGAGTATGCATTTATGATTAACATATAAGAGAAATATGGCATGAGAAGCAGAAGTAGTGATTTCAAATGAGAACTCTGTATCAGAAGAGCAAATGAAACTGTAAGTTGTAAGCAAGACCAGAAACAAAGGTTAAGTAGATGCTCTGATCGAATATAGAATGGTAAGTGGACTTAGAGTAGTCAGAGTCCCTTGGAAATTTTCTCTATGTGGGGTAGACCTTTGCTGATATCAAAGTGGTTACTGCAATCTCTGCACTCCTAGTTTTCTCTATGCTTTGAATGGAAGGGGTATATCATGGGTGGGAAATGGGTGTGATATGGAGGGTTTCATGGAGGATCATCAACTGGGATAGCACAAAATATTGAATAGCTGCTTGATGTACTGAGTAGCAACTCACTGAGAGCTGTTCCTGCAGGAAAAAAATCACATGTAATCACATAATTAAAGATGGTAGTATAATATTATACACAAGAGGGTTGAAAGACCTTTCTGTTCAAGTCTCCTCAGGTTGCAGTCCAGTATTCCTTCAGTAGAATTCAGGTTACCTAATTTTCAACCTCTAGAGTTGGTGTGTACAGCTCACCTAATCATTCTTAGATCCCGTTAGAACAGGCAGAAAATTAGGAAAGTATGCCTTTTTAAGGTTTAAGTGATCTGGCCTATGTAAAGCCCTTCTCTGGGACAAGAAGCGTCATGCACTAGAAGGGACTGTCTTTTACGCTGACTACAAAGCAAATCCAGCGTGACTAGCTTAGCTGTCAGCTGAAAGTAATCAGATGAATCCCACACCTTGTGCCCGGTCTGTATATGTCTCTAGGTCTTTGAGTAGCTCCTGTTCCTCTGCATTCAGTGGTGACTTGGGAATTTTGGAGACTGTCTGCATTGTGTTGTCTTAGGGCATTTTATCTATCCCCCTACCCTTTTCCCTGGCCAGCCTAAAAGCATTGATTTTGTTCCCTCTGTGTTCCTATTTCTTCTATGAATTATTGTTGGGATTGAAGAGAAATTAGCATCCCAAAGACATTTCTATTCCATTTCTAAATACAACATGAGAAGTCCCACTCCCCTTATCAGGTAGGAGATACTATTTGCACCTTTCAGACTCAAGAAAGTTAAAAGTTTTTTTGGATTGTGCTTAAATAAATCCAAGAACAACAGACCTCAAAACAAAAACCAAGCTTCAAAGGCAAACAAACAAAAAAATTGATAAGTAGCAAAGAAAATTTCAGCCTTCACGGTTAAAATTTGACATTGCTGTAAGCAACTGTAAAACAGGTCTCTGAATAGGAAATCTTGCATGATGCTGCTGACTGTGCCTCTGATTTATACCTTATATCTTCCTGCAGATTGGGTCATATTTTGGGGGTGTTATTACCACAATTGACATCAACAGGGACTCATTTACAGACCTTCTTCTTGTTGGAGCTCCTATGTATATGGGAACTGAAAAAGAGGAGCAAGGGAAAGTGTATGTGTATGCTCTGAACAAGGTAAGGATGACATTTACTGGCCAGGAACAGACATTTTAAGCAAATATGATAGTGTGAGCTGAAGGAGACGGCCTGCTGAAAATGAAGAAACATAATTCTGACAATTAGGAGAGTATAATACAGGTTATTTTTTGGAAAATTTTCTCAAACTTTTGTTTTCTCACCTTTTTTCTAATATAGTATTTTATGTAAACAAGCAGTATGTCTTGCAAACTGCAATGTGGCATAAATGCAGATTTATAGGGTTAATTTTCTATCCACGTTTTCTTTTTGCTTTCACACATTAGGGAGCTCTTCCAGTTAACTCAGTGTGTCAGACTGGTATATGTATGTGATAACTGCACTTAGCTTCTGCCTGTGTCTTTCCTGTATATAGCCATAAGTTAGTGTCACACTCCCCCTCCCTGCTTTTCAGTATTAAATCTCTTTTCTATTACAGTCCCTGAAGGGAATTTGAGCGTTCTGTACATCACTTCTACTTCAGAGACTGTGCATAGATAAGTTTCTCCTTCTCGATGTCTATGAGTGCTTTTTCTTTCTTCTTTCTTTCTTCTTTTGGTGTAGTACCAAGGACTGCTATAACCATTATGAAGGTAGGTCTTAGAAGCACTGGTATCCTAAAATGCTATTGCAGGAAAAAGGCCTGAGGGGACTGGATCTATTTGACAAGGAACGGTTCCAGTCTCTACATGCATGTTGCTAACAACAACTTGCTGGCAAATAGGGCTGGCAAGAAAACAAGAATTCCACGTCCTTTAATGATGCGAGGGTTTGAAATCTGTTTTCCTTTTATCCATCTCCAAACAAAGGAGATGAAGCAACTTTTTGCTGCTGCTCATTTCTAACATGGAACCCACGGGGACAAACTCTTTCTTGGAAAGACTGGATACATAGCATACCGTATTTGGCGTTTTGATTTAGGATTCATGCACATTGGACACTGCTGGCCAGAATACATATGTAAGGACATGGAACATGTATGTACTGAGTGTGTGTGCGTACTGAGGACAGAATTCAGCCTCTGTAAAAGAAATGCTGGCTTTGTTCTGGAATTACAGTACTGCCATCTGTGATCCATCATAAATTTGGCTTGCTTCTCAGACTAAGAGACCGCCTGTGGAAAAAATTTGTACACCAGCTTAAGAATTAAGTGATTTAATTATAATATCATTCAAATACTGTTATGATACTATGCTTTCATGTGAACCTGCAACTTCAAGAAATGTATATAAACATCTAAATCCGGGAGGGGGAAGGGGGAGGGGGGAAGAGAGAGAGAGCACGTGAGAATCTTTCCCATTAGCTTCTTAAAAAGAACATTTGAATTATAGTTCCAGAATCACAGCTTTTCCAGCATGCTGCCATTATGAATGTGATGTAATTTTTCATTTAATTCATCAGTTTGTCTTCTGTGCAGGAGCTTTTAAAAATCTTCATTGCTGAAATGTTGATGGAAATCCACAAACTCTGAATTTATTCTTCCACAGACAAAGTTTGAATATCAGATGAGTCTCGAACCTGTAAAGCAAACGTGCTGCTCGCCATTAAAACATGACACCTGCAAAATTCTCAAGAATGAGCCTTGTGGTGCACGCTTTGGGACTGCGATTGCTGCAGTAAAGGATCTCAACCTTGATGGATATAATGACATTGTAATAGGATCACCCTTAGAGGATGATCATCGGGGAGCTGTTTATATTTATCATGGTCATGGCAACACGATCAGTAAAAAATATACACAGGTATGGAGTAAAAAAGGATTGACAGCTGCTATAAGTGTATGTAGTACAATCCTCATTTTTCTTTGTCTTTCCAACACAGCATCAAACTGACTTCACCTGTCATGACAGCTTCTTTTTTAAAATGCTCTATACTTTTCAACTCAGTCTGGTTTAACCAAATTTGACTCTAATATTGTTATAAAATATATTTCCATGTTTTCATTAGAAACCATCTAAAATGTTCTGTACAACCAGAAAATTAGGTATTTTGTAATTCTGAAAATTTATAGTGTGTTCATCACCATAGTAACCCTTTCAGAAGTACCGTAATGAAAACGTAATATATTTGAAGAGTTTAAAAGCCCTTAAGTGCAAACAAATGCATCTTGAAGGTTTTTATAATATTCATCAATATACACTGCATAAACCCGTTAATGCTTTTCACAGCGTATTGCATCAGGTGGAGATGGGGAAAAAGTGAAATTTTTTGGCCAGTCTGTGCATGGAGAAATGGATTTAAACGATGACGGGCTGATTGATGTCACTATTGGAGGCCTTGGTGGTGCTGCCCTCTTCTGGTATGGATGCTAACAGTATCTGTCAGGGTAGAAGATAATAATGTATCATGTGATGCCTATGATTAATATCAGATTTCATCTCATACTTTGACACTAGCTGTGAATCGTAATATTTTAATGTCTCTCTGGAGGAAGCAGTATAAAATTTAATGGATAATAATAACACATACAGAAATATTTTAGGAACCTTGTTAGCCAAGTATGAAGATCGTCTCCTAGATCATTTTCAAAATAGAAACTTATTCCATTTGTGGAACAAAGTATAACAGAAAGAAAACACATTTATTCTTTTTATTACACTGTATTGCATATTATCTTCCTAGCAATACCAACGGCAGGTTCAAATATAAAGGGGTTACTAAGAAAACTCTACTTTGGCTCCCTACTGAGAAACTTGGAAATATTACACTAAACATTCTGGTGAAGAGTGAATTCATTTTCTTTACCAAAACACAATTCAGATGGTTTAACGAACAATATATTATTAAAGGGAGAAGAAAAAAATACCAGTAAGATAAACAAACATGATAACATGTAATCCCTCATTCCTAAAGCAAAACTTAATAGCTTTCTATTTCACAATTCTCTCCCTGGTAAAGCAGTTGCTAAGCCAGCTGATTGCTTTCACTGTTGTGCAGTTACACCAAACTCACCATTTGGTTTGTCAGGTCTTGCTGGATAGCAAGGCCTGTCTCAAGTTGCCAGCTGCTCCTCACCTTGATCTGCTAACTTATCTTTCTAGAAGCCCTGTGCATCAGTAGACTGCAGCTTTGCTCACTTTTTCTGCTAGTTCATCTCTTAGCAAAAATGCATAAGAAGTTAAAGACTAATACTGTTCTCCTGCAAACAGGAGATTTTCAGGGAGCTTCTCCCATTTCACAGCTTACAGAAAACTCCCTAGCAAAGCCATATTTCTGTTTTATTTTCCTGACTTTTAGCTCTTACCGCCTAACAAAAGTGTCACACAAAGTATTAATCCTTTTTAAATATATCCTGTTGCATTGTGTTATAGTCTTTTCATCTTTTACCCTTCTAGCCCATTGCTTTGCCTTTCCCAGATGTTTTGCCTTTTAGGACTTCATCTCCACAAAATTAGTAGGACAGCTCTCAGCACAGAGAAGAATGCTTCAAAGTCTCTGTAGGATCAGGTTCTAAGACTGTAAGATGATTTGGAAGGAAACTCAATGTTGCTGACTCCAGACTTTTAAAAGTTGTGACCCACAATCCTCACAGAAAGAAAACATTACTTGTATTTTAATATCATAATAAAAGGTTAGGGATTTCCTGGTTTATATCTTCAACCCTCAATTTTGATGACATTTACAAACTCTTTTCTAAAATAATGACAAGATAGATTATTTCTTTATTTTTATGAAAGCTGAGAATCCTCCATTACTGATGACCTCTAGAATGTTAAGCAAACTACTCACTGTTTAGAATAAGACTTTCAAGGGCTTTTCTGGGGGGAATTGATGTTTTCTGCAAATTTGCTACTACTTGATTCAGTGGATGTCTGATCTGTAGTAAGTCTTCAGAAGAGTAAAAGAATCATTTTTCTGGCCAGCTGTATGTAGTGCTTACAGCAGCTTTTGATCCTTTACATTAATATAATTTATTGTCCCTGAAGCGTGGATTGAGTTTGCCAGTTTATATGTTGGAAGCATCAAAAGTAACAAAAATTTTGGGTGTTTCTTTCTAAAGATCTGAATCTCTAAATAATATATTTACCGACTGGGGACACAGCGCAAATCCCACTGATTCTTGATGAGATTTGGGATCCAGGGTGTTTAAAGGCTCTACGGTCGGGTTAGTGTAGCTTGGCGAGTCACTGTGTGTTAGCTGACCGTCGAAAGTGGGAAGTAAAATGCTTTTGCTTGAGATTCTTTCATGGAAGTTGAAGTTAATGCCTACTGCTTCGTATTTGCTATGGACATAGGCGTACGTCATTCAGAAAAGCCTGGCATTCGCGTCTGCCAGGGACAGGGCTGGCTAAGCAGTCCCTCCCAATCCTCGCGCTCTTTCCAAAAGCTTGTGCAGCCGTGCAGGGAGCTGGGGCATTGAGCTCGAACAAAGATCACCCCGTCCCCTTCCGCATGCTGTTTTCAAGTCATTTTTTAACTTTGACCTGATGCTCAGTCTGGCCACCATGCAGCAGCATCAAAACATTCATCCATTTAAGTTAAGGGAGGGCAACAGCAAGAGCAAAAATAACAGCAAGAGCAAAAACTGCTCAAGCTGCTTCAGGAAGCGGCTGGGTCGGCGACCTGCCGCCACAGCTCCTGTCCTTCTCCCTGCCAGCCACCAGTGCCTGCGGCCAGGGCTCACCTGCCCCCTCCCTGTGCTGCTTGAGTCACAGAGCTGAAGAAAGATACTTTGCCAGCTGCTTTTCGGCTGATTTAGCATGCTGGGATAGTGTGTATTGAGCTCAGACAAGGAACTGAGCCAGAGCAAAGTAACGCATTGCGGGCACAGGAGTGAAGGGCAAAGGGGAGCTAAAGTGGTGCAGGTTGCTAGTGAGTCTCAGCTTGTTTATCATAGTCTAAGAGCTGATATGCTGTCCTCCATGGGAAGGACAGAGGAATTTCTTCCTCTGTGGCTACTCTTGAGAAAGGGTCTGAGTCTTCAGAAATGGAGCTTTTTGAAATGTCAAAATGTGTTTTGAAACAGAACTGGCTCTATAATTGCTTAAACACTTTTGAAAATCTTTCCTTTAATCTCGTATCTGTTCTGTAAGCAGCACAGCACTGTAGAGAAACCCTGTGACCATTTTGTCTTTAATATATAGTTTGCTAGTAGTATGTATAGACTATGTCATTAAATACCTGTCTACATCATCAAATATGTGTATTTTAATGTCCAGGATTGCACATTTTATAAGTTCATTTTTTTAAAGTTATAAAAGTTATTGCTGTTATGTTCAGGGGATTCTTTCCCTTTTTGTCTTTTTGTTAAGGTCTCGTGATGTGGCTGAAGTAAATGTTTCCATGCAATTTACACCCAGAAGCATCAATATCCAACAGCAAAACTGTCAGATAAATAAAAGGAAAACAGTATGCATAAATGCCACAATTTGTTTTAAAGCCAGACTAAAATCTAAGGAAGATACGTTTGAATCCAGTAAGTAGACAAGCACTAAGCAAAGGAATCTTTGCATATAAAACTGTTACGTTCACATTAGTTTACTTCTCAAAAAGCGGAATGTAACTCTTTTTTAAGTTCAGTATTCAAAGTGCATTTACAAAATTGGCAAAAAAGAATGTGTGGAGGCAAATTTGGTCGTAACACTGATCTGAACTTCCTTTGCAGGTCTACAGTATTGGATTACTCTTGACTCACAAAGACAAATATCTCGAAGCTTGTTCACAGAGAGCCATGAGAGGAAAATGCAAAAAAATATTACCATCAAAGGGTCAGAGTGTATTAAACATAACTTCTACATGTTGGCAAGTAAATCATTTAAAGTGGCTATGTTTTTCTCATGTTGATATTGTAATAGGCCTTAAATATTTTGTATTATTTATAAACTGGATGAAAATTCTGCATCTAGAATTATATTTAAGTGTACCTGGAATTTTTTACTATTTAGGATTTGTATATTTGTGTATGTGTATAGTTATAAACTATTTATATGTACAGTCTATTTACTGTTGTCTCTGTTGTGTATCTCTCTTTAGAAAGAGCATGACACATTTAGGTGAATTCAGCAGCCATAGTGGTTAGTAGATTAGATGCATTCAATACTCAGCAGGAGCATGGGGGCTGAAAGGGTAGTTTGCATATTGGTGCAATTCCTTCTAGTGAAATGATATAATCAAAAAACCCTCAAAGTAGGTTTGGGATAAAGAATACTAATACACTGTAAAACAGGAATGTGATTAGCAACTGCAGGTATGAGATTGCCCAGATTATAACTAATGTGCAAAGTGAACAGAGATGTATATTATAAGCTGCCTACATTTAAAACACTTAGCAGTTTTACAGTTGTAGCTGAATTCAAGACCAATGATAAATGTTACCTAGTATTTGCTTGAATATGCAATACATTTCCTAATTTTGACCTCACACAAGATGCTGCTGCTCCTGTTCATCTTACTGATCCTTTAAGCACAATAAAAAAAGAAAAGGTCAAGCTGACATTTCTGAGACATTCTTAAATAAATCTGTGTTGGAAATGCTTGGGCTGTGTGACATTTTTATGATGAGATGAGACACACAAAAACATCAGCAGGTATTTATAAGGTTTGGCTTATGCACTAAATGCTTTGTCATCAGTTGCAGGCATTTGAATGCTTTCTTAGCACAGTAAAGATGGCAACAGTGTGACTGGAAAATATTTTGTTTCAGCATTCTGTGGGTTTTTTTATCCTCTTTCAGTCTCTTAGATATTAAAGTGAATGTCCATAACAGTAATTTCAATTTCTTTATCTGCTAGGACAAGCCTGATTTTCAGGACTCTGTAAAGGTTTTGCTGGAATTCAATTTTTCTGACCCAGAGAGTGGACCTGTTCTTGATAGCAACTTTCCAAATTCAATATATGAATATGTAAGTCAGTAAGAGTCTGTATTAATAACCAAAGTGTTTAAGGTAGAGTTCATAGCCCACACAAGATCTGAATGTATTATCCGTAGACTGGCTTTAGAGGAAGGGTGGCTGAGCCTGTCCGGAAGGTGTTTGCTCCAAACAAGTCTGCAGGAGTGAAGAGCTCAGTTCAATGACCTTGGGGAACCAGCACTGGGTTTTAAAGCTGTCCAAAGTTAACAGGAGATAAAAGACAGTACAAGCAATTTTACTGTCTGTTTTATGTGGATAGAGCAGGGGAATGTTAGTCATATACTTTGGGTAGTGCTAGGCATTGTTCATACTTTTACTATTGACTCTTTTTGTAACCTACATGTTTGTAACTTCTAAGGGAGTGAGTAGTGAGGTTATGTTTCACCTGCACATTTTACATGTACTGATTAGTATTAGAAAAGACTTCTTTGACGGTCAGACAGAAGACCTTTTTATGTAAAATAAGATAATGAATTAAATGTAAGTATTTAATTTTGATAATAATGTAATAAAATTGAGAAATTACTATTGTTGCAGATTCCTTTCACAAAAGATTGCGGAGCCAAAAATAAATGCATTTCAGATCTTGTTCTGAATGTAAAAGCGAGCATAGCTGGAGACAGGTAACCACACTGGATTTATTGTATCACTTGATATCTGTACAAAATTTCTATGTAAATTATAAATTCTATGCTCAAATAAGATAACGCTATGGCATAGTTTCCAAATCAGAAACAAAATAGTCTGGCCACAGAAAGAATTTCCTTTTTATTTTAAAAATAGATTTAAAGTTAAGATGTCCAACAAACTTATTTTATTTTACAGCTCTTCTCCATTCATTGTGAAGTCACGCAATGATAAGTTCACCATCCAACTATCTGTCAAGAACAAAAAAGACAGTGCCTATAATACCAGAGTTTTGGTTCAGTATTCTCCAAATATTATTTTTGCTGGAATTGAGGTAGGAATTTTTTACTTTTCTCTTTATCATAATCTATATTGCTAGGGAGATCTGAGGAATCCTTTATATTAAGGCCTGAACTTTACTGCTCTGGCATCCTCTCAGTTGATTGGAAGAGCTGGCATTGGGAGTGCCATCCTCACTTATACATCTAAGACAGCGTATTTATTTTGACCTGGGTGGACTATGGCTTCTCCTCCCTTAATGACAGACACAAGTTTTACAATGGCACTAAGACGGAAAGTAAACGCCTGCATCTAAGAGATGAATACCAAAATCGCAAATCCTTTGTACATCTATAGACCCAGATGTGCCTCATTAGTCTTCAGTACAGTTCCTGTGCTCCTTGAATTCTCCTTTTGCATATGTACAGGAAAAGCATTGTCTTGGAAAGGCAGCACAGCTCAGTGCCTGCCTCATCCCTGCCTCAGAGATCTTTTCCAAAGTAACTGTTTTTCTGCCTACCTTCACAGAAGGGCCTGGCTCAATATGTAGGCTAAGAATTCACCCCAGCTCAGGTGGTAAACATTTGAGAAGTTTGTTTTCGGTCAACAAACCTGCTGTTACCTGAAGAATATTATGAGAAATCAAGGGTCCATAGCACTGTTTGTGACCCTGTGGCCATAATTTATGAAGCATGAATGTCATTTTTGTTCCCAAGTTAGGTACACAGTTTCCAAAATTACACATAAATACTGTATACTGTTAGGCCCTGTGACTAATTTACATGATGCCCAGTTTGCATATAATAAATGCTAACATTGCAAACACTTTCACTGGAAGGTAATAATGGCAATTAACCGATGTGGATGTCCACAGGTGGGAACTGTTTTGCAGATGTTGTAGCTTCCTATTTTAGTTCCAGTTCAGCTAAGACTTTAACTCTTAAAATGTTCTGATGATGAAAAGTGACAGTGATATATAGGTTTGATAAACTGTTGATGATTTATTTGCCTGGTCAAAATTTAACAAGTGTTTGCACATGCTCAAACTACAAAAAACTGATTTCACTTTCTTTTCTGTTTAGGATATTCAGAAAGATAGTTGTGAGTCTAATCACAACATCACCTGTAAAGTGGGATATCCATTTCTAAAACCTGCGCAAGAGGTAAAATGTTCTCATGCGTGGAAGTTTTCCCTGCTCTCTGCTGTTCTAAGGCCGAGATAGCCCACCTTGGCCTTAGTTATAATGAGTAAGGAAATTTTGTGAGACCTAGTAGTAATTTCTTTATACTATAAACAGTTTTGCTCAGTACTTTAGGTGTTTTACAATACACTGTAAGTGAAATTCCAGCAGCCTTCTCTAGGCAAGTCATCTCCACTGTGGTTACCAAGCTTTGGCATTTAGTTCCTTCTCCAGACAGTGGAGAAAAAAATGGTTTTGGTAATAGCTTGCAAGATCATCCGATTTCTATTAAGAAACATTTAGCTATGTATTTCTAATACAGTATGTAAGAAGTTTTACTGAGATTTCTCAGTTCTGAAAATTTGAAGCTATTGTTAATAAAGTGGTGACTATTAGATTTCCTTCTTGTTTGGGGCAAAATCAAAAAAGTAGATTCCTTCATAGAAAAGGATTAAAATGTGCATAATGATTCCACAGATACGAGTACCAAAATCTAGCTCACTTTTCATCAGATGAAACCTTATTACTGTGCTTTTATTTCCTTTATTGCCTTTAAAAATGTGTAATTTATTTCTTCAAACAGATTTCCTTCAAAATATCATTCCAGTTCAATGCGTCTTATCTCCTGGAAAATGCTACAGTTCATGTATATGCAACAAGGTTAGTTGCAGTTGTTGCTTTTTATCTTGTGCTCTTTGTGTTTTGTAGTAAAACAGGGATTACTTTTCTAAACTCAGAAGAGGTTAAATAATCTGTAGAGCAGGCAGCTTTAGAGAGGTGCTAAAGAGTAACAAGCAGTAGGTCAAGCGGACTAAACAGCTGTTTGCCTCCAGCACCTGTGAGTCGCAAATGAATCAGAATTCACAGGAGTTTTAGCTTCAGAAAAGTTTTAATCACTTACAAAATTACTACAGATTTTAGCATAAATTGCGGTCTATGCTATGGAAGGGCCCAGCCCTTAAACAGCACCAGCACTGCACAAGTTTGCCTTGATAGACCTGGGTGGGTCAGTGGAACACGCTGGCCCTCAGTGTTTGCTGTTCCTGGAAAATCTAGGGGTGGTGTGAGAGTAGCGGCCGGGATGTGATCCATTGTCATTCAGTCAGCTACGGTCTGTATTCTCTTTTTAACAAAGATGCGTCCCTGAGCTGGGGCTCATGCAGGACTTACCTTTTTAGTTGCTGGAAATAGCCTTTCAAATTTATTTTTAGTATCTAAGAATTAACTGGAAGTGAGTAGTGTGTTTTTGTATGCAGAACTGTAAGTATTTCAGTCTCTCCGGTAGTCCTACTGTGTGTGTGCAGATGAATACCATAATCTGATCCAAGTGGCACATGTTTTGTTTCAGTGACAGTGAAGAACCACCTGAGACCTTGACTGACAACAGAGGACACGTTACAATTCCAGTAAAATACGAAGTAGGATTAATATTTGTAAGGTATTCATGCTTCTCCATGCTTCTAATTGCTAGCATAGAAAATAGCAGGTGTTCAAAGATAATGTAATATTATTTTGCTGTTGAGCTGTGCTTGATTAAGTGTCTAGATATGACAGCCTCTAGTCTCTTGAACAGGAAGCACAGACTTAATTGAAACAGTAGCTGTACGAAATAATGGAGCAGTCACTGTCCCTGTCAGGCTGTAGCTTCTTCTTATCTACTTAAATTTGATCTACAGTTTACGACTACAACAGCAGCTTTTGTTGACTCTCTCATACTTTGGTCCATTTGTTCGGAGTATTTCAGACACATAAGAAAGCATACTTCCAGCTTCCCGGCAGCTAGGAATTTTTATCACTGTGGTAATGCATGGTATGCTGTTTTCTTTCCAGCTTCAAAAATTATCCGTAATTTTAGTTTCTTTGAGGGTTTTTTATTAGTTCAGACACAGATTTTAATGCAGGTCTTGTAGTACACTGTTTTCAGGAATAACTGGAATTCAGTTAAATTCTGTCTGAAAAACAGGTATAGTATGTATAAATAATGTCAATAGAATACAGTGCATGGTGTGTGAGTGTGAATAATTACGTTAAATTCATTTTGGATGCATTTCAGAGTTCAAATCCAGCCTTCATTTGTCCCATATGGGACAAGGTTGAGCTTAGCTGGTTTTGCTCTGCTTTTTCTTTGTTCTCTCTTTTTTAGGAATCTTGCTGTTTCACAAGGCAGTACTAGAATAAGGAACAGCGTAGCTAGAAGGAGGATGGCATAGCCAGGCCCTGAAGCATCATTTGTGGGAGCAATATTTGCCTATTTCTAGTTTTAACTGAAAACATTTGAAATATACGTATTAGTTTAAAATTAAACAGTGCTACTCAGAAAATGGATGAATTGTACTTTAGTGGCAAAACTAGTCTCGGAGAATTAATAAAATAATGAAAAGATCTATATAATTAATTAGTAGAGTTTATTGGGGTTTTTTTGCTTATTGTTTGTTTGTTCTTTAACCTGCAGTGTTCCCAAAGAGTACCATGTTATAATTGCAGCAAACGATACCATCCCTACTGCTATTAACACAACTGAGAATATTGGGGATGAGGTTACTCTACTTTACAGGGTAAGAAACAATTCAAACTACGTGGTACAGGTGCTGGCTTCCAATCTTTTCACCTAGTTTGACTCACTTAATGTGATAACCTATTACTTAAGTAGCGGGTATGCAATACATTAAACCTTCTATATGAGTGTTTTGTGCTTAACTCTTTTTTTTGCTGTCTTGCTTAGGAATAACGCGAGTCAGAGGTTCTCAGTGTGGTCCATCGTCTGTGGAATAATTCCAGTGGGCTTTAGGGCTGCTGCCTTTAGCAGGAGAGGGAAAGCATGTGCTAGTAAATTAGTTGACCTAAATTCATTACAGTTTGGAACACGTATTTCCAAAAACCTATCAGTTTTGAAAAAGAGAAATACCATGCTCTAAGAACATTGCCTTCCTAATTGCAAGAACATTGCAACTAAAATCACTCAGAATGGAAAAGATATTTGGTGGACCAGAAGCCCAGTCTCAAGGGTTAGTAGGACTGAACTTAGTTCTTTTGAAAGCATCCCTATTTCCCAGTGTCGTGTCCAAAGCTGAACAAGGGTCCCCTATTCAAAGAATAAAAGTCTCTATATCATCAACTTTCTGTCTATAAAAAATGGGTGATGGAAGGGTCTAGCTCTCTCTATACAGCAATGTCAAAGGTTTTGTTGTATATCTTAGCCGACCTACAGTGTTTACTTGGCTTCTCTTTTTAGCTAAAAAGTCTAAATCCAGTAATTCCAAGGCTTTTGGTGGATGTTTAAGACATTATTCATCTGATTTCTAAATCTTACCTTTCTGAATATAGAAGGGAGCTGTTGGACTGCAGAGCGTATCATTTAGGATCTACTAAGAGTAACTGATCTCTGCAAGCAGCTTATCATAAACAAGCAGGCAGAAGAAAAAATTGAGAGGGATCTTGAGTATTTATTAAGCTCATCTGCTTCTGAGACATGATCACCAATTTGCCTGCCAAGAATTCCACTGATGCCTTTTCTCCATCCCCTGCCATAGAAGGCCTATTCTGAAGGAGCTGCAGTTTATAATTATATCCTGTGACGTGGGGAATGCATGTCTTCTTAGGGGAAAGAGGGGGAGGGAGTGGATATGCAGGAAGGCTGTTGCCTAAGCACACCTGGGGAGGAACCACAAGGAGTCACCGCTCTTCTCAGCGGCGGCTCCTCTGCTATGTTAAAGCATTTTGGGGGCTTTATTTAAAAATTATAATGAAATTAGCTTAGACAGAAGTTGCAGATGGTGAGTAGATACAATAAAACAAGATGAAAAGAAGGAATTGATGTCAAAATACCCCTTTCCTCCTGTTCTCTTAGCTTCCTTCAGTAAAACATTTTATTACAAAAACCAGAAGAGAATGCATCTGCTAATTCAGAACAGGCTGCTTTTGGGGAAAAGGTAATAGTGTTCATCACACTCACTTTTGCCGTGACTGATGGTGGAGAGGGAAAAAACCACGAAAGAAAAATAAAAAACACCACAGAAAAGGAAAAGCCCACAATCATATACCAATAAAACAAGGAAAGTACTAATCTAAACCCCCAAACCATATTTTTCTTGTTTCTTACAGATTGAAAAAGGAGAACACTTCCCAATGCCAAACCTCACACTGCAGATCTTATTTCCTAATGAAACATCAGTCAAGAACACTCTTCTTTACCTTACTGCATTGTCACATTCCAGCGTAAGCCAGGAATTTATGTTTTAATTATTGATGTTTTAAATGTGGAAAAGTTTTTTGGTTTGTTGCAAGGAATTGCAAACTGCAAATACTTGGATTTATGCATACCTTCAAGGTGAATCTTGATTTAATTCTAAAAGACAAGATGCTAGCGCTTTAATAGAAGGTAAAGGTGTGCATAGGAAGGCAGAAACATAAAGTTTCTCAAAAGGAAACAAGCAAACTTAAAAGAGCACTGAGTGTTAATTTGAAGAAAATGAGATTAATTTGATATATTGGCAAGTGACAAGAGGTCCAGGCTGGGATATCAGAGAGGGAGATTTCTTACTTCGTTTTGCCTACTGAGCCTGTGATTATATCTCCTTTGTTAGCAGTTCTTACTGAGAATTCTCTAGTCCTGCTGTTTAAATCTAGATCACAGTCTCCTGTTCAGTACTCTTCTGTTCCTGAAAGTAGCCTTCCTGTACAGCTGCTCTCCAGAACTAGCAATCTTCTGACTTCTTCCTAGGCTGAGGCACTGATACATCTTGAAGGTGTGGTAGGTCATGTCTTTCCAATGCTCTTCACTGCAGCCATCTTTCAAAAGTGATTAGTTCTTCCATTTCACTCCTCCAGAGCAGCTGGAGGAGATCTCAATTCCAGCAAGTTCCATGGTTCCAGAGCTGTAGATATTAAAACTAGAACTGCACGAATAAGGGGGTGATTGAACAACTCAAATATCACTAAGTGGTGACCTGAAGCTCTTTTTTTTTTTTTGTTATTTTTCACTCAGAAATACCTCCACCACCCCCCCCAAATATTTCATTTAGTTTTGAGGTATTGCACCACTTAAAACAGAACAAAGGGTTAAAATGAAGGTTCAAAATTCATTTTAAAACAAAAATATTTCATGTTTAGAATGCAAAGAAATTATGTCTGTTCCTAAATTCCTTTCCCCCCCTTATTTTCATTCCTAGCCCATCACCATATTAGAACTAAGTTTATACATAATTTTACAAGTCTGCTTTTTTCTTCAGGTATAATTCACCTGCCTGTAGCTACACCCTAGTTAGAGTATTGTGACAAAGTTCACTGCAGGGAATTCACTACCCCTCTTCCTGCTAGCGTTGTGAAAGTAAAGGACCAGGACCAAAAAACCAAAGGGACCAAAAAAACACTGTTCCCCTCCTACTGAAGACATAAGGATTTACCAGCTGCTTTGAAGGAGGCAGGGACAGGCAGCCGTGCCCCCGCACCCTCTCCTCCCCAGGCAGCAGGACTGAGGCAGGATCCAACAGCTTGTTTGCTGCAGTTAAGCAGATCTAGCCTAACATAAATGCTCTAGTAAATATTAGGGATTAGGAAGTCCTTTATCTTTCAGGGGACTCATCTCTTCAGTCATAGCTCAAAACAATCTACATAAAGGAAACACAAAAAAAGGCAGATTGTAGAAGATTTCAGACTACATCTGAAAGCTTATTCCTGTCCAAAAGCTGTTCAGCTCTCTTAATAGCCAGCTCTTACTGGTTCGTATTGCAGTCATCTTACAGGAAGCTCATGTTTGCTTCTATAGCAGATGTTTAAGTAGCTGGGCAGAGTTTAGGTTAAATTATCTCATAAAAAGTTCACTTATTTGAAAAATGGTACTCCAGTAGCTATGCCATCTGAATTTGCTCTTCTGCATTCTCGCAATGTGCAGTTTTATTGCATTTAGCTACTTAGTACAGTTAGTAAATATTATTAATGTTATCTTGTCTCCAGAACTTTTAGATTTTACAGGAAAGAGTTTTTTTTGGTTTGGGTTTTTTTTTTTTTTTTAAAGACTGGATATTCAGTCAGTAAGAATAATATTTGTATTTCTTCTAACAGAATGCTATCTGCCAAACTAGTCATCCTGTAGACCCTTTAAAGATCAGCTCTGGAAAACCATTTGTGTTGCAAAAAATAAAAGAACCTACAAAAGATACAATTATGGTAAGCCTATATAAAGTATATATATATCACTTATAGATATTAACCCAGATCTTTGAGCTGAGTATTTCTGCAATAAGTGTATAAAAATGTCTCTCAAACTGCATGGAAAATGACTTTGTTTGTCTTCATATCCTGAAAAGGTATCTTTACATAGGACTTGACTATATGTTTTTATTATTTCTGGCTACAGAACTGTAGGAGGAGTGTTATTTTGGACCAATTCTTAGCAAATGTGTAAATCATGGTAGCACATTTGATAGATGAGTAAATCTTCACCTTCTGTATTCCTGTTGTAATTAACAAATAATAATATTTTGAAGGTTTCTCATCTCCCTTTAAACTTTTTGAGACATCCAGTTAAAAATGCTTTCAAGTATTACCACTCTGATCTGAGAGATTTTCTAGACAACTGGTAGAAATATAATTGACAACCCAGTTGAAAAGGACTGGCCTCTCTCATTTAACACTAGCTGAGATAGACGATTGCAAAATATAATTTTGCTGACATAGTTATGTTGGTAAGTCGGGGGAAACCATCCTATCTGGCGTAGTTGTACAGGCTGAATTTCTGGTGTGGATTAGGCTATGCCAAGAGGATTTAGCCATGCTATCATACGTCCTTCACAGAGGTAACAATAGGTCTAGGTGTCTCAGCATACAGGCTGCAGAGTGCTAGTCATCAGGACATTGAAAGTAATCGGAGCCTAGCAGATATTTCTGAAGTATTGAACTTCTCTTACCCTCCAGACTGGCAAATTACACGGGGCAGTAAGATACCTAGCTTTTTTCCCCCATCTGAAAGGTTAAGCATTTCGAAAGGTTAAGAAACACTCCAAACAATCCACAGCTGTTTTGACAGAAAAGCACTTCTTGCGGTGCAGGCTATGCCTCCTCTAAGGAGCTCTGCTGATGCCCTTATGCTGTAAAAACTGGGACCTTTCCACCACAGAGTAAAAATCAAAACTCGTGTAATTTCCTGCAATGTAGTTTTCATCTGAAAAGCCCCAGTATTTCGTATCAACTTGGTGTTGATGTCACAGCATGTCTATGATTTCTACATAGTGTGTTTAAATGTTTTTATTCTAATAAAATGAAAAATATTTTAGTATTAATTCATGCTAGTAACTTTTAAACAGGACTGTGATACATTCAGCTGTGCATCTATAAATTGTGCCCTGGTCTCATCTGATGTAACTCAAGTGAATGTTTCGTTAAGAGTCTGGAAACCTACCATCATAAAAGTAAGTAAATTCCGTTTGCATTTATAATACTCTTGAGTTTGAAAAAATTGTTTGTAGTGTCTTTTGAAATTATATCTTTAATTATCTTCAGTCTCAGTAGTCCTCTAGGACTTGAAATTGTTTCTCTTGCTATTTTGTAAATCTCCTCAAAATTAATTTGCATGCATTTTGTTATCTTTAAAGTAGGTACCTAGAACTTAACAGGAAATTCAAAACACATTAGAAAAACTAACCCTTGCTTGTTCTGTAATGCTGATCATTTTTTTGTTTATTAGCTATGCCTCCAAAATTCTAATTCATCAGAAGTAAGGGGGGTACATGGAAACCTGTCATTTTTTATTAAGTTTGAATCTGGAAAGATTTCTCAGGTCTAGAAAGGATTTATGATCAAAATGAGCAGAGGAGAGAGAGTAGATCTCAGAGCACACCTCAGTGTTGCCTGGTGGTAATGATAATCATGAGGCTGTTGTTTATTTTGCTCAGTTGAGGAGTCTTTAACACCAAATTTCTGCTCTATAGCTTTGCCTTTTTCTAGAAAATAACAGGATGGGAGGGGAGGGGAACCTCCACACAGCAGAATTTTTAAAAGCCTGTCTCTGTGGTCAAAGTAGTCAAGATTAGTTAGAGATCTCTGAGATACTGATCTTTGCTTTTTTAAAATGATATTGCTGTCTTGCAGCATGTGCTAAGGGTGGCACACATGAGCACCTTCACTGACTTTTATACATACACATTTTTCAGCAGCAGCCGCATGAGTTCTCCCAGGTGTAATTGTAGGCTTTTTATTTCAGTCCCAGAATTTGAGCCCTTCCTGAGGTTCATCCTGGCAGGTGCTGAGGATTCTGGGCAATTTGTCCTGGGGGGCTAGAGATCCCTGTATGCTGTTTGTTAGTCTCACTATTTGAAAATGGACAGAATTTAGCATCACAGGCAGGATTAATGTACTGTTTAAGCACTCTTCTAGTTTCAATAGTAAAACTACTGTTCTACCCAATTTTATTTAACAATGCCAACAAAGATGCCCCCTTATGTATGAATCCATCACAGAACTTTATGCTTTATTCTTAAGTTTTCTTTCACCCTTCTTATTTCTACAAAGCCATCTACTTCAAAATATCGAGTATAAACCATAGACATTTCTCTTTTGTTCTAGGCAAGTATTCACAGCTTAACTCTTGTTGTGAAAGCATTACTTAGGAGTGAAAACTCATCGCTGATTCTGAGAAAAGACCATCAAAAACTAGAGGTAAGCACAGGATAATTCATGGATTTACTCTTCCAGGCTTTACTCTGCTACTGAATCATCCATAATCATTCATTACTAGTGAACTGATTGCTACCTGTTATAAGCTACGGTCCTGGTCTAAATGTTCCTTATTTCAGTTTCGTTTACATCAGATAAACCTGGTTTAGAATTAAATTAGTATCCACACAACCTTTTGTATTAATTTAATTTAATTGGTTTAGAGGCTTTGTTAATCACTGCCATCTTTCAGGGAGGCAGGCAGTGAGTGATAAAGACTCTACTAAAGAAAATCCCTAACATCCACTTTTACTGCTCATATTTTTGGTACTCTTCCCTAAATCCTTTATAGCAATGATTACTGACGAGCAGCAGGGCCACTACTAATTAAATTAATACACCTTGTGAGATATGTAAGTACAAAGTTTGATATTGGAGATTTTTTTCACAATTCCCTCCTACAAATTCCTGTATTTAAAATGAAATGGCACTCTGGAAAATCAGTGCCTACTGATTATGCTGCTCTGTTGACACTTTAGAGGGAAATACTATTTATTTTTTACATTCTTAACACTTCACAGACCATGATTAAGATTTCCAAAGAACTGCAACCGGGTACCGTCCCCTTATGGGTTATCCTCCTCAGTGTCTTTGCTGGACTCCTGATTCTTGCACTGCTTATATTTGCTTTGTGGAAGGTAAGCTGCACGTTCTCATCTTCATGAAAATAAACGATTATGCTTAAATTCTCTGCCTTGTTCTTCCTCTAACTAGAACTGCATAGATATTATCTATTTAAGCAGAATGAGATCTTGTAGAAAAGGTAAATTAATAAAACTGCATTTTTTCCCAAGTGTAACGTGCAAAGCTCACCAGCTGCCATCTGTAGTGCCAGTATGTTATGAAAAGACAAATATAAATAGATTTTAGTGCTCCAAAGGTTTTTTGTTTTAACTTCAGCTGTGGCATTTATTAATCTGGCCATTTTCTCTTTTCACTAGATACTAAGCTTGTGCTTTAAGCATTGCCACAAGTGGGCAGTCTTCTCCAAGCTAAATATACAGTTAATGCTCAAGTTAGAATGTTACATCTTATAAATTTCAATATGCCTACTCTCCTGAAAAATTTGACAGCTATAAAATTAAGTATTATTTATTCAACTGAGTATCAACTATAGTTAAGCTTGTTAGTCTCTGACATTTTGTGAGCATAACAATGATTCAGCAGTCACTCACTGTGTATTAACTATACTCAATTTGTCTGCTCTCATGAGATGTCTCTTTAGCTTTTCCGTTCCAGGAAAAACAATGTTGTACTTCACAGATAAAGAATGAAAGGACTTTTTACTTTATCCATAAACATTAAAATACTAATAAGAACCAGCATGTGAATGCTACCAATATGAGTTGTATGCTTTCAGCATCCTATTTATTAAATAATTCTTTTCTATTCTGTAGGCTGGATTTTTCAAAAGACCACTAAAGAAGAAAATGGAGAAATGAAGAAAAAAAATTACAGAAATTTTTCTCAGGTCTGCCTCAAATATGTGACTGTAAAATTACAAACTCAAATATACAAGCAGTGGTCACAATGTTTTCTAAACTCCAGTGCATTTAAAAAAAAGAAGCAGAACAACTCCAAGCAAACAAATTGAACACACAGGTGAATTATGCAAAGGAAGAAGAAATATCCTTATCGTATTTTGTAATACTCGAGGACATAACTTGTAAGTGTTACTCATTTTTGGAGAGTAACTCAGTTCAAAGAGTCTAAGGTTTTTTAATAGGGAAAAATGCCTATTCATATTTTTATATATATATATACACCCACATACATATATACACATGTGTGTGTGTGTGTGTGGAATCATTTTTATCCCAAATGATGTAACAAATCAGCTTGTATGTAGCAATCCCAATCTCTTTATCACATTGCATGATTTTTGAGAGGAAAAAGTACCATGTTCAAATTTCCATCTTATAATGGACTGCCAGTTTGTGAAGCAGAAAATTCAGACTTTGAGAATGCACTGAACACTGTAAGGTATATTGATGCTATTATAATTCAGAAGATAAAAGCACCTACCGGATTGTGGGTGAAAAAAATACTGAAATTCCATGGACCTCTCTTTCTGCTCATTTTGGTGTGTCCAGATATACCCAGAATACCCCAAGAAAGAGATTTTTATTGTCAAAAGGACGATTAAGGATTGATCTATTAAATCACATAACTGTTTGAACTTGAAACAAGTTTTTGCAGGCCTAAAAATGTATGCACAAAACATATGCAAGCCCATCTGATTGCACACTGTACTTAAATAAGCAGAGGCACAATTGTATCTGCAAAATGAAGTGTCCATATTTATAGCAAAAATGTTTAGAGGTACCCTGGAAGTTTGACTCTTGCTGTATATCTTGGAGTAGCTAGGAGGGTGCTTCATAAACTATCACTGTAAATTTATTGTGTAGCTATTTAATCCAATAAGTTTAAAGTGTACAAAGTGATAATTAACAAAAGAGCACAGATAGGAAACTTAGCACTGGCAAGCTTCTTCTAGTATTATCAGTCACACTTCATCTTTGTTACTTATGAGTTTAAGAAGTGATGAAGAATTTGCATATTAGATAAGCACTTAACAAATGATGTTTATTTTGTGTCAAAGACTAAAAATTTATATAAGAATACACTGAAATGTAGATAGCAATGTACTTCTTTAAACCTATTTAGAATATTCAGTTTAACAGGAAACTTCCTCCTTTCTTTCACACACTTGTTTTCCTTCTACAACAAGGGTTCATGGGCTGTATCTTGTCCTTGAGACCTTCCCACGTTCCTTGCAGCAACACAAAATTAGCAGAAGAAAGTGGAAGCGAGTAGGCAAGGTGCGATGTTGCATCAGCATGATACAAGATTGCCAATTGATCAAAAAAGGTTGAGGAGTGCCTTTATAATTTGTGGAAAAGCCTTTGTCTTGCTGAAGAAGCCAGCATAATTTATTCCTTTTTTTTTGGTACAATTCTCACTGATACGAAAAAAATCTTTGCAGAGGTTGTAACTCATTGATAGGCTCCACTGGTTTTTGGTAATAGCTTAAAAAGTAATATATTTTATGAAGATATTTTTTCTTTAAAAATAGACCATAGGTTGCATTATACGTGCTGGCAAGTACAACTCTGAAAATGTGCCAGAAAATGCTTTAGTATTTAAAAGATGCTATCACTCTTAAGTCCCTTTTATCTAGTTCCTGAATTAGAGATTACTGAGAAAGGCTGAAACTTATGTGAATGCAGCAAGTATGACTATGTTTGAAATCGTTTGTAACTTGTTCTTGTATCTGTGGGAAGGTGGCTTTTAATAACAGTTTGCATAAAGTAGGGTGACTCAGAGCAGAGGGCAAAGCCCTCAGTGGGAACTCTGCGGGTAGCTGTGCCTTGCAGGGCCTGTGAGAGTCGCGGTGAAGTCACCAGAGTCAATAAACTTGCCTGATGTGCTCGTCTGCACATCTGAAAGCGTACCTGATCTGAAGCGATCTGGAAGACGTGTTAACGTGGTTCTGAGCACAGAATGACAACTTGAATGGAGGCAAAACATGAAGTAGAAGAGTTGTGGATAAGATCCCTGCTTCATTCATGATGCAAATTAGTCCTTCAAAGAAGGCAAACTTGATGAACAACGAAAGTAAATTAACATCTGCAGAAGTGTTTTCATTGCAACCTGAGATACAGGTTTTATTTTCAAAAAATGTATGACTATGCCAGTTTGTCTGAAATAATTGTGTAGCACTTAATCACCATTGGATCTGAATGCCTCAGAGTTATAAATGTTTTATCCTTACAGTATCTCTGTAAAGGCATAGCCGTGCTATTATTCTGTCGATTTTGTAAAGGAACACAACTATGAAGGGGCTGAGACTTGTCTGTGCACACATAGAAAGTCTGTGGTAGCAGAGGAAATACTTTTATTATTATTCACCCAGTTTGTTAACCATAAGGTCATTTTGCCTGGCTTCAGTAACTTAATCACTCTATTTAAGTTATGCAGGTCACACATCATTTTTATGTAGCATACTTTTATTTTTTTAAGCATTTCACTTTTCAGTTATGATAATTTCTTAAGCAGAGCTTTTTACTTTTTCTGAGGAAATTTCATGTTTAATTTTAGAGGATCAGCCTAACGGAATAATACACATCAATAGAACAGTCTATTTCCCTAGTTAAAGACTACATAAAAATACAGAAGTATTATATCAATGCAGAGTATGTTTGAGATGAGAGTTCCATTCTTTTTAGTCGCACTTTGCATTGTAAAAGCAATAACAAGCTTCATATAACCACACTGCTTTCCTATTTATGTCATGGTGCTTTCTCCATTTTCACTTCTGTCCTATTATCAGATTTTCAATTGTAATAGCTATTTAAAATATTAGTATGTAAAGGGAATGTCACAATAGCACGTTACTCTCACACAGAATAAATTATTAAAAGCACTTTTTTTTCCCCATAGAACCTTTCTACACAGCACCTATATTTTATTCCTTTTCAGAATATACAACAGAAAAGTCTACTGAAATTACTATTGCAAACATTAGGAACATCTTGTAAAAGTTTGGCAGGCACAAACAATATCAGAACAACGTGTAATCTGTTTTAGTCCTATAAAGAGAAATACTAGGGTTGTAATATGATTCTAATAACTGATGAGCTAAACATTTTTTTCATTCAAATAAAAACTTTAAAAAAAAGTTTGAGTGTGTAATCAGGGCTGACGCTATGAAGAGAGCCTAGCCCAGTTCAATTCCTAACTGAGGCACTTCAGTACCTAACACTGGAAGGCATAGAAGAGCTCTTTCTGTAGCATAGAACTTTCCTGGAAGGAAGCTAGGACCTTGAAATGCTTCTATTTGAAACTGTTTCTAGAGGTTGTCGATTCCCCTAATAATTTAGGAAGACTTGGAAAGCCACATCTACAACAGAGCAATCTCCTTAGGTGGCTGCTCATGTTACAGTGCCTGTATGGTGTCATTTTGAGCCTTTGCTACAGACACGCCTAACCTGTCCTAACCCCTTCCCTAGCCCCTTGGTATGTCTCCTGGGCCAAGTCATTTTAAGCATGATGACCTTCTTCTGCAGAGCCTGTCAGGGGAATCCACCTTCACTTGGAACCAAGGTGTTTCATCTTCTCACTGGTAACAGAGAAGCTGGAGATAGGGTCATACTCTTCTATGTACAACTTGTGGTTTCGCATTATCTGATTGTTTTAATGTCTTGGATTAAGTGTTGCTTATATGGTGATGCCATCCAGAAAAAAAATCAGAGCAAGAGAATCAAAATGCGCCATTGTTAATTATATCACTTAACAGGAATAAGATGGAATTTTGCATCCTCTTTAAGAAAGCAAAATCACAACATTCTGCACTACATTTCTTTTTCCTGTAAAATTATTCTTTGTGTTTTATTGATTAAAAAATAAAAAAATCAGTCTAGTGAACCTCCTTTGTAATGTATTTGTTCACCTCCTAATGATACAGAATCAATAGAAAGGAATATCAGTACCTAAAACCCTGTCCATCTACCTCTCAATAGAAAGCTATTGTAGAAATAAGCATCGTTGCACAGCGTAGCATCAATGAAATTTTGAAAGTACTGCAACTAAAATATGCTGTCAAGCTTTCAGAAGGACACTGCCATTAATTGTACTGATTCTGTGCTTGTAGCCACATTTGAAAGCTTTTCAAACAACCATAATGATATTTTCTGGCACAGATTTGTTTTCATGACATTATAGATGTAAAAGTACAAGACATATCTACTCATCTAGCAATTCTTCCTATCCAGCAGTTTTTTTCTCTACAACTTTATCCAGTAACCCAAATAGTCAGCTGTCCTGCATAGTTCTAAATGAGATGCATCATCTTCCTTAGCCACCTAATAAAACATTAGCATCAAGACTTCCTAGAAAAAAAAATTACACCTTTTATATCACAAGTAACTTTGTAAAAAACATTACAAAATACGTAATTAGTCTCTCATCAGAGACTATTTTGATGGTGAATCACAAGTCTCTAACAACATCCTGTCCAGTCATAGGGGAGTGCTTACTAAACATACTATACCGTATATATCTGATAAGTAGAGTTTTCTGGAAATTTTCCCTTGAAGTACTTCAACACCAATCATAGAAAAGTCACTTCTTTTTTGTTTTAAATTGCTTTTTAATAAGCTATATATAAAAAGAATTTTAAAAAATTAGAATCCATTTCTTATAGCAAGACTTGTGCAATACAATTTATCAGTTCCACAAAACTGGATTATAATTAATAACATCTAGAACATCTAGCAAGACCATCCCTAATACTTAACACTTAGAGGGAAACAGCAGTTCACGCCACGGATATGGTTTAACTCCTGCAGCAATGAAGAATCATGGACTGAATTACTGCTGAAATTCTGGTAACAACTGGTTCATACTGCAGTTTGGAAAGCATTCTATTTAAAGAAGAAATGGTTGATAAAGTCAAATATCATTGATGCAATCTTGTTTGAATTATAAAGGCTCAGGCTGATACCCCAGAAATGTTGGTTATTGCATATTCAGTCTTCAAAAAAGGTGATGAAAAGGTTCTCAGGCAGCTGCTTCTGCTTACTATAGCACTGGTGCTACCGTGGCGGGGTATAGTGCTTCTTTATTGCTTTTCCCCTCTCATGCACTAACTCTTTGGCCTCCTTTTCTCAGCATTTTACGCCTTTTCAGAAATCACAGATGTTCCTCAAGGGCTCACTGAATGCTGCAGCTCCTAGGTAGTTATACAGAAATGGGAGAGAGAGCAGAAATACTCAAACTGTATTGCCAGTTTAGATCTCGTGGGTCAGTTGTCTCAGCACGCTTTTCCTCTCTCCATGCAATCTGTTCACTTTCAGAGGTGGCCACTGTGAAACCGTGCTTCTCGGTTACGGTTCAGCTTATACTTTTTGATTTAGGACTGGAAGATACTGAGTACATATTTACTGTAACACTTCATGTATCTGGTTCAGTATTGTATACGGTTCTAAAGGTTTATTCACGTTAAGACCGTTAACATTCTTTCTCCAAGGTAAGGGAGTAGGGTCAATCTCTCTCTGAAAGTTTCCTTCATATATTCTTAATGTCACAGAGCCTTTTCTTCTTCTCAGAGGATATCTTCAGTTTTCCCTGACAAGCTGTCATTGGCAAAACAGCCCTGACTCAAGGAATTTCACTTATTTTAATTTATTGCCAAGTAACATATACTTTTAGTTACTGACTAAGGTATTGAGAAACAAGTCAAAAACAAACAAACAAGCATGAACAAGAAGACATAAACAATTAAACCTCCCCTTTCTCCAAGCTCAACTTCAGTCCCCCCTTCCTAGTCTCCCCTCTACTTGCTTTTGCCCCATGTTAGGCTGAGGCCCAGGTCCTTCGGTGAGGCAACGGGTGGCCCAGGTGGACTCAGTGCCTCTGTCTGCTGCTCCATGCTTCTGCCTCTTTTCTATCTCTTTTCTGCTCCTGGTTTCTTCCTCATTTCCTCTGCTCTGGCGTGGGTCCCCCCCAGCCACAGTCCCTTCGGGGGCTTACCTCTTCTGGCATGCAGCATCTCCTTTCAAGAGTGTATCTTCAGCCATGTCCCCAGCAATCTCCCATTCCGTGTGCCTCCTCCACTTCTCCAAAGGGGTTTCTTCGCATTTCTCCTCACATGTCCCCTTTTGTGTTGCCTTGTATCTTTCTTTTTATGGGTCCTCCTGTGTGTCCTCCTCCCATTTCGCCTCCTAGAAGCTACCACCTTTTCTTAAATATGTTTGAGCAGCGGTGCTATGGGCTCCTCTGAGCGGCTGTAGTTCTGGCCTAACACGGTGGGCTATTCACCGCTGCTTCAGAGCCAGCTGGAAGTGAGAGAATTTTTCTTATAGGATGGATAAAATTTTTGCATTCTGATGAACAACACTTTTGATATATCTGGTCAACTAGATGATACTTGGCCCTGCTACCACATTTTTCCCACCCTCCTATCCGATATGCATCTTTAACTCAAGGTTAGAAAATGGTCAGTTGAGAATACATCCAATTCAGCGGATATGAATATATTAAAAAGTATTTTCTTGGAAGTTTAGTATTATTTTTAGTAGCTTAACAGGTTTAAGCTAGCAAACAATATAAAGATAAAACAACAAGACACTAAGTCTTAAATCCATCTCACCTTACTCATTTAAAACTCAAATGTGACTCAGTGGGAATTTTTAAGGTTGTCAAGTTTCATTTAAAAAACACCTACCAAATGATTAAGAAACTCCTTGTGACAGACAAATACAAAGGAAGAATGATTTGGTTTTAATCCCACAAACTAGAAAGCAACTGGTGTGGTTTCAAAATAAAAATGATGAAAAATGTAAATAAAGGAATATTTTGAGGAGATAGAAGTGCTAGTCTTGTCATCACGTACTCACAACTCCTGTCTGAGAAATATTTGGAGGAAGATATACACTATTGTTATGGGTTCAAGTGGTTATTGGAGCTGTATCAAGGTTAACGCTTTGGTAAACGGGTTGAATCTACTAGGGGAATGCTCTGGCTGTTTTCGAGAGCATGACATTACGTGAACTGCATCAGCAGGCTCCTATACTGTGCCTCACTTTTAGGGTCACAAGTGAATGGGAACATTTATTCACTGGCTACCTCATTGCCTGTGATTATAATTTGATGATGATGGTCAAAGACTTTGCTCCACTGGAAAATGAATCGATAAGAATATGTATATATAATATTAGGTGGGATGTAGTTCAGTCAAAACAATGTGCAATTGGGAAATATGCACTGATATGTCTAAAGTAGGAAGCAGTGCAGTGCAAAATGATCAGAACTGGAGAGTGATACAGCTAGTGCTGAGGATATGATGTCCACACTATATGTCTCTTGGGTTTTCACTTTGGACCAACTGTAGTCGTGTTCCATAGGCTGACTAGCCACTAGAGTTGTTTGAACCCTGCTTGAATATCAATTTTATATATTTTTTCAGAGAACAGCCTTACTCTGAAGACTCTGAATCTGATTTCTTTACGACTGCTCTTCAGATCAAGCCACTGGTATGCTTCTCTTTGCCAGGAGCAGAAAACAAGCATTAAACTATGGCTTCTATGTTTTTTCCCTAAAAACCTGACTTCTTCAATATTTTATCACTTTTAGTCCCTGCAAGGTTAATAACTTCCTGTAAAGAAATCAAGTACATGCTGACAATTGGACTTAAAAACATTTTGCCATTGTCTATTTTGAGTCTTTGTCATTTCTTGTAGCTCTTTTTTGTTCAGTTTTAACAGTTTATGTGGAAAACAGACTATTTAGGTTGCAATTTTTACTTGCGGCTGGATTACCTTTGAAGAACTTCTAATTACCTTTTAAGAAAACTAGGTTCCCCAAAATGGAGGTGAGTGATTGAGAGGCATGGGGAGGTGAAGGAGACAGCTCCACATCTTTCTAAACTCACCTGCGTTTTGTCAGGATTAAAGCAGCTGTAACTTCCTTTTTATATATGTGTCAGTTTGCAGCCCCATTAGGCCCCCTGACTGCCTCATCATGCAGCTGTTCAAGCGCTAGAGCCACCACAAGAACTGGAGTCGAGAGTGCATGGTTAGGGCAGAGAGGAGCATTAGGACAGATGTACATTGTTTTAGGCTTCCATAAAACCCAGCCAAAGAGCAAGAATGAAGGAATATGTCACCTATTGCAGGTACGATCAATAAACTGCTGCAGATGTTAGCCAGTGACTTTTCCACTGAGAATACTAAGCTCAGAGTCATGTGCCTCAAAAGGGACCAGGGGGCAGCTCAAGGTTTTCATAGGCCAGGAAGGTTTCAATGTTTCTAATAGTCCATGGTGGATTCCTCTTCCCTGTCTGTGACTGGGAATTCAGATTAACTTTAAATATCTGTATCTTTGTGACACTGAGCTCTGCACCTAACTACAGTGAGCAGAACCGTTGTCCTTTTGTACACGCTGATCTTGCCGCTTGCTAGCTTCATCAGATAACCCTAGTTCTCGTACTGTTGAAAGCATACAACTGACCTCACCAGCCTGCTCCATGCCCCTTCTAATATTATACTTTCATTACATTTCCTCTTATCCAGACTAAAGAATCTTAATTTACTTACTTAGCCTTAGACTGAGGCCATTTCACACCTTCCTTACCCCACCTCAACTTTTTCCAATTCTAATGTCTAAATGACACCCTCACAGCTAATTTGAACGCTACCTTTTTAGATGTTATCTTTCTGGTAGCCTATTCTTTTTTTCTTCAGTGGAGATATTCTTGTACAGCCCTTAACATAATGTTTTTGTTGAGCATAAGTCTGACAACTATCATCTGCCAAAAATAACTGGCCATTGATAGATTTTCATGTGTTCATTAAAGACAAAAAAATACTCTTGAGGATTTTGTGAGAGCATGTCGGAGCTTTTTGAAGCTGAGGAACTTTTTCTCTAAGCTACATTCTCTACAAAGACTCAAATATCTGTGTACAGATACTCACGCACCTATAAGCACATTCTGATTTGTAATGGCCTAAAGTTAATTAAAATAAAAGCAATAACAGAAATAGAGACTATGTGGAAAAGGAGGTACAAACTGCTTGGTTCTGTCTTCTGAATTCTCACGGAGTAGAAGGCAGGAACACTCAGGAAGCCAGCCCGTGCTGTTCGGGGGGCATCATGCCTCCTGCGGGAATGCTTTTTCTGCTGAATCTTGCCCAAGCGAGAAGATACCTGATTTTTATATTATTCTAGATTGTCGGTCTTTTCTCAGGTAGCTTGCTGTTGCAATACATGGCTTTTCAGTCTTATGTCTGATTATTATTATTGGCAAACTCTTCTAATAAGTAGTAGCCCTTCCGTCTAACTTCTTCAGACAAACCACATCAAAAGAGTATCTTGGACCCATACACCTTGGGGTAGCTGTGTGCAAATCAGATCACCTTTGTAAAAGCCCCTTCCGGAAATGCATTAACAAAAAAATCATTCATTTTGCGTACCACAGAAACTGTGAGTCTGTGGCCACCCCTCACGAATGACAAATATGGAAATATCTGAATGTTTTTCTGAGAAGGCTGGCATTAAGTTTGCGATATGTCATCATGTTAAAAAGCTATGAAAATATACATTAGTTGTAAATTCCCACAATAAAACTGATGATTCAGTATGTATTCACTAAAAATAAAATAAAAAACCAGTTCAAATATTTGTTCAGCTTCTTCCCTTTCCAGTTTTTTGTTCTTCTTGAAAATTATAAATATTATAGTAATCTTTTTGTTGTGGAACTGATCAAGCTACTTGCTTCCCTCAGTCTTTACCCTGAAAAAAGAAAGTTACTTTGGCACTTGCCAATATAATGGATTCGTGTAATGTGCCAGAATCCATATTTGCATAAAACTAAGTCTGAAATTTTGCAAATCAGATCAGATTTGCATTTTTGGCCAGTGTCCCTATGATCACTGGACAAGCGCACACAACAGGGTGCTATAAACGGCATCATTAAACAGTGAAGACATGTAGAGCAAAGGCCCCATTATAAATTACTAAAGATAAACAGCACTAACTAAACTGCTCACTAGATTATTTTTTCCTAGTGTAGGTGAAGTATAATACGAAATATTTTTTTCTGAATATATATAATATGCATAAGGTAGATGAAGAGATTTGAAAAGATTAAATACTGCACACTATAGAAACTCTGGTTTTTCATAAGATGCAATATATAGTTCAGGATTATATGACAGTGTTGTCATCAAATGCCTTTCAATTTGTTTCAAACAGAAACATCCATCCATCCAAGGGTATATTGTCAGAGAACGTATTCTCCTGCAACCTAGTCTTTGCATATATAGATAAATGTTAGTCTGGCAGACATCACTCTGAGAGAGACAGCCTTTGTGTATGAGAAACTATTTTTCAACATTGTGTGTGTGTGGATGAGGAAGAAAGTTTCCTATCCTTAGGGTACACTTAAAATTAGAATGATGTAACTGAATCGAAGACATTGTTTCTTAGGAAATGGAGACATTTGGTACTCCAGAGGTACTCTGAAGGTTATTTTAAGGTGGGACAGAGGGAGATTCTAGATATAGTTCACTGTTTAAGAAATCGTTTTTCTTTATGTTGTGTGTTTTTTTTTAATTGTCCTTTCACTTATGTCAATTAATTACCATTTCTCTCCTTTCTCATGGAGCCACAAATTTCCCCCCTTGTCACAGAACTGTGTACATACTCATGCACTTGCCATGGACTGGAAGAGTAGCAGCCAGTACTGCTCTCCCAATCTTGATTTGTGTGTACATCACACTTTGTACTGAAGCTGTCATTTCTGCTTTAGGCAGACGCACCTTGAAGTATCTGTTTGCCTGACTTATGACACCATGAAGAGGAAATTGAGGGACTATATTCAGAGACATGTGAGTCATTCTTGGTAAATGACTGACTGAGTGTTCAGAGGGAATATTTCAGACTTAGGAAGTGACTATGATTTGGGAAGTGTTCACAGAGAGTGAGTCCATGTGTAAGTTCATGTGTTAGGATGAACTTACATCACACAACTTCTTAGTTGTGTGTCCTAAGAAGGTAAATACATGAAAGAAACCAATGTGCGCAATACAGTGACAGGTCCATGCTGTACTTTCATCAATGACTTCAACGTCCTGAAGGAGCTTTCCCAAACTATGCCATGTTGTAAAGAAGCAGTGGCCAAACAATTATCAGTTGAACAGTTCTGCCTGTTGCACAGACTTGTTCATTTTAACGTAGAATTTAGCCTCAGAGTATCAACTAGAAATGAGAAACTGAGACAACACATGTATTTTTATAACACTGCTGAAACAAAAGCTAAGGTCTGTGTCACACCAAAAGGACCATGACCTAGATGGTGAGAAGGGAGAAGGAAGGAAGCATTTCTATTTCAAGTTTCCAGACAAACTGTCTTTTTCATTCCGCGTTAATGCCAGGAAGTTTAAACCTATTCACCAAAAATCACTGTTACAAAATAGCACATATCCAATGTGAAAAGGTAGCAGCACAGATTTTGATATGTATCCGAACTGTGGGATGGAGAAAAGGAATGTTTCTCCAATACTCTGAATATGCAGTATTCAAACAGAGCTGACAGTGCCAAATAGGTTGAAAGCTATACCAAATACAGGTACCCTGCACTTCACACAGCTTTCTGATTTATTTGCAAGTGGAAATTCTTACCTTCCTGTTTTTACTGGCTTTAAATTCACATTGTGTGTCCAAATATTAGCCTGGCACCTAAGACGCTATGGGCAATACTCTGCCACAGGCAATACAGCACCAGCATCATGGCAAACTTCCCATCGGTTGTGTGGCAAGTTTCCTGGATCCTGTTGCACTCTCGCATGGCTGAATGCATATTCTGCAGCCATTTCATTGAAATGAGAAGATGTAGACTTAACGTAATTGAATATGCAATTTAATACATGCAGAAGATACCCATTCTTACACAGTTGCGTAAATTAATCTGTTTTACTATGATTCTACATTTTCAGCACCTTCAAATGACTCGCGCGACTTGAAAAGGGCAATTCACGTCCCTCCTCTCCAAAATGCTGTTTTAGGGTTCCCACAGCTGTTCTTGCCACCACGGCAGCGCCTTCAGGTCCAGGAGCCGTCGCCCTTCCAGCGGCAGCGCCTCGGAGCGGGCGCACCCCCGCACGCACGTCGGGGGTCACCTCTGGGCAGTGAATCTGGGGAGGAAGCCGGGAGCGCAGCAGCCCCCAGGCCCACCCCGCCGCGGGCAGGGAGGCCCCGAGGCGGCGCGGTCGGAGCGGGAGCGGGAGCGGGCGGCGCGGCGCGGCCCCGCGGGCTGCCCGGCGGCGCGGGGCCCCCCGGCGGCGCAGGGCGGGCTGCGCCGCTTCCCCCTCGCCGCTCGGCCTCGACGGGGCCCCGGGGCACGGGCACGGGCACGGCGGGGCGGGGGCCGCCTCCGGCCGCTCCGCAGCCGCGGCGCTCCGCGGCGAGCAGGGGGCGGGGAGGAGCAGGAGGAGGAGGAGGAGGGGTATTTCGGGGCGGCGAGGAGCAGGTGGCGCTCAGTGCCGCGCTGGGAAGCGGCCAGCCCGGGAGCGGCCTGCTGCGGCGCGCCCCGACACGGCCCAGCCCGGCCCCCGCACCGCACCGCACCGCACCGCACCGCGCCGCGCCGCTCCGCGCCATGGGCTCGGCGCTGCCGCTGCTGCTGGCTCTGGGTAGGTCTCCCGGCGGGGTGCGGGGACTGCGCGGGGGGCGCGCGGCGCGGCCGCCGCAGGTGCGGGGCGGAGGCTGCCGAGCTGGGCACGTCTGCCCCGTCCCGCTCCCCTCCGCTGGCTTGCGGGCCAGAAGCGGGGCGGGGGGAGCATGTATGTATTGGCGGCAAGCAGCAAGGCTGCGTTTTTAGAGTGGATGAAATCCTGAACTCCTGGATTGGCGTGGAGTTTGCGTTTCAATAAAATGATGGCGGGGGGGGGGGGGAGTGGGTGCAGTTTGCTGTGTGAGTTTATACTCACATAGTGATTGTGGCATTATAAAAGGGAAGCTGATATTTTTTATTGTGAATTCTCTTCCTAATTTGCAAGAACTCTTTAGGTCCGTTCCCACCCTGTTGGGCAGATGTCGCTCCTTGGAAAAGGACAGGGAAACTTGAAACATCTCCTTCTCTTGGCTGACTAAATTACCATTACTTATATTTTCCTGGGAACTATGAGCTGGGAACTATCATATTCACTTGCCATGAGCGAATTCCCAAGCACTTTCGGAGTTTAAATATTCTGTATGCTGTCATGAGCCTTTAATTACCACGTTACTGAAGAAGCATAAAAATGAGTTTTCACTGATGAGCTGTTCCAACTTGTTCTTTCAGTAACTATAGCAAACAGCGCAGTGGAATGTGCGGCTGCAGGGTATGAAATCAAATGCAAAAATATTAACCTGTGGTGAGACATACGTTATACAAACAACCTGGTAATTTTTTAAAAAAGAAAAATTCTTAGAGCATCAAAGTGGAAAACACCCACTCTGCATTTTTGCTTAATCCATCCTTTATTCTCCTGGTTACAGTCACTGCATGCCAGCAACATAAATATGCTCTGTAATTCATGGTGTCAAAGTCTTGAGACTTGTGAAGTTTTGTAGAGCGGTGTTTAAAGTAGAAGACAAGGACTGATTGTGAGAGCAAGATTCCCCTGACAGTGATCGCTGACTGAAGTGGATAGGCTGACTTTGTTCAGGCAGTATGCATACAGTTCTGGCAGATATGTCTTCATTTATACGATTCAAAGCTGTCATAATTTTGATTTCAGATATGTCATGACGTTTGATGTTGGTGGATGTAATTGCTGAATTACTACTCACTTATGCCTTCTTTGATCTTGTAGGACTCCATAGGAAAAAGAAAAAGTTTGGGGAAGCGAGCGTTTGGGAAGAGAGCGTTTCCTCTGAGCCACTTAGGATCCTGCTGTGGTGATACTGTTGTAGCTTTCCCACAATCATGTCTTAAAAAATTAGTTCAGTTCTAATGAACTGTTTTACCTTCAAAGGCAGTATATTTGAATTTAATTGGGCTAGCTTAGCTGAATTAAGCAATCTTACAAGAAAAGTAATGCAACAGTTAGGACAGTTGCATTACTTTTCTTGTAAGATTGCTTAATTCAGCTAATCTAGCCCAACTGAGAAATGATAACGAATCATAACTGAAAGACAGACTTAATAGCATTGCATACAACAAAGCCTGATGCTTTCTGTTGCAAGGCACTGGTTTTGGTTGCTTATAGGTTTGCTGCATTTTATTCTTTAAGTGTACATTTTCTAGAATCAGGTTTCTTCCTTAGCCTGTTCATAAAAACCAGAGTCAGAGTAGTCCAGCTCCTTCTGAGAGTGAGGCTGGTGGAAAAATATAGTGTCTTGTCTAGGTTCAGTTCTGGTAACATTTTCTTTGAGACGCTCTAGTGTCCTCATGTTTCAAAGTAGATATTTGAAATTTGGCAGAAAGGTGATATTTGCATCATCTTGAAAATCTACCCAAATTTGGCCAAGTAACAAACCTTTAGAAAAATACATTCCTCTGGAAAGAAATAGATTTTTATCAGCTTACTAGCATAAATTCTGTCCTTACTTTGCATGGAGCCCAGCTGGGCTTTCTGTGCAATTGATTTCTGGTGGGGTGCAGCTGTACCTGTGTGAAGTCTGGGTCCGCACCTGTAAATACAGGAACGATCCCTCTTGTTATTTAATATTTTTACAACAATCTGTGCTGTTGGTTAGGCATTCTGCTTTCTAAATAGCTTCTGGATCCTGAGTTGGTTCCTAGGTTCTGGGTGAACCAGCTTGTTCCTTCTGAGACAAAACTGGATGGTTTCCTAAGAATAGTATCCTTCAGAGTCTATTCTGAAGAGACAGTGTGGAGGACTGGGCATGATGGAGGGAACCAAATTTAGTGTGGTCTCATCTATATCAGCTCAGCAGGCCTTCATGTTCAAGGCTACCAAATATCTTTCTGCCACAACCCAGGAGGTGAACAATGTAGCCCTGACATGTCCTTAAAAGGCCCACTCTGTCAAGCTCACACCCCTGCACTATTTCAGGCACTTGGAACTGAAAAATCACAGTTAGATTTTATGTCTTTAGGGCTACAGATGTACGACTTGAGGACCAAAAGAGTCTTCAGCAAAGTGCTATCACTGTCAGCGCCCCCAGTCCCTTTACAGGGGGCTGGCACTGAAGAGTGGGGTGTGAACTGCTGTGCCCGCTGCCCAAAGGCTGCAGCGGGGAGGGCCCTGGGGGGATTAGCTGTGTGGACATAGCTAATAACTGTGCCGTGGGACCCAGGCAGCCTGGAAGTGGAAGCAGCCCTATATGAAAATGTAAAGGAGGCTTCTCTGAAACTTTGGATAGAAACTAAATTTTCCTTTTCTGTTATTCAGAAAATATATGAAAAAAACTTACCTTATTGCATATCTTAAATATCTTGCTGATGAAAAGCATCCTGTTGTCCCAGGGAAGCAGTAGTATCCCATTAATCTTGTTGGCAATGGGCTGTGCACCTGTATAGTGAGATAGAAGAAGACCCCGCTAATATAAGTCTTTTTCTTCAGATTGCTTTTGTTTAAATCCTAGGATACTATACATATGAAAGTTGTGATAAAAAAACAGAGTTAAACACTCAAAAGTTAGGAAGTGCCAGAAATAAGTTAGCAACCTGGATTTGTCTCCTTTGCACGTCAGTTTTGCACTGCAGGTAGTTGCCTGGACAGGGGAAGGTAGTGTGATTGGAAAAGCGGCTGAGAAGCCTGCCTCACTTATTGCTGAAATTAGAAGGTGCTCTAGGAATAAGAAGAAAAGTAGGCTTAAGAGAAAGATTTTTTTTTTTCCTTGCAGAATTGGATTCTTTCTCTGTTTTGCTGTCACAAAAGCCTAGTGCAGTTTCAGGCAAGTCATTTAAATCAAATCTTTGACATGTGGTTGGAGCTTTTGTGTTCTTCTCTTTCTCTTTGCTCAGCCAGGGGTTCTCAAAACTGAAGCTGTGTTTTCACGATCTGGTTAAGCTGACCTAAATGTGAGGCTGCTGCTGCAAGGACTTCCTCCCGTTCTTGGTTGCACGTTCCCACCGGTTTTCCTGGGCTGCCACTAGGGCTTGGTCTGGAGAACAGGCCAGGGACCCATCTGCCCAAGGAGTTATCTTTTCCCTTTTTTGAGTCAGATCAATTTTGGGGATTGGTTAAACTGAGTCTGTTCACTTGTACAATTTATTCAAGTGCTAGCACTGGCCAGAGGTGGGAGGGAAGCTGGCAAAGTCCATTTCACTGGTAGCCAGCACCTCCACTGGCTTGAGCTGGTTGTGAAACTGCATCTTGAGATGCAGAGCTGCTGTGCATTCACAGCTGTGAGTGAAGTCAAAGGAAATTGTATTTTGAATGTGTTATGCATTCTGAAAAAATAAGGTTTTAGCTGTATCAAGTTAGATATCCAGCACTGGTGAGTACTTTTGAATTTAATCTTTTGTTTCCCTTCTATAAATGTGGCTGAGGATAATCTCTTTTCTATGAGTTCTCAAAAATAGTTTCACTTGCATTTGCAAATAGATGCTGAAATATGTAGAGATGTGGCTGAAATATATTCAGATGTATCCACAAAGAGGCTACTAATTCAAGAAATTAGAATGGTATATCTTGAAAGTACAAGGCCATGTACTGAGCAGCAGAGAGAAAACTGATAACTGAATAGCAAGTGAAAATTACCCACTTTGTGCAATAAATGAAGCCAAAAGTCCAGGCAAAAATACAGTATGTGTTTGTAACACATACACACACAGGCGCGCACACACAACTTAAAGCTGTACAAGCTAGCTTATCTTTTGTCTTTCTCCCTTTTTTAATGATCTTTTGTTACCTTGTTGTTTTATTATCATGATGCTTGTGAGCAACTTTAATGTTTAAGAAAATCCTGTTTGCATTCTAAGATCTGAAGTTTATTTGAAAGCAGGACTCAAACGTGAATCTTCCTGAAATCAGAACTATCTCTACTTTTTCCTGCTTGAAGAGAGTTTGTCAGGTAGCAAGAGCATTATTATATATTATTCTTGGAGTTCTGCCTTTCACAGCATGGCACACTGAAGTAAGGGTTCTTTCATACTGTGTTGCTGGACTTGTATTTTGTACAAATGATGTTTATTTTAAAATGTATACGCAGGGTATTACCTTCACACTCCTAAATACATTAACAGTTAATATTTATTTGTGCATAATTTGAGCAAAGTAAACATGAGACGTTACCAACAAGTTTGAACCATGTGCGTGTGTTGCCTGACTTGGAAACAATTTTTGAATTGTTCTTTACTTTTTTGATTCGATTACAGAGTTTTCATTTAGGAAGTTAAGTAAAAGGACTAATACTGCTTCTTTTTATTGTTTTCTTAGTCACTATATAAATGTTATTCATTGTGGTCATTTTCACTGTTGTTAATTTTGAATGAATGAAAGTAGTTTTTGCATGTATTTCATATGATATTTTTTCTTGGAGCCCAAAAACTGGGATCTGCCAATGTAATGGACAAACGTCCAAACAGCTAAATGTGAATAAAATACTTTCCTTTAGGGCTAATGCAGGTAGAAGGGAGTTCATGCGTTTCAAGATGAGTAAACCAAGTCATTTCCACCAGTAGAAATCTTGAGCATTCTCTAACCACTGTCATTATTTTCATTTAAAGGTTTTCTTTGTTAGGCTTTTGTGCCGGCCCTTTCCCATTGCCATGGTTACCATGTCGAAACGCAGACAGGGCTCAGCCTGGGTTCTCATCGGCATAGCCATGCACTTGCATACCAACACATGTTATCGGCTTGTTTTAGGACATTTTCATTAGCATATTTAATGTTTAGGACTTCTTTTTCACAAAGTGATCTCTGGTCCTGTGATACAGAGCTATGTTAGGATTTCAGACCCTGTAAAGTGAGAGAAAACAGGTTGATAACCTTATTTTTTGTGTAAATAAATTGGTTGTACTGTTCCCATTCAAATCAGTCAAGGACATCCGAGAACTGTCTCGGCCTTAGTTTTCATTTCTATTAAAAAGGATAACGGAGAAGGATTTTTATTTATAATCCTTTAAGTGAAAGACTTGCACGTGACTGTACAAAATAGTTAATGAACATACCCCTTATTCACGGTACTGAGAAAAGAGTAATAACAATAAATTAATGTGAATTAAACTGGATAACTGGTACCTTCTCTCTGTATTAACTGCATATGAGTGTATGCATTCCTGTAAAGCAGTACGAGAGAACATTCTTCCTGCTCATACTGCACTCATTTTTCTGGAGGTAGAGAATAATTAAAGCATCCAGTGAAGTCAGTGTAAGCTGTGTGAGCGTTACCGTCACCCCCAAAACAGGCTGGTAGTTCTGAATTATCAAATAAGTGTGATATTCTGAGGGCTAGTAATTGTTGCTTTGAATAAGAATTAGTCCTCTTGGGATCCCTCTCCAGGTACTAAGTGAGCTTTATTTTTTCCTGGAGATGCATATTCTTTAAAAATCCTTTTAAAAGGATACATTTTTCAGGACTTAAAAAAGGAACTGTGCAGTCAAAGGGATAAGATAAACATGGACTCCTTGAATGCTGTAAGAGCAAATACGTTTTGCATATAACCAATGGCGTCTGCATGGTTGAATATCACACATGATGAATGTCACAGATTCTTTTGTGCCTTTCAAATTACTGGTAGACAGAATGAATGGCTTGGTAGTTATGCACAGCCGTGGTGGAACTCTCTTGCCTTATTCCCAATTTGTTTTGCCCTTTTCATCCTGCTTCCAAGTTCATCTTTCTTTCTGCCTGTATTTCGTATAGGATTTTTTTTAATCACATAAATCTCCTCGGCTAATATGGTTGGTTATTTCAGAAGAACAGAAGATAAAGAATTCTCCTGAAGAACTATTGTTAACAAAATGCTTCTGCATGGGAGCATATTACACAGTAAAGGGACCGTTCTTGAATGAGAAAATCTGCCGAAGGAAATCTGGAATCTGCGGGTGGTTTGCATATTTATTTAGGATTTCATTTTCTCTAGGGACGGGGGTGGAAAGGCTCAGCTAGGTTTTTTACCTTTGTTCGTGCATTTATCTGTCTAGCTATATATCTGTCACATATGGGTCTATATGTGACCCATGTACAAGAAAGGCGGCAGCAGATGATGCTATGTTAAAGCTGCAACACACAACTATACTAAATCCATAGAGTTAAGACTGCAGATAATCGGGCTACCTGAGTATCTTGAATAACCAGTTAAGAACAATGTTGTCTGACTGCAATATCGACTTTTTATTTGAATGAGGAATAGTGAACCAGCACTCAGTTTATGTGATCTTAATGCTGTGCTGGGCACAGTTAGGAGAAATTGTGAGCCAGGCACTTTTATGGGGTGTGCCTGTGCCATGCTCTGTGCTACCTAGAGTAAGGCAGCTGCCCACAACAGGTACGCTAGCCAAATTAGCTAATGGGCTACGTACGTTTCCCGATCGCATCATTCTTCTGACTGTTCAGTTAGGCCTTTGGTGATTTATATTTTCCTTGGGCTCCTAAAGTGCATTGATTAAGAAATCCTACTTAGTTACATAATCTGCTAAAACAGCAGATCAGTAAATTACTTAACTTTAAGTCTAAATTTACTCTGGGCTGGTCCTGCTCACTTAGTGAGGTATATCCCCGTGCTTAAAACCAGATAAATGACTAAGTGGTTGCCTGAACCGAGGCAACTAGGTCCTGAAATAGTGCTCCCCCTTTTTTAATACTAATGTGCTACAATAAGGTAAGTTAAATAAAGAAAAATCTCCTTGGTTCAGATCTGTTTGTATGCAGAAGCAAGCATAGTGTGTTGTCCCTGATCAACTGATGTATGCTAGAAGGTTACAGAATAGCATTGCAGTAGAGGATGCATGAGATTCAAGAAAACTGGAAAAGGTTGCTGTGCATATATCAGTATTTCACAGAATCGTTTAGGTTGGAAGGGACCTCTGGAGATCATCTAGTCCAACCTCCCTGTTCAAGCAGGGTCACCTAGAGCATATTGCCCAGGATCACATCCAGACGGGTTTTGACTATCTCCAGCGAAGGAGACTCCACCACCTCTCTGGGCAACCTGTTCCAATGCTCTGTCACCCTCACAGTGAAGAAGTTTTTCCTCAGGTTCAGAGAAGTTTTTTCTCAGGTTCAGGAGAAAATTTGCATTTTCTATTTCAACATGAGGAGAACAGTAATTTTTCAGTGAAGAAAGGCACAACATTAAGAAATAGTTTTCCATAAAATTACTGTTCACCTCTTCTACTTTCTTAGCTGAAAACTATAATAAGGTAATATGAGTAACGTTGTAATAATCAACAAGAGAGCAATGTAATCCAGAACTCCTTCTGCGTGGTATAAAATTGGGTTATCAATATGTGCAGTACTTCAGGTATATGTAGAACTGATTTGGTTTTTAGATATTAAACTCAGATGTAGCTGATATTTCTCAAATAAGAATTCAGCTAACCTTTGATAAGTGAAAAAATAATTTTAGTAACTGGCCTAACACTTTGTCTAAGTAAGCCCACTAAACAGAGTTCCCATTTACATAAGCCTAAAATAGGTCAAATTTAGAATAGCACAAATGACTGAAAAGGAAATAACTGTCTTAAGATGGGCAAAACAACAGAGGGAAAAAAACCCAGCAGCACTGCTTGGGTAATAGTGCTTTAGTAACTCTGCTAATAATAGTTATTCATATGACTCCAGCCAAATATCTTTTCATTTCACTGTCTCTGCTATCTCAAATTTTTTTTGTTTTCTTTTCCAAACTGCCCAAAGCTAGTTCATCATATTGAATACATACTGTAAAGAAAATATTCCAAGAGTCTCCAGAGTTGTCTTTCTCAGAAGGTGATTACAATTACAATGGACTTTGCTTCTCTTAAGACAAAAAGCAACTGTTCTCTTTTTTGTGGAAGCAAGTATTATCTCCAGAAAACACTTCTTAAATGTACGTGGGCCCCCCTCTCTGTCCCCAAAATGTACAATAGCTGCATTTTACAGAAAAGATAACTTCTTTCCGAACTCTGACTGGAGATAGCATGTCACTCACCTGACTGTGGGCATCTGGATACGCTAGTCCCGTGTACGTGTTCGAGGCTGGGGGAGTAGCCGCCGCTGCCGTCCCACGGACATAGTGCTACAGCACCTGAAACCGAGGCCCCCTGCCCCATTTGGGGTGGTTCAGGATGGCAGAGTTAGGTAGCCTGAACTTGGTAGAGACATTTAGGCACTTTTAAAGTGCTCAGAAAAGAGTCTGCTGACAGGGCAGGAAGGCTCCTGCAGTCAGCCCATAGGTAGAGGGAGGACTGCTTGAAGGCCCCTGCATTAGGTGCCTCTGAGGGCCAGGGTGGGGAGTCCTTCCTGGAGGTTGGCATCTACCTGAGCTTTGCCTTGAGAGGTAGCTGCCTGAGAAGGAATGGTTCAAGTGGGTGATGATTCAGGCTCACCTCTCGCTTTTCCAGAAGTGTCTTTGGTACCGGCTAATAAAGTGGTCAAAGAAAAGCTCTCTCCACCTCTACTCTTGAAATCAGGTCTCTGCTCATCCCAGAATGTATGTTCATGTATCCAGAAGGACGAGCAAAGGCAGATCTTGCCTATGGAATAATGTTTGGGGCATTTAGCTGGGAGGAGTTTGCCCTTTTGGACTGCTTTTGCATTTTACATTTGATAAAGAGTGGATAAAAAGAAATTAACAATCAGATAATTTAATCACATGATTTAGAACAGAAGTTATTCACTCCAGGAAGCAGCCGTTATCTCTGGTCCTGATACCACCGTGGGTCTCAGATAGGGAATGATACCTTGTTCTTAGACAAAGGCGCTTCCACACTGGTATTATAGTCTAAATTTTGATGATATGACTTTGTGCTATAAAACATAGGTGACAAGTAAATTTATGTTCATTCGGGGTTAGGTAGCTGCTAAAGTCTGGGCTTCCTGGATCCTTTACCAGATTTTAAGGAGCCCGCCTTCTGCCTAAGCCCTATGTGGTGTCAGAGTCACTAATCTCAACGCATATTAAGGAGGAATTGCAGGTGGGTAATTCAGACATAATGTTCAGGTTTCCAGGCCGTGAGCTCCCTTTACAATCACTAGAGAGAAATAGTCCTTAAGTCTGCAATAGGAAAACAAAAGTCTGATAATTATAGCTCTTCCAACTATTGTATTATATATCCTGTGGTACTTTGGAGGCTTTCTTGTTGCAGGAAGCTAACGTAGCAAGCTTGTTACAGCTAATACCATTCTGGTTTCTCAGGCTGTCTGCAGGCAGCCCAGAGAGCAGAGCTCCAGGCTGGTCCTTTGGAAGCCATTAGGAAGCAGCAAGGTCCTAACACTGCCTCCGTGCTGATGGCAGAGTCACTTTTAAGCCTTTTTGTTGCCTGGGCTGCAAGGCTACATCCCTGAGCAGCAGAGTCATCTTGAGGCGAGTCCCTCAGCCTTTTCCATATATATATAGCCTTTTTAGGTCACGTTTAATTGTGATATTTGAATATGCTGACATTTTCATAGTCTAGAAGACAAAATGGCTAGGTTACCAGCGAAGAGCTTTGGTTCCTTTCCTATCTTCTTGACGTCTGTGTACAAAAACATGTGCTTTCATAGCAGCCAAGACCAAATGCAGTTAGTAGGGTAGAGAGAGGTAAGTCTCATTCGTTTCTATGTAATGACATATGTTTCCTCTCATTCAGTCTTAACAGAGCTTGTGCTTCTCCAACTATATTTGGAAATATCACTATTTTTAAAAATGGTCAACAACTGATAATGTGAGCATGAGGGAAGAGAATTTGCTAGAGTGAAATGCTGCATGAGAAGTCATTTTTTTATCATAGGGAAGCACATGAAGTTTTTTTGTGATCATTACTTGTGAAGCCAGTAATCTAAATGCATGTGTAGTATTTAGGTCTATAAAGGTTATTAGCCTTGTGTATTTTTTATCTCTCTGTGGTATTGTTGAGGACAAACTGCGGTAGTCTAAGAGTTAAGCTGAAACATTCCTGTTGGTTTTACCAAGATAAAGAAGGAAGAGAAAAACTTGCAAGTCAGTTTAAGAAAATGTAATTTGTGCGAGTTTGCTGTAAAAGTAATTTATTCCCACTGTACTTAATGATGGAAACATGCCAGGATAATAAAACTGAGTAGGTTTGAATACTTGCTATCTTAATTAAAAATACACAGGAAGTTGTCAGTCCTGCAGGAACTTGGGAATCTGCCCTTGTACGTACAGTAGATTGTTGAGATGTCTTAATTCCAGATAAAGAGCAGGTTTTACATCTGTCCTGGGAACAGAAGTGACAATGTGAGGCACAGAGTTCTCAAGTGAAAGGCAACTCTTCCCGAGTAACTAATGCAGTTGTGGGTGAATTTAAATAGGTCTCTTACGCTGCAGTAGTGACGGAAGAGTAAATTACATAGCATCGAGTAGTGTTATCCCAGGCTCCTCAACTTTTCATTCACAATTTGTATGTTACGTTGTATTCTGTTTGCTTTTATAACAGGTCATTGATAACTCTTCAGTGCTGCTTCTCATGTCATAAACAGTTGCAACTCAAAGGCAGTGACTCAGATTTTCACACAGTCTGAAGCTTCCAAACTCGAAGTTGACCTACTTCCAGGAAGAAGTAGTTAGCCAACTGAGCCGAGAAAACTTCTTGGAGGGAGGGAGAGAAGGGGGAGGAGGAGGAGGGGAAGGGAGGATTTTTTATTAAATGAGGCATTGTTAATGGGTTGGGATTTTTTTGGTCATGGCTTCTAATTCATTTCTTTGCTAAACCTTATAATCTCTGCTAATTATTAAACAGTTTCAGGTAATTTAGCTGATGTGAAGAAAACTTAGGTCTCAAGATAAAAGAAAATACACCAAATAGAGGAGACAATATCGGGACTCACCTTCTAAGACTTCTGTAAACATGATGAAATATCAACAAAGTAATGGGAGTGAGAATCATAGGATACTTTGACTTTTAGTCCAAAAAATCCAATCTCTTGCCAATTACATTCTTTTCTCTTTTTGATTTCCTATCAGAGGTCTACATTGTTTTTATTTGGAGGGGCATTCCCAGTAAGACATCTGTTCAATTTAAAATAAAAACAGATTAACTGTGATTATCAAAGTCATATTTCTGTGCATGTGCTGGACATTTTTAACTGTCCTTGTGGGTATAGACTGATGGGGTTTTGCATATTGGAGAAAAATGTGCAAACAATAGAGAAGTAAATATACAGGAAAAGATAATGAGAAATTGCCTTTGTTTTTTCACTTATCCTGATCATAGCAGGTTGAGGTTAGTATGCCTTTCCAGTCTGAATTACAAGTAGTCCTTCAGTCTGCAGTAGGTAGCTTGGATTCCATGTAGGTCTGTCCTAGTATGCTAAAGTTATAGCAAAAATACATTTCGTATTGATTTACAGAAAAGCCCCAGAACAATGCAACCAGCACAGAATTACTTGTATTACATGAAATGAACTTTATTTGATGTCATAGCTGCATGCATTACATGCATGCACAAGTGATACAGTGGAGTGGATGAGGCTGAAAACTACATGTCGAGGGAAGAAAAGCGGGTTCTTTTGGGGGCAGATTTACTCCCCGAAGAAGCTCATTGCAATGTGAATTGTTTGATAGCTTCTAGAAGCTGAAATGAATATCTGTGCTGCAGTACAAGCTGGGTGTTTTGTCCTTTATGTAAGCACAGTATTGTCAATAAAAGTTTAAAAACATAATGTATTACAAAAGATGGTCACACTACAGAGTGTTCATTTTGTAAGAACAGTTGACTAATTCCAATTGAATTCTTAGGCTGACAACATAGCCTGTGAATGATAGGAGAGTGACTTTATTCCTACAGCAAGATATGCCATTTTATAGATTGCAATAAGATAACACTAAGTATATTTAGTATGAAACAAGTACTACTTGACTGCTCTCTTTTATAACTTTCTTACTTTACCCTTCTGCTTCTGCTTTACTTTACCTTCCGGTTTTTTTCCAGCTAGTTTTTCATGGACAGCAGGTGATTATAGTATGTGGGTATGTGTAGGTTTCTGTACTCCTTTACTAAATTTTGAACTTGTTATCCAAATTCATCTGATTTTTGCAGAGGGATGAAACTAATAGCCAATTGGGTATTGCAGTGAGACAAAACTGCCTTTACAAGTTCCCTGACAAATGAAAAGATTTGAGGTGATAATACAAAGTGCCAGAAAAACCACCCTAGAGAGAGCCTTTATAAATGCCACAAAAATGGAGATAGCTTCAGCTGGAGTGCACAATCCACTGGGGACAAAACCAGAGGAAAATAAGAGTTTATAGTTCTCTCCGCCTGCCCAGTTTCTTTTGTCTGCCCCAGCAGAGAATAAAGGGTTTCAAGGCCCTTCTGATGACTGTTACTTGGAAGAAGAAATCTCTGAGACCAAAAGTGAATATTTTCTTTGTGCTACTTATTTTACATTGTAGTGACCGTCTTGGAACAGATGAACGTAAATGACAAGTTAAGGCCACCTTCTGGAAATGCTAAATACTTTAAAAAAAAAAAAAAAAAAAAAAAGCTAGACTGAGCTATTAAGGCAAAGTAGGCTATACACCTCTTACTAGCTGCCAATCTATTAAACTGCTTCAGGAAGCAGACAGTAATTCAGAGAGGATTTTCTTGGTATTTTGTTTTTTCCAAAACAATTCATGGACTCCAAAAAACATAAAAGAATGTGTGTAATAACATCATATTTTTATCATAATAGTAGGTTATGGCATTTCTCTTCTTTAGTGACTACTTACTTACCCCCTCCACTCCTAATCCCTTACTTTCCCTTTTTTTTCCTGTTTTCCAAAGTGAGATATAACTGTTCTGTGTACCTCACGTAACATGCAGGAAATTCATTCTAGCACCTTATTTTTGCTATTGAAAATCCTTAATGTGTAATGAAAAACCTAGCTGAAGTAGGGCTGTTGATTTTGGTTTTGTGTTTGTGAGTGTCTGCTTCCCTGTTTTGGAAGGAGATCTGAAGCTGTGGTGCAGCACAATGGGCAGTATTTTGTAGCTGTGGTCATGTTATAAAGCAGAATACAGCTTTGCACAGTGGGCTGTTTCTGTTTCTTTTCCTGGGATCATTAGTGGAGTGAATGCTCGGTTTAAAAAACAATTGGGAGCTTTAGCTCGATTATATAATGAACTTTTTCTGTTTTGGTTACATACCTAATAGATGTTTTGATAAAGAGAATGCCATTCTATTGAGGAAAAAAGGTTGTGTTTCCTTCACCATAAAGTTTCTACTAGCAAGATTAATACTAAATAAGTTTACAACCAATGTGTAGCATAAAGTGGATCCTTGCAGATTCAGTGATCGAATTCCACTATGTCTTTTTTTGTCTTTATACTGTTTCTTAGACGTCTCTAGTGCAAGCTGTAGATAATGCTAGCAGTAAATGCCTCTGTTTGACCAGGTATTTTAATCAAAGCAGAGATTTGGTATAATTGAATCTGTACGACTGTATGATTCGGTCATGTATTTCCACCATCTTAAATTGGAGCATTACCTTTTATACTTTATACTTTTATACCAGTGTAGTATAAAAGGACTAAAAATTCAATTTTAGTATTTAGACTGAAAACAAAATGACACATTTGTTATGACACTTACTATGACACAAGACACAGACTAATAATATTTTTAGTACATTTTATTACAAATTTATGAGCTTACATAAATCAAGCAAACAAGCACACAAAGAAATCTTATTTCACTTGTAGCTTCTCATCCTATTTAAAAAAAATGCTTTTATGTTAATAAGATAAGGAATAAGGGTTTACAACTGCACAATTATTATAATCATGACATTAAATGATGGATTACCCGATAGATTTTTTCAGTTACTCACTTAAAGTTGTGAGCTTTATTTAATTTTGCATACAGAATCCAAACAATTATAAACTGGGTGTACCTTATATAAGCAGTTACTTCAAAAAAAGCTTGCTTCAGCTTGTACTTTAACAGCAGCAAACAGAAGACGTTGTAGCCATCATTAGGCATGTCATTTGTAGTTAAAGAAGAATTCCCACATGTTCAGACTTAAAGGTGCACAGTCAGAACATGTATTATTTTTCATTCTACTAGCAGCAAGAAAATGGTGATGCAGACCTATAAAAGCAGCTGTACTCTTACATTCCAGCTCCTGTTTTATGTGCTGGAATACAGTTGCTAAAGTATGGGCAATACCAGAAAAAATACAGTGCAAAGAGGTACTGGAGCTTTACTGGAAAGCTTACAGGTTCCTTTTGTCCCATTAAGGATTTTTTTTCCGACTTTTTTGTCTGAAGTGTTAGGCTGAGAAGGGGTGTGCTCAGTGAAGCACTCCTCTTTAAACCAAAGTGTCCAAGTTCCCTATTTAGTCAGTGGAGAGAAACAGCTGCTTTTGAAGTCTTCAGAGGAGCCTTCAGAAGTTGTAAGGCTTGTATCTCGCTTCTTTTGTTCCATGCAGCCTATTTATTTGACCGAGTTAAGCAGCATTTACAGACAGAAGTTAGGAAGTGGATTTTTACTTGTCTTAATCTCTCATCATGATTGTTAGGTCACAAACTAGAATTCTGTCACCAAAAGCTATTAAAACCCAGAACGTTAGCTTTCTGTATTTTGAGAATCTTAAATTATGCAAGTTCATAGCCTGAAGGCAGCAACAGCTACTGAATCTTTCCAGCCTGCAATATACAGTACTTTGAACCTAAATGCTTCAACGGTTGGCGCCCTTTTAATGCATAAGAGAGCCTCTTATTCTGGCAGAGGCTTAAAATAGTCTTGGAGAAAATGTTAATTTTCTTTTTTTGGCTACAAATGCTTGAATTTCTAGTTCTGAATACTGTGTTTAGATAGACGCACAAAGCAGAAAAAAGATCTACTTGTAGTGTAAGCTGGAGGAAAAAGGCAGGAAAAATGTCTCATGTATTATTCTTCTCTGGACCTCACCAAGCCCAAAGCAACAAATATTTATGTGGAGTAGATGTAAAATCAAAAGCCTGCTAACAATTACCAGAATGTAGAATTCAGGATGACTGTAATTCAAATATGTTGACAATATGGTTCGTTTGATAATGTTTGTGGTGAGTCTGAGTGGGGTCGCCAGTTTTTCTCCTTCGATTTTGCAAAGTAATCATGAGCGAGAGGCAAAGCTGATCCATAGGAATATTTAAGATGACAGAGTGTCTTCAGAGGTGGGCTTTCTGGTTGCTTTTTTGTTTATTTTTGTTCTTTTTTCTTTTGCTATCCTTGACTGGCTGCCTGGCCAGAAAGTAAGGATGACAGAGGCAATTTTGAGCAGTGAACAATGATCTGACTTTTTTCCCCATTGTTCCATGCAAAATAGTTGCCCTTAACTACCCAATGTAGTCAGCATGGATTCACCAAAGGGAAATCATGCTTGACCAATCTGATAGCCTTCTCTGATGGAATGACTGGCTGGGTAGATGAGGGCAGAGCAGTGGATGTTGTCTCCCTGGACTTGAGCAAGGCTTTTGACCCTGTCTCCCATCACATCCTCCTAGGTAAGCTCAGGAAGTGTGGGCTAGACGAGTGGACAGTGAGGTGGCTTGAGAACTGGCTGGATGGCCGAGCTCAGAGGGTTGTGGTGAATGGCGCAGAGTCAAGTTGGAGGCCTGTGGCTAGTGGTGTCCCCCAGGGGTCAGTGCTGGGTCCAGTCTTGTTCAATATATTCATCAATGACCTGGAGGAAGGGACAGAGTGCACCCTCAGCAAGTTTGCTGATGGTACTAAACTGGGGGGAGTGGCTGACACACCAGAAGACTGTGCTACCATTCAGAGGGACCTGGACAGGCTGGAGAGCTGGGCAGAGAGGAACCTCATGAAGTTCAACCAAGGCAAGTGCAGGGTCCTGCACCTAGGGAGGAAGAACCACATGCAGCAGGACAGGCTGGGAGTTGACCTGCTGGAAAGCAGCAGGAAAGCAGAGAAGGACCTGGGAGTGCTGGTGGACAAGTTAAACATGAGCCAGCAGTGTGCCCTTGTGGCCAAGAAGGCCAGTGGTCTCCTGGGGTGCATGAAGCAGAGTGTTGCCAGCAGGTCGAGGGAGGTGATCCTGCCCCTCTCCTCAGCCCTGGTGAGGCCTCACCTGGAGTCCTGTGTCCAATTCTGGGCTCCCCAGTCCAAGAGAGACATGGCACTACTGGGGTGACTCCATCGAAGGGCTACAAAGATGATGAGGGGACTGGAGCATCTCTCCTGTGAAGAAAGGCTGCGAGAGCTGGGCCTGTTCAGCCTGGAGAAGAGAAGACTGAGAGGGGATCTCATCCATGTGTACAAGTATCTGAAGGGAGGGTGTCAGCAGGATGGGGCCAGACTCTTCTCCGTGGTGCCAAGTGAGAGGAGGAGAGGCAACGGGCATAAACTGAAGCACGGGAAGTTCCATCTGAACATGAGGAAAAACTTCTTTCCTGTGAGGGTGCCAGAGCACTGGCAGAGGTTGTCCAGAGAGGTAGTGGAGTCTCCTTCGCTGGAGATATTCAAAACCCGTCTGGACACGATCTTGTGCAATGTGCTCTAGAGGACCCTGCTTGAGCAGGGAGGTTGGACTAGATGATCTCCAGAGGTCCCTTCCAACCTCAACCATTCTGTGATTCTGTGTGATTCTGTAAAGAGGAACGCTCTGATATTGAAGCTGTTAAAAGGATTAAAAAGAATAAAATCAAGCCATAGTGATACAGTGCAAAGGAACATTAAGAGCTAATGAAAATAAACACTAAAAAATAATAATAGTAGATGAGAGTTAACAGTGTAAGAAGTGGTGATATTTCAAATGGGTGCAAGCAGAGCTAACCCTGCCAGCAAAAAGAAGGAATTTTAGCCCACTGGCACCATATCAAACAAGGCAACAGTTCTAGCAGAGGAAGCGTTAGGAGCAGTGCTTTGCAGCATGCCAAGCGTGATAACTGCAGGGGAGCAGATCTGGCCACCATCTGCATGTGTCAGAGCCCTGCAGGCACCCCCTGCCTTCCCTCTCCCTGCCCAGGCCTTGCTGGCCCCCTTTTCAGCCCAGCCCAGCCCAGTGCTGTCAGTCCCTGCCTGGAGATGTGACATGGTCTTGCCTATCCCTGGCCATGGACTCCATTGACGCAGATGACCCCCACCCCACTGCAGGCTGATGGCTCACTATGGACCTGCCCAGCCATCACTGAACCTGGTCTTAACCCTGACCAGCAGACAACTTACCTGGCTTGAGTTCAGACCTTCCTCATCACCATAATTTTTTTGTCATGATTTGGACTCTTAGCTGGATCTGGCCACCAGCTCGGGGGCCCCTGGCTTCAGTGCTGCAGGGCTGGGTCCTGGCTGGTGAGGCCCTGCCCTGCCAGCTGCGTTATCCCCTCAGCTCCCCATCTCTTAGACCCATGCAGCTTCTTGACAACATCAGGGTCTGTGAAGGAGCCCCTGTTGTTTCAGAGATGGTGCTTGGAGTAGCTTGGGCCTGGTGTCAGCTTTCCCTGAAAGACCAGGGTAAATTTGCTCCCTGATGCGTCGCCTCAGCTGCAGCCTGAAAAGTGGGAAGAACCTGTGAAAGGGTTTAGTTGGGGAGAAGGGAGTGGGAGGTGTGAGCCTGCATGCTGGGCTGCCCAGCCCTCCTGGCAGGATGCACCAGCCCTGGCCGTGTGCCCAAATTGGATGTGTGTACATATTGACTGCTGGACACGTGCTGGGGGGGACAGAATTGTTTTGCCAAGCGAATACTCCCCTTCATCCCAAGTGCCAGAGGAACCCCAGGAGACTGAAGCATCTCCCAGGGCTTCTCCTGGCAAGGTCCTGCCTTTATTCCTCAGATTCAGCCCCTATCTCAGAGTAAGCAGGAACATAGGAGCAATCTCCCAAAGACCCACCACGTTCAGCAGTGAGACCCGAATTCCTCTGAGAGCTGCTGGGCAGAGAGGCCAAGGCTGCTGCAGAGTTCATGCCGTCTAATGGTGAGCGAGGCACCAGAAATCGCGCGCTGTCCCACGTCAGAAGAAAAGGGACAAGCTTTGTGCTGAGGCTTTAGATGGTGGGCAGCATGTCTAGGCATAGTGACCGCAGGAGGAATGGGGAAGGCACAAGGAGGGGAGTTGCAAGAGGCTGTGGGAGGGCAAGCGGAGCCGTGAGCGGGCAGGGCAGAAGCTGGCGAGCGTCTCGTCGAGCCCGGGCTGGCTCGTCGCCATGCTCTACGGGAATCTGACCCAGTGCGGGGATTTTCACTCAGGCTGGCTGTTGTCATATCTGGTCTCTATGGCTTTATGGAGTTATAGACGTTTCTGACTTGGCTCTATCATTTAATATGGCTGTGGCCTCAGACAAGAAAAGAAAAATCTCCAGTGCAGCTGCACCTCAGTGGCCAAAATACTTAGGCGGAGTACGTTTCGCAAAGTTAGAATTTGGCTAGCAGAGTGGACATAACACACACCTTGAAACACAGGCGCATTAAAGCCGGACAGTACCACTCTTTACTCAGTTTATTGGGAAGACTGGTGGCTAACAGTAAATGTGGCAGAGGAAAATGTGAAGAGCCAAGAGCAGAGAAATGAGAAATCACCTGCCTGTGAGAACAGTGTCTTACTTCTGTAGTAGTCTCCTGTGGCCTATAAGAATGAGGCACTGCTAAATTACACTTGATTTCTGATTGAGGATAATACAATTTAAAAACAACAGGCCCAAAAATAAACCCAGGAAGTTGCATAAGCAAGATATTTTGATAAAATGCATATACGTTAATCAGTGAAGAACTGCTGGCAAAATCTCTGCAGTGTTCTAATTTTTATATAGTTAATGTCTCTCTAACCTCCTCTTGCCAAAACCCAGACTTGAACTATGAATTTATGTGGTTGTGATTAGTGTCAAAAGTATTACTAAATACTGATTGATATGGCTGTACATACTCTTTTCTCCAGTCTTGAATAACATGACCAAGGAAATGTTTTTATCTCTAATGGTGTTTCTCAAGGAACTATAGTTTTAGCAAAGGGTGGTTACTTGCTTTCCAGAAGCCAGCTGTAGATAGTGATTGTTTGAAATGACTAATATGTGATTTCCTGTTTTGAGTTCATGGTCAGAAAGTAGAAACTATGTATGTGAGCTGTATTTAATCTCCCCTTAATTACATTTGTATTTACTACTGTATGGGCTAAGATACAAAATTCATTGACGTTTTTTAAATGTAGTGAACTTTGCTTGGTAACTTGCAATTGTGACTATAGTACATTATCACTATGATTGTTATTTGATGTTATCAAAATGCTTTGAATTTAAGTTAAAATTTTTAAGATACCAAAGATCAGCACATCTCCTTAAAGGATCCCTGCAGTTGTATGGGGCAGTTGTAAAGATCACCACTTTACTACGCAATAACTCTTATTAAATAACTGAGACATGTTTTATATGTAGAATAGATAAAACTCATTCTGTCAGGGCACACAGGAAGGGAGGGAAAATGTAAGGGACATTGTTTAACCATTGAGCAACTCTGTGAACTCATCTCACCAGGAAATCAAAGGCAGTAACTGCACAGTGGAATGATAAGTCATGATTTCTTCCTTAATTGCCTTTTTTTGGAGGATTGTCATAAGCCCTAAAGTGTCTGCAGCTGATCTGTAGCTTATTCCAGGGGTCCCACCATAGTCTCAGTCCTTCCACCTCCAAGCAGGGGCAGAAGAAATTGTCTGTTCACAGGTATTAGAAGTCTCAGGCCCTTTTCCTGCAGCGTCTGTAATAGACGCTCTCCCTGATGTCCATGTACCACTTTTGTTTATAAAGAAATCAGGTCCTTCATGAATGGGTAACTGAACTCCCACACCTTGCAAACCGGGGATGTGCAGAAGCTTATCCCCAGCCCTGCTGGTTCCTTGAAAGTGGAGTGGAGTGAAATGGACTGAAATACTCTTATTCCTAGGCATGGGAGTGCCCAAGGAAAAGCAGTTAATACCCTGATCACAGCAAAGTGCAGTTTCAAGATTAAGTGTCATAATTTATTAATGCAGCAATAAATCTTTCGTGTTTATATTTCTAAGTTTTCCTGTTTGGACAACTGTTCTGGCTGTTTGGACAGAAAACAAACACTTACGGGTGTAATATTGAAATGACTAAAAAATGTAGATTTTCTGATGCAGTAGGTAGGCAGATTTTTATTCCCATATTTCAGACAATAACCTGCAGATAGACAGTGGACTACAAACAGTATTAACAGTTATCATCAGTGGATTTTCATTTTAATATACCTGAGTAGGCTATTGATATGCTTGCTCTGCCTTAAGCCTATCTTCAGGTAGAGGAGGGTAAAAGACCTCTGAGTTATATTTCTTGTCTCTCTTTAACTAAAACACTCATATTAGTAATGCTGCAGCATTTGTTAAGCCAAATAGTGGATGAGTCATTAATCTGTGCCTGCAAAACACCTGTGAAGTGTGCTAGACAGGCATTGCATATAGCTAGATGAGTACTGTTGTTTATAGGTAGGTGAAAGGTTGCTTTTTATTGCCTATGTCAAAGGCTACGTTTTACTTTCTTCTGTTGGGGGAGTTGGCACAGATGAAAAGCCTTTTTCACTGGGATCAAAATTCTTCTTTAATTGCTTATATGAAAATATTAATCTTTCTGTTAACAGGCATTCTTCATAACTGTTGTGAAGCCTACAATGTTGGGCTTCTTGGAGCAAAAATATTTTCTGGTCCATCAAGAGAGCAGTTTGGATATGCAGTACAGCAGTTTTTAAATGAACAAGGCAAATGGTAAGTGGTTTGAATACCTTGTTATATGTCCAATTAGATTAAGGAAAAGTGTTGCAACTTGTTTTTATGTTTGTAATTATGAATTTCATTTAAATTACTTCCTGTTAATTCATATGTATATTACAGTTATCTTTTTATTAGTAAATGCTAACTTTATTAAAACAAAGTGAAAATATTCTAAAGATGTTTGCATGTGTACATTCAGATTTTTTTTTCTTTAAAGAATATAGTTTGCTCAGCTCTTACTTTTCTTGCCAATACACTAGTTTCCTAAGACTCACAGTGTCTTGTAGAATTTTAACTCTGATTTCATTCATTCTTCAGTCAACAGCATGTCTGTTACACATTCCACGTATCTGGGATATTATCCCGTTTTAACATTGCTCATATTAAAAAAATCAATGGGGCTGAGAAGTTCTATATTAATTATTAAAAATTATGTGAACTTACATCTATTTAACTTTTTTCTGATATAATATTAATTGCTCCCTCCTTGAGGGACAAATACTTGGGTGTATACTCTAACAAAATCTGAGCAAGGGCCTTGTCTCTGCTGCAGTTCTTCAGCCGTAAAATTTGATGTGAAATCCATTTGTTGTCACAGCATTGGTCGTAATGAGTAATTAATTAAATATTTTCTCTAGTAAGGCTGGTTGTCAGAAATTTTAAAAGTATTAATCTAGTGTAAGCCCATTTAGTGGAAAACATGTTGTTTTTCTCTTTTGGGGTCCCAGCAGCCACAGAGCTTAAGGTATCTGTCATGGCAGGGACTGTACATCTATAAATACTTCACTGGTACTCAAATACTGTAAGTAGTTATTCGTATATATGTGGTTTGTTATGCATAAATATAAGACTACCTCAATCCCACTGCTTCTCAGGCATTACCCTGTTTACATGGACAGTAACCAGGAGGTAAAGTAAGAGGAGAGCACAGCTGTTTCCTCTAAACTAAAAGTCTGAGGTATCCTCTCCCTGTTTTGGGCAGGCACTTCCCTTTCTCCTTGCCTGATGCACGGCAGTTTCTCACTCTGTTTCTGCCCGTTTTAATTATGTGCTTAGTCCAGCACAGTTCAGAGCCTCTTTTTCTCTCCCCTCCCCCCACCTTTTTTTTGGTGACTTCTGTGTAAAGCTATTGAAGGAGAACGAGAATGTTTGCCTCAAGTGAATTGAACGCTTCAGCTCATACCAGGTATTTGGGGGAAATTATGTCCTGTATTCTATTCTTGTAAGTTTTTCTGTAAGGTGTTACAACAGCTCAAGACTCACCCAGCCTATTTTTGTTTTATATTTCCCTGTTGTATTGTTACTCCTGATATACAAGAAAGTGGTAGTGGAGGAATTTTCATAGTACATGCTGGAGTTAGAGGAAGAAAGGAACTTTGGATTAATTTCGCTATCCTTTCTCCCAGGTATATGAATAATATGAATCTGGGACCCTTCTGTAGTTCTTCATCACTGGTTCATTCATTTCAGTATGCCTGACTGTAGTCCCAGAAGTCAGGGGAATTCTGTCAGCTCTTGTTCTAGTCATCGTGAATCATTACAGATTCTTCAGTGAAGAAAAGCTCTTTTTGGTCTTTCTCACAAAAAATCATTAGATGTGCTTAAAAGCATAGCCAGTCATAGTTTACTCTCTTGTTCTCTTCATTGCTAGTCTTAACTTTTATTCTCTTAGAACAACAACACTTTTTCTTGTGTGTTTTATTTGGGGGAAAAAAAAAAAAACCACTCAAACTATTCAATAGGATTGAACACACACCGCACAGCCTGCAGTCCGTTCGTGGAACACTTTTTGACACGGCTGAACTAGGAGCGAGATAAACAGACTGAGGCCTTGCACAAGGCTGTGACACTGCTTTCTGTCAAAAGGGAGCCTTTATTACTGTATCCTTTTATGAAGAGACCGTCATTGTGCAGCAAACGTATGATGCACTTGAAAACTCTGTTCAGGCACAGTGGAGCTGCTCACCACATCAAACACTGCTCAAGTGACAACTTTCTTCAAGGGAGAGATTATCCAGAATCTAAGATCGGCTAGGAATTTCATCACTTCTTATTTGAAGTGGACCGCACATTTCCTTGACCTTACTTCTGTTAAGAAAATCACATGGTGCTGTATTAAATGGAGCCTTAAAAATCCTTTTATATTATCTCAAAGAGCAGAAAGGAGAGATACCGAAAAAAACCAACAGATCTAGTTATGTTATTTGAATGTATTTATGGGAGGCATCTGTATGAGGCAATAAGGGCTACAGAAAATGATAAAGACAGGAGAGTTTTTGCAGAACTGGGACTGTGCCCACAGCAGTGTGTTATCAACTTCTGCTTGGAGATGAGTTCAGAGCAGGGAGAGAAGACTTATCAAACCAGGAGTTCAGGACTGCAAGGGGGCTAGTATGGGCTGGAGGAGCTGTGACACAAACCAGCAAGGGAGCTCTTTTTGTGCAGAGTCAGATGATCCGGGATAATTGGACACTGGTCTGCCACCGTGGGCATTGATGGCACACGATGCGATACAAATAAGCACAAACTTGCAAGTCAAGCGAAGCTCAAGCTTTTGACTGTGCCTGGTGGGAATTTCAAAACTGGAGCTCTTTGATGGTGTCAACGAGAGTTGTGAACGCCAAGGAAACATACTCATCAAATAGAAAAATTCAGGCAGCCCACCACACAAGTAATTAGACACAACAGAAACATCATTCAGTTTACACTCTGGTTCTCCCTGTGGTGAGATCACCTGTACTGGAACCTTAAATTGAGACCAAATGCACACTTCACTTGAAAACATAATATTTCATAAAGGTGGATTGTACCCTGTCAAGTTTGTCTTGAATGTGTATGCCAAAAACAGCAACTGACAGTATATTCTGCAAAACTAACAATACTAATGTTCTCCAGAGATTGGGTTTGTTTATTTGTTTTTGTATCTCTTTCCAAATGAGGAAGACAGCTGAATATAGCTGTTAAACTGTTTTTTCCTTGAAGATTACCTACATATACCTATATGTGTCTTCAAGACAGTCTGTAGATATAATCCGCAGTAGAGCCAAAACTGTGATCTGTTGTTCATGTATTGTTTTGGTACCAAGTTGCAGCTACTCTACTTGGTTATATCTGTGATTAGGATTTGGAGTTTTTGAATTTTGTTTTGGAATTTGTTACGAATTTTTTTCCTCTTTTTAAATACTTATTGTTTTATTTCATATCATGTCAGTAAAGACACCTTAAAAAGCACTACAATTACTGGTGTTTTACATAGTCATTGCACTGCTAAATAGTTTTTAAAATCACTGCAAACTGATCATTACTGTTATAAAAGCATGATAGCTTTTCTCCTAAGTTGGTGTGTTGCCTGTTCGGACCAATAAAATGTTTTGATGCAAAGACATATTTCTACAGTAACTTTTCTTGGAATCAATAAGTTTTCGAAACATTCTGACCTTAATGAAGATAGCACATTTTAGCCAACTTCTTTTTAAACAATATGCCACCGTCGTTCTACCTCAGGCTTTTAAGCGTCAGCACCACTGCTACAGGCAAACATGGTTCCTTGCCTAGTTGTGTTTCCTGCACCTGCATGACCTATGCTTTGCCTTTTTCTGCTTTGAGAAGCCGCAGTGGCTTCTCTCTGCAATGCCTTTTGTCAGTCAAACCTCTCTTGCTATAACTCACCATAGTTTTTGAGGGTTTTTTTTTAGCCTTTTGTTTAAAGGATTGTAAGTTTTCGATGATAAGGGTTTTGGAAATGTGCAGAGAAGCACCTATGAGAATGAAGACTTTTCTGGTCTTCGTATCAATTCGTCATTTCCTGTAATTGTAGGGAACTGGGTCAGATGATTCAAGAGGTCCTTTCTACTTTTATATTCCTATTGCATTGGCACCCTTGTTTAAAAAAAAACATTAAAGACCAAATACATGAAAAGAGGAAGAGGGAAAAAAAAAACCCACACCATAAAATATAAAACATATTCTGACAACAGCTGAGAATTCAGCTCTTCATCACGAATTCTAATTTTGTTTTCTGCTACAGGACACTTTGCCCGTTATTAGCTTTGTCATGATGTAATTTCCCAGAAATAATTCCTGTTGGACTCTGCTCTGCCACTTCTGCAGCCTGTGTGTATGACATTGCAGCTGAACTTTATTTGACTTCATGAAGTTCCATTGCTTTGTATACAATGTTGGAGACTGATTAAGGAGCTGACTAATAATATCTGAGCAATATTACGTACTAATCACTATAGTATTATGTAAAGATGATCTACGAGGATACATAATGAAGTATTGTAAAAATAAACACTTAACTCATGCCTGAAAAAGAGCCTTAATTAATATACTCTATATGATATAGTTTATTTTAAAACAAGTATTTGAGTAATCATGTCTTACATTCTTTCATGATACATTCAGTTTCACTCTGCTTCATGCACATCCTGTTTAATCCCAGTAAAGTAAGGAGATATTTTTGTAGCTAGCAGGGTGCTATCCAAATACTCTCTTACTTTCTTCGTTTCCCATGTTTTAGAAGGATACACATATATTTTCCCAGAGCTGTATTGTATAACTATCTACTGTAATGGTTCGTGTTCATTTCAAAAGGCAAATAGGAGATGCTGATTTATAGCATAGATTAAGGTTAGTTAGCTTTAAGCTAAAGTAAGGCTCAGGATGCAAGAGGAACAATAATAAAGTTATTTGCTAGGTGCAGTAAGGTTGGCAGTAGAAAGCAGAAGGTTAGGGTTGGCAGGAGAACATGATTCCTAATTTTTTCTCAAGTAAATATTGATGGCAGGCTAGAGTTCTTAAGTCAAATAAGGAAACAGGTTCTAATCGTTTCTGCAAGTTAAAGTTCCAGTAATATTCAGTTGTAAGTGTTAAATTCTGTGTATGGCACTTTATTGGCACCTTTTCTTTTTTTACTTATGGCGTAATTATGGCTTTGGGAGTAGGGTTAGCATTTGGGCAGATTTAAAGGCTTTATATTCTCATGCAACCCACAAATCTACAATGAAGTCAAAACTCCAGCGAAGGGGAAGGTAGTATAATAATTTCCCATAAAGTACGAGGAATATAAGCTAAATAAAAGCTAGGATTAAGTTTGCTTTAGGCACGGTTGGCACAGATTTAGATTTGCGTTTAGAATGAGAGGAGCGTATCTTGTTTGATTTAGGTTTTTTGTTTGAACGACACAACAGCTGTAAGGATAATTTTAAGGCTAGCAAAAGTGAAATAAAGTGAATATTAAGTTCTGAAAGTGGGCTGGGTGTAAAAGAGTGTAAAGACTGTTGGTTTTCTGGTACAAATAGATGTTTGGGTTGGAGTTAAAGTTGGGATTGGGAAAAGCAGGAGCTTCAGAGCCCAGATTACTGCCGAGCAGCTTAAAGGCCATGGAGCAAGCTCAAATAGTCATGCTGACAGAGAGAATTGCTTATTCTACGCTTAGACTTTGCAACAGCTAGTGCTCAAGTACTATTTTTTTTTCTTTTTTCTTTTCTTTTTTTTTTTTGGTGGTGGTGGAGAGGGTTCTTCAAGAGCCACAGACCTTGGTTGAAAGCTGGTGCTAGCAGGAGACAGCAGCTTGTGTCAGGTTTCCTGGTGCCGAGCTCTGCTTTTGGAGTCACGGGTAGACTTATGGCTGTCCCAAGGTTAGAGTTTGGTGTGGGGCAGCAGGAGCTCAAAGCACTCGTCCATTACTGGCTCCTGCCCGGCCTGCCAGGATAACAGGGAGGCTGGTGCCTGCAGAAGTTGCATCTTTATGGCAGTGTGAGAAAAAATGATGATGCTTTAAAGTCATGTTTTGGGACACAGATCCAAATTTATATTTAACGCACATTCTTGTCATCGTAGTGCCCTATATCAAGGTTGTAATTGCCTTGTAATGTATAGGCCTATTTCCGGAACATCTCAGTCGAAACTTTAGCGTTAACCACAAACTTCTAACACACCTCTGTCTCCAGCTACCTAGTGATGCTTATCAGTGCATTAATTAAAAACATTTTCTCTCAAGTTAGTTTTCCAGGGTATCTTTCCCTACTGTAGGCATAGCTGAATGAGGTGGAAGCTTTCCGGTTTCTGGTTCTGGGCCCCGCAGAGCAAATGTCGTTCCCTGGGATGACCTGGGAGAGGGCTGAGGGAAGGGCTGCCACATCAGTCCCCTCGGCAGCGGAAGTACGAGTTGGGAATCTTTAATTTACATCAGCCATTGTTAACTGAACGTAGAAATGTGGGCAAGAAAATGATTATGGCTCAACTATTTGAGGAGTGAGATCATCACAGAACAGTTTCCTGTTGCTTCGTATTTTCACTCTGTCTGTATAAACAATGTGCTTTAGACTTCAAGATAACCCATCGCTGCAGAACGATTCCAGAGCAGACCAGACAATTACAGTGAATTAAGTGACAAGGCAGGGTGACGTAGGGGTATTTCCAAGATCCTTTAAAGTCATTCTTTTAAATAGCAACTGTCCTTCTCCTGTGTGGATTCTGAAATATGTTTGACTTTGGGAAAGACAGAAAAAACATGCAGATATGTACAAAAGTGTGCAGTGCGATATTCACCTTGAAACTTAACGTCTGAAACTTGAATATATCCTTACAGCATTACTCACGCCCCTATGCTGTCCTTTCCTTTTTTATTCTCTTTTTGTTGCTGTGCAAGCGGATAGCCCTTTCTCTCTCCCATTAGCCCAGTTAGCATTTTATTACTGGATATTACTCTGTAGTACTTATCAAGGGGAGAGACTGTATGTAACGCCTTGTCTTCCGTCTGTCAGTGACTTCACTGGCTCCAGCCCTATGTGTCATTGCAAGCGTTTGCTGGTTGTATGGTCTCCTGGCGTATGCCCGAAGGAGCGGTTTCTGGAGAGTTCTGGTTGTTTGGTCCTGAACAATGGTGGTTCTGGTTTCCACTGTGCACAAAAGATTATATTGCACGGAAAATTACAAGGTCAGAGGCATCCTCGCAGCAATTGTAACGTACACTAGTTTTATAGAGAGGTATTTATATGAACCTGAATTGCAGGTTTAGAGATGCTAAAAGTGCACAAGACCGGTTCCTGTTGCCTGCGTAATCACTATTTTTCAACAAGGTAATTAAAAAGGAGGTAGATATTTTTAAAACATTTGTATGCAAAGAAAATAGATTGTGAATTTTCTCCTAACTGGACTAGTAAAATGGAATAATATTATTTGTACTCTTAAGTACAAGTATCAACTTTAAAAATTGCAGATAGTATTTTCCTTACGGCAAAGCTGAAAAGGATTCAAACTCTTGCTTGTTCATCTAAAACTATATATTTTTATCAAGCCTATTTTATTCAAACTGATTATAAAATTGCAGCAATGAAATCAGATGATCCCTGGAAACTTAATGGGATATATAGCAATACTTTGAAACATAATTATTTTATAAAATATGTTGTTGTTAGGGTGCAATGTGTTTACATTAACTACTTATTAAGTTTTGGAGGAGGCAAATTGAGCTTTTAGCAATCTTTCTTATGAAACTTCATATTCCATACGGGGGTCCCATTGCTTATCCTTTTACAGTCCCATAAAAGCATTAATTAATACCATAGGCTTTGCTGCATAAGCCGACAGTCTAACATTGCTGTTGGAGGAAATACCTGCAGTCCCTGCTTTCTAATCAGCCAGTTCATTTTTTTCTTATCTGTTGAGTTCATGTTTTTGGTCATGTTTCGCTTTACCCACGTTTCACTCTGTACAAAACTGTATGAAGAGTTATCCTTATCTTCCAGTCCTACGCTACCCTAAACTGCCCGGCGGTCTCCGTCTCTTAGAGAGTTATTATACTGAAACATAGGTATTGTTAAGCAGTATTCCCATGGGGTGAATTTGATTTTTTTTTTTTAAAGTTTTTGAGATTAGAAATTGAGAAAGGTGTTTTGAGGAGTGGATATTGGTGTGGGAGCCTTATGGCAGACCAAGGAATAACTTAGAGAAAGTGAATCACCTCATAGCATATGCAGAAATTTTCGTAAGCCTTAAACATCTTGTTGAAGAACAAATGTACTTCATGCAGCAGTCTGCAGTCACCTGCAGTGTTTTCTTTCTGATTCAGTGTTTTCAAGGTGTGGTAGGGTTCAAAGTCAGACATAAGTACTTTGCTATTGCTGAGTAAATCCTGTAGGAAATGCTTCTTATCAGTTAAAAGAATAACTTAAAGGAATCAATTAACTGTTACCTGGTAGGAGAATAAAAATTTTTGTCTTTCAATTCACAATGTGTATATCTTTTTTTTTTAATGCATTAGCATATTTTAATACCTTTGCTGTATCTCTTCTGACATTTTGGCTTGAGATCACAATAGCAACAGTATATATATTTGAGCCAGTCTAATCCCAGGAGGAGTCTCTGCCAAAGTTGCCCCTTACATACTGAATCCAATGTATTAACATCTAAATAAAGTTCGCCTTCTGGACAGCTCTGGAGAGAACCCTTTAATTCCTTAGGTACTATATCTTAGGAAAGCCTCTTTACCTGTTACTTTCAGTTTGCTTTGTAATATTGCTGATGGTCTTTTCCAGTGTCATTAAAGGAATAATGCAGTTCCTGTTATTTTAGGTTGTTGGTTGGTTCACCCTGGAGTGGCTATCCAGCTAATAGAACTGGAGATATCTATGCATGTCCTGTTGGTACATCCAAAACTACCTGCAAAAAATTGAATTTACAAGGTAAGTTGTAATGAGTAATGTCTCACTATAATTGTTCAGTTTTTCCTCATTTTTGTACCAGGTGAATATGTCAATAATCAGCAGTCAGCAAGAGCAATAACAAAAATAGGTGTCAGTAAAGATTGTGCGCATGTTGTTGTACTGGCATTCAGAGGAATTTCAATTTCATCGATAAGATCAGCATTCCTTAGTCTTTGGCCCCTTCAAGAATGAAATACGGTTATCACGGTTTTTTATAAGGCCTTTTCTAATGATCTTCTCCCTTCTTGTTAATTATATTTCTTGAGTTCTAAAATCAATTGCACATAATGACTTTTTACAGCTGCCCATGTGATACTCACGTGAACTTTTTTTTGTCTTTTTGCTATTTGTTTCACACATTGCTAAGGTGGATTTGTTTTCTGGAATTAGCTTATTGTAGAACTGCATTCTCATAATTACTATTTGCTATACCTTCCCAATAAAACTTTTTATTCTGCCTCTGTCAGCACTCTCATCATCTTTCTTAGCCATTTGTATCAGCCCTATTACTAACATTGTAATATTTATAATATATTTACATTATACTTGAGGGTTCTCATTACAGTCTCATTTTGAATTGCACTTCATATTATATGAAGCCTTTTCTGGCTCCGTGTGCTTATGGTCCTCTGTGTAGACTAAGTTTCAAATGAAATTCCCTTTTGGATGCAGTGAAAATACAGAATGACAGAGGACAGTAATTAGATTTTTTTTTTCTGAACATAGTACAGTATGTTGAGATGCCTGTTAAAACTTTATTTAAGATGCAAAGCATTTCTGTCATCCATGGGTCCTTTCATATTTTTATCTAAAGCTTGATACTGAATCAGAGGAATCTGATGTCCTGTGGACTGTTAACAGCAGCTACCCAACTGTAGCTGTTCAACCAACTAAAAGTACACAGTACTAAAAAGAAGAAATTGTCTTCTTTTCCATTCTGTTGCCTTTAACCCTTGAGGGAAGGCACTCTAAATGTCATTTTCTCCCATACTTAATTAACATCTATGAATTAACATTCATGTTTAGCAGACTTTTCACACAGATTAGTTTCTTCTTTCACAAAATTTTATACAGGCATTTGGAAGAGGAATCTTAGATCCCGAGGAAAAAAAATTTAGAAAATAAATTCTAATTTACTAAATTGCTTGTGCATCTTATTTACTATTGTGTCATTATTTAATCTCTTTGTATTTTAGCTTTAACAACCATTCCAAATGTGACTGAGATAAAGGAAGAAATGAACCTTGGCTTGACTCTGATACAGAACTCAAAAACAGGAGGATTTCTGGTACGTGTCAATGATGTATTCAATAAACACAGAAATTCCTGTGGAGAATGAAGAAACTATAATTCTGCACACTTTTTTATTAATCCAAATTGAGTACATTGTATTATGTAGCATAGATTAGTACGTTTTGCCTATTTTAAAATACTCCATCCAGCTATCATTGCCTAAGTTACAAAATCAGGAAAATTAGGAATTGTCTCCTTCTGCATTTGTCCAAAGATCCCATGGAAGAAACCTACCAAACATATAACTACAGATTCTGTAATATAGGTTAAAGAACATAGGCAGGAACATTTCTGTCACAGATAGCTGTAAGCTGGTCTTGTGCTCTCAAAAGGCATTATGGGATCTTTCCTCCACTTTGAACACTATAGTTGGTAAAGCGCTTACCCAGTAACTGTTCTCCTCAGATGTCAGAGTTTCCAATCCCATTAAATTGCTTAATTTTTACACTACCAATGTGGTTTATTTGGTAAGTGATCTGGAGGAGGAGGATGTGTTGTCTATGTGCATATTCTGCAAACCAGTCTCCTTGGAGCCTGTAAAACTGAGATTTCATGATTGAAAGGCAGTTAAGGCCTGTTCAATACACTCTGTCTTTTACACCCTTAAACATAATAAGCATGAAGACTCTTGGGATGCGGATGTATTCCGGTTTACAATACACACATTGTAGACAGGTGCAGTAAACTGCAGACAAATAAGTTTTGAGAGTCTGTCCTCTATTGGCTCACTTCCAATTTTGTATTTTTTCTGCTGCATCTTGCTAGTTATCATGCAAACGTTCAACTATTCATCTTCACTATCATATACCTGACTTAACTCCAGGCTTTGCAGCAGCTCTCCTGAAGTCGGTAAGGTTAATCCTAAGTTTAGATTACAGCAACAGTGCTTCTCTTGATTGTTGGTTTGAGAAGATATTGATTAAAAGTCTAATTATATCTCTTGGGTAATACTTTTAATTGCTGTTAATACTGTCCCATGCATTCCCACTTGAATCAGTATCAGAAACTGCAGTCATTTTTAAAACATCTCATGCAGAAAAATTTGCATTTTCTTGTTATACTTGAGCTTCTCTTGATTAAAAAGGCTTTTCTAATCCATACAGTGTTAACTGACTACCTAAATAGCATAAAAACACCAAAACAGTTAAATGCTAACACCTGAATGGTTAACCACTTCTTCGGTGAGGTGCGTTCTTTTTGACAGAAGGAGAAAGTGATACTGGAGACAGGTGCTTGTCTGTGACTCAGCAACAAAGAACATCAGAAGTCCCACATCCTAGAGTGGCTTGAATTGGACAATAGCAGAGATTGTCTTTGATTGCGATTGCAAGTCCCTGTTAGCCAGGACTTCACTCCGAGACTCCCTGTCTGTCACAGCTTTCTGCTGTGAGAGGTTCTTCGTGTTATGCCTGGAGCTTCTTTGTCCCTGCTCACTGTGCCGCTTACCCCCTCGTGCTGCGGCTCTCAGCATGACCAGCTTTGCACAGCTCTCACCAGGCCGTTCTGCATCCCCGCGTTCTCCAAGGCGTCCGGGCTCTTCAGTTCCAGTGTGATCCCACCTGGTGCACCTGTGTGTTAGCTAGTGGATCCTGCTGGTTCAGCGTGATTGTTACTTACAGGTATCCCAGGTGAAGGGCAGTCATTTACACGTGCACATTTCCTTTTTCTGAGGCCTTTTTAGCCCTTTTGGAAAGCTCTTTTAGAATTTCGCTCCTCTGATGGTTAACAGTTTGTTGGGTTTTTTTTTTTCCAGTCTAAGTTTCTATCAGTTTGTTCTCGTGGCAGGATTGTTCCTTTAGCTGAAATAGCTCCCGTTTCTCTAAGGTGCAGAATCTCCCTTCTGTATTTAACACACAGAATCATTTTCTTTCAGTCTGTTGTGTTTTGCTAGGTGATCCTGGAGTTTTTCCTCCAAAATACACTTTCTAAATTTTACCTTTCTCGAACATCGCTGACCAGATGTATGCTGTATTCCATGAGAGGATCTTGCCTTTATACAGTGGATTTAGTGTTTCCCTGTCTCAACCACAAGTGTTCCTTGATGTAGATCTTCAGGCCATATTTGCTTTGTACATTGGCTGCCTACTGATGGTCACCCTGTAATCAGTCAGTGCCCATCCATCTGTTTCTCGATCTCTTCCTTAGATATACTTCTTTCCTCTTTTGTAGAAATTATGACATCTTGTCAAATATATTAGGGTAGTTTGATGTGATCTGCCTCTGGTAAACCTATGCTACATTGAGCTCATTTTCCATTTACTTCCTCCTTTAATTACTTGCTTTTTCAGTACTTTTTCAGTACTTTTGAGAAAAGAGTAAGAATGCTGTTCACTTTCTCTTCACTTTTTAAATAGAGATGGTGCAGCTCCTGTTTTCCAGGCTCTCCTGACTTGATAGGTCAATCAAAAAGCGTTCGTAATGAAGCTATCATTTCTTTCAGAACTGTGGAACAGAGGTTATGTTTTTTTTCTTTGCGTACCTCTCAATACTTCGTGTGATTTTTCTCAAAAAAAAAAAAAAAACCTCCTCAAGTAATCACATAACCAAATAGTGTCTCAGTATTTGTCTTTTCTCATCTAGGTATTTTTGTAAAAATCCTTCCTATATCATATATTTGAATTCTGAAGAGGTTTCACAATATGGCTTTATGCGATCTAACTATGTAAAGAGATAGTACTGTGCTCTGTTCCCCTTCCCAACCACACGTTTCCTTTCATGAGATCTAGCTGTCACGCAACCATGTGGTTGATCCAGCAGAAAACTTACCTTCTTGCAGTGATCATTTTCAGCAAGAAGCATGATCAAAACGTTTTCCCTGGGAGGCAAAGAAACCTGTGGCTGAGGGGAAGGTGGGGCTGGGGCAGAACGTCTCCTTCTAGCAACAGCCTACAGTTACATAGGATTGTGCATACTATGAGGCTGAGAGATGAAGAAATTTAACTCTAAAAATATTTTGGCAAAGTTCACTTTCCTTGGGAACAGTCTTCTCAAATTAATTCTTCCGTGTGTGTATGCATTGATCACGGATAGTTGTGGTGCTATCATGTTGGTCATAGTAATAGGACACGCTGCAATAAAAACTTAACTAACTGCATGTTCAGACTACATGCGCTGGCTCATGGCTGTGATGCCACCTCCTGGTTAGTGGAAGTACTTGTTTTCATACAGATAAGCAGAGTGCAAATACCAAACCCTAGTTTTAAACCAATAGTTTGTAAAGCAGATGAACAAAAGCAACAAATTTTTTGCAATCTTATTCACACTCTCTAGAAGTTATAGCTGTGCATAGTTGGGAGGAAACAGTTTGCAGAAGGAGGCATAAATATGATCTGGAATAGAACAACTTTTTAATGAGAAATCAAATTATGAAATGGATTATCTGATACTGTCACAGTGATAGCAAGAGACTTACTCTGATAACCCAAGAGGGCTCATCCCATCTTATATTCTCATAGTCCTGCTTATTATGTTTTTGTATATGGATACAGTGAGACAAGTATTTGTTATTTTTATAGTTTCTTTTTGTTGTTATTTTTAAAGACTTGTGGTCCCTTGTGGGCACAGCAGTGTGGAAGCCAATACTACGCAACAGGAGTCTGTTCTGAAATCAGTCCAAGTTTCCAGATCCTAAGAAGCTTTTCTCCTGCTGTTCAAAGTAAGACAACATGTGCAAAACAGATTCAATAAAAAACAGATCAAACAAAATCAAGATACGTCGTGTTGGGGACACTTACTTTGGGATTTTTTTTTAAATATGTATGTGCAAAGAGCAAAATGCTGTGATTCACACATAAGGATTGACAGATACTGATCTAATGCTGGTATGAATCTGGACTCACTCCTCTGAACTCAGAGGCATTGCACTAGAGCAGTGAAAACGAAGACAGGCTAAAAATCTGCGTATGTGTTTATTGCATCTTCATTCTGGCAAAACCTTCCTGTTCTGAAGTGTTGGCCTATGTAAGACCTAAGTATGCACTTTTGGATTTAGCCCAAGAGTTATAAGTAAATTGAGGCTGCAAGTACATTTAATGTCCATTTTTTATTTTTATTTTAGAATGCTCCTCTGTCATAGATGTAGTGGTGGTTTGTGATGAGTCAAACAGCATTTATCCCTGGGACGCAGTGCGTGCGTTTTTGAAAAAGTTTGTACAGGGCTTAGATATAGGCCCTACCAAAACCCAGGTAAGTCAAAGACATCTTTGAAAAAGGCAAAGGAAAAAAAAGGAAAAAAAGCAATAGGTTTTATTAGCAAATTCTGCAATTTTAAAGGAAACCAAGTATGCCTAAGCATAATTATAGTACCACCCTCAAAACTGTAGGTTATGCATCTGTCCTTTATCTTTCAGGATTGGGGTTTCTATCTCACAGCTAATGTATTCCAAAAGGAATTAATAATTTGATGTAAAACATTGATCATCTGAAAGAAATCTAGGTTATATCTAGTAGAGTCAGATCTCCTTCATATATTAGGTGTAAGACTCATTAAAATGCAATCTGTTGAGGATGTGTTAAGAGCAGAACAGTTTCTCTATTGAAGGTTTTCATATGGCTTTTAATTTTCAAGCTTTACATTTTTAGAACAAGAATTTTTCCCTGCTTAGTTACTCTCTGAACTTTGAGAAGTTCTTTTTTCCTTTTAATTTGATGATGGTAGGGAAAATTTTGTACCTATTTTTAAAAATTTTCTGTCTTTTCAGTTGTCCATTTTCCAGAAACAGTTCTGGGAACAAAGACTGAGCTATTGGAAATCTCTCTCCCCAAGGGTGCCTTCCTCACTGAGCTACTTTGGCAGCTAGGTGCTTAAAGCTAGGCTTCCTGCTCAGTGTCATGAGTCCTCTCTGAATCTTCGCTTTAGCATCCTCTCCTCTTTTTTTTTCTTTCATAGTAAGTGTACATCTTGGTGTATTTCTTTAGCATTCACCTGTATTAAAAACAAGCAGGGTTTGCAGTGCTATTAAGTACCTAACCATTAGAATTTCCGTAGGAAAGATCAGTATGAGGTGCGGTCAGCTTGTAGAATTTTTGCTATTTTCTCATTTTTCCTAGAGCTCCCAGTATTATTATTGTCCATAAATGTTTCTGGAACAAATGTTTAATGACTACAATTTCAGATTGTTTGCATTAACATATTGTAGTACATAATAAATGACATAATATGCAAGACTATGTAGCTTTCTTTACTTTCCAAATGTGCATTAATATTAATTGGTTTTGTATGTGTTGAAAGAAAATGATAACCCCATGTGCATCTGTAGATCTCTTACTCCAGCCTGATGAATGGTTTAACATCATGATTCTGTGTAAGACTAATGCATGATAATCTAACCGAATTTCTTTATTGTATAGGTGGGTTTAATTCAGTATGGTAATGATCCGCGCATAGTGTTCAACTTAAATACATATAAAACGAAGGATGAGGTTGTTAAAGCAATGGAGGGAACCTATCAGAAGGGAGGAGATTTGACTAATACTTTCAAAGCCATTGACTATGCAAGGTAAAACATATCGATCATTACTGTGGTACTACTGTAACTTATCCAGCAAGGTGATGAGCAGATCCTGAATTTCATTTGCTGACTTTTATCCCATTAGGAGTGCGAGTGCTCAGAGCCTCTGAGGAGGTTCCCAGCACCAGGCAGAATCCACCAGGTACATTTACAATACCCAGTTCCGGACAGTTTAGGGATACGTAAACTAGGCTTGCTGAAAAGTATATCCCATTGAATTAAATTCTACCCTAAAGTAGTTCTGGTACCCAACAGAGTTGTTTGGATTGTCTCAAATACCTTAACGTGACAGTGCACCAAACACTGCAGTAATCTTTTAGGGAAGATACAAAACCGTTGAAAGGAGTAAAATTTATCCATTGATTCAGTGAAACTGAAAACATTTGTGTTTGCCAGTCAGGTCTTGGTTGACCGTAGGGAAAATAAGATCTCATGTCCGGTGCCAATTTGTCAACGCAGCACTAGCAGTATGAAATACAGGAAGAGCTTAAAACGACCGACTGTGACTCTGAATATGAATACAGACCAGGTTTGTTCCTCGTTAGGAAGATGCTGTTTTGCAGTTGGGTCAAGGACTATACGCTTGGCCTAAATAGCAACTGAATCAATAGCCTATTTAGAGACAGATTCTTCCTTCAGTGGAACCAAAATTTTTGGTAGTATAATTGGTAGTAATTTTTGGTAGTAATATTTGGTAGACCTGTTTCCAGTCCACCTCACCTTTTGTGTGAAGTTAGTGGAACCAATTTCTAACTACTCTAGTGTCAGAAAAATATTGATGCTAGATCAGACAGAAAACTTTTTATTCAGAAACAGTAGGAAAAACTTTTTTTTTTTGTACAGGACTTTACATTTCTATCAAAAATATGCAGCCCTACTTGTTTTTTTTCTCCACTTCCTACCTTACATTTTTGACAGTTCTTTGAGCAGTGCTTTGAGAACAAACTCTCAGGAGCGCTATTAAACATTATTATTTAAGACTTTTAATTTAGAAATAAAAAAGCATTACGGATGCAGTTTGTTCTAAGTCAATGATGAACATATTTATTTAACTATGTAGGCAGAATTCCATCTATTATGAATTTACATCTGGTACATCCCATATTTTTAACAGACGTTATGCCTTCTCTCCTGAATCGGGGGGACGCCCAACAGCCACAAAAATAATGGTCGTTGTGACAGATGGTGAATCACATGATGGCTCCAACTTGCAAACAGTGATAGGTAAATGCAACGAAGACAATATAACCAGATTTGGCATTGCTGTAAGTAATTCTGTAGTTACATATATTATTGCAATTTTGGAAAGATCATTTTGGTGAATGTGTGTGATCTGTGTATAAGCTGTATATAATGCAAGTATTGTTGTCACTGGTGAGACTGAAACTAGGTGAACTTCATCTATATGAAATAGTGGAATATTGGTTCTCTTTAATTAGCTGAAAAAGCAGAACTAATATTCCCTGAGCAACTTTAGGGTTTTCTCCTTTGCCCTCGTTGTCTTTTCCTATTTGAATGGTCCATTGTATAGGAATACAGTCTGATAAGCAGTTAGGTGATACCAATGAAAGTTATTTTATTTTTATCGTTATGTAAGTGTTGAATACTTACGTGATATGGAAGGAAATGGAGTAACACCATGGTTTCTTTTTTGTTCTTTCCCCACCCCCCCCCAAGGTTTTGGGATACTTAATCAGACATGAACTCGATACTAAAAACTTAATTAAAGAAATCAAAGGAATTGCTAGTCATCCAACAGACAAGTATTTCTTTAACGTGTCATCTGAAGCCGCACTGCTAGAAGAGGCAGGAACACTTGGAGAGCGCATTTTTAGCATAGAAGGTAAAATACTCATTGTATCTGAAAAAACAGATCAGATTCTTCCAGCTGAGGAGCTGAGGATTTAATCTGGCTTCATCTTAGTGCACTACTGTGAAAATCATGGGTACCTGGAACTGTGGGCTGCTTGCTGCATACCAAAAGGGCTCTGGTTTTTGTGGGCTGTTCACAGGGAATTCTCCCAGCTAATGAGGGTGAGTTTCAAGGCAGTTTCTGCAGATTGGTGGGAATTGCTGAAAATTTCAATAAAGTCCTGGCTTTCAGGCATCCTCTGAGGGTTTGTCCCTATGCATTCAAATGTATTTGGGCTATGATCACTGGAAGTAAAAGGTATCTTTCTTGCTTGTCAGATTCCTTTGTGTTTCTCTGTTAACACTAATCAAGTGTGAAGATAAAAAGCAAATCAAAAATTGCAAAGTTACAGTAATGCAATCTGTGTAGCTTTTACCAGGCTCCTTTCCTAGCATCGCCTAGAGTTGTCAGTGTACAACTTGTATGAAGGTGCTGAGGAGATGAGTCATTCCTGCAAGCCAGCTTTTCAAAGTCAAATTCAGACCTTGCTTGGGAGACTTGTGACCCTGCCCTCAGCCCTCTCCGAGAAGCTTTTGTGGTTGCAGCATTACTCTGTTCAAGGTGAAAATTTCCCTCTCTCTCTCAGCTGCTTTTATTCTTAACCAGGCCCAAGCTGCTAATAAAATCAAGTGGATCATTTGAGCCCCTTCTTTTTCCTGGGTTTTGCTGAGTACTCCTGCTGAATTCCTGTTATGTTCTTTACTCAAGTCTCATCCGTTTAGCATAGGAATTTTTCCTGCACATCACAGTATTTTCAAGACCATTAAAACAGTTTTTGTAAAGCATATACGATCATGAACATTCATTTGAAAGTTGTAAATAAGTGATTATTAACCTTGTTAACTCCAGTGCATTATTAGCGCTTCCTAGAGAACATGAAAACACATTAGCCACAATGACAGACAGTACTGTGAGTGACTGTTACAAGCCATCTTTCCCATCATCCTCTGCCTCTTCTGGAGGAGATTTGTAGCACAATATATTACTATTTATCAGCTATTAGCTTGCCATTGTTTGTAAATGTTGGAAATATTTTAAGCAGAATGGATAGATTTGGAGAAGAGGACAAATTATATACAGTCCCCATATTGCTACTCTCAAAGGTAGCAGAACTGGATCTACTGTGTGGTTCTGTAAGGTTAACCATATGCGAATACTTACTACACCAGGTACAGACCAAGGTGATACGTTCCAAATGGAAATGTCACAAGTGGGCTTCAGTGCATATTACTCTCAGAAAAAGGTATGTGCATTTAATTACTTAATAATGTAAATAGATAGGATTAGGTAGAAGACATGAATGCATAGAAATGCAACAAAACAAGACTAATAAAAATGATGACTTGGGATGCTGTCTTTTTTTTTTTTTTTTTAACTTGAACACCACAAAAATGATTTCTAATATGTTTGCTGACGGTACATATTTCTTAGAAGGAAAATATATGCATTAATAGAAGAAACTGAATAACTGAATAATAGTTTATTTGATTATAATGATTTTGAGGCAAGTTAATCCAAGGAACTCTGTGATTTCTGAGTTCACCTAGCATGGAAAGCTCGGTTGTTCCAAACTGACATTTTGCTCTGTTGAGTAACTCAGAAGAATTGAAAGAATATTGTAAAACTGGCTTGTTTCTAGGCACTGACCAGGATGTAAACAAGTCTGAAGAGAATTTGTCCGATATTTATGATGTTAATAATGTTTGTTTAAAGTATGTTTCACTTAGAAGCAATAATAAATCAGATGTATTTTTCATACAAATGAATTGTAAGGATATCTTGAGCAAATAGGCCCTCTTTGTAAAAATCCAGCTGTGATTCAGGCAGTTTTCAGCTGAAGATATATGAAGTCTTATCCCTTTTTCTCAGCCCTTAAAAATGAGTGAAATAATTTTTAAAGTTTTCCATAGCAGTGCAAAGTTATGGTTTACTGAGCACTTGATGCTAGGGAAAGGCAAAAATTAAGAACTCTTTGAGTGTTTGTTCAGGGAAGTGGCACAGCCTATTTTTATTGCAATTTTCCATATCAGTATCTCTGTTCAGTAATAAAAGAATTTTAATAATATGAATTATTTTAATTACATTTATTTTCTGCATGCAACTCAAAGATATCTGTGTATTCATTTGGACTTCAGATTTAACTATCCTCTCTCAAGGACATCTCCTTACAATACACATAGAAGATGAAATTTTGTATCTTCTTCTGTTAGCTTTTGTGTACTGTCATTTGCATTAGAACTGACAAAAAGTGGGCTTTAGTTCCTTCTTACCACTTTGTTTAACACTTTTCTGAGGATCATGAGTACCTAAAAGACTTACCAAGCCCAAACACAGGTTGAACAGGTTAGGAGATTGTTACAGTGTTTAAATCCATTTCATCTTGAGTTGCAGCAGCCTGGGAGCTGAAAAAGTCACTTACCTTCTTGTAATAATGTGGTAATTCCGCTTGATGGGGTAGTAAATTCCAGCACAGAGGTAGTAACGTTGTAAAGGACCCCAGTCAACTGCTTGCTGTCATTAGACTACAGCACTAGCTAAAACTCAGTGATGTTATATACCTATGGTAACTTCAGCTTCTTTCACACTTTCTCTGAAATACATAGTTCTAAAATGTTGATTTTATTTTTTTAAAGGATGTTCTGCTCTTGGGTGCTGTTGGGGCTTATGACTGGAGTGGAACAGTAGTTCAGGAGGCTTCAAACAAAGTGACCACCTTTCCAAGTCATGTGTTTGAGAAAATTCTACAGGACAGAAATCATAGTTCATATCTAGGTAAAGGGCTGAAATATGAATCTTGGAGTGTATCAGATGTTTATCAAGACAGTATAGAACTTTGAAAGTTCTGCTCTGGCCAGATTCCTGTTAAGAACTGATTTGGGAAGATGAGAAGAATTTTGCATCTGACAATATTTTGTATACTGGTCAATAGATCACTAAATGAAACTTCTATTGTGTTTTTTTAAAATTCTACTAATACCAATGAGTTAGCTGAAAAAAATTGGGCCCTATGAAAAAGACATAAAAAAATCACGAGTTGTGAAAAGGCTGCTTACTATAACATACTGATCATTATGTCTTCCTTTATTTTTAAAATTCTTATTTACTTCCTCAATTACATGCACATCAGAAGTTGATTGATTTGGAATCATTTCATCTGTGCTTTCTCTTTTCTTGACCTTTTCCAGTTCAGTTTATAGTTTTAGGAATATTGCTATTGCTTACTGGTTTAACTGAAGTCTTATTTGTAACCCCTATTTGTTTTCTAACACGTTTTTGTGACCGGGTAAAGCCAGGCAGTTTGTCTTCTCAGTTCATTTATCTGCCCTGTAGTGTGAAATCTTTTCTGCAAGCCTACAAGCTGCCTGCTCTGGCAATTCATCTCTGAATAGTACAACTACGTAAAGCAACTTTGGCTTTCTTATCCTTGAAGATCCTTATCCTTTCTTATCCTTTTATTTAATGAAATGCTATTTTTCCTATTAGTATGTACTCTTTTCGTATGGCTTAGTAGTACTTCTATCCAACACAATATAAAAATAAACCCAGCCTAATCAGCATTAGTTCTTCTGCGTGTCTGATATCTTTGAATTTTATTTCTTCCCACTTCTAGAAGAACTCTTAAAAGGTTCAGTCATTTCCTCTCAATACTTCTCCACCAGGAGCTTCCTACAGTTTTGCCCTTAATCGTTTTGGCACAAACAAATGTCATTGCTTTTTCTTACTCCTCAGGGCACTCTGTTGGTGTCTCCTTATTTCTCTTCCGCTTCCTTCTGTCCCTCCCAAGAGCTCTCCATACGAGCGGGGAGCCCAAGCTAAAAAACTCAGCCCAGCTTGCTAGTGTGGCCCCCCTTCAGCTCTGTACCATCTCACTTCAAAGGGCTGTATGCCTGTATGTGTATTAGTGAGGAACTGGTGGCCTAAGTGGCTTAATCTCAAGAACAAAATCCCATTCTGTTGTTCGTTTTTGAACTTCTAGTCAGTAGCGGTGTTTTGTCCCTAGAAAAAACATAGAAAACACTGCACAGAAATCTGAATTAGACCTATATATGTAATTGCCAAGGCGTAATCCTTTTAGACTGTGCTCTTTGCTTTGTACAGCAGCTTGCCTAAAGATGTGCATATTCTGCCCGGCTGCTGGGATTTGGTTCTTCAGTTTAACTGTAGAATTTAGAGAGGATGCTTTTGTTTTCTTCTGTTAAAATAAATGGACTGTATTAAAACCACAGAAATGTAAAATATGTGGTAATACTAGCTTTACAGTGCTAACTCATGTTTAAAATATTTGCAGGTATTAAAAGATGTTTCTTGAAAGCAAATAATGTTATAGTAATGAGCATGAGGATTAAAATGTTCGAAGAAGTTCAATCAATATAAGCCCTTCAGCTGACAAGCTATTAATGCGGTCTATTGTATTCAGCCAAAGTACTGGGCTGTGGTTTGTGTGCTGTGGGAAAATGCAGTGAAATGCAGCTTTGCAGAAACTAGGTGTTCCTCCCCGACTTGAGGACTGGTTCAAAAGTTGTCTCATGTTTCTCTTCATTTCTTCTTTCCGAGGCTACTCTTTGCAGTCTTTTTCCTGTCTCTTTCACAAGCATGACATTTTTGGGGTGTACTTTGAATAGGCTAGACTATCGTCCATGCTATTCTCTAAACCTGCTTCAACTCGATCTGTTTATCGTTCTTCTCTCCGGAACACTATTGCAAGTTTGATACATATGTGACAACTTAGCTTCCTATGTGGGAGTATTATCCTCTGCCACTAAGGCACCAGCCTGAGTCACCTTCTAAGCTTTCATGGATAACCAGCTGACAACTTACAGTTAACGGTCTCTCACACATGTTGTATGTTGGCTTCTTCCCCCAGGTTATTCTGTTGCTGTTCTCTCCACTCAAAACTCAGTCTATTTTGTTGCTGGTGCACCAAGATCCAACTACACTGGCAGAGTAGTGGTTTATGATGTTGACAGCCGTGGTAATATCACAATTGTGCAGTCCCAGAGAGGCGAGCAGGCAAGTGCATTCTGGTCATGAGCACAGAGTTTGGCACAGGGGTAAACTGCCATGCATTTCTTTGGAACATTCCTATTTCTTGCTAAGCATTTAGGATCCTATGTGCACTTCTCTCTGCCGTTAGTCTGTTTCACTGCGGTTAACTACATCGTAAAGAACAGTTTAGGGAATCATTCATTTAATGTAAAAGATAAAATATGAAGCTACTTAATGTATCATCCTGCCAACAGTTCTAATTGGCAGAGGCTCAGTGACCTCCACTCTGCCTGGGAAGTTGTGAAGTAGATGACATTAAAAGCAAGATTTGGAAGCTCGTTCTCTTTTCCCCATTTGGGAAAGGGCTGAAAGTTTAGAAGGTTTTGTTTATTATTTTGTTTTAATCAGACAAATCTGAGAGTAAATCAGAGACCAGGTAGTTTTATGTGCACAATTTAATATAAAAATATACCTCTCGTTTCTTATTCTCTGTTTGCATTCTTATTGCTGAGTGGTAAAACCATACCAGCAGCTACTGGACAAAAACAGTGGATGCATAGTAAGGATATGATTCTTCAAATGCTATAGGGTGTTATATAACAATTTCATTCCAGTGCGCAGTGTCACTTATTAGTATTGGACTGTCTTGGGGTGTAAGAGTTTGCAAGGTCAGGTGCTAAAACATTATGCTTTACAAGCCCACATATAAACATGACTCTCTTATTGATTTCAGATTGGCTCCTACTTTGGCAGTGTGGTGTGTTCAGTGGACGTTAACAGAGATTCTGTTACAGATATGCTGCTTGTAGGTGCACCAATGTTTATGAATGACCTGAAAAAAGAGGAAGGAAGAGTATACATGTTTTCCATCACAAAGGTAGGAATGAAACTGTTGCGTCCCCAGCAGTCCTGGTACAAGTCCAGGTATTTTCCTTTGCAGCTGAAGGGGTTTGCTGTTGTTCCCTGGACTGAAGTTTTGCCAAGGAAAAAGCAGTTCATACTGGAATAACACGTACTGGCCATGTCTGCTGTTGAATCAGAAGAGCAGAGAGTGATCGCTAGCTTCTTCCAAAGCAGGCTGGCCACAACTACACCACAAAGCCCTTGGTCCCAGATCTCTTCTGGGCTCCAAGTGATGTCCCTGTGGCCCGAAGGCACTATTCTGTGTTTTGGGTTTTTTTGTTTTTTTTTTTCAGTTCAAAGTGCTTGAAATAATGTGAGCGGTGTTTTTATAATGAGAAGCAGAGCATGTGCTTTGCTGAGGGATGGAGCATAGGGGCATGGGCAAATGGTGCAAAGCTTACGTGGGACAGGACTAGAGGGCTGTGGAAGGGCCCAGGGCAGTCTCCTCCCTTCTCCTTCCTAGAAGCAAGCTGCAACCTTTCCCTAGAACCACTTGTATGCATAACCTAGGAGTAAGCCAGCTGGAGCAGTCCAAAATGGAGCCACTAAGCAAGATAATAGCTAAACAGTATTAGTGATCGGATATCTGCTGCTCTAGGCTGCTTCTTGGTCCTCTTTTATTTAGCAGCATAGACATAACAGAAAGTGTGGTTAAAGTTTCAGCACTGTGCTAGACACTGTATAGAAATGTAACACAACGTTGACCGCTTCTCTGAAAAGCTTAGCTTAAGGCTTTTGCTAATCAATTATTTGCCAATTGATTTTGACAGATCTAATTGTATTCCCAAAATAGTTCTAATAAATGCTCTTCTGGTAGTGCATTGTTTGTGGACTTTCACACTAAATGGTGGCTTTTACTCATGTTGTTTCTTTTGTCAGCAATGTTATTTTGTCTGATGCTTGACTGACTGTGTTTTTTATTCAGCTCTGTGGTAGATGTTTTCATGGTATTTGTATTAACATTCTGGCACCTTTGAACAGTTTCACAAACAATCACAGATATCTGCATATGTGAAGTAATTAATACCTGCAGTTAATCACAGAAAACAGAACATGGCATTTCAACTAGGTAAATTGCAATGAATTAAATAGAGATAGAGAGGAAGGACTGCTCTTTTCAGCAGCAGCCCAAAGTTAGATCATCCTAGAGCTACATGAAACTGTGCAATGCAGGGCAATTTCAGGATAGATGGAGGTGCTGGAAGCTGTACTGTTGGCAACAGACATTAGTCATTGTGATTGTGTCACTAGGCACAAAATACAGGAGGAAAGAAAAATAAAAGGATTTTTTCCCCTGTTTTGGGAACTGAACAAATTGGAAGATTATCCTTACAGCTTTTAGTCTGTTAAACGTAGATTTAAAATTATATAAGTGAAATGTTAAGAATAATTAAAGAATGATTTTTTTTGAAGAACATGGATTTGTGTAACTTGCCTGTGTTGTGCAAATTATACTTTTCTAGTCATTTTGAATAAATAGCTTGTCTGTTATTTCTAAAATTTTAAGCACAGTGTGATAACTGAGGTTAAAGACGAGAAAGGTATTTGCTGAATTTAAACTAATACAAATATGACTATTTAACTCTACCGTTCTCCAACCTTTCTTTCTTCATTGGCACTAGAGAGGTCAGGAGTTTAGCATTTGGACACGTTTTTTGCATTAGTTTAGTTAGGAAATTCCATTTCTGTTTCAAGGAATTATGTCCAGTTACATAATTTCCATTCCCTCTGCATAAAAACTGGTAATCCAAAACTGGAAACTGTATTTTTCAATGTATTGTGAAATTTTCAGGACAGTCAGATGAGGACAGTGAGGGCATTTAAGCTTCATACATATGGTTGTATTTTCTGTTACTGCAGCTTTGCATAGCATGCTTTAATTTGCTGTGTAATATTTGCCAAGATTCTGAGACATAATGCAAACTGAATGGGCAATACAATGGGGAAGGAATTCAGGGTTGAGAGGCCAAGGGGAATGTACTAGAAAAAGAAATAACAAAAAACAATGCACATAGATACACTGCTCCTATGTCTAATTTGCTGCTGTAACAGTTGTGTTTTTGCTTTTTCTTCATTTTCTTTTTTTAAAGGGAATTTTGGATCAACAAGAACTCTTGAAAGGTCCACAAGGGTTAGAAAACGCTCGCTTTGGATCAGCGATTGCAACGCTTGCAGACATTAACTTAGATGGCTTTAATGATGTTGTAATAGGTGCACCACTGGAAGGCCAAAACTCTGGAGCAATTTACATTTACAACGGGTACCAAAAGTCTATATGTACCAAATATTCTCAGGTAAGTAACTGTGTTGCGTAATGCTATACTCAGTGCCTTCAGATCTACTAGAGGAAAACTGAAGGATTTACTTTCTTTTCATTGGCTACTATTTCATCCTCTTAAAGGAATATGGTTATTCTCATGACTTATTTCAAGTTTTGTGCCTCTCCGTACTTCAGCTGTCAGCATGTCCCAAATGAGGTTATGGTGCTTACAGCTGAAGTGTAAAGAGAAAAATGACTTGCAGGATGCTCCATCTGAACCTGTAATATTTTTTTGGTGCCTGTGTACAAAGTGAACTAATTACCTGTACTTTTGACAGCTGTTATTTTTAGGGCTGATGCACAACAATGAAGGTTAGATAAATCTCAGCTCTGTAACTGTAAATATGCAGTATTATAATTTCAGTGTCACTTCCCATGCAGATTTTCTAGTTGCAGAAGTTATTTGTTAGAAGACCTGTTAAACTTCCTACTCTTTGACTTGCTCAATGTGGGATGGAAAAAGTTTCCAGTAATTACTAATTGGCATACAGCAGTCCGGTAGTTGACAGGGAAAGACAAGGGACAAGACAGGGAAATCTAGTTCATTGTCTGCTGTAACAGGGGAGGAAAAATTGCTTAGAAAATTGAGAAAACATCTGCAAAAGTATTTTGCTTAAACAGTACATTCCATATACAGGGAATATATGCAAAAATTCATTGCTTGAACTGCTATCTAAACGCTTAAGCACTCTTATGTCAACTCAGTAATCAAACTCTCTTTTCCAGAAAATTTTAGGATCAGATTCTGCTTTTGGACAACGGCTCCAATTCTTTGGAAGATCAGTAGATGGCCATAGAGACTTAGATGACGATGACATTACTGATGTGTCAGTTGGTGCTGATGGAAATGTGGTTCTCCTTTGGTTAGTAAACCCTTTTAGAAAGGCAGCACTTCATGATTCGGATGCAAGTCAAGCATGTAGTTAATTAAACAACAAAACAAACAAACCAAAAAGCTCTTTCGTTCCACGTATTCAGGGCCAACAGTTATTGTCTATTTGCTATTATTGTAGCTAGCCAAAAGTCAGTATTGGACTAAACTTCTTTTAAGTATATATTGTCAAACCACTGAGAGCCAATTTCGGGAGCAGACTCGGGGAGCACAGGGATGATGAAGCTAGGCAGTGGGGGGTGCTGGGGTGGGATCCAGCAAGGACAGGAGGGCTAGGAGAAGCTGCTGCTGGCCACCACACAGGCACGTGGGTCCAGAGCCATGGGGCAGCCGCAGGGAGCGGAGCTTGCTCAGGAGTATTTGTCACAGCAGGTTATACTTTAACAGCCAAGGTATAATTCTGATAGCCGAGTCTACCGAAACTAATGAAAACACTTCCCCCACAGCCTGCGTGACCTTTGCTAGCTGACATACTCATCTGTGTGACAGAGTTGTCCTGCAGGGTAACGGCACGGAGCAGTGAAAGAGTGTTGGCACCCATTTCTGGCAAAAAGCATGTTTTCTGGCGTGTGGGTTTGCATTTTTGCCAGAGCAATTTGAGTAGTTTCACAAACTGAGGAAGGAAGGCTTCACAAATATAAACCCTGTGCTCCCTGAGCTGTGTGTTTTCCACTACTTCCATGTGGAGCTAAATTAAAGCACAGCTTGCTTTCCTATCTGTCACCCTTCTTCCTGCCTGAGGCTCCCACTGTAACAAGAAAAACGTTACTAAATTGCTACTTATTCCATCATAAAACAATTATTAAAAACGAATGGTCAGTTTGGACCTTTCCTCACACCAGAACTCCGGCAGGTGCTAGCGGTAGTTGCATTAAAGAAAATTAGGCTGCTCGGAATACTAGTGTTTATGTCTGTTTGATTAATGAGGATGCTCATTTTTCTCTTTTACGCCAGCGTTTGGTCTGATTAATGAGTTTCACTTTTGATTAAAGTGTTTGTGTTTACATGCAGGGTTCCTTTGCAACTATTCTTCAAAGTCTTAATTACATGACATTTGTTTTTCTGAAAAAGTACAACATTAATTAAAAATGAAAAATAACCCTTCTTTGCCTTTCCAGAGAGGCTCAGTGACTTCCCTAAAGGAGCATAAAGAGATTATTTGTTGGGGAAAAAAGGGCAACAGCTTCGTTGTCTTGAAAGGATTAGGGCATTAGGATAAAGTTACTGATTATCCATTAATTTGACATGATAAATCATTTATCATAATAATATAATGCAAGAAATTCAAGAATATTGAAAGCTACTATACAACAAATGCGGCTACATGCAAAGAAAAACAAATCTACCAGTGACATAAAAAAATATTTACATGGGGAACCATAAAAGTTAATGTTACATTTACAGATGTACCAGTGATAGAAAATGGTTTCTGTGTTACCCAGTGCTCTTAAAAATCACACCCAGTCTTTTTAAAATATTTTTCAGGTCACAAAGCATTGCAAATGTGTCCATAATTGCCTCATTTAAACCTGAGAAAATCAGTCTGCTGAACAAGAACACAGAAATAACTGTCAAAATATGTTTTGAGGCTACATTTAGACCTGCTAAGAGAAATAATCAAGTGGGTAAGATTATTTCAATGGCATGTTTTATATTAAATTCTTCAAAAGCCCATTATTCAAATGAGTAGCAGAAATTCAAAAGAATTACTGGATTGAATATCAAGAAAAGGAGAAATAAGTATAAAATTTAAGTGCTTGAGAAAGTATTTTTAAGACCTGCTGTCATCACTGTCTCATTAATCTTTGAAAAGTGAAGGATTAATAATATTCTGGAGAGCTATATCCTCACTGTCCAACAAACCCCAGGAAATATAATGAATGAGAAGCCAATTTTTTTTTCATCCTCCACTCACCAAGTTCCGTAGCTTTTCTTTGGCTGATAGCACAAGAAACTTTAGGAAGGGTAGCTCGATATCTCTGGAAGATGCCATTCTTGGGGTAGAGCCTTTGTGACCTGCTGGTTTCAACAACAGATTGCATACTTTTCTCTTCAGCAAAAAGTAATTTTCATAAGCTCAGTGCAGATGCCAGTGGGGAGAGGCTCTTTTCAGAGGACAGGAGAGCACTAAATATTTCTGAGACTAACATTGGCCTTTCATGAAGCTAAATGTAGTTAAATGTACACGGCATTGATAACAGTACTTGGACTGCCTCAGTGCCTTTAGGAACTCATGATTGTTAGCTATAAAATAACAATGAATTTCCACAGTGTATCAGCCATAATACAAAGAGAAGACAGAAATTATTATGTGATTGAAGAGAAAATGGGAAGACTATTCTTTATAATCGCCTTAGAATTCAGGGATACGGTTGTAAGGCCTCTTTATCTAGTATAATCCTGGCCCTGCTGACTGGCTTCTTGCCCAAGCTACAGGCTCAGACATCTGCAGCGCAGGCTGGATTGATTGCTGTTTAATGTGCTCTCTGTGGATGAGAACTTACTTCAGGATTTAAACCTGTTGGACTACTTTGGAAAACACAAGAGAAAATTGTATCATTTTGAGAATGTCCTGTGTTTAGCAAGCTATGGAAAAAGTAAAATTCTTGGGGTGGTTTGGAAAGCTTGGGCATTCTGTAATATTGAGTATAGAAGTGAGAATGCTGGCAGTCAGACTCAGCAGAAGAAAATTACTGTTATTTTCCTTGTAGCTATAAGGTACAATGCAACACTGGATGCTGATCTGCAGTCCTCTAGAGTGACTTCTAGAGGTTTATTCAAAGAAAATAATGAAAGGTACATGCAGAGGGAACTTGTGGTACGTCACGAGGAGAACTGTGTTCATGACATCTTCAGTGTACAGGTAAGTGCAATTGCAAACAGCCTCAGTTGATAAAAATGAGCAGAAGAACAAGTTGAACACCCATACAGTGAATTTCATGCATGATGTACTCAGTGATATACTTCTCTCAAATTCCCTGCAACTGCAAAATGCAGAGGAAGATTCTGATTTCAAAGAAACTAATAACTTTCCTATTCAGCACAGGACAGAAAGATTGACAGAAGAAGTTTTAGGACAGAGAGACCACTATGGTTATGTACTTCAGGTCTGACGCAACACAGTTTCAATAGATTTTAATTTCACTTTGAGTAGATTCTTCCTTAAGAACTAAGAATTACATGCAAAATCGTATCTCAGACTAAAAGCATTTTAGGCATACTTCTGGTGCATAGTGGCCCATAGTATGTACAAGTTGTGTTTGGAAAAAAGAAAAAGAAAAAAATTAGCACTCCATCTTTCTCCAGAACGAAAGACCAAATGCAGCCCAGAGAGCTGCAGTAAGCCCTTTCCATGATGTTATGTCAGATAATTAGGAAGCAGGGTACTTTAATTCCTGCTTTGCTTTGCAATTTGTACAAATCAGCCAGATGAATAAATAGGTACAATTTTACTTTCCTCCCTTTGAAACTTCCTCTTTTTTGCGCTGCGTGCCCCAATGTTATCAGGGCAAGTATCCTGAACTTGTGATCATGTTTTATGTTCTTATGGAGCCATGAACTGTAGGACTAGAAGAGAATCCAGCCAGCGTGAAGAAATAAGAGGAGACATGAAATATATTCTGTTTTACTGTTGTTCAGAGGCCTAGCTACTGTCTGTGACAGTAACGCAGAGCGGAATAGGAATTTGACTTACGCAGCCAGGTGAGAACAGAAGTGACACGATGGTTGCTTCTGAGGACCAGCTTCTGCAGCCTCAGAGAACCTGCATGTTTCTTAGTCCTAGGAGTAAACTGTTTAGCATTGCCAAAATAATACAAGATTTTCTTTTTAAAGAAATGAAACTCTGCAGTATTATTTCTTGTTTACAGTACATAAACGTTATTTTACTCTAAATTATCAATTTGCAATAGAATTATCAATGTTATGCTATTTGCTATGCTGCCAGGTATCATCTGAACACATGTTTTACAGGAACCTTCTGATGCAGTGAATTCCCTCAGTTTGCGCATTGACATTGCCCTTGCAAATCCTGGCTCCAGTCCTGTCCTTGATATAACTTCTCCCACACCTGTGGCCTATACTGTAAGTATATAGCCTTACTATTGGAAAACGCATGACTATACACAGATACATAACACGTGGCCTGCACAAGCACCAAAGAAGCACATGCAATTGAAAGAAGTTTTAGTTAGGTTACTGAGCTGAAAACACACCCCTGGGTGTATTTCTCTGTTCCATTTATGCCTCTGTGGATACTGCATAGGCTCGCTCGCACGCACTTACACAAACACATACACAAGTCAGCATGGCATAACAAGCATGTTCATTGAGCCCAAGTAACTGTTCATGTGAACTCCTAGTTGATGGCAAAGACAAAGGAATTAAGGTTAGTTTACCGTACAATAAATGAGCCAATAAAAGAGAGGCAGAGTCCCTTAGATTATATCATATTTGTCGTGGGTTAAGAGCACCCCATCTAGAGTAATACTGCAGATCAGTTGACTTGTAGTAACATGCCACTCAGTGTTAACCTCTTCGTGTGTCAAAGCTTTTAATGCCCTTGTGAGGATTTTCTCCTTTGCAAAACAAGAGTATGCTTTCCCTCAAAGGAGTTTAAAATTATCTACAGACAGTAGAGTCGTAAGATTGAGCCCTATCTTTCAGGAAATGCTTTTGTTTTTCATAGATTCCTTTTGTTAAAGACTGTGGTGAAGATGAACTTTGTATCTGTGATCTTGTCCTCAAGGTTCAACAGAAGGCAGATGATAGGTAGGAGATGAATAAGTGGAATTTTTGGGGTTGGTCATTTTGTTAGTTTTCAAAAGTTGGGTTTGTCTGTAGACTCTGGATGAATTTCTGGATGAAAATGTCTTTCCAGTTCAACACCTACTTCAAATTAGCTGGCGGAGGTGGGGAGGGGTAACGGAAATGGTACTTCTGTCCATAATCAAGGAAAAAGAGGTATGCCAGGAGCACAAATACATAAGCAGATGATTTTCATCAGGGTAGACAAACCCAGATTTTGGTACCTTAGGGATCAGAACATAGTAGTCATTCAGAGCAATAATGTCTGGCTGGCTGCTGTTGTAAAAGGGGGAGCACTGGGAGAAGCAGCAGACCCTGAAACAGCCATTTCAGTCCCTCCTTGGGGAGCAGCCAGGATGCCTGCAGCAGGCTGTGCCACTAAGGAGTAGAGATCAGCTGTTTGGGCAGCACATCTTCCACATCCGTACACATGTAGATATTTACAGTATGCAGAGCAATATGGCTGCCTTTTCCTGGAGCTGCCATCCTACCCAGCGGCCCATGCTGTGCCAATGGGTCTGCTGTGGTGAAACCTTTGTAACTTCAGTAAAGTGATTTTAATGGTACATAATCAAGATCCTTCACTTTAACAAAACATTAATTCTGTTCCATTTTAAGAACTACTATCACAGAATTTCTTATGTCAAAGGGTTTAGAAAATAGAGGAACTAGGTGTGTGGAATTTGCAAAACAGATCATGCTTATTATTTGTTGTTGGCTACAGGCAGTGAAATATGATGCATTTTCATATTCCACAGCTGTTCTAGTACCTCTGCTTACAACACTGAACTTTATTTTCCAACAGCAAACAGCAGTTTGTTGTCAGCAGCAAAAATAGAAGGCTGACATTCAACGTGAAACTGAGAAATACAAAGGAAAATGCATATAACACAAGAATCCAGGCTACATTTTCGGACAACTTGTTTTTTGCTTCATCTTCTTTACCAGTATGTAAAAATACCTATCCTAATTGTTTGTATTACTGCCACTGATTTTCCAGTTTCTTAGATAAAAGTTTTTTCTTTCTAGTAGTGCCTGTCCCAGGCAAGGAGAATGTGTATACACACCTCTCCAAATTTATTTCTTCAGATACCAGAATTATTCCCTTCAGTATATCAGTTTATTTAGGTCAAGGAGAGACACTGCCAACTCAGCATAAAAGTTGGCCATCCATCGAGTTTGACCTCACCTCAGTATTTCAGTCATCTTTTCCTTACTTTAGGACTTGGCATCCACACCTTCTGCTTGACTCCCAACATCTGAATGCAGTTGCTGTGCCACAGGGATTTCGTATATGATAAATCAAGCATGCCAGCATAGGTACAGCTTTAAAGCACAGACTTTGGCCCTAGAAATAGTGTTACTGCCAAAGCCATGTATTCCAGCTAGACAGTTAATCAGATTGAAGGGATTGCTATATTGCTATACCAGAAGCTAGTCTTCTAATGAATTTTGTCTTAGAAAAGGACAAGAAAGGAATTTTGCAGACTATTTTGGGGAGTGCAGTAAATCTTTAATCTGAACTGTTGCTCCCAGACAATTCATGTAGGATGAAATCCAGACTTCAGTCCTTGGCCTATGTTGTCAGGCTGCTACTGGAGAGGTGCATGATAATGGAGGGTGAAATCCAGAGCGATCGCTATATTGAAGGGAGAGAAGGAATGAGAGTGTTCATCACCACCTAAGAGCGGTATTTTCCTAACAGTGAACTGGCAGAAGTACTCCACACAAAGCTGAGGGTGCCCCTCTACCTCCCCATCCTGTTGCACAGCAGAATTATTCATTCCATTCATGCCAAAAGACCACACTGGAGCTAGAATTTTCCTCCGCTTTAAAAGCCCTGTTGCTTAGAAGCATGCAAGCAAAGCTTTTGCCATACAACGTGCCTGCTTCAAAGCAGGAAAAATGCACAGGCTGGGAATGTGAGGAGGGGGGGCTGAGGGCTCAGGATAATTCATGAATGGTAAATGTTTTCTAGGGATGTGTTTTAACAAAAGGCAGTACATTTTAATGAATTCTTTTCAGTGTGATGATAACTGGTTATACCCTGTGAGTTTGTCTTTCCTTTGGTGTGAGATGATGACATGCTAAATATTCTGTAAAGTAGTATATAAGCTCCTGTGTACTGTACATTTTCCCTACAAAGGTACATTAACTGCACATTAACTTCTATGGTTGTAGTACTTAAGTCTCGGTCAGGTTGTGTAAATACAACTATAAAAGTTCTGTAAAAATGCTGTAAGAAAACACTGTAACAGTTAATGCGATAGATGATCAGTACTCTCCAGTCTGTATTCCTTCTTCAAAGTCCAGCAAACAATCTCACTAGATCATTACAGCCCACAAGATATTGCACAGGATTTGGCCTTTTCCTCCCTTTCACCTGTCTCACTGCAACCCCTGTCTCTCTTCCCGCCCATCTGGTACATCTCCTGGATATTGCTGTCGTAACACCTATTTGGACTGCTCCTTAATGTAATGCCCTGTTGAAGACATAAACCTGGAGATTTTCTGTCTGTTTTGTCAAAAGTCATTAAAATGACTTTTCTGTCTGTCTTCTGCAGAGCGATGGGACTGAAGTCTCTTGTCAGACCGGCACAGCTCAAACTACAGTCATTTGCCAAATCAGCTATCCTGTTTTCAGAACAGGACAACAGGTACAGCTAGCATATTTAAATAAGCTTTGTATTATACCCCCAAACTACCCCCCCCACCCCCACTATCTGCATTTACTGCTGGTGAAGATTTCTTAGATTTAGCTGCAGTTAAATTCCATTTGCATTTCAGAGACATTAAAAGAACCAAACTTAGGGCTGAAATTTAGTGACCCCTACCAGATTAAGGGAAAAAATGCTCTTGAAGCACACTTCTCCCTGTCCCTGGAAAATACCTGAACTCCCAAATGCAACTGAGTTTTGTAACTCTGGGATTATAGGGGCTTGACCAGAAGCTGGTCAGCGTGCCCCGATCTCCAGGGAACTGAACAGAATTGCAGTCAAGCTCCTACTGCGTGCTCACTGAACCAGGAGTTAGCTCCCTTTCCTGCTCTGTGAATGTCATCTCTGCAAGGAAACACGGTTGCCTTGAGAGGAGAGGGGTGGCCCACACAGCCTTAGGATAGATCATATATCCTTTTTGTCATATAAAGCATAAATCTCAGCATATCTGTGGATTTAGGGAACGTAATATTTTATTCCTCTCAGGTAGAACAGAAACAGATTTCCCCCCTGTAACATAGTCAATTGGAGCAAGAAGAAACTTGCCAGAAAGGGTAGAAACCTGCTGTTCTGCAGAGGAAAAGAAGGCAAAACTAGAACACCTAATTAGGTCTGAAAAGTTAGTTTGTTCTAAATTTGTAATGTCACTGGTCAAAGTGGACCTGAATGAATGGAAGAGTGAATACAAGTTCACGTCAATGCTGGTGTTTAAAAGCATGTAATTCAAACAACTCTGAACACCTTTTGTTGCAGCTTGCGGCCAGTTACACACTGTTAAAAAATGCAGGTAGCTAATGTTTATGTAACAATGTCAATTTGTAGGTGAAAATGAGAACAAAACAATTCTTTAGCTTTAGAGATTATTGAAATAGCACACAGAAATAGGTGGCGAATTCAGTTGCACAGGGCAATTCCAGATCTTTGCACACATAATTATGTCTCTATTTGTAAGTACTTTGCATGTTTTAATATCAGCTCATTTACTGTCTGTTCCCTGTCTCTTCTGTAGGTCTCTTTTGATATTAGTTTCGATTTTAACCTGAAAAATCTTCAGAATACGGCAGTTCTAAGTTTTCGTGCATTAAGGTAACCTATGTTATTATAGGAAAGCAAATTAGCTATTAATGTTCTAATTTGTATCAAATAATATTATAACACATGACTTAAATATGTTTTGATGACCAGTGAAAGTAAGGAAGAGCAAGACTTGGACAACGAGGTCAGCTTATCAATTCCTTTGCGGTATGATGCAGAAATTCACTTCACAAGGTATGCTGAATAACAAAAGGAGTCACTGTCATTTTTCAAAGGCATTTGAACATAGTAGCAGCCTCTGAAAGACCACTGAAAAGATAATGAAAGTTTGTCTTTGTTTTGGAAATCGTAATGAATTTCTACTTCATCAGTGGTAGCAGAACTTTATGCTTCCAATAACCTTTCATTTAAAGAATTACAGAATGTGTACTAAGCAATTACGGATCCATATGTATAATTGTTACAGGGGATCAGATGCTCACATGAATGGAGGCTGTATAATAAAAAACGAAGAGTACTTGCAGTTTTGATAATATATACTATATATCAGGGTGGACCTCTACGCCTAAAGTTAGATCAAACCTGAAGTTAAACTGAACAAAAAAAGAAACAAAAACATAGTTCAAACTATTACTTCTCTCAGAAACGTGATGAAAAAGAAAACACTTTTATTGATATCTCTACTGAACCTGAACCAGAAATATAAATGCTTGTTAGTAGTTTGAAATAATTATTTGAACTGAAACCTGAGGTGGCATATGGAAAAGATTCACCTTTGCTGTACCCTCCCTTTCTATTTCTATTCTACCTCTCATGGCAGCAGAAGCAGCAAGCCTCACTTTCTCACCCTCCCTGCAGCCTCTGGTTCACTTACTGCTTTCCCTTCTGCATCATCCATTTCTCATCCCCTTGAATGGTCAGACTAGACTGTTGCATGAAGGATCCTTTACACCTGAGAAGGGCATTTTGTAAGGCGAGTGAGCAAGGCAGGGGGGAAAGAGAGACAGACAAAAATCCCTGTAAGACTGATCTTCATTTCATGCCCTAGAAATGTCTTATCTTCAGCCCCTGAAACCCCCCATCATTTTGGATGCACGGGAGGAGTGAGTAATCAGTCTGTTACTGTTCCAAACAAGAGTAATTTCAGTTACAGTTTAACCTAAATTAGAACTGAAACAAAAATATACTGGTTTGATTCTCAGATAACATATGTTATTTTACTTTTCATCAAAGAAAAGATTTGTTTATCTTTCCAAATTAGTGAATTTCTAGGATAAACTATATGTAGTTATATTTCATGCACTTGGTCACCAGCTGCTGATGAAGAAATGCCAAAGCATTCCAAAGTTTATAAATCTAAACTGGTAGAAAATAAACAGCAATTATTTAAGACTAACAGAAAGGGAGGCATAACTGTTGGGTGTAAAAAGGGGAACCTGCTTAAAAATGCACAACAATGAATTTGGGAAATGAATATTCAAGAACTACCATAACCACATGAAACTATAGGCTGTATGCAGTGACCTGAATTGGAATGTGGACTACAGTATAAATGTTGAATTTAATAACTTGCTTTGCAGCAGCTGTTCCAAAATATTCTGAGTTCCTGGATTCACATCACCCAGGTGCATCAATTCTACAGTTGTATACAATTTTTCAGATTGTTTTAATTCCTGACAAGTGTATACTTGTCTCAGCAACACAAGTTCTTTCAATTCATTGAGGAAATTGCATGAGGTTTCAGCAGACCTAGAGTGTTTTTTACTATAGTTAGCAGTGGCACAGAGATGCAGAAGCATCCAACTAGGTGGTTATCGCAGCAGCCTCCTAGGAAAACTAGGTGATGAACTCTTGAATCTACAAATGTAATTAGCTGAAAAATACCAGTATAAACTCGCTGCTTCAGAAAAGGCCAGGCAGGGAGTCTATAAAAACAAAAACAACATTTAGAATTCAGGTGCATCTCCTGAAGTAAGAGAAAAGGCAGTTTCCTATGCAAGTCAAGACATGAAAGAACCACTTCAGCCACAAAAGGACCTGGATTCCTGGAAATGAGTCAGTTTAAAAGAACTAAGGGAATACACATTAATCCAAGGTATAATTTTATGGTTGCCTTGGATCCTTTGTCCTTGACCTTGTCCTCCACTTAGGAAATATCTATCGGGAGATGAAGAGCTCAGTCAGCTTCTCATGGTTCTTTCTTGAGGCAGGTAATTTAGCCAAGAGGCAACCTTTTAAAAGACAAGAGTTGAGAAAACTGGGTTGTCTTCCTAAAGAGAGACCTTTATAGGAAGAATCTCCTAATGTAAGGTCCCAGAAGAAGAGGCAGGAGTCCGTCTTGTCAGTGACTTCTGCAAAGACAAGGAAGCTGATACATGCATCCAGGGAGGACTGAAGATTTGAGCAATGAGGAAGTGGGAAATGCTTCAAACAGCTTATCTGGGAGTCCTTGTCAGGAGGCCCTTTCTTTCTTTTCCCATGGGAGAAAACACGTAGAATTGAAAGGATCCCAGACGCAGTACAGAGGAACACAATTGATCAGGAAATACCTCTGCCAGACTTCGTGTGTTGATTTGCAGCTGTATACACCAATGTTACCTGGAGTAAATGGGTAGAGCTGCAGTGCTAAATAAGAAGGATTTGTGCCTTGTGGTGCAGGAAGAGCTGATGTAACAGAGTCATGATTGTCCATGCTTCTTGTTAACTGACTCCCTGGCTTAGTTTTTGACTGTTCAAATTAGCCTCCTCTAGGATAAAAACCAGCAACAGTTCTGCAGACGGCTCACCAGGGGAGCTGCTCACAAGGAGCATCACACAGGGATGCTTTTGTTGTGTTTGAGAACTGTCCCGGCTGATTGTGCCCCCTCTAGCATCCACAGGCCCACCTACCACATCCTTCCGTTACGCGCCCTTAATTGCATGCTGTGGTGGGTTGCAGCAGCCCTCACGTCATTTTGGAAATTTTGAACAAAAGGAAACATAAACAATAAAGAAGGCAGCCCAGACGAGACAGAGGGCCATGGGATATGTAACGCGCACACAAGCAGGGTGCTGTGTGTGTTTCAGCACCTAGGCAACACAGAAACAAGCCAGTCGGTGGCATTTGGCATTAGGCCCAGGGTTTTCCCTTGGGGCCTGTTCATATTTGTTGTTATAGATGCAGCGAGTGGGTCTGTCCAGGAGGACTCTGACTGAGGAGGGAGAGGACTGCAAGGCCGAAAGCAGCAGTTGCTGTCAGACAGGAGCTTGCAATACCACGCTGAGGCACAGAGGGGTGCAGAAGGCTGTGCGGAGTCTTCCTTCTCCCACAGTGCAGCACAACCCTGCTGTCCACGCGCTCACTCGGGTTTGGGCTTCAGTACACAGGGTATTTTCTTAACCAACTTTATAAAATTCAAAAAGCATTACAAGTGACTGATTTTTCTTCTGATTGTACTTCTGACCTCTGTTTTTAACTACCTTCTAACAAACCAAAATGCATCCAGTTACATATGTTGTCTTAGCAGTTGCCAAATTGAAATGTATTGTTTTACGGTTGTTAACTAGGCTTGCCAGCATCAACTTCTATGAAGTGTACTCTGATCATAACATTCCTTCCACTGTGAGTAATTTTGGAGAAATTGGCCCCACGTTCAACTTTTCAGTTAAGGTTAGTAAAAGTTTTTGGTTCTAGTTCGAGAATCTGCCTTACCTCCTCCTGGTAACCTGTTCCCAAAAGGCAGCTGAAAAAAACCATTCCTGATGTCACTGTCTGATTTTGCTGCTTTATGAGTCAGCCAAACAGAAGAATAGCTGAGGTAGAGGTGCTCACAATCTTTATGAGCCGAAGGATGAAATTTGTACTTCCTACACATGAGAGGAATGGGGGAAGGATTGGTCCTGCACTGTGTACATCTTCACAAGATGGCTAATGCGCAACTTTAGGCCAACTATTCACAGTGCATATTTGTTTTCTGCTGACTTGATAAATGAAAATAAATCTTCTCAGGCGTGGACTTTGAAATTTGAAGTTTGGCTAAGGGTTAATGTTTAAACCAGATGCAAGAACTAGACTGATCACAGCGTTTGTTGCAGAATGTTCGTCCCAGTACAACGTAGGAGAAACTTAAATTATGTCCCATTTACATTTTATGTAACTGCTATGCTAAGGGACTAAATAATAGGCATTTTGGCTGTGGCAGAATATTTAGTTTTCAAAAGGTATTTTGTGCAGCTAGTAAGAGCTTGGTACGGAAATAGTCTAGGACCTGAAACTATATAGTATACTTTTTGCTTGTAGTGTTGGTATAATGCAATTACTATTTCAGTAAGTGTACTGATACAAAAAAGATTGCTGCAAAAGGAATCCAGTTCTTTCTTTGTCATCCTGAATTTCTGATTTTCTTGCTATACAGAGTAATTCTTACTTATGTGAGTATAACTACCTGAATTAATTATGAATTATTTGCTTTGCAGGTAACAACAGGAAGTTTTCCAGTAAAGAGGGCATCTGTAAAAATCCATCTTCCAGAACTGACCAATAAAGACAACCCACTGATGTATATAACTGCAGTAGACACAGATCCGGTGAAGAACTTAATTATATAAACTGCTGTATTTTGGGGGGTTTAACCAGCACCATATACATCAGTTATTTCCTTCACAGTATGGTTGAGATTCAGAGGATCTCTGCCCTTTCTTCTCTTCACAAAGGGAAGGGGGAGGATGACCAAGACAGCAGTACGCTACTCTAGTACTTGGCAGAAGTTTATGGTTTGCAGCTGACTTTTCATGCGACCCTGGAACTCTTCAACTAGGTCCTTTTCCAAGTTGCTGAGAGGAGTATAGTAAAAATAAAATTTTTAGATTAGGACAAAACTTTCAGGTCACTCTAGGGGAAAAATATTACCATAAGAGCAGTTTAATTCTGACCTAAAACACGTTCAGTCTCTTATTTTCCAAAAGTATCCAGTATTATATAATTCACAATCTAGCCTCCAAAAGTCAGCGGTCAGCAGTGACTGCCAACATCTGTCCACAAAAATATATATTACTCTGATAAGATGACTATAAACTCCTGAGTATGATGTCATCTAATTTAATTTCTGCCATCTTTTCTAGGCCAGAGGTGTTACTTGTCAAGCTCAGATAAATCCACTGCAAATAGGAAAAAGACCTTATTCTGCAGCTTTCAAGAAAGAGAACTTAAGAGCTTCCAAAGAACTGGTGAGTAAAAATGAGCACTGTAGTGCAGTAGGACAGGGGCACAGATCTGATCCTTACGAGCCCATTGCTGTACCTGTGGGGAGCGGTGTGGCAGTGATGGTGTTCCTCGCTAACCATGCAGGAGTAGAGCCGATGTATTTTTGCAGACATAGAGAGAAGGAAAGGTGCTTGTTCAAAGCTTGCAAGCTCTTAATTTGTATGCACACACAGGCTAGTGTAAAAAATCTTATCATTAAAAGAACATTTTTTAAGGTATGTTCTTTAATGCACACTGTTGCCTCTCTTTGCTGTTTTCACTGGAAGAATTGTAAGAACGCAAAGTGCAGTACCATCACATGCAAACTGGAAGAGCTTATGTTGAAGGGGGAGTATTTTGTGAATGTGTCCACCAGAATCTGGAATGGAACCTTTGCTGCTGTGAGTATCAACTGCGTTTTCATGAATGAACCGATATCCAAATATTTCAAAGTTTCTGACATTTTTGAAACTTAGGTGAAGAGACCTTTCCCATATAGGAAGACCATCCTTTAATTCACATTATTGTGTCTGTTTTTCCAGATTGAAAAGTTACATAAAATAAGTAGTGAGCCTGCATAACGGAGCTGATAAGCTGTAGTCCAGGACAAAACCTAAGAAAATGCTGGGATAATGCAGATCTTCATAGCTGGGGGGAAAAAGAAAAAAAAAATAAAATAAAAAACTTGCTGTGACTGTAATTCAGTCAAAGGGCCAGAAACAAGAGTTTCCATAAAACTGAATGTGAGACAGCAGTACAGTGTAGTCATAGTCTGGAAAATAATGTTTCTTTTAGCTTTTGAACGTCATAGCCTACATAGCGATCATTTTAAATCATAATAAAATATCAAAAGCTTGTTAGTGCTGCCAGTTGTATTTGTTAGACAAGGTGTGGAAATTTTTTTATGGATTTTGTTGTTTTTATTAGAGTTGGTGTCAAGGAAACAGTCCTTGCTTAAAGAGCATCCTGTAGGATGCTTAAAAATATCCTTCAATAATATCTCGACTATCCCATTTTAAATCACCCTGTGTCTGCCAGGATATAATTCATCATGAATTACCAGACTTTTGAAATGAGACCATGTTTGCCTCTCAGCTAGGCAACCAACCAAACTGTCATAAGAGTCCTGGGTTTGTCTAGAGCATCAGGAACATGATGCAGTCTCAGTAGTCTGTCTGCCAAATCTTACAACTAGGTATTGACATTTAGCAGCAGGGTTGTTGTCAGCTTCAGCATTCTGCTTTTAAAAAGGAAAAGGTCAGTTTGATAATGTAATATACTTATGCTAGTGTCTGAAGGAAGGCATCTGCCTGTCTTTGAAGTATGTATTTTTCAAATCAGTTGGATCAGGAACACTGGAATAGTGCTGTGAGGTACACGGAAGGGAGAGATCTGAATAAAAGGTTGCTACTTTTGGAAAAAATTGACTGGAAATAATTTGTTTACCACTGGGAGGTGGGAAGGGAAGATTACATGTCACAATTTTCTTCTTACCTCCCATTTTGTTAGTTTCTATTTAATTGTCAATATTCAGTGCAAAAAACCTTGCAGGCACCCAGCAATGCATATAATTAGCTTTTTTATTTAATGGCAATCAGCTATTGTCCAAGAGGAGGATAGCAGGCTTGCTGGTACTTGCAAAACAAAGCAAAGAAAGATATGCTTGGGAATTAACAAAGTACTTTGAATAGCGATCGGGCAAGTCTCTATCTAGCAGCCCAGGACAGAATATTTGGACAGAGGGCCACAGCGTGGGCATACAGCTGTGCACTGCATGGGTGGTCATTCCAGCACATTGGCAGCACATTGGATTCAAGGCAGCTCATGTTCCCACTGTCAAGTGAACTGTATCAGGCCCTGCCAGTGTTTGTAGGTTTGTTAGAATCAACTGCAGAGAGATGATTCAGGAGGCGAAAGGACAGAGCGTTCATTGCATCTGGGACAGCTTCTCTGGTACGGTTTGCAATGCTGGCAGTGCTGCTCACATTTCCCCATGAACTTCAAGAGGTTTCCTGTGGTATTCTAGGAAATGGGTATCTGTGTGGCTGCTGTGCGTGGGAGTGTCACATGGAGAACAGCAGCGCTAAACTGGCAGCACGAGCACAGCTGTGCTCCTCTGCCTTGGACAGAGTTGCAGAAGGAAGTGGTGTCTGGCACAAGGTCCCCTTCTAAATGGGAACTGGCTTAGATTTTTTTTCTTCTGCTTTAAGTTGAGGGAGTGATGTCAGAGTTTGAACAGTGGAGAGGAATAGACAGTGACAGGAAAAACTAAATGAGGAAAACCAGAGAAGCATTGGATAGAGGTGAGTGGGAAAAGAAGGGAAAGAACATTCAGATTCCATTTCTTTCAAAGGCTGGAGCTATGTCCTCATCTGTCTTTTGCTTTTCGTTTCTCTCTTTCTCACTGGGTTTTTTTTCCTCCCAGCTCTTCACAGTTAACAGCACTGAAAGCTTTGAAATAACTATAAAGATGTATATATAATCGGATTCTTCTGTTTTGCTTGAGGAAAGGCTGCGAGAGCTGGACCTGTTCAGCCTGGAGAAGAGAAGACGGGGGGGGGGGGGGGGGGGATTCTGATCAAGTGTACAAGTATCTGAAGGGAGGGTGTCAGCAGGATGGGGCCAGACTCTTCTCTGTGGAGCCCAGCAACAGGACAAGAGGCAACGGGCACACACTGAAACACAGGCAGTTCTGGCTGAACCTGAGGAAAAACTCCTTTCCTGTGAGGGTGCCAGAGCACTGGCAGAGGTTGCCCAGAGAGGTAGTGGAGTCTCCTTCCCTGGAGATATTCAAAATCCACCTGGACACGATCCTGGGCAACGTGCTCTAGAGGACCCTGCTTGAGCAGGGAGGTTGGACTAGATGATCTCCAGAGGTCCCTTCCAACCTCAACCATTCTGTGATTCTGTAAACTATATGATGAAGAAGCAGATCCAGTTCCTAAGTTTCATTGCTAATAAATAAAAATAGCAAAATTAAATCTGGATTACTGATAAATTATTGCTATCGTAGAAACATTAGCTCCAGACCATTAAGAAGAAAGATCATTTTAATTTTCTCAATGCTGTGTTTTTTTCTGGTTCTGAAGGCTTCATTTCAATACAGGAGACTTTTTTTAGGATATCTATATTCTGTTTGATTCGCCCTTTAATGGACTTTCACGTTTTTTTTTCTTTGTAACTTCTTTTTCAGTCAACTTTCCAGACATTACAACTCTCAGCAGAGGCAGAAATTGATACGCATAACCCTAAGTTATTTGTAATTGGAGAGAATACCCTAACTGTAAGTGATGGATAAATAGATATTTAACTTCTCTAATTTTTAGTGTATTAAAATGATAATGTTTAATATTCAGTGTCACTGAGAAGTATATAGCAAATTACACCCCGATAACATTTGAATATGTTGAACTAAAGTATCCTTTGGCTATATACATGCTTCTTTAAGATACTAAAATGTTTTAATTTCAGCTAATTATTGTTATATATACTTAGATAAAATCTGCAGATCTCAAATATATTGTAAAACTATGAACAAAACTCAGTTAAATCTTCGGAAATTCACTTCCGCTTCCTCTTCTTGCTTTCTTAAAAAAAATCAAAATTTGGACTTCTTTCTGCAAAAGAAATAACTGCCCTAGGTAAATGAGCTCTGGGAAATATTGTAGCAAATCTGATTTATAGTCTTACTTGTGGAAGTGTATTTGGTTTGATAGTTGTAAACAGATGTTTGGCACAGCTCTCCAGCAAATATACTTAAATCTCCATTGTAAAACTTTGTGGAGTATTTTTGAATATGGAATGGCAGTAATATGGACAACGGACAATGAGAGACAGGTAATCCCTGGAAAAGTCACTAAAACACCACTTTTTTAGTTTGGAATCCTTCTCCCAAGGACTCCACCCGCTAAATTACAAACATAAACAGCACTTGAAAAATACTTTTCTATTACGGTGCTATTTTAATAAAAAAAAAAACAAACCTCTTTCTCTTGAGAGTAACATTTTTCCATTTGCAATACTGGGTTTAATTTTATTTTTATAGGATTTCCCAGCCTGTTTAATCCATAGAAATAATCAAGGCCTTTGAAAACCAAACTGCAGCTTTGTAAGGGAGTCAAATATCTGTGAGGGTATGTAACATAGCCCTTTCATAGACAGTGGAAAATTCAGTTAAATGTGTACCCAGAAAATTATTGATTGACCTCTCTCAAAGTAGAAATAATGCTATAATTCAGTACTATTTTTGTCATTATTTTCTCATGGATCACTCACTTTTTGTGAAGAGTCTCTAAAGAGCCCATTTGTGTTCAGGGAAATCTCCAGTTCCTGAAGAAGTAAAAGGAATATATTTGAAGTTCTGAAAATAATGCCATGATTTTGCAGAAGACCAACATGACAGTATTTGGAAGTGTGCTGAGGGCCCTGAGCTTTATGACGTGGCTTTATTTCTACTAGGAGATGAAACTGCTTTATACACTATTTCAATATTCCAGTTAATTCTACAGGCCTTTTAGGTAGCTCGTAAACCATCTATTATTGGACATTATTCCACAGCTGGACCATGACAGTGCTAATTTTTGCAGTACTAGCAGTTCTGTTGGTGATTTCAGGAGAACTAGAATTAAACCTTTCAAGTGACTCCTGATTAAATTGACAGTGGACAAGTAAAAAGTAATTCTTCAGTCAGCCATTGAAACATGTGCAGCTGGGACTTTTACAGCTCTGAGGCAGCAGTTGAAGAGACCCTGAAAGTTGTCTGCAGAGCTCCTAAATAACAAAATTTATTTTGATGAAGTCTACACGCTGACTCTTACTTGATAACCTTTCGCCCTGTAAAAATTCAGAGTGTCACAGCAAATTTACCACCTGGTGAAGGGCAGGGCATCGTTAAATACTACTTGGGGCAGATAGATAGTTTCTTTCAGCACTTTGGCAATGCAGTCAGTACCCAGCACTGCATATACTTCTTCTAGGCCAGAAATCATGCCCACTCTTTGCCTCTTCTCACTCTCTTGGGCAGAGGACAGTGCAGTAGCAACTCTGGGTTTGTTTGCCTTACTTACGCTATTTCAGATGATCAGCTGGGGTGGTAGGATTCATCCAACTTGATATCCACGTTAGTCATTCACATCTGAGTTTGCCCTCCTATAAACCCTAATCAATTGAACGAAGAGGTATTTCTGAGGTGCAATTCCTCTCATCTTAAAGAGGATGCTAAAAATAGGTAAGGCGAATTGTGCTCTAAAAGAGCCTATTCCTCTTTGTTGGAAGCCAAGGGTCTATATTTTAGATACAATGTTAGATGAGGTGAATTCCAGCCATGGTGTCTTACTGACCACAGACTTTAAGGAAGACATTTGGTCATAATTATCTTAGGCATAGATTTACCTCTCAAATTGTGCCTCTTCACTGTTAATCTAATAGAGAAAATATTATTAGACAGGCTGCACGCACATGTGAAATTGGCTCTTCTAATTTGGATGACCTATGTTGCAATGTAGCCAAATGAATTGATATTATCTTGTGATGCTGTGTGGAGAAGCTGCTTAGATATTTTTATGTACGAGCTTTCAGAGTTTTTTCCAAGTTAGAAAGGACTGCCAGCTGGAGGACAGTACTTTTTTAACCTGCTATAATCATCATTACAGCCATTTTGTAAGAAAATACACAAAGCCGCCCTCTGTGAAATGAATACACATGGCCACACCTAGCACAACATTAGAGCCTTCCAGCAGGAATGACTTAAATCACTGAGATGTCAGTTCAGCGCAAGTTTCCCGGAAAGCTTGAGATTAAATTACGCCAGACAAATGCACTGAGCAAGCAACCCTGAGAAAGTAAACTGACTTCTTTTATCATGTTTCAGGAAGGAAAAAAATCTTCATGCTAAATGAATGTTATTCCACAATTAAATCCAAAGATTTGTCGGTTCATAAATATTAGGCCAATATCTCCTTGAGCTGCTATGCTGCATGCAACCATATAGTTGGTCATACTCAATGCAACTCATTGCACTGTTACTACATACGGTAACACCTGAAAACTAACTTCCAGGCACTATATACTGTTCTGGGAGCTCTCTGGTATAGATTGTAGTTCTTCTGACCAGCGAGAAGCATAGGTCTGTTAGAAATACTCCTGTCTGACCCATACATCTTACTGCAACTTCAGGCCAGTTATCTGAGGAGAACACGTGTTAACGTGAAGGGCAGGGAGGATCTAACAAGTTGCTAGTGCCTTTCCAAGGTCAAAAGAGCAGGCAAAAGAGACAGAGGACCTGCCTGGCGGAAGGGCAGAAACGTCAGCATTCACCATGAGCATACAATAGTGTGTGGACTCCATGATTAGTTTGCCTTCTCACAGCTGGCCACCACAGATAATCAGCTCTAACAACAGCCAGTTTGAAATAGTCCTTCTCTAGCTGACATAGTGGAAGCCTGTTTTGAGCAGATGGTGGATCTACATGATTCTGTTCCCAGCCTGTAGTCTGTGTTTAAGCATGTCCAGTTTATCTAGTTACGGTGTGTCTGTGCAGTACGGGGACAACGCCGAAAGATTCCCTTTACTGAAAAGGCAGGAAACTGCTAGGAAGTGACTGCTTCTCTTCCCTGTGTATGGCCAACAGCGATGAGGGACCCTAATCCTTAAAAGGGATAAATCCTGTGTGCTACAGAGGTGCAAATGGGTACCTGTGGGCACCAGTGGACACTAGTCTAAGGGCTCCAACTGTGTTTGATTCTGGAATGTGTACAGCCCAGCTATCCTCGATAAGTAAAGGAAAGGATTTGGTTTGCAAAAACCTACTTTAAATGCTGTTAACACTAATCCATAACACACAAATCTTTCTGCTTTCAGATCCCAGTTACGATAATGAAGCCTGATGAGAAAGCTGAGATACCAGTCGGTGTTGTGATTGGCAGTATATTGGCTGGACTCTTTTTGCTCTTAGTGTTGGTTGCTGTTTTATGGAAAGTAAGTAGGTGTTTACATTCTTGCAAAAAAAAAAAAAGCAGAAAAGAATGTTTCTTCATAAATGAACTTGGGCTATTGTCTTTGGAATCTTTCTCTAGTGCTGCACAAAACTGCACATGCAGTTTGGTGGTAAGAATAATACTGTATTGGTATTATACCTTGGAGGTAGCGTTTAGAAGTACCTTTAAAAATTCTGAGAGAAAAACTACTGAAATGAGCAGCCAAAGAAATTGGCACATGAGGGTGTTAAATGGCTTGCCAATGGCTAAAAGCAAGGACAGTGGCATTTTTGTCTTTTGACATTGGCTGCATCCCTCCACAACTCACCAGCTGGACTCTGAACACTCCCACGATATTCCTGGTGGGCAAGGCTGGGGAGTAGGGGAGACCAAGGAGAGAAAGTATGCACCAAACAGACAAAAAGAAACAGAGAAGGGCTATGGCAAGAAGTGGCTTACAAAGAATACCTACTTCAAGGGGAGGGAAAAGTACGTCTGTGTGCTAGGGCATTGGTGTTTAAACAGCTCACTGCCCCACCAAAACAGCTTGGAGAGGTCTTCACGCCCCTGTATTTTGGAAGAGAGACAACTGCTGTTGTGGCATTTGGTTGTGCCAGGCACTTTACGTCCCGGCTCTTTTCATTTTACAGTTAAGGAAGTTCAACAAATAATTAAACACCGTATGCGTGTACATACACACACATTCGCATTTTCTACCACCATACTATTTGCTCAGCTGAGAAATGTAGCTGCAAATAACTAAATAAATGGCCCTTGTAAATACCCTATTTTAGCAATTATACTAACGGATAGCTAGTTTTCATATGATATGATATGTTATTTTAAAATTTTTTACAGCTTGGCTTCTTCAAGAGACAATATGAAAAAATGACACAGGATATAGAAGATATTGATGAAATTACAGAACTCACAAAGGACAAGGACTGATGATGCAGAGTAATAGGGATAAAGAAAAGACATCTGAGCCACCAACAGTAGTTGTGATCCAGTCAGTTCTTCAGCTGGAATGCCTTAAAGTTTAATAACACTTAAACATTTTTAATGAAAGTGTCTTTTTTATAGATAAAAATATTTTACAGATTCTACTCTATTGTAAGAGTAACTGCAGGACAGTTTTTTTTTTTTTTTCCAAAAATGATTTATAGTGCCTTTTCTTGTATATTTTTGCCTTTCAAACAAACTTAGCCCTTAGAACTGGCAGGTCCGGAGTTTACAGTAACATTTTGTGCCAGCAGCCCTTCTCCTGATCCACTGCAGAGTGAAACAGAGCAATTTATTTCACAGTATTGTGGGATAGCATCAGTTCATAATTGAGTTGACAAGTACCATATGTGTAAAGGACATTTTCTATTAACTTGATGATGAATGTGCAGTGAATACTGTTTCCAGCCTGGGAAAAGAAAATTCAATTTATCATTGACTAGCTCCAGCCTTATTGTTTTAGAGAAATGATTTGCACCAGCAAACTTTTGTCTTAACTAATCTATAAACTATAAAATGGGAACTGTGTATGAAGATGTCTATCCATGTGTTACGGGACGACTGGATGGGCATATTGTTCCAAAAGATCACCATATTCCTTGCACTAAGGTCACAATTAAATTACTGAAGCATATTGTTTTTGAAAAATATTGCCAAATGATACATATAATTGCCTTCTGCATACTGTCTTTCATAATCACTTACAGCGTGTTCTCTGCACTGTTATAATTGGTTTTCAAATTTCATCCTGAGAAGACCTACCAATACTGTTACACTGGGCTTTGAACTAGCAGTCCCTCTGACTTCAAATTGGCTTTTGGCATAAATAGGGAAAAGGGTCAAGCTCTTGCCTTTAATTCTGTATTGGAAGATTTTGCAAGCAGAAGTGCATGAAGTTCGAGTTAGAGGGGCTGATGACTGAAGAAGTAAGCTGCTGTTAGGCCAGAGGAGAGTGAAGATCTAAGCTCTATAAATTGGGTACAGCACTTTTTCCTTTAGCATCTCAGTGCCCTGCAGGAGAACAAAGCTCAGCATGACCTACGTACCTCTTATGTTATATGTGGTCCCATGTCTCCATGTTTTGAAGAAGTTAACTTACTTACTTACCTTTTATACAGTAAAGTACTGTATTGCTCTGAAAAGAGCGCTGTTAACTGCACAACACTTGGGTGACTTTGTATTGCTTACTAACACACACCTCAAATTCATCACATGCTATTATACTGCCTTTGTCGTAATGCAGGCTCAGTTTCAAGAAGGCCCCTGCTCTTAAGACAGGTAACAGTCAAGGTAATTGGCCTTTTGTTTGCCTTCCACTCTCATGGCTGGCAATAATAATCTGTTGTGAGAGAAGATGTGTGTGTTGTCTTTATGTATGCTGACTTATGACTTACAGTTAAGATTGTTTGCGACTCCCAGGCGATTCACTTGAAGAGTAAAATATTTAAATGTGCCTAACTGACTAGAACCTCAGGCCTTGTCTTCCCGCAAGCTAGTTCTTCATTATGCCTAGGCACCTTTAAAATTATTTTCTGAAGGGCTCTTCAAAAAAATGAGACTTGAGCATGCTTAAAAGTTAGTCTTTTTAATCAGTAAAGAGTGATCAGTCAGGAGCCAACCACCTTTTTTTAGCAAATAACAGCTTCATTTACAATGGTACCTGGCTTGTGCTCAGTGTAATCATCTTATGTGTGTTTTGGATTTATATCTATGAAATATTTTGTTTTAATTTTGGGTTTTTTTTTTTAAACATTCTGAAAAACAATCTGGATTCTGATCTTGATTGTCTAACAAGGTTGTTGGCACCAGCTGAGTCTGTGGCCAAAACAATTATTTAAAAAATAAAGAAATGTAGCAATTCTGTAAATTTCAAGAATAAGCTCCTGATTTGTGGTTACGAACCCAGAGGGCAAACGCTCTAAAAGTAAAGGTTAAAAAATTGTCTGCCTCAATTCTTGTATAAACTTGAGGAGGAAAAAAGCAAAACCGTACACCCATATGTGTGGGAAGTTCCTACATAACTAGGGTCATGCACTCCAGGCCAGAGAGGGAACTTCACAATGGAGCAGATGGTAGCAGCTTTCATTTCTGGTGCTGCTCACAAGGAAACTTAGGCGTTCAGCCAGATTTCCCTCTTTTGCCTTAAGTAGAAGGTACAGGTCTGTATCCCACACCCAACTTTTTGCAGAATTTAACAATTCATCAAGTAGGCAGCAGTGATTCAATTCACTTGGATTCACTGGGTTTTATTTTGTCCCAGACAAGACTTTTGCCTTTGCCTGGAAACGATACTATTCCCTTAACAAAGGGAAGGCACAGCACTGGGTAAGGTTTTGTATCCATCACCTAACCACTTAAGGTTAGTAGTTTTATTTGTGTTTTATGATTAATACTTAAATGGCTAATTCAGTTTTTGTAATGGGCAAGTTTATTGCACTTTTGAGTTGGCACAGCTGCAAATAATGCTGGAAATATGATGTATATTTTGTATTATGCTCAAAGGGTTTTTTTTTTAGTTTTACTTTTTTTTAAAACAGCATGTTACAGATGAAATAATATTCTGAAATGTCAGGCTTCAGCATGTGCTTTTGTTTGTGCTTGCAGCAAGAGAAGTCAGGAATAACTTCAGCAAGTTCAAGTTATAAATAGATCTGATTCTGATCTTGAATCTAGTTGCGGACTTCTTGAAGTACTAGAATCAAGTCCTAACTTGTTAGAGTTAGTTTCCTATGAGACTATGTAGATTTGGGATGTACAAGAGACTTCTGAAAGCTAGTGTGTAAGCTCCATGGGAGCAGGGACTCTGTTTAGTGCCTACCTGAGGGCCTAACAGCATTACTACAATAAAAACAAGAATACTGTTGAACATGGAGTCATTTATTTTTAAATAGCACTTTGAAGGGAAGAAATGCTACTGAAAAAGCGCTACCTGAAATGGAGCCAAATACACCTTTGTTCCACTAGCACACAGGGAAAACCCTAAAGGGATGACTCTGCTAGGTTTACAAAGAAGCTGCATTTAAACTCTTGCAGGTTGTAACACCACTAATAAGCTATATTGTAGTATAAGTCAGTTCACATTAGTGCAAAATACCTATATCCGGATAGCTCTGAATGCACATCTATTGATGATAAAACCACACCAGGCCTAGGCCTTCATATACACATGTGGTTATCTCACCTCACTTGCATCTATTCTGCCAGCCCCATGCCCTCCACTCATATAGTCTGTAGTGGCATCTCCTGACAACAACTCTGGCTGTTCTTCACCGTACAATGAAAAAGCAGAACGCAGCATTTCGGAGGGAGACTGGTGGGAAAGGAAGGGAGGGAGGAATTTGGTTGTGACTGGGAAGATAGTGGACAGTCATGACAGTAGCTACCACCTGAAAACTAGCCACTTTCATGGAGATTACTTTTTTTTTTCCCCCCCCCTCTTAATTCCTCCATACTTTATTAGCGGTAGATAAACTTTCCAGCTACAAACTTTAACGCTTCCATAATACAGAATCAAATGACCCCAATCTTAAGGAATACAGTTCTGTTTTTCAGCAAGTTTAAAGCTTTTGTGGAATTGAGAACCAGATTCGTTATATAGCGACTTGTCTGCATTACACCCCAGTTTTAGATGTAAAAAAAGTAACAAAAGCATGCATATGAAGACTAAAAAAAAAAAAATTAAGGTAGTAAAATGTATCTCACAAAATCTACATAGTTAATTATCTCAACTTTTTATTGCCTTTAAAGGCAACTGCATGTATGTAATTTTCACAACTCCACAAAAGTGGTCTTATTTTTTAAATCAAACTTTCTGCCCTCATCTATTTATATTCTTAATTTTTCATAGGTAATCACAGGCATTGGTGCGCTAGCAGTTTTTTTAAATAGATTCACCTCTTCCTCTTAAAGTAACAGAAATAATTGAACTTTCAAAACAGAACTGTTAGAAAAATACATCAGGAAGCTAATTTTTGTAATACTTTGCAGGATTAAATTGTGTGGTTGGTTGATTTGCTTTAAAAGAACAGGCCAAAGGTAGTCAAAGGAGCACTGCTGAGTTAAAGTCAGCAGCCTTCTTTTAACGCTCTCTTTCTTGAAGTAACTGCACAGGACACCCTTACTGGAAGAGCTTAAAATTGAGTTTTCAGAGGGGTTTGGTTTTTTGAGGGTATAGCATCTGCTTTCATTACACTTTGTTTATAATTAGTTGTACTATTTCCTCTTCCTTATGTGACAAAACAGATGAGTACATTACAGAAATATTTCTGTGAAGCTATAAATTCCCTGAACAGCTATAGGAAACATGAGCTGAAAGAAAAGCCAAAAGTAGACTAATTTAGAATTGAGTAATTTAACGGCTTCATTACTGAGTGCAACAGTGGCAGTTTCATGAGTTACAGTAGAAGTGAGCACCTGTATCTCCCAGCATAACCCAAATCCGGGCAGACGGGCTGGACTGGCTGTGAGCTGGAGACCTGTGCAGCGCTCCGGCCTCCCCAGGAGCTCCCTGCCCAGCACAGCTGTCTCTCTGCTGCCATCTCCTGGGTAGGCTCCTTATAACACAGCCCCCCAGTTTAGTTCGGGACAATCTTCCATCAGTAAATGCTTTCATAGCATGCATCAGTCTGGACCCCTCTTGAGAGCAAAACAAAATGAAATATTATGAGGCAGGAAACTCAAACTTATGCAATGGTCATGTGTGGACATTCGGCCAGGCAAAGCAACAGTCTATATTCAAAGATTGCCAGCCCAAGACCAAGTCATTTTCTCAGAAGGACAAATTCTAGCTTTGCAGACTTCTGCTTCCCTCCCCGCCATATACCTTGGCTTGCATATATCTACAGAAGTCATACACCTATGCTCTGGTCTACAGTGGCTGTTCCCAGTGACTTCTGTCTCCACCCGGAGCCGCTGGCTCTGCGGCATGCTGTCACACAGCTGGAAGGAAGAGCCACATACAGGTGGGATTTGCCCTTCTATAGCCAAAAGAGAGAAACAATTAGACGCATCCCACAAATCTAGGCCTGCGTTTTATATTGATCTTCAGCTGCCCATTATCTTACAGATCTTGTCAGAACACAAGGCATTTTTTGACCAGCAGCCTGGTTTTGTGTGTGTGAAAACCAGGATACGCGCAACCACATCCCTCCCTGACACACTGTCAGAAGCAGATCATCCCTCGGCCTGGAAATTTGGAAGCACTTCTGCATCGTTCCAGACATAGTCTTAGGCAGCTATCATAGGACAGAATAATTTGCCTTCTTAAGATAGTATCTGCCTAGCAGAGCAGGGAGCCCTATAGAAGGGGCCTGAACAACTAGCTCGGAGTAGGTACTTAAATTTCAGTGAGATACATTTTACCTCTAATTATACTCATCATCCCTCCTAGGGGTCTTTTCCATTTCTCTTTTAGATGCCAGCTGAAGAACCCAAAGTTACACAATCCTGATACATCATTGTTCCAGAACAAAGCAGTACTTGCCTCATGCACAGCTAGGGACACAAAATGACATTTCATTGTTTTGACCATGGCAGCGTACACACATTGTAACATTCAGTTGTGACTCAGTACAACATCTCTTCCATTCATTGTTTCTAGTCACTGTGGGGAAGTACACTATTATTCTTTCTCTTCTTTTCTGCACCCTCCTTCCCAGCTGCATTGCCGATGGGGAAGGTGCACTTAAGGTCATGCTGGATAAGTCTTCTACAAGACTGCAGCACTAGAGAAGCATTAGTGAAACACAGGAATTGCCTCTGAATCTAGAGCCTCAAGCTGATTTAACTGCTCCAGATACCACTGTTTTTCTGTATTAAGCACAGCACTAGCTTACAAGCACTGTACAGGTTTTACTTCATTCATAAACCATCCACCACAAGGCAAATTAGCCATATATTTGTTTGAAATTAACACACTCATTAGTTGCCTGGTAACAGCAAATAAGTTAATGTGGAGAAATGAATGCAAAAAACAGGAAACAGTCTGTATTAGTTACTTTAACAAAAAGAAAAATTACTGGTCTGAGGAAGTGATCTGTAGTCAGGGTTCTGTACAATTCCCAGAAAAAATGACATTCAAATAGCAGAGGGCTTCTCTCCAACACCCAAAGTAAAGGAAATTCAACCTTGAACTTGCTCAGCTCTGCCTAGATAATAAGGCCCACATGGTTTGGAGGCTGCATATGTGCATGCACGCAAGGAGCAGCTGCTGTCCTGCAGAGGAGCTCTCTCTCACTTCCACTGAGGGAAAGTACGCAAGATAATAAGCACAGTTTAACCATGATCCTGCCTGAAGTTTTATATTATACTAAGGTTTAATTAATCCAGATAAAACAAGCATCACTAAGTATTAAAACTGATAGAAATTATCAGCGAGGGGAGATATCATTGCCTATTTTTCAGGTTTTATTTTGTGCAGCAAAAAGCTGTTTGCAGATTTTCACTGCAGACACAATGAATTGCATTACACAGCTGAGGCCCAAGTGTTGTGTGATGTAACAACATATGAGCTTGAGCAAATCATTTTATTTCTCCTTACCTCTTTCATTTGCCATCCTTGTCTACATTGATAATAGTTAGAGAGAAACTGCCTTAGTATTAGTAAACTACCTCAGCATTAGTAAAAATGCCATACACAATGGGACTTTGAGCATCCAAACACTATCATGGCACAGAATGATAATATGAAGAAAAGATCTTTCTTTGGTGAGCAGCCGATAGTTTTCAGTGGAAGCCCATGCATACCGTGTCAGTCTTTTTCCTCTTTAGGTAGGTTTCATAACAGTAACAAAACCGTACTAAAAGTTTAAATGTGAATATAAATACAAACTGTAAAAAGTATACTAGAATTCCCTGTCCATTGAACAACCAATATGTTTTGAGGACTTTGAATCCTAACCCACCTAAAGTCAAACTACTAAAGCCGATTAGAGTTGCCTCTTTGTAAAAGAAGCTGGCTTTTTTCTGCAGCACTATAGAATTACACAGCCACAAAAGCTCCTTCAAAATAAATAATGTCTAGACATCATTAAGATGTAGTTAAGGGTTTGCGTGTTAATGCTAATGCAAGTTTGTTGCTGGTACAGTATTAGATCTAACTTTGAATCAAGGTTTGTCCATATTTTTTTAATGTGATGGACTTGTATTATCAGCTGCATGGTAAAAATATTTCTATGAGGCACAGCTACCAGAAAGTAACCACGACTGAAAAATTAATAACTCTGGGGTATAGTTTATATTTTCTCCTCTGTCTGTACCAAAATGTTTAATCTACTTCAAGAAACTTTCATATCACAACTATGTCACATTAGTGTAAAGCTTGCAGACTGACTCTGCATTCATATAAAATTAAACTCAGGATTTTTTTTAAGGTAAACACAAACAAACAAACAAAACATTTGTCCTGTTATGACCTCCCAAGCAGACAGTGAGCACAGATTACCAATATAAAGGCAGTAAGCCCTTATAACATAGAGTAACCAAACTCTTGCAACCAACAATTTTAGGGAAGATTTTTTTTTTTAAATTACTCTAGATGAAAAAAATACAAAGAGATATTTCAAAGGAAAATCAAGACCACTTAAAAACCCTAATTATTACTCATTCATTTCATTCAGTCCTAATTAAACTGTTCATATTGAAATGTCTATTACTACTGCCTAAAAACATATAGATTCTCCATAAAAGCAACTCAAAGCTAAACCAGCATGCTCATTAGGAACAGTAATACTTTATTTTTAAAAGAGTATAGTTATTTTTCTGAATTTGCCCAAAAGCATTCCTTGTTTTCTTTCCAAGAATATTCGTCCTCATAAATCTCCTGCAAATATAAACAAAGAATGGGAAATATTGTAGGAGTCTGCTATATACAGCCAAAAACTAGGCCAAACAACTCAGCAATCTCCCTGCTATTATTTACTGATCACATCAGGGCTACACAGCACTTAGCTGGCAAACAGAAAGCAGAGAGGGCAGCATCCTTAGAACATATGGACTTCCATGTGGGCAGTCACTGAACCTTGGGCTGAACCCTAGGCTGATCCCCAATAATTTCAGCAGGGCCCACCTCTGTAGAAATCACTTCAGGAAAGATCTAGAAGAAAGGATGCAAACACCATGGAGCATACAGCATTCATGTCTGAAACTAACATTTTACATGATGCCATGCTACTCTACCATCATTTGTAGGAATGAGAATATTTAAGTGTACATAAAATGTTGATGTTAAAAAAAAAAAAAAAAAAAAGGTGACATCAATGCCTACAATACAGTGAGTATGACATATTTGGGACAGATTAGTTACTACCCAGCAGCACATCAGTCCCAAATTCAGCAGGGCTTTGAACACTTGACTACTCTTTCTGAGACCACAGAACCCCATTCTCCTGAAAGAGATGTCAGAAAAGCAGAGATATCTAGGAAAACATTTTGTACTGCGCAGTAACTCAGAGAACATCCTTGTTACCACATGCCAAGTTTTCCCTAGGAGAGAAGGCAGAGGTAATGCTCATTACTTGCACGCAACACTCTGGTTATGCAATAAGGCTCTTTCCAGACCTAGGCTCTCCACACGTTATTGTGTCCCCATACTAGCTTTGGGACCTCTGCACATTCCTTCATTGTGTGCTGCTGCTCTGCTTATGTGCACTGTTGCTTAACACTCTGTGCTTACTCAAGGCCACATGGATGAGAGGAAAATGGAAAAACCAGAAACGTTACTTTTACTTGCAAACTGCAATGCCATCCAAAGCGAAGCTGACTAATGGCTTTTTCAGAAGCCTCTGCAGAAGTGAGCTTTGCCACCCAAGGGAGGAGAGCTCAGGGCTCCATGATTCCCATCACAGGAAAGAGTTAAGACTAAGAGGAGTTGGGACGTATAGGCAAGGGATGGCCTTCCATGTGTCCTCCTGCCACTGATGGGCCTGGTAGCAGTAAGAGGAACAACCACTAGTGCTAGAAAGAGGCGTCCCCTCAGCAGCAACTGCTGCCCATTATGCTTCAGCTCCTTCTCTAAAGACAATAGCAGCCCCCAGCCCAGCTGTTTAAGACTCTGGCACAATCCTAGAACCAAACTTGGCGCAAGTCTACCTTTTTCCATATTGGGACGGATGCTTTTAAGGTGTTGATGCAGTACCTCGTAGCTTCAAGGGATTCTGCTCTATGTGGAGAGGAGACCGCAATAATTACACTTGCTTCAGTTATTGGAACCAAGCTAGGAAGAGAAAGAAACAACAGCACTTTTAGCTAACGCTTACCACCAAGAGCAACCAAAAGTTGTGGCCACGTCACGTCAGTATTGTGGCCACACACTCTCCTGACTCATTCATACTGAGCAAGTGTCAGGCCATGTCCAAAAGATTATACAATTTCAAAAGGAAAGAAAACCACAACCAAAATTAGTACCAGATGAGAAAATTCCATGCTTTAGAATAAACAAACCCAGCAGCCATAACCTTTTTTCTTTCTTTCTTTCTTAACAAAGTTTATGAATTTAGAGGGCAAAATTGCTAACTTGTAACAATGCATAGGACACTCACTGGAAGCTGGTTGATTAATAGTAACAAGTCAGGAATGGCCAGTTTTTTCCCGAAAGCCTGAGAAATCTTCTCAGTTTGGAAACAAATATGTGGAAAAAAAAGGAAATAAAGCACCTCAGACTATAAGGATTTTGCACTAAAATTTAATTTTTCAAAAATTCTAATTTCAAATTATTAAGTTTTTTCATTCGGTGTGCTATATGTACCAAACTGAGTTAAGAGAAGTAGCACAGGGTTTTGTCTCACTCCTCACAAGGGCAATATTCCCGAAAGCTGCCTCCCAAGTCTCCCTCTATAGTAAGACTCTTCTGGCAAACAGTTCAGAGGGAAAACTTAAGTTTCAGTGCTTTGAGCCGCCCTTGAAAGAAATCACACTCTGTTGAGTGATTGATGTTGACTATAGAGGAAGTCTAAAGAAACGACATGCCAGAGCTAATACTAGCCTTTGTGATCACCTCCTAAGTTACTTCTGCCAAGAGGAAAGGAAATAGGCATCTGTGACACTCTCCAAACCCTGCTAATTTCATTGAGAAATCTGATGAACAGGAAGAGCTCAGAAGCACGTCAGAGACTAGCATTCTGTGTTTTAAACCCAATAAAAGACGGATCTCCGAGACTTAGGGACGAGGTTTTCCTATCAGCATGGCTGGCAATTCCCATTCCCATCCCCGCCCCTATATTCTAAGCTTTTAGGTCCCCTATGGCATAATTTGACTTATATTTGACAAAAAGAAATTGATATTCTAAAGCATTTCAAGAGAAGAGAGAAGAAAAAAAGAAAGTGGTGCCTTAAAAAAACAACCCTGCCCTTCCCTGCAAGGAAATCGCCAGCCCTTCTCCCCATTTTCAAACGAACCCAGCAGTACCAAGGTTCATGTAGGCTAAGTGTAGATTCCAGCAAACCTTACCAGCATACACTTTTTGAAAAGCAAAAGACCAGATTTCTGAAACTTAATTGTGCAGTGAGAGGTTGATCCTGCAGCAAGATTTGCTGCATTACAGAATATATAGACTCCTGTGCATCCTGCAGGTGCATACGCACAGCCAAGCACCAGCCAAGGATTGATATTCAGCTTTCAGAAGGATGGGGTCTGACCATACATACCCAAGTCTATGGTGCACTGCAATGTGTTTGACTGATGGCCACTTCTGTCTAACATCTCTGCAGATTTTCTTTATTTCAGTCTCTGCCATTGAAGTGTATGCTTCATACTCTAAGTGAACAACTTTTTTCCCTTCAAAATTATTTCTTGTAGTACCTAAACAGAAATAAGTTATCAACTAAAAGCACCAAATATATACTGAGTAAAACCAAGGATCTCCCATTCTGGCCAAGGTCAGCACTGTGCAAACACACCGCCCTCCCCTGGTCTTGCGTGAAGAATTGCTTTATGGAGCCAAGATAAGTCTTTAACATTCCAGTCAGAATTTAGTCCACAGGTTGTGGCAGTCTGCAGTCAGCAATGCCCAAGGCTGGGGTATCTTTTGTGGCAACTGATAAGGTGCTGTTATTGCATTTGCCCATGCAACATTTAAGCGCTCAGTATTTAGGAGCCCAGTGGCGCTCACGTTTGAAGACCTATACCACGTATCTACGTTAAGCAAGAGGAGAGCACCATTAGCCTTGACCTCCCCCAGAACATTGGTTAGAGTATTTGGCTTTCAACCAAGGTCTGAGCAGCAGCAGCTTCCATAGAGGAGCACCTGTGGTTTGCACAGCTACAGCTACCCACGTCCCACCTTGAATGCAGGTGGGAAGGGGAAGGGGGAGTAACTCCCAAGCAGTTCTGTGTTCCAGAGCTGCTGTTCTGCAGAGCCCACAGGATAACACCACCAGCAGGGAAGCTTTTCACCACCCTGTCCCAATGCAACTGCCTAAGAGTTACCATGGTCTTGTTCCAAATAATTCAGAGCGAGTTTTCTAAATATCCTGGGTTCACTCCAGAAATGTATTTTTTTGAGAAGCACGAGTTTGAGGTGTGGGGCAATCTGGGTGCCATTTCTTAGGTTTTTATCACACCCAGAGATCCAGCTTAGAGCTATTAAACTCACCAATGAACAGAGACACTGCTCCGCAGTATGGCGAAATGACCAGCTCTGACACTTCATCCACAGAGAGCTTTTCAGACTTGAGCTTGATAAAATCTTTTGGTACATCTTTGCTTTCATCCATAGCTCACTAGAAGGGCTGAAACCAAACAGATTCTGATGTTGTTTTTGGCAATACTAGCATTTGCCAGTTGCTTTTATCCAGTACTGATGCCCCAGTGTATTCAGAAAACATGCACCATTGCTCACTCACCACAAGAGACCAGTCTCCATGGCAAATATGGCAAATTCACTTTTCAGCAGACTTGCTGAGAGAGCATTAACTGCACATCTCAAGGGATGCCCTTTTATTTTTTAATGCATATGAGTTCCTTTCTGGCACAAAAGTCTGGCCCAGTAGGACTAAACTAGAACTAGTCCAATGCCCCAGTTTAACAGTACAGTCTACCAGCATGGACCGTTTTGCCAGCAGATCTGTAAGACTGTCAACCCCTTCCCCATTTTATCCTGAGATCAAACAGAGTTTAAAATAGAGATTTATAATAAAGAAAAAGAACTCTTGGGTTCTAATCCTGAGGTTTAATATGTTTTCCTTTCAAACCCTCATCCTATCAACCTGTTTCAGTGACACACGAGTCACTTCTAACTTCTCTGTGTAGAAACCAGTCATCAGCTCATCAAAGAATGAAGAGCAAAAGAAGCATGCTGAGCAGCAGCAATGGAACAAACTGCAATAAATACCTGGACTGGCACTTGGACTGGCACTTCAAAGCATGCAGAGAAATAAAAATATTCTAAGGACACCTGTCCCTTTGAGAGCAACAAACAAAAAAAAAATCTTTTTTTTTTTGTTAAAGCAGCAGACAATTCTTTTTCTCTAATATTTTTTCTCTCAAAAAGTGGCAGTGAAAATGTTTCACTATTATCTTACTTAGGCGAGCTGGAGGTCTGCAGTCAGCCAGAAAAAACTACTGAAGCATAACAAGACCTAACAACGAAAATCAAAACGATGCCTGACCTCTCTGGCAATCTTCTTCCATTTACTGCATATGTGTTAATCATTTATTTGTGCAGCAGCTTATAGTTTCTGGTCAGCATTATGATTCTCTCCAGCAGGAAGCACAAGTTAAACTCTTTCAAAAAAGCGGGGGGAGAAGGGGAAATGCACATATTTCTGGACCTAAACAAAAAAAGGAAGATTATACAGAATCCATGAGCTATTTCAACACAGGATGATCCTCCATAGGAAAATAAGCAAGAAGTGATACCTTCCAAAGAGATTTTGGACAGATTTAGCCTCCACTAATTGGTGGGATGATGGCAACCTCGTCTCCTGGGTGCAGGACTAGGAGCTGATCTCCAAGAAGCACGTACTCCTGCTGAACAGCAAAAATCACTTGATCCCGGATGACAGCAAGCCTGAGGGGGATTGGCAAGAGCACAAATAGGTTTCTAAATAGAGTGTTTGCATTTAACCATGAGATTTCATTAAACAACAAACTGGTGCACAGCCTAGGGTAGCTGAGGTCAATACCTCCAAGACTTACGCAACTCTGCTTCCAACAGACTTCTAAAAATATCATATATAACAAACATCCAGCTCCTACTCTTGGATTTAATTGTTGCAGGTAAGGAGGAATTAACTCGGTAAAATTTTTAGAAGTCAGGAATTGAGTTTGTCACAGGCATAACATCCTATGAACAACATCAAAACCGACTGAGGTATACAAGATCCTCTTCAGAAGCTTCCAACAAATCAGTAAGTAACTCAAGAGGATACCAACTATCCAATTTGGGATCCGAAGGAAACATGTCCCCTGATTCAGTCTGGCTGGCTGGAACAGTAATTTTCTTCCACAGCAAGAAGTAATGCGGGACGCTGTTCCTAAGATGTCATGGAGATTCAATGGTCTAAAAGTTGCTGTTCTTGCACAACCTCACAGTTTACGAGGCTTTTGGTCTTTTGTAGTTACAGATCTGAAATCCACTATTGATAAGGAGTGGTAAAACAGATGAGAGAGAAGATATAGAGTGTTTTCTGGCATATGGATATGTACAGAAGATCTTTTGTACATTTGCTTAGTCCTCACATCTTTGAGATTTTTTTTGTGACAGGCCACAGCTCTGGGGAGGTGGGGAGTCTCTTTCACGACTAAGTTAAATCATACAGTGAGAATGAGGACAACATCGGCAAGACAGAAAAGAATGCCAACACTTTACGTTAAAAGATGCAGGCATCTAATTGCATTATTTGAAAGCACAGAGTGTAGCACAGACTGCACAGAACTGTTTACCTAGAAATGGGTAGGTATGCCAAAAGGGCCTGAGTAAAAATCATCTTATTTCCTACCAGCCAAACAGACAAAACAGGCAAGGCACAGGCTGAGAGAAACGCAGTAGCACTGATTCAGAGGACAGCCTGAATGGAGGGACTGTATGAAAACAAAGCAAGTCACTGAAGAACTTAGCGCAACTATGGACCTGAAGTGCTCATCAGAAGGATGGCTTCTAATTAATGTCACTACCATGTAAACTCATTCAGGAAAATGGGTGGAACAGAAGAGCATTGTCAAGTATGCTCAAGCTGCAGTTTGAATATCCATTTGCAATGTGAATAGAAGTCTGTGGTCAATGCCCTACTATTATGTTGAGTTTTTCCAGAAAAGCTAGGAACAGAAGCAATTCCAAGAAGGCCGCTGTGAAGTAACTGCACAGACAAAATGTACTGCTCCGAGTCCTCATTCATAAAAGGATGAATTTGGCAAACTACAGCAAACTGAACGAAGGTGCTACTGCTTCTGACACCAGCTGGAGCAGTAACATAGGCTGTAATGTAGGCTGCAAAATAAAATACACTCATTCCTTACTGTCTCTTCTCCCCAAACACACTTGGTCTGATTCCGCGTGAAGAAGAGGCCCCTGATCTAACATTTGTTTGGAACTTCTCACTAGGAAACAGCCACCACTGGTAAATAGATTTTTTTTTCATAGCCATTGAAAGTAGATCCAATGAAGAAGGGTGGTGCCTAAAGGAGGACTTTGGCACCTAAATCTAAAGTTACGGAAACTTGAGTGCATTCAGCACTTAACCCTGAGGGCCTTAACCTCTGTCCTAACTTTTTTTCTTTTCTTTTCTTTTTTTTTTTTAATTAGGCTGTGCAGAGAGGTTGCCGGTCTCTATGCTTGGAGATACTCAAAAGCTGACTGGACATGGTCCTGGGCAAACCTGCTCCAGGTGAATATGCTTGAGCAGAGGGTTGGACCAGATGATCTCCAAAGGTCCTTTCCAACCTCAGCTATTCTGATTCTGAGCATCAAACTCACTACTGACAGGACCAAGTACGCTACCTCAGCTTTAACCTGAGATGGAAATTCCTCAGCTGACATACCCAAAAAGCAGTGGTACAGTAAGCATTCTTACAGCACACCTAACGTGTCTTACAGCACACGTTTCTCCATAGATACCAAGTGCCGGTTGGTATTCTACTGTCATATGCAGAGTTACTTCCAGAGCGGCCCTCCTGGATGACAAGTCACATATCTTTCTTACTTATGCCCAACTTTGGGGTACATTTATCAGATCTAGGCTTTTATAGTGTATATATAAAGCTATATAAGCTGCAATTTGTCAAAAAGCATTCAGATTACAAGAGCAGGGCATATCTCTGTTCTTACATGTTCCAGCTCTACCCTATATGATGAATCTGTATTTCTTACGTAAACTGTTAAACTTTGGTGGCCATCGGCAGTAATTTCCCCAAATACCTTGGATGAATCTTAACAATTTCCTCCCAGAGCTGCAGCGAGGTTATCTGTCGCGGTACAGAAAGGGTCTCGGAGCGCCGCCCTGCCAGTTCCGCACTCCGGGCAAAATACAGCACCACTACCTGTTTTAAAGGGAACAAATGCCTTTCAGGCTGCGGGCCTACTCCCCTACGCACAGGGGAAGGGAGGAGCTCTCGGGCGTCAGCGCACACAAGGCTTCGGGGGTTTCTTATGCTTTGGTTGTCAGGAGGAGAGGAGGAGGAGAAGATGGATTTTGTTGACAATAATCGCCAACCCGTGCCTGGGTCCAGCCCTCGCAGGCAGCCGCGGTGCGGCTCCCGCCCGGCGCTCCCACCCCGGCACGCCGGGGCTGCGGGATCCCCGCCGCCGCCGCCGCCCCGGCAGCCGCCACCGACGGGGCCCGCCCGGCCGCCGCGGCAGCGGCACCTACCTGGCAGCACATGGAGCCGCCGTCCCCGGCCGGGCCCCTTTCGCCGCCGGCGGGCGAGCGGGCGGGCGGGCGGGTGGCGGCGGCGCCTGCGCCTGGCCGAGCGGCGCAGGGCCTGGCCCGCCCCCTGCGGCCTAGGCCGGAAGGCGGCGCGGGGGTGGCGCTGGGCCGGCGGCCTAGGCCGGAGGTCGGCGCGGGGGTGTCGCTGGGCCGGGCCGGGGGCGGTGCGGGGCCGCCTCGGGGCGCTGGGCCGGGCCGGGCCGGGGGCGGTGCGGGGCCGCCTCGGGGCGCTGGGCCGGGCCGTAGACCCGCTCTGGGGCGCTGGGCCGGGCTGGGGGCGGTGCGGCCCGGCTGCGGTGCAGGTGCCTTTCTGCCGTGGTGTTTAACACAGGGGGGAGCAGGAGCGGGAGACAGGGCTAGGGTGCCCCGGTGGGGGGGGGGGGGGGAATAGCGGGGGGAGCTGCAGGTAGGAGGCCGTGGTCTCGGCTTCACCCTGAAACACACAGCCTGACATTTGGGGACAGCACCTTTTCAAATCGAATCAGTCCAGTCTGCATCTGTTACGTGGCACCCATTATACATCTGTAATGTGTATGTGTAATGTGTAATGTGTGTATACAACATATATGAACCAAAGATCAGTTCAAATGTGTTGCTAAGGTTGCGAAGCGATTTCTTGGGTACGTCCCCTTTCGGTACGGGGACTGCCCTGGCGTGATGCCACCTGTCTCCCTATGGATAACTGTACGCCTTCAGCAATTGCTTCCATGGAAAAATAGCGCTGTGAAGGACTGCTAGCTAACTTTCTGCAGTTTGGCACTGGGGAAAAGCAGCATGGAGTATGTGACAGGTGCTGCAGGGAGACCCACAGCAATTGTTCTGCAGGCCACAACTGTGCCCCGAAACTCTGTTGTTGTGGGTGGCCAGAGTTATTTTTGTGGTGTTTACCAGGCAACACTTGTAACTTCACAACAGTCAAACAGTAGCTCCTTCTGTCACCTGAACCTGGGGGAAATCTGTAATTGTTACTAGTGACACGGAGTGCACGATACATAAAGAGCATTTGTGATTCCAGCCAGGTAGTCAAGTGGAAAACATCCACCCTAGCTGGACTGCAGCAAAAGAGTGCCCTTAAAATAAGAGCTACTAGTCATGATTTCAAAAGATCATGTTGAGAGAGAAGCAGACTGTGCTGCATAATAATTCTTGTTTCTAAAGTACGAAGGCAGGGAAAGAATCACAGTTTTCTACTGTGGAATGAAAATTAAAGTGATAAAAAAGTTTTCCAGAGAACATGCGAAAGAAAATTACTTCCACAGAGTAAGTATTTTGTACCAGTTATCCAGTACACCATGTCTTAATCCTCTGCTGTGAGGAACAAATGAGTTATTTTTTCAAACTCTATTCTTTTGTTTGTGAACGATTAACTACTGTTACAAATTGAATTCTCCTGAAGACAGCATGTGTCAAGTGAATAAAATGATTGCTTTCTTTTTTCTTGGGGCTGTGTAATTTTGGATCTATACATCTTAAGTGAAATAAATCACTTTGACAAGGTACGCATGACCCAGTCAGTAGCTAGCAAGTGGCTGGCACATTTTTCCAGTGCAAAAGATGTGCCACAGGTGTCTGTCCTTAGAGTCAAGAGGGTAAGTAGCTGGGCTCAGCTGGAGCAAATTAGTCTCTCAGTCCACAAAACAGTGAGCTTTGGAAGATTTATCCTGGGATCTAGCATTGAATTTAGAGTTAGGTCCACTGTGGAGTAAGGAGAGAGTAGTTACAGGCAGGAAGTTTGTGGGTTTTCTTTGTTTGCCCTCCAGCTAATGGCTCACCTGCTCATGAGCTTTGACCGCTTGTTTCAAAGGATGGGTCAATCTTCATCCCTGTGTTGCGTGACTTGTGTTAAAAGCAGAACTGGGCCTCAAAAGACACCGGAATAGGGTAGGATTTTTGACTCTTGTTATCTATTAACTGTGTTCTAGAACCAATAAAGATAGGTTAAAAGATCCTAAGAAACAAAATGGAACTTAAACTGAGGTGTCATGAATGAACAAAACAAAAACTTTTCCTAAATACCTCCTAATTCTGGAGGTTTTTTCTTCCTCCATCTTAAAGTTTCCTAGATGCTTATGATTCTACTTTTGAAGATGCTAGAACTGCCACAATCTGAAATGCCCTAAGACTTACATACTAGCTTATAGCAGAAACCTCAGACACCTCAGAAAATGGAGCTGTGATTTCTTGATTTACAAAAGTGGGTTGTATTCAGATTGCTGTTTTGGTTTTTTTTGTGTTTTCTTAGGGGAGTACAGGTACCTATGCTTGGGAGTTATAAAATGAAATGAGAGAAGAGACCTTTTTTCAGCTCTGAAGGAGGTACATTAGCTCCATAGAGACTGGAATTTCAAAAACATCTCTTTCCTAATTATTCATATAGGTCATCTCCACTTGCTTTCTCCCTGAGCATACTGTCTGTTTTGGATCCTTCTTTGAAGTACTGATTTGTCTTGCAGCTTCTGGTTTGAAGTGTAATTGTGAGTAGATGCACCATGTGATGGTTAGTTCTAAGTGTTCTTTATTGGGTCTAAAATTTTAGTTAGATCTTGTCCTAAGCCATGGCCTTTGCTTTAACAAACAAGTGTGTATGCATCCTCCCACACACATGTATATAGTAGCCTCTCAGATGATATTTCTTTCAGATGTCTTTGATTTTCAAGGTTGTAATGAAGCCCTCCAAAGCAGACATTTCCTATTCTGCTTTGCAGCCTTTCTTCATTTTAATAATATTTAATATTGAAAAAGAGCAAATCTTAATGTCAAGGATTCCCCTGTGCCACCAAAATAGAATGTGGCTTAAGAGAATTCAACTCTAATAATGCCAAGGAGAGAGACTGGCAAGGAGCTGTTATTCCTATCAATTTATTTCTTTATTGCCAGCAACATACCTTGAACTTGAAGATCCAGTCTGAACATACTCAAGGACTAAGAAGTTTACAGTCTAAGGCGCTGATTCTGCAGTGTGCTGTGCAAGAGAAAGGATCATAGTAGAGTCAGTGAAAATTAGGTACGCTAGTCTGCTATTACTAAGCTATTTTTGTAATGGCTTATTATAAAAATTGGCACCAAACATGACTGGACACCCTGGGAAAACCAAAGAAGAAAGAACTGGAGACATGTTACTAATCTTTATTTCTTTTTACTGAAGATTTGCCTATGGTCACTGCAGCAAAAGTGAGTCTTTAGGACCGCACACAATTGTCTGTCCTCTAATAGATTTTCTTTCCATTTCCATTTTAGATCTTTTCTCAGGACTGTTTGGTATGAATCTTGAATTACTGCTCTGAAGTTCAGATTCATACTTAGCAATTCTGCAGAGAACATCTCTTACTCCCGTTTTATTGTTGTGATCAATTTTTGCTGTATTAGTGCTAGATCTGCATTCATCTGTGATACACATCAGAGACCTAGATACTGATGCATAATACTGTATGGAGAAGACCTGACACGATGCCCTCACTTCATGGTTCCTAAAATCACCAGGAAAAAAAAAAATCATTATCTGGAATAACCTTTCGTTACGCATTGCAACCTTCATTTGTCTTGGGTGACCAGCCAGATCTAAAGTCAGTTTATCGTTAACCCCCTGCTAGTGAGTTCGTTTAAAACAAAACAAAGCTGTTGGTTTGGAATAACCTAAAAGGATCTAAAAATGGGGCAGGTATAAGAGATATGTCATCATGAATTCCAGTCATTCCACTGAATTCAGGTCTGAATTTGGCCTCATATGCATCAACACTGTTAATAATCTGGAAAATGTTTCCTTCCTATTTGGGGAGGAGAGAGAGCTGTTCCTTGAGTTTCCGTGGTGGAAGAGTGGGGAAAAAAGTGAAAATATGAATCTGTCGGAGGCACTATGACCTCTAGAATTCCTGTGTGTGAGGTATATATGGCCGTTTGACCAATGTCTTTAACATTCCCATTGGCGCTCTTTGAAATTGCCTATTACAAAACAGATGGTTCAGTAGTTACTTTTTGAAGGGCTAGAAGAGCATGACCACATCTGGAATTAATCTTTAGCTCCCTAAACCAATAGATCACCCAGTTTTAAGAGGGCCTTCCAGTATAAATGCATTGCACACATACAAAGAGAGAATACACAACTTTAAGGTAGAGTATAAGCAGCCTGGAACTATAATTCATAGGCACACAACTCTTTCTGTTCAACTGTCTCGTTTATAGACAAGTTCTTTTTACAAACATTTCTTTTTATTTTCACTTAGCAACAGCAGTAAGTGAAGTATGTAACTTTTAAAATGTGATTTAAAAAATCCATACATTTTCAGTTTTATATAAAGTATTTTCTGTTGATGGCTACATTATTGCTGAAGAAATGCCCCTCCTCATTTTCATACTATCCTTTGCCTTAAAGTATTGCAGAACTTTGTATAAAACCAGCATGCGCCCGGCCCCATCTGAACAGAACTAGCTATGGCATTTTGGGTGACCATTAAGTAGTAAAACACCTGCTGTATAGAAGGATGGGAAAAGGGCATTAGGGCATTCAGCTGATGAGGCTAGGGTAAAAACTATTTCTACAATCTTTCATGCCTGTGCAAACCACAAGTTTTATCCCAAAGAACCTCACATTTCAAAGTATGTGATGCTGAACTGCACCTACCTGGCTAGCGCTTGGTGTGGAGAGTCTAAATATATGAAACATCAACTTTCTTTTCCGTCATTACAGAAAAAGGTAGTACTGTCACAAACGCATTACTTGCTGCGAAGGCCCCAAACTCCTGTCACAAAGCTGTGGTTAAGAGTAGAGAAATTTGAATGCCACATAATCTACAAGTCATGACTCTAGTGTTACATGTGAAAGGATAAAACTTCTCTTGGGTCTTTAGTCTTTCTGTTGGCTTGTATGCTCTTTTTTTTCTTCTCTTTGCATAGCACCTAGCTCAGAGAGATATGGAATAACTGCAGATAATTAATGGTCATAATGTGAAAGGATTTGAAACACTACAGGAAGGTAAAATATGTTTCACAATGTGGATTTGCTGCAGCCAGTGAGGTTTCACAGAAGTTTCTCTGGTTTCCAAGTGCCTGATGAAAATGAAATCAAATTCTTTACACATCAGTTCAGAATTGGAGTTCAGAGGTAGACACTTACCCTATCAGACTGCAGGTTGCAGCTACTCAACCTATCAGTTCTTTACAGTGATTGTAGCTGCTTTGCACAGCTTGAAAAATGCAGTTTGGCTCAAATTTTTACAAAATTTTATATCAATATTTGTCATCTTTACTTACCTGTAGAAGTTCATACAACACAATCATGATACATATTCTACAGTTAGCGGTCAAGCTTAATTTTAGATTCTGATTGTATCAAGTTGTGAATCCTTTCAATACTTGTTAAATTATTCCTGTTGTTTTGCTTTCAATCTTTTCATTTACATACCTTAAATGTAAAGGTTATTTAGCTGAAACTGTAGAATGCTGGGCTTGTATTTAAATATGCTGATTAATTCTGATTAATTCTATATCTAAAGTTAACCTATTTTTGAGAAATAGGGCAAAATTACATAAACTTTTGAATTATTTCAGAGTAAGCACTCCAAAGATGAAATGGTAGAAGAAGTTCTTCACAGCCAACACCTGTTGCGGACAATTAGAGACGCTGCAAGTATAGCTGCACTGACCCATGGGGTGTTGGCAGCAGCTTAGAACAGGCCATGTTCCCATAGCTACCTGCTTGCCATATATATAGGACCCTTGCTGATAGTCTACAGATGTTGATCATAATACAGTCAATGTATTCATAGCGGAAGTATCATATGTTTTCACTCACCTATTTTGTACTTTTCCAGAGATACGTGGCTAGATTCTGAGTGATAATGTCCTTATTCCGCTGAGGCTGATCAAACAGGAATAATGTCCGCCCAACAATAGGTACTGTGCATATTCAACTCTTCCCTGGGTTGGCTGACAACTGGAATGCTTAGTTTGTAAATAAGAAATATATTTTTTCAAGCAAGATTATATTCTGTTGAAATTTTTGCAAACCATGAAAAGCAGTTGTGTAATTAGTTCTGAAAGCTAGTCATTTGATAACTTTTACTTTTTAATATAAATCAATAGGTTTTGTGAGGGAGATAGACTGTGACTCTGTGGTGAAGAATGAGGTGAGTTTTGTACTTCAAATCTGCCTTAGGAGCAATGCTATATTCTGGCATCCAGCTAGGAAATTCTGCTCATGACTAAGTAATATGGAATTGCCCACACTGCAAGTAAGTAAGAAAAAGCCATCTTAAATAAAGTATCAAAATTTTGTGTGCAAAACCAAGACTCTAAAGTTCCTGTTGCTTTTTAATTTTCTATATATAACAGCACTCACATCCACATGAGGGCACCAGCAGACATCCTTTTCTCGGACCAATGCGTAATCTGTTTCTGAAATGAACATGTCAATCAACAATCATGTCAATCCTTCTTTATACATTGCTAGAGAAAAGATTGAGCTGTTAAATGTTACAATTTGCTAAGTTTACTTTATTGTTTTTTGATTCTTAGAGCGAAAACATTTTGGCTTTCCCTGCACTCTACCATTAACAGGAATCTTAAAAAAAACTTACAAGCCCATAGAGATGGGGCATTACATTTTTTAAATAAATAAAATTGAAGTACTTTTTAACCCAGCTGCATAATGGCATATATGTGAATTCTCTTTAAAATTGATAAGGTTTATTATATCTTAGCTTTGAAAGGAGAACAAAAGTCCCAATTTTTAACCTAATTCTTACTAAATCCACAGAAATATGCAGACAACACCCACTTAATTTGTAGAAATTATACAATATTTAAAAAAAGGAAAGAGCTATTATTTTTGCTATACTCAGGGTTAGGCCAAGGATCCAGGAGCAAGATTATCCACTCCCTTTTCCCACTGAACTTCGGGAACAAATTCCCCAACGTAAGTGCTGTACAAGAATGATCACGTTTCTTCTCTCCACTCTCAAAGTGCTAGAAAAACAGAGCTGAGAAAAGCCTGACTCTTTCTTCAGTGGGCCAGCAGACTGCATGCTGCAGGGAGGATGTAACAATATATTAGTTAAATAGGTAATGTTACACCAAGTAGGCTGCAGGGTTATTTGACAGAGATGACTGCACACAACGTGAAGTAATATAGAGGATGTTTTTATTTCAAATTAACTGCATAGCATTCTAAAGGACAGAAAAACTTTACTGAAGCTTCCAAAACACTTCGGAGGATATTCACAGAAGCTAGCTTAGCCTAGTGAGACTAATCTCTGTAGAGTCTATGCAGTGGAACCCCATAGGCTTTTCCAAAGAGTGATTCAGAAGAACTAAATTAACAATTTCTCTTGCTTGTCTCTGGCAAAAGCCTGTTTCTCCGTTGACTGTTGGGGTGATCTGGAGAAATTAGTCTTTCTGGGCTAATCTTGGTCTTAGTGAGTACCACCTCCTGGTGACAGAGCAATAAAATAGCATTATTTAAAGATTATAGATACTATGGTATAGTGTAGTTTTCTGTAATGGGGGGACAATCTTAGAAAGGTTTGGCATCCTTAACAGAAAGCTGAAGAGTTGGAGAAGACAGCAAAGGTCTTGAGCAGAGGACTATCCTCACTCCTTACTGCAAGGCAGATACATAGAAAGAAGGATATTTCATGGCATGAGAGCACACCTGAACATTGGAGTGGACATTAAAAGATTTTGAAGATGTGAAACTACTGGAAATCCTGATGGAAAATGGCGACTTCAAAGAATCTTTAGTATTAGTTTTGCTAAGGAAAGAAAAAAAAGGTAATCTGGGAGGACAGTATTCTCCCTTTAGCACAGGAATTTAGTCTTGCAAAATTTACAAACGTACTCTAGGTCCAAAATCCTCAAGTGACTATTCTGGGGAAAGAGGGAAACCTTAAGATCTGTAAGATCTCTCCCTGTATCATCTGTGCATTGAAAAACAAAAGTTCTCCATGCAGGTGATTAATGTCTACTGAATATGAATTAGATGTATGCTGGAACATGTTATGGTATGTATGTATATGAACATTTATTTTGGGGAGTTTTTTTGGCACCAGAGCTACAGTAAGTGAATATTTCCTTTCTTAAGGTATTACCAAGAGAAAGACAAGACAAGGTTAATGGATGTTGGTTTGATATAGCTCCAGCAAGTATTCCTGGTATCTCTCTTAATGACAGCTATATGTCATGGGAAGGGAGGAGGGCAAAACCAATTGTTTGGTTTTCTTCTTATGTTGTTTTGTTTCCAGAGGACTCTTAAGTGGAAATAATCTCAGCAGAGTCAGTAAGTGTTATAATAAAAGAAGTTCTGGTCGATTCATAAAGTATTTGTTCACCTATCTAAAAAGCCAGATTAGGTGTGAATAGATGTTCACAGTTGAAAAGACTGATGCCTTGGATTGACCAAGGTAAGCTTTTCATCAATACCTTATCTTTGAGATCAAGTAAAAACATGAGTCAGTGCAGTTGCATTTGACACTGTTATACTGTTATCTGTTCAGTGCTTGAAGAACATGCAGTGAAACTTCCTGTAACAGCACCTCCAAGCTGAAGTATAAAGGTGGCCATGTATTGTGGTAGCAACCAGGGATTCATACCTTCACATTATTACAGTGATTTGAGTTTGACACAGTGGGAGACACTGGAAGATTTCTAAAGATGCTAGATAACTGATTTTAAGATAGGTCAGACCTCAAATTAGTCCAACATAGCTGATAATACAGGAGAAAAGAAAATTTCTGTGTCCTGAGAGAAGATGCCAAAGCTAATGATCTATAACAGGGAACCTATTGTATTCAGACAACAGAAATAATGCAGAAAAGGTAGTTTCTCACTGAGTAAAACCTTGAGACAGTTGGTACCCTAAGCGCTGTAGGAGTCTTGGTACCTGAGGGAAAGTATGAAGTTGATAACACTTGGTGTGCCAGGGTCCATTTGGTGCATATGAGTCACAGCCTCTTGAGTCGAAGTGGTACTGACAACTCAAAGAAGATTTCAAAGGCATCACTGGAACTGGAAGAGCTAAAAGGGAAGGATGAAAAATAAAAGACTGTGGACTGAAGTTGCAGAATAGAGTGGTGGATTCAGTGATAAAAGTAAGTGGGCTTTCAGACAGCTGTTCTCAAACTTTTTCTCACTTTTCAGATGGTAATACTCTGTACCATATGATCAGTTTGTAAGCTGCTTGCTGTGGCTTCTGGGAACTCCTGATTCTATTCAGCACTTTTTCAGTGATGTTCGAAGAAAAATAAAATCAATGACACAATGACAGGCTAAACCGTAAAGTCATGATCAAGTCAAATGCAATGCAGATGCATAGTAATACATGTATGTGTGAATGAAGAATGCAGGCCTTGACCATAGAACAAGGATCCTTGTACTGGGGAACAATGTCTTTGGAAAAAATGTAGAGGTCATAACAAGAGAGCTCATACATGATGCTCCCCTCTGTAGCTCTCTTGCTGTAGATATTCAGTGAGAATGGATCTTCTTGTGTCCATAGAGTTTCCCTTCCTTAGCACTTCAACTCACAAATGCAGTAGACGTTTTCAAATGGATGGTTTCACAAACTGACACAATGTTTTAGCATGAACTTGGTGTAATACAAGCAATTATGTCTCCTAAAAGGCTCCTGCTTTTCCAGTGCTATATTTGGAGTAATACTATTCAATAATTTAAATGAAAATTAACAGGAAAAAAATGTTTATTAAGAGAACACTCTTTCTGTGTGCAGATGCAGTAACATGTTTTCCATATGCTAACTCAGATACCTTACTAGATAGCTCTCCAGTGGAGGTCAAGTTATGGTGGTAAACATTGGATTGTTCAGTAGACAAACTGCTGTTATGGCAATTTTTTCCAGCTGCCAGGTAAAGCCGTTCATTTGTTAGTATAAATGACAATCAAGCAGAATTATGGTGTAAGTTTGTTTGTTGTTTTTTAATTCAGGGGACCTCCCAATTATTTTTTACCCGGCACCTTCCATTATACCTTGGCTTTTCAGGGAAAAGACACACTAGACACACTGCAGAATGCTTCAAGACTGTGGTAAAGATACCGCCCTTAGCAGCTTGAGAGACACACAGTCTATACTGATACAGAGCAACTTTACAGGGCTCTGGGAATCACAAACTTGGCTCTCTTTAAGGGATCTGATCTCAATCATACTCAGCAGGACTGATATAAATGGAAAGTAAATGCTGATTAAAATAAATAAATGTATCCTTGTCCATAAATTTGACACTCAGAGATACAGTCACTAGTGAAACTCGAGTTTTCCTGGCTATTCAGATTTTATAGCTAATCCTAAAAGTGGAGTCTTGTCTTTTTTCTCTCAAGCATGTTTCTCTCAAACAGTGAGAAGTAAAAATAGCTGGAAAGTTTGGAGCATGCAGTATCTGCTTAATACATGAAGTGTGATATCTGCAGCTTGAGTTTGACTCAGTTTTATGTGCTTTCTGCACTTACAAGTCTTGTCAAAATTCACAATACTCTTTAAAGTATTGTAGATAATTGGTTAGTAATAACCTCTTTTCTGATAATGAGCAAATACAGTTTGGTCAACCTAATGCTAATGATTACTGACCTTGTATTAAAAGGCTAAGGAAAGGATTTTGTTAGGGTACTAGGTTCACGTTCAGAATCTTAATTCCATAAGCACTTTCCATAAGTAATTCCATAAGCAGTAGTGTAGCCAGCTTCACCATCAAATATGGTAAGTGCTGAAAACACTCTAGCCCAGCCAAAAAAAGCTTTGCAAAGAAAGTATATTGGTTCACCATGCAGCTGCATGGACATTGGTGCCAATGCAAGAGAGGAGATACAGGTGGAAACAAGCAATGGGAAGGTGGGATCATTTATTGCAGCAGCAATGTAGGATTTATGCCAAAATAAACAGCCTGTAGAACTACTGACTAAGAGTTGTCAGTATAACAATGACATGTAAATAGAAACTCACACTGATAAAGTCTTTAGTTAGTCATTCATAAATTTAAAAGCAGGAATGTAAACCCAGATGTCAGAACTTCAGATGTCAAATAGCAGAATGTAATTGTTCTCTTAATACCAAATTTAAAAAAGAAAAATTTTGGAAATGTGCACAAGGATGGACATGCTGTAGTCAAGAAAATGAGGGTGTAAGTTAAGGAAATTGAGTGCATTTCATGCACATCATTAGTGACCTATGCACCTGGGGTTAGGGTGCCAGTACACCCAGACATAGGCCATCATTGTGGGCTGACCTAGAGCTGGTACCTCTGAAATAAAGTTGTCCTACGTTTTGACAATAAATGAGTCTAAATTCTAAGACTAGTTTATCAAATTAGCAGCTCAAAAGTGATTAATTGAGCTCAGGAAATAATATTAGACATTATGAGCAGAAATGCCTGGAATATCAAATAACCTCCTGACATTAAGTGAGAGCCTATGGATTACTCAACTAATCTGGAATAAAGCTTTCACTGTAAAAGTAAACTCTCGAAAGTAGAAATTGATATGGAATTTCCTTTGGGCTCAGTACTCGGATCTCAGATCTGGGAAATGAATGTGATCTATAACAAACCTAATATGAGCTCAAATGGTGCACTGCCTCCTCCAGCGACCCCAAGGTAATCTTTTCTGCAGTGCTTCTGTTGCAACTATTTCTTTGGTGAAAGCATCTTGGGAAGGCTTCTCAGGACTTCTTTTTAGGCCTATCTTCTTGAACTTAGGTCTCAGTTTCATATAGCTCAGCATCAGTCAAATTTAAAACTAGTCATGGTCAGTTTTTACCTCTTTATTTTTGAGACTGAGTGATATACGCACTCATCCACATACATGATTAGTGGAAGCCTATAGCTCACAAACCTCTGTCAGATCTGAGATTTAGTTTTTGATCTTTCCCTTGGACTTGAACGGAGAAAGAAATTTTTTGTCATTTCTTTTAAAAAAAAAAAAGTTGCTCAGTGTAGTCATGCTATTTCTCTCCAGCAAGGAGTTCACTTATTCATCCACCTTGGATGCTGCAGCATAATTAGTTTTACAATCCAATTTATGTGTGAGAAGGAATATGCTGTAAGTGAGGAACTGTGGTTTGGGAATCATTTCTACTGTCTTGTCTATTTTTGACTCATTTGATGTGTGGCAATCCTAGTTTTGTAAACTCTCATGGGATCTCAGAGCTTGTGAAACTGAAGGTGACAGGGCCAGAATTAACTTCAAGTAGTTACCGACCAGACTTAGTGTCATTTATACCTTCTGCAAACCTGTTTTAGCTTCTTAAAGCTGTAAAATTCCCTCTTTGTGACCCACTGGAGTTGGAGCAAGTGTTAAGCTTATATGTTTGCTGCAAATTACAGTCTTACTTTAACTAAACAGACAAACTATACAAGTCTTTTCACCTTTACATTGCCTTTGTACGTTGCTGAATAGAGGTTTGTCATTTTTGTCTCTTGTAGCTATGGATCCTTCTTCTCTTTGCCCTTCAAGGAGACTGATAACAAATTATAGCACATTGCTTTTGGTAACTGATGAAAATTCATGTTCTGTCATTTGAAGAGCAATATTTGAAACGACTGTAAGTAGATATGCCACATACTGCCAGCACATGAATGAGATACCGCAAGAATTTCAAGACGTAGGACCTGGGATGGAGAATATCTTTCTTTTGAAGACTTTCTTTCTCTTACCACCATTTCTATATACTCATCTCGGAACTTCTTCAGTCCTATTTTGATCACTGTCAAAATTTTATTGTTAAAGTCAGACTGTTGGGGCTTCAGAGCCATTGCTACACTTTTTGTAAATACAGAGGAAGGCATCTCAGCTTTAACTATTAGAATATAAAGGCAAAAAATAATGAAAATTTATCAAGAACAACTTTTACTTCATTTTGTAGGGACTGAAGTACTTCAAATAGAGTAACAATCTTTTAAGCTAAACATTTCCAAGCCTATGAGAGTTTTCACAATATTCCTACCCTAAGAGGAATCTTTAAACATGACAAAAATATATAAAATGATGCTAATAAGCATCCTTTTAAAGACATATTTGTATAATTACATTGCCACACAGACTAAAGCAGACTAGATCACCATGGTATTAAAGAATAAAAACATAATCAAGCTGGAAAGAGGGTATGACACTACAAAAGTCAGAATGTTAATACCATTCATGAAGGCTGTGAGAGTGAGAGGCATTGCAAGGAAAAACAAATCACCAAGAGGGCTTTGGCCGCAACATTAAGTAAAGCATATGGATTTCTCTGGAAGAAACACAAATATAACACTATTCTGTCCACAGATGAGACATACAGACTCTCGGATAGACACATCACATAGTCACTGATCTGTCTCAGTCACTGGTAGTTGCTGCAGAATTCTCCAAGAACTCACACGCAGAGATCATAAGTGTCTTGGAAATTCACTAGCCCTCCCCGAAACTGAGGATGGTGATGAAGCTGCCCTTCTTCACTTCACTGAGCAATCCCATGGAAAAATGGCATGGAAAAATTTGCCAAATACACAGAAGGAAAACAGTAGGTATCACTCATACAATGTAATAACTTTTGCAACTATTTCAAGTTCAGTACTTGGTGAAGAATGCAACTGAGTGATTCCCATACAACTTCCCTTTTAGCTGTTAGCATATACCAACAGTACTGGCCATTACATCAGTATTACACTTAGGCACAGGGAAAGAACAGGATAATTGCTGTAAACGTCTCAGGAAACACGGATCAATGGCAAAATCAATTTAAACTGACCTTGACAATGAAATGGTCTCATTGTAAGTCCCTGCAGCCAGGGCCTGTTAGAATAATCTTTTATTTTCCTTGCTGTTTTTGAGATACTGAACATTTTCAACCTTGAAACAGGATGAACTGCCAGGATTCTAGTTGTTTTGAGTAAATATTCCCAGAATTTCAACACACCATGGATGGTAATGACATCTCTCTTAATGTTTGTTATCCAAGCTCCAATACACAATGCTGAGTGTAAAACACAAACCTGCAGGTTGCTCTGCAACAGAATTTTGTCAAGAGAACAAAAATCTTGATAGCTCTATTACTTTCCCCTTACATTTTAATTTTCCTCCATCATCTCCAGAATTTCTAGCTATACTAGTTAAAGAGGCTACTCTTCCAAGAAGAACAGTTTTTTCGAGGGGAAAATTAAAGAACGATTCCTTAACATGCATCTTTAAAATTTCCAGAAAAAATCTTATTGTTTTCATCTCTTTCAGAAAAGGCTTAGGCTGGATTTGATTTTTATGTTTAGGGGAACAAGGACTGTACTTTTGAAGCAAAAAGGGTTATCTTCTTCAAGTGAGTGCAAGGACAGTTGGAGCAATATCCATTCCCTTCCCTCCCCCCAAAAAACACCTGCTGTCACTCTATGAATTATCTCTTGAAGCTGCTAATGAACATATTTGCACAGTGGGATTGGTCAAGCACTGGAAGAGGTTGCCCAGAGGGGTTGCAGCATCCGTATCTTCGGAGAGATTCAAAAGCCCACTGAACAAGGCACTGAGCAACCTGACCTGACTTTGAAAGTAGTTCTGATTTAAGCAGGGGCTTAGAATGGATGGTCTCTCAAGGTCCTTTCCAAAGTAATTTTTTCTATGATTCTATTATTTTGAGGACTTCCACAGAAAGTACTAGTTCCTTTAACTCTTAACGCTTCAGTTCTCTACAGTTCCTGTGCTCAAGACCACACATTTATTGCTTGCATGAACTTGGCAGCCCTTATTGATCAGTAAAATAAAATAGCTAACTGTAGAGGAGAAAATGAGACAGCCACAGGATTTTTTACAAACTTTGTGTTAAAAAGTGGGACACCTTTCTTAGGAGCTAAGAACTGAATATTCTTGATCGCCAATAACAGAAGGTGAATTTCATTTCAAATAAACTACATGCATAGCAGCCTAACATTGTTGTCTTGAATGGGGTTAACACTTACCTGTGGATTGTTGAGACTAGAACCAGGTCACTTTCTCAGTGATCTGGATGCCAAATTACTTCTGTGTGCTGGCTATTCCAACTAGTTCACTTGGTCAGTGGTATTAGATGTTCACAGTCAGCCCTGAGACAGAGAAAACAGCAAGTGCACATTTTTCTCCAGCTGAGGCATGGTCTATATTATTGCTTTCTATCCAGGTATTGGGCTTGGACCATAAAATGCTGATCTACAGCTGGAGCTGTGCCCAAAGTTCAGGGATCTTCCTACCCGTTTTTTTTTTTTTTCCTCAGTCGCTTAGATAGTAAACTGTTCTGAGGTGGAAATTGTTATTTTTATATCTTTGTCAGAGAGTAGGAGACCTGATTCCACTCTTTGATCCCTTTTTGTGGGTTTCTTCAGACCTCTCAAGATTTGTTTCTTGCAGGCTGTGTCTCTTGGGATAGAAGAAACAAAGACTGGCACGCACCTTGCCTGTAGCACTGAGCAGTGCTGTGACTTCTCTGGTTACCATATGTCCCAACACACAAATGCATTGTGCCAGCTTATGTAGCTACATGAGCTATGCTACTGGCTGAATAAAAGTGTCACACACAATTCAACTGCATCACTGTCTTGCCTGCCAGCCTACATTTTTTCCTCTCCTTCATTCTCAGTGTTATGTATTTAGAGTTAAGGCTTGTGGGGCATGAATTGACTGCAAAAGCCCTGTTCACCCAGCTTAACTGGGAGGCCTAAGTTAGGAGCACATTTGCCCTAGGCTATCTTAACACTCCTTTAAGAAAGAGACATTTTCATAGGGTGTTTAGAGGGGAGAGGAAAAAGACAGGCTGATCTGAGGAGGCAGCAAACAGAAAGACAGAGAGGTGGAGATGAGGGAATGGTAGAAAATCTTGGGATAGGAGAATATGCATTTGGATGTTATAGAGGAATTTAGAGCTTCTAAATCCTGTCTGAGTTATGTAAGGTATGCCTTGACGCTAACAGCTGTACCACACACCACCTCGTCCTCCAGCTCCTTTGCTCTGTTACAGAATGGAATCTAGCATGAGTTCAAAAATAAGGATTATCTGTGAGATTCAGATCCTTATTTGGATTAGACATCCCCATCCCCAAGGCTGGAGGATAAACTGGCTTAGAAGTAACAAAAAGGTGAAGCAAAAGAGAAGAAATGCAAAGCAGACTGAAAGGGAAATTATGGAAGATATGCTCTTCTGGATTCTGTAGGAATTCCTTTTTTCTCTCCTAGTTACGTATTTCAAGATTATATATTAGCTGTCGTTTTGTCAATATTTAATAATTGTCTACTAGTCAATAGCAGGTGCTTCTAACTAGCCTCCCCAACTTGGGATCAAAGAGAGCTTCCCGTCGCTTCTATGCACTTTATCAGGCGTTGCCCACCTTTTTCCTGAGAAGACTTCAATCTTTTGCAAAGCAAGTTCTGTGATGGTTTGGGACTCTGTTTGTCTCACTGAAGCTCCTACTGAGCACATGTTTGGGGGTATCACATATCTTCTTAGAGACAGACAGTATCTTTTAACATTTTAAATTTCAGTATTTTCTTGAAGACATTTTGCTTCATACATAAAATTCCATGCAATTAATATTCTGAGTCTACGTGCCAGACTGGCTAGTAGAGGAGGAACAGGATCTAGTGATAGTGCTTACATTTTGTCTTAGAGGTTTCCTAGTTTTTCTCTGACCATCTATTTTTTGTCTATAATTATTCCACTATTAACCCTGTTCTGATACCAGCTTAATTTTATAAAGATGCAACTAGAGGTGGGCGGGCCCAGGCCAATCTGAATGTTTGTGTGTACGTTTGTGTGTTTATCTCTGCCTCTGTGTGTGAGGTTTATTTCTGAAGAATCCAAACCTGGATCCAAATTCCAAGTCCTCAGATGGTCCCTGTCACTGCAGTAGGCTAAATCAAAACAGCCAAGCACAACTTTGAAGACGTTTAGATTTTAAATCCTGATCCAAATGACTTGAATTCCTCTCGCTCTCCCATCCCTTTAATCTAGATTAAAGATAACATCTTGGAAGCACAGGAAGAAGAAAGGAGAATATCAACAGTTGATGCTAATTGCCCTCTTTCAATCCCAGAAGAGTTCTCAAAATATTTAGACAGTATGATGTGAATAACAACATTAATAAACCAAATGTGAGAAAGAAAAAAAATCCAGTAATTACAGCAAAGTTTAAACATCACATCTGATATGTAACAAAGACCTCTAAATATAACAGATAACAAAGATAAAACCAAAAGCGTAGTAAAGAAAAAAAAATCAAAATCAAAGCATTGTCCTTAATGCCATAGAGGTCATAAGGATTAAATAACTCTAATGTCCTTCCAAAAAGAAAACATCATTAAAAGCCTGGAAGAACTTAGTTTTGAATTAATTCTTCATCAAAATTCAAAGCACTTCCCCCTCCCTTCTATCCCAACATTTTTCCTAAGGCCTCTTGCCTGACCCATAAAAACATGTAATTGTCATAAACAAAAAACAAACTTCTGACCATTAACAGTAGATTAAAACTTTGCAAAAAATAACATAGAGTAATCAAACCTTAAGCCAAGAGTACAATTCAAGGTCTGAAAGAAGCTCTATAAATATAAATATACGGAATTTCTTGGTTCAACTTGGTTAATTGAACTCAACCTTTTGGAAAATAATGTGAGTCATACATAGTTCTCCTTGTACTGGGCATGAATGGACAAATCTCTTAAAACCACCTTAATTCTTTGCATATAAGACACCTGCGTAGACTGCTGTTCAGTGTTGTCTGCCCAGCAATCCTTCCTCCCTCCTGCTGAAACCTCTTCACATATTTCTTTGCTGCTTTGCATCTTCTGATTTTCTTCCTCTCTTTCATCAGTCAGTTCAAACAAAGTGAAACAGTGGAATTTAATATACTTCACTCTAGGGGTAGCCAGTATATTTTTTGTGGGTTTTTTGCTTGCATTTTCTTATGAGAAGTTACATTTCAGTGCAGCCCTATGATATTTTCATTGAGATGAAGCACTGGGGGCATTTCCATTGAGATGAAGGATATGCCACAATTTTAAGACTGTTTCTCATGTGGTTCTTCAGTGACATATACTTTTTTTCCTGTAGAAGAAAAACCCAACAAAGGGAATTGGCCTGGGGAAAATGCCACTGAGATACTGTTAAGAAGTCTGACTTAAAGCCAAGCAGCATATGCAGAGTGAATGCTCAGTCTACCCATTGTGCTTACAGCCACAGGGGGCTGAGAATAATACCCTACGTGATTTTAACCAGTGTGGTAAAAATATTTTGGTATGGCTGCCTTAGTTTCTGAAATTAGAGGCTTTAGCTTTTAGTTTCATTTCTATTATATTATTTTAATATAGATTTTTATCTCTATGTTAACTCTGTATTATTATACATTTAAAAAAGAGCGGCAAAGTGTGTGTAACCTGCCACTTTGCCTAGGGCAGCCTTAACGACTTTAACCGAGGTACCACTCTTATCTTATCACAGGTGATAGACTGCTGGTAAGGAATTGGGCACTTTTAGATGTTCTGGCATGGTGAAGTACTAGCTAGTTCTTTGCCCAAAGACTAGCCTATGAAGAGCTATTTTAGACTGGTTTCATTTTGGGCTATCTTTTGACTGTTTTAAATAGGACTAGGAAAAAGATACATTTCAGACATGGGCCAGAGTCAGGAAGATGAAAAGAAGAATCACCTTTGTTCAGTTTTTTCTCCCCTGTACCAGAAAAGTGTGATTCACCAAAGAATCTGATCTATTTCTGACAGTCTTTCCTTTCTGTTTGTCTAAAATAAGGATAATAATTTAGGGCCATATGATAGCTTGGAAGTATAGACGTGCAAAGTGAAAAGTGGACGCTGTGCTGTTCTGGGCAATATTCCAGTGAACGCATACTTTAAGAGATAGAGAACTGGCATAATCACTGCCTCTTTATATCAGCAGAGTGACCAATGGAGAAAGTGATTTCTGAAATCACAACTGCACTCCTGGTCTTTTCTGGTGGCAGTGCAGCAAAGTGCTGTCTCTCGCTCAGGGCTTGGAACAAATCCATGATTCAGCCTTAAGGAAAGGAAAGTTTATTAGCGAGCATATTAACTACAACCTTCAAAACAAAACTTGTTATTATTTTGTCACAGAATGCCTCTAGATTTATGAGGCCTTGGGAATACAATAAATTAATCACAGTAGTACTTGTTTGTCTGTGTGAAGATTTGCAAAACAAGTAACAAAGTGCTGATGTGATTTTTGTACTCGGAAATCTGTTAGATCTTATTCTGAATCTAGTTTCCTGCTTTAAAATGAGCTATTCTAGAATATAAGTAGAAAGCCAACAGAGTTCATAGAAACTGGTTAGAATTCAAGAGTCACAGTCACAAGTCCTATCAAAAATCATCCAGATCCTAAATTCGTTCTTCATTATATTTATTCTTTAGCTGAAACAGTCTTCCGTAAATTTTACAAGGACTACATGGTACGTTATATAGCATCACAAAGAACTAGCTAGAGAAAAGAGGATTATTAAAACTAATAAGCAGTGACTTTTCAGTAAAATAAATGGAAATAGCAAATGGTTGAGTTTTATCTCTAAAATAATGAATAATTGAATAGAAACTTTCCATTTAGGAAAACTCAGATGTTTTTATTAAGACTGCTAAAAAGCTTAACAACTGTTTCTGAATTTGCCAAATTACATCCATCTGCATAACCTAATAAAATATAAATGATCATTTCCAGTAGTTCTGAAAAGATATTAATTCAAGAGTTGATATATTAAGCATACCTCCCAATCTAATTCAGTTCTTCATCTCACTGTGTATTAGAAAATATACTGTTTCACATGATGTACGCTGAAACTGTAGATGTCCCTGCATTCTCTAGCAATGTCTGCCTGAACTCCTAGGGACTCTTATGCCGTCTGTATGCTACAGTGTCTCTTGAAGGAATCTGTTTTCTCAACTAACGATATTGCATGGCTTTTATTTTTGACAAGGCTTTTTCAGCTGAGTAACATGATGTAAAATAGAATAATTTGATGAAATACAGTAAGTTAATGACAGTGTGGTACACAGAGCACCCCTTTCATCATGACAGAGCCCAAAGAGTTCTACAGACTGTATATATAAAAATCATTCTTCACCCACCACTGAAATGCTGGGGAAGAATAGGGTAACCATACTATGCCAGAAATAATAGCTTTTTTGAGGAAGAGAAGTTAAAAAAATTGTCTTCATGTGAAACAATAATGGGAATATTTGGGGAGGCAGGATCTAATTACTAGCATTTGCATTTGGTCAATGTGTTTAAAGGCTTTCTTGTAAATACATGAATTAGCAATGATTATCCAAGACCATTTCATTTGCCATAAGTTCTTATGTCTCCATTTCTCCTTTTCTCAGAAACAACACCTTAAAAAATTATGTATTGATGGTCAGGTAAATCCTGTCACACCAGAATCTATGTCAGGATGTCATTCAGTGCAATAAAATTCTGGCAAATAACACTGGCAGTGGCAAAACTGATGTTGCAATTGCTCTCAATGGTATGTGATACATCCTTTGCTGTCAAAGCCAATGGAACTGTGGGCTATAAGCCTGTAAAGTATAGGTTTATCACCCTTGATTTTGAAAATGCAGTTAGGTTGCCATAAGTTGTCTTAGCCATGATAATTGACTGTGTATTTTTTCCTAGCCTTTACTAGTCAGAGTCATTGAAATGAACTTAAACTTTTTCCTTTGCAGACTAAGTCTCATTGCCCTGTATTTGCTTTGAGCTAATAGCACTCTCCTAGACCATTAGAGTGGCTCATTTGATGCACTGGGCGCTTCGCAGCCTGATCGTGTGTTCTTGCTGCAAAGTATTATTGGAAAACAAAAATTATAATTTGAAGACAGTTAGGGAGAGATAGATGGATCATGATATCCCTCCATTGATTGATACATTGATATTGGTACAGCATATAAATCAGCATCAGCTGGTGCTGTGATGATATGCAGAGAGTAAATATAGCCCAGTGTAAGAAAGGAATTTGTTCATTGCTTCTTGAAACCTTGGAAAATCAATGTAAATTGGCTTGGAAGTGAATAGGCACATGATTAGGGCACTGTCTGAAGGGTCATAAAGAAAGAGTAATGGTTAGTGGCAAGAGATCAAGCTGGTAGTGAGTTATCCATAGAGTGTCATAGGGATTATTCTCATTGCATGTCAATTTTTATTCAATGGAGGAGGATAGTAAAACTGCAGTAATTAAATCTGCAGATGATAGATAATAGCTAGGTAAAGTAAACATAAAGGAATTTGGGAGAAACAGTAACAATGACATTGAGAGGTAAGGAATATGGGCTGGAAGTATTAAGTTGTGATTCAGCCTGAAAAAATGCAAACTAATATAATTATAGAATATAGAATTTCTGGAAATTAGTAAATCTGAAAGGTGGTAACAATGGACAGCAGTTTAGATATGCATAAAGTCATCCAGTGGCTAAATAAAAAGTATGATTCAGGGCTACACACTCAGAGGAGAACAACAAAAGGCAGTAAGGGGCAACAGGGGCCGAGTGCAAGTCAAATTTGAAAACAAAACTCCCTCTGCACCTTTGACAAGGAGAGCTGACTGTGTTAGATAATAACCATCCAGCAATTTTGAATTCAATATGATCTGAAAAGTGAAAGGGTTTACTCCTATGGATTTTTTGATCCCCACTATAAGGAAATTCTCCTGTTCCTTCCCTCCTTGAGGCCTCTTTTGAATTTCTATCTATCTCATTGATATCACGGTAGTTACCTTCGCATTATGATTGTAAACCTATTCCTCACATCTCAGATTTCACTCTCTGGCCTATTTCGATCTTCCATTCTGGGAAAAAGCCCTATAGACTATAAAAAAGGAAATAAATCTTTTTCATAGAATTTGTGCCAACTCTACAGAATTCCTTAGCCTGAACAAACTCCCAGCAAAGACTACACTGGGTGAGGGGGTGTGGAATGCAGAAATTAAGGATTCAGTCTGTGATCAGGAAGGCTTCGATTCATATCCAACTCAAACCCAGATCACCTATTTGAGCCCAGCATGTTCTGGTTCTCATTCCTCACCCTTAAGATGGATTTCATAGTCCCTCTCTGCATCACAGAGGTCTTGTGAGAACAAATATGCTACAGATGGTAAAGTACTCAGACATTAAGAGTCCTGAAGGCTAGAGGAAATCAAAAGTTTTATCTATGCATCTGTCTTTGGAGTCACTTGAAGTTGAATGGACAAAGCTTTCAGAAAACATTCTAGAGACAATTGCTTAACTTACAGCACATATTTTATTCAATCCAATTTCCCTTATGTGTATGAATTGTCCATGAGTAGTTTAGAAATACAAGTATTTGCACTCCACCAGGAGGACAGTTTAATAGAAGGCAGGCCTTATGTCACTAGATGGAGTGAGCAAAGCAATGAGCACAGCTTCTCCTACTCCACCAGTCTTCCCTGCGTGGACAAGAGTAACTTCTATAGTTAGTGCTTTTGTACCAATATTCGGTTCACTTGCTTTCCTGCAAAAGTGCTATTCAGGATATCATTTCCTGAAATATTTTTCTTTTTTTTTTATGTATTATTAGATAAGTCCAGGTAAATGTGGAGAGTTGAGGATGCCAGTGGGAAGGATGGGATGTTTTTCTCAGAAGAGAAACCAAAATGAGCCCATTACCACAAAACTGTGGCAAATGGATGGAATTTAATGAATACCTCATTCCAGAAAGGGAACAGTTTCCAGATCAGCCAGCAAATGCATTTTAGGAGTGTGATGCCCGGTGTGTGGTAATGCTTATATGTATGCTAGCCAGTACATTTATAAAGCTGACCTATTTTCTGAGTCTAGACTGGATCCGTGTTTCAGTAGATTTGAGGCTCTGTGCAAATATTTACAAATATTTATAAACACAGTTTTGCTTTCTACCAGAGAATACTATGTCTGCATTTCTAAAGCTGGAGGTTTGTTTTTCACTAATAGACGTTCTATCGTTTCAATGCTCTATTTTGACCGAAAGGGTTTTTTTTTTCTTGATTAATGCTGTTTTCTTTAGACCGGCTTTTTGTCAGGAAAAAACTCATTCATGCTCAAGATCACTTTCTTGTTACACAAAGCTGCTATTTGACCTTATCAGTACACTTTATTATTATTAACTAAATAATTCTTCAGTAAGCTTTGATATCATTATCCTCTTGCTTTGCTGCTAGGATGTGAAAGCAAAGATAGGCAGAATATGTGATACTTCTCCACACCACAAAGAAATCATTAGCAGAAGGCAGATTACAATGCTGATTCCTTGCCCACTATTTAGATTATGCCTTTCCGCTGACAACTTATCATTCTGTTGCTCAGCGTGCTAATACAATAAGGTGTTTCTTAAAGCACTTGAGTTTGGACCCAGTGTTTTGGATGGACCTGAAGACTGTAATAACAGTAGCTGAACCCTCCCGTTTTTTGTGGGGAAGCCAAAAGAAGAACTGAAAGAAATATAAAACATAATCATCAAGGGGAGCAGGTTTTTGATTCTCTATAAGGTGAAACAGCCTAATCACATCATTAGGCAGTCACTAACAAATTGGAGCTTCCTGGAAAATAAACCTTCACAGTTGTTTCAGAACCACTGTGAATCTGTGTTGTTTTATAGAAATAATCCTAAATTCCTATAATAACCCCTCTACTTTGCTTTTTTTTTTTTTTTCTCCAGAAGGGTGGTGACTTCTTTTGCAGGGAGATAGCTGAAAGATTCTACAATGTGGTATACAATCCTTTGTGTTCAGTCATTATGAAAAAAATAAACAGATATTGCACATTTGCAAAAACTTTCAGGTCTTGGCTACTTTTTCCTGTTAAATATGTCTTGGCACTTGCCTAGATTATGGTGTAATCTCTTGCACAATATCATCCCTTAAATAGGTCAGCCAAAACTCTATATCCAAATACACTCTAAGCATTGCTCAGATCTCACTTACAATTTTACAGTTGGGTTCTGTCTCTCTAATGGTCTGAATCAAAACTGCAGATACATCCAAATACCCTGAAGCAAGGGTATTGCAAATGCAGATCCAGTTTGTCTGGCACAAGTCTTTCATTTCCAGCTAAGACTTCTACTTTTTTCTTCTGCCTCGTCTTCTTCTTCTGCTTCTTCCGCTTTTTTTCTTTGTCCTCATTTAAAGCAAAATCACTTTGTTATTTCATGAGACCTAGAATGACTATTTTGCAGGATGGGTAATGTTCATATGTAAAAAATGAGAAAGTGATTAACTTGCAATGCATCTTGACTGAAACTGACAGAGAAGAGAAAAAACATGGAAATTCAGCACATATGTTTTGTAGAGAAAACCTATTGTCTTCTCTGGGAGGCTTTATTTTCCCAACTTTTTAGGCAATGCCCATAAATCAGTACGGACGAGGTCCTGGTGCTCTGGCCTGTATTATTAGCTACAGTTGCAGAAGGGTTATATGTGTAGTAGGATGGACGCTAGAGGTCTGGAACAGACCTCTCAGGATATAACAGTAGTTGTGACTGTTTCAGGTAATCACTTTATATACGATGCTTATTGTTTTATTGTGAGTGATATTTGGCTTTGTATCTTAAAGGCAGAGTCAGAACTCTAATTAATCCTGAACCACCACAGAAATAAATTTCGCAGAAGATGTGCAAACTGACCTTAATTTTTCCATGATTTTGTAAAGTCTCTCCTTTACTTGATTTTTTTAACTTTGTGTTGTTGCCACAGACGAGTATAGGATAAGATCTCAGTATTAGTTATGTCTTGTCCTCTAGGATATAATTTTTCCTAACTGTCTTTAATTGAAAGGAATTAACTTTCTTTTATAAGTCTACAAAATATGAGGTGTGCTCAGATGCTTAGGTGAATGCATTAACATTTTTGTTAACCCAGGTCTAATTTTGTGACTGAACAGCTGGAACAACATACCAGGGCTTGGTTTCGGCATACTCGAACCTGTCTTCTGGCCACAGGTATTCATGTTTCAGCATTTCCTTTCATAAAAAATTAACTTCATATTTACAAATTACCCAGTGCATAATAAGGGTAAAAGGGATTTATGGATATTTTCTCTTTCTATTGTTGCTATTTAATCATCTGTTGAGTACCTGAATGTGCTCTTACTGCACTACAGTCTCACTCCATCCTTCCTGAACTGATATAGCTTCTATGTTCCCATTCATTTCACAAATAGAACTTTTCACATTCCCTCAGATCTCGACTGTGCCTTTCTCTCCACTGCGCCTGGATCCTTCCTTACCTTCCGCTGCATCCCCCAGGCTGACATATGCAGACTTGGTGTGACAGTTTTAGTTTTGTAAAGAGTAATGCCAGGAAATAAAAAATGCATTGTACCAAGCTGGTCACATCCCTTCTCTGTGCAGTTACCAGCAATCTCAGTACTTTGCCTTGCCCTTCATCTTCTCTCTATTTACCACTTCTCTGTTTTCCCTTTTTCTCATCCCAGGCAAACTGAGAGAGTGAGGCGTTCATGCCAAAGGTAGTCTTCTCACTGTATTCTGGAGCTTGTGCACCTTTAACTGTTGTTAAATAAATATTGTTCACTGCAGAAAGGAAGGCATGGTTCTGGTCAAAGGACTACGCTCGCTGAAGGTTTTAACTACTTTGCTGACTGTGCCAAGCAGGCAGAGTGCTGCTCTTTCATATGACTCAGCACCCACTTCACCGCATGGTGTAGAAGAGTATTTTGGTCAAGGCTTCACCTTTCCATCTCATTCCACAGGTGGCAGAGCCAGTGGTAGCACTTTCATACTGTGGCAATGCCTGGAAGTCCCTCAGAGCTCCTTTGCCCTAAGTACTGCAAAAGGGTAGCCCTTTCCCCCAATAAGTTGGTCCTTTTGACCATATGTCTTTTAATTTATCCCAAGAAACAAAATTAGGACAGTCTGTGGATGAGACCATGAGAAAGGAGATGGGCTTCTTACATTCCCATGCTGCAAAAGCCAAAATCTGACCATAAGTTTTGTTGCTTTTTTTTAAAGTCCTAGTTACTATTGGTATGATTCATTTTTTGTTTTATAATAGTACCCAGATGTCCCAATCAGGGTCCTGCTGTGCTTAACACCACACAAGCATATAAGAAGATGCAGGCTTTGCTCTGTAGAACTTAAAAGGCAGTTCAGGAGACAGCATAACAAGTGAATGTAGCAAACAAACAGAAGTAACATAAACAAGGCAACATGGGCATCAGAGTCACTGGTCATTGTAGGCTGGCACCACTCACAGAGTAATGGCTCTGAATTGTACATGGGGACCTTTATGATATAGGAAAACACATCTCAGCAGCCTGCTGTAGCTCTGTGATCAGCCATTAGCCAATGGCAGTTTCTTGAAAGCTTTGCACTAGAAGCAAGTCTTGAAGAAGTACTTGGAAGTTGACAAGAGGGTGGATTTAACAGGCAAAGACACATAACCTGGAAAACAGGTATAATTTGCTTAGCTTTTTCTTTCTTGCTGTAACAAAAGGGCAGTAAATCCCTGGCAAGATAATGTTGATAGGCTTGGTGGACAAAAGCTGTAGAAAAGCTTTATAAGAGAAAAATAAGGATCCTTGGTGTAGCAATGAAGGGCGAGAATCCCAGTTCAGACAGAATATGTTCAGCTATCATGAGGAGGGCACAGCATAATGTAGATTAGAGTCAAAAGAAAGAAGGAGACGAAATGGTTTCCAAAAGGTTAGTCATTTTTACTTAATCCAGTGATAATTCCCCATCAGATCTGAAACACCTAATTTTCTATTTTCTGCTCATCAGATACTAAGTGAAATATCAACTTTATTATTTTATGAATTAAATACATATTCTTCTCTCAGGCCACTTAAGTCATTTCTGGGAATACTGGTTCTTCGGCTTAAGTGTATAGGTGAAACCGATGCTTTTCATTTAACTGACCATTTGGTGGCAGTACGTGTTAGCAGCAATCCCTCACCTTTGCAATGATACAATGTTATTTATTATATTTAAATCTCAACTCTATTCTTCTCAAAAGTGTCAAATGCAAGAGGCAAATCTTGATATAAACTCTTCAAGGCTAAGGGATGAATGTCTACTCTTAAAACCCTATACGACCAACAAGTAAATGGGATCTTCATAGGAAAAATTGTGTGTACTGATCTGTTCATTAACATTTCATCGTACTTCTTTCAACTATAATGAAAACAGTTTGCTTCTGCTTCCTTCCATTGTCCCTTCTAAGGAACTGTGACATGCTTTCATAGAAATTATGGTTATCGTGAAGTAGCAATAGTATACTTCTATTGCTATTTTCTTACATGCAAAAATAAGATGAAGTGAAATTAAATTAAATTAACAGCCTGCCCGCGAAGAAGAAATTCCACCTATATGGAAAAAACATAAACAGGATTTCTCAAGGGAATCTCCGCTGTCCTTGGTAACAGGCGTATGTTGCCACAGTCTTACAAAGCAAAGTGCACTATACACTAAGTGAACATTTTTATCTGGTACAGTTTAGAGAGTAGCACAATATCCTGTTTTTAATGCAGCACAGGTGTTGGCAGCTCGAGTTACCAAGTCTCATTAAATCATATATATATATATATATATATAGTCATGAAATCAATTTTCTATTTTTTGTATTTGTATACTAGATCAAATTGTTAAGACAAAGACAAGGGAAGTGAAAAGGGGCCAGTTACAGTGTTCACAGGGTTTGATACTTGCTAATCTCTGTTTTGATCCAAGCAATATTTCATTTGACTGTTTATTTCCATTAAGATGCTTTTTGAACTTATTTATTGAGCTATGGTACTTGTTGGGAAGTGTTTCTGGCTGTGGACAAATACCATCTGCACTAAAGTAAACTTGTGTATAAAAAAGCTCATTAGTACAAACTAAAACCAGAAAAGGATCCTAGAATGGGCCCAGAGAGGGAACCTGTAAGAGTAACGGCAGTATGGAAGGGGGGAAGGATACTGAGCTTCAGGACTCTTACAAAATCCAGCTTCAAGCTAAACATCGTGTAGTCAGCTTGTATTAATATTACTGCATGCTCTGAAGCAGGCTTCAGCCACCTGGAAATTATCCCTGAAAGCAAGAGAATGCCTCAAATGCAGACACAGAGGAGCAGAAAAGACAAATTATATACTAAATAGCAGGAAAGTATAAGTTCTACATTTTCAACTCTCTTTGTCTGAATTTTAAAAGTGTACTTTGATATGTGAGCACACAAGTTAGCAGTCTCAACTTCAGAATTCCCTCAGTTTTCATCTAGAGCTACAGGTGCGCAAGAGTTTCCAGTAGCTGCTGGCATAGCTAAAAGCTTGAATAGAGAACAAGCTGTTTAGTTCGGTGTTCCCTGGTTTGACAGTCCAGCTTCCTATATTTTATAGTGTTTACATTTTCTCAGTGCAGAACATTCATAAAACCTCACAACACCTCTCCACAATAGATGAGCATTACTACTCCCAGGTTTTGGATTCTGGAAGAGAAAGAATAAAACCATTAAAAATATTGCAGTGCCATTACAATGGCCAGAAATACAGAAACAGCCGCAGTCTTGGGGCAAGATTGTACACCTCTGAGTCATGTCAGCAGTATTCGTCTTGCTTTTGTATTCAATTAATATATTGTACTGGTGACAGTCATCTAATTCCATTGATAATTTGGAAGTTAGTTTAAAGGATAGCTTTTTTTCGGTAGCAGCCTTATTCCAATGAAAAAAAACAAGGTATTCTTGAAAATGGCTCAGTATTTTCTTAGAGATTTAGACCTACTTTATTAGCAGTACTTGCACTATTTGAACACTACCTGCATATACTTATTCCTAACATTGGGAATACCCAATATCAGAGGAGGCTCTAACTTTTCAACAAAAATCTCAACAATAGGAAGGGAGGAGTTGGTGCCTTCTCTACTCCCTCCAGCAATTGTAAAGGAGCTCTTCTTTATCTCCTAAAATAAGAGGATTACACTGCCTAAGGAAAGTTTCTTCATGATTAGAATTTTGACAGTTAAAAGGAAGCAATATAGCAGGCAACTGATTTAATGAGCAATTGCTTATAATAAATGGTGTCTGATTTCTTAATGCTTTTACTTCAGTCAAAAAATGATTGGTAGTGTAAGGAGATCACCTGGATGGTGGCAGCAAATAGTCCCATTGCACGTTTATGCTGTTGTTTTGTCTTCACTGGGAAAAAGGTGTGTTCTCCGAGCTCACACACTGGGACTTTGTCACGTGAACTTGTTACCACAGAGCCTTGAGTTAGTTTGGCTGCTTTGCACTTGTTCTTTGCATGCCATACTCTCTAGTAAGTGCAAGCTAACTTACTCCTGCTGCCATTAGCAAGTAAGATACTGGAAGAGCGCTCACTAGGATACTTACAATGAGCAGCTAACTCACCCAGCACCCACATTGGGCTTGCAGTGACTTGTTTCTGTGCCAAAAACTTGAGACTTAATAATAAACATAAGGTAAAACCTTGCTGAAGACAACCCAGCTTCTTTTTTTAACATGAGGTGGCTTGCCATAGCCTTAGATTTTCCTGTTGTCTTTAACACAACCTGCCAAAATGTGTGAAAACAGTAAGCTTCCTTGTCTTCACCAAGATTTTATTCTGTGGTAGGTAGAATGTTTTGGTTAAGAACAACTTTCCTAATAGAGAAGCACCTTAGATCTCTTTTCCACCTTTGCAGTGATGTAAAGCAAGTAATTTCCATACATTTTCTGATTCTTTTCATACGGCCAAAACATTCTAAATAGTCAAAACCTTGATCTTACCACTTAATGAGTCTATCCATGAAAATAGTAACTCCAGCATGTAATATTTGCTGAGCTGGGGACAAGTATCTTTAAGTAAAATAATTCTTGATCAAGTGGTAGAGAAAAAAACACAAACTTATACCTTAGGGGAACCCAGGTGAACAAAAATATTTATGTTTTCAGGAAACCCATATCTTCTCACCTGTGGCAGAGCCATGTGGGCTCACTTTGCTTCTGCTTTGCATTTGTTCATTGTTATAAAAGTCTTTGGGATCAACACTGTAAAGATTAATTCCCAGCACTGTCCAAACAGTGAAAATGTGTATGTTGGCTACTGCCATTTCTTCTTTAAACCATTTCCACCACATTATTTTGATACATGGCTCCATAGCTGTGATGAAAGACATGTTCTGATCGAATATTTGTTTTTTCACCCCTACTCATCAGCTATTGCTTCCTGGTAGTACGATGTCAGCAGTATATTTCGTGCAAATGAGTATCTTCAGGAAATTGTCTGCCTATGTGTAATTTTAGACAGCATCCAAACAGAGCCAAATGCAAAATCCAGAACTCAGGAACACTGCTTGATTTTGTGATATTTTGCCTCAAAATCAACAAATGGAGGGAGGTTCTACCACCCTGAGCTCTGTGCAGAATTTGACCAGTCAGTTCTTGAATGAGAAGCTCTCACAAAAAAAGGCCAGGGTGCAATACAAGACTTAGCTGTGATACCTTTCCTCTGAATAAACAGTGAACTGTTTAGTGAATTTCACTGAATAGTGAAACTATTTTCTGATACCACAGGAGCTGTGCTGTAGATAAGACCACCAATTCAGAGAGAAATTGAAGGGTTGCGATGACAAGCAGCCTCACCTTAAATGTGCAAGATCATTCTATATGCTAAAATGAACTTTTTGGACCTTGTGGACTTGTGAACCTTTTGGACTCCTTTTGACTATGGAGTTCTCTACCTTTCATTAGTTTCTAAGCACAACACCAGCGACTGCAATTAATGATCAGGGACAGAATCAAGGCAGATCAGATCTCCATGGATAGCAGCATGGTCCTGTGAGCTGTTCATGAAGGTACCTGCCACAGTGGTATTAGAGCAGGAGGTATATCCAATAACTCCAGTCATGATATTGCTTTTTTTTTTTTTCAGGAAAATGAAAGCTGTAAAGAAAACTTATTCTAAATATTAAAGACCTAGTTACAAATTGCTGATTCAGAAAAGACGCTAAGTTAATAACTCTACTGGACAAGAACAGCATATATGTCAAGGAGTAGAGTTCAGCTCCAAAATTCTCTCCTCTGAGAGGACTCCACTGTCCTTGCATACAACAGGAGGGAAATACAGTACAGTGTGCCCCATTTTCAGCCTAAGCAAGCAGCTACATCTCATTGCCAGCAGTACAGAATATTGTAATGCCACCTCTTTAATTTCTACACGGGAAAAGAAACCCAGGCACTAGGGTCCTCACTTCCATTGTCTTCCTGGAAAGTAAGATATTGGGCCTCAGTTCAGGGATGATACCATGGAGTAGAGCCAGAAGGTGCCCTGTATGGTCCCCACTTTTGAATTAAGTAATTAGTTAATCGTAGTGCTCTTACTGGACCTGTGCTTGGCTAATATTAACTTGACACCAGATAGAAAAAGGAGTGGTAGTCTGATCTCTCCATGTGTATACGTTTAACCAGTTTCACTTCCATATAGTACGTTCAGACCATCTATCTATTTACCGCTTTACTTTGTAAATATGAATATAAATGTTGATTTTCTCAAACTTCTCCTTACTCAGTCACTCATATATTAGATGATTTCTGATCCTGTAACAGCACAAGTATCAAGGAGGGATCTGAAAGAAGAGAGACTTGTTTCTATTAATTTCTGCCCTCAGCAAAGAGCCATGCATGTCTGTGATGGGTTATAAATAACAGTTGTATTCATTCTTTAGAAATTGAAACCTCTTCTGAAAAAGAAATAACAGTCCTTGCTTGCTTCCAGCCAGGCCCCCTGCCCTCACAATACACCGCAGGCAACCCGTCCCTGGGGGTGCCCCTGCAAGCTCCCACAAGCACAGTTCCCATTGGCCCAGCCAGGAACAAAGATCTTTTTTACAGTAAATATTCTCAGACTAACCATGGACAAGAGCTTTCTTGCTGCCCTACGATCTCTTGAGTGATGGTGATCACAGTAAATTCATCTTTTTATTTATTTTTAATGTAAAAAGCATTTTATTCTGGAGCAGCCAATGCGAATGCATGGTGATGCCTGCACACGCCTGCCCTTGATGACATCACTGTGGAACCACTGCATTTTAGCTAATAGGAAGGGTATATGCAAATGAGAGAGAGGAGGCTGGGGGATTTGCCTCTGATAACGCGATCCCCTCTGCCCTTACCGGGAGTGAAGAGTATGAAAATGAAGGGAAAAAAATGGGAGAGAGCAAGGGGCTAACGCTGGAGCCATGCCCTCGCCTACAGTCTTGCTTGCACGCAGCAGGAGAAGGGCAGGAAAAGCTGAAGAGATTGACAGAAAAGAAGGAGATTTCAGCACTCCCATACTGTAGGCTTGATCCGTTTTAAATACCCAACCGGGGTTTTTAAGATCTATATGCTAGGAAAGTGCCTTTCAAACATCTGGGACCCAGCATGAAAACTAGAACCCAGAATTAGTTGTCTGTAAATTGTCCATGCAAAATTAGGCATCTTAGAATGATATTGAAAACTAAAGAGCAAGCTAAGCCATGAGCTACCTTACGTCAGTCAGCATACCGCCGCCAGAAGCTAGACAAAAAAGAACCTCAGAGGATATCGTGTGTCTTAGATCTCGCCCTTCACTCAGGGCTGCAAGAAATTTCTTTTATCCACTTGGTATGCACAGCTAGGACCCTCACTGGAAGGTATATGTCTCTAAAGAACCAGGCAGGATTCATTTATTTCTTTTAAAATGTAGCCAGAGCTTATGCTGTGCCCTTCAAAAGCAGTGAGAATGCTCAGGGGAAATAGACTCAGTTCTTTTCTCATCTCAGAATACTTTAATCCCTCTTTTCCCACTTTCCAGAAGATGGAGATCACCAAGAGGTTACCTAATCTGGTAATAAGCTAGCATAGGAGGTGCAAAAGGTCTCCTTTCACCCCTCTTGGGAAAATTGTACTGCTGTGCAGAAAATACTAAAGGTTCACTAAGAGAGGTAGAGCATGACTGTGTGGTCTAGTGGTTAGGTTTATAGCTAGCAAGAAACACAGTTCTGGTCCTGTTGCCATGATTATTTCTGTATTTTATCTATTTTATCTGAAATGCAGACACCATCTTGGGAGCAAAATCCAGAACTCAGATCTTTTCATACTGAACTGAGAACTTAACTACTAAACTGCGGAATCGTGCTTGGCTCCATAAACCTTGAAGTCTTCTGTACAGTGGCATAGTGGTAGAGAGTACTTCCACTCAGAACTGTTTATTGCCTGGTGTAAGGACACTTCCCTTTAAGGGAGGAGGTATAATTCTGAACCATCCCAGAAAGAAGGGGGAACTCAACTTGACTGTCCACATCAAGATGCATAAACTAAGCAACTCTGGATGAAAAGTTAAAGTTAAAAAAGTCAAATGTCTATTAACTCTAGACACCTCCAGTGTTAGCCAGATATTTTCAGTAACATTCTTTGGACTTAAGTTCCTAAATTCCTATAGTCCCAAATAAAGTGCTTAAATCCTCTTTTGGAGTTTACCCAAAGTCATGGTTAGATCTGAACACAATATTTATATCAAACCTCAGTGCTTTCTAACCTGAGTTTTGGGTGCAAAGTTCATTGAGTTCAATAAGCCAATGATCTTGAAAGTCTGGAAAACACAAACTAAGGTGGTTTAAAGAGCTGGGAATCTGGTAGACCTAGAACCCCAGACTTCTACTGTTCGTATATCCTCGGAGCAAGATAGAATATATTTACTACCCAAAACATGAGCCTGAGACAAGCTCAGTGCAGGTAGCTGGAAGTAAGGAAAGACTGATTAAGGAGCAGGGAGCCCTTGAAAGTCTGAACTGATAACAGTGTGCCCATAAATGCTATGACATTTAGAGCTCTCAGTGCTAGTCCTGCCTAAACTGGTATGTGCGGAAGGAGCTGCACTTCAACAAATCTGTGAATTGTCTGTGAGCACAGTATGTAATATCCTGGCTTTTAGGCTGATTAATTACTGGTAACAAAGAAGAGCGTAAAATCCACATCCAAAGCACCTTTGCTGAGTCTTGTACTATACTAGCCACTAGAGCACAGAGTGCAGGCAGGTGACAAAATGCACCTGCAGCTCTTATTAGCATGTCTCTGTACATTTACAAGGAAGCTGCAAGAGCGAATGATAGAAATATTAGTTGAAAGGGCTCTCTAGAGATCAGCTTGTCCAAACTCTTACCTGAAACTTGAAACTGTGAGGTTCTTTTCTACGCCTCACTCTTAACATCTTACCAGGCCCCTAGTATGCTGACAGTCTCAAATATGTGGAGTACCATTTGTATTCTATGGTGTGAAAGCCAAATAAATGACTAAATGAAACAATAAGAGAGAGAGAGAAGTTAGGAGGGAGCCTCTGGTTTTAAAATGCATATTGAGGGTCCAAAATAATCTTGTAGAGACCCAATATGTGGAGCTCTTTTGCTATTAGCCTCAAGATGAATGACTTGTTTTAAAGACAGTAAAAATGCCGTGTTGTGCAGGTGCCTATATGTGTGGGTAGATTTCTCATGAGGACTTAAGGGACACCATTAGCACTCCCCGGTGCTCTGCTTGGTCTGTGGCATGTAAGGGGGAAGCAGCTGCAATCCTGCTCAGCAATTTCCCTGGTCCCCTTCCCATCTCCATCCTGTTTGCCTACAGACCAGTGCACATGAAATTGCAAAGACTGGAAGTTATTAAACAAAATGCCAACTGAATAGAGCAGAAACAAGTAAATGAGCAATATATATGTGAACGCCAGAGGGCAATCAGAAAGGAGCTGAAATGGGAATAATTAGATAATACAATTCTGAATGAATGGTGAATAATCCTATTGCCTGTTTATGATAAATATAACAAATGGCCTCTCAAAGCACTGTTAGTTTTTCTATGATTTGATAGATCAAGGTTAGTTACTATCAGAACCACAACGTTATGCTTTGTTTCCAACTGATGAAGGAATAAGATTGATTTGAAACATATGTCGAAAAATACTGCAGCTCTTTCTTTGTTTGCATCTGTTATACTTCTACTTGTTAGTAATTGCTTCACAAGTTGCTTTTCTATTTTTGCTGTATTTTTTTAATATATTAAGTGAAAACAGAGACTTTTTAGCAGATGCACAAATGAGAGGATAAACATCTCAGAAAGCTTTGAAGCTGTGTTATGTTTTTTCTCCAGTTTGTTTTGCATCTCTTGGACTACACACAGGATTTTCTGCTGGTGAATATGGGCCTAAAGCTTTTTTATTGGGTCACCTGGACCTGGTGAGAAAAGGGTCCCTATCTGACAGCCTGCAATAGGGTTTTTCAGAGATATTTGGAAAAACTATAGCTAAAACTTTTCATGTGGCATATTCATATTTTTAAATGGGCTAGCTCTTGTTTTATAAGAAAAGCTCTAAAAGAAGTCCCAGAGTTATCTAAAGTCAAGACACTTTTACATATTAGTTCTTTCAAATGTCTTCTAACCTCAAGCAACCCAATACTTAGAGCGTATCCTTAAGGATCCTGACCCATGTAATGTATTCACAATATTTTCACATCTTTATGCTCTTGTTAGGCCATGAAGAACAGCTAATCATAACCCCATGATCTGTGAGTGTATACCAGAACAAGCCTAAGAGCCAGTGGAAATTACAGCGTGTGCGCTCCAGTACAATCAATTTTGTTTGTTGTTTTAGTGGCATGATTCCTGTTTACAGCAATCAAGCCATCATGTTACACAGAGTAAATCAATAGGGTGATAATGTAGCTGTTTACTGTACTTACAGACTTGCCTGTGACCACGTCTAGGACACACCATATCCTAGAATGCAATGCTCTTCATTTTTATTTCCCTTTGGATCAAGGCTAACATAACTCGCAGGTACAAATACTCACAGGGTAGCAAATCCCACCACACTACAAAATGTAACATTTATAAGAGATACATCTGGTACGTATTTATAGTGAGCAGAATAAGGACTTGTTTCAATTATGCATGTGGATTAGCTCTTTGAAGAAAAAAAGTAGGTGTTACCTCATGCCCACATAAATCCAGTGGTAAAATGTGCCTAAACCAAAACCTCTTTTACTTGCTGTTACTTGTAGATGCACATTAACATATTTCTGAACAAGATACACAGACGCATGTTGCTATGTATTTTGGAGAACGTACTGTGCTTACATTTTTCAAGCTATGCAACAATTCCTGCTATAAATTTGTGTTGTGCCAGATGGGGACAATATATGAATACCCTGTGGGCATGGAACAGCATATTTTCAATATACATCAAACACTTATAGGTAGATGAGCAAGTTACCATTGGGTAAATTAGGAAGCGAATGTGCAGCATTTCAGCTGTTCGTGATAGCATCCCATGCAGAAGCTATTACCTACTGTATCTTGTGGTGTATCCAGGATGAATCTTTCACTGAGATGTCAACAATATCGTCTCTGGCAAGGAACACTGCAGAGTAATACTGTGTCATGGTCCATTGTAACAGAGTTAATGTTTTGCTGCACATCCACACTGGCTTACTCTGCAGCAACTAGCTCATTAGAGAAAAAATAACAACAGTAAAGTTGGGTCAGCTAATAGTTATTAAGTGTTTGTGCGTGTCCATTCTGCAGAATGGAAGTTGCAGACTGGAGACCCTTTTATGTGAGGCACAGGAGGATCAAAGAGAAGCAGAAGCAGAAGCAGGAGGACGTGCTGCAGAAGAAGCTCCATGCAGAATGGTCCTTCCTTATTCAACAGGTAATCTAGCAGATAATGACATTGCTACAGACTCAGATGTTTGTGACTTTGGGAAAGGTTATGTGCAGCCACTTTATAAAGCATGTTTTGTCTGAAAGCAAAAATAATTATAATAACAATGAGGTTAAAAGCAGGATTACTTTCTGTTTACATGTGGGCAAAATGGAGATTAATGATGCCAAACCTTCTACTTCCCTTGTCTGTAATTATGTTACGTTTTGCTTTGTGTTTTCTCTTGAAATTATTTCATAAGTGGTGAGATGTTGAAGACTCCTTAGTGTTATACGCAGTATGAGTTTTTCTGAAAGCTAGTGACACTGGTTCTCTCTTCCCAAATCTCTCTCATTTAAATTATTTCTGGAGCACAGAATTGCTGCCTGCATCGTGTGCCTATGGAAAGGATCTGCAACATGTCACGGTCTCAAAACCTTACATTCCCCAGAGCTTGCTAGGTTCCGCAGTTCTCCCACTTTCTTCCACAGACTTCCAAATTTTCCCTTGAGGGGATCAGTCTTTGGCAATCCCCTGAGTAAACCTTGCTTTGTCTCCCAGGGTTTCTCTCTCTCTTCCTTAGGTTGTGCTGTAAGTGAATAAATTATAGTCCTTCAAACCTTGGCAGATGACAGTCCATTCCTGCAGGCTCCTGTAGGGTCTCTTTCAGTGTCTGGAAGATCATACCAGGTAATATCATTTTCTTTTGGTTTTATGATAACATTTCTATAATAATGTTGTATAATAAGTGTTTGTAAAATCAGATTTATGCATTTAATAAAACAAATACTTTTTTTCAGAAGATTTGACATTTTATGGGATTACATTTATTTGTATTTCAATTAGCTTTGTTAACGATGGCAAAGTTAGTAATGATGTTTGGCAATCAAAACACATTATGAAGTATTTGAACAATGCAAGGTTAGTTAAGCTAAAGGAGATGTTGTGCAGAGCATTTCAAATTGAATTTGGATAGCGGCAAGCATCTGTGTGTTTGGAAATCTCTGAGTTTCTGCCTGAAGGGTAAATTGAAGCTTATATAAACAAGAACTTGTGATCTAATGTTTGGGCTTTTACTGACACAGACACATACAGACGCACACACATAAACCTCTATGGGAGGTTACAAAAGATATAAAAAAAAGAGAGAAGAGGTAGAGGAAGAGATGAGACATGTTAGCTGTCTATTTAATGTTTTTCACTCATGTAATACAGTTTGGCAAGCCTTTTCCCCAGTTCCACCAAGCCAGACCTGTAAAAGCAATTATCTGTCATAATAACGTGAATCAAGTTTGCAACTGCTGTGGTTCTGAAAAGCATGACAAAGTTAATTGAAATTTAGGCAGTGAATAGTTTTCACTTCCTGAGATAAGGTGTGTTTTTAGGGGAAGTTTGTTGCTATGTTGGCTTTAGTTAACTATTCTTAAGTCTCTTGTTAAAGGATTTGTGTTATTTCTGTGGGTGGATCATAGTCTCATCCAATTATGACTTCAGTAGAGCCAAACTTTGTGTCATATGCTTTACTAGCCCATACTGGTTTGCACATTCCTCTCACTTCACAAGAAGATGAAAAAAAGGGCAAAAAATCTCTCTCAAGGGATTAAAAAGAGTACTTTGGAGGTATCAAATTTTACTGAAAGTTCATTTCACTCCAAAAATATCATTTTGGTGGCTTAGTAGTATATTGTTTTAGTAGCTACAATAAAATTGTTTGAAGTCTGGCAAAAAAAAGTTAATTATCAGCTCAGAAGCTGAATGTGAAATATTCTTAGGTTTCCTTGGTGAGTTATTATCTAATCTGATTGTACAGCAGTATGCATTTGCTCCCACCTGGTTTTGCACTCATTTTTAAATGATGTCTATATTAAAATGGCTTACTTTTAACAGTTGAAATCCTGAAGGCACTCATGGTATTGGTACTAGTGTGAGTAATGTAAGAATATGGAAAGGAAAATGGAATTTTCTGAGTCCCCAGGGTATATTACAAGCCTGATTCTCTTATTAGTCCAGTTTTGCTCTATTATCATTCACTTTCAGTGACCTTCAGTGGAGTTGCACCAGAGCATGATCTTGTAAGATGCTCATCATCCTCAACCCCCACTAAAAGAACACAAGAAAAATGAATTCTTCCCTCCATTAAAAAAAAAAAAAAAAAGGATTTTTGGAACCTTTTGTTTCCAAACCAGGAAAAATGTCAAAATAACAATTTGATTTCCTAGGGGAATTTTTTTAGACCTGATTGTTTTGATACACTTAAAAATTTTGTTCTCCTGTTGATTCTTAGTTTTTGCTTTCAGGATCGTTTTATTTCTCACATAAAACTTTTTTTTTAATGACTTGGACAGGAAAGAAAAAAGAAAACTTTTCAAGAACTGATACAATGTTCCTAAAAAAAACCCTACTCTGTGAAAGTAGAATTATTTTTTCAGTGAATGCTCCCATGCAAGATATACCAATAATACATATGGTAGCTGAGGCTGCTAAGACGTTTGCTAGGTTAAGTCCTAAATAAGGCAAGAAGGAAGCCCTAGTCTTCCTCTTAAATCCCATACGACAGCAAAGGCCAAAATAGCATTAAATAATAATAGCTGTAGAAAGATTTCCTCTCAAAAAGGCTAAGCCTCTTTATAGCAGCCTCCTGCAGTTTCCATTTCGTCTTCCCTCTGACGTCCAACATTCCCCAAATATTCCTGATGCAAGAGAGAAACCAAGAGTGAGGGTGCAAGTGAAGGTCACACTGGACACTAATGTAGAAATTCTGGGCAATTACAAGGTTCCCAGGACAACTGCAAGACCCTAGCACCACTATTTGAGGCTTACATTAACTCTCACTGAAGTCCAGATTGATTCAATGGAAGTCAGGCTAGCTTTTAGGGACAGCAAGAGTGTTAGACTATAGAACGGGCTTCTATGACCTAATAATTAAAGCAGAATCTATCACAACTGTTTTTTTCCCAAATGAGTCTGTAAAAGACCTGCATGTTGAAGGTCTACTCAGACCTTGTTGGGTATTCAGGGTTACGGCACAGAGTTCACCATCCTAAAGTTCAGTCTGAATCTGGAAAAACTGGAATTCCACTGGAGGAAAAGTGAAGACCAACATCTGAACAGGTACAATCAGAGAAGAGCAGAAAAGGACAGCCATGCAGCTAACTCTGCAACTGTAGCATTCTCTTTTCCAAGTGTTCTGTCAAATACAGTTATTTGATTCTAATAATTCTAATTCAGCCCATCACAGTGTAATGGAAATTTCCCAGGATAGACCTCATTGCTAGAAATAGGCTAAATGAACATTACTGGAAGTATTATTTCCCTGTAAATGAGTTATATTGGCCTTCTTCTTGCTTCTGATGTAAGCTCTGATTTTGGACATAAAAACAGGTTTCCAGTTTTTCCCCATCATCTTTACACTCTCCAAACCGTTGCATTTTTGAACACTGAAGTACACACATATTTAAGTATTACATTTCTTCCTATCTGGCCTGCAGCCATGCCCCCTTAGGCAATGAGCTCACTGGATCTCATAAACAGGGTTAGGCTAGGTCAACATGTATATGAAAAGATCTCCAAGGAAAAAACAGGTGCTGCAGAAATCGCAGCTGGCAGTTCAGCAGGTGGCACCCTTTCCTTTGGAGTTAACCCAGAGCACCACTGCCTAGTACTAGACAGATCTCACTTGTGAATGAGACTTTTAGCCCCGAGTTCAAACTGCCCCCACCAGGGCCACCGATCAATTGGAGTCATGAGCAGAGTAGTGAGTAAAACATACCAGCAGTGTCCTGTCTTTCCTGGTGTCTCCGTCATCATCGTCAACTTGTGCACAGACACCACTGGCAGTGTATCTATTGGCAGGATGAGCCATTGTGCCTCCTTCTGCGGACACGAACTGTGCTTGGCACATTGGAGGTGGGTGGGCCTAGAGAAGCAAAGACACATGCTCCATCCAAGCACTGGCCTTCCCCTACTGCTCCCTTCCTTTCCCTTCCTTTCCCTTCCCTTCCTTTCCCTTCCATCCAACAAAACTTCTCAAGGAGCAGAAGAGAAGACACACAGCCTGTTCTCACCATGGGAAAATTTTCCCTTTTGGATGTTGGGACCTCACAGGAGCTGGCAAGTGCAAAGCCAAGTTTAAGTCTTGCCTAGGTAATTAAATCCAACTACCTGAAATCTCCCTAAGTTTCAAAAGGAGAAAAATTCCATACTTTCCACTCCTGTTTTGCAACTCTTTGGTTGTGCTGCTCTACATCATATAAAATTCTATTTTGTCTTCCGTTGCAAAGGCATAAGGTTTTCTGAATGCTATAGACACTGAGAATGTAAACCAGTGTCCAAAAATCAACTGTTAGTATTTTTTTTTCCACAAATATAAAAGAAAAAGGGTTCCCCAAACCAAAGGCTTCCTAGTTTTTTTTTGCTCTGGAGACCATTCATGCAAAAAGAAAAAATAGCCTTCTCTAACACTCAGGTCCCTTCCCCAAGATCTGTCAAATATGGCGTAGCTCCCAAAACATTTAATTCTCCAGACCACCTGGGAGAGCCCTGCAAACCACTGGTGGTCCATAGACCGCAGTCTGAGTGCCGCTGTGTTAGGCTACTGGTTAAAGGAAAGGAAATTAAACACAGAAAGCTGTTAAAATGACATTGCATGTGAGTCATGGTTTCACATTAAGTAATATTCTTACAGAGCATTTGTCTTGTCCCCCTGGATGAAAGCTCCCCACCTTCTGTCTCTACTCTCTACCTTTTAATAATAAATTTCATGTTTTATTATTATAGAAATGAAAGAAATGCTAATGCTTTCTCTGAGAAACCATGAAGTGTTAGAAATATAGTGAGAGATGTATGACTGAATACAGCACTGATTTTTCTGCTACTGACATGTGATGAATTCTTTACCTTTCCCTTAAATTAAGCCCCTTTAAATTAAGTATGCCAAAGAGTACTTCTTTTTCTCATTCTCCCTTTCCGAAGTGCACCCTAGTGCAACTAGACTCTACCTCTTTGTTCATTTAACATTGAGCTGTAACAAGCTTGCTTCAAAGTACCTATCCTGCCTGCTAACTGGTGGAGTCAGGCAGAGAAAGGGTCTTACAGTCACAGTTTTGTGCAGCTCCATGTCTGATTTTTAAACCATTTATTTAATGAGCTGATTTTTATGATTGCAGATTCACTTGAGCTTTAAAAGATGTATTTAGACCTGGTGAAAGGCTGCCACATAACAATAGGTTTTTACTATTATGGTCTACTATTATTCATCTTTCATCATAAGATTACGAATATTTTTCTCTCAAAACTTTAAATCCGAGATCTGAAGATGCACAACACAGATTACAACTTCAGAAATGACAGTGGCAGGAGGCTTTTATCCTATATATCCACCTGCTTGCAGGTGGTGGACCCAACACGCCTGCTAGTTTGCAGGGTGGTTTGCGAGACGGTAATGTCTGCATCCCACTCCCTCTGTTCCAGTCCTTGTATGCAACCTGTCTGAAGTGAGCAGAGCTCCAGGTATGGCTTTTTCCTCCTGAAAAGCAGTGTGACCAGGATCTGGATCTGTCACACTTGGGACCTGTTCCCAGCTCTGTGTGGGGTGATCTTGTGCAACTGTTAGTACAGCGGAAGGATCAGGGTGATAACTGCCTGCCAGCAGGGATATAAAAAATTCTAAATGTCGAAAATAAGGTTTGTGAGGTACACAGGAATATCGTCAGCACTTTGAAGTGGTAAAGCCCAAAGCTTATATTTTCAGCTGAGTGCCTCATCCCTAAGGCTGTTGGTTATCCTCCCTCAATATTGTACTGGAGATGCAGATAGACAAGTCAGGGCTGCCAAATCTCTCAGAGCTGTATGAGGTACACGGGCCTCGGCAGGCTGGCAAGCAGCTGGCATTGCTATCGCTGCAGTGGGGCAATGATCCCTGTCCTTCCTGCCCCAGGGATGGGATCTTGGTAGCTGCCTGCCAACAGAAAGGCAGGATTTCTAACTTTTATCCTTCCAAGTATCTGCACTTCACATGAGCTGCTGCTTCCACGGTTTTATTTTGTGAATGCATGGCTTGGTTCCCTTTTATTTGTTAGAAAAGAAAACATGTATTTAAAGTAATTCCCAGCAAATAAACCATAATAACATTTCAGCAAGGCCCAACAACGTAAATTTGGAAAGAAAGGGAGGAATGATATAGGTAGGACTCCCTGAGAGAACTCCTTATACCACCTGAATGGTCCAGCTGGTATTCATTGCCCATCTCTCCAACAAAGGTTGTACAGCATCCAGTTAATCTCAGGTTGGAGATCATCAACACAACTCTTCAGTGATAGGCATACAAAGGGTTAACCTGGGACTCTGAGGGAGGTATGTGTTGGCCACTTCTGAATTTTGGTATTGATATTCCAATCTTGGATGGCGGCCCCATGATATCAGCAGTCAATAACATCTTGCATTAACGGTAATAACAGTAACAGTAATAATTAACAGTAATAATAATAGCAAATAGTATTTTTCAACTGAATTCTCAGGATCGCTGTCAATATGCAGATATGGAAAATTTCACTGTGCCTCCAGCAAGGTAAACAGGGTATAGCCCAACCCAACCCAGCACTGACCTTAGAACAGTTATGACAGTAACAAGCACATATTTTCTTTGGTTACTTTTAGCAGATTTGCATATTAGTGAAATGCAAATGAAATGTCAAACTGCTGTTCATGGTCAGACTTACTGTTTACATGTAGAGAAAAGGTTTAGAAAGTAATTAATCTTGCATTTCTAACTTTTATTTTGATTAGGCATTTGAGGAGAAAATACTTGGCTATCTTAGTAATGCTAGAGATAGCAAGCAGAAAGGTATTAACAGAGCACTGGAAACATGCTTCCAGAGCTTCCGGAATAGAGTGTAATTTGCAACCTTATCAAAACACAGAACACAGTTTGGAGGAAAAGTGTGTTCCCACGAGCCTGGCTTCTGGATTTGGTTGGGCTCCACGCAGCCCATCAACATTAGAGCAGGGGAGGTACCAGCAGGAGGGCGCTTGTGGAAGGACAGAGATCTGACCAGAGGTGAAGAGACTCCACAGATCAGCCACTTGCTGCAGCCAACAACCAAATGGAATCAGATGCTGAGGCTGAACCTACAGGTGCTGAGAGCGTGGGAGGACCCAGGAACCTTGGACACACAGTGCAACGTAATGATGTGTACAAAGCAAGAACAGGAGATGGTCCTGTTTGGAATTTGAGTTCTGGCAACTTTTTATGTCCATATGGGACTTTATGGAATGCCAGAACTCGGGTAAGAGCTAGAATATGGGAAAACACAAATATTCCCAGAACACCAGGGGTGTTTTTAGAGTTTTAGAATGGGTTACAAAGTGCAAATGCATATAGCCCACAACAAATTTTTTCACAAGATATTTAGCACTTACTACGTTAGTTCCATCATCTCCCTCTTCTTCATAGTACATTAAATTCTTCAGCAATAGGGATGGTCTGCATTACTGTGGGAGCCAATGAAGCCTTAACCATAATAAATACGGAATGGTGCAGTATTCCCTTGTTTATTTCATGGAAAACAGGGCATGATAGCACTTACTACTTTCTTGCTTTTTTATATGGCTCTGTTCACTCTATGCACCTGGTGCCTTTTGATGATTCATTTTAATGTGTTCAACACATGCTCATACATAGACTGACGATAGAGAAGCCCTGCAGTGTGAGTAGCCAGGGATCTATGCCGAATCAGTTGCTGATGGTGACAGAGTGGCAAATGTTGTCAATATTGTATAATGTGAAAAAACCTACTGGAAAATTCAATCCTGGAAAACTCTGAAAAACACGATTTTTCCAAAGTTTTGGTGGTATAAGCAAAAAGTCCCCCAAGCACACATTTCTCTTGAAGAATGTAGATGGTTTCAGTACTTACAGTCAAGCACACACATATGTTCTGTGGTGATCCAAAGCTGTTACTGCTGAATGTGTATGGCTTTATCTCAACTCCCCTTCTACTATGATAATTTATGGCAGATCTATGATTTACTGTAGATGTATGACATACTCCAGACTGTCATTCTTCATAACTAGATAGCTGAACTAATCTCCAAAATATTTAGCATCATACCTAGAACAGGCATTGATGGTACTCAGTAAGTTTTGCTAAAATGTATATAATTTCCTATAAGGATATGTAGTATCCAGTATTGATGAAGGATCCAGTGACAGAAAATAATTTCTCCTGTTATTCCAAAGCAGTAAAAGCTGGATTTAGAGTGCATTTTCAGTCTTATTTCTTTACCTTAGGGAACACACATTACTTTTATTAGGTAGGCAGACAGACAGACAGACAGACAGATAGATAGTTATGGCTAAAAGTACCACAACATAAAAACAATGTTTTTCATTTAAATTGTTTTGCTCTTCAGTCAGCTTGTCTTACTCAAAAGCAACAGAAGACCCTTGACTTCATTTATATTTCAAAGCATAGTCACTCTTTGACATCTGTTTTGGTGGAAGTTTAAACTGCTTCGCCGACTTTGTTACTTTTATATAAATGTTTAAAGACAATTCAATAAAGTGCAGTTTCTTTGAGACAGGTACTATCATGTCAGTTTGAGGTAATCATGGCCATGCCTGCTTACATGTTTCTAATGCCATTTGATAGGTGTCATTGACTTTTATGAAAATCTTTGAGGCACTTCCTTATAGACTATGTTTGGAATTACTATACATATCTCTTTCCTGGCCTCTGGCTGAATCTTACAATGTAAATAGGTTCATATGGCTGGCACAGAGAGGGATAAGGTGTGTGTTACCAGAGCCAATACTTCAAAGGGGTATGCATGGTTTCAACAAAAATTAAGAACAGGAGAGTCCTATGTAGGCACTTCTCTTATTTTCTATTTTTTTCTTTCCCTTTTTTTCCTAGTTCCTCCTTCAAATCAAGACTATCATCTGGGGTGAAGCTTTCCAAGGAATTTTTTTAAATAATTTAAATAAAGTTAAGTGTTAGTCTACTTGGCTTTTGGCAGGGGTAGGGGGGAGCAATTATTAGTAGTAGGTCATAATATCTTAGCAAACAAATTAGGGGTGTTAGAACCACCCAAATACATCTATTACTGAATTATTAGACTGTTGAGTCAAGAAAAAAAGATAAATGCCAGTACTTGCTATCAACAATGAAAAAAATACTTTAAAAATGCGAGATGACCAGAAAGTATATCAACTATTCAAATACTTTTAAAAACACTGAAAAGCTCTATACAGTAAAACACCAAATCTGTCATATGTAAATATGCTATTGGAGAAACTTATATTCATTAATACCATATTCCCATTTAGAGGTAAGAACTGTAACTGAATTCATGACACGCAAAATTTCATATAACATATAATAGTACTTTACATGCTCTTAATGTTGCTGGCAAAGAGAAACAAAGCATTCTGTTATTTCATTTCAGGCTGATACTTAAAATTTTGAAATAGCACAAAATTTTTAAAATTATCTCACTGCAATTAAGGAAACATGCTTAAAATGAATTGCACTCGATCTCATTAACACTGAATTTGCTTTGTGAGCATCAGTATAGTGGGTGTGCCTTTACAGTTATTTTGTATTCCAATAATAAATAATATATTTTGCTTGGGCAAGGACCAGAAAAAAGTAATCTCAGTTTTGAGTGAACGGAACTCAAGGCCAATGTAGTGGAAAATATCATACTGGGACACAGAAATGATAGGAATTACAAAATTTTCAAAACTTTATTCTATATTCCATGATAAATTATTTGATGTCAAATATATATGCATCTGAGTTTTGGCCAACACTGTCAATTTAGTAGCTTTTTCATTCCTTTTCATTCCTTCTGCATATATTTTGGGTACTGCTCCTGGGGTCATGTAATTACTGTCACAACCTCAACTTTCATTTCAAGGGAGAAAAGCAGGCTTGTAGTTCTGAAGCCCCAGTGGTTATGAGGAAAAAGCCCAGACATAAACAGTTTAAGAGTATCTGTTCAGATAGAGAATACCAGCCCTACAACAGCTTATTTTGTCCTGTATAGAGATTGAGGATGCAGGTAATCCTAATCCTCTGCTTGAATGAATAAGGAGTTTTACAACCGAATTTCACAGGGCCACTCAACTTCAGCAACAATGACACAGCAGATGAAGAATACCCAATATCTTCCAGCCAGTAACACTTGCTGTCTGTAGGCAATTCACTGGGCACAAATGTTTTTAATCACACAGATTGCACAATCTTTCATGCCTATTACATATAAATAGAAAAAAAGGTGAAGCAAAATAAGTGCATTTTGCTTGGTAGAATATAAGATATGAAAACAAGTGAGTAATAATTATGAAGTGACAAGATAAATGATAAAGTTATGCTTCAATTTATAAATGAAAATCCTAAAATACCGTCTGTAAATTGTGCATCATACAGAATCTGATAATTGGGGTATGAGTTTTTTTCCTCTAAGTATTAAGAAAATATGGTTACACCATCTGGAAACAAGTACTGCTTTAATCTTCTGTATGCTGTGTAAAAGAAATCATCTTCAACTGCATGCTGTAGATATGATCCCCAGCAATTAAGGTCTATAGCAATCTTTAGACTACTTCAGTGAAGATCTGGATGATTCCCAATAGCAGGGACTTCAGAAAAGCAATGAAGATGGGTTTTGATGGTATATTTAAGTCAGAAAGTCACGGGGACCTTATTCGTAGGATTGTAAAGAAATACAAGTCTTCTAAATGGTAAAAATAAATAATGTGGGAAATACCTTTCAAAAGCTGGCTAGAAAGATGCTATTGAGGCAAACATTAGGCAACATAAGATGCTTGGAGAAATGGTATGGGAACCACTCTCTCTAAAAGCAGATGCTGAACTTTAAGTCTGAATATCTTTGAATCATTAGAAATTGCTTCAAAAAGCTAAGAATCAGATTATTTGAAAAAGTAAAATCTATCCATGCTTATCTGTCTGAGAAACAAAATTATATTGTAAATCACTGTGCCGTCATCTAAGAAAATGCTACTGACTCTCACAGTTTACTACATTATTTTCTCTTCCAGAAAGTTATATGAAAATTTTACTTGCAAAACAGACAACCCTTAAATAAAGAAAGCCCTTAATGATGAATAGTGTCTTGTCTTCTATCTCTTCGAGTTCTAATTAGGCCACGGATACATTTAATTAAATTTTGACCTTTTTAACTGTGTGTATCAGAGTGTTCCCGTTAGCTCTCAGCACTCCTGACTATGTTCCTTTGTTAGTGAGTAATAAAGCAGTTTACTGCTATTTTCGGTCAAATCGTGAAACGTATTTTCTTTACAATACTGTATACCTTTCTTCCTCACCATGAGCCTCTTCTTATATTCTTTTTGTGCCAGGAGGCTAATGACTTTCTGCCTTCCAACAGCCTAATTAATTCTTTCAGAACTATGTGTCCAGCTACCTGCACACGTACAGGACTGCCTCCTACGTGGCTTAAGTTCGAAGGTCCTGAATGGTTGCAATTACTTCTTGGTAGGACTGGGCTACTAGACTTTTCACATGCTCCAGAACTGTATCTTCAGTAAGCATTTGTTTGCCCTTTGAAAAGATCTCTTTCCAAACAAATATACAACCTGCTCAGTTTAACTCACCAATACAAGATCAGGAAGACCTGCCTGATGTTTAATGGCTTCTACTGCTTAATTAAATTACCATTAATAAGAACAATACTAAAGATGTGTTATCAAACCACCAGCAAAACCTTGACATGAATGAATTGTCCTCATCCAAATCCAGCCTTCTCTTCTGGGCTGGAGGGAGGAGGGAGCTGGAGGTGGACCCAGTTCAAGACCCCATCTCGTTCCCAGGGTCTTGCTGGTGCCACGTCACTGCCATCTGCTCTGAGGTTCTATGATATCATCCCAGCTGCAGGACAATTTCTGTCATTTTGCCATAGGATAAGGAGCTCCCCGACTCTCTTAAACACTACCACCACCATCACAGCCTTCCTGGACTCTCTAATTCTCTGTATGCATTTCCTCTTATTTCAGTATGAATGCTCTAAGTTAACTGATAAATCTCAGGTATCACCTTCAAGGGCTTTCTTAATGTTTATCAATCATCCTTATTTTTATAAGAACACTAGACAGTTTTAAACAGATAGAAAGGACAGAGAGAGATGCTTCATATTGTTTAGTTGAAAATAACAACTTACGAGTGGAAAAGACTCTGTAAAGACTTTAGAGAATGTCTTACCCACTGAGAAGATTCAAAACCTGTTCAGTATTTGGGTATACTTCAGTATAACAGAGCAAGCAAACTTATATAATGCAAGAAGAGGCAGACATTCATTTCTGATTGTTGGCTCACAGGGACATATAACTAATTTTTTGGTCACATAGTTCTCTTTTCCAGCACATAGAAGCCAAGAAAAATGACCTGCTAAGGGACCATGTGGCTTAAAGACCCATTTGTATATTCTTTAATTAGCTTGATAGTGCAATTCTCTGTCCAGCTCTATTTATAAGGTTTCTACAAATGTGCAGCACAATATTGTATTAGATTGAATTAACTTCTTTTCTCCTCATACCTGAGGAAGTGTGTAATAAGAACTATATATAGGAATACTTTGTTATATGTAACTAGCTAAAAGTAGCAGGATTCCCACCCTAGTCAGAGTAAGCCAATAATTGCAGCATCAGCTTTGGCACAATAAAGACATACAAGAGCTTTTTCTAAAAAAATCATTCTTTAACCAGCATTTATCCTGTTAACTTTAACAGTTCTTTCCATCACGCTTCTGCGTAACAGATAAATTAGCTGTTGATTTGTATCCTGGACTTTGTACGTAGACCCAGGCCTTTTAACCTTTGCATTTAGGAATACAGAGATCTTTCTTATTTTTTAAGTCTTTGGGTATCTTATGTTACAATTACAGAGGTGCAGGCTGACGTATGTATTTCAGCTCACTGCCCATAGGGTGTTGTTGATATTGTGAGGAAAATGCAGGTGTTTTGCACTCTTTCACTGAAACTGCTCTCAGTAGGTTGGTCCAGTTGCAAATGTTCTTCAATGCCTATTTTGTTCATACTGAGTATTCAGTACCTAGTATAATCTGAAGGTTTGTATTGCCTGCATACACAAGAGAAAGCCCAGGTAACATAATTTGGTCTTCAGTTTTTCTCTCATACGTTTCTTGGCTACGCTTCTTTACAAAAAAATGAATAAAAAACATTTGTTTGCCTAGTAGTCCTTTTTTGGTATCTGCTTTGCATGTGTGTTCATCTTTCTAACTGCCACCTCAGGGTACAACTCGCATTCTCACTGTCAAGGGCAGGAAAATATGTGTATGTAGTAATTGCCATCCCCAGCCTATGTGAGTGCAATGAAATAGAGGATATTTGTATCATATATATCTGTTTGTATTTGATTTGAAAAGTTATGGCAGTGATTCAGTGCTGAACTGATGTCTTGTAGCATTCATACAATTGCTTGCTCATCTCATCTGGACAAGAGGTCTGGTCTACTCTGGGGTCATCAAAGTTCAGTCTTTGAAAGAGAATCAAATATTGGGCACTAATCGCACTGTCTTGGTTAACAGTAACTCCGGTACTTCCAGAGGCGCACACACGTGCAAGCACACTAACACATACATGCGTTTAGAGTTCACATTTAAATGCTTCTTTAAAAACACGCAGGACATCGTAAGTCCTAAATATAATGGTTACTATGATTAATACAAAAATTTGGGATTCTTCCAGATAAAAAGTTTATATAGAAATGTAAAATTTTCCACTTTTTTCTTTCCTAGTGCTTGGGGGCCAAAAGGGACCATTAGATCATCTAGATTCATCTCCTGTATGTTACAGGCCATTAAATTTCACTCAGTTACCCTTGTATTGAGCCCAATAATTTGTGTCCGAGTAAATCACAACTTGAATATGGCTCCAGCCAGACATTTCCAACCGGCTGCTGTGACAAGTCCCTTCCTCAGTTTCCTGTGATCCCATATTTCCTACAGAAGTCTTCTTGTGGCCTGCAAGTTTCTCTCCACAGTTATTTTTCTGTAAAACAATAAACAACAGGTCTTGGGTCAAACCCAGAGCTGGTACTTGTTGCCCAGTCCATTATTTTTATTTCAGTCTGTCTCTTTTTGTACTTTCTGGTCCTATATCTGGATCTTTAACCTCTACTCATAACAAACACTTGTGTGCCACAAGCCTTGAGTCACAGAATTATTCAAAGTGATTTTTACACTGACCTCTTTTCCCTCTAACCTCTTTCCTGGCCAATTCATCAAATATTTGCCTTTGTGGCTTTGAGATATGTAGGGCAGCATCGGCAGTAGACACCCTTATGCTTGTATATCTGTGAAAACAAACCCTTGGTAATTACTGGTTTGGTACTGAGCTGGTAATTCAGTGAAATCCACACTGCATGCATGTGTTAAAACTCTGCGATAGTGTTTGTGTTACTGGACAAATGGACTTGCTGTCCACTACAAGACCTAGAGGGTGCATGACATCATACACTTTTTCTCTTTCCATTTCCTGTTGTATGATTTCCTCCTTGCAATGTATGTCCATTACTTCACTATTTTAGAAGGGACAGCGTAATTAAAATCTTCCTCTGAAATGATTAAAAGATATCCCTCACTGGCAAGGCAAAGATTGATGCCCTGAATGGATCTGCTGTGCTTTTTGATGGCTGCAGCAGCCTGAGTAGGTATCTGTCAAAAAGCCACTACTAAAACACTAACTGACTTCCCTCTTTTTCTCTATCAGTCAAATAGTTAATGAGATCCACCTGTATAAAGAACCCTGAAGCCACACTGCAAAATCAATGGAAAGGAAACACGATTTAAAAAGCTAAACAAAATACTCTCATTTGAGCATTTAAGAGAATGATAGGTCAAATTCAATTATCTGCTTTCCAGATGATAATTTGCATTTTACCATATATGTCTCTATTAAGGCTGGCAAAAGCTCCTCTGTTAGTGGGTGAGGGAGGGAAGAGAGGAAAGAAAGACTAACAGGGAGGTTTGACCTTATTTTACCTTTTCTGACAAAAGCAGATAATGTTGTTAGATTGGAGAGATGATCCCACAAGCCACCAAAGGCTCTTTTCAGAGCTGAGATGCAGCTTTTGTCTTTCAGAACAACTTTCACATCTAACTTTAATATCTTGACAAAGCCCTCAGCTCTCATAGTTACTTCAGAGACTGAGAAACTTCACATTCACCATGATAAAAAGAGTTAGCATGAGGTCACCTGCTTCTTATGAATAAGAGGCTATGCTGAAGAGCAATTGCAAAAAAAGAGACTGTGAAGGGTTGCTCCATATCACTGGTACTAGACCTGTGTGTAAGTCAGGGAGACAATCACACCAGTACAGCATAGTCTAGCAACATCAGATTCTGGCTGTATGAAGGAATAGTCCATGCTAGAATCATGTAGGGTCACCCTAAAGCCTTCTTTATTTCCTACTTTAGGTTAAATTGCTATTACTTCCACTTGTGCATTTCACAAGAACATCACCAGCTCATATATTGCCCACAAAATAACACCTTCAGATTTTGGATTCAAGTCATTAACTTGTAGATGCTGCTCATGGAAAGACAAAAACTCAGTGAAAAGCTGGAAAAGACTGGTATTTCTGTATCTCCAGATTGGAGAGTGACTGTGGCTTTGGCACTGGCGGTAACCGTGTTTTTTGGTATCCATAGAATAGTTGAGATCACTGATATTAAGATGCCAGTGATGCCACATCTCCTTCCCCCCTTCTTGTGGAGAGACTGGAGTGATTTTGAGTTGTCCAACACTCATCAACTTTTCATGGCAATGAGAAGACAAAGGGACCCAAAGCCAGGTATAAAAAGTCAATACATTACGCTGATGATGCTAATAAAAGGCAGGTCACCTATGAAATCACAAAACTCCAATCTTTTACTTTACTGCAAACTCAGCAGACATACGCACTCGATGTTTATTTCAAAAGATTTTGCCCTTACTAGAGGGAAGCAGTAGTTTTAAATAAATCCACAGATGATAGTTCACAGAGCTGTGACAACATAAAGTTACTCCATAATTACATTACAATTTATACAGCCATGGAATTACTGGAAACCAATTTATACCACCTGTTTCAATGCAGAGAGCCACAAATTTTTATTCCCAACAGCACTTTAGTTCTTCTAACATCATATTACCTGGTCAGAATATTCAGGGAATCGTTGCTGAACAAAGCAATAGATGGGATTGATCATTTAAATTGAAGAGGCAGTTTATTCTGTTGTCTTTCTCCAATTACTGCCAAGATTCCTTTATAGTCAAAAAAGATTTGCACAGTTCATTTTGGCACTTTCTACCTCTGAGTGCTAGCCAGCATCAGTATCTGGCAGGGTGCTCTTGAACCACTCTCCAAAATAAATACAGCAGATGTCAGTCAGGTGTTTTTATACCCATGTCCAAACACTCACCAAGAAATACTTTTTTGTTTTAGGCCCAAATCCTAATAGCCTAATGAATATGTCATCTAAATTAGGTGTCCTCTGTAAATAGGGAGCATCATGAAACATTTGCCTTCAGCATCTAATCTGATAAATCTGTCTCTATATCTGATCTCCCTGCATTCTGGCCAAGCCTACTCGATCCTTAGCTTCTCTTCTGAAGCACTGAGCTCTCTAAACCCCTGTTTACATGAGAAAGTTCCAACATTCCTTAGATTAGACCCATTATTCCAAAAAGCAGTTGCAGATCCCCCTGGGTGGCAGCACTGGCCTTACCCCTGCAGGGCTCAGCATGGCCTGAAGGTCACTCCAGCCATTGCCTGGAACAGCTGGATCACAGCTGCCTTCTGCATGAATCCTCCTGTGACATGTAGTCTCACCCTGGAGTTACAGTGTGCAGCCTCAGGTGAAGGTGAGAAGTGGTCTCTCACAAAGGTCTATTTGGCTCCTATTCAAAATAATGTGCTAATCTGCTTATGTTCCTGCTCGCTTAGAGTGATGATAAAACTGATTCTTACATTCAGGCACACTGAAGAGGAAAATAAGAGTTCCTAATGAACTATACTTATGGCTTTCCTTTTGTTGTTCATATCATTCACAGAACAGAGTTTTTACCCACTAGTGCCGAGCTCCTGTTGCATACTTTTCACAAATAGGCCAATCACTGCAATTTTAACTTGAAGTGATCACAAGTTTCTCACTGTCCAAAAGTAGCTGATTCAGCAATATGCAGCCAGACCCTACTCCCCCCATTTTTTAACAGTGTGTGATAATCAACTTTTCCCAGCCATATGTAAAGTATGTATACTTTACATACTTTATTATCTTTACATGCTAGATGCTAGATTGCGTATCAACCAACTATTACTTCCTAACGTTCCACATTCTTCATACAGGGTTATATAACAGCCCTAATTATTGGAGAAGGCAACACAACATTTCAGTGTACATTCTTTGGTTTCTTAAAATACTTTTTTCTTTTGCACTAAGGAGGATAGTATTTCCATGGCAAGTTCCACTCCATTTATTAGACAGGAATGCTGAAAAGCTGGGCATATGACCATGAAAAAGCCTTCAGAAACATTTGAGCCAGGGTGTTCTCATTGTACCCTGTGCAAGTGGGAAGTCGCTTCTTGACCCACAACGGCTACATCTACACTCGTGCCTGGGAATGTTCCAGGTACTGAAGCCAACTGGCACCAAATCGCTTGAGTCTACAACAGGAATATGCCTTCACCTCCAAAACGGGTTGGCTGCATGCAGCCTGCCTATTGGAAACAGTCCCTGGATCATCTAACTCCCAAACTGTGCCTAGGAATTGCTCGGGGGACTGTGAGATGGATGGGACAGCCTCATGCCAGGGACAGCTGCGAGAGTTTGCTGGCCCAGAAGACCATGTCCGGAGATGCTGTGAAGCATGCACGAATTTACCAGCACAGGCACAGCCACCGAGTCCAGCTGCAGCACTGCTCCTGAAGGAACTTGCTCTCACCACTTACGTTACTTATAATCTGATCTGATACCTGTTAAAGTCAGTGGATAAATGTTCATTGAGCCCAAAGGACTTTTCCCCAAATGCATGGTTCTCTGGGTTTCAGATGCCTCTGATTGTGGACACGCACAGGCAGACAGATATCAAAAATTGACACTTATTGCTGACAGAAATCATTCAATGAGAAAGCCCCTGCAATGGATGCTATTTAATCACCTAAGTATTTGATATGGTAGAATAGTGTACTGGTTAACCATTCAAAAGAAATATGTTTGTGACATAACTTATTTTAGTACAATTTTGTTTTTACTACAACAGCTTGGTTCTGTAATTTACAGGTACAATCAAAAGGATGAGTTTTCAAAATGTGGCCCTGGAGTTTTATATTTGATTTTTACTATATTCTAAATGCCAAATCAAAATTTTCATCTTTAATTTACTTTATTCTCAGTGGTTTTGCTTAGATTTATGAATTACCTTGGATTAATTGCTATATAGCATTCTGATTTTATAGTGTAATTGGGTGTGTCTAAGTGCATTCCATTTTATGACTTGCTTTAGGGTATATTTTGGATGAACTGTACAATATAAAATACATTTGGTGTTATGTTTTATATAATGCCAGAGAAAGCACAGAAAGTGCATTTAAGTTTCTAGGTTTATGGGTTCCATGTCTGGAAAACTTTGGAGGACAAATCTGCTCATTTTCAGTTTTTCTCAAACTGTTCTCAGTCTTTTCCTTTTCAGTTTTTCACAATAACCATTGAATTATTGAATCTTTGTGTCAAAAATTATTTTCAGTCCTAGCAAAATAAATAATCCATGACAAATGATGGTATAAATATTGGTTTCACAATTTATAACACTCCCATTAAAAAAAATAAAATCAGAGCAGGATCTAACCAAATCAAAACCAATGCCCTCTGTCCACTTGAATGACCTACAGGTGACTGTCACCCTCTGTTAGACTTTTCTTCCTTCTGCTCTTCGGAGGGATCAGAGTGAAAACTTTGCGTTATTTGGGGCACTGGGGATGTTAACAGCTAGGGCTTCTGATTAGTAAAGTCAAAATTACAAGACAGGCTACTATATGAACGGCCATGAACGGCTATTAACCGTTTAGTACGTTCGATGTGTTTACACGAAGACGGCAACTTCTTGTCAGCCTTGTGGAGTCTCCTCTGAAATGAAGTGCTTTACCCAGGACTCCTTTGGAGCCTTTTAAGTCCATGAGGAATCTCTGCTTTGGCTAGATACCCTATTTCCTTAGAATTGTTTTACTCAAATATTTTCACTGAAACCAAACAGTAGTTGACTAACTTTTTTTTTTTTACTGCATTTGTATTTACGTGTTTCTCCCTTCCTTTATTCTGCACAAAGAGAGGGAGAAATGCCTACACACTGTTAGAATGACGGCAACTGAACCAGAAAGACCACTGAAAGTTAGGAACTTGCATCGTCTCTTTATCTTCTCTGTGACTACTGGGCCTGACTTTGTTGCCATTATAGCTTCTATGCTTTAATAAATTTGTGGATCTGTAGTCAAAATATTACCTAAACAAACCCATTTATAGGTATATAAATAAAAAGCTACTTTCTTAAAATTGTTGATCCCTGTCCTCTGCCATCATTTTACAAATAAGTCAGTAAACAGTGCATTTCATTCTAACATAACGTTGGACATTCACATTTGAAAATAATGACCACTGTCTGCAAAGATAGAAAGCAATTTAGAGAAATCAAATCACTATATAAGGAGAATACCATTCATAAATCCCTGGCAAACAGACTTAAAACTGAAAAGGCAAATGAGTCACTAATATTACGTTAAATGAAAACCAGAGTGTACTGACCTGTTTGAGCTACTGTACCAACAAGGAACAGAAGTTTTCTATACAAATGTCACGAGATTGGCATCAACATCAGAAGTCTGATTAATGAATCACTAATGTGATGTAACAATGGCTGATACCTTGTCTCATAAGAAAGTACTAGAGAAGTACTCATTTCTCAGAATTGATTTAAAGTATTAGGTATGAATCATTCTAACACAGAGATAAGATCCAATATTTTATTCACTAAAGAACGTTTGAAACAACTGGAGATATATTTTGTAGGCCAAAGGTAAAGATAGCTAATGAGTTTCCTCATTTATTTTGGAAACTGGAATCATTATAAAATCTTTCTATATAATTTTATATTGTAATAATGCACTTTAGATTAGCAGGAGTATATGTTTAGTGTTAAGTGAATACAACAATTACACTTTATATTTTCTTTGCTACTCTTTCTTCTTTCCATTGGGGAACCTAAAATGGTTTACTGGCAGTAATGAACTGAATCTGACAGTGTATGGCACTACATGATGAAGCTGGCTGCTAGGGCAGAGAACTGGACTTGAGAACCCATGAGAATCCCTTACAGTCCCATGGTGCATTTTGGCAAACATTAGTATCTACAAGCACAGACAGGCCGAGTCAGAGAGTCAAGGGAACGGCAGACACCTAAAAATGCATGTGCAGCCTAACAAGGTTCAGTATCTACTGCTCATTAAAGCTAACAGGAGTTAGACTCTAAACTGGCTTTGGAGCTTTTGAAAATGTCATTAGAAGCTGCTTTGCACCGTAAGTACCTAAAAGCCTTTGAAAATCCTATTTTAAGCAATTTGTCTGTACAAATCAGCAAATTTTTGACAGGACCTGGACAAGGACCTCAAACAGGTCAAACAGTCTTCAAAGGCATACGGACACCTGCAGCTTCAGCCAGCCAAACTGAAGGGGAAAAAAAATCCAAATCAGTAACATTGCTAAAAATAAATTAAAGTCTACATGAGATTCTAGAAGGTATTAATATAAAAAAGGAAAGCATCTGCCTGCTATTCACTTTACCCTCCCAATGGTCTTGGAAGGACAGGGACACCTCCATTTAATGTTTGTAAGGTGTCAATTGTTTTCGGAATATAATCTTCATTACCTTTCGATCTTTACACAGACATTTGGTCTTAAATACTGCATGTACATTGCTCATATATACATGCAATATGCAAGAAAGAACATCTGTGTAAAGGCTGTAAGGCAATGAAGATTAAATGCTAACTTTATCTGTGAGCTTTTCGTAACTCCTACCAAAACAGCTGCCCACAAACCACAGGAGTTCACCACATAAGCAGATAGAAATGTTGTTTGGAAAGGACAGGATGATGATTTCCAGTTCATAAGATATTTATCCCAAGACGCATTCATTCATCTGTTGCACATTTAAATGTCTGTTTTTAGCCACTTGCTGGAGCAATACTGAATCAAAAGATCATCTCTTTCTAATAACAGATTCATTTTGCGCTGACTTATAAACAGTCACAGTGTAATCTAAAGCAGTAGAAACAAAGTGTGAGTTCAGGCAGTCCAAGCCACAAGGAAGGGGCTTCTGCAGCAAAGATGTAGCTACACTGTGGTGATTAATGGGCTTCCATGGAGTGCTGAGCCCAGATCCTGCAGGAGAAAAGAAAAGAAAGGCCAAGTAAGGTACTCTTCTTTGCAGTAGTGTCTGCAGACCCGCCTGGTGGCTGCTGAGGGCTGAGGTTCGTGTGTTTCCTTAGAACATCACCAGAGAGCTTTCACTCAAGCTTTAGTGTGCAGTCCAGGATTTGTCCAATGATAAATGAGTTCTAATTGTTTTTAAGAAGAAAGTTAATGGGAAGAATATGAAGTATCTCAGTAAGGTTTGTAGACTGATTCAGCTGATGCAATTTGAGAAATCTGCAACTGTAATGATTACAAAATGAATTACATTTAATTGCAATAAAATATTTTTGTGTGGACCTTTAAATCGTTGAATGCTTGGAAATAACTTATCTCAGTTTTTACGTTTTCAAACTGTTTTCAGGTATTTATTAGGTACTTATAACCTTCACTTTTAAGCAATACTTACAGTCATGCACGAACAATTACATCCTATAGTTTTTATCACGATAGAATTTATTCACAGACATCCATCCTAGAACGGAACATTTCCTGAAACAAGTTACGGTTTGATCTAAATGCTGTCAGTTTGGGTTCAGATTGATTATATCCAGTAAGGAGTTTATTAACAAGTTCCTGAAATAAAAACTCTTTGCTCTGAGACCACTATTCCAAATCAGTGTTTTGTGCTGCAGCCTCCATGAAGGATGTGACTATTTAATTGGGTTGTGATGACTGTTGAAGGTTCTGAGACTGCAAGACTCCGATTTATTAGGGGATGTGCAGATTAGGCCATGGCTGTGTGTATTGCTTAGCCCTGAATATTCATATGTTTCTTAAACTATTTTTGCATTAACCCTACAGTTTACTCATGAATGATGCTCTTAATGTCCGTATTTCTAGCTAACAGTTTTGTTAAGTCCTGAATTGGATCATAAATTGCCTCTGCCTAAGATGCAAACAAGAAAAGAGAGCCCTTACCTAGTAACAGCAGGTCAATAAATATTATTTGTTTACTTACACCCGAGAAGCTTATTTTGTGGATTTCTTACTCTGTGAGGTTTTTTTTTTCATATAGTTCTTTAGATGTATCTTCTCTTGTCATATAAAATTAAAGTAGGATTGTTATTTAAAAATAACTCTGAGGATGTTTACTGTCTAGTGATCTGTGCTACTGATCTTTCCGTTGAAGATATTCTGTAGTATTTTAAGGGCCCTACTTGTATATCTCTGCTAGTACCTTTATAGGAGTTTAGCTAATGTGTGATGCTAAGTGGTAAGCTAAACTGGTAGGGACCTTTGGGGAAAACCTTATATTCCCAGGAAAAAAAGAAATTGTCTGGTCCTAAATGATCGTCACAGTTCCATATGATTTCCTTATGCAAAACCATATGCAACATGTATATTTTTCTGTTTTCTTAGCTGCCAAAACTGTTGTCATATGTACCACTTTTGGCATCTGGAATAGGCGTTAACTGCAGCTAGGTATATTTACTTATTCCCTTTTGCAAAGTCAATGTAAGATTTTTGCCAAGACTTAGTATCCCACAAAGCTGGCTTTGTCATATTTTCACTATCACTATGAAGTTCTGATTGCCTCGTTACAATATTCTGGCCACCAGAAGTGTCTTTATTGCTCATTGTTGGGTGTGTAGGTAGGCTGGTATGGCTAACCTTTCTTCACAACCCATGCACTTTTGCTTCCCTTGAATGCTGATGCAGTTCTCTCAAGCAATGGAAAAAGAGACTACTCCAGTCCTTTTGTGTGGTGAGGTTCCTAAAATTCAGTGTTTTTCTTCTTTCTTTTCTGTACTCCAGGCTTCCTTCCTTCACCTGGCACGTGTACTGAGATAGATACTCTACTTGCCAGGTACTTTTTTTACACATAGCTAAATCCACTAGTCTTTCAAGAATTTACAGTGAAATGTATACGTCTGCATGAGGAAGTTTGATTGTGAGATTTCTAAAGCATGTCACTTCAGTTTTCGTAGTTTCTACCAGCTCGTTCTGAATAGAAATATTTTAATTCTGCAGATAATATGTTTTCAGTGAGGAATATGGAATTCGCCTATCATTTTTTTAGTCATTGCCATAAAAAGATAGAGTTAAAAAGCCTCCCCATGTGAGCTTTAAAATTTTCAAAATTTTCCTTCCTGGCAATCTTCAAAAAACAACCAAAAAAAAAAAAAAGCCTGCTTTTCAAGGCCTCTTGCTTACTTGCTATCTCCTAGCTAAGTTTTTTGCTTACAGAGAACATGGCTAGAGCAATCTCATCTTTGTTGCCAGAGATTTTCTTATTATGTCTCCCAAAATCTTGATCCTGCATATGTTGTTTAAACTGGCTGGAGCCAAGGCTGCATAGAACCAATGTGTTAAATGATTCTACACAAAGATTTATCATCCAGTGTTAACTCTATTGCTCTGTGAGTCTGTATTTTTTTTGGCAAAGAAACTGTAATGAAGATCAGAATGATAAATACAGAAGATTATTAATAATTTCTTAGATTTCCAAAGAAACAGAACTGGGCTCACATCTTGGGAGCACAAATTGGTTCTCGAGAATAGCTGTAGACTGAACACTGGAAACCTTTATTGATAATCCTGCAGAGATTCCATCTGTAGGCAGAACTCCAGGAACAGATATGCCACAAAAGGGTATGAGCTCTTCCACCTTCAAAGCATGCTTTAGTACTGTCCTTATCCATACTTTCTTCCAAGTAACGGTTAAATCTCATTCTGTAGCTGTTTCTCACTGCCAAGACACTTTCAACACAATGGACTCAAAAGCTGCAAGATGTACTATGCTGGAAATCCTTGTTTACCTTCATTAAGTGTCCCCCCAGGAGCACATTGGCAATAAGGCGACAGAAATATTTTTCTTTCCTTCCTGTTTTCCAGGTTTTTTTCCTTTTCAAATATAAGGCTCAATTTGTTTTCATTGTGAAGTTATTCACATAGTCTTTGATGAAGATTATTTCTGAATAACTCATAAATTCTCCAACTGCAAACAATCAACCTTCTTTCATAGATTACATCAGAAACTGAGGCATCACTTCTAAGTACCAGGATAAGTTATTTTAAGAAAGGAGGAAAACAGGATGTTAATCTGAAAAGCGACCATCTTCTCAGTCCTTCCAATCCTTTCTTGGGTCCCCTGTGTTCTCGCGTTTTTTAAGAGATAAAACGACCAGTAAACGACCACTTTCAAAAAGCTGCCCCCTCCCACCCTTTCCTTAATGATCCATAATTTTATCTTACTCTATCTCTTCTTATGTTGTTTGTCTTGATTTTGAGTGCTTTGGGGCAGGGTCTATGTGTTGTTATATGTTTAGAAAGGCCTGGGCACACACCAAGAGCCACCACAATCCAACTGTTACAGTTATTATTAACATTAGTGATCAGCTTTGTAGGCCAAGAATAGTCAGGGTTTTCTGTACTTGGCTGGAAATTCAGGAGGGAATAATGTGAGAAACTCTGGAGGTGGTCCGCTAGCATGACCTTCTCCTCCGAATCTGAGCCCTCAACCTGGTGTCTGTGGGATGAGAATGGCTCTAAACATCCTGACAGTTCTGCTTTGAATAGAATAGAAGAATATATAGGGACCTTCTACTCCAAGACAAGTTAGAATTTGTCGATTTTCAAAAAATATAAGGAAAATATTTCACCTTGAAGTGATACTTCCTGCCCAGTTATAAGAATTATCATGAGCATTGTCATAACGTTTTGATTAGTTTGGCCTACAGATCTTCATTTGAGTCCTCTGGCAAAGTCTGGGAGTAAACGTCCTGACAGCTGTATACTCCCAGAAATTTTGCCTGGACATGCGTTTGATTTTCTTTGGCATTTTAAACTCTTGGGTACTGTATTGCTCCTGCACTCCTGAATAATTTCTGTCTTCTAGTCAAAATATAGATACATGAAATGCTTTGTGAACAATTTGGAAAGTGGTAGATTGTGGGTCTGAAATTACATTGACATTCTTAGGATATGTATCCTGTGCCTAGAGCTTGATCTTGCTTCCATTTATATAATATATATCAGGGATTATACAACTTGATTGCCTTCAGTGGTAGGGTGACTGTGGATTCACAATCAGAAAGGGTGCTCCTCATCTGAAGATCTCATGAAGTCCATGGCAAAATTGCTGTTCAGAAGTCACAAAAACACATAACTTCTTTAACAATTCTTAAAGCCTTATGATATAGAACGTGCTAGGAATAAATACAAAGTGCCATTATATTGCAAGAAGAATTAGAAGTATCCAGTAATATAAGGTCTTTACTCAGACACAGACTTCACCTTCCTTACATCCTGAGATGCCCACTGTGAGCAGAAGCAATGCCCACAAAGATACAGTGACCCAGTGCAGCAGCCTGGAGAAGGTGGGCAAGGGTAAAGGAGGAAAGAAGAATCATGCACAGGCTTCTCTGGAGGTCCAGGAAACCTCTAGCTTCAGTTAAGCACAGTGCATCTAAGTGCTTTTCTTCTTCAGCAGCCATGCTCAGTATGGACTGTGCCTTACACGGACACATGCCTCTTATTTCATGTTGATGCCAGTCTGATTTGTTTTCCCATTCGCATGCATTTAATTTGCTGATTTAAAAGCTTAGAATGTGGAGGGAACCTTCTCTGAGATAATTAGTTTTGAAAAGAAATATAACAAGTTTTATTTTCTAAAAAATAGTCACATAAATGTCCTGGAACATATTCCAATTTCTGTTCACTTTTTGTATGCTGGTACCTCCCCAGAGCTTAAGTCTTTAAACTGCTTATGCTAGTATAATATGATTACTGACTAGAACAATGGTCTAGTTGCATCTAGATTGCAACTGATGCAATTGGTTCTGTATTGATCATTGCTTCCTACTAATTAGGAAAATGTTCAAGCATCAAGGTTCATTTAAGGTGGAAAGAAGTAAGCTCCTAGCAATAGACTAGGCCTTGAAGAGCAGTGTTTTTATGTATCTGCAGAACATTAGAAAAAGAAACAAAAGCACACAAAATGAGATAAAGATTATCTGCAACAACAAAAGTTTGTAAATTACATTGTATTGTTATGTGCTCTCCGTGCTGCTCAAGGAAATAAAACCTCTTGAAGCCTGAATCAAGTAGAACCTGCACAGTGCAATAACAGCACAGGGTGCCTGAATGAACGGGCACCTGGCCAGCTCTCCAGTGAGCACCAGCCTGCACTGAACTGCAAACAGCGCTTAGCCCAGCTTTTCTTCCAGCTTATAACTCTGCAAAGCTCAGAGGTTTCTCACCGGTCCAACTTCACATCAGACAAATCCGACAGGTTTTGGCTGACATGTCTTTAAGCAAACACAAAAAACAAAATGAAACTCAGGAGACTAGAAAGAAAATTAAGATCCAGCAAACTACAGTATGGCAATCTTGAAAAACTGTCTGCAAAATCATTGCTGAGAACACAACATCAGTTGTTTATCAGTTAAAAACATGATAAATCTTTTACAGTCTATTAATATATACATGATTCGCTGCTGCCTTGTAGATGTGCACAGAAGTAAAATTCCCTACAGAATAGTAATGTGTTGGCTATTATACTTCTGATTTATCTCTTTTTACCTAGCAGTAGGACAAAACCAGTCTTTTGCAAGCAGGGCAATTTTCATCAATAGCAAGTGGAGAAGAAAACCTTCAGCATGACCTATGTTTTTGTGAACCCTTAAACCTATTTTTTTTTCTATTCCACCAGATTTAGTTTAGTGAAACTGACTTTTCAGGAAATGTCATATTTTCTATATCCAAGTGGGATAGCATTGTGAAATGCCATGTTTAACAATATTCAAGTGTACTGGGACTGTCCAGGCTTCAGCAAACACACCCTGCGGTTAAAAAAAAAAAATTGATGTAGGCAGAAGAGCAACTTGTGGAAGTATAAGAAAGAAAGAGAAGAGGCAGAGACAAGAGGAAAAGTGAGGAACAAAAGGAGGAAAAAGCAAAGCTTCTGATGAAAACTGCAGGACTCCCATATTTCTGATACTTCCTTATCTGCGTTCAGTCTCCCTCAAATGTGTTATGTGATTGTACGCATGTATGTATAGCCCAAACTTTTGGAGAAAAAAAACTTCTAAACTAACCTTGTGTTGCTGTTTTCAAATACTTTGCACTCTGTTCATTTTCAATTTTGAACAGGAAAAGTCAGAAGAAAAATGATGGATCTACAAAGTTCTGAGAAATTGGTATCGGGCTTCAGTGACTATATTTCATATAATGTACTTTAACCCTTTAATTCTCATTTGATATTGCATCTTCACAGTGGCATTAGGCAGAAGGTTCTGGTAAACTTGCTTGAATTTTGGACTTTGCTTGCACAAGCTAAGAAGGGGGGCAACAGTAATAAAAAGTTTACAACATTTTTGTCCTTCCATGGTTTCTAGGATTTCTGGGGCAGCTTCATTATGCAGCATAACTTTGGGCTGCTCTAAGAGCTGCCATTTTCCAACCAAATTTTTATGTGACGGGAAGATGACTGGGGTGCAGTGTTCCCTAGCCATAATCTGTCATGCCCTGGCTGCTGACAGAGTTTGTGTTACTTGTACCAATAACAGTAAAAACGTTGCATCATTAACCTGTGGATGTGTTAGCCAGTCAGGTAAGCACAGGAGGTCCCCGACAGATTTGCATAGCCTAAACTAAAGTCTGTGTCAGCACACCTTCACGGCTAACCAGATTAATTAGATTTGCTTCTATATACATGTCTGCAGCTTCCACATCCTGAATGCAATATAGATCTACCCGTAAGTCAAGAATGATTGATTTTGTCTGCTTGCCATGATACCTCTAATATAACTGCTCTATCTAATCTAAACAAGTGTTTCCCCATCCACCTCAAACAATCATTAAAAGAAATGACTAACATATATGGGATGGAGAAACATACTATCATAATTAGGATTTAGCCCAGGGTTTATGTTTGTTGATGTTCAGAGTAGAGATGAACCTTCCCACCTGTGCCTTGAAACAGCCTCCTGTATTTGTTCAGAATTGTTATAATTCTTATACTTCACCTCGTAGCTCCTCAAATTGACAAGGTGGATCTACCTTTGTTCATTTGTGTTTTTGGTCTTACTGCTAGTAGCATGCTACAATGGCACTATGCTACCGTTCTTGGAATACACCATACTACAGTGTTCTCATGCAAGCACAGACCTCCTAGGAAATTTTCTGTTGAAAAGCAAGTTGTAAGTGCTTCACAAATGTTTTCTACTCTTCTCCTACTGTCTTTCTGGGATATGAATAACTCTTGTGCTATCCCTTCTGGTTCCAGACAGGCTGAAGTCAAATAAATGCTAATTTTCAGTGAACTGCAGGTTCTTTGCTAATCTTTGCATAGCCTCAATTGATTGTTTTTTTTCTTTCAAGTAAATATGTTTGTCTGGTAATAATATTATTCCAGAGCTGGTACTTTATTGCTTATTGGGTTTTCTTTGTTACTGTTGCTTCTATTGTTACTTTTATTATCAGACCTGCTATTATCACCTTCTTGTTATTATTACTTATTATAGTATTATTCAAAAATAATACATTAAGGCTGAGACTGCATCACTATAGAGATGCCAGTGGTGGTGATCCCATTTCTAGACTGGTAGCAAAGGCTCTGACAATCAATTCATTGGAACGCTATCATCGATCATAAGAGGAAAGCATGGAATAAAAGGCCCCACTCGTTCAGACTGTGTGGGCAGGTAACTAAATGTAATATGGCAGAAGTCTCTAGTCAGAGGAGGTATTTGTTGATTACTATTTACTATTAAAGTTATATTTGCCCATGAAAGATGTGGGGAACTATATTTTTAAAAGGCATCAGCCAAGCAGCAACATTCTGCCGGACTCTATGCACGCCTCTGCTCACTTTCCTGAAGCAAGCTGATTTGGGTTTTTTTGGTCAAACAGTGCTCTCTTGGCAGGTCATAAGACAACCACTTCTGTTTGTTTGGCAGAGATCTTGAATCAGAGACTAGTATTCCAGTTTGAGGTGCAGATCCTGGCCTTTGCACAAGTCAGCTAGTGGGTGAGTCAGAAGCTCTGTAGGACCACCTAAATTGTATATGGACCCTATAGGAAAGACCCCTTTGATGTGGGGGTGACTGGGAAAGGTTAAGAAGGAGACCTACTCTAAGGGCAGAGCTTATACTGTGCTCCAGCCACAATCTACTCCTTAAATACTTTGGATTGAACAAATGCAGTCATATATAGCTCACTTACAAACCAATGTGCAATTTTCAGTCATTAGTGTGAAAAAGAAAAAAGAATTGCTAGGTCTCCCATTCTTCTTCTCAAACCATCATTAACTGATTCACTTCCTATTGACACTATGGCAGAAGTGGTTTCAGGAGGAGAAATTTGGAAGAACAGATCAATAGTGTCTCTATATATCATCTAGTCAGACAAATTCCACTTGTCTGGTGAAATTTATGTCCAGGCTTAAATGCTGTTATATAGGTGGTTCCCAAATTGAGTTCCACCAACAATGGTGGCTGCAACCACATCAGAGAGCAACAACTATCAGATTGTCAACTCTGTTTGGTTATGGTTTGACAAAAGTCAGAACCACTAGGCAAATTTAAGATGTGTTTCTTTAGTGTTTCCAGGAAAAAATGGTTGTGCTCTACAAGAAATGCTGATCATGAGCCTTTGCCATTAGTCTGAAATGTTTAGGTCCCTTCTTCTAATGGACCAGTAGTACTCCTCCCTTTGGAATACAGTATCCATTTCCTTTGTTTTTTAAGGCTCAAATTCAGCAACACATTAAGGTATATTAAGGTATATATTTAAATTTATATTTTTAAATATATATGAATATAAGCATATTGTATAAACAATTTGTGTGTGTGTGTGTGTATGTGTGTGTGTGTGTGTGTGTGTGTGTGTATGCTTACATATATATACATGTATATACAAATATATAGCTGTGAGTAGCTCCTTAGGAGTCAATAGAATTAGTCACATAGTTAATACAGTCAAGAGCTGAAGAATTTTGATAAAGCAGATCCTCAGCCTGATCCGGAGTATGAAAGTTATGTGAGGAAAGAATTATTTGGAGCTGAAAGTTCAGCTGGAGCAGACAGTTCAATTTTTCTGTCCATTTATCTTATATGGGCTTTTTTCTGGAGTCTGAACCTTTTAATGGAAGCATAATAATAGTGAAGACATATATGGTCATTCATGTTTATATTTCCTACCAGGCTACATTTTTACTTGTTTAGAAGAACACTGTGCTATCCACATAAGTGGAACTGAAAATGAGATGACGCTGAAGCTTACTGTGAAACTGTTTTACAGTAACTTGGATATTCAGTTCTCTGGATACATTTTTATGGGAATCAGCTTATGCCATTCTCCTTGGTTTATTATACTCCATGTTACCAGAATTGCAAGCTTCCAGGTGATTTTTTAACAGTGTCCTAAGTTAACCTGATTTTTTAAGGGTGTTCTGTAATAAAATGCCCATAGGTATTTACCAGTCAGTTCAGAGATCATTCAGCTTCTCCTCACAGGTTACTCTGGAGCTATAAACAAAAGGTAGTAGCAATAAATAGAACTAAAAACTAGAATGCTGAAAAGCCATGGTAGGGGCCAGTGTGAGCAGAATACTGTATAGAGTTCTGCAGAGTTAAGAGCATTCAAAAACACCATACAACAAATATTCAACCACGAGAAACACACTCTATGTTCATCAGCCATTTCAGGTGATTCCGACAATAATGAAGCTTTCAAATGCATTTCATTTCAGGTGACATTTCTAACAGACCTATCTGTTTCTTCAGGCACCAAAATACCCTCAAAAATCTGATGTTAGGAAATCAATTAACAAAAAGACTTTGAGACCTTCCCACCAAGTTAGACACCCTAGTATGATATCTGGGAATCATGGGAAGCTTCAAAATCCTATGTTAAGTGCCTAATCACATGCTAGTGGGGTATGCCAGGTGTAAAACTTCTGACATTCCTGAGCGGCCTGAACCCTGCTTCAAACCTAGCATTAAAAATGTTTCCCCTCCTTTTCTCTATGCAGGGCCCAGCTGAGAGGTATGTTCAGAGCACATATATGGGGCTAGTCTTTGCACAAAAGGCAGCCAAAAGCAAGATTTTCTACCTGGCTGGTATGTTTGCACCCCTTAAAGTAGTTAACATACTAGTGGCTGTGATAGTAATAGGTATGTCCTGTGTAGGAAAACCGAGAGTCCAACCCAGAGTCCCAGGTTGTATTCCAGGAGTTAGATACATAAGACCCCAGGGGCTGGACACAGCCCGGATGAGAAATACCAAGCGTGTTCATGCCCATTCCCCTCAATGGGTTGCAGGGGAGCCTATATAAGTCAAAGGGAAGCCTACGTAGCAAAATAATGGTATTTACGGAAGGTATTCTGCTGATGTCAGATCAGCCAGTAGGAAACAGTAAATACTTTTCCATGTGACTATAGCAGCTCTATCCACGCTGTAGCCATCTTCCTCAAAACTTTCTCTCAAGGACGGGTGCTTTCACCCACTCTTTCAATGCGGTGGTAGTGGTGGTGGCAACCCTATTTGCATGGTACCTTCGTAGCTAGATCTAAACACCAGACTGTTCTGAGGGAGACGATGGTTTTTGCAATGCTGTTGTCACGGAGTAGACTTGTCAGGGGTGTAAGACTGGGTCAGTCAAAGAGAGAGAACACAAGAGAAAGCATGCTTCGGCAACCTAGTGCCTGGAAGGAAGTCACAAATTTTGACCTCTGCTCCTAGAACTGTTTCTGTGCTTGCCATTAACGATCATTAGGTTTGGTGCCGATGGGGAAAGAGTTAAGTGCTGAGTTAAAGCAGACCCAGCTGACAACAACAGAAATAGGAAGAACAAAAAGATGTGTGTGTTGGGGGGAGCCGGGGGGTATTACCTGTGCTGGGACTGGCATGGTGCTACCAGAGGTTTGTGCAAATAATTGGTTAGGGAGAGTTGGCTATGTAACGCAAATTAAAGTAAAACATGCCTTTTTTTTTTTCTTTCTATTAATGATTTGGAGAGTTGTTAGGTGGCTGGCTAGTGGTGGGGGAAGAAGGGGAGGGGTAACACACGTATACACATAAAGATACGTCCTGCTGAGTGGAACTGAACATTGCATATGCTTCTTACTCAAAATGTGAACTGCAGACCAGATTAGATCAGGGAATGTTAGCCACGTCCAGTGTAAAATATGTTTTGTTTTGTTAGGTTTCTCTTAAAACAGAGAGAGGGAGCATAAGTTCAGGGAGGTAAGTGAAAGTTCAGTGAGATTTCTCCACATTCATGAAACCTGAGTTCATAGTCGAGTTACTGAGTCACATACAGATGAGGATCTTGCCTGGTCAGTTCAAAAAAAAAAAAAAAAAAAAAACGCAACCCCTTCCCACTGTAAGTTCCTTGATGTGTAGTAGGTGTGGTTTGGTGAAGAAAAGCCAGACCAATACCAACAGCTGCATGGAATCTTTCCACAGCTGAAAGGTGAATAATTAACTCTGTTATAACAGCAGCCCCTCAGGGGGAGGTGAGTCACTGGCCCAATTTAGGGTTATGTTATCTTGTAATGAGCAATGAGAGGGAAATCTATACGTGTCCTGACAGTTCTAGTGAGACATGGATGATCTGTGCCCCAAAAACCTCAGGAAGGGAGTTGATCAAAATGTACCTCTAAGAAAATAACTGACTTTGTACATACAACTCATTTGTGGTTCAAGGAGATCATTTTTTCTAGGCATGTGAAATTTCCTGAGTATGATGCTGTGGCTTAGACACGAAGGAAAAGAATGTGTCAGTTGTAATTGGTAACATTGTGCCAGTACCTAAAATCAGATACAATCAGGCTGGAAATTAACTTATTTTTCTGAGTCTAATCATGCTCATACTGTGGCCTCTGGACACATGGGATGGTGGGCGGGGTCCACAAAAGGCAAAAAAGAAAAATAAGCCTGCTGTTAGGTGACTTAAAAACCTACTAATAGATTTTTTTCCTAAACATCTGAATGTCCACTGGGAAATCTCTTGCAGTTTGCAAATCCAAAAAGCCTAAAGGCTAGTCTAAAGTTGACAAAACTTAGCATATGTTAACAGAGCCCATGTGAGAAAGGCAGTAAAAATTCTGCTTCCTCTTATGGAGGGAAAGAAGACTGGAGTCCTTATCCTCTGCTCCTGCGCGGAGTGCAAGGCATTGCCCCTTCACTGATTCCCCAGGGTTTGCAGTCAGTTTAGGGAGGCTTTCAGGCTCTGTACCAATTTCTTTCCTCCAGCTAAAATTTTATTAGCTTGATAGAAGTGAAATGACTGTTCCTCCTTTGGGGGTTCAGAAGTAATAGTTCCACGGCATGCCAGCCACAGCAGGATATATCAGCCTCATTCGTCATTGCAGTATATAATGCAGTCATGTTCTGACAGAAGAAGCACCTCTTGAGCGTTTTCTCTCTTCCATACAGCTTAGAAGTAGCACTGACTGACTCAGGAGGTAGTTGTGCTTGTGTCTTCTCAGCGAGGAATGAAGCCAGCTCCCCGTGCGAGAGGAAGTAAGTGACCAAGGGAGTGAACGAAGAGTTTCTTAGAACTTTGGGAGGGGTTTAAAGAAGGAAAAAAGTTGCAAAGTCTGATTCAAACCATGCTGTTTTCAAGGAGCCATGGCCCTTATGTGATCTCAGTAGAGCAGGGTGCTTGTGAACAATACATAATTAAATATGTAATTCCATAGGAACATGAAAAAAGGAAATAAAATAACATAAACAAGAACAATCTGAATCAAAGCTGCCCATCTGATCTTAATCCTCATGAGTGAGTATCAATTTTGATGGCTGTATTGCTGGCTAATTAACGACAATAAAAGAGAAAACTTTACCACATGTTCCACAGAGACACTGATGTCCCATCTAGGGTCAACAGACTGTCACTGGGCATGCTTTAGTTATTACTTTGTCATCATCATATGTTCAGTTCATCAGTGCAGACGATCCAGATCTGCTTCAGGAATCCTGTGATTAGTTGTAGTTTTTTTCCATAAAAAGAAGAGTGGTCAGCACTTAGAAATGCAAACCAGGATGCTAGAGAGCAATTTAAGAAAAACAAAAACCTTCTATTATAGAGTGCAGAGAAGATGTTCAGGATGAACATTCATGTTCCCAGGTGTTACAAGGGTAACCCAAGATACCTCTAACAAAGCTCTTTCCTGCTTTCTTTTTTTTTTTTTTTTGGGGGGGGGGGGAGGAGGGGAGGAAGGAAGGAAAGGGAGGAAGGGAGGGAAAAGTGCTGAAAGATCATAGAGAGCCCAGCCAAGCCTAGTCCCACTGTTGTGTAAAATGAACCTCTAAGCCTTGGATATAGATCTGTTCTATTTGCTCTCTCATATATACGTAGTGAAAAACAACATGTCTGAAGAAAACTCACTGCAATGAAATAATCATTTCAGCTTGTTCACACAAAAATACCTATAAATGGGACTATCAAACAAGCTTTTTGTTTAGAATTGTCCCACTTATGTCTCAAAGCAGCAGCCCCTAAGATTTCCAGCCATGCTGCTTGTAACACGCTCTTAATTTAACTGATATTTCAGAGACTTGTTTTCTCCCTGCAGTTCAGACAGTATTTTTTTTAGCCTTGACAGAATGGCTAGACTAGGTAATCCACGCAAACAGCTGCTGCATGCAATGTGATCTTTTCCCCAAACCTTTTTAACAAAGGCTTCTGAACTGTTCCTTAGTTTTGGATATGTTTGAAATATCCGGAAGCTAAAATCTCTCAATATGAATGTAATTGACATATCAACTGTCTGACCGTACTGCTTTTAGCTTGAGAAGTGTCCCCAGAAGACTAACAAGAGCTGCATGTTCACAAAACCACTCCTTAATCAGAAAGCATTCAACAGGAGAATACCTCTGCTTCAAACCGTTTTCACAGAGGATTTGCTTATTAAATGTGTTCTTGTATGTGGTCTAGTGAGAAGAAAGATGCTACTGTTTTTTTGTAGTGTGAGCTTTGCAATCTTTCAAATTTAGTGAAACATTATATAATTGGGATTTTTCGTTGTAATGAATTGCAGTTATTTTGTTCTTTGTCAATCACAGGCATTTCTGTCTAATGGAACCCCTATTTGAGCCCAAGTAATATTAAAGTAAGTGTTGCAAATATTAAAGATATAAAATAACATTGATGAATTCAGGTAGATTTGAAAAACGAACAGGAGAAAAGAAGTAACACTTCCATTTTTGAAAAGGTCTTCGAATATAAGGGAAAATACAATCAGTGGAAGGGAAGAATTTGGAAAATAATCATTTTACAGAAGTCAAGAAGTAAGAGTGGGCAGAAAGTTAGACATGTATTGGGAACAGAATATAGCATCAAAATGGGTAATCCCGCTGTGGATTGCATAGGCAAGTGTAACATCCTGAGTGGGCAGGATGGCAAAAATTATTTTCTAAACATTGCAGGTATAATTTTATCCACAATACTCCCATATGTCTTAGGAACTTACACTCTGAAGAAACTGGTGTATTGGAGAGCAGCGAGAGAACAATAAAAAAGACTAGGGGCAAGGAACATTGATTTTAATAGGTAAGATTAAGTACTAAATCTGTCTAATCTGGTTAAGCAAAAAAAGAGCCACATGGATATATATTTAAAAACTATCTAATGGGAAAGGAATTATTTTAGGATGACCAAAATGTTAAGAAAAGGAAAAAAGGATGAATGTGAGAATGAGGTGTATCAGACTGTGAAAAGGTCCCCAGTGGAATGAGAGAAAAACCATTCTCCTAGTGAGAATGACTTTAAACGAGATTGGATATTATCTTAGTGACCAAAGGGGCAGAGGGGAATATCAACTATTTTTGAGATTTTGTAGGCAAAGATCCAAATAAAATAGTTTTATGAAAGCCTCCTTTTTGCAGAGCCACACACACTCTTTCTTTTTCTCAACAAAGTCTTTTGGGTAGTGGAGTCTCTTTCAGTGCTTTGCTGGTGCTTTCCACACTATGCATTAATTGGGAAGTAGGGGTATGGCCAAACACTTTGCTACCTAAACCTAAAGCATCCCTAAATAAAAGTGATGAGAAGTGATGATGGTTGCATGGCAATAGCATTACTTTACACCATGTGTTTCCACATCCTGTGCTCTCCCAAGCAGTCTACCGACTGCAAGTACAACCCCCAAGGAACCTGGAGAGTCAGAACCACCTAAACAATGCCAGTAAGCTAAACCTTTAGGCATTTCTTTGCTTTGATCCAGAGAAATGCATGTGCTGTGCTGTTTGTACCCTCAGAACAAATGGCAATCTTGGGAACTAGCATGGATATTTAGAGACGGTATTTAAATACCATTACTTGGGAAATTCCCACTGCTTAAGAAAAGACCAACTAAAACAAGAGTTTTCTTTCCCATAAGGCTGAGACAGGCATAATGAGGATTAGCAGGCATAATTGATATCATTTCTGTATCCTAGAGGATTGCATGAGTCATCTTTCTAGTCACGTCCTCCCCTTTTTTAGGACTGATGAGAGTGAAAATGCTGCTGTGAAGTGTGAAGAGGTAATATAAACATACTGTATGATACAAGCCACTGATTGCAAACAAATAACTTAATTAAGCCATGCCCATAATAATTCCTCACTTTTATAAAGCACTTTTCATCTGCACATCTCCAAGTGCTGTACAGATGGAAAAGCTCAGGAGGAGAAGAGAGTAGACATTCAGGTAGACAATGGCAGCTCTGGGAATAAACCAAGCCGCAGTGCCTCACTTTGTATTATAAATGCCCCTCCTGTGGATCCTGGAAAAGAGCACTGCAGCCATCGCTTGGAGAGGGACAGTTTGGAGCTGGAGCAGAAATAAGCCTGAGTCTGATCATAAGACCGTTGTGTATTAGAAAGGCCAAATTCCACCCTAATGTGCAATCTCTTCTGAAATCAACTAGAGCTTTATGTTTAAAACTCCAAGTATTTGCAAGGTTTTCCTTCCCATGGTGTCTGAGTACCAGCAAAATTACATCATACCAAAACAATCTCTGAGGATGATTCCTTACTACTTCTTCCTATTAGCCCTAAGAGCCACTATAGATTGCTTAATTTTTATCACTTTTTTTTTAATTGCACATAAACACTGGGCCATTCACTAATCATGGAAATCATGGAAAGTGGAGGAAAGGATTATTTACCACCTAAAAATACAGTAGTGCAGTGGTGTCTCAGGCCTGGTAAGTACAAAAGTCATCATGAAACGGTATCAGTCTCAACTCTATGTTTAAGAAAAAAAGAGAGGAAAGACATTTCTGCAGGCATCCTACAGCCCCGGTTCTCCATAAGAGAAACTATGCAGATAATATTCACACACTTCATGTGATTAAAAATAAAGAATAGAATATGAAAGGAATCAAAATACAATATATAATGAATTCCAAAATTATAAATCCCATTATGCCTGAAATTTGGAAAGTAGTACACATCCTACAGATTCCTGGAAGTAGGAAAAAAAGGCACTAATCTTGAGTCAAGAGTTCCTTTGCTGGCTCAGCTGCAGGCTCCCTCTGTAATCTTGGGCATATTGCTTTATTTCTGTTTCCTCTCCCACATTGTGGGTGTGCCTACATCGCAGTCAATGTGGGATTGTAAAGCTTGGCAACCCAACTGAACTAGCTTTAACCAAGTTAGCTTATGTACTGGTAGCAACGCAACTGTAGCATGGAGTTGGGTACAGACTAAATTATTAAGGATGGATAATGAAATTTTGGAAGAGTAGAATCTGAAAATTATCAGAAGAATCCCATTCATCTAGATTTCACACTGTTTATTTTCTGAAATGAGATTTTTTAAAAATATATTTTTTTTTCTGATTAACAGTAAGAGTTGAGCCAGGAAAAAAAAAAAAAAAAGATGATGGTTGAAGTTTTCAAAGTCATTTAAGGGATTTAGCCACATGCTTCACATTAATGTGAGAGTGCTGCTCTGGGATACAGATCTTAAGAATAGGAGATCTGTTCCTGAACTCCATCCAAATCGTATTGTAAGTAGGGTATGAAATGAGATGAGTTAGTCTTCCACAGGGGTAAACCAGCTGAGAAAAAGTGTGCTTCAAAACTGTGAAGACATTTTAAAGGAAAGTTGCTTATTGTTATGTCAAAGTGTAGCCAGCTGGTAAATACAGTTGTTTTAGAAACACTCATATATTGTGCAGGAAAAAATGATCTACTTGTATTTTTATGAAAGCATAGCTATAATGTGATTTAAAACTCCAGATCAGTGTCAAAAGCAATAACAAAATCTGATATGGCACTTCCCCCTCACCCAGCTAAATTGCTCTTATGTACTCTTAAAACAGCATGATAGTTAAAATACTAATAATGGATATTAGATGGAAATGATAGTTGCAAAGTACAAACACATGTAAGAGAGTTGTTTTAGAAAGTATGGTGAGAGACAGGGTAAGAGGAAAAACTTTATTAATGTCAGAAAGATACAGTGAAATATTTAGTGCACACATGTTTGGGATAAGAGTTGGGATGCAGAGCCAGACACTCAGCTGGTGTATGTTGATGCAGCGCTGTTTAAATCAGTGGGACTGTGCTGATTTACCTTACCTACAGATTTTACAGCTGGCTTTGATATGCATACAAACTTTGAAAGTTTATCTGGACTTACCTGCCCTCTACTCTCTGGAAACAAGGCTGGAAGTCTGGTGGGGTAAGGATTCTCAAGGAGATCTCTTGCTTTTCTGTGGGATAGAAACATGGTGAAGACAAGTATTGTTGTGGTTAGGACAATACTTTTACATTTTCCGAGCCCCACGGGAAATCAAAATGCACACTAAAACAAATAATTAACCTAACTTTAAGCCTTCAAGATGCATTCATTCTGGTATGATTCAACCCGTATTTTATATGAATCAGTATTCCCCTCCCTACTTAAATGTAGACACGTTATTTCTGTGGTCTGGAAGCTGAGATCAGATTTCACCCATAATGATTTTAGCTGCCACACAGCTCATCAAAATTGCAATTATAAATACCAATGTTTTTCTTTTTCTGGAATGTAGACTGCATCATGCAAGATCCTGCCAAAAGATGCAAAATTAGCAGTGCGATGGATATACTTGTGCAACCTCCAGGGAAGGACAATTAGGGAACGAGGAGTAAGAGGAGAGAGGGAGTTGTCGAATGACCAAAAGCCTAAATCATCTTTATATCCATCTTCTGCGCTGGGAGCTTTTGATTTTGCAAATCCTTTTCACAGAGAAACAGCACATCAGCCTCAAAGGAGTGACACCAGTGTGCATGTAGAAAGTTTTCAGTTGAGTAACAATTGCCCAGCAAAGTTCACTGTCACAATGAGTACAGTGACAACTGACAGGTTTCACTTCTGCCTTTTTCTTTCTTCCTTCAGCCGTGTGTAATTAGTGTGTCCGTACAGAGCTTCTGCTCTGAATGGATCCAGCTAGATTTAGGACAACTGTCCAAATTCACTTGGAGGCCGTCCATCAGCAAGAAGTAGTTTTGATCTTTCTGTCCTGTTTACATTCTACCTGTGCTGGCTTGTATTAGAATTAAATCTCCATTGAATCTATGACAGGTGTAGCAAAGATACTGCAAATAATACCAGACTACTTAGCACTCACATTATAGATGGAGGAGAGATAGGGGAAGTATGAGCAGATCAGACATACCTGGAAATGCAGTGCTATTGATCCTGCCTCCAGCTTAGGGCTGGTCCAAGGACGGCTCAGTTCCTCATTCCATTTCGTGTGGAAATCGAATGTATATTTCCCATCTGTTCTTTTTGAAGCCGTAGTTTTACTTTGACAGTGCTTTGAACTGCCTCCCAATCTGCATGAAAAATTCCACAATGTGCTCTGTTTAATCATGCTCAGAGATTTTTGGGAAATAGCTCTGATTAGTTCCAATAGTATTAGGAATGGCTGGGCTATGCTTTTACATGTAGAAAATATAACTTTCCCAAATGCATAGTGTTTTGACCAGCTACAACAGTAATAGGGAAGGCATAGTGAAGAATGTCTCTGAAAACTCTAACCTCCAAAAAAAATTGAGGTATCTGTGAGTCCTCAACTCATCTGCTCCCAGCACAGAGGGGAGACAGCCTTGCAGGACATGGTTCCCAAAAGTTTTAGCACCAGTTGAAAGGTGCTAAAGGACTACAAGGACTTTGTTTTACTCGCACTGCAGCAAATGGAAATTAGAGTCACGGAGTTTATTGCACTGTTGGAAGAACAAGTCTGAACTGCAATATGTCTGAACACTTCAGATTCTCACTAAAAGTATTTCTGTAGTGTCTGGCTAGCCAAGTAGTTTCAGATGTTAATTGAATTCAGCAGCTCTATTAATGTAATCGGAATGTAAAATAGTATAGATGCAAGAGTTGAAGGATACAGTATGATCTCGATAACCCAGAAGACTTGAGTTATGGAGTATGAAATAAATAAAGCTATGTTTATTTCTGTGATTTTACTCCTTGCTTCTTCATGATGACTATCAGCCACAGTGTGGAAATCCAACCAACAGTTCCATTATCTGGATTTTGTCTGCACCGCAGAGGCTTTTGTTTGTTTTTTGTTTTAAATAATTCGATGTTATTAAGTTGGTCATAAAAAATAATGGTAATTTGGCTAATAAAAGTAACTGAACATTTTTTTCCTCCAAATCAAAGTAATTATAGGAAAATATGAATATTTTGTGTGTCTGCCTGCTTTCCTTTCGTAAGCAGTTGTTTAAAACGTAGGAACTCTATGGGGTAATTCTGGAAGACATTTGATATGCTGCTACATGAACTTGTGATTGAGTAAACAAATCAGTGGGGCCCACACAGATTAAAAGTTGGCTGATAAGCATTAAAATACAACCAAAATCAGAGAATCCCTGTTCCTTCTGAAGTTACGCTACAGTCTGTTCTCTTTGTTCCTCTCTCATTAGACATTTTCTACCAGCAACCTGGAATGAAAAATAAAATTCCTGCTGCTAAAATTTATATCCCATGCAAATATTGGGGAAGTGGTAAATAACAAAAAGAGGGAAGCCACTGAAACAAATAAATTCTTCATTATTTGATGCTGCATGGGCTAGCAAACCATATATATACAGCCAACTATTAAATCATACATACATGAAGAGAGAACCTAGGCCACATTTAAAGGAGATGGGGACTGCAGTTGGGTAAGCAGCTACTTAACAGAAGATACTAAGTGAACTTGGAAGAAAATCAGCTGGTGGAATAGACAGCAGCATCCAAATTACCTACCTGGGCAGGGTGCATACCTTTTGTGAGCAACAGAAAAGAAGCACTGCAGCAGCACCTTTGCCAGCCAAATGGCTAGCTTCACTCTGCAGGTGCAGAACAAGCAGATGGAGGTTTGTGAGACATTCGACTCTCCTGGGAAAGGCTGGATAGCTGTGCACGGGACGGAGAGCTGGGAGGTGCATGCCCCGAGCAGCATTAGGCCCCAGGTCAGCCACTGCTGCTCCCTGTGTGGTTCCCTATCGAAGCCATGGTCCAGCATGCCTGAACCTGCTAGTGGTATGGCTTTGGGCTCCTGTGAGAGGTGGCACCTGTGAGTGCCCTGTCTTCAGCTAGTGCAATTCACCCAACCTCCCATTAGCTCTGATGCTGCTCCAGAGAAAGATTTCCACTGGTAGGGGAATAGAAACTTAAATTACCCCAGAAGCTTGCACATACCCCACAGGCCATAGGTCAATCTCTCCGGCAGTTCCCATAGTAGTAACGCAAACCTGGCTTGTATAACTAAAGGAATTTTCAGCATGAGTCGGGAAGTTACAGTATTCCAAAACAGCTGTGACTACTTTTTGGAATATTAGGTAGGACTCATCTCACCTAGCTTAAATCATCCACATAGACTTATTCACCTTTGGTTTCATATATAGCTATGACTGAGAGATAGGCAACTTTATGGTGTGATTCATTTAGAGCTGACTTCTGAAATTAATCAGATGAATTCCATCCTGAAAATGCCTGTTTCTCTTTAGTGACTTATGGGGACTCTGGAATGAGTAGTCCACATTTGGTCAGTTTTCTCCCACTCACTGTGTCCTTTCTGGTGTTCATAACTCTGAAAAAGGGTGGAATTTTCACAGAACATTCCAAAAAAGAGCAACGAGAATGAATAGATATTTGGGAAATTGACTTTGCTTCTAGGTAATGTAGGAACTCACTCTGTTCTGCTTAACCAAAAGAAAATTAAGAGTCAATCTGTCGCATTCTGTAAATCCATATATGGAAAAAATAACATCAATCTCTTATTCAGCAGATACCGGCATAAGAAGTTGCATTAGAAGACAGAAGAAATTCAGAGTAGATATAAGTAGCACATTATTAACAGTAGAGCTAATTAAAATTGCAACAATTTAGCAAAATTAATCAAATATTAACATTAAGTCTTTCTGCATCACATAAAACAAGGAAGATGACAGAAAAAGACACAAATTAAATAAGAACTAAGTGCTGTGCAGGGAAAAATGATGTTACTATATATCACCACCTGGGAAATTCTAAGTCACGTCCTGATGAGCTCAGCTCATAGTTGTTGGAAGTTTACCTACTGGACTTCTTTTCTAATAGCTAAAGAGCAACTTTACTGTTCTGGAAAGAAAAGCCTAGTCCAGAGGTGTGAGCCCAAGTCAGTGAGCCAGAAACACATTGCGTCTAATCCAGTTTTGTCTCTGACTCCTGTTGCCTTGGGCAAGTCACTTAAACATTAGGCTAAGAACATTAAAGACTTACGAGCTCTATTAATGCAAAGTATTTTTATTTTCTATAATATAATCTGTCAAAACCCATTAGCAGAAGAAGGAAAGAGAAAAAGTCCAGTCTTGTAAGGCTCATGAGAAATTTTGGAAATCGCAAGCAATGGCAAAGCTGGAGTACCTCATTTGGAGAAGAGAACGGGAAAAAGGAGATTTGAATCAACCTAAGCAGGTTGGGACTTACACTTTAACTCATCAAGTTTTATTCACCTGATACAAGATCAGATATTTGCTCTGCAGAGTATATAGTGAAGGTTTGTGTAATGAAGGGAAAAAAACCTACAGCATGTGGTTGTCGTTCCAATTGCATGAAACATAAAAATTATAAACCTGCTATGGGTACACCAAAAAACTGGAACAAAGACCAGCTCTTGAAAGCTTTACTATCTTCCCACCAGGAAAGAATTAGAAAGAGTCGGACTAGATTAAACATAATAATCTGAATTCTGCTCCTGATTACATGCATGTAAATCTGAAATAACATAACTTAAAGACTTATTTGGGACTTAAACTGGTGTCTCTGTGAGCCTCAGTTTTTGGCCAGCTTTTATTTCAGCTGGGGAGAGGAAAACATGTTTATAAAATCTGAGAAGCCTACAGTTTATCTACCTTTAAAAAGACATAGAGTGTGTGCATGCCAGTAGCAGACTTTCACGGATACTACGATGCTGAATTGTACTGGAAAACATGTATTGACAACAGCATACATTGTGGGAGCTGGAGAAGAGCCTATTACGTTCACGTGTCTCTGTTTCAGTGCCAATTCAAAGGCATCAGGGCAAGCTGATAATACATGCAAAATGCACTGAGCTTTATGGAAGGATATATTTCCATCTGAAAAAAGATCGCACAAGTGACAAGGTTAATGGCATGGAACTTAGGAGGGTGCACCATTTTCATAGCCTGCCTCACGTCTCTTGTTCAATCATGGGCAAATCACTGATATTCACATTTATCTCATCCAGCTTCTGGCACTTAACAGAGTCTTCCTTAGGGGCTGAATTGCTCTACGTGCCCCAGAAGGGAAGAGAGAGATGGGCTGCCCTAGTAGGTGATTAACCCCATATAAAATCTCAAGCACCTCCTAAGAGCGCCCGACTTCCCCTCCTAAGCACAGGGCATCCTTAGAATGACCGAGCTTCTAAATTGGGTACTAGAAAGGGCATAAAATCAGGATAAATCCTTGTTGGGTTGCTGTCTGTGATCTGATTGCTCAGCTGTACAATGGAAATAATAGGTTCTGACAGGGGAAATGTGAAGATACAACAGAGACTATGAGGAGCTCAAATGTTATGATAATAGATGTTGTACATGACCTTAAAGTAGATAAATACGAAATGAATTATTCACATATCTTTCATTAGCCTATCACAAATCCATTCTGATTCCAACACAGCTGCAGTAACCTACACATTTTCAGCTGTTCCCGCTGTCTTCCTTTCTTTATACCTTTTGTTTGTATTTAATGTGTTTGCATGGGTAACTTTTAGCTGAAGTTATATTATTCAAGAGTAATAAATAATTTTTGTAATAACCTTTGGTTTCGAATGAACCCCAGGAAATGTTCAGGTTTCCCTATCCCCTTTTTAAAATCTCCACCCTAGGACTATATGCAACACATGTGAAGAATGTCTGGATAATGAGTAATTCTGAGTCACGAATAATGCTTCCAGATTTGTACTTTTGGCAGTTGGGAGTAGGATTCCCTGCTTGTACTGTGTCCAGTCCTTTCCTCCAGCTTTCCCCCTCAGAGGCCCTGATTCTGTACACATATTAAGCAGGCAGGTTGTTCTGTCTACATGAAGCTTTGCTGATTTCAGAGGTTACCACCCAGGAACACAGGCAACCTGCTAATCACTGCAGGGTGAGAGGCTTTGGGCCTCTTCTTTAGTATTTTAGCTCCTAAAAAACAAACATCACTAAGTGCTGGATTCCTACTGAAACCAATGAGAGATAGGTGTTTAGGCAAATACTCAGGCAGCCAAATACTGTTAAAAATATAATCCCTGGTGAAGGGAATGAAGGTATTCCCCTTCCCTGCCTGAAATGTGGCTCTGGCATCATTCCACATCCCCACCAAAGCTGCCTCAGTCTCGTGCTGCACCACACGGTGCCCAGTGCCCTCGATGCAGACTCCATGGCAGTCTGCATGCTAGTCCAGGCAGCTGCAGGGACTGTGGGACCAGGGGCTTGGCAAAAGCCTTTTCATCAATATTTTCACTCTCGGGCTTCTCCATCTTTTCAGGATGATCATAAATTGTGGTATCTGCTGCTTTTTATGAAGTCAGCTGGCGTTCTTAGTCCACTTTACATATGACTACACTGCAGACACAGTCTCAACGTTTGCTGATACAGGAAGAATATGTCCCTTCTTGGTAATGTTGTTATGATTGAAATAGGCAGTTGTATTCTTGTGGAAGTTTCAGTAGAGGAGCCGGACTGCGGATTCACTGGGGGAATGAACTAACTTGTGACCCCTAAAGCCAGTTCCTTCAAATCAAGGCTCATGTGTTCTGGTGAGGAAAGTATAGAAAGATTTGCAGACCCACAGTTTAGACTGTTGCTGTGTGAAAGCACAGAAAGTGCATTTCCCATCACATGTCCAGACCAGCAGTCATAAGCACTTTAAGAGCCGGTTAGCTGGAGACTGCACAGACTCAAGTATCAGCATTTGTTTTGGTGAGGTAGGTCTTTACCTCCAGGAAAGACAGCTCCACTGCCTTTTAATGTTATTGTGTATTTGACCTTTGCTACAGGAAAGTCTGTAAACTCGCTAGTGTGGGCAGTGCTGGCTACAGTTATCCACTACTCATTGGTGCTAAAAGTATTTCCCTTATGTGAAAACTACCCTCCCAAGCAGCTGTCTGACCTGACCGGCCCCCTGTTCCATCACCCTCTCCCGTGCCCGTGCTGCCTGACTGCACTGGACACACTCATCTGTCCCCCCAGTTCCCGTGCCCCGAAATGCAGTGTGGGCAACATGGGCAGGGGAGCACACAGGGACCCGATGCGCTCTGTCTCTTGGCAGGATCTGTGTGATTCCACAGGGGAAGAAACTATAAGAATCTGCATAACAAATCTCAATAAAAAATGCAGCCAAGCAATGACTGCTCCTGTGATTTGCATTTCAGTCAATGATAAAAAAAAAAAGGATATGTGAAAAAAAAAAGGGATTGTGAAAACGAGCTCACTTCCTACTAATTTTAATACTATAATTGTATTCTTCTATTGAAGCGAAATGCCTGATCGCTCCTAAGTATTGTAAATCTGAGCAAAATAATTCAGTAAGCAGACACATTTTGCGTGTGTTTTAGCTGTTACTTAACTATTTCCTTCAGACTGGGAACTTCAAGGTCAATGCAAGGTCAGGTTTTAGCTGACTCAGGCTGTTCATGTGACACTGCAGCCCATGTATCTGCTAAGGAGCGAGGGAAAGGGCCTCATTCCTTACTCACTGGCTGCAGGCATTTATAATGAGAACTACCCACCTATGTCAGTAAGAACTGCATCATTCAGGGTAGACACCCAGGAATATTTTGCCCTAATTAAGAATTTTTACAGCCCAGACCTGGAAGTTGAATGATCCCATTTGGCTATTCTCCATAAGGGAGCTAATGTTCTGGGGCGGATCAAAGACGTGATGTCTAGCATGATGATGTGAGACATTACATGCACTGCAGTACAAGGAGGCAAGCAGTGGGCCAGGAGTGTCCATTCCTCAGTCACCATCTTTACCTCCAAGAGAGAGGATGGAAAAGCTGTGTCATTTGAAGCGTATGCACAGTAACTTTTGAGCTTGTCAGCTCATAAAAAGGCATTGATGAATTCAGTTGAGGGATTTTTTACTTCTGTTTGTTTTCTGCATTCTGCAAAAAATAAAGTTATGAATAATTAAATAAACCATTTGGAAAAGTGTCATATACCAATGCTAAACAGCAATGCATATTTTCAAAAGGTTATATTAAAAATTTGCCATTTGTGACTCAGTGATAATGATGCAGTGTGTGATACTGTAACAGCCCAAAGTAGTGCTAGCTCCTAGATCTATTTACATTATTATCACTGGGATTCAGTGGTAAGCACCTAGCTTAGGAATTACTTTGTCTACATCTTAGTCACTTAGTTCCAGGAGGGATGATCCTTTACTTCAAAAATAATTGCCCACATTCCCATAAAACCGATGGAGAGAAGTGAGGGATCTTGAAGACATCTTGCATGAGATTCAGTCCAGCTAAATTAGTTGTCTATTTCTCCACTGATTTTGTAGATACCACAGGCATACTCATATACTTGGGATGCTGTCCACCAACCTGTGATTGAGAAGCCACTGCCTATCATCTGAGAAGAACTTGGGCAATGAAAGGAAGTGCCTGACAGCTGGAAAAAGCTGGCATTGTGCTCGTCTTAAAATGGATAAGAAAGAAGGACGACCTGGGGGTTTGAGGCTTTCCTGGAAAGCTCATGGACCACCTCCTCTTGGGATCTATCTGCAGCTAGAGGAAGAACCAGCAGGTAAGTCCTGGGGCTGTGTGGGCACGAGAGGTTTGACTCACAGCTCCCATGTCTCTGGCAAGTCAGGGAACCCAGCAGGTTCAAGCATGCGCTCTCCACCTTTCAAGGAATGCAGAAGTGGGGGCCAAAAGAAGAAATGTCTCTCCCCTCAGAGGGGACAGAACTGGGGATGCAGAAAAATAAGAGATGGATCCAGCAAAGGAGGAGGGATCAGAAACCTAGGTCATCTCCTCTCAGTTTTGAATTAGACTCTGTATGGTCTGCTTTTCCCTTGGCCCTGTATTTGGACATTTTCTATTTCAACAGAAGAGAATTGCACCAAAATTACCACATATTCAAGTGGTTTGCATACTGTCAGGATGAGGAGAGCTTGAGAACAACCTCCTAAGCAAGAGATCACCTTATGAAGATACTCTTTGAATAGACCTCATCCACAAAGCCATGACAAATTACTAAAGTTTTTCAGTTACTCAGAAAAATCCAAGGCAACCTCTCCACTGGGGCCTGTACTGCAGTAGAGTCACAGAGAGACAGAGGCATCTGTCTGCTTAGTATATTTGTGAGTGAGTGTAGAAAACTGAATTAAACAGCTGGGAAACGTGCAGGCCAGTCAGGGAGATATTTAAGCACATCATGATGGAAAACACAGGGACTGTTATCCTACCCGGAACATAGACACAGTTTATCTGTGCCCCAGTCTAAATGGGATTTTGGATGCTACCTTCTTATTATTATTTACATGTATGAAAATAATGTGTAAATAATGTATATATTGCTATCAATTAATTGCCTTTCCAGCCACATCACAGATGAAGATGCTATCTTGATAAACACTGCACAGTGTTACTTTGGGATAAAATTTTTGGTTAATTCTAGGGTGAATTATTTTTAAATTCTGTTCAAATTTAGACTTATTTTATTTATTTATTTTTTTTAGAGATAAGACTTTCAGCATGAGTTTGCCTAACTGGAACACATTGGAAGGTCACGGTCTTTCATACTTCTGACTCTCCTGAATAAATTCTTTTCGTCACCAATGGCATTAAACATTGTGTCCATATATGTCTAAATTCTACTAATTAGTTTTGTAATGTATTACTGTTTTCAGTGTGCAGGGCTGATTCTTTTACCGTTACTCATGTTGGATGGCATCTTTCTCAATGACCAACAGAGATGTCTTAGGAGTGATATACAACTGAATATGAGAAATACAAAAATTTCACCCTAAAATTTTTAAATTAACATGAAAACTGGGAAACTACTATTCGCCTGAGGTCCATTCAACATGCAAAATGAGGATAAACCAGACTGTGAATACTCAAAGACCTTTGCATCTCCAGGTGTAACTTATATAGAAACTACATTTAAAAACATGCCACCAAAACAGGTTATGTAATCGTGATTTTCTTGTTAAAGCACCTGGCTCCGTAAAATGTTCACTTAGCTTACAGGCAGCAGGGATATGCCTTTTCTGAACTACAAGCACAGAATCAGAGGGGCTTTCCCACAAAAACAATTTTTTAGATCATTTTCCCCGGTCATTGTTCATGATTTTTGCCTAGAAACTGTCTTAAAATGACTTGCTTATATAGATTTTGATTAAGAAATACTAATAAAATTCAACCATTTTTTGCACTAGGATTTTGCTTTAACTCAGAACTTGAATAAATACAGGTAGCAAGTAAGTAAAATATTAAGCTCAATCCCTCAAGAATGAAAATTGAAAGCTTATCGCTGCTCTAAACAGAACCCCTCATGAAGTAAGAAATATCAGCTTATTTGTGTCTCATCACTGAAGTGGTTCTCTGAATTATCTGCCTCTCCCTTGATAGTATTTGTTTGTTTGATTGTTTATTACCATAATGACTGCACCATATTATATTCTAGACATCTCTACTAATTCAATACTCAAACAATCATGGTACCATGGGTATCCAATGATGCTGGAATTTATAATGGTCTACTTGATGTGTCCTTAAATTTTGGCTAAAACTGTTAGTGCTCAGAGCACAAAAGGAGAAAAAAAATTAACAAGTCAGGAAACAGCCTTAGCAACAAGCACAAGAAAAAGGACAGCATTAACTGAACTGCTGTCCTATATCTTACAGTGTGTTACAGTCTATAGAACTGGATTGGATATTTTGCTCAGAGCATACTAAGGTAACACAAACATATTTTCCATGCTGTTCTTTAAGCTCTCTTTCAGATTTGCACCAATCAGGAAAGAAAAAACAGAATAAAATCTGGATGAAGGAAGAACAAATAAAAGAAAAGGTTCTTACTACTATAGACTTCTTAAAGCACTTTGTTTATTTTTGTTTTCTTTGCATAGAAATGGCTGACTGGGTATTTTATAGAGTGGTGTTAATTCCTTTAACTTGGGAACTTTCTGTGTTTTGAGACCACTCAGAGCCATCTCCTGTATGGGAGGAATTAGGGTAAAGTTATAATAACAAACAGATTTTTGAAAAGCGTTTTCTATTTTATTACAGGACCATCAGAAAATGAAACAAAAAAGGCCTGAATGGGGTTGACTTTGTTTCTGGCCTGAACAAAAGTTCCAGAATTGTTAAGACAAAGTAAACAAACTTAATTCAAAAAATTACATAGGCCAGTGTCCCAGCTCAAGGGATAAAGCCATTCTCATAAGTATTCCATCTGCAGAGAGAGTTCATTTAGGTTCCCACTGAACTTGAGCAATTGCGATAGCCAAGTCGTGTCAGGGATGGAGGTAAGTGTCACAAATAAATCAATGTGGTCAGCAAGAGAAAGAAGGAAATCAGTTTCAGTAAAGCTTCAAGAATGCTCTGAACAGATTCTTTGAAAAAAAATCCAGTGTTTTCGAAATTAACTCTTAGGTTTACAACCGTTTTGAAATATACTTTAAGTCACAGTAATCAATAAAAATGCCAGCTTACCAGGAAGCACTTACTATTTAACATGACTGCTAATCAATATATAACATTATTTTTATTTTTAACTTCAGTCTTGACTTAAAGCATAGGTGTTAAATTCCGCCTATTCCATGTCATATCTAAAAGGGTTTTGCATCTGATATCGTGATTTCTTTTTCACTAGTCATAACTACAACATAAGTTAGAAATAGATAAAAGCTGCTAAATTCAGATCTATATTTCCACAGTCTGCAAGCATTAAGATCCTCTGTCCCCGGCAGGGCTGCCTACAAAAACTATTTGTCTACATGTATAGGGAGAGAATGTATTTTCTGCAGCTGCTGAAAACGATGTGTTTGTAACATATGTACAGGCAAAATTTAATTCTCTCCTCACTTTCACTAGTACAAATCAAAAGTAACTGCAAGAAGTCAAACATGCATGGGAGACTCAGCTGCTCTGATTCTACCTATAAGCCTTTACCTTTTGTGTCGTAGTGGGTGGCAGAGGGCAGCCCACCCCTCAGCAACCCAGCCATGCGTTATTATACCGATGACTTTCTAGTCATCAGGAAATCCCAGACACTGGAATCTAGGTGCATTTTGGTCTTTTCAAACTTGGACCCAAAAACACAGGTAACGTTGGTCATCTATGTTACCTCTATACCTTACTTACATGGGGAGTGGCCAAACAAAACAGAGGGTAAAGTTTCATTCATGCATGATCTCACTTTTCTTCAACTGGTAATAATTGATTGATTGAACAAGAATAGGTTGTGTTCTCACAACTTACAAAATAAGCAGAAGGTGAACTTTAGCTCAGAAATGACTTTCCTTTTCACTTCATTCAACAGAATTCCTTTCCTAAGGACTGCTTGGAGAAAAACACAGGGATCAAAATGGATGAGCATAAATTAAAGTGTGTTGCAATATTATGGCAGGCTAGGCAATTGTGATCTCTTACAGAATAATCCAGTCCTCTTTAAGCATAGATTTAATATTATGGTGAAGTTTGAGTGAAACATCATTGATCCTATTAAGAAGAACAGTCCTCTTCATATAGGGCAAAATGAAGATACAAGTCCTTTTTAGTATAAGCCACAGAAGACAGTGGAAACAAATGAGTCACTACCCAAAATTCTGGCCATATGCAGCCCTAATCAGGAGCTGAGCTAGATGGTGAAGGACTTTTGCTGGGAGATGTCTATAAATTCATCTGAACTGCTTATTGTTTTCATCTGAACTGCTTATTGTTTGGTAAAAGTGTGTGTGTCTATAGGCAGCAGCAGCCAGATGCAAGTGGAGAAGACAAAAAGCCAGAAAGCAAGTACTTACAGGTTTGAAAGAAAGCCAACAGACGGAATTTGGGGGACAGAGCATTGGCTGAAAAAAGGCTTGTATCTGTGAGCAAAGAAAATGCTTTCTTTTCTTTGACCTTTATGCACTTCAGGGAATCTGAATGTTACCTTGATTCTTTGTAAATAAACAGGATCACATCAAAAAATATATAACTATATTATATATCTTCTGTCATAATGGAAACAGTCTGCAAAAGCATGAATGTTGGCTACTTACTCTATAAAAACAATAACAGTGGTGTTAGTAGTGAGATCCTTTTGAAGAGGAAACTGAAAATTTCCCCAGGGGGAGAAATTGTGAGCTGAGATTCCTATGGTTATTCTAAACTCAGAGATCACCAGAGATGCTTTCCAGTCAGAGTCTGAAACTTTACAAAAGGAACTAAAGCAGCATCTGGAATCTTCCCAGGAAGGGCAAGGAGAAAAGCTGAAAAGAGGGCAAAAAATCTCTGTGTAACAGCCACAAATTGTCTGGATCCATTAGGAAGCCCAATAACAATGTTCCCATCATTCCCATCAAGTGGTAAAAAAGAAATCAAAAAGGTAATCAGCAATCTAGGTATCATGAATCAGAAAGTTTCCTGGAAAAAAGGGGAGACTGAGAAAGGTGTAGCCAACTTTGAACTTGCCAACAAAGTTGAGTTGCAGCAAGGACTCAAGGAGCAGATGGTTCATACTGAGAAGAAAATCAAAGGATCAGAGACCTTACTGGCAGTCAGCCACCTAGAATGGAGCTGGGCCATCCAAAGAACTGTAGTAAGACAGAATAATCACAATATTTTTCTAGTACATCTGTAACCTTCAGAGGGGAGAATCTGGATTGCCAGAGGCTTCCATTAACTTTAACTGCCCAGACCTCATCACAGACTGTAGGGGTGATCTTTGTACACTGATGGCCCCCTCTCCCAAACTTTCCCCTTTCCTTTCATTTCTCTCCCAAAGAGAGATCAATAAATTATAGTAGTAGTACAACTTCTAACAGGTGATCAGATCAGAGGTTTTAAAAGTATTACCCAAAAATCTAGGGAGGATGCTTTTTTACTTTTAATTCAAACTATCCAAGTTTTTGAAGACTCAAGGGTCTATAAAATGCCACAAACCACACCCTGAATCTGATGGGACAATGGATAAGTTCAACAGCTGACTACCTTTTTAAAGCATCAGCAGTGGAGCAAGCCCCAGCACATCCCCTCCCTTGGCGGCTTATTAGCACCACATTCCATTAGAGTTCAAAACATACCCTAATTCTCCAAAATCTTGGGCATAAGCTAAAGAACTGCTGAAGTGGAAAGTGCTGCAGTGGAACAATGGCATTTGGACCATTTGTATTGTACAGAAAGGTACAATCTCCAGTTTTGAAAAGGTTGCAGCATTTGCTAAATAAAAGGTAGGGATAGACTCTAAGAAAATTACTGAAAAGAAAGTAAGGTGACATAAAGGAACTTTTAAACTGGGCTACCTGGCTTGTTTTCACAGGTAAAAAGAAAAGATTGGAACCTAAAGTTTCCAAGACAAGGTGGCTGTTTATATATTCCAGAAGAGCAGTCACAAGTATATCACCAAATCCCACTAGTCCTTCAGGCATTGAATGCATAGGCAGTACAATTGCTCTAGGGTCCATAGGCAAAATGGGCACTGTGCAAAGCCATGACTAAGAGGGACGAGGGAAGCTGGTGGCAGCTAACCAGATGGCAGGCCTCAGACAACATTTTTGCAATTCAGTCCAAGGACAGAATCTACCTTTATCCAGAGAACTGTCTGAGAAAAGGGCAAGGGGACAGTATACACTATGACCACTGTCTAACATCAGATATGAATACAGGATGCAAAGTTCAGTGCTCTGTGTTTGCAAACAGGCCTGTTTAGCCTAAAGAAGAGTGAAAAGTGAAAGTCTAAGGACAGCCATATTTGCTGAATATATCCATAAAAACAAAAGATTTGAGAGTACTGAAAAAACTAAACTGTTTTGTACAACTACTGAAAAATCATTGAAAGCAAACAGCCCAATTCTCTTCATACTTACCCCGGTAAAAGTCTCAAGCAAGGGCTGCACAGGAGTAGAATATGTATGAGTGTAAGAGGGGAATTAAGTCCAAAAGGCACAACATCAACATATGTTTCATTACAAATTTCCTTGTCTTCTATATATTAAGTGATCAAATAAAAGACACGATAATTCAGAATTATGCCCTCAATTTCTTTCTGTTTGCACTCATGGTTTGCGAGGGCATTTGTTTGTTCATTTTTTAGGGCAGATTTTTTTTCAAGGTCATGAAATTTCCTCTAAAATGGACGTTCCAGTACCTGGAGTGTTCAAATGTTGTCCTTTTTATATGCTCATTTCTGATCAGTCCAAAGAAGTCTGTCTTTGAGGATGATTTGCTGGAAAGGTCATTGTTTGGAAATAGTTTTGGCAACATACTGTTTGTGAAAATTGTGTAGGAACATTGAACTACAATTGTCTTACTACAGTATTGTGGCACATTATTTGAAAACCGCATTTAAAAAGCTAAAATATGAGACAAGTCATGAGTAGATCACTCAAGTCTCCATAAATATTTAACTGCCTCATACCATACAGCATTATATACTGCAACACATCACTAGGAAAGGAGGTATGAAGCAGAAGCCTCAGAAAAATCTGCTTCCTATGGGACGTATTTCTTCTACCTTACTTTTGCTGGTGTAAACCACTGTAAATAGAAAGGGAGCAAAGAAAAATATGCTCTGGGAAGAGAAAGAAATAAAAAAGGAGCCATATGTGACAAGTGCAATTAAGTTAATTAAGGTATGATTTAAAAATTTTTTTTAGGTATTTAAGAGTGAAGACAAAGTCACAATGGGATTTTCAAAGCACCAAGGCTGTAACCCTAATATGAGTGCCACATAATTTCAGGGTATTATTGAATGAATAGAATAGAAGAGAGCACTGAAGCCTCACTTTTAGTACTCAAATCTAGTATTCACTATCCTATACACTTGCCCAAAATTACATTGAAATAATTAGGCGAAAACAGTTTTTATTCTCTTTTACTTTTGGTTTTAGGCATGTACGAACATTCTTCTTAACTCATGTTTTGTGACAATTTTTCTTGTCCTTCCTTTGTGGGTTACTGGCTTCTCCTGAGCTGCAGCTAAGTAAACAAACAATTAAAACTGTGAATAACTTACAAGACCATCATGGTGAGAGGGGTAATAGTTCTTTCACTGATCTTAGTATACTATACAGTGCACCCAGGCAGCAATAATAACATGCTGTACTGTGTGAATAGAAGCACAGCCAGGAGAGGGAGAGAAATGAATGTCTCCCTCGACTCAGCACTCCTTAGGCCACATCGAGACACTGCATCTTCTGATTTGGGGCTCCTGAGTACAAGACAGACACTGCCAAATTGGAGCGAGTCCAGTGGAGAGCCACCAGGATGCTCAGAGCTAGATTACTTGCCCTGCAAGGAGAAGCTGAGGGACTGGGGCTCCTTCAGCCTGGAGAAGGGCAGGTTTTGTAGGACCTCAGAGCAGCTTTCCCATACCTACGAAGAGGTCATTGGAAAGACAGGGCCAGGCTCTGCACAGCTGTGCATGGTGGCAGGACAAGAGACAATGGGCGTAAGTTGAAACCAGAGGAGTTTAGAGTAAACATAAGGGAAGCCTTTTTTCCTCAGTGGAGCAGGTTGTGCAGTCTCAATCCCTGGAGGCTTTCAAGATCCAACTGGATAAAGCCCTGAGCAGCATGGTCTGCATTTAATTTTGACTTTTGGAGTAGGAGGTTGTACTAGAGACTTCTTGGCCATCCTTCAAACCAGATCATTCTATGATTCTCTGACTCTATACAAAGCACGGTCAATTGCCTTGCAATTATTCGGAGCATGGCTAAAATAAGTTATATATAGCTATATCATCTAGAGACTTTAGGTGCAGGGAACTACATAACTGTAATTTTGTGAACAAAAATAATATGTATAAAAACATGGGTGAAGTCCTGAATTTGCATGAGGTCCCATTTACTGAGACTGTCTCTTTATTAATCAGAGGAAACTTTCACTACCTCATATGATCTATATTTATTATTTTAAAAACATTTAATTCCTTATACCTGACTCCTCATGATGGAAGCTGTGTGACTGCACAAAATGAGAATGGTAGTCAGGTTTGTAGATGGACTGTGTTCATAGTCCTTTCAAGTTGGACAGTCTGTGAAGTCTAGACATCCTGCACCTTTGAAATCAAGGACTAAAGGCCAAGATAAACAAAGAAGTTTCTTTTTCTGCTCTTCACTCTTTGATGAGCTGGATACACCCTTTTTAAATGTAGCAAACCAGTAATTCCACCCCCCCTCCCCCTGGTAGTCTCTACCCCCACCCCCCGCCTTCTTCCAGCACATAACCCAAATACGTAGTTAGTGAAAGGTATCAGATGTTCCCCAGATAGTTTGTAAACAGAGCTGTCCAATATTTATTAGATCATTTATTAAAATTCCAACCCACTTGTCTGCAGAAATAAGAAGGAGAATAACGATAGTAAACATGTTCAAATATCCAAAGGATGTAAACACCAACTATGCAGTAATTAGATGGAATTATGTCCTGACATTGTGACGTATTAGGTTTTGGAATAGTTCCCCTGGGGAAGTGGCTAGATTCCTTAGAGAAATTCAAAACTAGCGTGAACTAACTCCATTAAACCCTACTTACTTTAATGTAGGAAACAATCTGAAAAAGGCAGGAAGTTAGATAGCTTGAGGTAATAGGCCTTTTTTATACCTAAATTGTATGATTTTGTGAAAATACATTTTTAGACATGTTATTTTTATGTCAAAGTGTATTGAAGTGGATGAAAAATGATAGTGTATTGAAGTGATATGACGATAGTATTTGAATCAGCAAATGAGTGGGTCACTAAAAATTTCAGATCCAGAGTTCATGGGTTTTGAAGAGGAAGCCTGTCTGGTTTTTGAAAAAAATCTCCTTTCTACACATTGGCTTTTAAAATATGGCCTACATCTGCATTAATGAGTGACAAGGAATTTGAGAAATCTGGTGCACATGTGGCTTGGCAGGTGCTTTATATTGAAAGGCACATGAGGTTTTGTCAAATTGTGTAGAACTGCTCTAATCATAACCTCTGAGCATCAGTCATTGTTTACCTTAATTCTATTATAAGCACATCTGGGTAACTCCTTAAAATAATGGTAAAGGTAATTAGCAATGAATTGAGTTAGAAACCTGATAAAGTACTTATGACATCCATATTGGTACCAAATGAATTCATCCTGGTTAACACTGTTGCAAAAACACTAAAGGAATTAATAATAATTTGTGCCAGCATCTGAGTGTGTTGCTAACATGAGACCACGTACAATGAATGCTTTTTTAAAAAATCTTATTACAGAGGTATTTCAATATCCCTGCAAAACTTTATGTTCAAATTTTGTTATTGGTAAAGTGAGTAACTCTTTTTCATGTATTACCATCCTTTGGGAAGCGGACAGGCAAGTTAATTTTGTACATCTTTTCCAGTAAGTTTTCAGGATAATTCTTCAAGGCAGCATTACAATAATAGAACACTACCTCTGCAGATCCATTGCTCACTGCAAGGGCTTTTAGGTGGAGACAACATACACAGAGGCCCACTGCAGAAATACATAAATGAATAGTTACGGTAGGTCTGATTCTTGCCTGTTTTGAGTTGGCATAGCTGTAGCTAAAGTCAGTGAAGCAATAGTTGGTTCATAGCACCCAAAAAGTTGGTCCTGTGTGGCTGTGGCAGTGACACTATCACACGAAGCTGGGGAAAGCCTGGCACTGTAAAGTGTGTCCTATGCTTTGAACCAGATCAGGGTTCCTAAACAAAAATTGTCCATTTTTTCATGCTAAATGGCTACAGCTTCCTACACCGACTGCCTAAAAAGTATTAGCAAGTGGCTTCATCATTCCACACTAATATGAAAGTCGTCTAACACCAAGATGGAAAATTTCTGCCACAGAGAAAGAAGCCTTATTATAAAACTACCTTTGAATAGGAGGGAAGAAAGCTCCTGTTCCCTGGCATGTATATGTATGTACATTACTGTCCTGTCATTTCTATTTTCAACTGTGTCAATCCTCAGTAGACTTCAAGCTTACTAGTCTGGAAATCTGTACCCTGCAGGAGCTGCACCACGACAGTAAAAGTCAGCACAGCATCAAAATGACACAGCCATCAGGCTTCACCCATGGGACAACAGCTGGTGCCATGGAGCCCCGCGAGTTGCTCAGGCGCCTCCTTCCCTACTGTCCCAGCATTTCCATTTCTGCCTACTGCCACTTTGATAGCTCTGCTCCCTGGCCACTTCCTGGTTACTATCTCAAATGCAGCCTCCCACTTGGATTCCCAGACAGGATTCCAAGCCTTCACAATGTTCCTACCTTAGTAGCTCTATTCATATCAGCATGAGCGGTTTCACGTTCTCTGCATCTCTCTTTGACTTCCCTTCCTAGCCTGAATCATGAAAAGTCCTTTTGTTTTTCCTTTATGTTCTTGCAGCATTTATCCTTTCTATCTCATTTCTTCCACTAAAAGCTTTACTTGTACTTTAGTCAACTTTTATACTGACTTCTATCATCTCTTTCTCTCTTATCTTCTTTTTTTCTTTGTCCATTCCTGTTTGTCCAAACTCATTTCCTATTCTCACTACTCAAGAACACGGTGCTCACCTCTTTGAATTCCTCACTGCTGCTTTTCCGCACAGAAAACTGTGCCAGGATGTAGTCAGCCCTTCAATGTTTGCACAACAGCACTGTGGTTACACCTCTGTCCTAATATCCTCTGTCTCTCCCTCTGCACTTTCCGCCCTGCCCAGCCTCCCCTGACTTCTTTGCAGCCCTCTCCAGTTTGCTGGAGATACTTTCAGTCACTTGCTCGCTGTGATGGAACAACTTTGCCTGTGTATATACTAACTTGCCCTCCTTTTTCTTAGCTCTTCTTGCTTCTGGTATCTCCCACTCCAGTGGCTCTCTAATCTCTTTTTTTTCGCCAATCCCTTCCTCCAATACAATTTTAACGATTGGTCTTGTAATTGGTTCAAGCATATTGCAAGCCTCCTATGTAACATCTCTGCCTACATCATTTTGTGAGCTGTGTAAAGTAAGAAGCGTCTCATTCTGTGTCTACATAGCATTAGACTGGTGCTTGGCACTTAAAAGAGTGATTTTATTTCTCTCATTTATGTTTTCTTATCTTAAAGAAATGTTTTCTCATTTGGAATGTACTTTGTTTTCTGATTTGAACTGGTCATGCAATCATAATAGTGTGTTTGTGATAGCATAGTAAATTCTATGGCAAGAAACTGTGATGTCATAAATGCAGGATTTATATCTTTTCTGCAAAATCAAGTAGAAGAAGCAGATGGACTTAAAAAAAAAGAGAGAGAAAACTCATTAAAATACCAACAGTTTCTAAAAATTGCTGTAAAAATACCAGTGGGAACCCAGATAAATATTGTTTAATAGATTTCCTTCTATACATGTTCCCTGATTTTTAAAAGCTTGCTTCTCTGAATAAGCCCCCTTTTCGGGAGTGGAAATGTATTTTAAAATAACTGCAAAAAATAGGTGTTTGGAATCAAGGCTCTAAAATTCAAAACAGTTGCCTCAGACAAATTAAACAGAATGGAAGGGAAAGGGCCACAATGATGAGAAAATACATATAAAAATTTCTGGGCTACTTTTCTCACAGCTAAATTGCCAGTTATTCATTAGAGTGCCTATGACGTATTGAGGATGTACTTGCGTAGATTATTTACAAGAACTAAGAATGATTAATAAGAGGATTGAGTTGAAAACATCCTCTGCAATGTTCTTGCTAACAAGTGGGCCCAGCTTTGTAATCAGACATCGTCAGAGACAGCAGCACATCCCAAAATGGTATGAATCATTACTGACTTCCTGCCCTCCCTCACTGAAAACATAGACAAGGAAAAATGAAAACTTCTGAAGATATATTGCAATTAAAGAAATATTTTCAACCAAGTCGTATCTTCTGCTTGAAATGGCAAAACAAAAAGTGTTTCTAAAGTAACGTTCCTGAACAATTGTGTCATGTCTAAGATAATAACATATATAATATAATATAATATAATATAATATAATATAATATAGTATCATTCTTTGTATTGTAAATGATACATGACCCTGATTTTTTTTGAGGATCTCAAAGGATGTTACAAACGTAAATTACACAGCAGCAAATTGCTGTCTTCAGAGGTCTGTAAGTTTTGTTTCCAAACTGATTTTCACAGCATTGCTGAGAAAATTTAAATAATATCCTTCCAGCTTGCCTGTTCTTTCTACCCACACTATTCTAATCAGATTTATTAGACAGATGGAAAAGAAGTTACTGTTTCTCGCTTATAATTACATTGAAGATAACTCTTCTTCTGCATCCAGAAGAAAGAAGCCCCCTTTCTGAAATGTTCCTCAGGACTCCAGTCATGGGTTTAGATGTGAAGCCACATGCATGCTGTGGAGCCCGATACAACTATGTCACCCACAAGCTCTATAAATAGACAATTCAACAGCCTTATTAAATACCTATAGGTGATCGCCACGGTGCTTGCATTTGGCCCTGTAACTAACATCACCTGTTTCGGTGGAACTACTTGCGATATAAGATAATGTTCAATGTGAGTTTCTTAATTTTTGCCCCGTGCTTTAAGACGTTCCAAACAAAGATGCTCAAAGTTTTGCGAAGTTGTGCCCAGTACATTCTTAACTTTTGAATCAGTATGAATCTTTATTTGCTTACCAGTTAGGCACCAGCAAAACCCTTCACTGGATTAATAGAGAATGCTACATAATCATCTCAAGGCCAAGCCTCAGAAAAGGTTGCCTATACTTGTGACAGCACAATAAAGTATTACAGCCAGCTGATGACAGGCAGTCCAGATGTGATCCAACTGGTCTGTTGACAAAATAATCCTCGATGGCTTTCAGAAGATGGCTTTCTGTAGCTCTCTGATGACTCTACAAAGAAATCAACACCGTAGTCAGTCAGACTGAGGTATAATGTGCCTAACATACTGCTGGCATGCAACCCATTCAGTAATGTAAAAAATAGCCATACATCTTTATGTTACAAACATTTCCTACCTACATTTATACAGATATAAAACTGTTAGTAAAATGGAAGCTATTTGAGACTTGTAAAAGAAAGCAGAGCATATTATCTGGATTATTTCCATTTTGGACATATTTTTTTACTTAGCCCAGTATGAATGGTTTATATTAAAACATTTAAATATTGAAAGAGGTTTTGGGTTACAGACTGATAGTAGTTCCATAAAAATAAATTATTTTTCCATATCTACAAAACCTAATTAAATATGTGAAAACAAATGTGTTGTGTAATATTAGAGTTATTCTTACTTGTGTTCAACAATGATGCAGGATCCTAGTAATTCACTACAGGGGGGTTTTTTTTTTGGTGGCTATGTGGCTGGTGGTTGGTTTCTTACCACTTTGTAAAATATTTCTCCATATTTTCTTTTTTCCCCCTCCCTTTCTACTTATTTCAACTTCAAATATTTTCCAGCTTTTATGGACTTGGGAAGTGACATTGCCTTTTGGTCATTTCGAAATTATTATAGATGCAAAATTTGGGACAGTAAAGCATATAACTCAATTATTATAGTGAACTTATGCTACAAGATACATTTCAGCATGCAAATCTCCCTTAAATAAATAATGAGAGGCAGATGCACAATCCCAGGGCTTGTCCGTAAATGGAACCATGCCCTCTCCAGGTGGAACTGAAACCTTGGCCCTAAACCATTGCATTGTCATTAATGGCAATTTCTCATGTAATTTGACTGAAAAGATAGGAAACTTAAGATGACGGGATCCTTGATTTAGAAGCTTCAGTTAAGCTTTGTCAGAAACATTTCCTATCCATTTTTAGGCAGGATAAATCTGGGCCTTTGAGTGTAACCCAAGACCCAGTGGCTTAGAAGCGAGGTAGCCACATGCATGGAAGGGAATCTGCAGCCTCATAGGTAGTGTTCCTTCTCAGGCCACAACTCACATCATATACCTTTACTTTGATATGTGCTATTTTAAGGGTAAAGCAATTATACTCATTTCCCTCTTCATCCAAGCTTTGTACTGTCTGGATCTCCTTCCACCGTTTCTCTTCATTGGCTCAGTAAAGCATTCGTAACATATATCACTTGCCCTCCCATCACCTGGTTTTGTGAACTGTAACAATCTCAACAACTCTTTCTCCAGGCCTCTCCAAACAGGAACTGTTCCTTGAAGATCTTGACCTTTTGTCAATAACTTACCTAAAAAAAAGAACAAAAAAGCCACATAATTCCTTCCTTGCTTTAAAATCTTACTGATAGCAGAAACACCTCACCCCTATTTTCCTCCATTTCATATCTTTGCTTACACATCATTGAAAAAGCACCTGCCAATATCTCCTGTCACAGCTGTAACAGCTAGGACTCCAAACATTGAGTCTCTATCATATACTTGACTCACTCCTCACAGTCTAATTTGAACATATCACATTGGGGTTTTGTATCCCTTCCATTCTGCATAGCTACAGCTCTTGTCCTTCACTCTTCCCTGTGGTGGCAGACCACATCTGTGTCAATGCTGGCAACGTTTCCTCTTAATTGTCTACTCCAGATTCTCTTTTCAATTTTGCCTGCAGCCTTCCTTCCACAAAACTCTTTATATCTGAACTCTGTTTGCCTCTCTGTCTTTCTGTCAAAGTATTCATAGCATGCTTATCATCTCCGAGGTCAGGTTTCTGTCCTCTGGCTTGACTAACCTTCATTTCATTGATTCTTCCAGGATATTCCTTGTGTGTCAGATCACACAAAAGGAGACAGGAAGGTCAGCCACATTTGCATCTCTTTTAAAAGCCCATGGGCAAATATCTTAGTATTATTGTAAATGTTCACAAGATTGGGGTCTTAAAACATCGCTCTCTGAGTTGTCACGAACCTGCTTACAGAGCAGTTAGCTTTGATCTTTACGGTCTGATAAGACATTAAGTTAACTTTCTGAAAAAAATCTTTAGGAAAAGTGACATAAGTTTACTGGACTAAACAAAGTGTTAACTTGTCAGCTTAATTTGTGTTTAATATCCACCGAGATATTTTTGCTGTAGTATATCTGACAATTAAGTCTAATTTTAAATGAACTTAAATAATCCAATAAGTCTAGAAGATAGACATAGGAGATGAGAAAACTGAGAGAGAAGAGAGAAGCAAATGGAGCTAAGTTGGTTTTGCAGGACTGATTTAGCTTTAACATAGTGCCTCAAAGACAGCTGTAGCACAACAATGCAATACAGTTAAATGAACAGATGTGTGCACCAACCATACGTTCATAAAATAAGAGGTCACCTTTTTATATGCATGTCTGCTAAAGGAATAGGAATAGAAAATAACATATTTCTAGTCCAGGAAAGGGTAGAATATTCAACGCATACAGAATGGCTGGTCTTTACTTCTCCCTCTTTATTACTATAGTAGTAGAAATGGAAAAGTTCAATTAATCATTAGCAGTAAAATTACCAGTCTGCTGTGGTTTTCACAGGCTTAATAAGTGTTATGCTATTATTGGTAACTTTTACCTGATTATCCACTCTATCCTGTAAAATAAAACATAGAAGATTTGATAAAAGAAATACTTTTAAAATAAATACAATACATTCTGTCCTATTTAAATAAACAAAAAAACTATCTACCTTTTTAGAAAAAGGCCAAGTGTATATCTGTCAACTTCTAACCACACTGGAGCTGCAAATACAAATGGTATGAATCATGAGATAGAAATGAAAGATGGATGTTACCTTCTGTGTGTTGTGATAAGATATTATCACCCTTCTATAAGAAGATTGATGGAGTCATCTAATGAGAAACATTGGTTAAAAGGAGAGACAATACCATGACAAAAACCAGTTTCTCAAAGTTTCCCCACTTCGGAACTGTCCTTTGGGGAAAATAAGGCATTCACATCTATAATATGTGATGGAACTCTGGGAACATTTGGATACCGTGAATATCTTGTGGCTGATGATCCCTCAATTTACAGTGTAGATATATGAGAAGTAGAACGCATTAGCACCATGGGCCTTTTCCTGGCGAAACCATCTCCAACAATAGAAATTCTTCCACCTTCAACAACTTGCAGATCTTCAAAAAGGAAAAATACCTCCAAGCACATGCTACTAGGTAGACACTTCCTAAGGAGGAAGAAGCTTCAAACCATAGGAAGCACGGTAATCTCTGGGTAAGACCTATTCAACATAGTGCGTGTGTGTCTGCAGAGGCTCCAGATAATATACATTTTACCTCATATTAGCAATCCAAATACAATGTATCTGGTTTGAACTACTAGTCTAGGCTCCCTATAAAGGTACCTCCAAAGGGCAATTCCTTCCATCCCTAAATCATCACTAAAATTACTGCCCTCTTCCTCTTTCTCTCTCTCAGGAAAAGAAGGAAGCTAGCTAGCTAATGAATACTAAACATCTGACTCTCTTTAATAAAAATTAGGTGATATTAATTCCACCCATTGTATGAAGTCTGTCAAGTGTCACTCTAGGAATAATGAAAATTATAAACAAGTAGAGTGAGTGCTGGAACCATCAGCAAGTTAAAGCGCTTCATTTGTTTGGTGTCTGACACAAATTGGCATCACTCCACTGAAGTTTCTGTAAAAGGTTTGGCCTCCAAAATGTTGGTGGATTTTATATTAAAACTGTTCAGAAACGTACCACTCCTGCATGTCTCACCATTGATTGTTACAACAGAATCCATTACCGAAAGACATTCTGTTCATTCCATCGGGTCTGATTCACTCTCCACTTACACCAGTGTGAATAAGACCATGAATGACACTGGAATTATTATAGATGCATTAAGATTAATGAAAGAAACAGGAAAATCAGAGGAGTCGGACTTAACTCAATCTAAGGATTTTTTTTCTTTATGCTATAGATTTTCCCTCATTTTAGTTTCACCAGCATTATACCTCATGTTCTTGTTATATTCTTAACCACTTTTTCTAGGAAAATTAAGCTTATAACCCTAATTATGGTGATCGTTCTGTGAGTGTTTGTGTGTGTTCATGCTTATGCAATTTTGTATTTCTTTCTCTCTCACTGACTCTGGCCTCACCTCAAAGCTTTTGAAGCTATTATCCAGTTTCATTGACCAATATGACAGAGGGGAATGGCTCTCAGAGATATTAAGTTCCTTCGAGCTTCCTGAAAATAGACAGCTGCAAAGAGAAGATAGTCCCTACCAGTGTCCCTGAAAAGGCTATGGTGGGAATCTGTATCTCCTTGGGCGCTAGAGAGTCTAACCGCAAAATACTGCTCTATAGTAAAGTGCACTTCAGTAGTTTCACTGTACACATACCTACTAGGAATGAAGCCTACCCCCGATCGTTAAATTTCTCTTAAACTACTGTGGAAATGCCTAAGTGGCTACAGATGCACAATCTCATTTTAGAATTAATACATTGCAGACTAACATTACCGTCATCCAGAGGAGCCAGCTAAACAGAGGGTTGGACTGTCCACTCAGAAAGGCCTTCCTGAACCAGCACCCATCCCAGCAGCAGCAGGTTGCATACTGAGAGCAGAGACTGCGTAACTGCCTTTTGTAGCACAGACTGGACTCCCCTGTGGGCAGGGACCATGTCCTTATTCTTTGTATGAAATACATTTAATGCCCTATATAGAAATGTTAATTAATAATGCCAGTGAGAATGCCAGTGCCTGTTTTAGAATGAATTCAGATGCATACAGTACAATCCTGCCAAACTTGAACCAGTTCTGTGTGACCCAATGGCCTTGGAGTTCAAACCCCCTTTTCTTTTAAAAGCACAGGAACAAACCGCAACCCTGGGAGCAAAAGAATAAGTTATACCATCATACGCCAATGTTGGAGGAGAGAATAAAAAAAAATCTCAACCCTGGCCTCTTCAAGTGTCTCCCTCTACGTTTGTGCTTCACGTTCAAGTGGCCCAGGAGGATGAACAGCAGGGGAAACTGGAGGTGTTAGGAGGTATCTGGCCATTCTCCACCCCAATCACTTTGTACTGACACAGCTTTTGCCAGTGGCGTTTCTATGAGAGGAGGAAAAAACTCACAGAAACAAAAGAAAGAAAGAAAGAAAGAGCACCACCTTGGCCTAACTAATATTCCCTTTCCTACTTGCTTGCTTTATATTACACAACCAAGTGTGCTAACACTAAAACATCACATTGTCCATGCAGAAGTATGAGTTAGAACAGCTGTAGCCACAGGATAAGTGCCCTTGAACACTCTGAATTTTTCCAGTGTATCACAATTACAGAAACACCTGTGCCAAACAGCTTTCTTCTGATCCTCTATAAAAGTTCACAAAGGCCTCAAACTTTCTCATTTCATACAGATCTGCATTGCCTTGAAGCCAGCTCCATACGTCTCAATATGGGATACCACAGAATTGTTCCTTTTCATGCCTGAGAACATAAAATAAAGAGCATGCAGGTGCACTAGTAGACATGTAATTCCGTTGGTTGACTACAAGGCATAAGACACCATACAGCAATATTCATTTTCTAAGTAAAACCTTCTGATGCACAAAAGCACTCTTAAAAAGAAATTAAAAGCACAAATATTGTGACAACAAATATTCTCCATGCTATAGTACTTGGGATACCATGTGTCCTAAATTTCTGCAGATACAGCTATTCCACAAATATTTCTTAGCTGCTGTTTTATTATCTACTCTGTTTGGGGTTTGCGGGGGAGGGGTTGTTGATTGATATGGATGTGCCATGGCAAAAGCCTCAAGATACCTTGGGTTTGGTTGCTATTTTACAGACAAGGCGCTACGGCTGCATTAGCCTTAGGAACTGCTGGCTAAAGTCTATCAAGTTATTTACATTTAAAACTAACCAAAGTGTCTATTTTAAAGGGGTCAGAAGAAAGTCACCCTTAGCAGTCACCACAGAAAGTGTGACTGACTGTTCCTCAGGCAGAGCTCCAGAAAAGGGAAAGGGAAGTGGCAGAGTTCAGCTACCAAGCCTAAGTGCTCAGCTCGTGCATAACTGCAGTCCGTAGATAAGCCTGCTTATGAAAGATGAGGAGCATGTAATTATGCAGCCTCCCAAGTCTTGGCTCTCTCCAGCCATTCCTAGTTTTTAGGAATTTCTCTATATCCAAAAACTCAACAAGGAAAAGTTTCAACAATACATTAGTCAAAAAAGCCTGATTTTCCTAGTCTTACAGTGGGGAAGCTTTCCACCACCCCCGCTTACATAGCCAGCATGAAAAAAATGTGACCTTTTTTTTTTTTCTGTAGAGCATGAGCAGATAATAAATAATATTACTTCACTAATTTAGGAAGTAATGTACAATGGCAAGCATAATATGAACTACTTCTGCACTGCTTATACACTCAAGAAAAATGGCTAGATGTCACTGTATACAGCTCAGGGGAAACATCTGTTCCGACTGCATTGGTCAGCAAGTAATAAGGAATAATACTGAAAATATATGAATACTATTATGCAAATCAATGGTATGCCTTCATGTTGAATATTACGTTCTGTTCTGATTACTCCACCTCAACAAGGATTTAACAGAAATAGAAAGTGCCTGGAGATAGTTGATAAACTTGTTACAGCCATGAGAAAGATTCCATAGTCTTAAAGCGTTAGGATTATTTTGTTTTGAAATAAATAAAACTAGCAACCGCAGTGCAAGTATGTAGCATAAAACAAAATGGTATTAAGGATGTAAATTGAATACTCCTATTTTACTTGCGCCTTCTGTCACTTTTCTTCCCCTTCATCTGTCTGATCTATTTAGGTGTTAAGATATTAGAATTAGGAACTGCCTATTACTCTAAATTTGAACCATGGCTACCGCAGTGAGGCTCACAGATGGTCACTACGCAATCTCATAACAAACAAGAATAATCTTATTTACTCTTTGTCCCTATAAAATGACAAAGAGACAATTAAATTTAAAAGGCAATACATTTTAAAATGTTGAAAAGGAAGCACTCCTATAGCATAGCCCCAAGTGAGGCATTTCAGTGGCTTATGCAGCCCTGGGAAGTATCATCTGCTCACCCAGGAGGGTACCAGATTAAGGAGTGAGCTGCCCTCCCAGGGCTGTGTCCTGCACCCTGCAGCAGCCCAGCCTCCTGCCCCTTCAGTCGGCCCTGCAGTGAACCCAGATTGGCAAGGAGGACAGCATGCTGCTCTTTAAAAGGACCTTTCTCACTGGCCACCGGACAGCTTGGCACACTGCGAGGGCCTGGGGGTGCAGAAAGAGGGGCTGATGTTCCCCCACTGTCTCACTCATCTTCCCCCTTGGGCAGCTTTGTCCAGACCTGGCACACGGTCATCCCGTGCAACTCGCCCTGCACAGCTCTGCTAGAGCCAGGAGCTCCGAATGTTTCCAGCTAGTACTCTAAACATTTTGTGCAGTGTATTATACATTTTTCCATACTCCTTTCTGGAGAATCTGATACTGGGAATGATCAGAGATAAGAATCTAAACTGCTGTGGTCCAGAATTGTATGTTTCCAATTCATATTTCCATCAAAATAGGGGATATTTTTACTAGTGATGAAAAGAACTGCTTTACTCAAGTGTTAAACTCATTGCTACAAGATAAAAACCAAGGCAAAGAATTTAGCAGGATTGAAAAGGCTTAGACTCCGTGACAGGTCAAAACTTCTGCGGTTACATAAGACAGACAGGCTACATTTTTTTAAGAGAGAGAGTATAGATGCACATGTTTCAGTCACAGAGCTGACCACTAACTGACTACTACAAAAAAGAATCTTCCCTGTGGTCACATTATTCCATATTTATCTACTCTGTGGTTTCTTGGATCTTTTTAGAGGCTTCTGGCATAGGTGATCTCTATCAGAGATAGGCTGCTCCACTGAGGAACCAACCAACTCAGTATGGTCATTTCTGTGCCCCAGATAAAGAACTGAAGTTTCTTTCTTTTCTTTTATCTTTTATCTTCGTGCGTGCGCATGTGTGCATCAGACAGAGAGAGGAACAAAGGGAAGAGAGAAAAAAATCACTGTATCTTTTATGCTTTTGCATTTCGAAACAGAACTATTACAAGCAAAACATCTGAGATGGGAATCTTAATGGTGGCAGAGATCAAAAATAATCTTTCCGCTGTAGTATTTATGGTTCCAGTTTTAGTTTCAGTAGATAGGAAATCTGTTCCAGCATCATAAGCTTACTTCCATTTGTTGTCTATTGCAAGCACTGGCACATACTTTTAGTATGGATATTGTGGATACAGTCTGTGAATACATGTTGGCACTAGTTCCCTTGCAGCCACGGAAACACCTGCCTCCAAGCTAATTTATAATCTGCACCTATGGCCATGGGCCACTTATAAGTTTATTGAAAAAGGTCTTGACAAACCATATAGGAAAGACTCTGTTCTTTCTCTTCCTGTTCCACATGACATAAGTTTGGCATTAACAAGTCACATTTTTATGTCCAACTTTATAGATTGTTAATAATATGTAAAGATATTTGATATGTAAGATCATGGGTCAAATATTTCTCACCTTACTCATGTGAGTAGTCTCACGAACTTTATTTATACAACTAGTCTGAGGAAGACAATCATGCTTTACTTTCTCTGTAAAATTATTCTGCAGTATTATGAAGCAGTCCTCTCCAAAACTTACAGTATTCTCATTAACTCCGAAGCACAATCTATGTCCCACTCTTGAGCTGTTCAGACGGAATCCCGTAAGATGAAGGAGAGTTGTCCACATATACAAAAAAATCTGACAATGCAATAAGGTGCCCTGGTTCTTCTCATGTATAATCTACTATACTACTGCATCCTCTTCACGTTTTCTGGGACTGATGTATCCTGTGTGGTTCTACCTAGAAAGAATTAGGAAAATCCCTTTAACCACTATTTCCTTGACAATGTTTTTTTTTCTTTTGTTTATAAATGACTGCGGAGAACAGGTCTGTAAATGAGTCATTGTTTTTATTCTGGTATACTCAGCTGGCATACTGTATCTTGGCCCTGTACTAGACCTAGGTGGTTTGTTTTTGTATAATTATCATGTAAGTAATCAGGAAGTGGAACCTCCTAGGATGTTTATAAATATCATGAAGAGTCATTATTAAAAGTACCAGGAACAATCCTGTAGAAGACACGTCACATAGTCTGGAAAGCACAGAGGAGAAGTTCAGGTTGTGGTAGTTTTTCTCCACTAACTTGCATAGGAAAGAAAAGCAGTCCATAAACCGCAGAGCAACATAAACAACTCATTCTGTTTCAAATCTGGATTGAAGCTGGAAGCATCTTTGGTTTAGCATTTCGCACTGAGACCATTTCAACATAGAACAAACAGCAGAAAGTTTCCATGGCATTTGTAGTTTTATTGGAAATCAGCAGATGGTGCTTCCACAAGGCCCTTTACAAGTTCTGCTTAATGAAAAATATAGGTGGCTAGGTCTTGGTGAAATGCTAATTTTAACTGTCATGCATTGCTGTGTATTGCACCTGTAAAGTCTGCTCATTGACCAAGTTTCTTGTATTTTTTTTTTTAATTGCTGACTAACCCATAAAATACGTTAATTATGTTAAGGAAAAGTAGACACAGTGTGGATGCTGGAGCAGGTATTTGGAGTCTGCTATTCTATTTCCCAGAGCTGGAACCAATGACAAGAACAAACCACATAGCTCCTTTGCAAGGTTTCCTTGAAATCTGAAAGCACTGACCTAAGCTAGACAAAATGACAAAGCCCTGCAGAATCCTGGCATAGGTCTCTCACCTGAAGATAAGAAAGAGCTGAGGACGTCACTAGATGGGACAGGTGACAACTGGCTCTGGCACAGATCTATTAAGGAGCAAAAGCATCAGCAGCAGAGATGCAGCTGCTTGCATGGCTACGCTCTACCTTGATTTCAGGGTTAGCAAAGGAAGCTACGTCACACCTCCACTCCCTTGGCTTGCACCCTCAGCTGCACAGATAACTGTCCTTCACCACTTCCCTTCTGCCCGAGTCGACAGGTAACTGAGGGAAGCAACGATGAGACAGAAACATTTTGTTCCCTCTTTCAGCATGTGCCACCAGAACTGTTAGGATGTGACAGAAAGAGACCAGACAGAGACTGTACACTGTCAAGGGACAGTATGTTCCTCCTTTCTCTGGAGAGGGGGTTTCTATCCACCTCCAGTACAGCACACTGGTGGGTCTTCTCTTCTACAGGTTATCAGTCCAAGATTTGGATGTCTAAAATATCCGTACAGTTACCTTGAGCACATTCTATATTTCACAGCAGAGCTTCAAAATAGCCCAGGACCAAGTATTTCATTTAGAATTACACTCAGATCACAACATCCAGGTATATTATCATTATTACTGTAAATTTATAGTGACGCAGGACAAGACAAATGAAATGAGTTTCTCAGGATGACACAAGAAAGAACACCAGAAATTTTCCAACTGCTAGGCTCTATTTTAAGCTCAAGTCCATCTTTCTTCTTTGCAAATTAATCTTAACAATAAATCTTAGTCCATTTATATCCAATACCTTATCCATCAACAGAGGAACCCTGAAGGTATTCTTGCAAAATGCTTAAAAAACTAAAATCCTGAAGGACAGCAAGAAGGAAAAATGGTTTCTTTCATTTTCAACTGTTTCTGATGGCATAAATAACGCTTTTAAATCTGGTGGCAGTTAACATATGCAGACAGTGGTAACAATTACTTCCTGAAAGCAGCTGATCTGTATACCTCAATTTCCATCTTTCCTTAGAGCACATACCAGGAGAAAGGAGGCCACTTCAGTAACGAAATAACGTGTGATCACAGTTTGAAATGGTCGTCTCATGCAATACTTGGGAGAAGGAGTCAAAGAAGCAACTGTTGACGATCTCAGTTTAAAAGGAACTTATTTTGTGACCCTGAATATGACCCACAACCCATCTCCCTAAAAAAATCAGAATCCCCATTTTCATTTCATCTTCGGATCTCTGCATCTGATTTGTATTTGTTTACTTTACAATGAATCCAGATTAATAATAGTTTGCTGTTTTCTCCACTACAGGGGAATGGCCAGAAAATCTCAGAAGCCAAAAGTGAAACAGGTGAGGTTTGACAAGGGAACCAAGAGCAACCCAGGGAAGTCCTCGACATGATATTGCCCAAATTAACAGGGCAAAGGCAGGACATTGAGAGAGCAGTACACCTCTTAGACCTCAAATCTCAGGTTCCTATAAACCCCGTCGAGATTACTCCCTCAAGGAACATATTAGCAATGCACCTGGACAGCTGCTTGGTAAACATCTTTCAGAGAGCCAGAACTCAGACGCGTGCAAAGCGATACCTGGGGGAGCATCCGCAGTGGTACACTGTTTGAAAGACACTGAAGACGTTTCTGACAGGCAAGTGAAATCCCAACCTGTTCCGCTAGAGGGTTATGCTTCAAGGACAAGCCTAAGCAGCAGCAGTAACAGACTGAGGCCAGTGTGGTCTGCTTCAGGGTGACAGTAATTTTAATTTTCCAAATACAGGGCTACAATCCTACTTTACACCACTAGTTCTTGAGGCAGAAACAGTTTATGAAGCATAAAACATCTAACTTTTGTCCTTTTTCCCTAGCCTATATCTCTGATTAGAGCCTCCAGAGTTCCCATTCCAAGTCTTTCTCAGTCCGACTTTGCTGCCTAGGGAACAAGCAAATTCATTTGACTGCAAGACATTAATACAAAAAAGATGCTAAATGATGTCTCTTTTTCCCCTCTGCCATACAAAAGAACTACCTTTTTAATGATAGAGTATGTTCACAACATGAGAAAAAAAGAAATTCTTGCAGAAGAGCTTGGCTGAAATAACAGGCCATGCATAATAACAGTGTAACTAAGAAAGAGATGGGTCCTGGTCTAATAATAGATATCACCTCTACCATGTATCTTTTCTAAATAGGAATACTCAAAAAAGAGAGATCAGATTTGAAGATATTCTTAATTCTGCCTCTAAAAGTCATTGCTGTAACTGAATCACAAATGTTCTAGCAGTTTAAGTAAAATATTAAAATATTAAATGAAATACTAATTACAAATAAATCCCCACTCTCTACCTTCACTCCATATCCAGACATATAACCATTCATCTTTGTGACAAGTTGTTTCTCGTTTTGATTGTGTCCAGGATTTGACCTCCCTATTCAGTGAAATGAATATGATTCCATTTCTGAGAAGCTCCAAGTGTGTTTTGGAATTGTTTTCTTTTTTAAGTAAGATGAATAAAAACATCACCCTCATAGTGTAATCCTACAAGAAAACTATAGAAATTACCAGCATCTGTCCTGCTGTAGGATAATAATGATGAATATGTGCTAACAAGGTATTTAGGAGGCTTAAAAAATATTGCAAAAATCATGTGCATCTTTAAACAAGACAGGGTAGAAATACTACTTTTATTTCATTTGTAAGCAGTTCCAGACATTGCGAATTATGTTGCTGGTCAGCTACTATTTTCCTCAAAAGAGTCAGTTGCTTCACTTGCAGTATTGCATTTTGGGTTATTGAGTTTTGAACCAAACGGTACACAAAGTCTGACGCTTAAATGTTTCTCTTGTTGTCCAGATTTGTTATGTCTTCATCTTTGAAAGACGGTCATCTCTAAAAGACTTCAGAATGAATTCTTTTAAGGATTTGTGTTTTCTTAATAGCGGGTTAATAAAGCGTGCTTCAGAATTTTGTGGCTAAAGGATTCACTTGCTCATTCACTTTCTTTCCAACTTACGGATGTCAAATTAGTTGTGACTCAGGTGTTCCCATGAATGCTTTTCACTGCGCTGCCTTCCTTTGTTTCACCAACAGCTGAGTAAGTAACATAGAAATCAAAGACACCTAAGAGCTAATGGAATTCATGCTTAATCCTCAAGAGTTCTCTCTTATTTTATGAATCTGAAGATGTCAGTTTATTGTTGTTGACATTTAAATTAATATACCTTAAGTTTTTTTTAACTCAACTATTTACTCCTGTATTTTCCTCTCCCTTCCCTCTCCCCTGCTCCTCCACCAAAAATTCCTCAATTTCTGTAAATGAATATGAAGAAAAGTCTCTGACAGCCATATTCCATAAAGTAGGTCACTTTTGGTATTCTCCTTTCAGATTTTTCACCGCCAACAGGGCCTCATATATGGCTCAAAGGTCTAGTTTAGTAGCTGTAGTTGGAAACTCTGTTGTTTATATCAAAGGAGACATTTGATGTTCTTAAAACTCTGGCTACTGCAATCGAGGCATTATATAAGAATCTCAGTTTTCATTCTTTTTAAATTATTGACTGAATGTCATTGTTCTGCAGAAAAGCTTGAAAATGTGATCGCAGTCTCAGAAACCAGAAAGTAGGAAAGAAAGAGAACCCAGTTAAAAAACCAACTTATTCAGCCTCACTTGTTTTAGTCAAACTTCACAATGATCATACATCAGGACACTTGATCTTGGCAATACTGTAGTTCACTGAAGTAAGCAAACATTACAACCAAAAACTCTTAAGAATCACTAGTGAGAGGAGTGAGAAGAACATCAGCACCCTTTAGTTAACTGTTACTACTGTCACTATAGAGAAACGGGTCTGCCAAGACTCACTCAGACATGTTGTCTTTGTTCATACATCTCCTGACTAGCACTCCGCTTAGGAGGAGTCTGAATGGTCTGACGGATTAATTTTTTACTATACTATGACTATGACATCAGATTTGCAGAGATGGCCTCCTTTGTATACAAAGCTGTCTTACAACAGCTGGAAAAAAGAGTAAGCCATCCCCTCTACAGAATTTCATCTTTCTTTTTGGATCCTACAAAGGATGACCAAAAAATTCAATTGTCTCAGCAGGATATGGCCAATGAGTGTGATCAGAGGCTAGAAACAGATCAAGTTTAGAGTGAAAATGGGAACTTTGCAGCTTTATGAAGTGATGATTCTGCAATTAAGGTGAAACTGTAGGGCTAGAAATAGGGAATAAATGGAGAGTGGCCCAAATCACTATCTCTTGCTACTGCCCAAAATGGAAAAAGCAGAACAGATCTCATGAGAGAACCTAAGATAATTGTCTCAGGTTTGTGGAGTTATTTGAGCACCTGAATGCAAGTCTTCTACAAAAAAGTGATTCGATACTAAATGTAACAAATGTAGCCAAAACACAATCACATAATACAGACTGAATCCTGAATGTCAGGATGTTATAATGCATTCATGAAACAACTTACTTTTTAATAATCATCTCTTCTTTATCATTTCATATTAGGGCAGGGGGCATGGGACTGGTCCATGGACTTTTGCAGGTGTAACAAAGAAAAAGTAACACAGCAGCAAGAAAGGATGGCCCAGTGGAGACAGAACTAGTCCAGTTAGGGTTTGGAGTTTTTCTTTGCTATTCCACAGCCATAAGCCTTTGGGCAGGTCACTTAGTGCATGATTCAGTGGTCTAAACACAGACATCTAACGCTATTTGCAATGTCCTAGCGTATCCAGTTTATTCATACACGACTGGCAGATGTGGTGCCACACCTGTGCTAGACACTTGCACTTCTGGAGCAGGAGTTACAGGCCCAATAGGGTAGGCACTACATGTGGGAAAATGACTAAAATCTTTTTCTGCTTGCATTTATCTGAGAACACATCCTCTTCCTGCTCTCACAGCAGTGCAGGGTCTTGGGGCTGGAAGTCACGCAGGTGCCAGCCCACGCTGGGGAAGCAGAAGTAGCTGCTCTGGGACCACGCATGCAGCACCATCCTGCAAACCACCGAACTAAACTATCTCTTCTAGGCACAGAAAACACATGGGATGCTCTGCTCTCAAGATAAATCTTTTTCAAGACATGCAAGGAGGAAGGGAACTTACTGTAGCCCTAAGGATTGGCAGTGTGGATATCAATTCCCTTATTCAGGCTCTTCCAGTCACCTCGCAACCAATTGTAGAAGAAAGCCCATGTGAACTGACAAATTTAGTAGACAGACCTGGAGCCACAAGGCTCCTCCTAGACCCCTCCTTGGGGCAGGAGTGGAAGGACATGAGCAAGGCAGTTTTCATGCTACTAGAAGTAGACAATCGGCAGTCCATGCATGGCCTTCACTCCAACAAGAAGGTATGCAATAGGTCACAAGAAAGGGCATAAATTGCCACGGGCTTTTTCCTTACCATACCGTTATCTAATAATTGCAGTCCTATTTAGTCCATAAAAATCTGACTCCAAAATAACGTAAAATAGATTTGCTTTAGAAGGTCCACAGACATCACTGCTGTGCACTGCAACACCAACTTAAGCCTACAGTGTTGCTTGCAGTGCTATTTACTTAATATGACTTAATACCTTTAATTTGAATTAAAAATTCATTTTGGAAATGTACTGTTGCTTAACAATGGCAGAAATGTGCTTTTTAATGAACTGAAAAGAAAACTTTGGTGACCTACAGAGGGTTTTAATACATCTGATGTTGTAGCAAGTCTGGAAATAAAGATATTTTGTAACACTAAGCACATTTTCTGATTTACTTATCCATTACAAAAGAAAAATGTAAAAGAATCAGGATAATCATAAGCTATTCCTTTTCTATTCAGAAAAATAAAGAAGCTCATCGCAACCGGGAAAAAAATTTTCTTTGCTTCCATCATAGCCATGGCCTTGACTTTTCCAAACTCTTTGTTACAACTAGGCTGGTTCAGGTCACTTTTCTGCTGTGGGTAGTTTCTATTTCCTTTCTTCTCCCGTATGCTCTATATTCACCCACGTGTATTACACAGTACTAGAAGGTGACATTTGCAGTTTATCACATGTACTGTGTAGGGCAATGATGATAATGTCCTAATAAGTTGCCATTGACTAAACAACATTCTAAAATCCATTTGGTTCCATTAATCTCTGAAAGTAAACCATTAAAACTGATCCTCTTCCTTGATGGGCAATAAAGTAAATATAAACCTCACAATAAGAAGTTAATGACCTGTCCCTAACAAGGCTGTAACTTTGACGTACACAAGCACCTACTCTCTCAGTCTAAAAACAAGATTCAGTATGTCACCAGATATATGCACTGAGCCAGAAATTGTCCATTCGTTATCCCTTTTGCCTTGCTATATTGAGCTTTTCACAGTTGGCTATGGATATCACTCTCAACAATGATTTTTATTCCATTTAAGCTGCAGGCCAGAATCCACAGTCAAACAAAGCCATTTTTGGACAAGAAAGTTATGTGTCTCCACTTATCCAGTGAGTCAAATATGCCCTCTGCATTAACTTTAATAGAATCAAACTAACAGGAAGAAAAATAAAGTAATAGCAAAAAAACAATTGAATTTTCACAGTAATTATTTACAAACTATGTCCGTCCTCACTTTAATCTTGGGTTTAGTCTCCTGTCCTGTTCCAGCTGCAACTGATTGCCAACTGACCTGTCTTTTGAAGTCTGGCACACAAAATGTTCCAGACCTTAAAAGTACAGTAACTACACATAACTTCACCATTCTTAAAGCACAATGCTCCTCATCTATAATTTTAAAATCACAAATTTGAAGTTACATCACCAATTGCGTCCTAGCTCTGTTTGGCAGAGTTTCGGAAGTAGAAAAGGCAATTTGCCAGGCAGGAAACTGGGTAAGAGCCATTTTGCACTTCATACTCGGCTTAGGACAGCCTAAGAGTAGCTTAATACTGTACAAGCTGAATTGGTCTTCTAGGGGCTGTTCTATCTGACAGCTTTGCTCTTTCCCTGCTCCCTCTCACTGTGCCACTTCTGGTGCCTTTACATGGGAATGGGTTGTCTAGAGCTGGCAGTGCTGGCTTCCTGGCATTTAGGCATTCCTTTAAACCAGTGGCACCCTGAGTGACTGTTTAGAGCAGGTCTCCAGCAATTATTGCATTTTCTATTTTTTAAGTTTTCAAATTTTCATTTAGAATCAATGTCAGAATTTCTGCTCCTGTTCCTAGCATTGCAGTCCCAACAAGAGGAGAGTCAACTTCTGCCCCAGAAATTCCATGGTCTGTGAGCATTTCTGGTTGTTTTCTGCTCTCTGAACAGAAAAGTGCAATAGAACAGTACAGACAAGTAGCAATAGAACAGTATATTTCTTATCATTTTTCACTTACCTTCTTCAGATAGTTAATGGTCTTCATGTTTTCCTTACAAATTTTTCCACTCTTATTCTGTACTTTCATCTTGGCTTAATAACATGGAAAGCTTTTGTAACTTGTTTAGCAACCTTTCACAGTTTTCATTTCACTCATGCGTTAAGCCTAGTCTTATCACATCACACGCTGTTTGCAATGGATACAGAATAATAAGGCCTTCAGCACTTTCCTCAGTGCTGGTTTGGGCTATTGACAACACAGAACAAAATTTGTCCAAGACAGTTTTTCCTGTTATGGCCTACAACAAGGCAAAAGTAACCACCAAATCGCAAAGGGATACACAATTCTGTGTTCCCAGAGTTACCAACAAAACATAGGAAAGGGGTGAATTTGGCTCTTACCACATATACATAGACTTTATTTGACCTAAAAGATGAAGGTCACCCGTCCACACGCCCTTTTTACTTTCTGAACAAAGCCACAGACATGCAAAGTTGTTAAACCTCCATGGGCTACCATGAATTTCCCATATTTAAGATTAGAGTGCTCACAGTCACAGTATCCTCCTGTTTCTTCCATGGCCAAAAATGAACTATTAAGCTAAAACTTTGGGGTGCCCTCCAGGCAGTCTGAGCATCTGTCATAGGATGGCTTATTAAAACCGCTTATTTCTTTCTTACAAGAGGACTTGATGACCATGCTCAATTCCTTCCTTCCACCAAACCAGAGAGAGAAGTTTCAGATCGCGTACCTCTTTCCAGCTGTCTTGGTCAAAGGTGAGGACAGCTTTTCAGATGTGACTTGCCAAATATTTACTGATGATAAAATTTATATTTCTTTCACAATTTTTGCCAGTGGTATTTATTAGACAAAATTCCTACTACTTTGTTATTCAATCCATTGTCCACTACCTGAAAACAGTCGTGCATTTTTGGGTCAGCTTAAAGAAAAAATAACTGTTCAATGTACTTGTTTTAATCTCATAAGTACAACTCTTACCGATAGCATACAATATAAGTTCTATGTACAATAATCTCATTTATGAGTAGGAACTCAGCGTAATGTGTAGTATTACTCAGTGTAATAGCACACATATCCACTACTTGGAGAAAGCAATACTCTAAATTAGTTAATACATTTTGGGGCTTACTATTATCAAGAATTTGTTTGCTTGTTTTTTATGAATAAGTATTGGCCGAATCAAGAAATGAACCTTTGTAATCCAACCAGTTTTGTTACTTTTCTCTGAGAAACAGCACATGAAATTCTGCAGCAGAAAAGGATGTTCGAGTGAACTGTCCTACAATGAACAAAAGAAAAGCTCATTACATAGAACAATGCAATGGTGCTCAGAAAAGTCTCTAAATTTGTAAAACTGCAGATTTCCAGAAATAGTCCCCTCTTTTTGTGGTAGTCAGAACAATTGGGCAGGAGTAAAGGAGGCTAACAAGTTTTCTCTCCTACCAGAAGAGGACGTGCTACCTTTATTCGAGTACTTATCTCTGTAGGAGAAGCCAGTTGCATAAGAAACCACATCATATGATATATGCCTCCCATGGCAAGTGAATCCTGTCTGAATCTTCTTCCTCTCTCTTGAATTGTAGGGAGGGAAATGTCAGGGTAGACCTCCAAATTTTCTCTAGCCATAAATCCACATCACTTTCAAATAATCAGCTTTTGCTTGGAGTCCTATCCACGTTCACAAAAATATTTATGCAGACATGCTCCTTACAGAAAAGAGGATCCAGATGTGAACCCATTCTTGACACAGAGTGAGAGTACATTGATACATATATGTGTGTGTGTGTATGTATGTTAAAAGCACATGTTACACAAAGTTACACTTGGAGATTTTTTTTTTATTACTCCGCATTTTGCTGCAGTTTCCTCAGAGACCAGCCACTCAATATTTTTGGTTCTGGAGCCTGTTGTAGCTACAGCTATATTAGAGATAGGACAAAGCCACACATTTTATGTAAATTGAGAGCTAAATCTGAACTTTCTGAAACTTTGAGATGCTAGTACATAGGGGTTTTTTAAAGGCTTTATTATTCCAAGATCAGGGCCAGCTGCAAAGATTGGATTCACATCCAGAAACATATATTAAAATGCATACACTTCTTGGTAGAAAGAAGTTTTAAAACCTGTCAGGCTGCGAACAACACTCTTTTTGTGTGCTGCCTGACAATTCAGTTACAGATTGACCCTATTGTTTTTTGGTAATTTAAATGTGATTGTTGGCAAAGCAGAAAGGAGTGGGGGAGTGGAGGCATACAGATAAAAAGAAGAAAGCATTTCTGATTATACAATATATCCCTGACATGTTGTTACACACAAACCCAATATTTAGCATTTAAAAAAGAAAAAAAAACAATAAAAGAAACAGCAGCTGTTTCTATGTGATGTCAGAGAACAGGTGTGATACAAATCTCCATACCAGCGCAATCATATTGATCTCCTGATGATGCACGCATGAAGCACATGTGCAAACATTATCGACCCGTCCAGCATCTCATTTCCAGGAATATGGCCTGAAAATGCCCCTCTATAATTGAAAACATTGTCAGGATAAACACTGTATTGGCCAATTATTAAAAAAACAAGCTAACTAAAAAAATAGGTGAACCTGATCCCCCCCCCCCGGCACGCTCCCGCATCCCGGCACGGACGGTGGGCAACTGCAGCTCGTGCTCCCACGCCGCCCTGCCCGTGACCCCCACCGTGACCCCGCGGGGCCACCCGCACCGGGGTGAGACGTGACTCAGCCATGGGTCTGCCCCGGGAGCCAAACTGCTGAAGTCTGCGCGCAGCGGCGCTGCGACGCCGCGGAGGGCCCCGTCCACCGGACTGGGCTGAGATCCCCAGACTCGTTGCACAGGGCCAAGGCAGCCGCGGGAAGAATTGGTGGGAACGCTGCCTGGGGATGGGGCTGCGGGAGGCAGGGAGAGGGGCGCTCTGCCGCCGTGGGACGGGGGCGGCGAGGGGAGGCAGGCCTGTGACCCCTCAGCCGCCAGCACGGTCTGCGCTGCTGCCGAAGCGCCCGGCGTGGGGCTGAGCGGGCTCCCTGCGGCGCGGTGGACGGGCTGGAAGGGGCAGGCGCACCCCCGTCTCCCTCCGCTGAGCCTGGCCCAGGAGGGTGAGGGGGACACCGGCTCCTGGAGGCACCTTGCCCCCAGGATCCGTCCCTCCTGGACGAGGCAGCTCCTGCAACCAGCCCTTTCTTTGCGGCTCCGCGGTGCGGGCTGTTTTGCTATTAATTGTTAAAGTCATCTGCCATTAGAGGGCACTAAACACCCCTGCATTAACGCTGCTCCGCCGAGAGAGGAGGGAGAGGCAGGCAGGCAGGCAGGCAGGCAGAAAGAGTGGCACCAATTTGGGAAAAGATTAAGAAGGATGTGGAGTCCCGGAGCTTCTGAAGTGATCAGAATGCCCGGGCGCTGCTCAGGACGATGATCATAATAATAACAACAAAAAAAAAATGCAGCGAGGTCAATCATTTACCAGTCTGCTTCTTAATGCGTGTGACTGCAGGTGGTACAGAGGGACATTGTGATTCATGCCCACTTTCAAAGCGGGACCAGGGCCCGGTCTGAGGCACCCAAACAACTGTCTTCTAATATTAGCACGGCTGTATTTCTGGATCTATTATAGTCTGTCCAGACAGATCCCATTGTAATGGGATCTTTTATTAAAAGATTAGCACTATCTCCTGCAGTTGGTGGAAAAAAATCTGTTATCACTGAGTTATTTGCAGTTGTGGGGAGGGGGCGGGCGGGGGGGGGGGTCGGGAGACGGGGTGGGGAGGGGGGGTGCGGGGAGGGCCGGGCCGCGGGCGCGGAGGGCTGCGCGCACCGTCCCCTGACCCGGCAGTGTCCGGGAATTCCTGTCTGCATACTTCGCAGTCTGTTGTGCTTTGGTGGCTCAGAAAAGCGAAAGAATCGAAATTTAAAAGGCAGCTTTTGAATAAACAATGCCATTTTCCGTTAAGTAATCGTTTTGTATAAAAGGAAATATCGCCTACTCAGTTTCATTCAGCGGTGCCAAAAAATGTTATAAATGAGAGACCGCCAACTTTTCTGAGGGGAGAATAATGCCAGACTGTGCTTAATAAACTAGTGCCCTAGAAGTTCATTATCGATGTTGCAATCTTTTCTGATTCTGAAAGGAGACCGCCTACGTCGCCCCCATTCCCGTCTCGTCCTCCCGGGCTCCCAGTGAAAAGGCTGTCACTTGGGCAGAACCCTAGGTATTAAACTTTTATTTGTTTTGGGTTTTTTTTGGGGGGGGGGGGTTGGTGTTCTGGGTTGGATTTTTTGTTTTTTGTTTTCTTTTTTTTTCAGACGAGTCCCGCCGAGCGGGATGTGTGTGCGCGCCAGCCGCCTCTCTGCCGTCGGAGGTGCGGGGCGCGGGATTTATTAGTAGCCGCGACGTCGTGTGGGGATGGCGGCGGCGGCCCGCAGCCGCGGAGCGGGCGCGCAGGAGGGCGGCCGGGCTCCCCTCCGCGCCCCGGCAGCTCCGCCGCCCCGCGCTCAGCACCCATGCGCACCGCTCCGGACCGGCGGCGGAAAGGGGTGCCCCCTGCGCGGGGACCCCCGCGGCCCCCAGCCCCGCGGCGCGGGCGCGGCCCTTTGCGCGCCTCCCCCGTGCGCGGGCGCGGCCGGCTCCGCGGCCGCTGCGGCCGGGGTTGCGCTCCTTCCTGCTGCTGCGCAGACGGCTCCGGCGGCTGCGCCGCGCAGGGCTGGCTCGGGGCTGCGCGGGTGCGCGCCTGGGGGTGCGCGCCGGTGCGCCCCTGTGCGCGCCTGTGTGTGCGTGCACCTAGAGCAGATAATTGGAGAGGGTTTCCAGAAGGTGGAAAATGTCACCTGATTCACACTGAACTTTTTAAATCTCCCCACCCCCGAGCAGACACACACACACATTAGGAGACCGCCCACCGCAGACAGCTAAGACCCCCGTATAGATTTAAAGAGAGACTGCATTCAGCGCCTGACGTTCATTCAATAGAGCGATCATCGCCGGCTGGCTGGTGCTCGCTCCCTCTGCCTGCTCCCCGTGATACTGTTCCGCGTCTCTTCCACTCCCTGCCATACTGAGGATGTTAAATCGGAGAGTCCACCCGGGCATGCTCTTACTCCTGATGTTTCTGTGCCACTTCATGGACGATCAGACAGTGCAGGGTAAGATGAGACTGCTTATTCGCAGATACATTTTTTATAACGTATTTTCTGTCTTTCGGGCAATGCTCAGTTTGCTGCGGTGTTTGAACGCCTCTCTCCAAGGTCCAACAGGACAGAAGTTAACTGTGGGCAGGGGGTTGCTTTGTACCAATGTGCAGAGGTGTCATTTAGGTTCCTTTTTGATCGGATCTTCGTGCTGCTATGCATAGGCAGAGAGGACAGATGAGGATGTTTCTTGGGATTTATTGTTATTATGCAGCTTGAATGAACAACAGCATCGGGAGGGAACTTTCTTGGTGTGGGATTGCGAATGAGTGCTCAAAGTTTGTTGGTAATTTAGCTGAGATTTTTATCTCGCCTGCCTGACGGAAGGAGAGGTGGTGATGGGGAGCCCCACAATTACAGCTGACATTTTCAGAAACCAATAGTGGTCATTTTCCAGACATTCCTTTAATACTGGGATTTTTCTCCCTCTCTCCCACCCCCTCTTTTTAATGCATAGTGTTTGTATGTTGTGAATTCTTCTGCACTGAAGAATATGGTTAAATAAGTTTTTTTTCCATGTGAACAAAACAAACCCGAACCTGATATTGACAACTCTTAAGAGCCCTCTTTCGACACAAGGGAATATTGATTTTTAGTTTTGGAATTTTTTCCCCTTATCTTGAGGGTGTTCCAGCAATAACCTGGATATCTTACCACTGCTTATCATTATTCTTTTCTTTCTTTCTTTTCTTTTCCATTGAGCACAGCTTAAGTTATTGTAGTGTAGGCGACTGTAAAACGCAAAACTTTTTTTTAAAGGGCGTTGTTTGTTCAATGACTTGAAGGGGGCGAGAGATGTTCCCCTGTGACCAGCGACATCTCGAGTGGCCGATCCTGACCCCTCACTGTGGTAAATTCCCATCGGAGTAAGGAGGCAGGATCGAGCCCTCGCTGGATTAGCACCAGAATCAATTGCTATTGAGTTGCTGGAGAAGTCACATTGGTTGTTCACGAGAGACTCATCCCAACCAACACTCTCCAGCTAATAAAGGGGGAGTTGCTTGGACTAATGTTCTTGGCTTGACTCCACAAATAACAGGGATACTAGTAAAAAAAAAAAAAAAACCTTCTATCCGGTTTAAGGACAGTGTACTTTCCTCTGAAATGCTTGCGGGAGAGACGACACCTACAACTTTTCCAGTTTGATCGGTTTTTAAAACTCTGTAGGGACCCTCCTACTCTATGTGCCCTTGAATTTTGTGTACTTTGCTCACTTCTTTGGATCTCTGCTAACTTATTTTAGTAAAGGAAAGACATTTGTTAATAGAAGCAGCAAAATGTGGAGATTTCGAAAGACTTCACTAACAGCAAATGTTCCCAATTCGTGCAGATTGCAAAATGGGCTGGGACTCTGAAACTCTGTGCGGCACTAAAACAATGCTGCTGTGCAGACGCGGTGAGGAGGAGAGGGCAGGGGGAGGAGGAAGGAATTTGCAAGCGCGATTTTCTTTTTATTCCCTTTTAAATGCACATCCTTTTCAAGCGTCGGTCACGTGCAGGCAGTGTTCCTTCTGCTCTACATATGGAATAAATACCTAAGAAAACTGCCGCCTCCTGTTTTGATGAGGTTTTTTGGTTTTTTTTTTTTTTTCAAACTGCGCTCCCAAACGGGCTGGTGTAGCTGCGGGTTATGAAATGGGACAAATAAAAGTAAACAGTCTAGTAAAAGTCAGTGCAAGGCGCACGTGTTGTGTCTGGGTCACTGGTAACTGACACTGATATGGCTGAGTGTCTCCCTCTCGCTCGCCCTCTCCCCCTCCCGCAGCTGGGAATTGTTGGCTCCGGCAGGCGAAGAACGGCCGCTGCCAGGTCCTCTACAAAACTGATCTCAGCAAGGAGGAGTGCTGCAAGACTGGTCGCCTGACGACTTCGTGGACAGAAGAAGACGTCAACGACAACACGCTTTTTAAGTGGATGATTTTTAATGGGGGAGCCCCAAACTGCATCCCGTGCAAAGGTGAGGGGCGGGGGGGGGCGGGGGGAGTGTTTGTGAGCTGCATTTTGCTACGGATCAATCCAGCCAGGGACTGGGGTGGGGAGGAAAAGGAGTGGGAAAGGAGCTGGGGGGGGGGGGGGACAGTGGCCCCCTGCTTCCTTCCTCACTGAGGGCTGGAAGTGCATGTTGTCCTAGCCCCAGGATCAGCGAGGGGGGAGCCCCCTTCCTGGTTGGCCACTTTCACATTGGGCAAACCAGGGCTGTGGAGGGGAGTGAACTCCTCTCTCCCCCGCCCTCGCTGGGTAGGAGAATTTCCCTCAAGTTTTGTCTCCTGCTTGGGGGGAAAGGTGTTTTCTTTTTATGCTCTGGAGTTGCAGTGGCTTTTTTTTTTTTTTTGCAAGCAGTTTTGACAGGAAGTCTGATCTGCACGCTCGATACTAAAGCGGTGCCTCTTTCCTTCCATCAGAAACGTGTGAGAATGTGGACTGTGGACCTGGGAAGAAATGTAAAATGAACAAGAAGAACAAACCTCGGTGTGTTTGTGCTCCGGATTGCTCTAATATCACTTGGAAGGGCCCTGTGTGTGGCTTAGATGGGAAAACCTACAGGAACGAGTGTGCCCTTCTCAAAGCCAGATGTAAAGAACAGCCTGAACTTGAAGTCCAGTATCAGGGCAAATGCAAAAGTAGGTTTGCAAATCTAATCCGATCTCCCTCAAATGCCAAAGGGTGTGTGTCTGAGTGTAGGGAGGAGGAGCTGACGTACTTCCCCACAGTAACCAGAGCGATGTTCCAAATGCTGGGAGACAGTAACTAAACCACGCTTAACAGACAAGAACGTGGCTGGATTGAGAGGTCCCCACAGTCTAGCAGCACTTGTGTCCTCCCAGCTACCCTGAGATGGGAAGGTTTCCTCCAGCGGCCTTTAAATGACAAAAGCTGCTGAAGGCTTTTATCTGATCATTTGTTTCATTGTTTCATTGTTTCATTCCTCACTTGGGCTCTGGGATCTCCTTTTAATCACTGTGTTTTTCCATCTTTATTTCAGAGACCTGTAGGGATGTTTTATGTCCAGGCAGCTCCACGTGTGTGGTTGATCAAACTAATAACGCCTACTGTGTGACATGTAATCGAATTTGCCCAGAGCCTACCTCCCCTGAACAGTATCTCTGCGGGAATGACGGCATAACTTACGCTAGTGCCTGCCACCTGAGAAAAGCTACCTGCCTACTGGGCAGATCCATTGGATTAGCCTACGAAGGAAAATGCATCAGTAGGTATCTCGGTTGGAGGGTAAGAGTGGGGAGAGCTTCTTGGCTTGGCTGTTTTGGAATATTGTGTGCGGAATCGGATGCATGTAGACCGTGAATGGGAGCAGGACAGAGACTTCCAGGGGCCTGGGCTTGTGCTCCCTCCGGGAGAAAGGAAAGCCAGGGGCAGCTTTACTCCAGCAAAGACCGCAAAAGGGGCGAGGGAGTAGAGGGCCTGTTCCTGCTTCTCTTGCTATCAGTGTGGGTGCTGACATTAGTATCCAAGGGAGAAGTACCCACACCATCAAATAGATGATGACATGGTTACAGTGTAACAAGGTCTCAATATTCAGTGGATTTGGATTCCTGGAAACAATTGTCTTCAAGTGGTCTTGGCAGAGCTTGCTTTAACTTAATTGGAAACATCTGATCACTTTTTCCTCTTTAAAAATACCACATAGTTTGGAGACAGTTGGTGCATCTCTGTGCATCGTGACATTTTGTATTGTGACTGTGATTTCCAGAAAGGAGTGATAGTGAAGTGTGAGTGTTACAAGGAAGCACCTTCAGGAAAACCTCTGCTCCCCAAAACTGCCGGGGGGGTTCTGGGGAGTCTCAGGCTGCTTTTAGTTGGCATAGGTTGAGGTAAATTCACTCTCTAATCTTGTAGATAACTACTGTATGTGGTTTAGTTTAAAAATAATCGATTTAGAAATGTTGAATGTGTTGGCAAATTCTGCACTTACCACTAAAGTTATGGGGAGCTGAATTTCCACTGTTTATCAGACAGAGTAGGGAAGGACATGTGCAACAGGCAAATGTAATTCTGCATTCCCAGGGCCAGACTCTCCTGGCACGGCTCTATTCCCTCCCCCACAGATAGACAGGCAATGCTTTCCAAGGAACTACTTGCTTGAGTAAAACCAGCAGGTATCATCACACCTACTGCATCTGAGCTTTGTCTATTCACAGTTAATGGAGGAAAAGGAGTTTGGGATTGCTTGTTGTTGCTTTTCTTTTTTCTTTGTCTTCTGACTTACCTCTAGTATCCCGTGTGTATTTTTAGAAGCAAAATCCTGTGAAGATATTCAGTGCAGTGCTGGGAAGAAATGCTTGTGGGATTTTAAGGTTGGCAGAGGTCGGTGTGCCCTCTGTGATGAGCTATGCCCTGAAAGCAAGTCAGACGAAGCAGTCTGTGCCAGCGATAACACTACTTATCCAAGCGAGTGTGCCATGAAAGAGGCAGCCTGCTCCATGGGTGTGCTTCTAGAAGTAAAGCACTCCGGATCTTGCAACTGTAAGTGAGATTTTTAACTCTGCAGACATTTAAGGCTCCTGAAGGCAATCCCTAGATAATAAAGACTTATGCTTTCAAAAATAAAAAGGCTTAATTTAGAGATTCAAGATATGGTACATGTGCAATATAAATATGTATATATCAAGCACGCATTTTGGTTACTGCTAAAATGCAGTAGATCTCCAACAATTGGTTTGCTCTCAGCTTGGGATTTGGGGGCTATTTTAAGGAGAAGTCATTTTATCTGAAAGGGGTTGCCCTAAGAGCATAATTCTAGTGATTTTCCCTGATTTGTTTGCTCTCGTGTGCTTCGCTGATTGCTTTATTAACACTCAGAAACACTCTAACTCTGTCCAAAAGAACAAGCTTAATGGTAGCACATGGGCATCTGGTTTAGCACAGTTGCCTCTACTAACTCTGAATGAAGGGCACAAAGCAGTTAAACCTAGAACACAAGAGCGCTTTTTATTTGATTTCAGGAATCTGCCAATAAAACCTGAGCCATTGATTCTTCAGAACTTTCTGCAGTTATGACTTCATAGATTATGTATAAAAAAAAAAACCTTATTGCATAACAGCAGATGCCAAAGAGCATCTCACTACAAGTCGCATAAAATGCAACGCTGTATTATGGCTGTTCAGAGGGCTTTGAAAACATGCACTGAGCTGCTTCTGCGCTGTTGTTGTCCTTATTTAAACAACAGCTCCCCTGTATTCCCCCATCTAGCCATTAATGAAGACCCAGAGGAAGAAGAGGAAGATGAAGACCAGGACTACAGCTTTCCTATATCTTCCATTCTAGAGTGGTAAAACCTCCATCACTATTGGAACAGCCATTGGGCACGAAATCAATGTCCATATTGTAAATAAGTGTATGCTTATTTATTTTGGGGAGAAAAAAAGTATACATATAGTTGAGTCTTGTAGACATTTATTTATACTGTGTCATGTTTTATAATTTATACATAAAATGTCTGGTTGACTGTACACCTTGTTTTTTGAAGAAATTTATTCGTTACGGGAAGAGCAGTGTTATTTATTGTGAGGTCTCTTGCTTGTAAAGTAAAGTTTTTCTTTTTTCTTGTAAACTATAAAAGTCCATTCCTTAGAGCTTACCCACATGATCTCATCTCTTTGTTTCACTGATGTTAACTCTTTTCCACTTTAACAAACTTGCATGTCGGTTTCTGTTATGTTTATTTATTGGATTTTCTTCTTGCCGGTTCTGTACATAAAAGATCCCTCGGGTTTTTGTTTACAAGGAATCTTGACCGACCAAAAGGCGTTGTAACTGACTTAAATATACTTCCAGGGTGCAGTGAGGCGATCTTTAAGGAAACTTCTTCCACTTCACTTTTCTCTGCTTCTGATCACATCATGTACTGAAGTGATCTCAATGTGCTGAGCATACATACTGTACTATAAGAATTCCGGACCCAAAGAAATCGGATTATGAAGGTTGTTAATAGCTACATGGCTAACTGTACTAAGAATAAAGTTTTTATTTTATCTTTATTGGTTTTTTTTGTAACATGCAGAATTGTTTTATCAGGTGTTTCCTTTAAGATGGTCTTGCAGTACCACTTTTGAAGTTTTGTTTTCCCAATCAGTGTGTCACTAAAAGTTATATCAAAGCTTTATCAGTTCAAGTTTCTTGCTTTTCATAATACTTTTTTTCTGATGCAATTTTATATTTTCAAACATGGCGAGTTAAATATAAATTCATTTAAATATATAGTTTTGTACTTTTCTACCATGTAAATGTGCAATGTATATAAAAGTTATAATGTGTATTTGTAAATAAATGATGAGTGAAAAAATAAAAAATGGAATTTTCCCTAGAAGCAGTCCTCTGTTCTTGGTTTTAAAGGGTTCTGGCCCTCCAGTGCAGAGAAGAGGTATTGGTAGTTAGGGGCAAGGAGGCTTGTGTTCATGCAAGTGAAACATATTGGCCAAAGCTTTCAGCTGAAATTGATTCAAGAAAGCTCTTCTTTTCAGACAGGACCAATGTCCTCAGTTTGTTGATATTACATACTTTTAAACCCAGGTAAACTGATCAATGAGAAGACGTACAGCATTTCTGTCTCCCTCTCCCTCCTCTAGGTAAAAAGTTTGTCATTTCTTGGACACTTTAAATGTGCATACTTCTAGGAGGTTTTGAGTATGCATTTGAAGTTTTGCTAAGCTTCAGATTCATGCTACTGCAGTATTCTGCTGAAATTGTATCATCATTTTAGATGACCAATGGAAAAAAGCAAAAGATGGCCTAGCTGCCCACATGCAAGATCTGTAACAATTACCACAAAAGACAAAAAAAGAAGGTAATCAAAGAGCATGCTATCTCTTGGAGATGACTTTCTCCCCATAGGAAACATAATTCAGAGATTCTGCTTAGTGAACCAATACTCAGACAGGACACGCTTTTCCAGTGTGGATTCCAATACAGGGAACTGAGAGGAAGAAAACAGCCATAAGCGCAGTGAACTGAGGGGAACAATAATAGCCATGAGCTCCAACAGGGACAAAAATCCTGTTTTAAGCTACTTGCCCTATGCTGTTCTAACAAATAAGGCTCCATTTAGCAAAATGTCTTGTCACACTGCATGCAACTTTAAAATGTATTTATGCACCTTACTCAATTGTGTTTAAGTACTTTTCTGAATTGAGGCCTGAGAGCTGAGGTTGACTTACCCATCTTGTTTAAATACAAATCTCATTTAAAGGCTATTCCTGCTACAATGCTCTGTATATTTTTCATTATACAGTAAACTCTAATTTGGTATGGATTGTTTAGCATTATCCAAAGCAAATATAATTTATTCATTTATGAATAAATACATAAAAACTACAGGAGTGCATTTATAATATTGTATTGAAAATACTACCAAAAAAATTCTGCCCTTCCTCTTGCTTCATTTAGACAAGAAGTATCTTTGGAAGGAAGTGCATGATGAGAGGAGCAAAGTGAGCAGAATTTTAGTCTCCTGAGGGCAACAGAACCTAGAAGAAAAGAAAAGAAAATGGGGGTTGGCAGAACAGAGGGATGGAAAAACGAACCTATCAAAAAATCTCTTCAGGAACTAATAAATGCATGACAATGAAACAGAGATGAAATGTTTAATCATGTGGAGAGTATAAGAGCAGATTTTTCTCAAATTCCGATAGGTTCCAGCTGCTTCATTTCCAACAAAATGACAACATTAAAGACTGTTTTTAATTGTAAATATATTTACATGTCTGACAGAGAGACTGTAGTAGAGCTGGATTTCTGGGTTCTAATTTTATGTTCTGCCCCTGGTTCACAAAATAACTTTGAGAAAGTTAAGGAGAGCCAAAGCAAAAAAGCAAAAAAAAATGCCAGTAAATGATATTTAGGCATGTACCTGTATGCAAAAAAGCCACAAAAATCTACATCAGGTTTTTGCTGATAAAATTATCTGAAACTTCTGCTACTGTATTATCCCATCACTACGGCTATTTCTATACAGTTGAAAGTCTTGAAAACTACCTTGCTCCAAAGTCTGCCTGTGATTTACAGGTGGAGCATCTCCAGAGAGCCTGACGAGGTAAGCATCCTCTGAGCGCACCCTAACGTACACCAATTTCAGTAAGAAGCACAGCAGCCCCACAGACTTTCTCCAGAGGTGGGGTGGTAGCGCGATTGCCAACAATTTACATAATAGCATACTTGTAGATATGGCACTTGTTCATGAAGTGGAAGATGCAGGTTGATTGCCAGCCTTCTCCTGGGCAGATCATTCCCACATCTCCTGAGAGTGCAGCCTCCACCAGCCCAAGGTGAAGCTCAGGCTGAAGAACGGTCTATCATGCCTGCTGCAGCCATACTTCTGTAATAGAGAGGAAGCAAGATTCATTAAGAGAAGATAATTTGCAACCCTAATAGGTGCTCCTTTTGAAGAGGAAGTCTTGAATTCTTGCCTCAGGGGCTGCCTACATATTTTGCATTTGTAATTGAGTAACATAGATAAACAGTGCTTGAAGCAGAGGCCAGCGTCCAGGTTGCCTCCCCTTCTCCTTCCCGCAGCACATAAGTGCCTCCATCCTTGAGCTATGAAATCATGTTTAACCCTCTGTTTAAATCAAGATTACAAATCTCACATCCCTTTCTACACCGAGTCATGGTCACAACAGGAGAGGTTGTACTTTTTTCTTCCCTTTCTTCTAGGTTTGTAATTGGGGAACTTCCTAGGAAGTGGAAACGTGAAAGTTAGTTCACTCTGTCTTAGGAAGGCACTGAATGCTTTTTTCTGTTTTCTGCCCTATTTTTTCTGCTTCCTGTCTAACTAATAGGCTATCCTACAACACAGATGTGCTGGATGTTGTTTAAATGAAGAAACAGAGATGTCTGAAGGCCTAAGTGCAGAAAGGTGGTTTTCAGCTCTAAAATCATCTTGCACAAGCACTGAAATCCAGAAGAGAAGTAAGATTTCAGAAATTTCTCTCTCTTCAGTGTTTTCTATTGTCTGGCATATATATTCCTCTTGCTTAACAAATCTTTTGCTTGCAAAGTGCATTTCTGGTACTTTTAGTTCACTGTGGTGTGTACCTGGGTACTGAATGCTGCGAATTACATTCACAGATGCAGGTACTGAAGAGTCAGGCACAGTAACATGGAAGGAAATGTGTACGTCTGAAAACAGAAACCCATATTCTGGAACTTAAGTAAAATCAGTTTAATTCCAAGAGCCCCAGTTTTAGACATTTGAATGATAGGAATATTGCTTCTAAAGCCCTGGTTCCCCAATGTATTAGTCTGTGCAATACGTGCAAGCAAGAATACACAATTTTGATCACACTAGAATGCATTCCTGACAGCTATGTTCATATGACAGACTCAAGAACAATATAATGGATCTCTTTTGCACCTTTTACCTCTTTGCTTGCTTTCTGCCTGCTAATACACCTCAACTAAAACTACATTCCAAGCCCCTCAGCAAATTTCAAACAGCTGCCATTTCTTTTTTTATGACATAAAAATGTTTCCTTCTTTCCCTCCAAATGGGAATCAGGTGAAATTAAATTTCAGTATGCAGTGCTGTACTCTAGGCAGTGACATTTTACTATACAATGAATCACCAGCACTAGAAACATCTGTATCTTATCCCTTTGAAGAACTGGGATTCCTTGCTTTCTGGTGAAGCATAACATTTGTATATAGACCAAGAGGTTCACAAGGTATCAGCTTGTAAATTCGTAACTCCCTGAAGATAAAGCAACTACATAATTTGCTGGATATTTCTGTAATTCCAAAGCCTGCCTGACCCATTGTGGCGGTGTGCATTTTGCAGGTAGAGAAAAATAGTTCCCATGAATTAACAGTTTGAATTTTTTTTTTTGATAGATGTAAATACATAATGGACAGTGGCTGGATTCTTCTGACCCTCATTTGGGATGATGTGCATAATTCATGGCTTCATTATTCCTAAACAATGATGTGGCCAATAAAACTATCACACACTGGAAATCTGACCTGAAAACAAGACAAGAGTTCAGCTTAGAGATTGGTTTGGAGTTAAAATCACACTTAGTTTTCCTGTAATTTATAGGTACACTGTTCTGATCTCTCAGTCTTTAAATAGATTTGTTCAACTTTGCCATGGGATTGAAAAGCACTAATGTGTCAGAAAACTGAGAAGGAACTTCGGAGTTTGATAATAGCTAACCAGAGTTACTAGATGCTGTTACAGGATAGTTAGGTTAACAAGGTGATCCAGTGTAAATTTGAGTGTCTAAAGGCCCCTGAACTCCTACCTGTGCAACTCAAAAATAGCGTCTGAAACTCCCAGAGCTTCCCATCAGATTTACAGATATTCAGAAGTCTCCTAAATGAAACCACTAGTACAGAGCTGTCTGCAGTTACATTCAAGAACCAAATTTGGTTTTAAAGATTTTTGACAATTTCTGTAATAAATTTTGGAAATACTTTTCATGGTATATTAGATGTTCAGCAATGCAGCGCAGCATTAAAAAAAAAAATCATTATTACTCTCTGCAGAATGATTGAATATAAAATATGTGGCAAGATGTAATCTCTAGTTTGAACGATTCATTTATAAATAATGCAGTTGTTTCACCCATAAGAACAATTGAAATATATTTCTCATTGAGATCCATTAGCAATGTGCAATGCTGCTATTCAGATAATAGCTCTCCTATGAACCTTCTGTTGAGTTTCATGTAATATACCTTTATTTTAAGTTTCAGTCACTTCTTATTTTAAGAAGCACCTGGAACTACAAGGATGATGTTGACAGGTGGCTGCTGCAGAAATCTTTCATTAAACTGCTTAGAAGATGCTAAAATATGCTACCATTTGATTTCTGAATTAGAAGCATTGCTAAGAGAGGTCACAGGGTAAGATATATAGATAAGCCAGATATTTATTTAGGCAAGTCCTTAGACTACATAGACAAAGGTAGTGTTGATGACAAGTGAGTCCAGTGAAGGGCCACCAGGTTGCTCAGAGCTGGAGCAGCTGCCCAGTAAGGGGGGCTGAGGGACTGGGGCTCCTTCAGCCTGGAGAAGGGAAGGTTTTGTGGGACTTCAGAGCAGCTTTCCTGTACCTACGAGGAGGTTACTGAGAAGACAGAGCCAGGCTCTGCACAGCAGTGCATGGTGGCAGGATGACAGACAACAGGTGTAAGTTGAAACAAGGGAGGTTCAGAGTGAATGCAAGGGAAGCCTTTTTCTCCATGAGGACAGTCCGCCTCCTGATGTCCCTTCCAACCTGAATCATGCTATGATCCTATGAAGAGGTATGACCATACACTTTTGAGTCTTACAGACTCCAAAATCAGAAAGAAATGATCAGTTAATAAGAAACAATTCCCAGAAGAAACAAATGTTCATGCAACAACCATGTTACCACAGCTGTTGGATGCAACTGTTGGCAGGAATAGCGTTCCATCCTTAATATGTCTGTCCCTTACATGAGCCTTAAAATTTCTCACAAAATCTATTTACCTTTTGATTTTAGTGAAACTTTTTGCTGTGCAAGGAATGAAGTATCTATTCACTACAATATTCATGCTCTGCAGAGTAGAATGCATAGTGAATAAATTGCAAGCAAAAGTTCCTGCCTGTATTTTTAAATGAAAATAAGTAAATAAGATGAAAAAGGGAAGTAGTTAAAATGCAGTTTAAAACTATTGTATTGTCTGTTCCACAGTTTTTTTATAACTGATAATAACTGTGAATGAGACCATAACAAGTACAAGCTAGATTGGTCAAAATAGCAAGGAAAGCAAAAAAGCCCCAAGGCAAGACACTTGGAGAAATAATGGATAATGCCTACTGGAGCAACTAAAAAGAGCCCTGCAGGGATGTTTCCCATAATCTTTTCCCACATACAGATGGTTTAGTCAGGCCAATTCCAACTCTTGTTTTAAATGGTCGCTCCACCAAAACCGCAAAAAGCCTAAAATGCTTGGCATAAAGATATAAAAATATTGAGTGCTTCCACATTTGGACTCAAGCTTTAGAGAAATTAATTTTCATTCATTTTATGAGAAAGGGAAAAGGGATTGAGTATATCTCTATAAAGATACAAACACGGAGCTCCAAATTTACACAGTCCGCAAACTTGAGAGTTACACTTCCCAACTCAGCGTGCCTGGAAGCTGTGACAATTCGTTTATTAATCTCTTAGGCATTCTCCACTCATGGGCTCAGATGGAACTTCAGCCTTAATTGAAAGGCACTTTCCACTGTCAGCAACCTAGCAAGCAGCACCACATGTGCTGATGAGGCGGAATCCAACCAGGGCACAAAGCAGAAGTCTGATCAAAACCCTCATTTCCTACTTGGAAGAAAGTACAGGCCAGAATCTGAAGCGTTTAGCTGGATTCTGTGTAAAGCAAAGGTAGCATAACATCTAGACTTGGGGATATACAATGTCTTTGGACATATTCACAAATACATTGCAAACTAGAAAATCACTGTTTATCTCATACTGCAAAAAATACGAGCTGAGGCAGAGCGGTATGGACTGTTCCTGCTATTATGACTGTTTTGTCTGTAAATTGCAGGTGGTTCACTGCAGTACACTTTTGGAGTTACACAATCAGAGACGTTCTTAGGACCTTGGAAACCTTTGGGACCAAATCTTGCTCCCTGGGCTCCTCTGAGTTCTCCTCAGTAATGAATCATTCCAGATCTAGATAACTCGCTTCTGAAAAAAATTAGTTAAGGATTTCCATATTACAAAATTTCTTTTTCCACTTATGCAAAAATGAGTTTATCATATAGAAAACTTGGAGAAATGGAGAAGCAGCAGAAAAGTATCATAGCAAGGAGAATGAAAAAAGAGGAGAGTAGGGATCCTAGGAAAAGAGCACAAGAGTAAAAAGAAATAAAATTACATGAAAGTTGTATGTAAAGAATATACAGGGAAAAAAGCCATATTTTTATCAGCTCCTCAGATGCATAAGCAGTGCTATGAACTCTGAAGTGCCACCTACTGGTATATCTTGTATTAACTAACCGTGTTCTATGGAGTCCATCATGGGACACAGGAAATTTGAGTTTCATCCTTTTCTCTGCCACTGACTTTCTGGTATTTGTGAGCCAAAGACTTTGCCAGATCAGTGTCCTAATCTCTCCCTTGTAAAATGAAGATATTAAGACTTCATAAGCTACGTGAAGCTCTTTGAGATCTAATGCTAAAAAGTTTGGCAAAAGAAGTAGGATTTTTTGTAGCATTATCTCCGTGTACAAACTGAGCGCTCCTGTAAAAGGGGTTAAAAAATGAAGTGGGAGATGCAAAGAAAAAGAGAAAAGAAGAAAGCAGAGGAAGAAGAAAGAAGAGGGTAAAGACCAGTAGGAGATAAGGAGGAAGAGAGCTGATAGAATACACTGTAAGTGATTAATTGCTAAGGACAATACAATTTACACTGCAGTTTTAGCAGATGTGTGTGTGTTGCTGCAGCTGCGGGAACAGCAGATTCTCCAGATCCAGTTTCTAATACACAATAACTGTGAACTCTACTATGTGAAAATAATAAATCTAAGCATCACCTCCAATGTATGAATGAGCAAGAAAAAGAGGGTCATATTTTCAGAAGTGTTAGCACATATTTGTCAACACCCTACTTAGCTAAATAGCACAAAGGAAGACTACAAGACAATGGTAACACATACCCAAAGCAGTATGTGAGTTCACAAGTAGATACATGGTTTTGAAAATCTGACCCATGTTTAATAGGTAAGGCTTCTAGGGATTACAGACTGTGCAAGGTCTTGGGTAGAGTGGATGGATTTGTTTTGCTGATGTATTTACGGGCTGGTATGTTAATTTTTTCAATGTGTTATAGAGCAGTTCCCAAGTTAGGGTCATGACCCCACTTGGGGCCCAAAAGCCTGGAAGTGAAAATGAAAGTGGGGTTGTGACCCTGGAAGTAGGGTTGCTAAGGGAAAACTTTGGGAAGCACTGATGTTGTGCTGCTAGGCAAGACCCCTACATGGATGGTGGGTTTAATCATTGCTGAGGGATAAAAATTTTTAAAGTGCTTATATTTTCAGAGACTTAGGTCTCATTTTTGACTGATTTACTGCCAGATTCAAGTGAAGGCCTCAGGTTATAAAGAGACATTTGAGAATCAAATTCAGAATTGTACACACTACAGCTTGAAAAGATCAGGCCCGTCATGTAGTGAAGACAGATCCACCATTTTCTTCAAAATGCCCTTTGGTAGTTGTAGTCTACAGATTGGAGCACTTCCCTCACCATCCTTGGCCTGAAGAAATCACACCCACCTCTGCCATTTTCCAGAAGGGTAATCTTAGCACCAAGCTATCATGGTGGGATGTGGCCAAGCTTATTGTTTTTTGCACAACTCTTCAGTGTTATCAGGGGAAGTAGGGGTTGTCTCTCACCACTTACATGACCTATATTCTTTGGGTTAGGCAAAAGAAAGGTTGGGCGAGGTTACCGAATACAAAGGGATATCCACTCTGAAGAAAAGCGTAAGTCAGTCTTATGCAGTTCTTTTAAAGAAGTGGCATAGACGCCTACTTGACAAACAGCTCCTAAACTTGAATTCAGCCTGGACTCTGAAGGCTTATGGTTCAATTGCCAGCACACACTCACCTAGCGCCGCTTCAGGCACCCTAGGATATCTTGGTTGGTGTCCAGCTGCTGGTCCCAAAGGACGCAGTTCTTCCAAGGACACAGTTCTTCCACAGGTTCTGTGTCATATTTGACAGTCCCATGAAGAGGTCTGGGATAGCCAGCACAATATTCCTATATGTAGACAAGTGAATTAAGCCCTTATTGTCCTAAATCACATAAGTACTTCTGACTACACTCACTAAAAGTAACCTTAAAGAGTTATATCTCCTCTCTTTCCCATGCTGTATGCACATTTACTGAAATCTCACATTATATTGTGCCACGAATGCAGCATTCATGGTAGACCTGGAAAATATTCTTGACTTTCACCTTGTGGAATATTCTGTGGTTAACAATAAAACATTTGTGATACGTAACATGACATTTTCACAAGTGAAGATGCATTAACAGGTGATTTTTGGCAGTGACATGTCTCTGTTTCTCATTTATTAGTAACTTGTATTGATTTATACCAGGATTAATTATTGATGCAAATATTTCATCCATATTTTTTCTGTCACAAGCAGGGAAAAAATGCATGGCTGTGAATAATCCATACAATGGTTTATGAAGCCCAAATTCCTCAGAGAGTATCACATATCCACCTGGTCTCCCTGAGTGCTGGATTTCACATTTAGATCTCTGAATTAACAGATGTGTACAGTCACATTCAGGCAGATAGCTCCTTGATACTATATCTGAGGAGGCTCATGGGCACTGTTTATTTTGACAAAATCATGGGATATCTTGAGCTTGTGAAATTTGTTCCAAACTCACTATTTTCAGAAAGGTAATAACCAGCACTTGGCTGAGAACTGAACTTCAAAGTTTTAGTTTATAAAGCATATCTTAAAAAGTTAAGTTAACCTACTATAATGTGTTTCCAAAACCAAAACAGACACAGTTTTGAACAGAAGCACCTGATTCTGAAAAATATACCTTTCTAATGTATGCAAACCCATTAACAAGTAAATCTTATTGCACATTTTTGCCCGAACATTTCAATACATGACATCCGACACATTTCAAATTAACTCAGACAAATTTAAAATGTATAGAAGTCACTCTTATCAAAACTACAATGTTGAGAGAAGGGAGGTCCCAGAAAGAAGGAAATTGATTTCAAACTCACAATATTATAAAATACTGTAAAATTCAAATAATTCTATTTTCTATGTTAAAAGTGGGGATTGTAAGAGCATTTCCAAGCTTTTCACCACAAGAAAAAAAATGGCTGGAAAGGTTGTTTCAAAGCTAGAAGGATGTTTTAATATGAAGCACCGACTATCACGCATTCATGTTATGCAAGAACTTGAGGATTTTAAGAAATAAAACAAAAACAAATATTGAAGAACATGATAAAGTCATAAGAGTCAGCAGGGCTGACTGTTGGACAGAGAGCAGTCTATTTATTCAGAACTGTTCTGTGTCTATGAAACAGAAGCCTTGCCAGTACTTATGAACGTCTCTTTTTATTAGTCCCACATAGGGTAATCTTTTCCCTTATCTAGAAGTAGTATTTCTAGCTTAAACATGTGTTGAAAGGTGTATCCAAATTCTGGTCAGTGAAGCAAGATCAGTATCTTCAGCAAGAGTGCCAGCATACCTACATCTGCGTTAGGGCTGTGTTAAGCTCAGTTATGATGATGAAAAAGATTGCACTGCTAGCAAACGTAATCATGCCAGTAAAACTTATTAAGTATAGGCCAGGCTTGAATATACTATTTTCTGCAGGAACCACAGAAACCAAGCTGACATTTGGGATTTGCTTTTTCACAGGAGCAAGTAGCCACAGCTGCTTATAAAGTTTTAATAGCTATGTTTTTCACTACAGTAGCAAATCATATAAGAACATATCAAACAAGCTTTTACTATAGTCTTGTAAAATAGTCAATGGCATGCCTCAAGCCCAGAGCCTATGTTCCTACTCTTTGTTCTGACGACGTTAATAAAGAAAAAAATACATAATATTTTGACATATCTGATCCAGAGAAGAGGAACAGGTGACTATGTATATCATTTTGAAATCCTCATCTTTTCCATGAAAAGTAAAATATTTAAGGACAACTTTTCAATGACACATGGAAAAAAGCCTGCATATATTATGTGTATATTCAGACCAAATAACTGTATTATTACTTGCATATACAATTACCTGCTCTCTGTCTCAGGCAAATTGGCTGCACTATTATACATAGAATTCTCAAAACTGGGCCTCAGAGATTCCCTGGATTTCACAGAAATTGCAGAGCATACCTAATATCTTTGTTTAAAACCTTCTTGGGGGGATGGTGGCTCAACAAAGTAGAGGGGGTGTGTGACAACTGTTGCTCATTTTCACAAGGGAGGTTAGACAGATCTGCTGTGCATTCTTTCTTCCTTCTTCCCAGGTTCAGGGAGGGAGAGCCAATATATAAACAGTCTGAGGAAGGAGGTGAATTTTTTTGGCCTTCCACACCTTCTGCGGAAGCAAGCAGCCCTAAACGCACTAGGCTGGGAACTGAGGGCTATGCTAGGGTTTAGGTTACTCAGCTAGAAAGGGACCTAGAACGGTATCCTGAGGCAGGCAGGGATACAACTAAATCTTCTGAAAACACTAATAGGGCCAGAGCACAGGTGTGCAAGTGCAGCATGAAACTGTTATCCAGGTTTCTGGAACAGTTTTGGCTCAAGTACCACCCTCACAATTCAAAGTCGCATTTCAGGAATTCACACAGGCCAGGATCACTTCCAATAAGCAATATAAATATAGCTGATATAGTCTGAAGGGCAAAAGAGCCCTATGGACACAAGCCTTGCCATGCCAGTTAGACTCAGGACCAAAGAACAATCCTTAGTCCTTTTTATTTACTAATATAGACATAGCCTTCAAGTCAGATTTATATGCTGTATGTATGAACTGCCTTATTTATATGGTCTAGGAATTGCTTGTATAACCTATGAGTGATGGAATGACATTAAGACAAAGTCACAAATGAGTTGTGCATGAGACTCATCTTAATTGTCTAGCAAATGCACACATGCATCAACCTGCTGTGTTCCTTTAACACAGAACTAGAGAGATTTTTCTTGGAGAGTTAGGAAAGAAAGATAGCAAAGATAGCAGGCAATTCTCAGCTACTCAATTAATATCTTAATATGCAAATAGGGTATAAGTAATATATTAATAACAAAAAAGGTGCTTGTTATTAATATACCTGGGAAAAATTTGATCAATTTGAATAGCTCAAGTGAACTTCACAATCTGCATAGGAGAAATGCCAAATTTGAAATAAGTAGTTGCCTTATGGAATCTTGGCATTTTCTCCTGTTCAGAAACGCAAACTGTGAAGTTCAACTGAGCTATGCAAATCATCTTGTCTGATGCTTCTCTTATTAGGCAACTCTGTCTTGATATTCTGAACAGTGAACTACACAGTCTCATTGGCATGTGGAATAACAATGTTGATGTTATTTGAAGAGCGGAGACACTGTTAGTAAATAATTATTTAGAATAACTTCTTACATGCTTAAACTAAAGAGTTAGTGTATGTACAAATACAGCTAGAATGACCGAAGCAATGAATGAGAAGGAATGAAGAGCATTTGGATAGACCTCGTAGGTTCCTGATACCACTAGGAACACCTCAGGTTCGCAGCTCAGTCTGAGATGCTATCTGAACTAGGGGATGTGGGTAGATTGTTCACATTTCCTTTCCTGTGTGTCACTGATCTGCCTGTATGAGAAGAATTTATCTGACCCACTAAACATAAAAACAACATGAAGCTATGTTTCAGAAAGGATCATAACCATTTTTACAAGGTTAAGGCAAATACCAACATACAGCAGTAAAATACAGAAAAATAAGGAAGAATGCATGACAATAAATCATATTAAAATAGTCAAATGGGCTACTAGTCCTAGCGAGTGAGTAAAAGAGTTAAATCACAGATGCTTATGTGGCTTTGTTTTTATCCCAGAAAGATGAAATTACGGCAGGAAATTAACAGTTACCTGCTTGTAACATCCAAGTGGAAAGAAAGCACCGTGGTCCTCCAAAAGTAACTAAGCAGAGTCGACACTATTGACTTCATACTTCACAGCAGGAACAGTATTGCCTTGTTTCCACTAGGATTTTATAAATATCAGGTACTAGCTGATCCAGTGGGTAAAGAAGCAAGCAAAAAGGATACAGTGAAAATGGCTTCAGGACCTTCCCTGTAGTGCTTGCTGAACCAATATGCACCCGACTTTGAACACCCAGGTTAGCCTTTGTCCAGAGAGCCACAGTGCAATTATTAGTCCTCCCCCCGACTAAAGCTGTACCACCTTTATGTGTGGAGCTTGGTGTTCTTGAGAAGATTTCGCATTGTTTTTGATTTTTTTCTGCGGTAAGATGAGCTGTTCTCTAATTCTTTCATTAGAAGAACTTTCTATGTTGGGTAGAACTGTTGGAAGGCATTAAACGGCTGTCAGCACTTTGATGATTTTAGCTTGGATTTTCCCTGCAAAGGAAATGAGCAACCATTCTTGACAAAAGTGAAATCTAGACTCTAATGACATGAAGGTAAGGCAGTGAGAAAAGCAAGAGAAAAGTCCTACAAAATGCTGACTGTTGCATTTCTGAGGCTAATTTTAGTAGTGTGATTTGCTAAGGTTCACTAATTATTCCAATAGACCTAATTGCAACTGAAGACATCGGTCATAAAATTCTCTTGACATCATCTGAAAATAAAGTCTTGGTCTCACATACTTGGTCTATGCAAGGAGGATGAAAGAAATGTTTATTCTTTTTATCGACAAGGGGATTTGAGGGCTAGTTCTGTTTTTTGGACAACATACCTCCTTCCAGCAAGGTCTGTAGGCTGCTTGCATACCTTCAAAAGATACAGTCAAGAAGTGCTTTACCAGGGAGATCACATCCATCTCTAGAGATTAAGCTCTTTAAGCAAAATACAATGTCACTCATATTTTCAAAAAATGTTAATTTTTGCTCTCTATAAAAAGTAAGATGAAAAAGAGGGAGGCCTCAAAAAAATGGCTACATCCATCCTACAAATTAACAGGGATCTTTTCTGCACTCTTTTGAAATCAAAATCCATAAAGTTGTGGGGTTTACTTGCAGGAGAATAAAAATCACTAAGCCTTTAGGGTTTTTATTATATCAAAAAAAAGCACTGTCATATAAACATCTGTTAAAATTAACATTCATGCTTTTTGCTGAAAATAAAGTACCTTTTCGGCTATAATGAAACACTTCTGCAAGAGATCTTCAAGACATTTGTGGACAGCCTGCATCGTAATTCTATTCTAATTCTGGAAACCTATTGTCAGAAACTGCTGATAGGGATATCAGGGGCTTAACATACAACAAAGAAATACAGTTGTCCTCCTACATGTTTGGAAAGAACAATAGGGAAATATAAAGGATTTTTTTGTGATTTATTTCTGCTGACTCCTCTCCACCTATTTTTATTGTAATAAGGGAGGAACACCTATGCCAGAAAAAAATACTACTTGGTGACTTGTCAAAAACAGAATGAGTAATACAAAAACAAAAATAAAATTGGACCAAGCTAGAATCAACTTCCCAGTGAAAACATTCCGCAGGAACTCTGAGTTTGGAACTTATTTTTGCATGAAAGTAACTTCCACTGATATTTACAGTTGTGGACATCCCAGCACTGTTTGCTTTTTTCTTTTCCTTTAGTAAGCAAGGTTCGGTTTCTGTCTTACATATTTCAGCCGGCAGATATATCAAATGGCAAAAGTGAAGAACATCCTGGGAAATCTGTAGCTCATAATCTGTGTTTCTTAAAGATCTGGCAGAAGAAGTTTCAGATCCCATGAGGCTGATTTATGGTAAAGTAGTACTAGTAGCAGTTAAACAAAGTTGATTATTAATGGTCAAAATTCTGTTTTTTTCTTGAATACATCATTTTCCTTGCTGACAAACCAAACATTGCTTATTATTTAACTACATGAACTGTAAATGTTGTGGATGAACTTCATAACATGGACATTATCAGAACATTTTTCAAGACATAGCCCTAGAAACTGAAGGTCAAAAATGCACACAAACAGGTTTCAACACTGTAGTCTGTGTTTTTAAAGACATAAAAATAGGAAAAGGGAGAATTCCTTCTTTAAGTTTACTATACTTTATGATTCTAGTCGTCTTTCTGTAGTACAAACCTTCAAGTTTGTGAATAATGAGAATATTTCACATCACTGAAAAATTCTGCATTTGTTTTATCCAAGCAGAAAACTATGACAAACTTTTTTTAAAAAAAAAAGTCTCTGTTTTCATCATCTTTTGGAAGCTGTACTTTCTTGCAGGTCTTTCCTCATTATTTGAGGATCACAGTTTTGTGTTACATTTCAGTTTATTGGAAATTTAGGCCTCAATTCAGCAATGCATTTTAGCATGTTCTGAATTTCTCTAAGGCCGTGAATATATTGAACACAAGAAAGAGACTATATTCGTGTGAGAAATAAAGTTGGGTATTAAACAGATTTGAGGAGACCTTATAAAGCAATTTAGACTAAAATATGGTCGAAATTGAAAAACGCATTTGTTTTTGAAGATACATTTCTGCTGAGGTAATATAAATTAGTGGTACATCTAGTATCTACACACGAGGCTATAAAGTTCTCTTTAAACTGTTTGAACCTCTTATATGCTACTTATGCAGTTGTTACATATCTTAACAACAGAATAGATATCAATTATTTTCCATTTCTAAGATCCATCAAAATTAGAAAGGAATATGAGGCTTGAGACGAAAATCAGGCTTTCAGAATGTGTTGCTAATTTCTTAAATTTCTCTGAGAGCCTTTGTTCTCATTCAGAATGTCAGTGATCCTCTCAACCACAAAGATTCAATAGAAAACCTTGACCATCATGGCCCTGTTGTTCATAAATGTACCCTTTCATTTCATCTTGTGCTCTCTATTTTCAGAACAACCACCCCCTTCTGCAAAAAGGAAAACCCTGATAGCACTTTCTTCCAGAGAGCTCCAGTAAAAGGAACAAGCAACAACAGAAGTATGGATTCATGGGCACTAAAATGAAACCATACGGAAACATGGGCAGAGGATTTGCGCGGAAAAGTACTATTTAAAAATTAATCTTTATGGTTTACTGTGGATTAGGAACACTGAAGAAGTTCTGAAAACTGTTAATTCAATGCTGTTACACAGCTGATGAAAAAGCTAAAGCAACATTTACATTGTAGACTTGCTGCTCTTAGAATGACAGCCTGGAAACACACGTTGTGACCTAAATGCTAAACTAACAAAAGACTCCCAAGAATATTTACTGTATCTGTCATTTAGTCACAACTTCTGTGGCCACTGACATATGTACACATGCATAGGGAATTTATTACCCTGTTGTAATATTATTATCCTTCACCTTCTTATGAGTAAAACAGAGAATGAGAAAGAGGAAGGGTCTCAGAAACCTCACATGACAAAGAAGGAAATATGAGAGCTATAATATATTTAGCCTATTTATGAAAAGGGCAAAACAAACTTGTAACTTAAATTACAGTATTCGTTTTCTGTTGGTCTTTCCATTGCACTTCAAGGATATAAGCTGGAAAATATGTGAGAACAGTAGTTTCGAAGAAGGCTTTTTATTACAATAGTCTCTGAATTGACAAGAAGAATACACAGACGCGATAGGGATTACAAGTCTCTTTGATGACTTCCTCATTTCAACCTGTTTCTGCCTTTCTCATTGAAAGATAATCTCTCCAAGATTTTTTTTTTTTTGAAAAAAATGGCTCAAAGAAAGATAATTGCTAATATAAGACTCAGAGGTCAGAAAAATTGTGGGAAGGGAGGTAAGGAGAAGAATAACAAATATACAGATAAAATTAGAAGAGGGCCAAGCTGAGGTAATTTCAAAAACCAATTAATCTAGCAAATGCTTAACTGTTTCAATGAGGAGCAGGAAGAGAAAAAGTAAAGATCATACAGCCTTCTGTATGAAAGAGCCTTGCTTTGACAACACATGGATCAATTAGACCCTCCCTGATGTAATCTTGACATGTTAATGTCTGAGTCAAAAGGCACAAGTGTAAATAACTTCACTCTTTGTTTATATTAGTTAAAATTAAACGCAGCAGGAATACTGAACTGAGGGGAAAAGACCTATTTGTGTCTAGCAGTTTCTGTTTCAGATGAAATATAAATTTATTTCTGTGGGTTTTTTTGTGTTGCAGTACAAATGCTTTTGTGACAACAAATCTTTGTGAAGATTTAGTGAAAACTAAATCTGATACCAAACCAAAGCAACAACAGTTTAGTCAAGCAAATGTCACAGATAATGAAACAGAAAGTGACCCAAAAGTAAACTAAGACTGCATGAATGATTTTCTTTTATTAATATGTTTTAGAATTGTTTTATTTACTTTACCTCAAAATAATAGTTCACTTTAATTTAACAGAGAATTAATGTCAGTGTTGCTTTGCCACTGCTTCCTGTTGGATGCAAGTAATCTGTTCTTCAGTATGACAGCATCCTGCAGGTGAATGGCTGGTAGTTGCAAAGAGCTATTTATATGCTCAGTGTTTAGTGGCACAGGATAGAACTATCCTCCTCCACCCAGATGTTGCAATAGGCCTACAACTCATTGTTTTATTTAAAGACTTTGATTTGGTAACCAAGCTGTGGTCTCCAAAATTAAGAATATAAGTATTTCTTCGAAGTAGAAATCTTCTGGCTTTTGTATGTCCCAACATTATTATTAGATTATGCAGCATTACCTTAAATAGAATAAAGAAATGGAGTGAAATAACTAATTCATAGCATTATCTTAAATCATCAAGAAAAAGGATGATAGGCACTAGAAACTACACAGCTACTAGAACAATAATCCCATAATTGACTGTGTAAGCTACTAATGACAAAGTAGAGCTCAGGCCTTTAGAACAGAACTATACTGAAAAGCATAGGTAAGCAAATGACCTTTTTTTGTACTTAATTTTTGTGATTAGTTTTATAGAAACTATAATATCTTAGGATGTGGAAAAATAAAGTGCATCACAGGTGCCACTGATTAAACTAGTAAAAAAGAATTTCACAGAAAGTCATTTAGAAGTAAAGAAAAAGAGAAAACAGAAAAATAATTCTGAATAAGCAATCAGAAGCATCAACTCACAAAAATAACAGCACATTTTGGGAAAAGTGTGGTGGGCAAACTAAAGCTGCCATTGCCAAGCATCTGAATTAAAAAATATATTCATACAGCATGTAGGCTGACCGTAGATTATTTTGGGGAGGACATAGCATACTTTCACCAATGCAGTGAGTAAAACTAGACTGTCCTTCAATGTCTTTTCCTATAAATGAGTCAGAAACTTTTTACTGCGGATTTGAAAAATATTCTATTTAGACAATATTCTGCCAATATATAATATTTTGGTAATTTACTTCCATGGAAACAGAATCATTAGTCCTTAAAAATTCCAACAGCTGCTCTACAGAAATCATATTATTTTCCTGGCACCATAATCCCTTTTGTAGAAACTAATTGTGTCACCAGAACTAACATTTCTGGAGGTCCTGGGTTATTAAAACGCAGTGATGGTTGTAATCAAAATGTAAAGCGCTATTTAGCGGGCTGCATTTTAGCAAAAGATTTTGATCACCTCTGACCAAATATAGAAGGGGCATAAATGCATGTGTGGCCACTTGCAGATCCATCATGCCAGTGCATAAGGCAAACAGATACAGAGCTTGTAATTCCTTATCCAAAGCCCTCAGAAACAAAGCAAGCATAACCCAAATGGGATGCTGCCTTCCTTTTTGTAGTCCCTTGATTTCAGATTCCAGCTGCAATAGGGAAATCTACCTTTTTCTATACGCATAGTCAAAGGTAACAAGACTTGCTGCCAACTCTCATAAATCTTAGTCTCCTAAGTGCACAATTAAGAGAAAATTCAATTTTCATTTTATAGCAAAGATGCAATGTAGTCTTCATGCTTGTGTAGGAAAACTTGAATATGCAAACTCAACCAAAAGGGCCCAAAAGTCTGGAGGCAACCCACATTTTTAGTATTTTAAGAGATCTTTTAACCAAACTCATGACATTTTAGGCTCAACTTCGGACTTCTGAACTGACGGGGTTTGCAGTGCTACCTTTGTGACAGATGAATTAATCCTGACACAAGGGTATACTTTTGACCAGATGAGGAGCTGGGGATTTCCATGACAGGGGAATCCCAAAACTGCAGAGAGCTGAATAAACACTGCCCTTTCCCAGAACACACTAGAGAGGGGAGTCTGTTGGGGTATGTTGGTGGTCAGAGAGCCTGCCTTCCAGCCAACCTGAGCAACGGAGTAACTCCTGCAAACAGCACAAAGGCAGCTAGAACTAGCGCTTTCTTCAGCCTAGTCAAGCAAAAAGGAGCAGAATGGCAAATAGCATATGGATTGCTACAGCCAGGAGGAAAAACAAAATCACGCCTTAAAATCTCTTGCAAGTTTTGCAGCATAGTAGTGGATTCTCAATCTCTTTAGTCGTTCTGAACCACAAGCTCCAAGATCTAATTTAGTTTGTATGGGGTGGAAAAAAATAGTTGGCCTTCAAGTCCTGTTTACGTGGAAGTGAGGTGGGACTAATTCAAAATTTAGGGAAATAATTCAAAAAACCCCACACAACACATAACTAGCTTGTGGTGTTTACTACCACAGAATATTATCAAGCTCGTAACAATTGCATCTTTAAAAGAAGAACATTTATGAGTAGGGAAAATCTTAATCATTAAGACTATTATTTAGGATCAGAACTTCAGTGTGGAAGACTCAATGTCATCCTTCCCCGCATTTTCCTCAGAAGTACCTGGCAGTGGTGACTACTAGAGACAGACTGTCAACATGAAAGGACCTCAGTCTGATCTGGTATTGCACTGTATTTCTGTATTCTGTTCTATATTTCAGTTCTCATAAGGCTATAGCAAATTCTTTTCCTGTATATCTTATTGGACAGTCTGGCTGATTCATCAAAATAAATTTTTATTATATAACTTTAATAATTCCCTGCTAATCTCTCAAAACCATTAGAAAGACTCTTCCTTCAGCGGAACTGGTACCATCTGCAATCTGTATTTGCTGCCATTCAAAAAACAGGCAGACTGAACAAGAAGAGAGAGAATATTTTAATCTGTTTTTAAAAAACATTCCAACCTCTCTAACAAAGTGATGCTACTGTACACAGCACCTCTTGTGAAATCTAACTCCAAAATTAATTTACGAATCCAAGTGAAGATCAGATGAGTGAGAGACTGAGCTTCAAATGGTGCATAGCAAGTAAAGAGAAAAAGAAAATAAAATCACAAATCAGACAAACAAAATGTTAATTTCAATATAGGTCTATTCTATTCCTTCAAGTAAATCAGCAATCAACCAAGCAATCCTTTTCATAATTTATTTTTCTAGATTCCCAAATGCTTTTATTTTAACTTGACTATGTTTGCTGTATTGATAAAGAATTAGAAACCTTAAAATATAAATATTTGAAAAGCAGCTACTTCTTTTCAGTCCTACACTTGGAAATATTTCCTAATCTTGAATGAAAGGGAAATAGAGCTCAGAAAACTGGTACTTCTAGTGTATTACATGTCATTCTGTGACAGTGTTTCAGCAATAATATATATTCATCATTTTAAAGTATTTTCCTTTCATATTAACCAGTTAAGGTTTTGTTTTTTCTTAAAACGCATGTATTATTTCACAAAGAACCTAACATCTCATCACTTGAATTTATACTATCACCTGATCATATCCCATCAAAACCATCAGGCATATATATTCTTGTGATGGTTGGCTAGAGGGAATCCTTTTAATTTTGGCCACGTAATTGGAACACCAAGCTTGAGCCAGACATACTCTGTCAAGACTGGAGAGAACCATTTTGTTAAGTCTTAATTCTCCATGAGCCTCAGGAAAAACTATGAAGGAAGAATGATTATCATTAGCATTTTCTATCGAGGCATATCTGACCTGGACTGCTAAAAGGACCACAATCTCCAAGCACTGCTCTCCTTTTATTATTCTGACAATTCTGCTTACAAATACTTAGGCACACCCAGAATCTTTAGGAAATATTATGAGAAAGCAGATGGCTATAAAAATTCAAAGACTAAAATCTGTTTCACCTCCAGTTGCAAAAAAAAAAAAAAAAAAAAGTAGAAATTATCCTACAGATGTTAATAATTGTCTGGGGTGGGAGTAAGGGAGGGGGAGGCTGGCTTCTAAGTAAACAATACAAAAAAGACAAAGAGGTCCCTGCTGATGTACAACAATAAAAGTAGTTTTCTCAGCAGTGTCAGCTTAGCAAGCCTGAGGGTCTGTATTTTAAACCCCAGTGGCCTGACGTCACTCACGCTGATGGTGTGTGTGAAGGACGCTATCTCTCTGCAATGACCGACCTGAAAAGTGTTTTCAAAGCCCAGTGGGCTAATGTCACTCACACCGCTGGTGGATGGTGGGATCTCTCAGGGTGGCAGCCTGAGGGAAGTGAGCTGCAACACCAGCAGCCTACCATCACTCACTCTGATGGCAGGGGGTCAGCTGGGATTCTTTGGTGGCCTCCCGGGCAATAGTTATAAAGAAGATTTTGGTTCACATGTCAATGTCTAGCTGAAAGCAGTGAGTATAAAAAGTGATTTTTTTTTTTTTAATTGCAGTTCACAAGTGGCAGCAGTGCCGTCAGGAAGGGGAGTTTCCCTGTGCGGCTGTTTGATTGCATGTGAAACTTACAGTGGAGCTGGCGTTGCCTGGTTTTAATTTTTTTTCTCCTGTACGAGCTGAGATGTTTCATTCCCCCATAAGAAAGGGGGGAAAAAATTAAATCCAGACAGCTCAAACTGCATTTTCAATCTCATATACAATCAAACACACTTTAAAAGTATTGTCATCTTCCTTACCAACCTGGCTGCCGTGTAGAGAACGTAAGTAAACACTAAAATCCCAAAACATCATGTTTTTATGCTCAATTTTGAATGAAGAAATTGACATTTGGGACAATATCTCCCAGTAAATTTATCCTGACACCTAAAGCATAGTAAGCTTTACAAATGTCTTTATAGGAGAAATAATCTTTGTTTCACGGCAAGTATTTGGGGAAAAAACTGTAAATAGAACTGCAGCTGATATTTCATCAGCAAGAGAAATCAGTCTGGATAAAATGGAGCCAAAAGAGTCACTCCTTATAAAGTGAGCTCTTAAAAAGATAAAATATATTTTCCAACCTAGAAAATAATGTTTTTTAAACTAAGGTCCAGTCCTATAAATGTTAATTAATGTGAATAACAGTGTGTATTAAGCTACTTTCATGCTTAAGTGTCAAGAGGGGTCAGGATCTGAGAGTTATCAAGTGCTGAAATGAGTTTCGGTATGTAAAAGCAATACAACCAACTGAGAATACATGTAGCTATAACCAGTATAATAAGTTTGCTAGTATGTTGTACCCCCTTTCACCAGTCACCATCAGTTCTTTGCCTCATTAAACTGTAAAAGTCTCTGAAACAGAAGCTATTGCTTCCTATATGGCTCATCTACACCACACAGAATGAAAAGCAGCAGCTCACGACAATGATACGCTAAGGAATATCTGTACAACTTTGCTATCACTTCTAACTGCAGTTTGTTTGAGACTAGAACATTATTTGTATCAGAACTGATTTGCTAGGACATAGAGTAAAGCTTGCACAACCTTATTCTTACAGGAAAAAAGTAAAAGGTTAAATCTTCCTTTTGAATTCTCACAATGTGCGCAACTCACATATGTGAATAGAAAACATGACTCTAACTCTGCATAGTTAAGCTAATAAGCTTTCTCATAGAGGGAGACAATAGGAACTGTGAGCATACTGTACAGCACAATAAGTGCTGGCACATAGACTGTTTCAGTCTTGAGGGACAGTGTTTCACGGTATATCAGTGACAGAAGACCAGTTTGCAGCCAGAATTATGAATGAAAAGTTTAAGCCTTCGTGAAAGGATGGACTTAAAACGACTCTTTTGTGATCACCTCAAAAATTGACTTTTATTGAATTATTTTTGGTACACAGCGTTTAACACTTTATTTTCTAAGACTGTGTAGACACACCCAAATTGATTAGTTTAACCTAATACACAATGATTTTAAAAGGTAGCATATTATATGTATGTATACATTTACATTATTTTAAGCCAACCAGATAAAACATTACACATCCAATATAAAGTTATGTAGGAGTATCCAACAGGTCTGGTTCTAAATCTACTAAAAATTTCTAAACCTAGAAAAAATAATATCTCTCTTCCTTTCTCAGGCACCAGACTGCAAGGGACTGTTGGTGCATATTAATTTCACGGTAAACTGTGTACTTGGAATTGCCACACATGCTGTCTCTGGAGAGCTACGGTTATTTGTCTTGAAACAGTCTCTCATGCATTTGTGACTACTATACAGTAATACTTCAACAACAAACACTATGGTTACATTTATATTAGTAAATAAACAGTCCAGGGACCCTTTTGTACCCCTGATGCAGCTCTGCTTACGTGGCACAGCTCATATCCATAGAGCTAAACTCTTTCCCCTCTCCTCCCCTGCTCCAAAAAATCAATCCAAAACCCAGAATGGCCTCATACACGTTGCTTATTAGGAACAGTCCCAGGCCCCTGCTAGTTCCCAGACTGCACTCAGACATTGTTTGGGACAGTGCTAATTGGTCAGGGCCAAAACCATTCCAGGGACTATGCTAACAATTAGCACCGTGTTCATGTGCACATGCTCAAGCCTATGCTCACTATGATCTAGCACCAGACGGTCAGCCTCTGCCGCTGCCAAAGCCAGCTCCTGATTTTGGCATCCTCTTCTATGAACTCGGTTAACAAAGTGGCAGTTCTAAACTCCAGCAGCTGCTGTGCTACCTCTGTCCTTCCTCCTCCGCCCCAAGTAGAGGTAGCAGGGACAGCAGGAGCTCAAAGAATTCAGTCACGTGAAGCACAAGAGGCGTCCACATGCTACCCAAACTGCCCTTTCCATCTCCAACAGTAAAAGAAGACGACAGATATAAAAATCCTGAAAATTGGATCTACGCCAAGGGTCTTCAATTGAGCTATGATTATCTGGCAACTGATGGAAACTTCATCAACTCACCTCATTTTACAACTGGGCCCTCCAGAGCACGCAGCCTCACTAAACTACTCTTCACTTGCTGATGCCTTTCAACAGCTCTAAAATCTTCCTCTGCTTCCAGCCCACTGCCCTGACATTAAGATACAAAATGGGAAATTTCTCCTAGCTGAAGCATCACAAAAGGTGTAAGTTTAGATTAGCCGAAGCAAGTCTGAGTTGGTGTGAACGGTCCCTATAACCTTACACCATTCATGCTACCAGAAAAAAAGTCTTTGGAAGAGGGGTCTAAAAAAAACTTGGATTTCCGGAGAAATTTATGTCTTTCTTCACATGACTGAGGATTTTTAGTGAAAGATAATATACATTATTAGGCTGATAAGTGATACAGCTGAAAAAAATCAGAAAAACTTTGCATAAAGTTTTCAAGTCTTTCTCTCAAAACACTTGAAGAAAAACTGTTGAGCTCAAAAGTTTGGAGAGGTTTTCCACCTATATTTAATAAAAGGTATCACCTCCCCACATCAGCCAATTCATCAAGATACAAGATTACTCCTGTAACAGGAAAGCTGTCTTTCATACTACATCTGACTTTGATCATATTCACTGATAATTGAAAAATTAATTTTAAAAATTTCTAACTGTTGAAGCACCACATTTGCAAACCACTGTTTTTAATGTGCATTTGTATTATGCTGCCCAGCATGATTTTTCATTTTTGCTCTGCAGCAGTGCTATGTTTTGAAAGGGAAAACAATATATTTCTTTCATTTCCCCCAAATTCAGAAATATTTGAAGGGAACAAAGCATAGAAAATTGTATCTCTGCCAGTGGAAAGTTCTAACAGGAGGGTTTACAACAGAAAGTGTTTTGCAACCTTCTCCCAATCTGAAGACTATGAAATAACAGCTCTAGGTCTAACATTTAGTCAGGATTATATAATACAAGTTTGCTGTTTGTTTGTTCTCATTGGAAATTAATGTTCTGTTGACAACTGCAGAAAACATTTGTTGAAAGTCTAACTTTTCATTGGAACTATTATTCTTCTAATTTACTTTTTAGGGGGTGGGAAAACGTAGAATTTACTTGCCTCTATAGAATTTTTGTATCTGAGCCTGTCAAAGTATACTGTCGAAACAGCGTTGGCTAGCTTCTCCAGGAGCAACCCTGAAACAGTCAGTCAAACTACTCTCTCCTTTAATAGGAATTTCACAACTTTTTAAACAAACTTTTAAACATTTTTAAATTTTTCTGGTAAGAATTAGGCTGAAACTTTTAACATTTTTCAAAATGTGGATGGATGTTAGTATCAAAAATAATTAACATGATTTTAAGAATACAAAGTTTTTTCAAAAAAAATCCAGTAATTTTCCTATCCTTGAAGATATTACAGATCCCTCTATAACACTGTGCTCTAGCACTACACATATTCCCAGAAACCAAAGGTCTTTTGAGGTTTTGGCACCGAACACAATAGTATTTGACTCTTCATTTACAGCAAACGGTCTTCTTTAAAGAGGAACACAGCACTGTATTGCTTCTGACATGGAAGTACTATTATTTACTTGCCCTTTACAGTCAATGTGTTAAAAATATGACTCCCCTTTGAGAAACAGTGGTCTTGTTGGCATTCTTTGTTTGACTAGAGGAAGTAAAGCTAGAACTGGTTTAAAATCAAGACGGACCTCCTCAAAGCACCACAGTATGTCAGACACTTGTGTCAGTGGACTAAGAACCTGAGTACATTTAATATGGTAAACCTGAGAAATATGTTTAAAAAAAAAAAACCTTCTCTGTTTTCAATGCTATTGCAAAAAGCCTTTTTCCCCCCCTCCCTTACTGGTATGAAGGCATGTGCTATTTTCTCAAAGAAACATAACGAGAGAGAACAGAGACAAAAATATCCTTATCACAGTTTGAGCAACTTGTCGCGCTCTGCGCGTCGCAATACGAGACGAGCCAGGCTTTTAGGGACAGCGGGATCCAGCGGCTCCCGCCGCTCACCGGCTTTCCTGCCTGCCCCCGCTTCGACCTAGCGGCACACAAGGCCCGCACGCGGCGGCGGCGGCGCCGCGCAGCCGTTGGGCCCCGAGCCCGCCCTGGGGCCCCGGGCGCCGCCTCGGCCCGAAGGCCGCGGCTCCGCGCCCCGCTCAGCGCTGCGCCGGCGGGAGGCCGGGCGGCGCCCGAGGTGCCAGAGCCCCCCCCGGGCCGGGCCTCCGGCGACGCCGATCAGCCGCCAGCCGCCGGCCGCCTGGGCCCTCCCGTCCCGTCCCGTCCCGTCCCCGCCTCCTCAGCCCCCTGCTCCCCCCCCCCCCGCCCGCTCTGCTCTGCCCTGCCCTCGCCGCTCCCCTCCCTCTCCGCTCGCCTTCGCGTTTCCTGTCTGGGCGGAGGAGGTTTGGCCCTGCGACGCCGCCGTTCCCCAGCGGCGGCGGTAACCGTCATGGCGGCGGCTCTCTCAATGTCAGCGGCTCTGAGGCGCCTTGTTGCGGGGAGAGGGGCCGCCGCGGCCCGCCGGACTCCGGCCAGGTAACGGGGACCCCGGGCGCTTCGCTGTCGCTGTCGCGTCGCGTCGCGCCGGGCGGCCCCGCGGCAGTGGGGGCAGCCCGGCGGCTGCCGCCCGCGGGGTTGTTGCTCGTCCGAGGAGCCTGACCCGGGCCTAGGGCTTCGCCGCCAGGCGCCTGGGCACCGCGGGCCCAATGTCAGCGGGCCTCTCGCCGAGGCCCTGCGCCGGGCGCGCGTGTGCCGGTGTCTCCCTGTCTCTCCGTACTTTCTTCCCCGCTGTGACCGTCCGCCCGCTTGGAGTCCTTGCGGTGCCAGAAGGCCGGGAGCTGCTTGAAAGAGCAAACAAGCCCCGCCGTGCCCGGCGTCGGTGGGCAGTGCTTGTCTGCTTTGCTGTGAGGAATACGGGGAGAGCGAGGGCTCCTTCCAGCGCCACCACGGTCTTCCCAGAGAGCTGTTCCCCTTCTCCCTTTGCCTTCTTCTGTACCCTGTCCCTTTTCCTCTTCTCCTGTCCAAGATCTGTTACTTCCTTTCAGAGGATATGTAGCTGCTTCTTCACTGACTCTGGAGATGTGTGCATGCGTTCTCTTCTGTGCACATCACAGCACAGAAGCATTTGTCAGGCTCCTTTTTCCTCTTATCAGGAGGAAAAATTATAGTTCAGTACAATTTATTATAATTTGGGGGTTTTGTTTTTCCTTACTAGTTAAATCTTTAAATATGAACCTGAGTAAAAAATAGTTTCAATACAGCTGTAAATCTGTGCATGTTTATATATATATGTGTGTGTGTGTGTGTGTAAATATATGTACAGAAAACTATATAAACGTACATATAAGGAGAAAGAAAATCATGTTTTTGGCTATACTAGCTTTTTGTACTCTTTTTATGCTCTGACTGTCCCACTGGTTACTGCTGCACCTTCTTGAAATGATACCTGTTTTTCAGTGCTTTGAATTAATCTTCAGTTTGATTTTAAAAAAAAAAAAAAGGCTTTGGAATCTGTGTATATCACAAAATCACAGAATGGTTCATGTTGGAAGAGACGTCTGGAGATCATCTAGTCCAACACCTCCTGCCCCGCCCCCCCCACCCCAGTCAAGCAGGGTCGCCTAGCGCATGTTATGATACGAGTTTAGGAATTTCTCTATGCTAACTCAGAGACTTCCTGTTCGTGATGGTAACATCTTGCATCTCGCTTTGTGGAAGGGAGATAAAGGAATTTTCCTACTTCACAGCATTGTAAACGGTTTTATAATATAAACTACTTAGGCTTGTTTTCCAGTTGCAAGGATAAACAACTATCCAAAAGCCTACTCCTTTGAGATGTCAATGGCTTGCAGCATGTCTTGCACCTGGGTTTACAAATCATGTGATCTTGGTTTCCTTTCAGGTAGCATTTTGACCGATACAGTTTGGTTCAAATAGCTGCTTTATTACAGCAAATTTAGAGTATATTGGTACAGTCTTTATCTATCTAATTTAATATGGGAGTAATCCATATATCTGTCAATCTGTGGAAAGAATGTACTATATATATATGCTAGATAAGAACATCTACGTTTACTTTAGGATTCATGCCTAATTACAATTACTAAGAGTAAAAGGTAATGCTGCTGTTCAGAGATGACCGAGTAAGGTGCTGGAGTTGTCAATTGTGAGGACATTTGGATGAATTTTCCATCACTTTAGCACTTTTGTTAACTCAGTTTCAGAATAAGGTTCAGGTCTAGTGTGAAATGGCTTTGGCAAATTACAGGTTCATGTAGTTTGTCTAAATTATCATACTGGAGTAATGTAACTTATTGTTTGAGCGTTGTAGAATTAAAGTTAAAATCTTCAAGGAATGGTTTTATTTGTAGTGGGTTTTGCAATTTTTTGCACATCAGACTTCTGATAGTTCTCTGATTTTTGGAACTTCAATTACCGAGTAATATGGCTGCCTTCTGATTTTGAAAACTTCCCAAGATCACTCTTCAGTAGTCACAAGAGAGTCTACTCTGATTTCCATGAGTTGTATTTGATTCTTAGAGATATTATGACTTCCTCTAAGGAAAAGACTACATATACTAGTGTATGTTTAAGCACTTTAAAATATACTTGCCCAAGTTGCTTCATGATTCCAAGCAGGTGACTGTAAACGCAATGAGGAGGTAAATATTCAGCCCTGAGTAAACAGAATGTGCAACAGTATTTCCGATACCTTTAAGAAGGAAGTTCAGAGTGGAGCCTTGAACAGAAGCGGTCAAGTCTACCATTCATCTGGCTAGGGGTGAGCCAAATAAACTGTTAGCAAGTGACTTGAGCTGATCTGGTAGGCAGTTCTATATTTCTGTATGTTGCTTAGATCATAGTTTTGAAGAATAACGCTTTTATGTTGTAAGATCTGCTAAGGTTTCAGGACCTTGAAAGTATGCTGAACGTGCTTTTCCGCGTTCGACCTCTTCAGGAAGACAGATGCATCCTGTCTGTTTAATTACTTCCAATTTTATGTCTCAGTTATCTTGAGCCAAAATTTGATTAAAGAGTGTAATTTAAATAATGCAGTTAAGTTTCTACAAGATTCATGTGAATAGGAGACAAATAGATATAAATGTCTTCATCTTGGGGAAGGTTGCGTTGTCGCTTTGTATTAGAGAATCTGGGTAGGTGGAGTTCAGAAAAGAGAACTCAAAAGTGATCTGTATTTGAAGAACAAGCAGGTTTCTGCTGAACCTGAGACTCGGCCATTCGTTCCAAAACAATTTAGTATTTTTAAAAAATTACTTTTATTTCCTGAGATATTGCAGTCAGGATACAAAAATACAAATTTCTATTGCAGAAGCAGCATATTTTATGTGTGCAGGTGTAATATCTGGCCATGTAGCCCCTGCATTTCATAATAATGGATTATTCTTGTCACTTTTCAGTGATGGAGGACGGTTCTTTGAAATGCATTACTTGCCTGTCGTAATTCTGTTGTAAAGAATCTGAGCACAATCACAAATGTTTTGCTAGTTCTTCATAAATGGACACCTGAGGTTATGAAAGTAAAGAATTTTCTACATTTTTGTAGTAGAAATCCTGTTATTCAATTCATGGCATATTTTTAAGGGAATAAGGAAACCTGGAATGCCATTTAAATCTAATTCTTCAGTTGACATGTGTTAGCAAGTAAGTTTGCTCAAAAAAAAAAAAAAGGTGGAGGGAGCCACTTTTATGGGAAAACAAAGTACTTAGAAAAGAAACCTACCAAATTTTTCAATACATATCTTGCTCTTTTGCCAACAATAGAGAATATGTTTATTAAAATTTCAAAAAAAAGCTTTTTAAAAATAAAATTAACTTACCTCCTTTTTGGTATTAATTTTTTTTCTTCAAAATGGTGTTGGGCTTTTTTGTGGTGTGTTTTAAAATGTGGCTACTTTAGTAGACTTCCTGATCTAGATCTTTGTAGGCCACAGAGCTACACAAAGATGCACAAAGTTTGGGTTATATCTGGTTAATAGGAACACTATTTAGCCAGTGTTACAAACACTTTTTTCCTTTTCATTTCCTTGTGTTCATTACTATATAATTTTTGTCCCAGCAGCATGCCTGTCTTTGTTTTTAGTTCTGCTATTCAGTCTAGAAATTCAATAAGAATTATCTTCTTATACAACACTTTTTCAAAAACAAATAATTTATTATGTCAAATTAATTAATTTTCATAATTATTTTCTATATTGGAAAAACTACTAAATTCAATAATTAATGAGCTGCTGAAAAATCCTTTTTTCTGACTGCTAAGCTTGTTTGAATGTCTATTTTTATATGGTTATCTCTATGTATTATTTACCTCTTATGCCGCTCCTTTAAGTTCTTTGTATGATTTTGGGTATGTAAGTATGAAAACTTTGACTAGCCTTGTTAATTGAATTAACAAAAGTCGCAGATTGAAAAAGTTCAGTTAGCTCAATAATTTGGCTCCGTGTTTGTTATTTACTTACTGGCAGACATGCTTTCTGTCAAAGTATTTTTATAGATGATACAAAAAATTTCATAAGTCTTTTTCCCCTCACTGTGGGGTGGAAGAGATTAGTGGCTATTGCCACTGCTGAAATTTGTTTCAAGTTCGAAATAAATAGCATGTTGCAGTAATCATATTATTTATTATTTTATCCAGCCAGAGAACATATCAGCCACTTTACATTATCTCCCACAGTATTTGTGAGTAAAAGTGGTGTTGCCAGGTTCAGGCGTGTTAGAGACTTTTCTTTTCTTTTAATTTTCTTTTCTTTAACAGTACCTTTCATGGGTCACAAAAGACCCAGTCAGGGCCACAAAGATGATTAAGGGACTGGAGCATCTCTTGTATGAGAAGAGCTGAGTTTTTAGCCTGGAGAATTAAGAGGTTTGGGGAGGTCTTAACAACGTTTATAAACGTTTGATGGGAGACTGTAAAGATGATGAGGCCAGACTGTTATCAGTGGTGCCCAGTGAGAGGATGAGGGGCAATGGGCACAAACTGAAATGCAGGAAATTCCACTTGCACATAAGAAGACACTTTTTTACTGTGAGGGTGCTTGAACAAGTTGTCCAGAGAGGTTGTGGAGTCTCCATCATTAAAGATAATCAAAACCTGACAGGACAGCTCTAGCTAACCCTGATTAAACAGGAGGGTTGGACCAGATAATCTCCAGAGCTCTCCTCCAACCCCAACTATTCTGTGCTTCTGTGAAATTCTGCAGCATTGAACTTCATTGTAATTAATTCCTGTGGGTAGCTGCATTTGAAGTCACAATCTGGGTTAAAATTTGAAGACAAGATAAGGGAAACAATTCTTTAAGAAGGCCTTGCACTTGCATGGTGGTCTTTTACATAGTTTCATTTGGTTGTTTATAGCGGGGGGAAAACTTTTAAAATATACATTCATCTTGAATTTTACAGTCCTTTTAATTCTTTTTTTAATACATATCAGACAAAGTACAGTGTTGAATCAGATTATACTACTATGCAATAGTACAACTGTGAACTGAAATGCAGAGTAAAGCTCCAGGGAGTTTCTTAGTCGTAAGATTGCTGAAGTGAGTTGGAGCTGTGAACAGATTCAAGGTGAAAGATGTGGTGAGACAAACTAACATAGCAAGGGGAGGAAAAGATGAAATGCACTGCAGTTCTTACAGTTAATGAGGTTAAGTATAAAAACAAGACTCAAGTCAGCAGTGTTTGAACTTGCAGATAGCCTGAAGCAGGAGTTTGGGGGAAGTAGATGTTCCATATATCTCAGTGTGCGAGTCATTTAAAACCATCTCTTTGACTCCAACCACAGTGTTCAAATAATGATTGTGTGGATAGGAGAGGGTCTAGCAGCCAAATCTTGCAGGTTCACTGGGACTGAAAACATGATCAGTGGTTATGTTTTATTGCCACTTATCTCTTGAACGATGATCTGGTCTTTTTTCGTCATAAAGGAAGGAACTCCTGCTCCGTCAGTTTTGCATGCTTTGAGGGAGTAAGGAGGAGATAGGTGGGACAACTTGAGTCCTTTTACAGTACTTCATGCAGGATCTCAGATTACTAATTCATCCCTACTTGTTTTGGTCCTGTAAGATCTGACTGAGGCTAACCGCATATTGGTTTAGTCATGACTGGTGTGTTGTTCATGGATATGCACCTTTATTACCAGGTGACAGTGGCTCTGCTGAACCAGAAAAGTGTTTTTGTTTCCTTGCATGTGGTTTCCCTATTTGGTTTTATGGGCAGTAAGATATAAGACTGCTTCTTGTTTCCTTTAGAATGGAAAGAAGAAGCTTTGAAAAGACCCCATGGACAGAAGAAAATGTTAGGTGTAGAACATTAGAATGTTGCTGTCAAAATCAGGATTTCTGCCACAGCTGGGAGAAATATTTGATTCTCTTGGAATTTGTAGAACCTAGGATTTGAGAGATGAAAAAGTAAAAAACACTATGTATGATATAGTTTAGCATTCTTTTAATGCACAACTTCTGTCTTCTGGAGAGCTAAGATCAAGATCATTCTTGTACTTAGTATTATATGGGACTTCCATAATGTTTTTTAAAGTTCAGGTAGTTTCAGCCTCAATCTAGGTGGGGAATAGAGCGGGTAGAAGGAAGTGAAGGTAAGAGGGTTAGAAGGGGAAAAGAGGTTGGAACAGCCACAATTTGAGAATCGGGGGGGAGAGAAACATGTTGCTCTGGAAATGTCTGTTTTTCTAATGTAATTACAGACAAGTAAATAGACAGAGCAGGGAGTGATGACAGCAAAATGTTCCTGACGAGATTTCTTAAATTGCTGTTCGTTGCTGGGCATGTAACTTGGAATGACTTACTTTAATTACATCTGATTCCTTCCCTTTTGGAACTGGAAAACTAAAATACCCAAATGGGAAGGATGACAGACAGCACTTCTAACTAGAGAAGGTTTAATGAAGAGAAGTACAAAGATTTTTAAGGTATGCTTGAATTGAAAGATAACTTTACTAAATAAGTTATGTGCTCACTTTGCACTAAAACAACTGAAAGGCTTTCTCACCAGCCTTTGACAACTAGTAGTTCTGGGCTGAGAGAACCGCAGGTCATTTAGCTAAAGCTTGGTGTATCTTTCAAAAAGCAGAAGACTGAAGTTTCTTGGCACTCATATTCTGAACCAAGAAGACATAATCTTTTCCCTCAGTTGACTAAACAGTTTAAACTGGGTTCTGATACTGCTTTTGAAAATTACACCTCTTTTGATTTAAAAAAAAATCTTTTATGTAAGAAGCTTTTACGCTGGTATTGCCTAATACCAAATGTGTGGTATGTTGAAGTTTGAGAGAAATGTATTTGTATGGCTTGTTACAAGTAATCTCAAAATTTAATTTATGTCGTCTATCTCAATAGCGTATTTCTGTGGACTTTCGCTCTCAACTAATCACTACCAAAACCAGTCTGTAGTATTTGTGAGGGTGCGGGGGGAATAAGTGCAGATCAGATCAGCAGTAGGAATTATTAGACCAATGTATTGATACAGTTCTCTCCCATGACGCTCTGGGTAATTTCACTCATTGGTATGTTAAGCATATGTTGATGAATGGTAGGGATGGAATCACTTTTTACAGTCTCTTAAAACTTTTGGCTGCATTCTCAATATCGAACATTGCTTTTGCTGATGTCTTTGTATAACTTACCCTATGGACAAATCATCTATTTAGTATAATAATAATTTCTAATCAGCCACAAACTTGTAACTTTCTGTCAGTTTTTTTAAATGGATCTGTGAACTTTAAGAATGCTTGAAATCAATGTCATGCATAAGGCAGATTTTTGGAGATACAAAACCAAGGTTGCTACTTAATTCTATTTGGGAGTAACATGTAGTCTTTTATAGTATGCTTTATGCTGACCTAATATTAAGATCTTTAAGTACAGATGTTTTCCTGCATCACAAACTGTGCATTCATGGTTCTTTAAAAATGAATCATGTCTGTTTGTACCTTTTTTTCCTTTGTTACCATAAGGCTGAAATTAAACAAGTAGTGTTCTGAGGAATATTGGAAAGGAAAGATATCCCCCTCCCCAGCAGGGAGGGAAGTTTTCCTTTGTTGACCAAATTGACCATTTTAAGAAAGAAAAATTACATGTATTGGAATGCTGAGAAGCTTACGTAGTTAGCAGGGAAGCCTGAGCCTACTCATAAATAGTTTTTAAACTTGTTCCAGCTTCTGTTTTTTTTAAAAACTCTTTTGTACTAACAGTTTCAGTAAATTTGCATAATCCTTTAGAGATTATTTTTATTTTTTTTCCGTGTACATATTTGCATTCTCATGAGAATGATGCAGTGAATTTCAATATGCTTTTTAAAATTTCACTTTCTTGTAAGAAATTAGAATTGAGTGTGTTACAAAGTATATGAGTGAATTGTCTTGAGATCACATCAGTTATTGTTTCTTGTAAGAGATGCTGTTAAGCTAGCAGGAGGCAAGCTGAATAGTTAACGTCACCTTCTTAATAATGCATTTCAAATTATAAAATAAGAACTGATGTTTTGTTACAGAGCTGGCAGGCCAGTTTTTCCTGAGAAATGAATTGTGTACTTCTGTCTGAGTTTCAAAGTGCAGTTGTTCCTTCCTGCCTGTATAACAGTATATTTAGGTACCGTTTTGTTAATGAACCACTTTCTAGCTGCAGTAATTTGTGTCTGTCTTAGTCTCCCCTTGACCTGTGTCTGATATTGAGGAAGTAAATTAACTTTTGACTAAACTAGACAGACTGTAGGCAGCTCCAGAATGTGTGTGGGCAAACACTTCTTGCAGCTGCTTATTCTTGTAGTGTTAACATGGAATATTTTATGAACGGCTTCAATTTGTTATGTTTCAAAATCATCATTTAATGTCTTTTATATAAAATAATTGAAGACCTTGCTTGTATGAGTGTATACTCAATATGCTTATACTTTTTCTGATTGTCATTTGCTATCAGTTATGTAATGTCCTGCCGCGTGTTTGTGATGTCATTTTTATTGATGTCCAAAACCAAAATTTAATTGTGGAGAATAATTGTTTTAAATTTTTCCTCATTTCCACCTATTTCAGTAGTGTTAATTCTTTGAGATTTTGTGGGGATTTTTTTTCCTCTATATAAAAAAATGATTGAGACATCTTAACTTATTAATGTTCAGCAATACCCTTCTTGATTGTCAAATTAGAGATGTTTTAGCTATTTAAAGACCTAACCGTAAACAAGTGGCTTGTTACTTTCAGTAGAACCACTATCTTTTCAAATTTAAAAAAAAAAAAAAGAGCTAGTTTTCATACAGTAGTTTTGACTAGTCTGTCGTGTATTCAGGGAGTATTTGTATGTGCTGTGTGAGTTATCTGAAGGAAAATTTTGCAGTAGTGATGTTCTGTCATATGTCAGTGTTGAGCGTGCCTAACAAGAGAAAGAGACAAATAATTTGAATGTTGTCTGAAATGGAATTCAAAAATAAGGTTTATGTCTTAAGCGCTAGTTTTGCCTTAACGTTTTATTTCACTTTAGAAAGGAGTGAGCAAGACTAGTAGTCTCTTTTCAGAGCGCTAGTAGCTGCTCAGACAGTAAGAACATGGAAGAGACTAGAAAGGGAGAAGAATAGTACTGGGGAGGAGGAGAGGGTCAATATATAAGTAAGAGTTCAAGAGAACACACAAATATGGTAGCTGGTAGAGTTATTTTTGTTTTCAAAGGTGAATTCTCCAATAATGTTTGTTAGATGTGTTTACAGTAATAAAATAGCTGTAAACAGAAAGATAAAATAATTATGGAACAACACGGCAGTCAAGCATTCTTTCAAAACAGCGCTCACTTAAGTAATTTGGCAATTTCATGAAAATGATCTTGTACCACGCAATAATTTTTCCCTCATCAATTTAAACAGTTGCTGTCCCAACACTGCAGATACTTATATGCTACTTTATAGAAGAAACTGTGTGATTTTTTTTTTTTTCTGACCTGGTTATGTATAATTGTTACTTGCGCTTGCATGTGACATAGCTTTTAAAGGTTTGTTCTAATGATTTTTATAAGACTGCACTTGGGAGCACTGATAATAGATCACTAATATTGCAGTCAGCCACTTGTTTCAAGCCAAAGATAAGTGTACATTGTACAAGCTAATTGCCACATTGGCCCCATTAAAAAAAAAAAAACCCTTCAAGACGAGTGTTTCTTTAAAAAGATACATGATTTAAAATGGATCGTTACATAAAGACTACATTAAAATATTAAGTCTGATGGTTTGGTTGCAACATAATGAGGCTAAAAAAACAAATGCAAATACATAGCAAGGACTTGATGAATCTAATAGGAATTAATGACTAGCATGATGTCAGGGAGCCACGAGGGCTGGCTGCTCCTGAAGGGAAGGCAAGTTGGGAGCTGAGAGTGACCCCAACACAGGCAGTGTCCTCCCAGTTCCACGGCATCTAAACATGGGCAGAGCTGGGTGCTGGCATGAGGGTCTGTCAGCACAGTCCCAGACAAGGCAAAATGATGAACCAGGTACAGAGCCCATCTAGGGAGTCCATTCAAAAGCAGAAGGAGACAGAGCCGGAGACAGGACTGGAGACAAGCTACAGCATGGGTCCAAAGTCCCTCCAGGCAGCAGGGTCAAAACAAGACTGAAGCCAAGCTACAATGTCTGTCCGAGGGGTCCAGCCAGGAGATAGGGCCAGGGCTGGAGACAGGTACACTTAATGTAGCACGGGCAAGGACTTAAGGCTCAGACCTTTAGCTCCTTAAATGGAGCTCCTGGGCCACAGGCGGGGGGGTGTGGGTGGAAGCCCTGGGTGAGGTGGTCAGGGTGTTAAGGCCTGCTAGTGCCTTCACAGTCCTGACATGTGGTCTGACAGAATTCAGTCGTCAGGCTGTTAAGCGGAATTGAAAATTCAAATGATAATTACTCGTGCATGTAAGATGGCACCATTGGTGCGTTTTCTCCTGATATAACTTATTAGGTAAAGAATAACGAAATAACACCATGATTGTTCCACTCAGAAGTAGGTAAAATAGAGGATTTGGGGAAAAGTCAACAAAGGAGTAGTGTGGACAGACAGAAGAAGAAAAATTGGGCTGCAGTGTGATTAAGGTGTGTGATATAATGGAGAGTAGCTAGGACAGATGGTAATGCTAGAATGGTAGCAGTTCAAAGTGGCGTTAAAGACAAAAGCTGGACATTGTGAAGGAAATTGAAGAGAGGAAAGTGGCTCAGACGAGACAGAGGTGATGAAATAAAATCATTCCCAATAATATTAGCCATTCCCTTCTAGAACAAGCGCTGAGAACATACGGATCTGGAAGGTTGTGTTCCATTTGTGAGGCATTTGGCTGTCTCTAACTGATTTTTATGAAGTAGTACAAACATAAACAAATAGATAGCTCTTAAATAAAATTTTTTTTGCAGCTGCTCAATGACTGAGGCTTGCTAGCCGAATAGATGCATTGGCTTCTTTTGTGAACTGTTATAAACCAAGATATAATTCTTCAGCCACACTTTAAGAGATTTCCTACTCTAGTTAAATAGTTTACAGTTGAAAGTTTGAGGGCATTAAAATAAGAAAGAAGTTGCCTTAATTTATATGCCATGTTTTCTAGACCTTGCCCGTTACCTTGAGATTAATAGAATATGTATTACTTAAACCTCTAAACTTGGTCCAATAGGAAGGCTAAATCAAGAGGAAAGGATAGGGATGGAATACAGGACTGTAGTATGTCCTAAAACAATTTGAGTAAAGATTTCTCTGTGTTTGCATTTGTGGTTGAATTTTACATAATTCAAATGCTCTTATTCAAAATGCATAGATTTCCCTAAGACAGAGGTGGGTTGTGGAACATTAGTTTCATTCCTCACGGTTTTGGAATTGAACCCTTTGACTTTTGTTCTTCTTTTATAAAGAGAGCACAGTTTTTAGTTATTGTCTAGTTATATGAATGCCTGAATGTGGATGTGTGGGGAGAAGTTTGACATTTAGAAAGCACAAACCGAGCAAATATGTCACCTGTGTATTTTTGTCTTTACTCCCTACACAACTTTTCCCTCTTCCTTGTTAGTTTTATTAGCTTTGTAACTAGATAATGTGAAATTCAGTTGATAGTTGATATGGCCTTGTCAGCTTTTCTTTAGTGCTATTTGCCTTCCAGCTGACTTGCCTCCAAGAGATTTCCATTGATCCACAGGGAATCTGCCATCCTTGGATTGTGATCTGAGGTTAATTTCTAGGATTAAGTCCTCTGGTTTAGAGAGTAGCATGTAATGAAATTGCTGATCAGCAACTGTGTAACAGATGACAGTAGTTCAGAGCTTCTCTTTCGCCTGACAGTTGGGCATCTTATAGATTATGCTATTGCTGAAGAAAGCAGTACACCAAATGTCCTTACATAATGAATTTTATGACCCCTACTACAAAAACTTTTAAATGATTTTTGGGTCCTTTTATTCCTAGTGTGGTAAGCCCCTCTCTTGAAAGTGTTCCTGGTCTATTCTGTACTGTCTGTGGTAAGCAACTAGCAAACTTGCATACTTTGAATACTGGGATCTAGAAGCACTCAACATGACTTTGTTGGGAACACACCAGTTTAGTTTCAAGGAAGAACAGAATTCATGTTCAAGGTGATTGAGAAGCAGTGTGGTATCAGTCTGGGCCCTGCTCGGAGCTGGTTCAAGAGGTGGAACCCTCGTTTGCCCAGGTGCTGAAATGAACCTGAGCTAGCTCTGTGGGGTCTTGTCCAGCATATTCCTCAACTCGAGCTGTTTTCATTGTGTGGGCTTGCAGCATGCAGGCACCCATCTAATTAATTTTCCTATAAAGCAGAGCGCTCAACAGCATACTGCAGATTCTTGGGTGACTCTGCAGGAGCAGGTTGGGCTTGCCTGCGCTCGTTATTTGGCCATTACTGAGTATCCTGATATCTGTACTGCTCTTTGTTGTGTTTCAAGTGGTGTCAGCTTAATTAGCTGGCTAGAGTGCAGTTTAAATGGACCCTGTTTGAGTCCGGGGAAGTTCAGGCCTGGCACTAAGTCAGACCTAAGCTCCCTCTCCATGCTGGCCCTGGCAAGTTATTTTAATGAGGCAGACTGGTGGTGGGCGACGCAAGCTGAACTATCTCTGCACAGAACTGGCTTTTGTCTTCAAGACTTAACTATGGCCCTTCCTAGCATGGAACTGGCTATACTGCTCTGGTCCTAATGTAGTTGTAGAGGGAGCACAAATGTATTTGCATGGTACTGTGGTTCAGCTGGCTGTCTGCAGACATGCCATTAGCATTTCTCTATCCGTGGGATAGTTAAAGTACAACCCAAAATAATGAAAATTTAACTGTTTACTACTTTAAAAAAATTACTACTTAAAATTATTACGTCAGTTGAGTTCCAAAGGCAAATGAACTTAACAGTTGGCTTTGAAAAGTGATGCTAGGTTACAAGCCACAAGTCAAATGCTAAAAGTTTTATTGTTCATTTAGTATGTTTAGATGGCTAGTGCTTGATTTTATAATGCAGCCTTGCCTAACATAAAAGCACAATCGATCCTTGCCCCTCTCTCCAAAACCACACCTGGAAAATATATATATATATATAAAATATATTTGTATATGAGTCTTTTAGCAAGTAGAAGCAGTGTTTGTATAATGTTTCTATTTCAATTTTAATTCTTTTTGCCACTCAATATGGAAATGTCAATAGTTCAGATGAAAAAGGCCAGTACTCCTTTCATCCATTCAGAAACATAATTTACTGTGTTTATAATTTAACATCATTTTGCAGGCAGAGGAAAAATTATGATGTGCCAGTGTTGTCTGAGAATGTAACTATTTATAAATGGGGAACTTGCCTCTCCTCCAAACCCAAAGGTTATTCATGTAGTTCATACCACAAAATAGAACTACATGGTGGCCACATATGCTGTTTGGCATTATAAACTTGCATATTTTGTTTATGTTGGGATGTTGTAAGAATAAGAAATATATTTTGGTAAAAATAAAATGTCTGTGATTCTGATAAGTCATGGTCACTTTATAATTCCAGTTTTACAATAGTAAATGTACTACCAAGGAAGTATTATGCCACTTATTTAAGATTACTTCCCACAAGTTCAACTTTAGAAGCTTTCTGTATAAAAATTCATTGTATTGAGGCTAAATACCATGATCTGTACCGTATCTAACACAATGGAGCGGGCAATCATTAATGTCTTTATTTTAGCCAAAATAACGTTATGCCAGTTTGTTTTTAGTCTACTTAATTGCAGCATATGACTAGGTTGGATGTTACAGAAGGTCTGAGCTGACAGTTTTTCCATGTTCTTCATTTTTGTTAAAGTTTTTATGGTGGCTATACACTATGAAGCATTCCTGTTAAATGCTGTAATATTAAAAGATGATCCAAGAATGATCATCTGTACTGTATATCAGAGGGTTCAATACCAAATTCTGCGTATATGTATATGTACACGTATTGGTGTTGTGGTCGTTCAGGATCAGTATACCTAAAGCTCAACTTAAATATTTAATGAGTGCCTTCATGTTTCATGAGGCACATGAGGCTTTCTTTAAGACTTTTTTTCACCCGTCTGTTGTGATCTGATTGCTGGTGCTGTGATAGCTAATTTTCTCTAACATATCTCCAACAGTTGGCCAAAAGGGGGTGCTAATAGATCAAACAGTTGGATGTGTTGCATATAGAGCTTAAGTAGATTTTTTTATTTTCTTTTCTTTTTTTTTAATGAATTCAGTCTTAACTACTAGATAAATATAAGTTTTTTTGCATATGAGCAGTGTATAATGTGCCAGTAACAGTGGTGTTCTTCATGGAAGGCGAATTCATGCCTTCTAAATATGGCTGCTTTTTGCCTTCCATTAGGTTTCAGAAGGATTCTTTATTACATTGCTGCAGGTTCTGTACCAGTCACTTCCTTCGGTATGACTTCAGTTACTTTTTGTGCTATAGAGTTAACTAAACAAAAGAAAATAGCAGTAAGCATAGGTTGTTTAGCATAAATTTAAGAACTTCAAATTTGTTGAATTTCAGAAATTGAATGCAGACAGCTAAAATTGTCAAGATAAATATTTAGGCCAGATGCCTTAATTTTCTAGTATGTCTGTAAAAGTTATTGTTAATATTCTTCAAATTTAATGATTGAATTACATTTTGAAGTCTTCATCCAAATATCACAAAAGGCTTTTGCTGTCCGTTTTTGACTGATTTCTCCTGTTCAGCAGAACTGGTTAATGGTGTCAACAGAGCTGGGGCCTCTACAGTTAGTGTAAGAAAGGAAGAGGAGACATATAAGAAGGTGCCTGGAAATGAGGAACTCTGCTATCCCCTTGTCGAGGGATAAGATTGCCAGGAGAACTGAAAGTAATGTAAGTGTTGTAGCCAGGACTGGAGAATTTCAAATGGCTTCTTAATGGACCTCTCCTTTTTTGTAGCAGAGGTACGGAAGCTATTTGTGACTATGCTAAGAGCAGCAACTGACTGTGAAAAGGGAGTACTTTCTTCCCATGGAAGACGTGTTTAGATGATCACAGGATTTGTTCTTCCAAAATACACAAAACATACAGAAATTTTGAACTCTGCAAATTCACGTTGTGTGGTGTAGCATTCACCATTCATTCATTCATCCTTCCTGAACTAGTGTATGGATATTTTTACAAATATTTAACAAGAAGACCATGTAGTGTACTCTTTGCTGAGTTTCTATTCTTGTCTTTCTATTCATTAGAAAAGAATTTTAAGTTTACTGTGAGACTCTAAAACAATACATTGTAGCCATAAGCCAGTCTGGATGTAAAGTTCAGCTCTTACAATGTCTTTCTTAAGAAATGCATATTATAGAAGGAAAAAGTGACTTAAGCCTTTTTATATTTCCAAGACTGAAGCCCAGAAATGTAATTAAAATGTGTAGATGCATAGTAGATATTAAAGCAAAGTTCATGCTGAAGCTGGACTGTGATTAGACTAATGCGGAAGACAAAGTTATGTTATACAAAGTTATTTTTTAAGTGAACTGTTCAAGTGAGTATAATGAAATTATAATAAGTGATAGAGATCATTAGATGGTGGTAATGTAAAATGATTATAATGGAAAGTATAGATCAAGTTTAAAGAGTTTATAGTGTTCAGCGCAATGCTTGGGGGGAGAGGAGGGAGAAAGTACCTCTCTTATAATTACAAACCAAACAATGTATCGACTGCTTTGAGTGATGGTCTCCGTTTGCAGCAAAAGGAGCTGCTGTATGATCATGCTGTTAGCCATATTTGTGGAAGCACAAAGACACCTCCTTATTTATGTGACAGACTAATGTATAAAGAACAAACAAGAAAGCTATGCTCCTTTAAGAGGAGTATTACTGAGGGAGAAGGGAGTGTGATGCCAGATATATCTGAAGGAAGAGGCACAGAAAGACAGACTTCAGCAGGAGGAAAGCTTAACTAGGTTTCTGCTGTTTTAAGTCTAGCATCTTAGCCAGCCATATAGCCTGGCCTCCTTGATGGCAGAAAGATAAACAATTCAGATGCAGCTTTGTGCAGGATTGTGCTACAACCCAGGAACCCACAGAGTTGATTAGCCTCAAACTAAGCTTTTGGGAAAGGACCTGCCGGCAAGATCATGAAGGACAAGGGTGACGTTTTTTATAAAACTTTTTTTACTTTTTTCTGACCAATTCATTTTCGTTTTTTTGTTTTAAAAGGCTAGTGATTCTAATAAAACCTGGGATTTGCATTTAAAAGCTTGTTCATACGTAGCAGGGGAGCTCACTGTAAGAAAAATGTTATGATGAATCCGTAACAGAACTTTGGTCAGCTTGGAGTCCCATCATACTCTGCGTATTAGATGGTAACTGGGAAGGCGGCTTGATATGTATTTCAAGTGAGAGATCAACATACCTAGAAGGATTTGTTTCTGTGAGCTGTTATGTCCAAAAATGTCTATATAGTTTCTGCACTTCTTCAGAATTATATTACTGGTCTATTTATCATTATTTAAAATATTTTATCGTGCAATAACTTTAAATCAGAGCGTGGTTAGTCTTGGAACAGGGTAGGAAATGGAACTTTTTGCTCTTAAGACCTCAGTCCAAGATGTTTAGGCAGGAAAAAAATGCATAAACGTTCAAGAAAATAAAGTGGGACAAAGTAAAGCCAAAGATGAACATGAATTGGTTACGGAGAGAAAGGAGGAAAGCAGATTACCTTTCTAGAGGCCAGTGGTAGAGGAAAGGAAGGGAGCTATGTGAGGATGGAACTGTAAAAAGAAGTATGTTTTATACTTCTGCGAGTATATCTGACGCAATTAAAAGCCACCCAAAAGGTCAAGGAGAATTTGGGCAGAGGCAAGTATTAATTGGAAATTTAGTGAGAATGACTTTAGTAGTCGGAATGGAATAAAAGATCTGAATGGAATAGTCATGTTAAGTGATTTAGTTTGTACTAGGAAAAACAGTATTGTCAAGATTATATGATTTCTAAGGGGAAATTTTAATGACAAAATGATAGTTATCGTTGTGAGAGTTTAAGAAGAAAGGTTTGAGGAAGAGGTTTGTTTGCTACTTGTCTCTTCAGTTAAGTGCCTAACATTAGGGACAAATTTGTAGTGAAACTTGTTGAAAATTAAACAAGTGCTTTGAGAATTAAGTAACGCTTTCTATTAACTTTTAAACAGTAATATTTTAGATCACCTGATACTTCAAAATTGCAGCCGTTTCTAAGCTCCATGTTACTTTCCTGTGAAAGATCCAACAAATGGAAATATCAACAGCCTATCACTTTTAAAGGAAAACTGGCGTTGTGTATGTTTTTACACTGAGAGACTGCCATGGACTTATATTTCAGATTCCTAGTCTATTCTAAATGTCTATTTTCAAACAATTTTCAAATAGAAAGTTCTTAAGTATGTTCTTTCCAACTCATAGTAATCCAGGGATGGACAGAAAGCTGGGTATGAGGAATCGTACAAGACTGCAGATTTTGATGACAGACCCTTTCAAAATTGTGTACTACAAGAAAAACAAATTTGAAAAATGATGAAGAGGAGCAGAAATTGATTTCAGTTAATAAGTCACCTATCTGCTTCTCTAGAAGAAGGGCTAAAACATGATTGAAATCCATAATGTCTGATGCCTTGCAATTTATCCCCGTTGACAGAGGTGCCTTGTGCAAAAAATCACTCAGAGAGTGATTCTGCCCACCTTTAACCTGATTGGATTTCTATATGTGTCTGTTCTAACTATAATAAACTATTAACTATAATAGTGTGAAATCTTTTTGCCTTTTTTTCTGCAAAGACAGAAGTTTCAACTGAACAGTCACCTGAGTAAAACCTAAGTCAAATGACATAACGCTGAGTGGAAATCATTTTAGAAGTGCGTGGCAGTTACACTTTTCAAAACCGATTAATACCTTTCCAAATTAACCCTCCTCAACTCAAACTGAAATATGCTAAATTTTACTTGTTACATTTATATTACAAGAAAAAAGCGTGACTCTGATAAGCATAATTACTCGAATTCTAACATATTCAGCCCTTTACATATTCATCAGCCCTTGCTACAGAGTGAGATTTGGATAACTTCTTGATTCATATCTTAGACTACTTTCTATCCAGAAAGGATCAATTTGATTCGATTACCCATATGCTTTTCTGACCATAGATAAAGTAGTGCAGGGAACAGAACATCATGTGAAGGTCTAGAGTAACTGCAGAATGCTACTCTGACGCTAAAATTCTGGGAAGGGGGTTGGGGGTGGGGTTGAAACTCATTTTCCTATAAAATATTTTGCCTTGTTAAAGGTTGAAAATTGTAATGGCTTAAGCTCCTTGCCTTTGGAACTTGAGTGTTGTGCTGCTACATCAGAGACTTTTAGGATAACTTCTCCTTGGGTGTGCTTATGAAGAAGGACCACCTAGAAGCCATTCCTTTATAGCATACTGTGCTATCAGTCTACTCTATTTTTATTAAGTATTTGCTGTTATGTACAAATTAAAAATGACAGCTTTGTTGCGCTAGAAGCAATCTGAGACTGATGCGTAATTGTCATGCTAGTGAAGAGATTTTGAGCTAACAGAGTTCTCATCATCTGTATGTTTGTGAAATTCTTGTGCTCCTGTGCTGCTCTGAAAACTTGATCTTTTTCTTCTAAGTACCCTTACAGACAAATTCTGTCAGTTCGAGTAGGAATTAGATGCGTCCATGTCCCAAAACTGGGTGCCTTTATAAACTTTGTGCTCTTTGAGTTCTTTTTTCATTATGTGGAATCTTTTTGTTGTTGCTGTTAATGGCAGATCAAATGTAATGTAGCTGAATGTGACCTGTGTTAGTGTAGATCTGTGGAAATCTGCATTTGAAATATTACTAAACTGGACTTTATTCCACGTACTTACTTTTAAAAGATTCTTATGGCTTGCTTTATACTCACTAATTTTGAATTGTTTCCTAGTGTAGGGTTTACCTTTTAAAACTTTATCACCATAACATTTTCTGAAAATTTAATGTTCATTGAGTTAATGTGTTAAATGCAGTACAACTATTCTGTTATTGCGTAGTATTATGAGCGATTATATTTCAAAGTGATGAAGTTCATATTTTCAAATGCATTCTCAAACAATCAACAAAGATTGGAGCAGGATCTGAAGATTAGAAGACATGGGTAGATGAATGTGTTACATGGGCTGCACCCTGATTACATTTTCCATCTTCTCATGGCTTAGTAGAATACTGTTTAAGATATGCTCTTTTAATTCTACAGTTTTTGAATGATTGTTTGCAAGTTACCTGGTCTTGATACACCTTTCAAATTATTGATGATTTAACTTTTATAGGTCGTTTTGGGGGTTAGGGTTCAGATAGTATTGCAAGTTTTCTGAAAATTCTGTAATCATGCTTTTAAAAAATGTGGGGGTTTTGAAGGTGCTTATATTGCATGGCTGTTTTTTTTCCCCAAAAATTAGGTAGCTGTTACCAGTAGTATTAAATTACTAGAAAGACCGTTTTAAGGATCCTGTAGGCAAAGTCTTCAAGTTCATTTGCATCTGCAAGTATGACTGATTACATTAGGTAATCTTCTGAAGAACAGTTGAAACTGAAGTGGCTTAGTCCTTACTGTTTGGTTTTGTATATTCTTGTGCTTTTGTGCCTCATTTGTTTAAAATGACCTTAATTAAATATGAAGCACATTAGAGGGTTTTGGTGTTTGGCTTGTTTCACTTGCTGTTGAGTTCTTTTGTCAAAAGACGATTTGCGCTCAAAAAGTCCAATCCTGACATCAGTGACATATTGAAAAGTAGTGGCAAATTTTATTTCTCAATTCAGTGGTGTTGGATTGGGTTCCATGTTCCCATCTGTACCTTACAGGTTTAGTAATTGTGCTAAAAGATGAGTCATATTTCTTGGAAGCTAATAAGCTGGTCCTGATAGAGAAATGAAGCAAAATAATTGTGAGCTTTGCCCATTCAAAGACAAAAACTTTATCTGAATTATCAGTTTAGTTTTGGGGGATTTTTTAATTAATTTGTTAATATTCCGTCATTAAAGTGTAGAACTGAAGCTTTACTATTACAAATAGATTTAGAATTTTTTTCCTCTGATGCCATCATTTTAAGGATCAGAGTTCCAAAATGCTTACAGCAGCCTTGTATTTTTCTGTCTGTTCGTGACAAACCAGCTACTGTACATTCATATAGAGCAGTACAGTCCTTGCCACTGGCAGTCTCTCTGTGACAGAGAGCCTGTAGGCTGACATAAAGTGCAGCCTGTTGTGAACTGCTAAGTGGGAGTCTGCCAAAAACTCAGCAGACAGAACTAATTGGGGAGAAAAAGGATTTTTGTGCCCTCATCTCTCCCTCTTCAATTTTTTTTACAAGACGGATATTGTTAAAGTAACTTGTTTATGTAAGATTTGTCTGCCTCTATTTTCTCATTGCATGAATCATTTTTTAACTTCAAGTCTTGCACCGCAGGTCACTGAGCACTTCCACATGGCGGCTGGCACAGGACCAAACTCAAGACACGCAACTCATCACAGTTGATGAAAAATTGGTAAGGGTTTTCTCCCGCGTACTGCTATGATACAGCCTTCGGGGTTATTTCTGCACAATAGGCATTCAGTGTGGTATTCTGCACTCTTCTAGGAAAGCCATATAAACGTGAACTACAAAGCAAAAATCCTTCATACATTTTAAAAGGGGAACTGTAGTAAAACCTAAGAATATAAAAGAAATATGGCATTCCAAGTATTACACAATATAAAATGATGAGTACCTTCTTTATTATTATAGTGTGGTCAAGGACCAGTATAAACTCTGATTTATAAAAAATTTGCTCTTTTGAAATCTAGGTATTTTTCTGTGTAGTGGACTTATACAGAATTTGCCAGCTTCATCAAATTCTCTTCATTGGGACCCATATTACTACAGAAAGTGTGTAAAGAAGCATGCAAGGTTATTACTATGTACATATACTCCAGGTTTTGAATATGCATGAAGGTTAGATTACAGCTAGAAACAAATGCATAACATTCTTCTGCTAATCAGTAGCAGATCAGAAATTTGGCAATCTTTTCTTGTAAGTTCTTCCATAATGTGTGGTCTGTTACTCTAGATGCAACCTGACACTTATGTTTACAGTATTCAATAGCATAATTTTTGTAAGACTTCTGGAGGGAATGCGTCACAGCAGAAGGATGCTTTTCATTGGTTTTCATATCACTTTTGAATCTTCAGGAAAAAAAATTCCCATCATACATATGAGATAGTTCTTATTGTATGTACTTTCTTGCAGCCCTGAAGCTATGTTAACAACTTGAGAACAAAAAGAAATACTTGGAATTTATATTTATAAATTGAACATCTGTAATGGTAACTACAAGTTGAGACAGCTGAAGTTTAACCGACTATTGAAAAAAATTAACTCAGTTAAACAAGTGTTTAAGGCTTTTATATCTGATGTTTTATAATATAGATGTAGCAATAATTAATTTCTTGCATGTTAGTAGAGTCATATCCTCAGTAAACTTAGTAGGATGCCTTAATAATTTTTCTCTGAACTTAAAAAGTCATGACATAATTCTAGGCTTAAAAATTAGGGGAAAATTTTAAAACTGTATTTTAACAAACATGATTATTTTGCAAATCTAATTGCATAACTCAGATTTCAGGAAATTTTGTTTAATGTACAAGAGTTCATGGGTCACTATGTAAATAAGATTCACCAAGTCTATTGACCTACGTTTTCCTAAACATATTACGAATTGCATTTGATTATTGTAACATTGCTCTTTAACATTTTTTAAAAAAATCTAAGTAGCGTTTTTTATAATGCCTGACCTTAACAGTATCACGTTTCCTTATTGTGATCTCAGGTGATGGATACGTAGGTATGTAGAGGCTACAGTATGGAAACAGACACGCAAAATAAATCCTCTGTCTTTTGTTTTGTATTTAAATGTACGTTATCCCAAGTTAGGATTTTGCATTACTCTGTCTAACAGTGAGAGTTTACATTTATAGCTGAGTTAAAATGATACTAATTTGAAAGAGAATTCTGCTGTTCTCTCAGTGTTGATATAAATGAATCGTGAATGAAATGGTTATTTCTGATGTCATTGTGTGATCTAGTCAAATTGAAGACATAGTTCATAGACTAGCAGCCATTGATTTTGTTTAATTTTACTGTTCAGTTGTCATCTTTTGATATATACAAACTAAATGATCGTTTTATGCTCATTTCTTTTGAGTGTTAGGATAAATGTCAAACTGAATATTATTTTCCTGCAGTGTTGTGCATGTAGAATTCTTTTCTCTCAGATTCTTGTAGGACTTGAAACAAGATGGTAAAAAATTAGAATAATATTTTAAAAATTTCATGTGTAGATTTAGGTAAATTTCCATAATATGATAAAATATCCAGTAATTGATGTTCTGTGTAATGGGCAAAAGTTATATCCCATTAGCAAGGAAAATCTTCGATAAAAGGTTTGATGTGATTTTCAGCTTTTTCAGGATTAGGACAAGTTCTATAGACACCTGTTAACCCTCATGGAAAAGTAGATTACTGTATTAACTTATTTTAGGTTGCTGGAATGTGTTTCTTAACTATAAGGATTAATGCCAACACATTAAAACTAGTTGAACATGTTATATGATTTTCCTATTTTTTAAATAATGTTGCTAAGCTCAGTCAACTTACTATTTCTATGCAAGTTATAATTAAACTGTATTCCAGAACTTGATACTTTAATTTAAAAAAAGAACACTTTGTGTTACTGCCAGATACATGCCTCTTATTGTTAGAAGTCATTAAATCATATTTTGATAGATTGGTTGTGTTTGTCATACTTTTTTTTTTTTTTTAAGCCTGATGTAACCTTACTCGTAGCCCCAAAATGGGTTTATCCTTGTTTGTTCTATTCCTTTTGTAACTCGTATTTTGAAACTGAACTCTTCTGTGAGTTGATGTTTACAAGTTTAATAGATTCACACTGTGGTTATTAAAAACTTATAATTACATTTTGTCATTGAGTTTATCTATCTGCTTCCAGTACTTTTACAGGCCTTGTATTTCTGTATGTATGCACATATGGTAGAGCTTCAACAGGGATTCCTTTTGAATTATCTAGAGTCCCATTTGATCCTATAATGACTAGAATATTCCTTCTATTAGGAAGCACAAACAGAATAGAAGAGGGAAGAATATCCTAACATTGAGTTATTAAGCAGTAGTGAATCACCCTCTTACTGCAACCCAGTGTGTGTTGAACATGATAGAAAAATGAGTTCTAATGAAACAGTGAAAAATGAGAGTGATCTAAACTACTGTTTTCTGTATTAGAAAGAAGTGGGAGTCTTAAATGTAAAAGGAGGTAGAATGCTCAGCTTGTGTAGAGCAACATCCAAGAAATGATGTTTTGTCTCAACTATCTGTCATTTTCTGTGAATTTTAATAAAAATAACTTAATGAACAGTTAAATCCAAAGAAAATAACATACAAAATGAACAAAGCTAAACAAAAATACAGCTCTTGCATCATATCTTGAATCTCTGGCCACCAATTAGGTCATATTCCAAGAGTCTGGACAAATAACTGGGTGAAAAGTAGTCTCTCAAGACTGTTTGCATTAGGAAATTTAGGCTATAGAGGACAAAGGCTGTCGGCAGCAAATCTCCCTCAGGTAACGTTCCAAATGATTTAACTGTTTGCGTGGATGGAGTAACATTGTTTCCACCATCATTATACAAAGCTTTGGAGATTTTGCCTGAAATGGGGATTTGAACTATTTTAAATTACTGTGGTTTGTTTCAACTGTTGTAAATACAGCATGTCAATACTGTCAATTTTACCTAAAAGTAGTCCAGTTCAACGTGTGCTTTAAGCAGGCTTTTCAGTCAGTGCAAGTATCATTGAATTACTGGTGTCTAGCCCAGAGTTTCTACAGGCTAGACGTTTTGTGAAAGTTGCTATCTGCCGTTGGGAAGGTGCTGTACCACATTACCCAAAAATATTGGCCAATAAAGGACTTTTTTAGTGGTTAAATGATACCAATATTGCAAGAATATTTGAAAATTAGAACAACTTCCAGAAAATATCCTTTGCATCTTTGAAGCAGAATATTCCACTGATAATGTATATGCTGTTGCTCAAAGCAAAAGTTAATGCAACATCAGTTACAGGGTTTGATCACTGAGGGGATGCTAGTAGCATTGTGGGACTGTGCTTAAGGATCAGCTATTAGTTGCAGCCATCCCACAGATATGTTTTATTCTATGTTAGGCCAAAGCTGAATAGGATGACTTGCCACAAGGTCAAGCGTTCAGCAGCATTGCTATCAAGTGCAACTGAAATGGTACTAAAATGTTTTTGCAATATTGTGAAACTTGTTGCAGAGAACGAGAACTGTATTACAAGAATGACAGGCTAGCTACAATAATGCCATTGACATTTCAGCTGCTGTTCTGAAATTGTTCTCTTTGTCCATAATATTAATGAAGCTGTTTTTCAGTACTGGTTCAGAAGTCTATGCACTGACAATCAGTAGTGGGCCAGTTTCCTTCTTGTAGACAAGCTTCTACCTATCTGTCATTAAAGATAACCTGTGTGCTGAAGTATGCATAGAATTTAGCACAGAAATCTAAACCTCTTTGTGAAGGTAAGCAGTTCATACTTTTCAGACCGTGTTCAAGAATAGCTAGCTATAAGTGCTGCGTACTGGACCAGGCTAGGCTGTGAAATCTGTATCAAGAGTCTTAATAGCTTCCTCCTGGCTGTTCATGCAGTTAATGTCTGTAGTAAGTGTTTACTGCTGGATAGTCCAGGAGTAGCAATGTATTAACAGGATTCTCAGAACATCAACCTCTTTGGCAAAAAAGCGTGCATATACTTTTAATAACCATTTGAAACGTTCAGTTCACTTCTTCTAGAAAACTACATTATTAGCAAACATCACAGGATGTTTTCAGGACTGAGTCATAACTAGTTCACCTTCATCCAAGTCGCAATTTTGTATAGGCTTGGAAAGTAATGAAATTGTATAATCTCAGTTTGATTAAAGAAGCATAGACTTGACTATAGCAAACAGTGATAATACTGTAGCTCAAAATAGAAATAGGGCAAACAAGTGAAAAGCAGCCTGGAATGATGAAACTTCTTCAGATGTCAAACTGATAGTCTACAGTGCTGAGAAACAAAGGACATAACAAATCAAGCTTTAAAATGCATTTCAAAGTGTGATCATTCCTTGCAGCCTTTCCCAAGAACCAAAAGTATATAATATACTTTATGCTGAAAAACAAAGCACTAATGCGTCATGAAATTACGTGCGAGACAGTGTGACATTGCATTTGAAGACTGTGCATAGGAGCTGTTTTTCAGTGAAGAGAAACACTTGGCAAAGTATGCCTTTATTGAAGACAGGCTTACTGGATTTCCTTTTTGTGAAACTACTACTCAGCCAAAAATTCTCCAAGCATTACCACTGTGTTAGATAATAACGATATAGTGGATGTTCTGTGTTTTGGTTTTTCAAAGTTCTATTAACCCTTTGTGAGTTATTCCTTAAGGGTGAGTTCAAGCTATTCCTAACGTAACTTAATGAGATAAAAGTATTTAGAATAATCTTTTCGTAATTTAATCCAATCTAGCTGCAGTATTTGTTCAACTGGTTACCATAAAGGATTTGGTTTAGGGCAACATTTCTCTTCAGATGAGGAATGTAACTTCCAAATTTTTGTGCGCTTTATATGTATGACTCTGATGTGGAGTTCTCTTATGCAAATGGTACAAGATACCGGAAGGGAAATCTGTTGGGGGGCTCAAAGAAAGGTACCACCACCAGCTGTCCTCTCCCTCCTGCCCTCTCTCACCTCCAAACTGTTGCCTTGAAGGCTGTATTTCTTCTGCTTTTTTCTAAAAGGATCAGCAGCTTCCAATCTACTTTGGAAGAATGAAGATTAAATGAAAATGTTCAGTCAAACCTCTTATGTGAAATGCAGTTAATAAAAGTGTTTTTTCGCACCCTTTTCTTTGCAGATATGATTAGAGAAACACCTTCTGTCTTTGGCCAAAATGGCCTTGTATATGAGGCCCGTGGCTTGGGGAAGTTCTTTCTTCCATCTTCCAGTTGTGTCAAGTAAGCAGGTGGCCAGGTACATATTGTAGTCTGAGTTCAGCATAAATGAAAAGTTGTTTGGTGGTTTATAAAATATTTAAGACAATGTGTATTGTCCTCTGTTGTTTCACTTCATATGCAATACTTATTGTTCGTTTTACATTCTGTCATCTACAGTTGCAATGATCGACATTTGAATGATATTAGTTTCCAGTGTAGAAGGTGTTCAAGAAATAAAATCGTATTCTGGAATTACTTGCAGTCTAGAATTAAATGTATCCTTTCAATAAATGTGAAATGCATAAAACAGAAAATTAAATATTTGCAACTGAAAATGCATATACAGCTATTTTAATTGTAGGTGTTAATTAGCATGGATTTGCATGGAGTTAAATACACAAAGGCCTTAACCGTTTGTGTGGTCACTGACAGTTTATTATTTGTGTGTCTGTTTTTTTGCTGCTAGGCATAATCTACTAAAAATTACCTTCTTTTTTCTCAGTAAAGACTAAAAAAGACTGCTTGGGGAGAAAAAACCTGTCTTGGATAACTTTGTCAGGCGGTTAATGTTAAATGTGATATTTAAAGATTTTAATGTTGGGGGGGAGGGGGAAAGAATGATCTTAATGTTGGGGGGGAGGGGGAAAGAATAATCTTTCTCCCTTCATGTACACCAAGCTGATCTGTCAGAGTGTATACTTGTTTCTAAACAGTGTTTTTTTTTTTTTTCAATGACATTAGGATGTTTCTTCGTTACAGTTTTCACTGGTAGTTGCATTTGGTGTTAAATAAAGTACAAGCTCAGGTGAATGCGTGCGTGTAGCTATAGATTATCCTTTTTCAGTATTGCTGATCCACTGTATTTTGCTGCTTGGCAATTAAATCTCTCTTTAATTGGAATATCCTAGTTCAATTCAGCGTATACTGTTTGCTGCAACTTGCTTTTGTAAGGAATTATAGCTTGGTGAAGTTTGTGGCAGTTTAGAAAATTTGGTTGGCTGGATACTGATAGAGAGCTTTTTGTAAGAATGTCTGCAGGCAACAAGTTACTCCCCAAGATAAAGAAACTTTCAAGAACTCTGACAGTCCAAGTAAAGAAATTACCATCACCCTTTTGTTATGTCTTTAGCCATCTTTAAGTAAATATTGTTGTATGACTAAATTGCAGCTGAAGTTAATTTTCTTACTCATTTTAGAAAATCCTCAAGTTGCTCAGAACCTGGTATGGACCGATATGTAGTGGTATCAATGAGCTGCACTTGCACTCTCATCCCTCTGTAGGTTTATTTGTTTTTAGGATAGGGTAAAGGAATTGGATTTCTTCCTCTGAGAGCCTTCTCTTTTGGTGCATGGTAGTGCTATCTCTGCTGCATATTGGAAGGAGGAGTGTCTGAGATTGGGGTTACACAACCTTCTAACATCTCGAGTGTCTGTTTTGTCTGGGCTTCCTTCATACAGCATTCTTGTGCAAAAATTTCAAGGCTTTAGTCCGGAGCACTGGGTCAAAGAATATCTCTTTGAAGAGTATGCAGGAGAGTGTTTGTTTCAATGCACAGTATTTCATTTTCTGTCACAGAGTACTGGTTTTGAAGAGCTTGCTATGATGGCGTTCAGAACAAAATTAAAAGAATAACATTCACTGTACCATGTTTAGTTTGTCTAGTTTCCAGAGGGTTATTTAACATGCAAATACTTATTTGGTTTTGTAAGTCTAAATATGCAAGCAAAGGTTCTAATCTGCTAGAAAGAATAGAAGTAAGCCATCGGTACAGTCTTGTAATCAGCAGGAATAACTTCATTTTTTGAGCTGTGTTTTCTATAGTTTTGCTTTTTAAAAACTAATTTGCATTTTCGTATCCTGATAAAACAGTACAATTACATGATCCTCTTCTAGAATACCTAAGTTAGTATGCCCTGTCATGAAAAATTTCTTTAGATACCATGAATAATTCTTGTCCTGTCAGGAGTAATGAATAAGCAATTCCTCATAGAGCCTTTTGTTTTCTCTTCAGCACAATCTTTCTTCTTTCTGTGTTTATTTAGTAAATCCAAGCTGTATGGGTAAGACACAAAACCTAACCCAGCTGTTTACTTGGTGGGAAAGTTCTGTGTACAGACTTGGAAGTTGTTTCCAGTCCTAAAGTTCCAATCAAATCGTTTTATTCATTCAGAAAGCAAAAGCTTTCCTTCTCTGGAAGGAAAGCTGCAGCCCAACAAGGCTATGGGAATCCGTGAGCGTCGTGGTCATGCTATAAGAGAGCTTGGTGCTTCTTCAGTACTACCTGTCCCTACTCAGTAGATCAATGATGAAGTGAAAACAGATGGCAGCTGTTGACAACTTTTTAGGTAGCTTTGAACTACTTTGAGGGCTGCTTTCTCAAATCAGGAAGGATAACCTGTGTTAAGTGAGGACATGGACCACGGAGAGAGCATCTAATGTTCAGGTCCATAGAGCTTTAATATGCAGTTTAGTTCTTGTGTTGTGAAGCCTGCACTGTAGAGGAATTGCTCTTTCTCTTATGCATCTCTTTGGCATACTCAGTTGTATTCACTCCATGAAGCCCACTGGCTTACTTTTTGTGCAAGAGAAAATCTTTGCTTAATTTGGAAATGTTATAATTATGCTGCAAAAATGTTTTAGGGTTATCAGTAATAATTCAGAGTATTAAAATCTGAAGTGGATAGCCTTTCTTTACAGACATCTCATTTTACATATGTGCTCATATGTATAAAAATGGTTAACATTATTTTTCTCTGTAGTTCAACATCATTATAAATTGTATGTTTTAAAGATTTTACTGAGAGGCAGATTAACCAAGCAGAATCTTTCTGAGGAAATAAATGTAGTGTGCACTAATATTTCATTTTCTATTCTTTTATTTTTTGTTTTTTCTTAGGTGGCCATATTTTTGCTCCTGTGCCTGCTGCATTTGAAAGCATACCTTGGTCAGCTAATTCTGGCTTTTTGATAAGTCAGAAGTTGAGTATTCTTCTAAAACGTCTTTTTCCAAAAAAAGTTCCTACTATTTTATTGATATTTAGTCAACATAATTGCTACCTTGTATTCTCTTTTGATTCTCTCTGTCCCTCCTCCCCTCCAGTAAAAGCAAGCTGAAAGGAAAAATGTAACAAATTAAATTATTGAATGTAGATACCAATTTTTTATCTTGGTGACAGATTTCTCTCTATTGTATCAGAAAGTATGAGACCTTGATTTCTAACCTACTTGAAAGGCTAAACGTAATGTAAAGCACAAATTGCAAAGATAGAACAAGCTAAAACCAACTTGTAAGATAACGCTAATATGTTGTATTGATGTTTCAGCTTTTAGTGAGAGACTGCAGAAAGCTTCCGTTTTAACTAATTTAATAGATAGGTTTAAAGAAACAGTTTTTGTCCAGTGGTATTCAGCCGCATGTTTTATTGATTATGATTAAGCAGTTGAAGCCCCATCAGCCTTTCCCATCCCCACTAGGGAATAATGAAAGTGTTATTTACTATTAGAAAAGATCCTTCTAAAATGTGTGGAAAGCTTAAAGGCCCTATGCACTAATTAACAAAATACAGTGAACATTTAAGCTGTTAATAGCCGCAGCATCCCTGATGCATAGAACTTCAGTATGCTAACACTGCATAACAGTACTCTATTGTGCATCTCTTTAAAGAGGGTAACTCTGTCAGTTCTTTTCTTGCTTCACTACCTGCTGTGTATGGAAATTGTGTACACTATTTAGCACTTCCTTTCAACTTTTAAAGTCCATGCATATTACCTAGAAGCATTACAAGTGGCTATAGAGTAAAAGACAGCTTTTAACAGGTTTAGTTCCCTTGTAACTTCTTAAATGCAACTTTGCTTCTTAAAAGCATACACCAACAGGAGTCTTACCTAAATTTGCATTGCTTGATTGATTACTTTCTGTTATTCTCCCCTGTGTTTCAAACTATTTGTTACATTGTAACAAAGGTCTGTTACAGGAATCACTTTCTTTTTGAAAGAGATGTAAAGAATAGAGAACATGCATCGCAATGAAGGCAGGCAGGCACTGATTTACACGAACTAAGAATTTCTGGCTATTGTACCAATATTGTCAGGTTAAACTTTAAAATACTACTTTTTACTTTTGTTCCCCCATCCTTGATGAATATCTTATTTTTATAAGTAGAAGCCTAAATAGTTTGTAAATTCTAACCCTTAAACTATGTTCCACAACTGGCAATAAATAGGAATAAATGTGTAATTTGGAGGTGAAGGGAAAGGAACACCTGAATGCACTTTAATGACATTTTGAAGAAATGTTAGTGTTCTGTGCTCTAACTATCCACTCAAAGTTGTCAGCTAGTTAAACTGAATCCACGGTAGCTGTTTCATATACTGCAGTGATAATCTTTCTTATGACTTCATCAGAGGAAATCTTAATAAATCTTACATCCACATTTGAACTCGACAGTTCATATTTTAAGATATTTGCTGTCCAGATTAGAGTATGAATTGGCTCAGTAAAAGTCCAGGTGCTCCTTCTTCACAGCAGCAATGGCACTGCTTACGTGCAAGTGTAGTGTCCCAATTCACTGTCAGACTCTTAATGTCATGCTAGCTCTCTTGGGTCTTTTCAGCATGAAGTAGTGAGGGAGCTCTTCCACAAAACTGCGGGAAGATACCACACATTTAAAATAGATTAGATCCTCTCCCCTCCCAAGGCTGCAGATGATGAAGGAAATGGTATCTATATTCAGGAACTTACCTGGGCAGTATTTGGAAAATTTCTTCATGGATACTTTAAAGGTATTTTTGTCATAAATGTTACCATTGATCACTTCTATAAATGTAACTTTTCTATGACTTTTTTCAGGAGACCAAATTTGAATATAATAAAGAGTTTTAAGGTTTGGAAGAAAGTTGCGGGGGAGAGGGGGAAGTTTTCCACTTACTAATGTGAAACCATATTCAAATTTGTACACAGCACCTGGAATTCCTAGAAGTCCAATCGAATGTATGCCTGTTTACTCTTTCACAGTATTCTCTCGGAACAAATCCAAGTGATGCTGGCTAAATGGTGCGTGGGATGTGTTATGCCATAATGTTTATAGTAGTTCTTTCAACCAGCACGAAATAATACTGGGCATGCAAAATACTGGGAAAGTTGAGTGAGCCTTTGTGCAATGGGATGACAGGGAAATTCTCAAGGAGGTTTTGTGACTACAGAGAATGTTTTGCCATCGTGGCTGTTAAGGTGGGAACTCCTAAACTGTGAAATACAAACTGATGAGTAGTTTGCTGAAACTAACAGCACTAGCAAATGTTGTCTTTGTCATGAGATTTTTAGGATGCTGACACCTGGTCTGGCATAATGGCAGTCAGTAGACTGAAAAGTACCATCAAGGACTGTGGCTAATTCCAGCCCACGTGACAATTTTCTGCTTTTATCACAGACCTATTCTTCAGCGTATTCTTTGCAGTTTCTCCTTAGGGATTTCAGCAAAACCACCTGTATAAAGAGATTTTCTTTAAATGGAAACTTTCTTGTAATCATTATATATCCTGTTTCATGTTTACAGTGTTTGGTTTTCTGTTTTTTTTAGTACAGTTCTTTCACTGCTTTCCTCAACTTCTGTGTAAAATCTCTCTGCGGCATGGTTAGATGGGAGAACATGTTATGGGTAACACATGTTGTTCACAGATTACTGTGATAATGCAAAAAGATTGTGAAGCCTAAAAGAAAATTGTATTCTATGTGATAGGAAATTTCCTAAGGGCAAATATGTTTTCTTTCCCCCTTGTTATGTCTGTAGCTGCTAGATAAATGTTGTCTGACCATGTTTAGTTCATTCTGCTCCATTTTTCCACTTACACTTTTCATAGTAGATTTTGTTCTCTTGCATTTGTTTCAAAAATACCATAGTGAAGTGTAGTAATGTAAATGTTCTCGTCCTCACTTACAGCTTGAGCAGTTGAGCACATTAAATAAAAAGCTTCTTTTGCAGCAGCTACTTTGTGGGTATTATGCAAGATGCTCAATGTCCTGTTCTGTGCTTTGATATAACAGCCCCTAAAGAAAATGTATTGCAACATGAATTTATAGCAAAACTTTATGCACTTGGCCTGCTAAAACATATTGGGGGCAGGGAGGAGAGCAAACTGTTGTAAACTCCTATAAAGTACTAAAAACTTCTACTTTCCCTCCTTTCTAACAAGTGTAAACTATTGAGGTTAAGTAGGTGGGGCAACCGGAAGTAATTACTAAGGCCAGTGGCATTTTTGCGGTTTAATAAAGGCAGAAGCTAATTATTCAGTTTTTATTTAAGTGAAATGATGCCAAAAAGGAGGTTCCTGCAGAGCAGCTGCACTCCTTCAGTGTTACCCTAATTTACCACAGACACAACTGTCACAAACAGAACTTTTAAACTTGATATATAGCCACGAAAGTAAGGAGCCCTTTGTCTGGAGTGCATGCAGAAGAACTCCTTTATACAAATCAACCGGCAGATGACGGACAATGATGAAAATTTGATTCTTTGAAGTCATAATGGTCATTGAAATGTGTGAAATTCTGGTATTGAAAAGAGAGCGCCTAGCAAGACTCTAAATCCTGGGTGGTTGCTGGAAGCTTGCTGGGAGGTTTTTCTGTGTTTTGACATCAACTTCCCATTGCTTGTTCCCTGTTTCCTTTATTTAAAAAAAAAGGGGGGGGGTGTTAAACAGTAGATAGTAGATAGCATTTATGTACAGTTTTTGTCTGTACATGGAAAGAAATGTCATAGTAGAAACATGACACCTTTAGGCACACCTGACTCTTCAAAACTACTTGTTTACAGAGATATTTTAAATGCCTTAGTCACTTTCCCTTGAATTACAGAGTTCATCTTTTTGTTTCCTTTGGAATTTGTGGTACCGGCAGCGTACTTAAAAGAATGAAATTTTCGTTTCCTTCAGAACTCACTGTTATGCTGAATCTTGTTTTCGTTGATACTGTGTCTGTGAACCAGTTTTTCTCTATGCAGTACAACACTTTTATCGTTTTCTATTGCTCTTTCAAGAGTAGCTTCACCAGGCTTTCTAACCATGACAAGTGTTCTTAAATAGCATAAGTTATAATAAAGACAAAAACTTCTCTTGATTTGTAAGCAATTTGATGTGGCTTCTGCTGTTTAAAAAAAGTAGGAGTGTCATTTTGTCTCTCTCAACTTATTCCAGGAGCCAAAATGCCTCTAAATTGATGTTTTAAAAGCTCAGAAGTCGCTATTTAAAAAAATCTATATATGTGTTAAGAAAAACAGAGTGTCAGAATGCATTTTTAGATGATAGTCTGCATTAAAAAATGTGGTGTTTTTAATTTTTAGTAAAGCAAATGAAATAGAGTTCAAATCTCAAGTCTTTTAATATAGTTTGATACATTGTCACCTTATTATTTAGAATTGTCGATGTTGAAAACCCACTAATATTTTAATATGCTAACAGAGCAAAATTCAGTAAGGAGCACTTAAAAAAAAAAAAAAAGATGGCAATGTGAAAGTTGCTGTCAAAAACATCTTTGTTTTGGAAAGTCGGTTCACAGGTAGTTTCAGTGAGAACTTGAACTCAGAACAAAGCACTGAAGACACAGTAGAGAGTTCAACCCAGTGCAGCATAGTTCTTTTCAAGTATTATATTGTTTTAATGGAATCTTGGAGCGGGAGCTTTAGCCCATTGAAATGTCGCTTAAAGGACAGGTTCTTCTGTCACTAGCTGGAGCTGTGTGGATGAAATGATCACAATAGAGTGTTGTAATGCATTTTAAAAGTGTGAGAAATCAGTTTGTCTAGACTAAGAGTGCGCCTACAGGGAATAGGAATTTTAGAGCTTCTGGGCTCTTTAGGTGTCAAGTATGTGATAGATGCCAAGCCTTTTTATTCCATATCTTTGGCAACAGCTCAGCTATGCTACAGTACCTTACATGTCTACAGCAAGCAAAAACAGTGATTTTATGTCAGGACAACTTGGGGGCTTCAGAATCCAGAAACTCATTGTCCCAACAACTGTCTGTTCAATTGCCAGCTTTAAACTGGGGAAGATATCAATAAACAATTGCTAGATTCCCAGAAGGCATGGAAACTTTAGCTATAATGAATCAAAAGTATGAAGAGCTAGAAACACCATATAGCTTTTTTAATTTCTGAAAGTAGGCAGGTTTTCATTTTCACCTTGAAAGATTTTTATGGGATAAATCCCATATTACTAGTAAAATAACTTTAGGATTTGGAGCCAGCTGAGTGCCCCAAAAATGTCTTGGAGGTGTTTGAGGTTTCTTTGGGGCTTTGGTTTTATCCAGATAAACAAGTCTAGGCATTTCTTTACTACGGTTATCTCATAAATACAGCATTCACCAGTTTTCCATAGTGCAGAGTTTTTTTGTTGCGTTCTGTCTGCACTAATATGTAGTATTTTTATGGGTTTTGGTATGGAGGCTTCAAAAGAGGAAGTTGAATGTGTCCATAATGTTATTTAATATAACACTTTATTTTAATCCCAGATAACTCTGTAATACTTAAACCTCTAAATCTTAAGTGTAATTTCATAATGGATGTACAAGTTGTTGAGAGTAGTAATAAAAAAAATTGTTTTCATTATTTCGATCTATTTTGAAGCTTGCAAATTTGGAGATATTTGATGATAACAAAAACACAGGATCTTTAAATGTAGTAGGTTTAAAAGGATAAATCAAATTTTTGGTGAATATTCATGTGTTTTCTCTATAGAGATATTTTGGGGAAGTTTATATGTAAAGGATAACTTAATGGCCTGTTTCTATAAACAGACAAGCTGTAACATTGAAGCCCCACCAAACTTTTACTGCAGATAAAAAAAGATTTTGTTAAACAAAGCAGTTTACCAATTCAAGTAAGAAAACTTTAAGCTATTTCCTTTTAAAACTGTGGTTTAAACTTCAGCAGTCATAGATGCCAGTCTGTCAAGATGTGCTTTGTGTATGTGTTGCAACGTTTTGGTAATTGGAAGTGTTTCTTTTTCCTGTTGTGGCTAGACTCATATTAAAAATGAACATCATTTGGTCCTAATGAAACATTTATAATTAAATTGCAAAGATATTTTGACAGTTTCTGTTAGGTAGTCTGAGTGCAACTTTTAGAATTTGGAAATGTTCTGTGTGTGTGTTTTTCTCTGTTGTTCTACTTGTAAATGCAAAACACTTTAAACTTGCTCTCTGATGCAGTTTTGAGGGATTGATCTCCCAAAGTTTATTTTCTGAAGTGAAATGAAAAATGAGACATTTCTCATTTCAGAGGGTGATCTGGTGACAGCTTTTAAGTTGGCCACAAAACAAAACCCTCTGAAGTTAGTAGCTACAGATGTGTAAACCCACAGTGTTTTATTTAAATTTGTTTGCTTTTTCATTCAAGTCATGCTCCCGCTGGCAAGATGAGTTCAATATGCCTGAAGTTCTGCTACACGTTTTGGACTTTTACTAGTTTACTGTTTGTTCCTGGGGAGGGATAAGACTCAGGAGCTGCCACTGGCCTTTAAGTATGTAACAGGAGTAGTTTAGCATCCTTAGAGCAAGTATTTGATTTCACTCCCTTCACTGTACTAGGATGAACTGACAGGTTAATTTTAAGTAATTACTGTTTAGTTTTTAAAGAGAAAGTTCGCTTTAATTATATCAATGCTAGTGAGAATAATTTTTCATATCAATTCTTATGAGCATTTTCTCCATCTTATTCCTTGTTAAAGTCAGCTAATACTTTTTGGTTGTTTTTGTAATACTTCAGTTTTTGTCTTTTGTTGAGTTTATTTGTTGAGAACTCACAAGTGAAGCCTTAGTAGGGGGCATCCTACTACTAACTTTGTAAAATTTTATAAGCGGTTTTCTCTGTAGGTTGGAATCTCCCGAATCTCTTTGTTCTTCACAAAAAAAACCCTAATAACGTTATCAGTATCAACTGGTGCAAAAGCTTGAAAAAACATACCTGTCAAAAATGTCAAATCAGTACAATACCTATTTAAGAAACATGGGCTCAAACTGACAAGGGACGTGAGCAATTGTAGGCCTGGATGTTACTGTGCTTAGTTGTTAGAGCCCCTAGTCTTGACATGAAATTAACTGTGCTAAATCAGAAAAAAGTCTGCATATATTGAATTTGAGTACTTCAAAAAAAAAAAAAAAAGAAAGAAAGAAATAGGTCTGTACTCTGAGATGGGGAACACGCAAGTTAGCTGAAGACCTCTGAAATACCTGACAGTTTGTTCCTCTCTTAATCTTGAGCATCAACGAAAGACTGAGAAATGACTCTGAAAAGCTGAGATCCATAGCTTGAAATACTCTCAGCCCTACCATTTAAAGAAGAGAGGTCAATTTTATGTAATAACCTAATGATTTGAGAACTGAGAGAGCTGAATTCTAGTACCTACTCTGCAGTCTCAACCAGTATGATGTTGTGGAAAAGATAACCACCTGCCTCTTCCTTCATGCTAAGCATAGCTTTTTGGTTCAGCATGGGTGTCAGTGCCTCTAGTTATATGCAGACTTAAGCACAAGCAAAAGCACTTACGCTGAGGCACATAGCGAGCTAGCTACAATTTTAGCAAATAGTACTGTTTATAAGAGACTTAGGCTCTTAATAGTAACATAAAATTTCAGGATTTGTCAGTCTATGCTTTAATATTTTTTCTTCAAGGAGGTGGGGCGAAAAAGAGCATATGTTACGTTTCCACATCTGCTTTAGCTGGTGAAAGTTGGAGCAGCGATGATGTTACGGCTGTGGTCAGAGGACTGGAGCGAATGTCCTGTCCCTTCTCTGGCATTAGCAGTTGTGCAGCTGGTAGCATGGTGCACAGGTTCGGAGAACTGATCCATACAAAGTATAATTCAGGCAAGGGAAGCAGGGCGATGGAAGCCCCAACCTGGGTCAGCTTCAGTTTTATAAAACTGCTCTCCTAATGTTTATCTCTATGATTTTTTTATTGTAATTTTTAAAAAATCAAATATGAAATTATGTAAAAACAGTAAACATCGTTATTTTACAAGCCTTTTACATGAACCATTTTTAACAAGATGCGTTATATCTTTCATAGGATATCACTGCTTTAACTGGTGTTCCAGATGAGCACATCAAAACCAGAAAAGTTCACATTTTTGTTCCAGCACGTAATGCAATGCAGGCAGGCGTTAACAACACAAAGAAGTGGAAGATGGAATTTGATAACAGGGAGCGCTGGGAGAACCCTTTAATGGGATGGGCATCTACGTGAGTAGTTACTAAATTTGGATATATTTTTCTCCTGTATTTGGCTCTTAAAGTTGTGTAAATTCATCTCTGAAATGGCCTTTCTACCTATCAATCTATTTGTATTTTAATAGTAACAGTAAGTAGCTGTGTGTTGATCACATGATTAATTATCTGTTATGTTTAAAAACAGATTTTTAGCTCACAAAATCATTTGGAAGAGTCTGAAGAAAGTGTTAACATGACGAAAAAATGCAACTATTACATTTGTGGTGATGTCATTGTATGTCAGCATTAGGGAAAGCAGGTTTAGTTACTTGAAGCAGTAGATCCTTCTTAACTGTCAATTGCATGTTTTCATTAGGTTAAACGTAAAATAATGATATCTAGCTTCTGGAAATTCTTAATGAAGCTTTATGAATATCCTGAAGCTCTAAAATGAGGAACCATAACTATTTAGAAAAAAAAAAAAACTATTTAAAAATATTACACCATTTGCGTTAGTGTTGCTACTATTAGGAGTAAAAAAATCTTAAATATATCAAAATCCAGAAAAATGCAAACCCTAGCTAATTATGCTATAATTTGGAGATGTAAGTGTAATTTAGATGCAACTAAAGTTTCTTCATAAATGTACTGTCTGTATTTTACAGTGTGATTAGAATTCCTATAAAGTGTGATGACTGTGTCCAGAGTTCTAGTGACAATATTGTAATTTGAAGCTTTCTTATTAGAGGCCTATTCAGAAAAGTTAATTATTCAGCATAAATAAAAAATAATCACTGCAGATTATTTTTCAAGCTTCAGAAAAGGACCTGATGCCTATTGCAATTGTCTGACCAGCAATCACATGAACATTAGAGCTTATAATCCTCAAATTCTGATGGGGGGGAAAAAAAAAACCTAAAACCTTAAATACGATATGTTTTGAGGAAGCATTTTTAGAGATGTGTTAATATTCTAAATCCAGTCACAGAATGAATAGTTCAAAACAACTCTGAAATCGAGTCTTCCTGTTATATAGGTTTCCCATTAAAAAAAACCTAAGGATACTCACAACTCATAACATCTCAGTTGTGTTTGTATTACAGAGCAATTAGTGAAGCCAAGATGAACGCTCAGTAAATTAGAGGAAAGTATGATTGGGAATTAAAATAAGAATTGCATTAAAATGTGAAATATATTAAAATGCCTGTTTAAAACAGCCTGCATGTAATGATGTAAAGCCTGTATGTAATGATGACTACATCTTAACCAGGTCCCCAGATTTCTTATCTTTTCATCTTAAGCATATTTAAATTACTGTTTCAGAAGACAAAACTGCAGTGATTTAATAACATACATGATTTGATGATTCCACTATTGCTAGTAACCACTGCATTTCGCAAGTAATGACCAGGTTTTTTTACAGTGGCCTAAATCAGTTTGTTAAGTGATAAACTGTTGACCTGCAATGCCACTTTCTCTCCATTCTTGTGTGCCCTCCAAAACTCCCAAAGTGTCTAGCTGCTCAAGTATGATCTATTTATACCTCTAAACAGATTATGATATCGTAGCAGGTGCCAGTAACACCTGCTTTAGTTCAGGTTGAATTTAACTTTTCTTCTAATCCCCCTTTGCTTTTCAGCTGACTTTAACCTCCCCAAGCAAATTATTTTCTGGGTGGGTTTTTGCAGGATCTCAGCCAAAATAATGGCTTCTGACCTTTCTAACAATTGTATCCATTTGTGTCAAATAAACCACCTAGAAAAATGAGCCATGGTTTTTATCTTTTAAATTATTCTGTAGTGAGCTTATTATGTGATTTTAAAATGGAATAGCTATTTTGAATGAATCTATCTCTGGATACAGTTTTATTTTAGGGTAGGGAAAGGGATATTCCTGTGTAAACAAGCTCCAAATAGGCCAAAAGTGAACGTGGTGTTGTGAGTTGACACCACTGGGTTGCAGGTTTTATAAACTAGTATATATGTCTTCATTTTTTAAGGAACTCTCCCAAGAACTATTAGTGGAAATTCTGCTAGTTTCAAATTACTGTTCAACACCTAGAAATACCTAAGAAAAATTTCTTCTCTTCAGATCTAATTTCTGCAAAGATTCTTCTGCTTGTAGAAGTATTGCCATTTACTTTTGAATAATGTAGTGGGATTAATTAATGAATTAGCTCTTAAAATAATTACCTGTATCTCTTTGCTATATTTCTATCATTTTCCAGTTTGCTTATTTTTGTCACCTCTTCTTAGGTATAGTTTTCTCTGTGGGAATTACCTACTTGTAGATCCAAATGAAATAGACCCATGACATTGTTTTTAAATTTTAATTTAATGGCTTTCGTTACAGGAGTGCTCATGCACAGTTCTTGTATTTCTTTTAATATAAAATTGTAAACAAAGAAACACAGGAAACGTGATTTGCATTCTGTAGAATCTCCTACAAGAACAAAACATAGAATCTCTGTTTGTAGTAACTGTAGGAACATAGGAAATTCTGCAGCACTGTTATTACTAAAGATATCAGGACGTCATGCTATCTCATTCTGAACTGCACAGTTTGCTCAGTTTATCAGAAGCTGAAACATGTCAATAGGTCATTTATGGAAAGAAATCGAAAACTTATATTTAAATTGGATGAAAGATGATTCTATGTGAAAGTAGGGCAAATTGTTTCTGTCCAATCCTCATTTTCAAACTGTTTCTGTCCTGGGAGGCTTTTGCCGAACTTCTGCAGTACTGAACAGACATGAGTCCTTTGCTACACCTCAGATGTACATTTCTTTGCTTCCTAGTGACATTCCTATTAAGTAGCATCGTTTTCCCACCCCAGTCATGGAAGAAAGGAATAGTAAGCAAAAGCTGTTGTGATACTGCAGTATTTTGATCGCTTGATTCTCCACTGATTGTGCCATAGACTAATTCATAGTTACTAATTCTTACCACCTTTGTAAGATAAATCTTTAAATTTCTTTAAGAAAAGCTATTTTGGTGGTGGCTTGTGAAAGTGTAATTTCTGCCAATATTCTTTCTTTTTTTTTTTTTTTTTTGTGGGGAATATATTGGATATATAGAGAACTCCATTTGTTCCATGTGTACATCAGATAAAATTACACTGTTGTCTTTGCTGGAAGCTAGAATCCCCCTCTTCCCCTCCCCCCCCACCTCCAGTCACCTTCTTTGTCCTTTATTGTAAAGAGTTCAATGTATCTTTGGTTGCTTTTTCTCTTCATCTACCCTTATAGCTTCAAAGAGAGAACAGTTGAGAGGCAGCTCCTTCAAGTTTGTTGCAATTTGGTCTTGTCCTGTCAGTTGTCTCCCAGGCTCATGTGCAGTGTTGTCTCAAGGAAGCATGATGGAATCATTTTGCAGCTACAACAGTTTTCTTATTTAATTTCCGTAAAAGTTTTGTCGATGACTTTATAGAACCATACTTGTTTTCATCAGTTTTATTGTTCTCAAATTGAGTTTTTATAGCAACAAATTAGGTATTTTGATTTTTACTGAGATCTAATATGTTTCAAAAAGCTTTTTGCATGTTTTTTTTTCTTCTAGAAATGAAATCGAGAAATAGCTGATCATTAAAAATAACCGCTATGTAATTGGTTAACTAGCAGTTTGAGTTTCTGAACTTTGTTTTCAGTTGAGGCCTGAGATCTGATTGCTATACTGGAATAATTTGTGGAGGTCATATGACCTCAGCTAGTTGGAACTTTGGGTTTGTCCGTGTACTCTTCAGTCTCTGGTTAATTCCTGTTCCGCTTAACTTGATATTCTACTCACTTCTGTCTAAGATTATTCTTTCCCTCATTGTTCTTCCTTGGATTCCTTGGATTGTTCAAAATTACCTTAACCCCTCCAGTCTCCAAAAGGTTGCTTCCCTTGTACACACCTTTCAAAATTAAAAAGATTGCTGCAGAGCACTTATTTTAACCTCACCAGGTAGTTAGGCATATTTATTGAATAAAAAATTTAAAGCATTAATTTCTGCAGGGAGTTGCGAGGGAAGGAATTGATTCAACAGGCCAAAAGAGGGAAAGATTCTCTGCACAAAGTAAGTGTTAATCCTAGGAATAATTTAAAAAAAAAAAAAAAAAAAAAGAGGATTTTGAATGGCTGAAATTTGGGAATGATGCTTTTGAAGGGTTATACTAAAATAAATCGTTTACAGCATTTGGTTAGCACTTGAGATACAGATATAATTAAGTATGTCATATTTCAAATTTACTTAAAATTTGTCATCTGATTTCTTACAGAGCTGATCCTTTATCCAACATGGTTCTTACTTTCTCTACTAAAGAAGATGCCATTGCCTTTGCTGAAAAAAATGGTATGTATTAAGTGTGATGGGTTTAGTTTTCTATAGACAACCTTGATCTTAAAATACTTCTTTAAAAAAAAAAAAAGTACAAGATAAAGAATTTCTGCTCTACTGCACCAGATTTTAGGCCATTAGTGGAAAATTTCAGGGCAGGGAAGGAGGGAGGAGGTTGTATTTCTGAGAGTGAGGAAGGCATTGTTCCAGACTTTCTGCTTCCTGGAAAAGTGTTCCAACCTCTTAGCATTACTTTTGTAATACTTCTGCAAGCATCTGCATTTTTAATGAGAACTGAGCCCTGCTCAGGTCTTGAAGGAAAATTAGTTTATCTTTGAAACTATTTCAGCCTGGGGGTCCCAGCTGTCTGGCGGTGTGATTTTTGCCTGAAGCCTTGGCATGAGCACCTGAATACTAGTTAAGGAAATACTCTCACAACCCCTGTGGATGATGATCAGAAAAGCTAAGATTATCTACCAATTCAGCATGTAGGGCTTTAATGTTCGTTATGTTGTGGCGTGGATTATACCTAATTCTTTCCAAGTACAATACGTAAAGTCTAAGCGCTTATGCCTGATAATTATTAGGGTTTGAAAAAAAGATACAAGAAATGCGTGTATCATTACTTGATATTTTAATGCTAATGATGAATCAGGACTGTATCTGTAAAGTTATTTGGGTTTTTAGTATCTATAGAAATTTAGGCTTGTATTTTCTCACAGAATCATGGTGTATCACCAGCAGTATCCCAGAATCTCAGCCTTTTGAATGTTTAACAGTCCTTTTATGTGTTTGTGTGAAATTTTCTCAGCATTTTTATATCAATTTCATTTTCCTTAAAAAATTTGGCATGACTTTTAATGCTTATAGATGTGAGGAATTAACAGCAATGAATTAAAGGTAGAAATAATATACATAGAGCGTAAGGTTTTTCAGAAGTTTTTCCAGTGATCTACAGCCTTCAACTGTTGTTAGTCCAGGGTAATTAACGGCTAAAGAGTCTTGATCAAACTGAATTGTACAAAGCTGTTAGAGGGTTCATGTTGTGCAGCCAAAAAAACAGGAAAAGTACATGAACTTTTACAATTAAGAAGCTAAACCCTCTAACTTACAATGAATTTGCTCTTTTTCTGTTAAAGGTTATTTCTGAACTTAAAATAGTTTTGGTTGTATTAAAAAACAAATTATATTCATTAAGAAATGAATAGGATCGTTGTACGTGCCTTTGAGTATGCAAATTACTGTACAGTTGTTAATAACACTCTGTAATGTCTTGTGAAGAATATGAAATTCAGGAGAACCTGATGTTGCTTTAATTTTTGCTTGTGTGTTGTTCATGTAATTTCTATTTCTTGGCAAATCCAGCCTATAAGAGGAAAATACTAAATTTTGGCATTTATGTTAATGAGCTAGTTATACCGTCTTTTTGGACATGCTATATTTTGTCCTTTCAACATGCAGATTCCAGTAAAATACTGATTTGTCCAGTGTAGGATATTTAGGCCTCTGCTGAATTAGTGATGAGTTTTGTTGTTCAGAAAATTACAGAATTAAGGTTTTGGTCTACAGAGAAATTTACCAATTAAACCATGAGTGTCTTTTGTTTGTTTGTTTTTAAACAAAGTAAACCTTTCTGGAGACATCTTTATTAGTTTGTTATCCACTTAGGTTGCATCCATAGCTTTGCCATAATTGAGATGCACCAAGCTTCTGTGGATACTACCTTTCCTAAACTGTTTCATTTTTGTTTAAAGAAGCATAGTTTTATATGTATGAAACGTGCATAGTATTTTCTGCATAGTGTTTTCTTAGTAGTAGCTTCAGTATCAGATGTAGCTGGAGACAGAAATTTTACTATATTTAGTTCTACTTTTAGAAAGAAATGAGGAACTTAGGCGCACATTTACGATGGAATTTAGCTTCTAGACTGAGATACTAGTGTAACATACCTAAGCCTAGGAACGCAAAGTTCACCTCTCTGTCCTTCCCATATGAACCATCCAAGTTGTCACTAACAAAATTCCTTAAGAACCTCAAGTTTAGCTTCTGCAAATTCTGGGTACTGCAGCTATTTTGATACAACTGGGAAACCCAGCAATTCTCTCTCACCTAAAACCTTCAGGAACCTCAGGCAAGCCCTTTCTTCCTGTCCACTCCTATAATAGGAGTAATAGCACTGAATACAGTAACAGGAGAGATCTCTGCCCAAAATGTGACAGCTGCAGATGGTCTGAAGCCAAAGCAAGAAGGTAACGCTTGCAACTGGGAAAAATGAAAAGTTTAGTCTGAAACCTAGATTGTTTTTTTTCTTGTCCAACACCATTGAGGCAGTTGTTTAAAAACACTGCACCTTTAGTAACAAGGATGGAGTTTTTCCTACTCCACAGTAACCTTTAGTGAGGTGATTAGGATGTTCTCCCAGAAGTGGTGAAATCTGTTTACATCCATGTAATTTGCATGCCAGACTTCTGGGCAGCAATACCTTCCCCCACCATTGTGGTATTTATGTAAAGGTGACCTCTGCGCTCTATCATGAGCTACGGAAGGTGTCTAACTCAGAGACTGTTTCAGAGCGTGAAACCTTATCACATGCGGCTGCCTCTTGCAATCCAGAGTTAGGTGTAACTAACGTTGTGGTTTTTGGATAGTTCTGGCAGCCCAAGTCACTGTGTTGGCAGTTGCGAATCTCTTTTGGAGGCACTCAGCTCCTCTCTATCTGCTGTATAGAAAGATGAAGCAACAAGTCAGAGCTGCAGATTCCGTCCCAGGAGCCAAGTACCTCAGAGTTAGGTGTTCCGGTGCTGAATGTTGCAATATTAATGTCTGTCTCTGGATCTAGTTCTGACTGTTTACTCAAGCTTATAATTTAATCAGAACAGTAGGTGAAACTCAGTGCTGTCACAGATGAAAAGAATATGTTTTTAAAATCACTATTCCAGTATTTCTTATGCAGAATAGTTAACCTGGACATTAACATTGGTTCACCTTACAAAAAAGAAGAAACTGTTTCTGCGGAATTTGTGAACACACAAAACTGAGGTGAAGTGGTGTGACAACTAGTGTATTGTACTATACATGTTTTGATATTTAGATGTGTCTTGGGTGTTTCCTGAGAATAACAGAAGGTTTATTGAATTCAGCCATTGTCTATACAAACATAGGTATGTGCTTTAAAAATGTAAAGATTCAGCTGTATATTAAACATTTCAGGTTTTATCAAGTTTTTGTTTTAAAACTAAGGAGGAAATGTGTCATCTTTATTAATATCAGTTAAAACTGCATTCTTATACACTTCTAGCTACAACTCCAGTACCTTAACTTTGAGTGAAATGTTGCAGCTAGAGAGACCAAACTTTGGAATACTGAGTGCTGCCCTGGCAAATTTCCAGGCACCTGGAGGCTGCAACCAATTTGCATTTTGATTTACATAAACACTAATGTCTCCACCTCCTCTTTTTTTGACATTTTTTAGCATTTCTCCTGCTTAACTATCATATAATTTACTTGTCTTCTATCACTTCATTGCCTTCTCTCTTACTCCTAATTTTCTATGTTCTTAAAAAAAAAAGTAAGCGTTTTACTCCTTTCCAATGCTGAAGTTTTTTCTTTGCTCTTCCTTTCTTTGGTCCTCTCACCCTCTTTTTTCTCTTGCTTTCCAAAGTCTCCTTTCTCTCCCATAGTTTTTGGATTGCCTTCTGTCCATTTTTTTTTTCCTCCCCATATTACCTTACCTTTACTTCTTTCCCGCCTTCCTCTTATTTCCTGTCACAATGTACACAGACCTTTAATGTCTATGTGATGTTATAGAGTTGTGGAGCCATGAACTTGCAGGACTGCATACAGAAACAGCCAGTGTTCCCTGTTGAGGTTCACTGATGACTACTGAGTTTTTTCAGTGATATATCTGGCAGGAGCAATGAAAATTGAAGTATGCAGTATGATGAAGTCTGACAAAAGAACAGGCATATGTCACATTTATGGCATTTCTGTATTCTCTGCTGCCAGCTACAAAGGAATAAACTAGTGGATGCCTATCTGGAGGAAAAAAAGATTAAAGTTAAAAGCTTTAAGTTGCATTTGCCCTGTATTATATGCTGTGCATGTTTAGAATTCTCTTTTGTTTCTTGTCGTCTTCCCTCTTCCCCCTGCCCCCTCCCCACTTTTTCCCCTCGCCCCCAGGCTGGAGCTATGATGTTGAAGAGAAGAGGATTCCAAAACCTAAATCCAAGTCTTATGGTGCAAACTTTTCTTGGAACAAAAGAACGAGGGTGTCTACAAAATAGGTTGGCATTGGCTATCTGTCTGACTGTTAATAAAGTCAGCTGTGCTGTATTTATAGCCCATGTATAATACATCTCTTAATCTCCTAATAAATTTGACCTTTAAACTACAGATGCATCTTGTGATGTCTATTTAAAATGTTTTTGATGTCTCAATTGAACCTGTTACAAACTTCCCTATATATAGAGGAGACTTGGGGTGTTCATACTTCTAGAAAATTACTGTACAAAGAATCTATCAAAAGGAATGTTTGAAATCAGCTGCATCTTTAAAGATTGTTGTTTGTCTTTCATCATAATATTATATTCAATATCTTGTTTAAACTTAGCCCTGCGGGTACAAACTATCAATAGAAGCTAGTGTCCTGTTATATACAGGAAAAAATCATCAGTCAAATAGCAAAGTATGATGTACAGAAGTTAAAGTTTGAGTATTATTTAGACTACTCTGTGGAAGTATATGTTGTTTAAGCTCCTTTCTGTCCAAATTAATATTGTAATTATTCCAGTAGCATTCATGGCTTGAATAGAAACCACTGATTTTGCATTAAACATGTTTTGTTTGGTAAACGTGGTTTGGTTAAAAAGTTTTGTCCAAAAGACTGAGATTATAATTGTTTCTCTGTGATGCTTTTCAAAAATTAAACTAAACTAGTTAAATATTTACAAATTAAGTCAGAAGAGCATCAGAAGTCTCCACCAGCCTATATTAATTATGCAATTATGTTTTTTTGTTGCTATTTACAATTTATCTGCATTGAGGTTTCCTGTTACATAATGAGATGTGATAGCATCTCAACCTTAAAAGTGAATGTATAGCTTAAACTTATTTTGCATTACATGACATTTAAATCATTAGTTATTATGATGTACAATATTATGTTCGGAATCCTTGGTCTTACATATATATTGCTTTTGATTTAATCATTTTTTCTTTAACTTTTAGTTAACGTATTGAGACATCAACATATAATCAGTGAATTTACTTACAGACTGGGGGGAGAGTACACCTTTCCCATGCGCAACTGAGAGTTTTATCCCAACTCACACAGAAGAAACAGTTCAAACACGTATGTCTAAAAATGGTATGAGTGCTATCCACTGTATTTTAGTAAAAAGAAGGCATAAAATTAACTAACGTTGCCCAAATTTGATTATATTCTTATCTGAGTTTTAACCAGCTGCCCTGTATGCTGGCTAACGTTTGTTTAAACCATTGTTTTTGACCAGTTTCAGTGTAATCAGCCAGTTGGCTGATGTCATTGCTTTCCTACCATAAACAAGAACTATTATTCCAAGTCATCTTCATATTGAATTTTGAACACTACATTGTGCAGTGGAGCCTAAATTCCTCCAGGAACACCAAAGCACACCAAACTGGAATCTTAACAGTCCAGAATCTGCTGCATCTCTTTGTATTTCAGCTAGTCTTAATACCCTGTTCTTACTAAGGAGACAGTAATAATAAAATCAGTTCAGTGATTTTGGCTTTGTGTCTGTGTGAACTTAAAGCTGTGTAAGAGAGCTGTCAACAGTGAATTGAAAATTGCTTGAGCATCTAAAGCAGGGGATGCATAGCTTGATTTTTGAAAAAAATCGCCCGTGGTAATGACTGATAAACATCAGATACTTATCATGATCTTTGGACATCTAATATGGAGTTGCTGTATGTAATGCTGGAATATAACATTATCATATTCTATAGTGTGTACTCCATATTGAAGTCTTTTGTCGCTTGAGCCCAGGCCCTCTTCTTTTTCTCCAACCACTTTCCTATCACTTGGATTATTTTATACTGTTGGAAGTAGGCCTCTTAATAATGAGCATGCTAACAGTGGTAGAGAGCTGATTATTGTCACTTTGGTCTTCAGGCCCTAGGAGTGAAATTGAATGTAAGAGCTTGCAAAAGACAAGCACTATCAGTGCTGTGGTATGTTTTAGGGGTCAAAAGATTTATTAGATAATAAACTACATTCCCCTTTCTTTTACTCACCAAAATAGTGTTGTACCAGGCTTGAACTGAAATTGTACAAGACAATCTGCCATTTAGTTATTTTCCTACTGACAAGAACGTTTCATTGGTGAACTCCAGCTTTTATCTACTCTGGTGTGTTATGGCATACAGCCAAAACTGCTTCCAAAGCTAGGATATGTCAAAAGAAAAAACACAACAGGTTAAATGCCATAGTCTGAGTTTTTGTTTTTTTCTCTCTTCAACCATTAATCAGAAAATGGAAATTCAAAGTGATTTTGAAGACTCAATATGAATGCTAAATGAGATTGGAGATTCATCTTGGTTTTATATGTAGCCATGCTGTTTAGCTGCAACTAATCAAAGCACTTCCTGGTGGTAATATTTCAAGCTTCGGAAAATATCAGAATCCTTCATGGTGAAAAAAAATTGGAAGTACCCAAACAAATTAAACGGGGATTTGAGTGCATCTGAGGTATCTTACAAGCTTGCATAGCAATAACAAACAATAGCGAGTTACAAGATGAATGCACACAAGCATTGTAGAGAAGCCTTAAACAGATGTTACAATTGCATTCCTATATTGAGGAGTGTAGATTTTGGAACCTTTCCTTGCAATTCTGTAGTTTCCATTAGTGTGGAAAGGCTTATGCAAAAAACTCAGGATCTGATCTGAAGTTGCTTAGGCTTGCACTTGTATAGATATATTTTGTGAAGGTCTTCTGGAGGCAGAAATATGCTGATTATCAAAGTCCTTCCCTATTTCTAGCAAATTATTGCATAGTATCACCATCTTTCTAGAAAAGGCTAATTATCTTTCGTTGGTTTCTCAGCAAGCTACATGTCACAATGACATCTGGATTATGCACCTCCAGTCTGGCTGGAAGTCTTTTACATTTGGAATTCATTAGTTTGTGTATGTACGCTGGTCTAGGATGGACTTTTGAGCAACTGTAGGTTAAAATAGCATGTGGCCTTATGAGTGTTCATATGTGTCTTATTTTGTGAGCATAAAGAAATGTGGAATTCCAAACTGCCCAAAGTTTTCCACGTCATTCCTGGTGTCTGTCAGATAATCTCCACTGAAGTTTGGTGGTGCTGTCTGAGATATTACTGTCTCCAAAATTGTATGTAGATGCAAGCCGGCAATAATCTCTGAAGAAACTGTGACATATAGGAAGACATCGTAAGCCTTTTTCTTTTATATGCTACTACTTTTTCTCATATCAGCTCTCCAAGGTATGAGATATATGTCTTTTTTATGGCTTTTGACCAGATGAAGATTCCTGGTACACAGGTTTTGGGACATTGACAACTCCAGTGCTGTGACTGCTGTCTAAAAAGAGATATGTTTTGGTTAAATTTTAACTTTACTAATAAGCTCCATTTTTTTCTTTTTCCCTACATTTGCATTTCCACCTTCCTATCACCTTTTCTTCAAGTTCCCTGCAATATATTCTTGCATGATTGTGTTCTGTGAAAAGTATGCTCATTTATGTCAATTCAATGATGAGCCACCAAAACAAAACAAAACTGTTTAGCTGTCTTCTGTATGCTCAGGCCTGTCTTGATCTGCACATTTGTGAATTTTCTCTTACCTAAGCCAAATTACAATGCTGGAGGAATCATCCTATTGCTGAATGCATGTAAGAATATCTAACAAACCTTTGGCAGTAACAGACTCGCTACTAAATGGAGGTGCATACCTGCATATACGTCAATATGTTTTGGATAGTTTTGGTGTGAAAAATGAGACTTCAAAGGTTTTTGCAGGATACAAAGTTATTTGGAAGATGGGTAGCATTCCTAATTCCATTGAACAATTCCTTATTGTAACAAAGGCCCTGAGACTCTTAAAATCATGATACTGTAATAGAACTTAAAGACTGTCAGGAAACTAAGAGCAGAGTTTCAGATTTCTAGCAATGTATTCCTTAACTTTGCAGTTTGATGGATAATTTAAAACAAATCAGACTAGTAAGTGATATTATGAAATGGAAAATTTAATTACCCTTATCTGCAGTTTTTGTCATGTGGTAGAAAAGGAAAAGCTAATTCAGACTAATCTTAGCTTTTGCTTGTAATTTTATGCCAGGAACTTATGTAGTTTGGTTTTGCCAGAGATACAGTTACCTGACACTATATGTGGTTATTGGGCATGCCAGCATATTTTGTTATTCCAAAAAGAAAAATAGTGCAAATAAACCTGAAATGAGCTAATAATAATTTTAGACAATTGCACAATAAATTGCTATGCCTGGTAAATGCAGGTTTCTTTGAAAAATTATTGTCATAGTATTCCTTCCTACGTTCTGAGAACGAAAGGATTTATAGAGTAGTTTCTTGGGGGTTTTTTTGTTTGCTTTTTTTTTGAAAGGCTTGAGTAATGCTGGAGCATAATACCATTGAAGTAAATATCCCTACAGCAACTTAGCGCAACAAAAAAGGTAAATTATTTTGAAATTGTATTAAAATTTGATTTTCAATTGGATTTAAAATGTGGATCCTTCACTTTCGTCATGAAGGATCCTAGAGAGGTCCCCGTCCTGAAACCTTCCTGTACAGGAAATGTTAATGAAATACTTTTTGAACAAACTGATTAGAATAAATACAAAAGGCAGACAGTAGTCTTGCGAGAGTCCTAAAGGAATTTAAATATGAACTTATGGAACTACTGTCTGTGGCTTAAACATTTTGCTTAAAACTATTTCTGAGCCTGAATCATAGAAGGTGCCAAATATGATGTTTTTTTCCAAAAAAAAAAAAAGTCTTAACACTGCTGTGAACAGGTATCGTATATACATGATGAACCAATGTGGCTTTTTTTTAGAAGGAATTCATTTTTACGTACCTGTTCATGGAATTGGTGAATATGGGAACAAGGTGAGTCAAGTAGTCCATTTGGGTTTCCAAAGGGATTTTCAAAAGCCTCTCATCAGGGTAAAGAGAGAGGGAACAACATGCTTAAAGTTATGAGTATCTTTTGTATGAGGAGAAGGTCTGTAGAGGGGAATTAGCTCTCCAGTCTGTGGGAGAGATGGCAGAATGAATATGATAGTGGCCTGTGGTGCAGTGCTGTGAGTAGTGCAGAGATGAATACTGCATGATTATTCAATGTTTTTCATAAAAAGGAGAGACACCAAAATAATGAGGATGCAGGTTCAAAATAAACAGGAAGTACTTTTTCACATAGTAGATTTTTGGAATTCATTGGCAAAGAATATTGTGGCTGCCAAAACTAACACTAGTTCAAAAGCTACACAACAAATGCATGGAATAAAAATCTGTATTAAATACAAAACAGTTTCCCTATTTAGAAAAATCCTGAGCTAAAGGCTGCTGACAGCTGAAAAACTGTATTGTTAAAGTATCTCATTAGAAGTTTACCCTGTTTTATGTGCTTCTTTGGCAGCTACTGTTAGCCACTGTCAAAGATGGGTTTGTTCAGGTGGATATTCTGATCTTGCACAGGGTAGCAGTTCTACAGGGTGGCGCTTGCACATTTTATACTATTGTATTTGTCAACATTTTATGATTGATTAAGTATATTCTTTGGAGGGATATGGAGTCAAGAGACAACCCCAAGGAATTTCCACCTTTAAGCTGGTAGAAATTTACTACTGACCATCATGATTTTAGCAGAAGTATTATTTCCAGCATCATTATTCATTATCTTTGGTTCTTGCAGGATTAAACTGTAGGGGCCTGATGTAATTCCTATTGACTTCAGCAGAAGTTGAGTGAAATGTTAAACAAACATGCTTTGCACATATGCATAAAATGCTTTTTTGTTGGGCTGGTTGTTTTTTGCCTTACATTTATTCAGTGGTATATATTACTTGGGGTGGTATGCCTGTCCAATTGTACTTTACGAGTTCTTGCTGAGGTAAAGGCTACTTAACGTATTAGAGCTAACACTGCCGTGGGATCTTTGAATATTCCTGGCACATCACTGAATGCTTTAATACTACACATTATGGGTGGAAGTGAATTAGCCCAGCACTTTAAAAAGAGGAGGTGGATGGAAAAGGCAGCAATAGACACAGGAAAAGGCCATTTACCTATCTGAACTACTAAATGGAGAGTTAAATATTTTGGATACAAATTGTGTCAAGTCCATATTTGGATTTGGGCAGGTGATTTATATATCTCTTCTTTTTTGTATCACATCTAAAACTTTGCTATTACAAGCCAGCTATAGGATCGAGCATGTTCATATCATTTCGCAAGTGCAGTTTGTGCAGTTGTTTGAGAGCTGGAACTGCTGGATGCTTGGGGAAAACTGAAAGAAATAGGTAATAAAGATTTTCTTTTTTACAGTAGGGGTAATTTTTAAAAACAGCTTATGATGCACAAATACCTACATATGGCTAAACTTAAGAGATGCAAAATTATTGTCTAAGATTACAGGAATATTTAAATGAAGATTAAATATTTTATATAATATATAGTGTGTGTATATATAGAAATAGTGTAGATATAGATATAAGGTATAGTTTACTCACCTAAAACATCCTAGTGAAATAATGGCTTTGCAGGACCTGATACAATAACTACAGTTAATCTTAACAAGGTTTTCGACTACGTCGAAAGAAGTGAAGAGAACCTGGAAAGGTATTGTTTACTCAGGAATTAAACCTATAAATACTGGAAGGTATTTCAATTTTCCTATATTATATAAATAATAGGAGAAAATTCTTAGCATGTCTATGAAGTAAAGCAATTTTCCTTTAGCATGACGTGGTTGTCTGTTACAGATACGTGTGTACGAAGTTGTATTCATTCTATTGAGATTTTTCTGACTGAATGCAAGCTTGTCATTATTGCCTTCTGCTTTAACTAGGTAAGGGAAGTAAAACATCAAACTGAGAAATATTGTAAATGTAAAGCCTGAAGATATGTTCATTATAAGCAGTGCTTAATAAATTCTCTGCTTATTACAGTACTTTTTCTAGTTAATTCTTGAATGTTTCATCATTTTGGTTAACAGACAATCTGATGTGTTGTTGCCAAATAGGCGTTTTGTCAAAATTACATAGAGAGCTGCTCATAAATGAAATTTATTTTGTACCCTTTAAATTGTAGGCTGATTCATTAGCATATTGCATGGGTCATGCAATTTTTAGGCTTTTGATGGTGCGTGTTTTTTTGCTTTTTCCCCTCTCTTTGACAAAACAAATTTCCCTTTTGTTATTGGAGTTCTGATGCTGAAATTCCTTCACCAGTCAACATCCTGAAGTATAGCCTTTAAATGTATAATACACCTAATAATTAGAAAAAATATAAGATCTGATTTCTAACAAATGAACTTCACTAAAACATTGGAAAAGAAACTACTAGATAGTTTGCAACTACAGATAAAAACATTTTCTTTAGCTTAATCTTTCCTGATCTTTAGTTTGTAAATTTATATTTAACAGAACTCTGGGGAAAGAAGGGTATGTTTTGTCCAACAGAGGATACCGAACCACATTAGTGAAAATGCACAATAACTTAGATGCCACGTCTAGCCCTAGTTTTACACCAGCCTGCTATATAACTCAAATGATTAGAACAAAATTATTTTTAATAACTAGGCTATAAAAGAGCAAAACCTGCCTCTGTGAGTATAATCTAAATTTTAAAAATAACCGTACACTGAAAACAACTTTGCTCCAGCCCATGTCTGTAACTTGGTTTAAAACTGCAAATGTCGGTATCATAAAGTATCTGCTTTAAAATGAGGTGATGTGAATCCTACCCACCTTTCTACAATGTGGATATTCACATGTAGACTTGGATTCCTTTCCTAGCTGGTGGGTTGTGATTCATTTTAACTAGTGCAGAAATCTGAAACAAGTAAGTTGCACTGAGCTTTAGAAGTACCTTTTTGTCTATTGCCATAGGTGTGATGTGGTTGCTAAATGTTTATATGTCTCAAAAGAGAGACTAAACAAATAATTGGAAAAAAAAAATCATTAAGGGTGATTAAATACATAAAGCCACCTTCACCTTGAAGTCCCTAAGCCACAAATGGCTGGAGGCTATGAAAAGGCACAGGTATACTACTCAGCAGGCATCCCCGCAGAGCTGGATGGCTACCTACACCTACTCCCTGTCAGAAACAGGACCTTGGCTAGATGGACCCACTATAACCACTTTTTACATATGACTATAAACAGAGAACATTTAAGCTGCTGCCATCTGCATTGTAAACATCTGAAGTTTAATCATCAATACCACTCTTCATGTCTGAGAGATAATTAACTTCTGAACAGTAAAATATTTTCTAACCAAGGGATGTTGAAACTGTTGAATTCGTATCTCTGGATCTGAATCTCCTTGCTTTGCTCAGCTGAAGTTTGAATTACAGATATATTTTTATTTTATCTCAAGTTTTTTCCAGGTTTTTTTAGACCTCCCTTACAAAGGACAGCTGAAGCAACCTTCTCCACTACCAAGATTACACAGGAAATGCTCTTCCTACTTCTGTTTGCTTTTAGGGGGAAGGGAGGTTGGGTGTTTTGGTTGGTCAGTTGGGTTTTTTTTTTTTTTTTTTTGGTTTAAGCCTAACAGTAAGGTTCAGTAAGTATCTAAGTCCTTCTTGTGTCTTAATATTCCATATGCTTTCTGAAGGAGGTTTAGGTGCTACCGCTGAGTGCAACAGAGGAGTGGAAAGAGTTAGGGATACTCACTTCTCTTGATGTGACCTCAAAAATAGCATCCTCATTTGCCATCAGTGCCTACCTTCAGATTTCAGACTGGTTAGGAAGCACAGGAGAGAGAAATTGCAGAGCCCATGTTTGAACTTAAGCCTTTGTCTTCCTGAAGAGAACCAGGAAAAGACCATGGAGGACAACATAGGATTCCCTGTTCAGAAAGGAGAGATGAATTGACTACCTGAAATATCTTTAAAGAAAGAGCTGAGATCACTTTCAGTTCCTCCCCAGCCTGCCTTCTATCCACTGGAAGGCAGGTTGTGAGGCAAAGCTGGTAACAAGTACAATTAGCACTTCTGCTGCTGACTTTTACGTGTTAGAGCAGGGTAGAAAATAATCAACACCTGGCTCCCCAGCTCACCAATGACAGAGTGTGCCTTAGAAAATTATCTCAGTACCAGGTTTGGCCTCTTGCCTCCTTTTCCCACACTGAATGATGGCTTATCTTCAAAGCATTCCCGTTTCACTATCTTCAGACAATTCTGTTTTGCAGGTGGAAGGCAGCTTTTTGTTTTTCCTCAACTTTGATCATTACCATATGGTCTTTCATACATGCTCAAGGTCTCTTTCTAGAATTACGATTCATTTTTCTCATCCTAGACAATTTTTCTGACCAGATCTCTCTACAAAAAACACACTGGAACACAAAGTGATGTGGTTCTTGGGAGTATTTTGGATTCCAGACAAAACTAGTTGTATGGTGCCAGGGACATAGATCCGTGGCCTGGCCTGGGGATGAACGTTATCAGGTATGAAGTCTTATCTCAGAGGAATGTTAACCTAATACACAAATATTCATAATAGAAAACAAATGGTGTCACAGAAACAAAAATCCAGTTCTTACTGGTGCCTGTTGGACCTTTTATTCTTTTACATGGGCATTAACTTAAAGATTCACAGTCATTCTTTGAGTGATGTGGTTATATGTATTCCATCCTTGTGCTGTGTTTTCTGGAGTTTGGAATTTCTTTTTTGGCCAGTATGCTCAGCATCCCACATCTGTGCACTTGAATGACCTTCAGCATCTCTTGAGGGCATAAAATGGCAGAGCACAGCCAACTGTCTCATCTGTGATTAGAATTGCTGGTTAGTGTCTAGGTACTTAACTCTTAATCTGTGGCATATCATTAATCTAGTACCAGGGTAGCTTTAAAAGGTGTTTTATTTTTCGGCCTTATTTTGAATTATTTTTAACCTTGTAGAGTCCAGCTGTTTGAGTTGTTAGCAGCACAAAGTTCTCTGCGGCCTTGGCAGCCTAGAAAATATTCTATAAAGAATTAAATAATGTTGGGAAATGTTGATTTGTTGAAATCGTTGTGATTTACTGGCTTAAGTAAATATTAGTTTTGAAATATTTTGCAGCCCAGACATAACTTGAACCACTTAGCTTGCATGAGACTAGGCAATAGCTGGAAATTACAACACACTGATACAGGGCATTTGAGAGAATCATATCTAGGAATGCAGAATGGAGAAACTTGCACCTGCTTCTGCTACATCCCAGGTGAATTCCCTAGTGTTAGGCTATGGAATTTCTCACCATTTTGGTTGCCCAGCTAACACCTAGTTGTCTCCAAAGAAATGATTGAAAGTGGCAATGAAGCTAGACAAGGTTAGGATACTTTCCTAGTATACGAATGACCCAGGCCCTAATGTCTGGTTTGGAGCCAGATCTTATATCTCCTAGCTAACTGGTGTGACTATTATTTGCTTTAGTTTATTTTTCTGTTGCTCTTTATTTTTCTTTGCAAGGAACTTCAAAAGCTCCAGGTTTTATTTTCAGGCAAGATCCTCAGGGATATTTCCCCACCCACTTCTAGTTAATTTAGAGAATCTTCTTTGCCAGATCACAGGCAGGATATGCTGTCTCTCTGCCAGATTTTGGCTCAGAATGAAAAAGAAATATGAATTCTAATGCCATCCCGCAGAATAGAATTTACAGACTCTGGATTTCAGAGCAGCAGCAGGGATCAGTAAAACTTAGATCAATTTTGGAGGAAATCCTTGGGTACTAGTAAGCCTGAATCTAAGAATACTTAGTCATGTGCCATCAGGCATGTCCATTTCTCTTGAAGCCAGACTTTTGCTATATGCAAAAATTTTTGGTCTGACATCCTGGTTCAGAGACTAAAGCATTCTATCATGTCTGGGGGAAGGATCCTGTTGCAGTGTATAAGGCTTTTCTCACCAACCTTCACCTGCAAGTGCTGCAGGTGTAACAAAATCTGCAGTCGTCTTATCATCCAAATAAGCTCTCCTGTTGTTTCCCTGAGACCTGGAGTCTGATGAAATATCAGCATTTTGTAGAGCATTTTATCACAGAGCCTGTGTTATACTCTCAAAAATTGCTGTTGTACACACTGCAGTTATGAACCCTTCCTTTCTAGCATCATAAGGGAGGTGAATGGGGGCTTTTGACTCATTAATTTTATGATTCTTAAATTATCTTCATTTAGAAGTAGGACCTTTTATGAATTTTCTATTCCTGCTTCTGCAGAACCAGTAGAAATTCATTTTACCTTAAACCTCATGCGGAATTTCTCCTTAAAATAGTTGTAGCCTTCCATGCCGATCATTTACTTAAATACTTTTTTAAAAGGCTTCATCCACTATACATGTTGGAAAACTTTTTGTTGACTTGCAACTTGTCAAAACATTCTCAACCTAATTGAGCTGACAGGCTTTGTTTGAAAAATAGCAAGCCATTCTGCAACAATACTGCACACTTTCTCCCAAAGCTTATCCATATGGATCACTAACTAACTCAAATACTCTACATCAACAGATAGCTAAATGAGATTCTCCTCCCCAGTCAGATAAAGATATATTCCATAAAAGGTTCTGCAGCTTTTTGGGGAAATACTCACATCTTTGAAGCATGAACTATGCCACCTGTTTATGCATTTATGAAACATTGCTCCCTGCGGGACAAGTCTATGATGTATGCTTATTTTGATAAAGTGGTACTTTAATCTTCAGTCAGACACTGAGCAATTACCTTCTGCCACTGAAGTCATGTCCAAGAGTAGAATAATACATGATACGTTTTCTCTATCCTTTTACTTATTTCCACAAATTAACTGTACTTTTTATTGTATGTGTGTATACATAACCTGCTATCATAAAGCTTTTAACAAATTAATCAGTGAAGGAAATGAAAGGCCTTGTGGTTTTGATCTGTCCTTTTACGCATCTGTGAAGAAAAGAGGTGGAGATACCTGGCACTCGAATGAAGACCATCCAACAGCTCTGGATTAAGTATTCTGACTGCGCATTTGTGACATATGTATAACAGATAAAGATTTGTAGCAAAAGGTATTTTATAAAACAGCTACTGTAGAGGAAGCAACAATTTTGTCTCGTTTGGGTGGGTGTTTATGTATTCACTGTTGGTACCTTGCAAATATTAATCCAGTGATAGGAAGAGATGCTTACCATCTAGCTAAATAAAGATTGAAATGCTACTTAATCAAATAAGCTTATGTTCAAATGCTTGCCTGAGGGTACCCAACTGGTTTGATGTCTGCACGCTGTTAACCAGTGCTGGGTGCTCTCTCTGCATCCCGTTCTGTTGTATCCACTGCTGAGCTGTGACGCCAAATAATACTACTTACTCCTTGGCAAATAAAGATATACAGAGATGGTTGGGGCGAGGGCGTTTCATTTGTTTGCATGTTTTTAAGGAATCTTCACCATCCTGCTTAGGGAGCGAATATCATGTTACCTCCACCAGGCTGACTGATAGGATCAGTCTTCTAAAACCATTGTCTTGAATAACAAATCTGTTTTCATCTTGACAGTTGTTATGTTTGACAGGGAATTCATAATAAATTGGGGGGGCGGGGAGGGGAAGCACTTTTAGCCCTATCCAGAAATTCTTCTGTTTTAGGAAGAACAAGGGTTCCTATTGCTGTGTACCCTGCAGCTCTGTCAAGGTGCAAATGAACATATAGACTGAGCTGGGCTAGTAGGAGTTACTGTCCTTCCTCCAAATATAGCTCACTCATCATAAATCTACTTGTAAAACTGGTGGTTGACTTTATACATCTGGAAGCAATACATAAGTGGCCTATAGTCTCCAAGTGTCAAGACTGAAGATGTGAGGTGGTGAGTGACATCTTACAAAGCTGAGCAAAGACCATACTGTAGGCTGTGCAATTTTTTTATGCTGCTTTCCAAACCGTACCAAAAATAGTAATGGGTGAGCTACAGTGATGCTCTTTATGCCATCTGGCTAGAAAGCTATGACTACACCATCACATCTTCAGCAGTCACTGTCCAAAGAAAAAAATTCTGTTATTGCAAACCTGCCTACATGATGGAATTAGAATGGAAACCTAGATGAAGTGATTATTGTATTCCTGCATCCCCAGAAGATGGAACTTACTCTTCTAGCTGATGAAACAGTGCCTAGGAGGTTTTCTGTAAACAAACGCATGCCTATATAAAACACACACCTGCATGCGTGCTTGCGCATGCATGCATACATGCGCATGTGCTTTGAGTCTCTGCTGTAAACTGCATATTCTCAGTATGTTTAGGTAAAAGACATATGGAACAATTCCCTTTATTTAATGTTCCTTTAGGATATCAAACATATTCTAACTAGTCACAGTCATAGAGCACATGGAACTTCAGTCTGCTTCCTACGGGAAATTTTGCTATATTTCCACTCTGTTAGAGTAGGCCTCTTTGTGACTAATACTTCCAGTCAAATTACTTCTTACTTGCACTTGTGTGCTTGCTCCAAGATTCAATAATGTCTTTTCAATTCAGACAGACACAGTTCTCATTGCATTCTTTCCCAAAGCAAATTAAAAATACTAGATTCAACAACTATTTGGTAACTTAAAAGACTAATGCACACAGATCTTTGCAGGGACCTGGAATCAATCAGCCACCTGCAAATAGATATTCCGTAGCTGGCTACAAAAAAGAAAAAAATAATAATCTGCTGTGATTGTCCTAAGGCTGTAACCATGTACTTTACTTACCCACCAAACCTCAAAAATCCTATATAAAAGTTCCAGTCACTCTATAATTAACCCAAAACATTCAATATGAAGACAAAAATTATCCAGGAAGGGTAATATGCTACACTAAAGTAGGAAAAAATAATTAAAGGTGTCACCTATATCCCAACCATGGCCTTAGCAATAGTTGGACATTTATTAAGAGAAAATGCCTAGAGGATCCTAGTAAGTAAGCACTGCCTGACACTACATAGATAGGTGGAAGACAAAAAAAAGATCTTAACAACACACTGACTTTGGGGAGAGGAATTCATCTGAATCCTAACCTGACAATTAGTTTTTTTCATAAAGAAGTGAATAGGGCCAGCAGAGGTGTTTTTTTTTTTTTTTTTTTCTTCAAAAGAACCAGTGAATTCTGCCCCATATCTTGTCACTTATGTTCTGTGGCCATTGTCTGATGCTTCAGAAGAAAGCGACCCAGCTTACCCTGATTCTCCAAAAGCCAAAGTATGCACTAAGGGAAAACGTAAATGTCTCTGGCCCCTGCAGGTAAACGGCTGCCAGGATTAAAGCGTTTAAAATACAGTGCAAAAACATATATGGAAATCCAGTCTTGTATCGAGCCTCTATTACAGACACAAGAAGTTAACTACCCGAAGACACAAATGCCAAGTTTTAATTTTCAACAGCAGGATCATGTCTGTCCTGTCATTAAAGCCCACCTACAAACTTGTGAGTGGTTAGCATGAGACAGTCAATTCCTTGCAGGCCTTATTGTGTTTTGAAGGTGAGTCCAGAATGGCTTATCCCTGGAATACTGATTTTTTTTTTTCCCTATCCAATTTTCAGTTTAATTGGATTTATAACCAGGTCATAAGCCTTTCCACTTGTTCAGCCAGTACTCCCTCGCTGATAGGTGCCTTCTGAATAAAAAAAAACCTAATCAGATTCCTTTGCAGCCTTTAATCTGAACACATCAAACTCTCAAATCTTCTCTCAGGCCACAGGTTTGCCATTTTCCAAATCATTCTAGTAGCCATTGCTATAAATGTTAAATTTTTTTTGTACTCTAATTGGTAAGAACTACACATATACTAAACAAAAATTCATATATTGCTTTGCATACTGTTGACCTTCAGAGCACTAATAATCTCACTGCAGACTCTGGTTGTCTTCAATATTATTGAGACTGACTAGTCTACTAGACAGCTACAAGATAAGCACTGCCGAGCTGTGCATACCGGTTTTGGCCGCTGGCATTTTCTTTCTTTTGGCAAGAGTCTTCTCTATGGCTTGATATTAGAAGCTTTTTAGCTATAAAACGTATTTTGTTTTGCAGGGCCATACATGAAGGATGAGCCACTTCCTACAATTTCAGCATGAAGATTAAAAAAAAAGAAAGCTTACCTGACAGTTTCTATTCAGCCAGCTTCCTTTGATCCATAAATCTGGTCCAATACAAAGGCAAAAAATTTATTCAGATTGGGAATAGGAATTGACATCCAAGAATTTGGGTTTGTTGTCATGAGAGCCAATGCCGCTCAGTAGAGGGAGGAACTGTGCTTCAGCCTGAAAGTGCAGTTAACACAAACTAGTATTTTAGAATGTAAAAGTATGAAACACCCCAGCCAAAGAATTTTCTCCGAAGTAGAACATTTTTAGACGTTGGCAGTGGCTTACAAATTTGAGTTTGAACTTGGGCTATAAAGAGCCTGGAATATCTAATGTATCAAATTGAGACTCTGAAAATTTTCAGATAAGCATTGGAAAAAAAAATTATTTTCTGATTTGCTTTATTTGTTTTTAAGGAAGCAACTTCTATATCATCAACAAATAAGTTGTATTCAAACATAAAATTGATTAAGACACTAGTTTTTAACTGCCTTGTGATGGTATTGAAATTCTTTATGTTTCAGCAAATTTACTTCAATACATGTGAGTTTTCCATTGACATAGATCAAAATAAATACAAGGATAGGAAGCTTACTTTACAACAGAGATAAATGTTGTACATCATTAACCATTGGAAGTCCTGCAGATAGAGCTCTGTTTCCAGAAAGCTTCTCTCTTGTTTTGGTGCTTTAAAAAAAAAAAAAAAAGTATCATCAGTTCGCCTGAAAATGCTATCACCTCTACAAACATTGTCTTACTTACAAACATTAAAGTAACAAGGAAATAAGTCAGCTGAATATAGTCAACAAATAACAAATGGGAGTTGTTTTCTTATCACAATGACAGTGCGCATGGTGGAGATTGTACTACTAGTATTTACCTTCCATTTGCAACACAGCTTGCTAATTTGAGGATTATTTGTGTGTAGTCACAAACAAGACGGATGAAGGAGAAAGGGAAGTTATTCATCAAGACTGCAGACTGCAACGTGGCAGTGGCCAATGTGTATCAAGATTGCAATTGTTGAAACAAATGCTGATTTGCTAAGCCCAGATTGTTTAGGAAAGGCAATGTGTTAAAATATTCTTTTGATAGATTTACTATTGTGTTCCTTAATCAAAGACTCAACAAAGAAAAGTGTGGGAGAAATCTTTTTATTGTAAAAAGTGTAAAATTTCATTGAAACCATATTCCCTTAATGATGCAGCTAAATGAAATCTGTTAGCCTTGGAGCTAAAAAGAATACCATAGCTAAATCTGTAGGGTTGGATGAAATTTATATTAACAAACAGCTCAATTAAATCATCACATTGTTTTTCTAGTGGATCAAGATTTTAGCTTCCTCCACAACAACAATAAAAATTTATTCTAAAAGAAGCAAAAAATGTAAGCAAAATCAATTTTCATCAGATTTCAAGCGAAGTTCATTTTCATGCAGGTGCCACACAGAATATGAGGTTTAAATTGACATTCCAAAGTTCCGTGGAAAAATGTATCCTTTGAATTTGCTAGTTCTCAAAAACTGAGAAAAGGGGTGTACTGAGCACGTTACTGTGTAGCACATAGCCATTTTAATTAGACAATTGCCTTACATCTTTCAGGATCGTGTCCTTTAAGTCCTTCCCATTGCCATGCAATGATGAGAGATAATTTTGTACAAAGGGAGATGCTAGATGTTTAATACATATTCTAGTTTGGATAAAGGAAGGGAAGAAGCAACTGTGTGAAGAGCTGAAGTGGCCACAAGAAATTCCATTCTGTTCTGGCATGAAAACTATGGCATAAGCAACACATTTTTTTATTTTATTTTTGGATGCCTTATCAAAAATTGTGCTAAGAAATTAAGTGGTTACTTGTCAAAGTTTTAAAGTAGTAAACTTTATCTGATGATATTGACAATGGACACTGAAAAACAATGAAAAATAACTGCAGAACGAAATATGTATACACACAAACCCAACTTACCTTTTTTATCTGAAATGCAGTGGCTATTTTGTTGCAACAGCATGCTGTTTCTTAGGGGGGGTCCAATGAAGAGGGAACTACCCCCCTCTCCCTTTCAGGTCCAAAGGGATTAAATAAATTTCTTGTCTTTATGCATTTCATGAAAGGTTTAAAATGTAGCTGTTGGTACTGTGAGTCCGTGATAACTTGTCAGGAAATCCTAGATCAGAAAAAAATGGTTTAATGCTGTAATAAATGGACACATCCTATGAGTGCCTTCTCCACTGCAGGGAGCAAGGCAAAGCATGTCCTTTCAACCCGATTCGGTAAGCTGGCATACATCTCGCTCTGTGACTTCATTGCCTGAATTCTCTTAACAATATTGGATGTTGTTTTTCAAATAAGATCTAGAATTAAAAGCTTTGTAGTTAATTTAAAAAACTAAACCAATCCTCAAACAACACAATTTATTAAAAAAAAAAAAAAAAGGAGTGGTAGCAGCTGAGTACTGAGAGACCCTTGTATTCTTTTTCAGTTTATATTGCCAGTGTGTCTCTTACTGAGCTGCTTACTAATGCCTTTCTACCAAGGTGTGACAGACCCTGGGGACAGAGGGAGTGATTATGAACTAAATAGGCAAGGCAAGAATCAGTTTGAATGCATTTAGTTCTTAATATGAAGGAATGCACATGTCAGTCAGTGCCGTTACTATGAAGTACCTGACCAGTACACAAGATTAAGAAAATGACCATGCCCTGGATAATTAACACAAAGCAGAAGAATTCATCAGTTGCTTTGGGCTCTGCAAACTCTTCCTGTAGTAACACACACAGGACCTAAGGGTGCTGCTTTCCCCAGGGGGCCAGCAAGGTCCATTCCCACCACAGCTTTATAAACCTTGCTAAAGTCTTTGTCGCTCTCTCTTAATAGTAACAGGTAGGGGTGGTGTAACACAATGGAGGTTTGGAACAACTGAGGCAATATGTAACAAATTTCCATATACTTTTTTTTTTCTTAGGCTTAAAAGTTTTAACCAGTTATTGTGCATTCACGGACCTGTGCAGTAGCCTTCAGAGAGGATTTCCCTGGCTATACCCAAGCTTACAAATGTGCATGGGGCAACTTATACTATGCATAGGAAAGAGCTGCAAGGTAATGGACAATTTTCCCATTTTCAAATGTATAATAGTGAACCATTCTCATTTTGTTAGTATTATCCTGATAATGCATAATCTATCTGTACTATTCTTAGTTTGCACCATATTGTTCTCTAAAACCTCCATTGCATTACATACGTACACATACACGCACACACATACACTCACAGGTCTCCTACAACATTTTCTATTGAGCTCCCTGCCACAGCACTGCACCGCTACAATGAAGATCTTGTCCAAGTTTCGGGTCTTAAAATCCCCTTTCTCAGAAACTGATCAACCTGTTAGTAAAAAACTCTCCACAAATGCTTTTATTCTTTGGCCTGATTTTATGTGAGTAACAATTAAAGCAGGCATGTCAACTGGAGGAGGAAGGACAATGTTCAGAACCCAAAATATTTTTGTTGTGGATTTTTTTGGGGGCATTTGTTTGTCGTACTCCAGAAAAACTGGCATATAACTCAAGTCTATCATTTTAGCTAATATACTACTACTTTACAATCATAATTGTACATTACGATTTTTTTTTAATTCTAAGTTGATCATTGAAACTTTTGTCACGTGTGTATGATATGAATCCTGTGTGAGTTTTGGATACATCACATCTTCCCACTACAGAGGGGCATGGAGATTTCCATTTTTACCAAGAGCGTAACATACTCTTCTATTAGAAAATAAGTCTAACATGAAAATTGAGTTTTTGTCGTAGCTCCTGGCCTCTGTAATGCAATATATAGCAGTTGCACTGAAACCCCAGAGGCTTTAGCTTTGAGTTGTCTTTCTTTTATTACTTTGCAAGAGCTCTGTTTTAAAACCGGGGGAGTGGGGGGAAGGGTTAGAAATGTAAACATAAAACAAAGACGTCAATGATACCTATATGGAAACATCCATTTTCAAAACCAGTCTTCAGTTTCTTCTCCCAGCTTTAGACAGCTGCCAAGCTCTGCCGGTTTTCATACATCTTCATCACCCACAACTCCTGTTTGGATGACTGTTACAGTGGAATAACTGAAAATGTAATTTTCTCTATATGAAGGAAGAAATATTAATTTAAAACCCCCAACATACCATTTTTTTAATGAATTAGTGGTGATAACTGGACTGCAGCTAAGAATTCCAAACAGCCCCCCCCCAATAAAATAATATATGTAAAATCACAAGTACTTTAGAAACAGGAGAATTAAAAGGATGTTAAAATGCAGCGGGGTATAAGGTTGGAGAGGTTTAGAAGTCTATTAGATGTTCTACCACATGTTCATACTTCTTTTGGCTTCTTGTCTTCTTTACCTTGAAACAATAGATGATTATAAAGTGAATTAAGATACATGAACAGGCCATAACTGAAGATAAAAACACCCCGATCCTCAAAAAGAAGCCTCACTGGGAATCAAAACAGTCTAATATGAAGTACTTCAAAATGCCAAATCTGTTTGCCAGTCAATCTAGATTTTTCCAGCAAAATTACACTTTTCAGAGTTAATTCAACACTACTACCCAAGCAGAGGCAGGAACTCTACAATAGTTATTTATAATGTTGCTTTATGCCACACAGACAAAAAGTACTCTTTTTTCAGCATTTTGGGGTTAGAGGTGAGCCTTTCAGAGGAATAATAAGCACCTGAATAACTGTGTTACCTGCTAAGGCGGAGTGATGATTTTCACTTTTCCTATTTGATGTTGAGGTTGAACATACTTTCTAAAGTATGTTCAGTTTTCCTTATGCTACATTATGCGTGTATGAAAGTCAGGAATTAGACTTCCTTTGAGCTTTTCTACAAGAAAAGAAATGTTCTTGGAACACATTAATCTGAGAATCATGGCAAAAAATATGATGATCCTCCATATAAATAAATATTAACAGTATCACAGTGTTCCTAAATGTACTTTTATCTGCAAAAGTTTACTTATACTTTCTTGATAACGATAACAGAAAGGTTGTTGAGTTTAATAAACAGCTAGAGTAGATGTGAAACATACCATCATTTTCACTGCTTATTTAAATGTGAGTCAATCTGGTCTAGAGAATGATTGCTGGTACAGCAGTCATTTTAGTCAAACGCATTAGAAAACTTCATGTTATCAAAAAAATACATTTATAAAACTGTTGATCCTGTGAAGGCTGATGAGCAGAATTTCTTCTGGGAAACACTAGAAGAGAATAGAGCAGTAATCTAGTTCTTTCCAGGCAACACTATGTTTGTGGTTCTGGAAAAAATAATGCAGGTTTCAAAAGACCATTTGGATAAAAGCAACAACTTTTCCAGTTCATAGATGATAACTTTTGAATAAATAGATAGGGTTTTTTTACTTTCATTTCTCTGAACTATGCTGTTAAATAGTAAGATTAAAGAATAAGGAAGTGAAAGAGGGGAGGAAAAAAGTAAAACAGAGGCAGAAGTGTTATGAACTTTTTTTCATGACCTTTGGAATTTCTAGTTGTTTGTCATTAGAAAATACTGAATACTATCCAAGAAGATAAACTGGTGGAAATGGAACATATTACATGTGAGGAAAAGGAGCTATTTCAAAGACAGAGACCACATCTGAGCACTAACGCTTGTGTGAAGATGATGTCAAAGCCTCAAACCACCTCATCCTTTTTTTTTTTTTTAAAGGGGGTTTTGAATGGGAAGTTGGAGAGAAATTAATTATATACGGCTATCCCATAGGGTTACACGGAAGTACCACTGACACTGTAAGCTGGGAAAGTCTTGGGGCTTAAACTAGCACGGCCTAACAAACAAACAAAATGTGCCAAACCCTGTGTTTAACTTATGCCTATAAAAAAAGAGAGATGTCATTAGGGAAATATAGCTGTAAAGAGAAGGCACTGGGGTTTAAAGCTCTTTTTGAATATAGTGAAAGATCTGAATGGAAATGGAAGTGAGAGCAGAATAGAGCACATGTAGCAGTACAAAAGTAGTTATCACTATAGAAAGGTGCATAGTCATAGATATGATAACTATAGAAAGGGGCATGGCAAAAGGAGAGCACAGGCGCCACAAGGGCTGGAGAACAGAACAGCTACTCTGAGCAGGGCAAGCGACAACAGATGTGCCAACCAAGAAACCAACAGATACAGGACCAGGTGGAAAAAAGAGTCAGAAAGCGACTTAGAATCAGAAAATGGAGAAGAAGAGGTAGGTGGGAGAACAATTTTTGTTTTAGAAGGAGGAAATTAATAACAGTTTATTTTTCTTTATGACATAGGGAGGCAGTTTGAAAGGGGAGAGTATAGTGTAGACCGTGCATGGGAAATGAAACTGAAGAGAGATATTTAGGGAGACATTTTAAGGTCATTCATTTCTGTACATTGGCAGTAATCCATTGTGGAGAACAGACAGCTACTGTAGTTGTTAGTAAAGATAAATGTCGTTGAATTATAAATGAACATAATGGAAAAAATTCATGTCTAGCCGTTGTGTGAAATTAGGAGTGGGACATACTGGCTATGTGGGCCTGGTGAATGCCAGGTGTGTGGGTGAGCAGGGAGCACTGGGAAAGGGTGTCCTATTCAAGTGGTCTATTCAGCTCTTACACCAGCACTATAATGTCATTATTTTTTCCTGCTCCGACCTCTGAGTACAAACCAAAGAATAATAAACACTAAGTACGTTGCTGACTTGGCATGTCCATGTTCGATGGCAGGAACTGTAGAGGAAAATACTTGCCTCTAATAAGATGATAGTTCATAGAGGCCCCCATAATCACACCTGCTAATGAGACTGGACCATACTAATTCTCAATGCACAACAGACTAGCAGAACTCCAACCAGTTAGTCAGAGCTTTAAGTTAGACCTTAAAGCCTTTAGCTCTTCTGACAGACACAAACTTTCATTACCTAAAATTCATTATTTTAATGGATAAAGTGTACTTTCCAAGCTATTACTCTAGAAGACTTTCCTGTGTAAGTGCTCTTGGACATATAGAGCTCTCCACGTCTCCTTCTCTCCTTGGAGTGACCAGAGCCCCTTTTTCTGCCATACTGAACAGTGGTATCTGGCTCCTGTAGCTGGCACAGTAGCTAACGGGTGCTTTATTGTCTTGTGAAGCATTTTTTTTCATTTACCCAATGCTGCTCTGAACAAAGCCACAGTGATGGTGTTGCTGCCACTACACCCACACTATACAGCTGTTGCTTTTCAGGTATCCATTTTCTCTCCCTCTTTTCTCAGCTTTGGCTGTTTTTCTTCCACTGTTCTCTACCCCACACAGTATTTATCCTTCTTCCTACAGGTATGATATGACACACCTGCTTTCCCAATTTCCAATTCTTCCCAGAAATTTCCAAGTATCAGTTTGGTATTAATTTCTCTCCTCTGACCTGCAAGGCTAGATCTGGTGGACACTCTCAGAGCACACCTACCAGGATAGGAAGCAAGGAACCCTTGCTGGAGATTGACCATTGCCACCTTCCCCTGGTACTCAGTCACCCTGGGGCTAGATCAGTCACCTAAGTTGTTGAAGACTTGAGATCATTCAACTTTGTGCCCTCTGACCATTTCTACTTTACTTTGATCCTGCTCGAAAAATGAGGAAGGAAGTCCCAGTATATAAATTGTATCAAGGCATACTTTGGACTTACTTTCTTTGTAATTCTCATTCTCTGGTTTATGGTGGAAATTAACCTACTGCCCTATGCCTGCTATTGTCAGAAATCCAAGTGTTGCTTGTAGAGAGAGGAAAATAATAGGTTTTTGAGTGAAAAGAATAGAGAAAGCTAAACACCACAACTATATTACTACAGGGAAAGGTAGGAGGGAGAGAGAAAGCTGCCATCTGTGGCTACAGAAACTCCTTAGCTATAGGTTATGAAAAGCTAGAAGACTACCCAAGGAGCTATCACTGTGTAATGCCTTATTCATATAACCTTCCCAAGATGCTTCCTGTCAGAGGCAGTCTAGATTGGGTTACTGGCTTTACCTGCTCCAGCCGTTCTTACGCTCTCGGGTTTAGTTTCTCAGAGCTGGATTTTGCCCCCACCGTAATTCCATCCCTCTCAAAAACACACCTTCCCCAATATCATCCTCAAGCTGTAATCCTTTCCTTCAGTTCCAGACCCTTGCAATTGAAGGAAAGAGGCCTTTTTCCTTTCAGCCAGACCCATCCCCTCATATCAGAGGAGCACAGTCACTTGGCTCCAGTTCCAACATGTATTATCGCTTATCCCTGCCATGTGCACATCACAATCTGTGCCACTTTCCGGCCACTCAGCCACCCTCTGCTTCTGTGATTCAGCTTCTGAAGGTTACCGCCAGCCTGAACGCCTCCTCTGTGATAGCTACACAACATGTCCTACAAGTTATTGGAAATACCCCATGGAAGAATGAATTATACATCTCTGTCATGGTCAAATCCTGAAACTTGTCTCATGCAACGAACTCAACTCTAACTGGCAAAAATTTATCCCTAAATGAAGAACAAAGTAACTGTCTTCATCTTCTGATCTAAGAAGATGGGAAATGCAACTCACTCCCAAACCAGACCAGCCTCGGTTTTGTATTATATACATATGAAGCAAACCCACCCGCTATTTCCCTTCTTCTCATACAAACACTCAAAACATTTCCATCTTGGAAGAAATCTCTGCCCTTCTTCCCCAGTTACCTTAAAATCAGCATACTGCCAAGACCAAAGCCCACCCTGGCCTCGATTCAGCCCTACTTGCTGCCCCACCTACCAGGGGTAACACAAGGGTTGCTCCCAATCAGATTCTGGCACTGCAGGGGTTAATGGAGAGGGGGTGTGCTGGGGAGGAGAGGGTTAGCAGAAAAAAAATAGCCCGACACTCTTCCCAGCTTGTTTGATGGAGATGCGACCTGGCAGCATTGAAAAGCTTCAAGATTAATGGAGAAAAGGCGGAATCTGACAGCTTTTCCGCTGGTTTCACTCCTCCTGGGTGGGCCGATTGCTCTTGAATGTCACTTGCTACTTAATCTTGTGTATCTGAAACAGACTGACGTGTTTGGGGAGCCCCGCTTGCTCTGTATAGACATCAATTGGGAAGGCAGATAAAAGGAAACTGCATTGAATTACTCTCTTATGCCTTTTATAGAGCACTTTCTGACTACAAAATAATTAGTAGCCCCATCCAACGAAACCCGTCGTGGTTAGGGTACTCTTTGAACACCAAAAGTGAGGAGGAGCAAGTATCCCTTACTCTCTTCCAGCTGCTTCCCAGAACTACCATGAAACTCAGACATGTTTATACTCAAATGGAAACATCCCTAGATAATATTGTCATTTAGTATCACCTCACTCACTATGAGACATTGGCATTGATTTTTTTTTTTTCTGTAGTGACTCTATGGATTTCTGTCTCATTGTAAGATCAAGATTTGCTGCAGAGTTAACAATTTGTATTTTATATGCCTTTCCTGCTGAGCATAAAAAAACTTATGTACTCTTTAAAAAGGCAATACATCTCACAGTCAGTAAACATGCTGCATTCTCCCATATAATAGATAAAGGGGCGCACAGGATACTAAAACTTAAGTTTTTCTCCATCTGCAGTGAAATCAGAAGATGACTGTCTTGCAAAAGACATATATATTATTTTTAATCCTAGAATTTCAAATTCAATTTTTACTTATTCTTCACTCATGTAGTATCATTTACAGCAACCTAGAAAGGGTGTCAAACAAAAATACAAAACCCCCATAGTAAGTGAAATTTGCTTCATATCCTAAACTGACTCTAGTGCTATAAACCTGAGTTTTCTCCCATTTTGTTAATAAAGATTGGTCCAGAGCTATACTAGTGGAATAGCCTATAGCTGACACAACGTCTCAATGTGCAATGAATAACACAAGCAAAAGCCTGATAGTGTTTGAACTGGAAGTTAGCAGCTGAACTTTTGAAACATTTGAAAAGTTAGGCGTGCTTTCCACATTAATTAACTTTTGCCTACTGTTAGAAGACTGCCTCAACTGTGTTTTACTGAGTCGATTTGACACAAGATATATCTATCATTAAGTCTTTAAAATTTTTCTCTTTTTTTCAAACAAAAAATTCACAATCAAGTTTCAAAAGTTTAAGCTGTGTCACACCAGCTTCTAGTGAGGAAAAGTGTCCCAGACTAAACACCAGTACCACCACTGTGTTTCAACTGCCGCCTAAAAAGCAGATAGTTTGAGGTGACTGCTCCTTCACCAATTATGTAGACCCATTCAGTTGGGAGAAAAAAAATTGCTCTGTTCAGTGCAGTTTTCTTACAGCATTTTTCCTCAGATCTAAGTGGCACTTTATAGGAAGAAAATGTGATTTTACACAAAGACTTGTAACAAGCTAGGGGAACAGCAGCCACTTCACTGGTTTTATTTCAGCCGACTAATTTCTATACCCTTCTGAGGAAGACAGAAGATATAAACTGAATGATGACTCACTTCAGTGAAAGTGTCATAGAGCTCTGTTATTTAATTTATTTTTTAGTAAGGAAATTCTCAGATACCTTACTGTTTTTAACTGAGCAACTGTTATTTTCTGATTGTTTCTGTTTCAGCAAAGCTGCAAAGAATACTAAAATTTTAACTTCTCTTAGTGCACAATTTGTGCCAGTGTTAAAAAAAAAAAACTTCATATTTTTAACAGTTGGTTTACTTAGTAAATGAGGGAGAAAGTCATAGGCTCCAACTTTTTATTATTTTTGTGTTATGCCAATGACTGTTTTAATAAATGAATAGCATAATTATATGTATAGGCATTAATATGTATCACTATCAGTTTTCTTACAGTTCAGATTATTAATTCCCCACTTAATCTTTAAGATTGTTTTATATATTTCTCAGCATGAATTCTTTAACAAAATGCAGAGGAAGGTCAAGAGAATAACCAAGCCTGGGTGATATATTTTGTAGTAAATGAATTCCTTTATGAACTATATGCTCAGTTTATACGGATTCAGGAATGAAACAAGGGACACTAATGAAAAGTAGGTTATTAGAACATTTTTACAATATTATATATGAAGAAAAAGAAGGAGCATGACATCCTAGAAATTAAAGGGTCCTTACATCATCTTTTTTTTTCTCTATCCCTGGAAGGATGTTTACATTGTTAAAAATATATAGGGTTTTTAAAGACATTTACTAAATTTTGTTGAAAATTCTTTCTGTTGATGCAGTCCAGCTGAATTTATATCAGATTTGTCAGAATAAATCTTAATCTTTCTTGATTTTGCTTTGTTTGCTAAACTTGCTTGAGGTTTTTAATACACGCACATGTATTTAACTTCATCTATGAAGTCACTGCGGCTGTTGGCAAAAACAAAAGTGAGAACGTGCACAAGTGCTTACAGGAACCAGACCTTACATGTAAAATGTTCTTAAAGAAACAAGCAAACCTGAGGCATGCTAGAGTTTCCATTCTTTTTAATGATTTGGAATAGGCGATCTCTGTTAATTAAATGTATACTCTTTTTCCCTGGAAAAAGTAATACCATTTGTTGGTATCATACCAATGCTTTATCAAAGTAAGAGTAAAGATGCAGCTAAAACTTTTACAACAACTTTTACAAAACAACTCTATGGATTGCTCTCACATTAGGCCACAAAAGGGAACTTCTTATTTGGGGACTCTCAGTGCTGCAAACAGCAACAACTCTTTGATTTGCAGCCTAGTTCAAAGTACTTGAAATCATGGGTCACTGATATAACACATTGCAATGTTTCCTTTGAGTCCTCATGATCCATGCATAGCGTCCTATAAGGACTAGAATCAATATACAACTAACAGCCATTCGTGTGTGCAAATATACACACAAATACACTCAAACAAAAACTAGAGAGAGTTTTATTTTCCTTCCACAAGCAGGAAATGCTGCTCTTTTGTGTGAAGGCGTAATCACAAACCAAGAAAGCTTGGAGGAACAACACTGGTGGCAAGTTACAAGCTCAGACAAAACAAAATCTGGTATGTTTAGACTTTTATATTACTACAGAAAAACAGAGATGTTCAAGGTTGAGTTGGTCTTCATAGCTACCCAGCAAAAGACAAAAGGCAACAGAATTAGTAGCTGGAATTTGCACTGGCAAAGGGGAGGAAGCCTTCACATACACCTTACAGCTTCTGTAAAATTTCAGCCCGTTGCCCAGTACGGACATGACGTCCTGACACTAGGTGTTTAGATACTGCGGGGGAAAAAATTATTTATTTATTTTTATTCTTATACTTCTATTAAGAAATATACTTTGGAATTCATCTATTAAAAGTTGTTTTTAAACTCCTAGAGGTTGATAAATCTAAAGGTGAAACTTTTACTGTCACAAACACCTTCTGCCATTATTCTGAGCTTGAAGCAGCAGAGCTGAGCAGACCCCTCAGGATCCCTTTCTGTTGCTTCAATTCCAATTTCATTATGCCACAAGGAAATGAGAAGGAGAGAAAGTAACTCTGATGCAAGAGCTACTCTTTTTTTTTGAATATGAATTTACAGTCATGAGCATAAGGAGCCTGTTCATGGCATGGAGCTTCAGAAAGCTAGGATAGTGTAATAGTTAATAATAATTTCTTTCTCAGAATTGCTTCATTGCAAGAATTCCACGAGGAAAAAAAAATCCATTTTACCAACCTCTAGACATACTGACCATATGACCATGAAGTATCCTTGTTTCTTGTGCCCCATCCTCACACAAACTCACTAAGTATTGTATCAACCAAATAGTTAAAAAGTGTTAATTGTTTTCAGGATTTCCAAAGCAGATTGCTGTTCCTTAATGTAAAAGCAAAAGTTAACATTACAAGATTAGAAGGAATGATGGAGCCACCTCGCAAGTAGCCACAGCTGTGGATGCATGTTGGAGCCAACAACATGGCATCACATGGACCCATGCTGACAGGAGGGGTCTTGGACAGAAGCTGAAGCCAAAGAAAGACGTGGTGTCCTCTGAGGCCCCTCAGGTGCCACGCAGAACATCACAAGATGTGCTAGAAGTCAATTGTTGGCTGTGGGAAAGTTTTTGGCACATTTGACTCCTGTTCAGTGATGTATCCCAGGTAGGGGACTGATAGTCTCAGTTGGAGATCTAACTTGCAGAAGCAGAGTAGGCATATTGGAGGTGCTGGGGCTGCCAGACATATAATTGGTGTGGCTGGTTTGCATAATTGTTAAGATGGAGGACAGACAAGTGTGGGCTTTTCAGAGGAGAGAGAGCAAAACCTTGGAGGGGGGTAGGTTCAGCAGGACTGGAGGCCCTGCGTTACCAGGCAGCTCTTACGTTTCTTGCAACACAAGCCAAAATATCACTTAGCTCCATACATGTGGGAGAGCTCTGAGACAGTTAGTGGGTTGCCACACATGTGCGTGGATATTAAAAAAAAAAACATAGATGAGAAAAACAATGTGATTGTCTTAAAATCTCATCTTTTGTGTCAAGATTTGGGAGGTGGGGGAAGATGACCATTGATTAGTTTGGGGACTTGGCAACACTCAGTTTTTTGCATGGCCTCTCATCCCCTCCCCTCCCACCTCCACCTCCCGTTACTCTCAAGGGTGGGATTTTTTTCCGTCGTGCTTTCAACAGCCCCAGCCTATACCCCAGGTCTCGGCTCCCATGAGGTTGTCCTGGAAACCTAACTCAAGCCTCCTTTCTCCTCTGTGCCAGGGAAGTGGGGATCTGCAGCCAGTTTCAGGAGTTGCTTCCCCAGCTCCCTGTGGTGTGCCGCTCCCCGGCAGGCCCAGCCTGTCATCCTGGCTTCTGGCTTGCTCGACGCCCTGGCTGCGGGCTGCGCTCGGGCTGTTGCTTTCCAGCCCCCTGCTGCCTGGCTCCGCGGAAGAGCAGAGGGAGCAGGCGGTGTAATCCAATTACCTCCTCCCAGTGGGGAAAGGAGAAGAGGCAAGAGGCAGGTCAGGAGACAGAAAACAAAAGGTTGAGCAACAGCCTGCAGCAAGATAGGGAATTCCAGGAGGAAGTGCTGAATTTGGTGGCATCCTGACGAAAAAAATTAAGCAGCCGCGGTCTTGCTGAATGGAAGGACCCTGAGTCTGCGGGACCATGATTAAGATTAATTGGGTCAGTTCACACAAATTAGACATATTGTTTCAGGTTGTCATTGGAGTCAAGGACACAACAATGCATTGGCTTAAACTATGTATTTTGTAAGTTGTCTTCAAAACTGAAAGGGCTGTTTGTTTGCTTTCCTCTCTGAATGAAACTGTAAATTCCATTGCTATGAAATACATGGAGCTCTTTTCGTAACTGTTACTTCACATAAACTACTGCCACTCTTTTAATGGATTATTGATGATACAGTATAACACACTTAATTAGGCTGGCCACTTTATTGAGGCCATCTGCCAGTGAATCACATCTTGCCTAGTTTTAAAATCCTTTACTCGTTAACGTCTTTTTTTCTTTCTTTTTCTCTTTCTCTCTCTCTCTATATATGTATTAATTATGTCTATGTATTCTTTAACATTACATGAAATTTGATGACAGATCAGGTCGTGTTCCAGCAATACAGTGGATCCAGCTGCAGTGCTTCTCATAGTGGACCAGAAATGCCACACACTGCAAAGCTGTGATGCAGTGAAAACTCACTCTGCCAGGTCCAGTTTGTTTAATGAGTTTCACTGTTAATGCTGTTACCACAGGCTTTACGCCACATGAGGCATTCTGCAGCCAACATGAAGCCAGCATGAATTTCATATTGTGGGGCCTGGCTAATGTGACCAAAGCATTCTGATCCGCATTACATTAGGTGGACGATCCAGGGATGACCCTGTTCTTACTTTAGTGAATCCTGTGACAAACTGCTGCTACTGCTATGTATAAACTAATTCTGAGATGCTCCATGAGAAGAGCTGTCTGCCTTATCCTGTGGAAAAAGAGGTTCATACTGCTAAGTAATATCTTTCCCAAAGAAGGAGGCAGCATCGTGTCAGAGGTTGGACTTCAGCATCAGATTACGACTGGGGAGCATGCTTTTTATGAGGCTCCCTTTCAGTACTGTGAAAGCACATGAGCTGTGGCTCTACCTAAGGGTAGGACAGAAGGACCTCATGATTTTTATGCTCAGTGCCTGGTATTTGACATGTCAGCAATACTCAGTTCCCTGATCTTGCTTATAAATTTTAGTTTAAAAATCCTTAGCCTGAGGCAGGGGAAGTCTATGGCTCTGCCTTTTGCCATAGCAGCTTTCTTCCCTTGGGGGCACAATAAAAGGTATTGACGATTCTTTTCTCAAACCCTGAGTACTCCGAGTCACCTACCTGAAGGGAGGCCTCTTTCTCTATGTCTCATAGCATTGTTTCCACAATCTACTGCATTCATTTTCTTCATGGTTCATGATGTTTTTTCTTCCAGGAGCAGAAGTGAGGCAGTTCTGGACTCCCCACTGATGGGGTTCTTCTGGTAATCTGCCAAAGCCTGTGGTTATCAGGTTTCAGAAGACAGAGTAAGTTATGGTTGTTTTTTCTAGCCTTTAATTAAATCTTATAGCAACCCCTAGAGTTTATTAATTTAAGGTGGTTGCCAAAGTTTGAACCCTGCTTTTATCTCTATTTTAAATATCATTACAATATCTTAAAGATGTAGTGAGAAGACTCTCTTTCTCTTCCCATACCTTCCCATCTTCCACCACTGATGCTTGCATTTCATCCCTCCCAGCTTCCACTGTTTCAATAGCCCCACAATGAATTTTGTAACTAGAGAAAATTTGTTACTCCCAGAACAAATTATTACAGCTAAGTTTCTAGTGCCTAGAAAGGTGGTCTGTAATGGCTTTGCTGGCAACGCATGACTTTAATTAGTGCTGACAAGATATTAACTCCCTATTGCGCTTACCTATTTTCTGGCTCAAGTACTTGGAACAACATCAGGACTTGCAGAATGCAATTTCTTTCCATCCCCCTTTTCCTGAGGTTTCCAATACAGTTTGGAAGGGCAGCTCCCTGCTGCCTTCATGCAGTTCGAGCCTGATGTATACTCAGCTGACCGGTCAGTGGCATTTACTGGGCACTCAGGAGACACTCAGGAGCAGTAGCATGGTGTAGACAGGATGGATGAGCACTATGGTAAAACAAAAGAAAGCCATAGAAAAAAAAAATCTCATTCTCAGGTCCATAGACCTGAAGCGCATTGTTGGTAGAAAGCGTTTCTCCCTTTATCTACCCTTTCCCCTTTTTTTCTCTCCATTCCCTTTTCCTTTCTGTCCCACAACCTGTCCCCCCCACACACAGCCTCAGATGATTGTCTCAAACCCTACATACCTCTTCTACATTTCCTAGAGCTACCAGGCGCGGGGAACGGCAGATATCTGGAATTCACATGCCGCTCCTTACCCCAAGCATCTGGTGCCACCGTTGTCCTCCTGGCCCTGCTGCCTTCAGAAATCTGAGTCAAAGGAAAAGTCCACTCAAAGAGTCAGGCCCAGCTTCTGAGCAGTAAGTGCTAACAGACTGCACTATCGGTTAAGAGACGCTTAAAAAGGCTAGGTGGTTCATCTTGGCTTCTTAGCTGCACCTGGGATATCTCTGTTCTCTCCAGTTTACCATATTTCCCTCTTACTATGGAAAAGGCTGGGTCTTACCTTGCAGCCTGGAGGCAGAGAGAGGGTACTGGGAGTTCCACCTTCCTTTGGCTTGGGCTCTCCCAGGGCCCCTTCGATAAACTGTTTGCTAAAAAGCTATTTTGTCCAGATAGATATTATTGTCAATGTTTTTGTGACTTTTTTCCAGACTAGTAGAAGAACTAGTCAGAAGGGAAAAATAACATTTTAAATATATTCTTCTCTCCTTTTGTCAGACATATGCTATTTTTCAGATGAGTTCCATTATCAAGATTATTACTGAAAATAGACAAATTATCTAATAATCACAGCAGGGTTTCTAGGATTTTTAACTGTACAAAACATCTCTCAATTTCCCCCTACAGGACTGTTTCACAGCCTGATCAGAAACCAGTGTCTGATATTCAGACTCTTTTTTCTTAATTAGTCAGAGATTCAGACAAATAAAATCAATGAGCTGAGCTCTGACAAACTGATTTATTTCCAGGAGCAAGGTCTCACTTTGTAATATCCTTTGAGGACTGCATATTTCTCTGTAGTTCTATTTGCCAAGTTCCAGACAGAGGTCATATAAAATTAGTCACATGTATAAAAAGCTACACTTTTCCTTTGACCCATTATTCTTAATTACCCATATCCTTGAGCCGTTCTTTTTCTCCTCAATATTTACACCAATATCATGTTTGCGCGTTGTTATCATTCCTCTTAACAGTCTCCTAGCCAAGTTCCACATGACTAACTCCCCTAATCTCTGTGGCAGGGAGGAGCAGTGGAAATTGCAATTGGTGTGTGTTCACTGGCAGCCTGACAGGACGTCGCCTGACAGATGAAACAATCCCCATGCGATATTTCAGTATCAGCAGGCTCCCTCCATTACCTGGCAACAGACCGTCCAGCTCTGAGAGGGTTCTCTGGGTACGAATTCATGGCAGCTGGAAACGGGCTCAGTTCGGATTGCCATGCTCCCAGCTCCCAGTTAAGCAATTTGACGAGTAACTTATACCAATACTAGCAGTCATGCAATTGCATTTTGAGCTGGGTCAGAGAACTCATCTGGCTGAAAACCAGTATGGAAAAAGGAAATAGTAACACTGGTGCAAAGTGGGAGAGAAATGCAAAGTGCACAGCAACTTAATCTGATGCGAATGTGTGCTGGCCCTATAGGCCCAGTCTCTGCTAAAAACCACCCTGACTGCACTGCTGTCCTCCGCTTTCTGCGAGAAACATTTCCTAGTGTCAGTCAGCCTGTAGGGATGCAGCAGACTTCCACTGAGTTTTCTTCCCTAAGAGTGGCATTTCCCCAGTAGGATTCATAATTACTCTTTAATTATATGATAGACTTATTGAGTAAATACTGACTGCTTGCCGTAGAGAAACTGTGGTTCTTTGAAATAAGGGGTCCACACAGAGGGTAAGCACACAAGATCTCAGTTGCACTGTTAGTCACAAATATCTGGTCAATGTCTGTTTTTCCACTGATCTCTTTTTGCCATGCTTCCATGTCCGCTCATGTTGTGAGGAAAGAAAGGTCCCACTGTCCTTTGGTAAGAGGAAGCTCTTTATTCTTTGAGTGACTGGTCTGTGTGGATTTTGGTAAATAGCAAGCAGCTATCTATCTGCTGAGAGGGTGGGTATTTAGGAGTTTCCTTTTACTTATTGCAGGACAGCCTTAGCAATACAGCATCTGACTTGGATATTTCTACCAAAAAAATTGGCTTGGACAAAACAGTGCACCACTGCTCTACATATTTCAATAGGAGACGCTTTCAAACAGTCAGTGAGATTTACCTCAGTTTTGCCAGAGTGGATCTGCTGTGGCTGACATATAAGTAAAGAGGTCAGGTCCCCCAAAGTCCCCATTCCTCCAGCCTGTATAAAGGCTGCTAAAAACACTAACTTAATGCCTAATGGCTCAAAGTGAGCACATATCAAGCCAATTAATAATATAAAGATGTCCAAGAAAACCTGGGAGAAAAGCATTGGGGTGGGGGGAAAGAAAAGAAACCCTACAACCTCCCAAGAAATCTAATCATGATAGGGTGAGAAAAGAATGTGGCCCTGGATTGATGGATGATGTGCAGATATTTTTTGTTAGAGCCTTATGAAACAAGTAGAAAGTCCAGATGTTTCAGAGAGACTAAATAGCTCAGTATTTCTGAAATGGGTATTGTCAAGGGAGCTAGTTAACACTGAGATGCCCAAATAGGCTGTGTCTTCCACTTGGCTTTATTAGTTGGCCTAGCTGAGCTTTTTTCCTATAAAGAAAAGTGTTCTGAGCTTCAGCAGAACAACTCTCTTCCGTTATTTTCAACTAACCATGTCAGACTGCCAAACGTCACAAAACCGGATCTGTGTGTAGGACCTGATTGTTGTTCCACATGACTGGGGAAAATAGCACAAATAGGTGATTATGGGCCAACATAATCTTCAGTCCAGTTCTATCCATACTCACAGAAACCTGGGGGATGAATAAGTTACTCAAAGACATTGAAACTGCTCTATACTGATGCATTTCTAAACCTAAAAGATCGTTTTTTATTCCCCATCTCTGTGGAAGTTTGCATCTTATCAATTCAGCTTGGAAACAACAGACTTCATTCGCCACTTTTACTATCCCCATCCCTAGTTTTTGTTTGTCAATAACTCTTTGGTCTTTCTACTGCTATTTATCTTCAGCCTGACACTAGAAGAACATCTAAAAATATCACTCACCCTGTTTCTATTTTAAATATATTAGTGAGGTGCTTAAAAGACTAACTTAAGGGAAAATATTCTTTCCTGTAATTGGTAATTTGCTGTGCTAAAACCTAAATCATAGTCCTTCAACGCTGTGACAAGACTTAAGTCAGGCAGAGCTCTGAGGTATATTTACCTTGACATTTTATTTTGGTTAATTTTCAAAAGATCAAATCTTGCTTCCAGGCTTTGTTGCAGTCAATCCAGTGGCTTCTCAAATAGCAGTATACGTTAGATAATCTTCTGTAGTCTGGAGAGTTTTTCCGTCACAGCTGGAGCTTGGCTGCTGGCTCGCTGTTCCTCTCGACAGGGTCTCCTTGAGCAGCAGTCTCCCTGCTCACTGCTGGGGTTTTCATCCTGCAGTCTTACGGACGCCCTTCCGCTGACTCCCCAGGGAAGGAGGAACTCCTCCTCTGCCTTCCAGATAGCTCTACAAAGTAGTCAGTGGCCTTCACAGATGTTCATAAATATCTTTTTCTCACTTTCTACACCTTAATCTCTGGTGACTTCTCTTATTCTTGACCTGATTGGCTCTGTGTGTTTTCCTCTTTTGTTCTTCCAGATCTTTTGACCCAACAAACAATAATTACAAACCGCAGTGACCTTCATTCATAAATGTATTGGTGACACCCCCGCAATGTCTGGGAAGATTCATATAGCTTTATAGCTGTGGTTGTTTCTTGCCTATATATACCTCTTTACTTGCGGGGGGGGAAGTGAGATGATAGTCTCATTCCTTCCTCCATCACTTTGCAGGCTTTATGCTACTAGAGTTGGTGCTTGACCAGCATCCACCTCCAGAGGCTGTTCCCTCAGTTTACTACAACGTTTTCCTTATGCATGTTGATATCCCAAAGAATTACAATTGCTTGAGGTAAAGACTTTGGTATTTCATATACTGCAAGTCTGATGAGCTAATACTTTCCCCTTGTTCATTGCTTTTCTCCTAAGAATCTTAACTTATTTATGAACACAAAGCAACCCACTTTCACATCAGCTGAGGTGGACAGCCAGGTTTTGTAATAATTGGCTTGTGCCATCTTTATAGAGAAAATATGCTCAGAAATACCATTTAATTTACATTTTATGATTTCTATCTATTTTCCAAGATCTGATATTTCTTGATAGTAATTCTGATAACAATTGTATTACACGTAATATTTTCCTTTGACCCAAGGGGTGGTATGTGTGCATATATATGGGTGTGTGTGCAAGAAAAGACGCGTACATACACTCCTCTTTCTTCATATATGGAAAATGTTTTTCCTTAACAGCTGAATGCACACAGATTGTTAGTAAAATAAAGAATAGCGTAAAGAAAATATGTAGTTTCTAAGTATGACCAGCGTATGCAAGAAGTAATCATTGTTGGGACCACTAAAAATTGTATGACCAGCAATGATTTATTAGTAGTGCAGAATCCAGGGAAATACTCCCCTCTAAATTATTGTTTCCCTGGCCCTAAGCATTCAATAAATTCCCAGCTTGAGCTGAGCCAGGGAATGTATTTTCTCCTGTTCTCTATATTTGTCTGTGATCTGCATTATCATTCACTAAAATAATGCAGTATCCTAATATATATTCTTGATCTGCAGATTTGAAAGCTTTTGTGGCCCCCCCCTTTGACCCCTCCTCCCTTTTAGGAATTTCACAAATAAATCACTAACTAACATTCACATAATGAATTGCTCTTTCTTAGTTACATATTAGTTATATACTTTCCAAATAAGAAGGGCAGAGTAACACAGACCATCCAACTTCAGCTCACTAGGTTGAAAGGCTTGAAATATGTCATTTCATGTTTACACTCCATGATTTGTCCCTTTCTTTTAGAAAATAGATCAAAACTTCATGGATAATTTCCCAAAGTGGTACCTTAGTGGCAGACCAGAAAAGCATATTAAAAAAAAAGAAATCTCTGGTTATTTGTCTAAAAAAGCACCACACCCTGCCCACCAATTGTTTTTATTAACTACTTAAATGCCTTATGCAAGTCTCTGTACTAATTTCTGCAGTTTTCAAGAGAGGGGAGGAGGAAGGGTTTATCGTAACGTGCCAAAAAACACAAGTAAGGTTACTTGCTGTGTACTGCAGTGGGTGCTATTTTCACTGTGGACAGAAACGACCCACCCAGGCCAAGGAGTCTTTCATATTGCCTAAGCAATAACTAAATTGTCAAGTTGACAAGCCATTACTGATGAAGTTGGTCAAAGTCAAGTTCATCTTGGCTATGAATTTGCTGAAGATGTTACTATGTGCAGTGGGGGTTGGGGAATCTGCTGATTGCCATTTTGAGAAGAAAAAGGGTAGTCATCTTTTGAAGACTCAGTCACACACAGGTAACCACTCGTACTTGGTGGTGGCCTATGGTGAATTTCTGCTAATGGAAAGAGAGAGATTGAGAGAGAGAGAGAGATGTGCCGTGCCACCGTTGTAACATCAATTAGAAAAATAAACAGTACATGAAGAATTGCAGTTTTCAGAACTCAGTAAATTTATGTGGCTCAGTAAATTATGTGTCACTGCTAAAGACAAAGAAAAAATAAAATCCATTGTATGCTGAGTCCAGAGACAGGTAGCTGTTGCTATTGAAGGAGGAGGAGGAAGCAGTAAAGATCTGCCAGACCATGGGTGGGACAGGCCATTTAAACCAGCAAACAAAGATGCATCATTTGAGCCAAGAAATCATTAACTGGGCCTTCTGGTTTTGTTTTTAATTTTATACTGCACTGGTCTGGGCATTGTTGGCTTTGTAGCCATGACAAGGCTGGTGCTTGACTCTTTTTTTGCTAAGATGCTAGACATGTTCATCTTTTGAAAATTAGCATACGTGACTAAACACACAATGATAAAAGCACTTATATTATTTCCATTAATTCCCCTGACAGCCATTTGAATGCAAATTGAGTAGAAAGAAACCCTGTTTAAATGAATTAACAGGGAAAGGCGACAGAGCAGGGGGAGCGAGGGAGGGAGGAAGGAGAGGGACTGAACACAGAGGTAGACGCAATCTCTTAAAAAATAGAGTTGGTTCTTAGTCAGTATAAATAAAGAAGGCATTTTAACATCATTATTAAAGGTCATAGGCCTCTTTAGTTCATTTATCCAGTGCTGAGTGCACTGATACAGTCGAGACAGCGAAACATGCATCATCTATTTCAATACTGCAAACCAGCGATTGTTATGTGTTGGCTTTATTTCCTTTTGTCCCTATGAACAAAAGAAACAGAAATCTCTTAATTGAAATGATAACAGCACAACATTGAAATGATACAGCACAAAAATTGTCATGCGTTTAGAATCTGCAGCAAATGTACCCCCTTTTGGCAAGGCTCTTGTGATTGTGCCTGCTGCCCTGGTGCATGCAAGGCTGTAGAAGATAGATGACTGTTAGAAGATTTACAACAAAGCTACACTTAATCAGTCAACCAGTTTATTTTGGCTTGAAAATTGTGAAGTAAGACAAAGGTTTATAAAACTTCAAAGAGTATGGTAGATTATTTAGATTGGGTTTCTTTGAGAACGGGCAACACTGCTCAGTGCTAACCTTGCTTCCCTGCACTGTTCCTCAGTGCAAGTTGAGGCTGCGGCACTGTGTCTGCCTCCAAGGGACTGACTGTGAAGGGCAAGGGAGGGGGCAGGGGAGAATACGCTTCTCCCTATAAACCCACTGTCAAAGGAACCAGACGGGTCTGCAGGTTTACCTGGGTATTAATCATAACAAAGCATTGCATTGGAAAGGACCTAGACAGGAAAAATAAGATTGATGGAAATTAATCCTGAATGAGTTAGCATGGAAAAACAACTCCAAGAGGAAACCAGAAAGAAACTAGGCATATCCTCTTATGTTCCTAAATCAAGCACAAGCTGCAATACATCTATATGCAGTCCTTTCATATCTTTCATGGTGTGCAGCATCAATAGATACACAGAGACCTAAAGAAAAAACAAGTGTGTTACAAGAAGTGGCACAAGTGATTCAGTGTGTGGTAGTATCACTGCTCTAGTGCTATTCAACTCTGGTGAGTCAGGGATAACTGCATAGAGGGACATATCATTTTCAGAATAGATATAAAACTTTGGCACAGCTTATTTGCAAATATTATGTTGTCATTTAAAAAATAAGTTATTCAATCTTAAATAACTTACTGTTTAAGAAACTTTTAATCCCTGTCATTAAATTTCCACTAAAACTGTAAGTAAATTTTATATTGTATCAAATACTTGAGGCTGAAACAGTGACAGGAGCCCAGTAGGTTTAAATAGTCTGAACTTTGAGAACCACAGTACACAGTTCCACAACTCAGCTTTATGTGCAAATATGAATTTTATATTGCCTGAAAATTAGAAACTAATTGAGTTGAATTATGGTTAAGACATGAATAATACATTTCAATATCAACATGAACTGTCCATAAATCTGAGATAGCTGGTAGTACAATTTAATCCAATAGCAAGGGTTTGGTATATGTAGTAGGACAGATTCTAAATTGTGAACAGATATCCTTTCTTTGTGGCTGACTGCGTTTGCGTTCATATTGTTCAGAAGATACATGTGAATATTTTGCTACAGCTGAAAGAAATGAACTATATCCGATAGATCCTTTCTTGTACAGAATATACCAAAAAGACAATGCCAGAATCTACGAATCGCTTACACAAAAGACCCTTCAAAATTAGTCTTCCATGAAAGCAATTGTTCCATCATCTTCTTAATATGAGTCAAGAGGTAAGCATAGACTCCTTAGGTGAAGTTATACTATTGTATGCATGTTTTCTCCACAGATGCAAAGATTAGCTTTTATCGCAAAGGACTCTCCAAGAACACTAAAATCCACGCCATGGTGGGACGCTACCTTGTTTCCTCTGAAACACAGCTGCAGAAGAGAGGCACAACTCTTTACAAGGTATAACAGGACTACTTACTATATTGACACTAGTGAAACCAAGCCTCTTGCCACCAAATTCATTTGGTAGTGGTATCAAAGTGAAGTCTTTGACAACTCCTGAAGGTGCTACAGGGATCTTACAATGAAAGGATTACAACCTTCCTTTGGTGGTCTCGTGTTTGGAAGAGGAATTGCACAGGGAAAGCACTACAGTAAGAGTGCTTTAAACACTCATGTTTAAACAGCAGTTTTACTTCAGAGTCTGGGTGATCTTCAAGTCAATATCACCATGGATCTCTGACTCCCTTTCTGCAAAATAGAAGGAAAGAAACCCATCACTTTTGTATAGGATGTTATGAGACTTAATTCTATGGGCTTGTGAAGCTATTTGGATAATAAAGGAGAAAGACCCACAGGAGAACAATGATGCTATAAGTCAGGGTGTTCCAACCACACCAAACTAGGGCATTGGTTATGTATTGCTGTAAGGAGGGGAAGTGATAGAAATAGATCAACTACCATCACATTGGGCAAAACCCCTTCCCTAGAGTGCTAACAGTAATTACTGCCCAAATATCATATTCAAGGGAACTGCATAAAACCTAGATAACAATGGAGAAACATCAACATGGCTAGATCTCTTAAATGCTGTTCTGACTGGATGACAAGATATTTTAGGTAAAGGTCATGTAGCAGAGATCCTATAAAAATGTACGCAGTTAAATGTGTTACATATTCCTGCACAATTGCTCTCAATTCCTATCAGACAGGGAATGGATGCTCTAGCTGCTCATCAGTGAAAGTTCTAGTGATAATTGACAGATGCGAAAAACAGCAACATTTTGTTAACACTCAGTACTAAGCTGTAAGTCAAATTTTCAGAACTGCCCTTTTTCTCAGCAAGATTTCAATTGTTTGAAAGGGGAGAGTGAAACTGAGATGGTAAGTGGCCAGTAAAAAACCATCTTGAATGATCTTGAAATGTCATTAGGCAATGGTCTGAACACAACTAGTGTCATTGCGGCATGCTGTAAAGGAACTACACTATGACTTTAGTCAGCCCTTGCATTACACAGTGCCATAGGCACCACCTTCCATTGAGAAGATGCTGGCTGCAGGCCAGCTGAAGGTCACTGTTCACAGCATTTGCAGGCCTCAGAGCTGCCCATGCTGGTACAGCAAGGAGGTATGGTCCTTCTGAGGCTAGGGCCCTTTTCAGGAACTTGAAGTTCAAGAAGTGAAGCAAGAAATTAGTGAAACTTTACTAGGTTCGTACATTTTTAGCTTTATGGATAAGATGAGGATCCATGTTCTGAACCAAAGTTTCTGGGTGGGTGTTAGACTTACCTGCTCAGAGAATTGCATAGCCTTGAGATGAAAAAATGTGGAAAAGTAGAAAAGAGCAAAATTGTCTGTCCTGGGGAAAGGAGGCAAGGAGAGCTATCTGGCCAGTTGGGGATGCAGATAGAGCACCTGCTCTATCAGGGTTCCAAGGAGAGACCCACGTCCAGATACATGACCGAGGCTCAGTGGATTGTTTTTCAAGTGCTGTAATAAGAAACTCTAAGTATGTTTAATTCCCTGTTCAGGAAACTCATCTGCCCTAAGTGAGACGGTGATAACCATCACCACCTCTTGTCAGTTTGTGTGGATTTGCCAAGTTCACCCTGCATTCCGTCACTTTCTGCTGAGGAAAAGCTCCCTTGCTCCACATATTTCTACAATGGGTGTCTTTTCACCCATTGAAGGCCACTGGACACTCATTGCATGCTGCATAAATGCTGCAGATATGGAGAGAATTCACAGATGGAGGGAAAAAGGTATAATCCCAATGTTTTGCAAGATCATCAATGCCACAGTCCCCATAGCTCAGAGACCAATGAAAGCCATATGACTCTGTAAAAGGGTTGATAAATTGCTTTAGCATGAAAGTGGCCTGTTCTGCCCTAATTTTGAAACTGCAGTTAACTACATACAGGACTAGGAATTTGACTGAAAATGAAATCTAGCCCATGTGCTGTGTGAGAAAGGTGTGTTGCAAGGGCAGACAGAGAAATGAGGAAGGATGACAAAGTTTCAAAATAAGTTCAATTATAGATAAGTATATCTGACACAAGAGCAATTCTGACAACAGAAACTCACATTTACATCCTCTGAAACTTCAAGGTAATATTTCTTATTGTTTTTCAACACAGCATTTTTACTAAGTGCCATTTTGAGAACACACATCAGTCTTTCCTACAACTCTTTAATGAAGCTATTTTGGTAATATCTCTCTCTGAATTTCCTATACTAATTAATTCAAGAAAGTGAGCATGATATATTGTGGTGTTAAGTAACCACACGATACAGACATGCAGATTAGACACTACTCAGTAAGCGCAAGTCATTTCTACAGGCAAGGGAAAAACCCAACAACTCTGAAGGATAAATAAATATTTCAACATTGTTAGGTATTACAGTTTAAATGTCCCATAAATGACTAAATGGGAGCACTGTTTTTAAAGAAAAGATCTTTCCTTTGTTCTGTAACCAAAAGTATATGACTAAACTCCAAACTTGCCTCATAAGAAACATTAAAATAGAAAAAAAAAGATGGCATTTACCTTACCATATGGAGCGCTACACATCTCAGTACAGTGGTGGTATCCAGCATGCTTATCTGCACTCCCACTTGACTCTGCATCTGTCTAGCTACCCAGGAGAATGATGCATCTGGAAAGCTTGAATAGGCCAAGGGAGTTGACATGTATTTTGCAATATTCTCGAGAAAACTTACTGGAGAGAGGTCAACATGGTTTTTTGGTTTGGTTTGGTTTGGTTTTTGCATCCGTTTGCATTAAATAAAAACATATCATATGTTATTTGTACACTGAGATCTGGTTTTTCACTAGGAGTGAAGAAGCATATTTGAAAGCGTTTGCTTTGCAGAACTGTGTACTGAAGGGGAATGCTTGAGAGGGTTAGTACTGGGCAACACATATAGACAAAAAAGAAACAAAACAGGTTTCTGATGGAACAGATTACAGCAGAAAATGCTTTCTGAATAAGTTTTAAAGTTGCAACCCCAAAATTAGCATTGTTATTTATGGACTGAACTATGAAAAAATCCTCATAAGGACAAAATCAGCAATGAATATAGCAAGTAAAACATTCAAAATATCGAATAAAAAATAAATATATTTCTATATTCTTTAAAGATTAAATACTGTATGAGGAAAAATTACATGCACAAACATTGCAGTGTTTCAGAAGCCTGAGCTATTTTCTTCCGTATTAGCTTGCTGACCCACAGAGCAGACAGAAACAAAGGTTTGTTTATCTGCTTTAAAAAGTCAGTGACAATAAGACATAAGAGAAATTTGATAACTTGCACTATGATTAAGACCAGTTGGTGATAGCCTCCAAATCTTAATACCTCTAGTTTAATAACTATGAGAACTGAACAGATCTTTGTAAATCAGTGAGTCCACCAGGATGTGTAGAGAGGGAAACCAAGTGGTTTCTCCTCCTTGCCTGGAAGAGAGAATTTAGCTTTTCTGCCTCATTATCCTTTCTGTTGTTTTCTCAAATTTAAATAGCATAGTATAAATAAGAAATTACTTTCTCTGCAGCTATGGAAGAAGATATCTCAGTAAAAAGTTGGTTAAGCAGTTAACAACAATCCCATATTTGAACGACCAGCCAGTAACTTCTATTCCATTTGTTTAGCTTTAACTATGGAAATAAGTGAGTATTCCTAGATTAGTCTTGAACCCTCACAGAAATGCAGAACAGTTGTCATGGTTAAGGAATAGATACTCAGCAACAGTCATATCTCTGGTAGCTCATACTCTGACCAGGTGCTCTTTTACATTTGAAACAGATTTCAAACTGAAATACAGAGAACTCATTTCAAAATAGTTGAGGAGATTATCTGACTCTGACAACACCTGCACGTTCTAAGTTAGGATGTCTGCCACATTTGTTACTGTTAAGACCTCCCCTCTTTTTTTTTTTTTTTTTAAGTAATATGTAACTTTAAGGAGACAGATCATTCCCAGTTTAATTTTAATGAAGAACGTATTTATCTGTTTTGATAACCTAGAGTTGTAAATGTAAAGTTAGGGAAACAACTCAGTTCTTGCCCCATAATATAGCTGAAGATGCTGGCCCTAGAAGATACACCATTTCAGATCGTTCTTCCACTTATAAAAACAATTGTAAAAATCAATATTTTGACTGAAAAAACCCAGAATGGACTGCAAATGTTAAACTTATGTGAACTCGAATCATCCCATTTAGCATCAAATGACGTTAGTTTATTTAATGTCATAACAGCAGTTTATTGACAGTATATTTAATGTCATAACAGCATCCTTTGTTATTTAAACGGCATGGTCCAGGGCAGCGTCAGTGAGGACTGGAAGGTTGGATTATTTTCTCCATGTCAGCCTTGGGAAGAACAGAGGGTTTATTTCCTTTTGTTTTGTTTTATTTTAAACTTTACCATTATATTAATGGATCTACCTAATGATCCAAAGATTTATTCCCAATTAATGTGTTTTGCAGCTACACCATTCAGCTACTAGTGATACCAGAAAGTTAATTTACACATCAGTTATTCCCTACCAGACGTGCTTGGCTGGATCTAGTCCAAACCTAACAAGAGGATCAATTTTCAATATTTAAACCAGATCATACACTTTCTCAAATTTGATTGCTTGAAGTGGGAAAGCGTCTAGTTTCCACATTAACCGGCAGACGTTCTTTTATAGAGGCAACTGTGGATTATCTAAAGTACCTAGAAACTTCCCTCTACATCTCTTCGTGCAAAGTGGCCAGTATAAAGGCTGTAGGCTATATTTCCCCATGTTAGTAAAGGCACGAGCACCATAGCCACAAGAAAATCCCACATTCGGCTGTATTTGAGCACTTTACAGAAGTTAGTGTACCCCCAGAGGCCTTTGTCTATGTCCAAAGCAGCAGTAAATCAATATTATGCACATGGAGATGCTAAGAGAGCCAAGAAAGCAAGGGTCAGAGATAGGATTTATATTTAAGTATCTGTTGTTCACTTCTGTATTTTTTCCCCACTTACCAACACTTGTTTTCAAAGCGAAAAGGCTGTGCTCCTGCAGGATGCTGTGAGCAGGGATTTTTCAGCAACCTTAAGGCTCTAAGCGACAATGTTCATGGCATGGCTTGGAGCTCTTCAAATCGTTGGAGAAGGCCGCGTGCTCATGTTTCCTTCACTCCACTGCTCTATATGGGAGCATACTTCATACAGCAGTGATCTGGGGCATAAAACTCAGTCCTAGAGAAAAATCAAAATGTTTCCTAAGTTTTCCATACATTTTTGTGAGCTAGAAACACCCTTCTCCCTTCCTCCATTAGGAAAAGCAGGTTAACCTCATCTGTTAAAGAAACACAAGGGTAGGCACAGTGAGGAACTGAGACACTGTAAATAGCTTTCCATGTGCCAAAAGCCAACTCTGTTTCCATTTAAAATAGCTCTGAAATCTATCATGTCCATCATCTTGCATTTCTGAACTACAGACATCTGTACCCAGATGTGACACTCTTCCTGCCATGATTCCCAGGACACGACATGCTCAGCCCAGCTGGAGCAGTGGGATCCAGGAGTCACTCAGTGCCCGGGCTCATCTGCTCTGATGGGAATACCAAGTACCTAAACACAGGTATTTTTGTCACTGAAGTGAGCCTGTATGCCTGAAAACACCGGGGGATAACTATGTTGAAGAAGATACCATTACACAGAGGTACTTTCTGAAAGAAATAGTATGTTAGAGGTCTGAATCACTCATCTGGGTAAAGGCCTTGCCCCTGGGGGGAGGGGACGCATGAGCTGTTTGCAAGGTCTTCCAAATGTCTCCTCCGACCTAGGAGCCGGGCTTTGATCTGCGTGGGATGACAGTAAGCCAAACTGTCTCTCATTCAAATGAATCTGCCAGACAGTTGGGAGACATTCCACAAAGGGTCATCAGCAAGGGCTGCAGAGGAGGGCGACTCCAGTCCGTGCTCCTTTACAATATCTCCTCACCGCCTCATCTGTCTGCCGAACAGGCCTGCTGTGATTTCCCCCCACATTCAGACTCAATTTGTATGCAAATCCTCCTTCATTTGTTCTTGCTCCCTTCAGAAAGGACAAATTTAGTATAATAACTGTAATTGCTTTAATAACATGAAAAAAACGACACCTTTATGGGACCAACAATCAAAGACTGAAATTGTAACACAGCATGACAGGTGTGGAGGCATGCCACCATTACCGATTTTCCCATTTCAGTACTTCTTTCATCATCTTGAAAAATGCTTATTGAGATAAGTCAGGCATGTCCAGCTTGTGGCTCTTGAACCCCACGCAGTTTGCAACAATTTATGCACAGCTCCCATGCTAGGGCACATCACCAGTAAGCAGTCGGGCTCTGCTGGGACAGCGGCTGCTGGGTGATTTGAGTCCCTGCCTAGAGGAAGAAATGGGTCAGTATGGCCTGGCAAGGTAGCATGACTATCCATGTTTCCTCAGACTGGCTTCTCCCCTCAGCTATTATGCCCATATTTAATGTCTTATGGTCTACAGGTCATTGACTCAGCCAGATGGTTATCCCTGCTACATATCACAAAGCCAGAGGTCACAGTGCCCATTCACAATCGTGGCCTATATCCCCAGTCACACTCAGCTAAGCTTTAGCATCCCTCTTGCTGCTCTAGCCTACGTGTGCTCTTGACATCCATCTCTATGGAAAAGGAAAATGAATGGTCAACTAATTTTTCAAGCACAGCCACCTTTTCCTTCCTGAAATCTAACATAGCCAACTTTCTATGGTTTAATTCCAAGATTAGCAAATGAGAATCCATTTCCAGCATCAGTTAGTAGGACCTGGACGTGTTTGATCTTGGCTTTTAGTTATACGCTAACTCTTTAACTAAGATGGTTACATTTTCTCATTGCTATTTGCATCAAACCCTGCAGTTTTAATCATCAAACCGAACCTTGGAGCTGTAATAGCCCCTGCTTTAATAAAGATAAACCCATCATCAAAGATCAGCTATTGCATGAATCGGAGTTCTCTGGCTGGCTTAAAGTAGATAGTATGATCCAAACCAAAATATGCAACTAACATATAAATGATGAAAGACGGTGAGAAATAGGTCTTCATGCACACTCAGGAGACAGGCCACAATACTGTGTCTCATCTGGAGACAACTGCAAATAGACTGATCCCTTTGAGTGCCAGGGGATCTCTCCTGTCACACTGGCCTAAGTGGTCTTGCCTAGTCCCCTGCTGCTACACCTGCCTCAACAGCCACTCTGAGGGCACACTTGTATGATGCGGGAGGGAATTGTGTACACAGCTGTGAACATTGAGGGCTTTTTAAAGCACTGCATGCAAGCAGGAATTAAAGGATCAGATCACTAACCAGAAATATGGACTAGTAGTGGGCTTAATCAGCTCCTTCAGGCCTTAATCAGGTTAGATGTGAAGTGGTTCCCACAGATGATCTGCTTGAGAACATGCAAATCATAACTATCCAGTTATTACAAAAAGTCAAACTTAAAAGAGGAAATAGTTTGTCTTCTGTTTAATTTGACTCAAACCTAAAGGCAAAACTGCATGTTGAATCTCTCAAAAGCAACCAGAACAACAAGATTCATCTTCCCAAAGCCGTTTTATGGAAGATTTCTCCTCAGTGTTGAAAAGGGAAGAAGCAAATGAAATTTCTTTTCTACAAACATTGCACGTATTTTCTTTAATGTTCTTTAATGTTTACCATCCACTTATCAAAACACTACACAACATTTGACCTTGATATTAAAATTACCTGGAGATTAAAAGCAAGCACTAAAAATAGGCATGATATTCATATAGTCCATTATAGTAGACTACATAGTACTGACACTTTCCAGTGGAGACAGGACCGAACCAAACTTTAGGTTCGCACATCAGAGCAAGAGAATAAAAGACAAATCAAGAAAAGAAAAAAAAAAAGTTGAATTCTGGGCTCAGATCGCAGAGCCAGGTCTACCAGGAATGTTTCTGATTCTGCTAAAGACTTTGATACTTGAATGTTAGGTACTCTTGATGCTATGGGGAAAAAAAAGTGCTCTTTAATCCAAAAGTGAACACTGAGGTGAGTTTGCTATGTAAATGAAATGAGAACCCCAGGAACTTTAAAATCTCAGGAACACACTGCTATCTTTGGGTAAACATTTGTTTGTAATATCTTTTTAAAATAATACTGTCAACTTCAGTGATTGACGATTTCACCCCATTTATCACTGACAACTAGAATTATTTTTTCAGCTGTGGATCATGTTAATTGTGGAAGCTAATAGACAGGAATGTGAGGTAAATGGTCTCAATACCTTTAATATAAGTGATGACTTTACCAGACTTGCAGTACTGTATTTACTGTAACAAAAAGGTCATGCTCTATATTTTAAAGGTAAACAGTGAACTTCTCTGTATCAGTCACACTCCTGCAAATTATGTACAAAAACATTTGTGGAAAAGGCAATTAGGATTTTCTCTCTCTCTCTTTTTTTTTTTTTTTTAACTTAATTTCATATGCTTGAGAAAAGGCTATCAATTTAAATTAACACAAGTATAAATCAGGGAGGATTACAGCTATCTGGCTGGCAAACAGGGCATTTTGGTAAGGGTAAACTAAGGCTGTTGTAATTTACCTTACTGACAATGAATGCTCTTTTTTTCTCTGCAGCAAGGTAAATATTGAGGAAATGGTGAGACTGCATTGTGCGTTTCAGTATTAAATAGAAGGGCAATTTCATAGATACTATGGTTTAGACATTGTTAATTTTAAGTGGTGAAATCCCATTCACATCTTAAATCACTATACATGTGAACTCTGTAATAAACCAGTTCTGATACAGTTTTGTTAATAGATATTTGCTGCTACAAGCATTAATTTGAAAGGTATACAATAACGCTACATAGGAGTTCAAAAAAAGGAATCTTTTGGAATTAAGGAAAAGGAATAATTTGGGGGCATAACATTCTCTGAGAATATACTATTAAAAATGTTGGTACATACAGTCTGCTATGATGTGTAAATGATACTTTTATCTTTTATTTCAAAAAACAGAAAGATATATATTAGCGGAAAATGGGTATGTGCTTTCAAGTGAATGTGATAAGGTGACACTGGAAAGGAAATGCTGCTTTACCACGTGCTAACATAATGCGGAATGCATTAATTTCTATAAAAGAAATTTTTAGAGTGCCAACCTTAAAACACAGCAGGAATTGTTGCTTTAAAGGGGCTGTGTCAAAGTTGACAGGCCCAAAATGTAACCTACCATAAAATTAAACTTTTTATGAAATGGCCTTTTGATCCTGAAAAATCTATCAACCTTCCAAATTCAAGGCTGTCACATTGTTAAAATACCAGATACTTTGCTGTGTGGACATTAAATTTTGGTCTGGTTTTGCAACATGTATATGCAAGTCATGATTTTGCTCTCTCTTTCACATTATCTTTGGGACTATGCAAGACATTCATAGCATTTAAAAAGTCCCAGGTCTTTTATTTGGGATTTTCATGACTTAGAATTTCAGTTAGCAGTAATTTATAACAAAGCTATAACATGAGACCTCTATACTCCAAAGGTAAATGTCTCCTAATAGGAGGACAGTTGTTCTTCATTCACGAAAGTTGCCAAACAACAAAAGGATTTATATTTATCTCGTTTGACTTAATGCATGCAACTACTTTCCAGTGCACGCTGAAATGCAATAAATTATAGTTATATGACATAGTAAAAAAAAAAAAAAAAAAAAGAACAATACCATTTCACTTTTTCAAGGTGACAGGTTAAAAAAAGAGTATTGTGATTGCTGGTTTTATTTTTTTGGCCTTTCTAGCTCAAAACCTAATAGGGAGAATTGAGAAAATTAATTCTGAATTGTTCTTTTTATATTGCACATAATCATAATAGATAAACTATAATTCATGTCAAACTTACTAGCATGTGGGCAGGTTCAATAATACATAAGGAATTTTCATAGGAGAGGTAAAGTTTCTTTATTTAGAAATTAACTACACAACAGCTTTTCATTACAAATATGCTTCTTATCAAAAATAAGTTTTTTTCAGGCAATGATTTTCTCCATTCCCATAACAGTAGGATGGTTGGGCATAGATTACATGTCACCCCTCCTCCTCACACCTTAAATACCTGCTTAATTTTTCCTATTTATCCGAAATGACCACAGGACCTTTTGCTAAGGACTCTTACGGATTTTACTGTAAACCTGCCAACCAGATCATTACAATCTGTCCCTTCAGTTTTCATAACCTTATTGCCATAGACAATTGGAGTTGCATAGACTGTTAGCACCAATATTGACATTTAAAAACCTACCTTCTCCAGACAGTTTCAGTGATGTAAAAATGAAGGCATATGTAAGACAGATTGTAAGTGGAAGTGCTCAACATGCTTGCTGCACAAACACTCATTCCACAAATGAGGCTGTCCTGAATATATTCCATCCAAGCACACCAGGATACCACACATTACATTTTTCTGTGAAATTTGGTGAATAAATAAGGAGGATACACAACATACTTTTGGCTTCTTAAAAAATAACTGGAATGAAAGCTAAAATATATTCTAAGTAACTAGGATTAAGCACAATTTTCTGAAATTAGACTTGATCTTCAGCCCAACCCACACAATAAAGTTACTCAGCTCACCCATGACGGCTGAGGATTGAGGAGAAATGATCTTTATCTAACAAAATTCAGGAGCCCTACTTGATTTCAGGGGTCCTTTTTGACTCCAGAGACTGAAAAGGTACAGTTTTTGTTTTCACGTAGGAGATGGGTTCTCTCTCATCCCTGTGTTAATCTAGGTCCTGGATGACTAACCCCACAGCTGACACAAACAGATGTTTTTACTTGTTTGAACTATTAGGTCAAAGGGCTAATGAGCTAATGAAAATTCTTTAAGGATCTATCAAATGAGACACGATTAGTAGACTTTCAGTCCCTATTTATATGAAAGAAAATATTCTGTGTTTACAAATCTATTTCCATCCCAGTCTTGCTAAGAGGTAGATTTAAAAATAATAAAATTTAAAAAAACACACATACCTCAAGAGCTGAATCAGGAACCTCCAGTCTGGCTGAGCAGTGCTGTACTTCCATCAGCTGTGTTATAACTTGCACTATGAGTATCTTTTCTACTCAGTTTGTGATAGAATAACATTAAGATTACGTTGTCTCAGCAAGTTTTTAATTCTCCCCCATAGTATTTTTCTCTGCTCAACTTTTTAAATGTTTTCCCTGGTATATGTCCTGTACCATGTCAACATATTTAAAAATATGTTCTAGTCGTATAAACATGTCCCTCAATTTAACACTGCGATAACTGTATGAGGATTATTCCAAGTTGTGTTCCAGCAATAAATCCACAAAGCATTTCAGAAATATTTCCAGAGTAACAACACCTTACTGTGGAAATAAATCAACCAATTTTTAGAGGTGTACGTGTATCTATGGATAATTTAGCAATTATTATACAGCAAACATTTGTTTTCATCTAGAAGTAAATAACTCATTTCGAAAATTCCATATCAAGGTAATAAACTGTGCTCCCAAACTGGTTAATACTGAAGAAATCCAAACTTAGCAACTCAACTCTACACAGTGTTTATTTTCATTTTGCTTTTGATAGTGGAAATCATGTATAAATCACAAACAGTACAAGTTTTTCATGTCTGGCAGTTGTCCACTTGAATGGGTCAACTACTTTGTATAGACACTATTTTTAGTATAAAGTCAAGATAATATGGCAGTTAACTAATACTCTCAACTACAGTAAAGATACAAACTTTTGTAATATAAATTAATTGCCATTACAAAAAGGCAACTGTATTAACTAATACGGTACAAAAATCTGCAACTTCTATAAATATAATGAAATGCAAGAAGGTAAATGAAATAATACATCACAGATTTTTGTAAAGCGCATTTGAATAAGCAAGCTAAGATACACATGGAACATTATACAGCAAGAAAGAATATCAAAACCCACTAAGATTTAACTTTTCTTTCCATACAAATGCTAGAAGTACAAGCACAGGACACAACATGGAAGCAGTAAGATTACCAGCTGAGAAGGGGTAGACAAAGCAAGTCTTACTGACAAGTTGTAAAGCGTTAGGCAGCAGACAGAAGCTTGTCAAAACCAGCTGTTGTTGGATACTGATTGATAATGTTTTCATTCTGACGGCTGAAACATTGCAGACAGCCACAGGTCTGAGAAGAAGCCCAATGTGGGCACATACGCATACACACACATACACACACAAAGTAATTCAACAGATGTCTAAAGAACATTAAAGCACAATATCTTTTTTAAAAAGACAATGTTCACTCCTTAATGAACTTGCATGGAAAGTAGGGCCTAGTGCCCAAGTTTATTTCATCTAAATGATGAACATGTGTGAAAAGATAAAAAAGCAAATAAGACTGGTCATCTGAATAAAAACTGCATGGTGCTCACATACTGAACCACAGCCATAGTATTCAAGAACACTTTAGAAAAGGATGCGTGACAGGAGTTGCTACGGACATTTTTAATCCCTCCATAAAAACGTGAAGGTGTTTAGACATTAAAAAGGTACACAACCATTTAAGTCCATCCACAACACAAAACCACAAAAGAACTACATTCAAAGTAAAGTTAAGCGTTGGTCTTAGCCATAATCAGTTATGAGGTATTGTTTCAACCTATCGTAAGGAATGATCGCTATATTAGTAAGAATAAGCATATTTAAAATCATTATGAAAACAATTACTGCTCCTGTGCAGTTGGTATTTTCCTAAAGAAAAAGCATTAAGCATCAAAAGGTCCTTGTCTAACTACGTTGGCATATGCCAAAGCCATGTCTCTTTGACTAGTTGGGCCTTTTAGATGTTAGCCACGTAGCACCTTCCAACAGTGCATAGTTGGGAAATCATGACCAAAATATAAATCAAAACCCCCAAAATCTTTGGGCCAGACTCACTGATGGTACAAATAAGTACAGTTCCAAGAATTCCGTTCAGCTGGGATTATTTTCACTTGTGCCTTTGGTCCCTCATTTTAGTATGGGAAAGAAGGGCAAAAATAATAAAAAGATTTTACCTCTCACCTTCTAACTAATGTTAAATGAAAAAGCAGTAAAATTTTCCTCTTTTTAAAAAAATTAAAAAAAAAAAATTCCTCTTTTTGCCTCCCCAAACTGTCTGCCTTCTCCTGGGAAATACTTCTCTCACTCCTCCCCAACATTTCTCACTTCTTGTTGTCCCTAACTGGGACAGAAATCTGGGGACCTTGTGGCAATCTAAGGATTCTGTATTTACTCATGTTAGCTAAGAAAGAGAGTCTGGAGCTCTAAATCAGATCCAGTTCCTCTTTAAACTTAGGAAGAGGAGCTTCCTTAAGCCACACAAGAGAAACTGATGGGCATCTGGGTTGCTTCTAAATTGTACAGAGAGAACTGGAACCAAAATAGGGCTCCTCAGCCTGTATTTTAAAATGAGCGATTCCAGTTCTTGGGTGTTTCCAAGAGTCTGAGGACTGAGGAGACTGACCTGGCAGGAAAGAGAAGAAAAATGAAGCAAGAAGAGATGTCCTTCAGGCTTATGAGCAAAGCTTTCTGGCTATTCTATTATAAAATTAAACAAGGAGCTTACCAGTTTTCCCAGCTTCATTCTGATAATAGGAAATGAGCTGAAAGAGTGATTATCAGGCCATTAATTTGGGCAGATATAGTTCTGAAGGAGCAAGCCAAGAAATCCATGGAAATTAAAAAGTAAACAAAGACCTATAAAAACATTTTGTTTTAAAAAGAGTATAATTACAAATAATAGAGAAACAGCTTTTATAAGCCTTTATAAGCTGATCCTTGCTATTTCTTTATTCTCAAATAAACTAGTGAGAAACTAGAATATACTTTAAACTTAAAAAATAAATGTTCAGAGTGGAAGGATATGCTGCTTAAAGCCTTGAAAAATGGTTTACAAATTTTAACGCGTAAGAAGTAGAATCAATGAAGGACCATTGGCACATCACTACAGTTTGGGTTTGCAGGCACTCATGCACATGGGGAGCTGAATGCACAAGGCACAACATTCAAGGTGTGCACCAGTCCAGTGACTGGTTGGCACATACACTGTTGTGACTGACTTAATTGTGAGTCACTGACCTGGCACATTTCTTTATCAGACCAAAATGGTTTATATGGTTTTAAAAACCAACAGAAGGCAGTCAAAAACCTGCAAATCTACAATGGGGAAAACTTGGAAAGAGGAAATATGCACTGTGTTACAGGAACCAAATGTGATTTTTCCAAATGTATTACAAGTGTTGTACCCAATGAATACTATTTTGTCTTCTAAGTAACACGCAGCTCAGAGGAAGTTTTAGAGAACAAGTTATAAACTCTTGAAAAGAGAAGCTTATAATACAAACACTGGCAGGCCCTTAATTACGGTATAGATGCCTTGGCACTGTTATGATAACAGTAGTACTCTATGAGCAAATGATACAGGAGGCAATCCTTATTTAAAATCGTTACACTTCCAACTAGTAACAAAGCATGCCTCCACAGCTGATTTACGAGACTGCTTTGCTTTTCTTCATGAAAAACTAGTTTCAGTGAAAGTTGTTACTTTATCCCTCCTCTGTGTATTTTCTACAATATTATTACTTAGACCATCTTTTTTGTCACCTATTCTTAACAAATACTGTTACATGCACATACATCTGTGCCTTAATTTCCTCTTCAGGAAACTTCCACCAAAATAATGTTTTATGTCTTTGACAAGGTTATGCATTACATTTTAGAAGAGGACTCAACCAACACGTCGATTATATTTTCATTTAGTAAAACTCCAGACTAAACTTGTGCATTAACAAGAAACTCCTTGCTTTTAAGGTATCATACATCAAGATTCTCAGTGGCTGTGCTTTCTAGACAGACTGTGGGGGTCAGTAAACAAGCTAATACAAATTAGTCTCACAAATCCCTAAGACATTAGTTATTTTTAAAAGCCAAGGTAGCAGGCAGAATTCCTCCTTTATAGACTATGTTATTTTTGTGCGTGCAAAATTTCCTATCAAGGATGATGACAATGCAAGAAAGCAACATGCAGTGTGCAGAACTAGTGGTAAACAAAGAGGAACTCCCTATTTCAGTAGTGTAGACACCTTTACTGGAAATAATCATGTACCTGATTCACAGAGTATTTAATTTACCAAAAGGGTATTCTGCACTAACTGCGTATGAACAACATATCATAGCACAGTCTTGATATCACACCATAATTAAGCTGTGAGCAGAATGAACAGGTACAGTGATGAATGGAGAACCACTTTTCTCTCTTGCGTTTCACATTCTTGAAGGTTCGAAGTCTCTCTCTTCTAATAAGTTTATTAGAAGGGAGAAGCTGTCTTTTACTGCCTCCATATCATCCAAGGAGCAGGGTTTAAGAATCCAGCGCTTTCCACGTGCAAGTGGCTCAAGTTCAAAATATTTTTTGATCTATTAAAAAAAAAAAGACAAATCTGTTAATAACACAGTGATAATATACGTTGTTTCTCTCATCTAAAAAGCAAAAAACAAAATACCAACCCAAACCAACATGTAAAAGATCAAGGGTACTCATTTTTAGAATCTTACTCACAGCTGTTCTTATAATATAGGTTATATGTTGTGACCTGAAAGTGTTTTCTTTAGGGGTGAGTGACCTGCTTGGAAGCTACCATTCTACCAATACATTTAACAGCATGGGAGGTCTGGGAAAGAATTATACACACTTAAGGCAGAGCAAAGCACATGAAGCAAGTGCTCAAAAAAAAAAAAAAAATTCAAAAAACGTGGCAAAACAGCAAAAATAGCACTAAGAGGTTTTAGGTGAGGTTTGTATTTTAACATGAAAGCTGTATGTTTCATCATACTGTTATTGGTAAACATTTAAGATACAGAATTTGTTGCCAAACTAATCTAACAACAGTAACTGTCAAAAAACTACAAATCTTAAACATTCCATTCAAAGGTAAACTACAGTAGGAGGTTTCTTAACGACCGTGAGAGCGCTAGAAAAATAATTCCTCCCAAAACTTTTGTTCTTAATTAAACAGACAAGACTAGAACACTAATTTGATTAGAATAAGTATTATATGCGAGATATGATGGTTTCCTATGATGGTCTTCATTCAGAATCCAGTATATTCCAGGGGACTTAAACTACTTACTAACAATAGGTAATAATGGCTATGAAGAAAGAAACCCTTTAACTAAACTAATTTCATTTGTATTTCTGCAGCAACCATGCAGCAAGGAGGCACAGAATAAGATGCAACATAGAGTTACAAGTTATAAGGCTATTATAAGCCTTGACAAAATATACTGAGGAAGATGCAATTTCTTGGAAAGACCAATCATCATGGACACTAACTACACCAAATATCAAGTCAGAAATGCAGACCCACCAAAAGAATGTGGAATAAGAGAGTTTAACTTGGTATCATACTCCAATAACTTTTCGAATTAGCAAGTACAGTGTCAAATTTGATTTCTGACCCTATTAATGCTTCTAAGAAAAAAACAGCAGTTTGCAGGCTGTTCTGATCAGTAGTTTACATTAAGCTGTTTTCATAAAACTTTTAGTCTTTGATAGTATTTGATCCAATAGTCTACTCACTTCTGACTTGTCAAAATAGACATTTAGTTTTTACATTGAAATTATATCCATCAATACTTGGTACTGTCAACAAACCAACGGAAATATTTGGTCCTAGCTTAGTATGCACATTCTTGTTCCTTATATTTCCTGCCAAAATATTCTTAATTTTCTCCTATCACAGACTGAGCCACAACTATGCACAACAACGGGAGCAGTTACTTGTATTATGGTAGGCAGCAGAGGCCCTAGACAGGCAACTGGAGCCGCACTGTGCTAGGCTGCCTGCAGAAAACAGAAAAAGGCTTCAAAAGCCCAAACAAGCTGCGAAGTGTCTGTACAGCTCTTTAGAGTATCTATACAATACTTTTATTTATCTAATGGAAGAAACCAATTGTAGTTGTATTAACTGTCATAAATCACAATTCAGCTGTGACAACAAGGCAGGAAGGGTTTCTTATACTGTCCAGAAAAGAACTTTGATCAGAGCGTCTAGTAACAGAATCATCAGAAAAAAACTGTGGTTTTGAGACGAGAACTACGGCTGTGGACAGAGACATGCGGAACTGGAAACGCACTCCCCCTTAGAAAAATAGCAGAAAAAACAAAAATGGAAATAAACGGGTCCGATAACAACCAGTATTTTAATATTAATGTACCTTTTCCTTAGTGCTACTCTCACACTGACACAGCAGAAACTGATATGGTGAGCATGGTTACATGTGATCAAAATATAAACACTAATCCCCAGAAGGGATACAACGTGATGTCTTCTGTAGGCGAATTGACACCCTGTTCAATTCACCCCCTTTAACATATGAAATTAATGGCACTGATCACAGCAGTCGAGTAGCAGGGTATGGAGGCACTCTTGCCAGTTTTAGCAACAGCCTCCTTGACTGCTAAACCGGGGGGAAGTGAAAGCTGCACAAAACACAACAAAGCGAGGTGTCAGTGTAACGAGCTGATGAAGTAGCCTGCTGGTGTTAAGCTGACAAATATGGCTGAGTAATTTGAGATTTTTCGGACCTGTAACCTAGAGGATGTCCACCACACCCCCCCTGCTGGAAGACTATTGCCATCAGCCCCCTGAGTTCACTGAAGTCTGTCCACAATCTTATTTTCACAGCCTCTGCAAATAAGGCTATACCATATGAAGAAATGATTAGGAAAAGGTCATTACGTTTTAATGAGAGTACTTAGGTTTAAAAGCATTAAACATCTAGAAATGCATACATAAGGAAATGATGGCAGTAAGCACAGTAGCACTGAGTCCTGTGCACTTGTGAGCAAATACAACACTGCTTACCAAGGTAGCCTCTAGCCAAGAAAAACACAGGGACTTTATGCTATATTTCATTGTCGGCAGACTCCAAGATATAACTGCTATTTCAGCAGTAAAACAGCATCAAGTTATTTAGTAAAATAAACTTTGCATAAAAATTATTTATTTGGCTCTGCAATCCTGATTTTTTTTAAACTATTTCTTGGTGTGTAATCAAAATGTAATAATATCAGCATGGTGATGTCATCATTTTTCATATCTGACCCTCGAGTCAGAGTCTCTGCAATAACAAGTCCTGAATGAACACTAAAATTAAAAGCGATCATTAAGCAGTGGCTTTTGAAATGAGAAGTTTTCATAACGGCATCGTAGCACAACGGTTTGTATCCACCTAAGTAACAGCTATTTTAGCGATACCTACAGAGAAGAAATTTGCTAGATGATTTGTCGCTAAACCAAACATAGGAAAAGAACAAACACTAATCGGCTCACCAATATATTAAATAACGAAAACAGAAGTAGCACAGAAGTGATCTTCTACAACCCAAGAGACACTTTATGGTATGTTACTGTATTTCCTCATCTAAAGTTCACACTACAATGGAGTTTACTGAACACCAGAATTTTGCAAATCGGCTCTGCTGTTTTGAAACTTCCAGAAAGAGGTCTGCAGATACACATATTTTCTCCTGTAATTTACTACAACGATCCCCCTTTAAAACAGAAGCCATTCAGTTCTAAAAACAACTATGTTTTTTCAGACTCAAAAAGGAACCCTCTGTCACACACAAGAGCGAGAACAATTACACGAAAGCAGACCAGCACAATCAGATGCCCGATGCTGTTTATACAGTTGCGTTTTCCAATGCTCTCTCAGCTCTCCATCCGCTTTCCTTCCCGTTTCCCTGGAGCTGCTTTCTGCCTAATGGTCATTAGTCATGCTTCTTCCTTACTGGATTTTCTGAAGAGGATGCCATCCTCTAAACCGTCACCAAAATGTCCAAGGGAAGCTGAAATTCTGTGACCACTTTACCCAGTAGCTCTTGCAGATTCAGACAGTCAGCAGTAACTCTTTTACAGCTTCCTTAACTACGCTAGTACAAAAGAGGTCTGTCAATAAGAGGTACTCTTTGTCTTCCTCTGTTGTGTAGCTGGTGAGAAGCTTTCTGCCTGTTCGTGGATGCTGAGGCAAAGTAGGAAGACTCAATATACTTCATATCACTGACACATTAGACATGCATTTACACAGTAGCTTTGCATAATCATATATTTACTTGGGGACTGCTAAGTTTTTAAAATAAAACTGTAGAGGAAGACACAATCAATTAAATTCTCATTATTTTAAGATGTCTTTACTACTACTTTACAGGACCTTACTGTAAGTCTTGACTCCACATGGGGGCCTTGTTTTATAGGGAAGTTGACGTTGTATTTTTGCTACATTTTGAAGTCAGTAAAATCCAACAATACACGTTTGCAATTATTCCCTCTCTTCCCGCCCTCCACCTTCTAAGTCCTATTCTACTGGCAGAATACCCTTAGGAAATGGTTATCAAATGTTGCTTAATCTATGTGCTAGAAAAGTCAAGACACAATAAAAGCACTGATGCCCAGAACCTCAGCTGGTGTAAATTAGCAGAGCAGTGTGGAACTGATGTTACTAAATTGATCTACGTAAGCTGAGTAACCAGTTGCGCTGAAAGCTTTCACATGTTCCATTACAGAACCTCATCTGTCCAGTTCACAACACACACAAATATAAGAAAATCTAGTCTCTCCAATATATGACTAAAAAGTCATTTCTGGTTTTTACCCCAAATTAATAAAACCTGTTTGAAAGTATTACTTTTAATCAGAATTCAAAATGCTAATTCCAAATTTCATCAACACTTAAGAAAATTCCAGTCCACTCTAATTAATCTGTTGTAAACAAATGTATGATACAGACAGTAGCATACACTAGCAGGCTTTATTCAGAGAATTCAGTGAACGAAAAAATTTGCTGTTATATTGAACATTTTTACTGGGAACACTGGAATAAAAATAATTGTAATAAAACGTGTACACGATACCTAATCAAAAGCAGCACAATCACGTCATCCCTAAGGCAGTGTTCCCACTGGTCTGGATTCTTCACAGACTTTTACTGGATTAAGCAAGGGCACCTACAAGCAGGTGACTGGTCGAGATAAAGTAAACTAAAATATCCTAACTTGCTGAGTTCATAGCATTAACCACTAAGGAATGGTTCACTCATTTACCCCAAATCTGCATGGAAAAGAAATGCAGTAATAAAGGGAGATTTGAGTTCCCCATGTGGACAGAGGAAATGCTTCATTGGACTGTGATGCTGAGATTACATTTTCAGACATCATAAAAATCTGCCTTTTGGAGCAATCGTTCAGAAAATGCAAGAGAAAGAGGCAATTTTTGTTTGTACCCTGAGCACATGAACAGCAAAAGAGCTGGCTGTAACAGTGACCAAAGCATGCTCATATTCAAAATATCTGGAGAAGAGAAAAAGCCAAAAAAATCCATTATGTAACATTAAGTCTTAAAAAGGGAAACTACATAAAATGGGTAACTTACTTAAAGGAAATTAACAGTGCAGCTAAAAAGGTAGGACGTTTGCAGGTGGCACGGAAAAAAATACCATAATTAGAGGCTCAGAGTATATTTATATTGCTACAGAAGACTTGAAACAAAAAAAGAAATCTTTAAACTGTTGCAGCAAGGAAAAGGATGGCATTAGAGGTAAAAGAAGCCATGCCTAAAGAAGGAAAATAGAAAAGAAAAGAAAGGACGTTCTAGCAAATTAAATAAAAACCACAAATGTTGACCTACTAACCACAAAATGCAACCCATTGCTTAAAACACCTCCGATGCTAAAAAGTAAATTGAATTCCACTCCAGTTTATGTCAGCGTGCTGCAGAGCAAACTGCACAGCCTCGGGAGCGGCTACTCATGCTTTTCTGCTGATCCTTTTCTGAATACAGCGACTTACAAGAGTGGGTGGAGCGGGTAGGTAGCCACTTCATCTTACACCAACTAGTTGCACGTGAGTCAACACTTTCATGATGTTTCCCTGAAAATCTGCTAATATTCTCTTCATCTCATACCCCACTGGGCCAACAAGGACCTCTTGTCTGACAAGAATGGCTGTTCTAACGTTCAAAACTCTCAGCAAAAGTTACCTAAGGTTTATTCTTCCAACAGAGATACTTCATATACTCGTGTAGAGAGTCTTCATTTGTGCTTGCTGTCTTATGCTTCTTTATAGTAATGATCTCATCCACGTCTAGAAGGACCCCGTGATACCCTTCTATCTAATAAACAAACCTCCTAAAACACCTATACCTCGTATTTATTGCATCTATACAGAATACCTTGTATGTGACAAGGACAAGAATGACACCTGCTTCAGCTGATGGGAAGGGATGGAGATGCTACTGTGATCTGGAACAGACCTCCTCAGTAACCTATTCACAGGGATATTTTCAGGAACGCTATCTTGAGATTAAAATCAGATACAGAAACCCTCATAAAATCTAGCTTTATAAAGTTAAATGTTTCATTATCAACTGAGCTTTATATGCCCGCTGATTCCAAAGTCTGTACATGCAATGTCAAAAATCTACAAAGGAATTAAAAACATATTATGATAATCAGAATGATGTAACTGAGCTGCTTTTTTGTTTTCTGAAGTATGACCTGCTGAAGTAAAAACAAAAGAAAATGCAAGATTGTCTTCCTCAGCATTTCTGAATGCAGACCAAATTTCAAAACCATCAGAAACCGTTTTGTAGAACTTCTCACAGGTAGCGATGCATGCTTTAGAAATTAGTATTACTAATTTGTACAGCTTTTCAATCTCTTTTTACTTTTGTTTTTTTACAAAAGATTATCTGAAACACTCCCAGCTGAGCTTTGTACTTAGCTTTATAATAGACGTGGCTGATATTTTTGGCTCACAAGTCTCTATAAGGAGGAATACAATCACGGGTACACATAATCCACAAAATAATTTACACAGCAGTTTGTAGAACAGATGCATTTTTCCATCCTGGTTATCTTTAGAGGCTATAAGATGATACCCTTTTCAAACTGTAAGTGATCGCTTAAGGAAATATATTTTAAAGAAGATTCATAACTTTCCTGGATGAGGAAACAGGATGCCTGGCAAATTAGCATAGACATGCTGTTCAAAACAGAGAGCATGCAGTACTGGCAAACACAAGTGTGAGACGAGAAATGAAGAATATGGAGGGGTACTTACGGAAAAATATAAAATATTGTATAATCTATCACTATGGAGAGAATGCAAGATTTTCAAAATGGATCGGCATTTTGTATACAGATACATACAGACACGTTATGACAGGGCTGGGACAAATACGATGGATGAGAACGAGGACGCAGAAGTGCTGAGGGTGCAAAAGTACTACTGAGATTTGCATGAGACACTGTACTTAGGTGAAAGCAGAGATGGGCTTCGGGGAGCTACTAGCATCTATCAATCAACTCTATTCATGTAAGTCTTTACCAAAGCTACAAAACAACAGGGTATAATACATTTTTTAGTTACATTCTATTAATTTCTCCAAAAAGAAATAGTAAGGCTCAGGTAATCGGTAAAAGGATATATCTATACTTTGCCTTCCATGTTTTTTTCACCAAGAATATTCTGTTTATCTAAGCATGTGCTTTTCCTACAACTGGAAGACATATAGAAAACATGAGAATGGTGACAGCACATCTATGCAGAGAAAACCAGATGTCCTGATGAAGATTCATACAACCAGTGTTGGCTGGATAACCATAGGCGCTCACAATGTCCAGTCCCACAGGGTGCAAATCAGCATCCTTTCTTGAGTGAAGAGTGAAATAATGAGGAGAGAGGAGGTATATTACGAGAAGAATGCAATTAAAGGGCAGTAAAACCACATTCTCCTTTAATGTCTACAGCTTTAATTACTTAATTTATTGTAAAGAATTAATCAGGAGAGAAGTGAAATTCAGACCTCAGATCTTCAGATGCAGGATTAACCTGCATATTGTCTCTGCATTGCACTGCACATTCTAGCCCCATGACTAACCCTGTAAATCATTGCTCCTATTGCTTCCTCTCCTCCTCATCGTCTTTTCCAACATACTCTGGGACTCAACAGATACTACCTGACAGTTCTAACCTCTTTACTTCCACCAAGACATTATTAGAATAAAAAAACCCAAAGAGCAATGCTGAAATTAGCCATGATCAAATTCAGGTATTTTGAAGTTATCTAAAAATCAGCTTTTTCTGCATACTATATAGTCAAAAAAGGTCAATTTTCTACATATAATGGCAATTTTTTATATAAGGGCACTCAACGTATCCAAACATGTTCTTAAGATATTATATATTAACTGTTTGAATTTAAGATTAATTTAAACTTAGGATAATTTATTTAAATAGCTCCCATTACATACATCTGTTAAAAAATAATGTGGAGCTTATTCAAAAAAAATTTTACAAGAAAACTTTTAAAAGCTTTTACTATATCACCACCACTCACCTCCCCTCTACCTTCCTTCTACCTGTTTTGGATCTCTGCTACATCTTCAGTTAAATAACCTGAGGAACACAAATAGCTAGAAGAAACACAACACTCAAGACCTTTAACCAGATTTCTATTAGACTTTCAGAGTTTTTGTAGCACCTTTTTTTCTTTTTTTTTTTTTTTTTTTTAACAGACTAGATATTCATGGTTCACTTCAGAATATGATGGTAACATAGCATGCTGACTTCAGCAGCTTAAACACAGATTTGGCTTTAATTAATAAAAAAAACTGAGCCACAGGTACACAAGTGCTGAAAAAAAAAGTTTGCCTATGGGGTCAAATGCCAAATTAACCTTTAGAATAACCAGAAGTCCAAAAATCAATCCTTATTATGACATCCCTTCTGCAAATGACATGCTTTCTCTTCAGATAACAGTTAAACAGTATTTTCTTGAGATGCGTATGTGCTGATTCATCTATGTTTGCCCAAACAGGTATATGAATATAGTACTTGAATAAGTAACATCTGTACGCTGTGCCCATGTTTGCAAAGCACCAAAACACTGTATGGACATGTATTCTTGTAGTAACAACTAAGAACAGAATTTACAAGGCCTTTGTGGTTGGTTCCCCATATTTACGCTGCTAAAACTGTTCCAAGCAAATATCCAAGATGAACATAGAGAAAAGCCATTTATTCAACAACAGCCATGGTTCTTTGATATGTTTTCTCATGTACATTAAGATCAGAGAGTTGTCATGCCTATGTCACTTGTTCTGTATCAGGTATGGAGCAGGGTATATAAAAGGCAGGATGGTTTCAACCTCCTCTAAGTTCCATTACTGATGAGAGTATTTGTTATGCAGAGTCTGCACAGTGGCAATGGAAGGCCAATAACGTTAACTAGATACAAAGAACCACATGTAGCTCAAAAGCAGAAACTGTAAAATAAATTATGTTTGGAAAAGTTAACATATGATGCCTCCAAAACAAAATATGCTCCCAGAGACCCTGGCCCCATCAGTTTCAGATACTGGCTCCCAGAACTCCACAAGATCTGTGATTCTCCAGTTTCTCCAATGCTAGGGACTTCTACAGAAGCTCATTCTGAGATTTTTGTCCTAGCCCTAAGGTCCGTGGAGGCAAATCAGCACTTAGCTTACTCTAGGTCCAGGCTTCTGGAAGTGCCAATGCTTCCAAACTCACAAACCATCGCTTTGAATTCCAGAGACCTCCAGACTCATTTTTATCTCCTGATATTAAATATCTTAACTAACTCATCACATAGAAACACTGCAGAACCCCTTTGAGCTCTGTGTTGAGACTAGGATCTCACCTAAGCAAGGCCTCTCACAGCTTCTAGATCCTTCCCAGAGCACAAGGACACAAACAGTTAGATTACATGGCTCATGTCAGAAATATATGGTGATGAGCATGCTTGAAACAACAATCCTGTATGCAGGGATATAGACAACACCTACGTGCATAACATTTTAGCCATAGTGTCAGGTTGCTTAATAGATGCAGGAAGTATCATAGCCAGAAAGTGGAGCACTTTACACTCAGAGAGGATGTTTTTAAACAGATACCTCAGATATTTCCTGTGTTTTGAGGCAGTAGCAGTGAACTACTTTAGAGGTTTGCAGAGAGAGTACTATGAAAGCCAGGGATGACCACATTTGGAGATGATGTATGAATACAATGTGATGCTGAAGAATTCTACGGGCCTCCAGCTTCCTTTTGGCTTTCAAACTTTAAGGCAATAAACTAGAATCTCCCCTCTTCCAAGCTCCCATGTTATTCCTTCCATTACTGTAAGTTGTAGTAGATAGTTCTTCTACCTGTTTCAGAAGACTGATAGTAAGAAGGTCCCATGGAAAGGGACTAGCAGAGTACTGAATATTTTTCACTCACCATCTCAAGGAATCACTTGCCCTACATTATCCTGATCCACACTATAAGAAAAAAGAAGAAATAGCACGCAGGACATCAAGAGATGCATATTCATAAAAAGAAAAATCCCCTGATACTTCAGTCAGCATATCAGCCTTTACATAAAAAAAACTACAACACCCTTCAACCAAACAATACAACATCACACACCTCTCCAAAAATGTCCATATTCTAGGGCAGAGAGCATCTATGAAACTTGTGACTTTTCCTTGAAAGGTGGCTGCTGACAATAATACTGATGATGCTTATAGGAAGGTCTGTTAATTAGGCTATTGTTTCTGTGATGAAGTGAAATAAGGACTGCCCTAAAACTGTGGAGTGCATTAGAGGTGTCACTTAATAGCTCAACTCCTTCTAAAGAAAAGCCCTCCCATACAACTACTAGCTACAACAACTAGGTACCTGGAGGCAGTAAGATTATGTCATGGTGATGCCCCAGTTGTCTCAAATATATCGATGAAAAACAAAAACAGACATTTGTCAGCTGATTCCCACAGAATGGGAAATGAGCAGCAAAAGTATGGCTCTGCAGGCTGACAGACAGCTTCTTCCCTCTACCTCTGAATTTGACTCACAATTTTATCAACATGTCCTAGCATTACACCTTGGGTAAACTTCTCACTGGAAAGAAAATTCAGCAAATATATAGATGACATCAATTTTTGAAGCTTTTAAGACAAAATTAATGCCAGTTGAGTAAGATACCTTCACAGAACAGATTTTTCTAATCTCACCACACCTCAGACAGAATAACCTGACTACTCAAAATTACGGTCCGATGAAGGTACAATCACCTCTTTACATTTTGGATTCTTAGTGCTCAGAACAAGTCTCAGTTCTGCACATGTACAATTACTGAGTTTTCTTTAAATTCAGAAATCACTGCATGATAATTTTGATGACCACTGACAATCTAAAAGGTTATAGTGCACGACTGCTTTTTGAGAATGTACTCAAAATTTACACATTTCATCACTTCTTAATAATGAACTTTTAAATACGACCACAGCTAAAAAGAACTTAACTACTCTATATTAAGCCAAGAAAGGTTCTGTATATTGAAGTTAATGAGTTTAAGTCCCAAGCTCACATATAAGAAGCAACCAATTATCCTGTCTGAAACACAGGCTTGTAAAACTATCAGTTACTTGTAAAATGGTCTGCTACACACGAGTAAGATGTTGTTTAAATGACTTGTTTGACTAGATGCATTCACCATGAAATTGATTCTTTTAAAGCATTATTTTTAAACTTGATGCAAGTTAACTGCATAAACTGAAAAGGGGAAAAAATCTGGCATTATAAAGTGTAGGTTTCAGTATGAGTCTAGTATTTTATGAGGTCAAAGGTTACTTGAACGAGAAACTCATCAAGAATAGTCATTTCTAAGGCAGTAAGAAAGGTTTAATACAATTAAACTATTCTGCCGTTTCCATGCCAAGATGTATAGCTTAGGATCTAGTGTTATTACACCACAGCCTGTGCAGCTCCAAAATAGCACAAAGATGGTAAAACAATACATAGAACCATCTTTCAGCTATAAAGATGGAAAATGAAACAGAGTTGTTATTTTTCTAAAGTATGAAAGTAATACCATGTTAGTGGTATTACACCTGACACTTTGAGTTAGATTTAGCATAACAATTTTGTCATGCCTTTTAGGCAGAGTGGCATGAAAAGGGAGTAATTAGCAACAGACTACTGAATATTCCTCAGTCATCAGCCCAGGGACTCACTTGCTCAACTTCATACTGATCCAGACTTCAAAGAAAAAGAAGAAAACACTGGCAAGAAGTCCTGGAACTGTATGTACAAAAACATAGCTAAAAATATATTATTTAATAGCATTTTAGATCTGAATGTTCAGCATGGTTCTATAAATACAGACAAATAGACCAAGCCATGGTGACTAAACAGATCAGTTTGCACAGTAACGTTTTATGTTTACTTCCATATGAGCGTTACTGAAAAACATTACCGCTGGCTTATAATGTATCAATATACTAATGGCATATTGCTAATAACTCAGAGATGCCATAGTGACTTAAACTAAAAAAAAAAAAAAAGAAACTACTTAGGAATTGTTAAACTCTGAAATCTTTGTAACAGAACATTTCCAATAGTACTCTCATAAAAGAAATGAGCTCGTTATCAGATAAAGCACTAACAATAGTTTTTAAAGATCAGTTACAACAAATAAAATGTTTTATGTATTTTCCTAGAAAAGCTGCAAAAGAAACTATGCTGCCTACTGCAAAACAGTAGTTTTGGAGAAGAATCAAATTGTCAGATTTTGAATAAAGTATTTGCATGTTGTACTGCAGTTTATTCAAAACCCAGTAAAGAGTGCCACCAGCCACACTGTTTTACAAGTCCAGCTGTGGACAGATTAACAGAAAGGACAGTGTCATCATCATGTCAGTCAGACCACAGGCAGCGTGGAAGGAATTGCAGAGGGGAAGCAAAGAGAGGTATAAAGAGATCAGCCACACAAAAGGACTTTAGATGACTTACAAGCAATAAAATACCTTGCTTCTAAAGATGTCTGTTCCATCCCAGCAGAAATGGCATGATATCGAAAGACAGAAATTTCAACCCATCTGCTACTACATCAGCTTGATGTTTGCCAACTGGAAAGCACAAACCTGCAAATGGACTTGATGGTGATTGAACGATGCTGAAAGGTGGACAATACTCAGAAAACAGAGGTAAAACAATGATATTTGTCTCAGAAAATCAAAAATGGTTCATTTGCTCCTTTGCTAAGAGTTAAGATGCATTAACTACAGCTGTCAGTAAAAATAAGGTATAAATTCAATCAGCTGGGTTCAGATTAAAGATAAATTTAGGATGAGCAAGTATAACTGGATCCTATCAAAAATCCACCGGCTGGTAGTCTGATCAGCTCTTCAGCTATTCTCGGGGGAAGTAAGAGATCAGGTCCGTTTATTTTATACAAACCACACACAACATGAAGAAAGACTGCAAGAGCTGGGCCTGTTCAGCCTGGAGAAGAGAAGATTGAGAGGTGATCTCATCAACGTGTACAAGTATCTGAAGGGGGAGTGTCAAAAGGATGAGGCCAGCCTCTTCTCCGTGGTGCCCAGCGACAGGACAAGAGGCAACGGGCGGAAACTGAACCACAGGAAGTTCCACCTAAACCTGAGAAAAAACTTCTTCACTGTGAGGGTGACAGAGCACTGGAGCAGGTTGCCCAGAGAGGTAGTGGAGTCTCCTTCGCTGGAGATATTCAAAACCCGTCTGGATGTGATCCTGGGCAATATGCTCCAGAGGACCCTGCTGGAGCAGGGAGGTTGGACTAGATGATCTCCAGAGGTCCCTTCCAACCTCAACCATTCTGTGATTCTGTAACAACATAATGTTTCTAGTACGATTTGCGTATTTCATTTTTATAAAAGGTTATCATATGTGAATTTTATAAATTTTACCAAAAACATTAGTTAAAACACTGCTCTTTTCAGCCTTGAATATACATTTAAAACAGTATGTAAAGATAAAAAGCCAATGAAATTATTTGTTGATGATACACTGTCCTGCTAATTTAGCCTGCATGCTCACAAGCAATATATAAACCAATCTTTCTTCCTTTCTTTCTTTGAACACATTCAATCATTTATTTTGTGCAACATATTTTCTAACCTAAAGGGCAAACACGAACAGGTCAATTATTTGCTTTTCATTATTCACAGTGTATGATTGATCAGTTGTTTGGTTTTCCTCCTTTACTGGATGACATTTTAAACATGGCAGTAACAGACAAATAACTCAGTAAACAACTAGCACTTGAGCTTGTGCACAAATACCCTGGATGACATGGACCCTTCTCATCCTCTATGTTCCTATCAGAAACACTGTCAGAGATGACAGCAATCTTATTATCATTTATGTAATTTATTTGCAGTTGACATAAGAGTACAAGTAAGATACAGGATTGCACTTGATACATCAACTACAGACATGAAGAACATCTGAATTTGTATTATTTAAAAAGAAAGGTAACTTAGTTATTATCATTAAAATGGCTGCACACAAACATCCAACTGAAGTACAAGGAGAAATAAGGAGGTACATCTTGTTAATGTCATATCCAATACTGCTTAGTCCCATGAAGCACTCCCAACATCTTGATGGGCTATAAAGCAGTAAAAGCATTTGGTCAGGTAATTTGCTTTCTTGAATGGTTTGTCTACCTATCAGCAATACCAATTAGTGGAGATATATATGCATCGAGTGTAGGAGAAACCCATTTTAAAGGAAGGAAAAAAAAGTCTATCGTCTTATACTTTGATATTGGCACATATTTGTGCGTTGTGCATTTTTACCACACTGCAAGTTAGACTCAAATTCATTTGTAATCACTCACCTGTGCACATGAACAATATATACAAGTGAATGATTAACTGCATGGAAAATGTGAGAAGAAGGGAGAGAGAGTAAAATAGGAGTTGTCTGTGGGGAATAACAAAAGTGTTGTTTGGATTACAGACAACTCAGGAAGCTTTCAGGTTCCTTCTTATAAGTATTTTTTGGGAGAGAATACTGCTATTTAATTTAATTACTCTTTCCCCATTCAAACATATTTTAATGTTACTCCTTCTTACTGGTAAAAACAGCTGCTGTTCAGACATATTGCATTGGGCTTGGCCACACACTGCTGACCTCACAGCAGACACCATCCCAAAACCAGAAGGGAGGAGAGAAGAGGGCAATAGCACCTCTCCTAGTTAACAGGGTGTTTTTTTTTTTTTTTCTGTAAACACTACAGATTGCAAGATACTGTGACACTACAGTGCTATAGACCATGGCACTGTCTGATACAGATAAATCTGGAACATCTTGAATCCTGATTTTCACTTAAAGCTGGGGATATTCAGAAGCAGGAAATAGTGAGGAGAAAAATTAGCAGAGGAACATCAAACAGAAGAAAAAAAAAACCCTTTCCATATAATTGCTAGCATTAACATATTTTGGGATCATGATTTAGGCCACCTTCCTGCAGAAGGAAGTTTGTGTGAAGAAGCAGCGGTCAAGCCTAGAGTGACATGGTTCACTGAATGACCAAATAGAGGTTTACATATTTCCTTTATGGCTGCTGGCACTGTCTTTGGCCTAGAAGCCTCTAATGAACAAAGAGAGCTCTGATCCCTTCTGGAACCGTTCATATGTGATTAAGATCCAACAATACAGCACTTTGATCCACTTAGCTATAGAAGGAATGGATGTTTCCTGAAGGAGTCATTTTGGGTGAAAGGGGAGGAGAAGAAAAGAAGAAGGAATTTTCCCGATCAGGTCAATCTTACTGAGACATCACTCTTCTCACATCTAACATGCACTGTACTCTCTTGAGAGTTTTGAAGCTTTGGAAAGATGACAGATGACTGAGGTATGAAAAAGAGGAGTGAACTGTGGTTACAGTGTCTCAAGAATAAAGAATAAATTTATATTTTTGAAGATGGAATAGGATTCATTTTCAAGAGAACAAAATTGAGTTAGTTGTTGCAAGCCATATTGCAATGAAAAAGGATATATAAATGGGCAATCATTACAGCAAATTGGTGGCATCTTTCACACATGTATTCGGACAGCCTGAAGTACCATAGCCACAAATACACAATTCCTCACTCTGATACAGCTGAAAACAGCAGGAGATGTAGGGGTAGGTCTATATATATGTTAAAAAAAAAAAAAAGTAGAGAATGAACACCTGGTTCCTTGAAAGTAATCTTTCTATCTTGATGCCAACACACTTCACATAATCCAAGAGAATTAGAGTCCTGTTTGAAGTTAGAAGAGCATGTACATGACACACCATTTGGAGGAGCATTTACTTTTTTCAACAGACATAAGTATTGAGCACAGGTGATGGATTCAGATCTCCAGGAATGAGCGGAGGATGGAACGTCTAGACTACCAGGAAAGCATAACACAGGTGTGACAGCTCTGCTTGATTATCACATTCCAACATTTGCAGTATAAACTAAGTAACTTCCATCACCTGTTGATATAAAAGCAGAAGCGGGAAAACATATTTGGCTTTGTCTACTACAAACGTCTACTACTAATAATTTATCTTGGAAGCTAACTCTCATTTTCATATTTGGATTGGATGCTTCCAAGTCCACCTGGGGATAGCTTAGCTCTCTGGCTATCCAGTAGAACAGTCTTTGGTTCAGAAAACACTTTAAATTCTCTGTCAATGGTTTAGCCAGATTGCTTATATTTGTGTACCTTTTATGTGGCTGTCCTATGGGACAGCAGGTGATTTTCTGCTCAGGGGAAAATCTTCATATCTGGCAGTTAGACTCTACCTTCTTGAATCCCTTGCCAATGTATGTGTACTACGATTTTTCACATTCGACTGAAGTAAAACATACCATCTTTCCTCAGGTGATTTTGAAAATCAACATAAAAGTAGAGTTGCACAGACAGCCAACTCCCAATAAAAGAAAAACAAGAGTGAAAGGGAATCAACAAAGTAGCAACTCTAAAATTAAAATCTACTGTCAGTATTTGCAATAAAATGGGTTTTGCTACCAATCTTGTACCACAGAAGAGGCTACCGCACACAATAAACTACTCAGTTTTATAGTTCTCCAATGTCCAATATATATCAAATAAATCTTAAACTACTGCGCTTCTCTACACAAGTTAGGCAAATTAAAATGCATCAATTCTGTAAAGTAGAATAGCAGAAAAAAATACATGGACCAAACATTTTGAATCTGTGTGCTCGTTCAATATCTATGAGGGCTTCCTCCAATTCTAAAAAACACTGTTCGCAGTAGAAAGACGGAACTTGCTTTAAAAGGCTCACCTGCAGCTTTAAGTTGCTTCCATGTATAGTAATTGTGGGGGTAAACATCAATTTCAAAACAGCACAAACTATCTCTGTCCTGAACGCCTTTTGCATAGTATGGGATTTACAACATCACAATATCAGAATCACCTACTGAGCTTCAGTGTCAACAGCATGATATCATGAATTCTGAAATGACAGCGTTTCAAATTCTTTTTTTTAATTTATAGTCAAAACAACTTTGTCACTTTATATGATTAAACTACAGTTTTGCTTCTGGTAAGAGACTAGTCACTTTTTATTACTCTCAGCAGTCATTTCACCAACCAAATGTAGATACTGCCATTTAGAAAAATAATTTGTAATTAATGCATTTGAAAAGAATATAGCAGAAAACATACAAAACACTACTCCAGATTCAGAGATTTCTTTCCAAACTATCTATTCATTCCAAGTTACATCATAGTTTCCTAAGAGGCCAAATAACTTTTTTGATGCATTTATTATGGAGAATAACTGTTCCAATATACAAAAAAAAAGATCATTTTTGTATCACCTTATTTTTAAATATATCGATACCAGAAACAGAAACTGTATTTCTTAAACTAAGCTGTTGGCTAATTACAACCACTACTGTTCCTACATCAGAAGCGTTACAGAAAGGATTAAATATCAAGTGATCTGGATACAATCTACCTGTTTTGGAGCTGCAGTTACAGAAAGGGAAATTTTATTTCCATATCCCACATCCGTAGTAATACACGCTCTGCAGAAGGCTTCTCAGTAAAATCTTCTTCAATACTTACTGTTTGATTATTCCTGTCCTAGCTTCATCTGTTTAGCAAAAGATAATCAATCTCAAATAGGTTCTTTTAATTTTCATCAACTAATTAAAAACGCATTAGAGCACATTTGCTATTAAAAAACCATGAAATTGAGACAATTTAACAAATCTATTAGACTAGTACAAATACAATTTTGTTGAAACCATAGAACTGTAGACAAGAAATCAGTCCCATCAGAAAATTAACAATGGGTTGTTCTCCAGGACTGATTTGCAAGTTAGCAGATGGGAAAGAGTCTGGACAGCAGCATTCCCCCATGACACTTACAAAATTTTAGTTCATTAAGTACTCTATAATATTACTGCTAAGAGCACGTCATCATCTGATAGACCAAAACATAACATTCTCGGTGGACTATGCTGATCAGCTGATCTGACACAGCCCTGCTGTTTTTGACCCTCTTTAGAATTAACAACAAAGGCATACATTTTAATGGCAAGTAAACAGTTAAGCCAGGTGCTAATTACTGCCAACCTGCAAAGGGAACTAGGCACCTAAGCGACATCTGTGCTTTTGAAAACCACCCTACAGACCTATATCATTGAGATGCTTGACAGTGAGTTAGAGTGACTGCTCTTCATCTTTAGGAGTGCTCCATTTTTCAGGTTTGTCTATACTGTAAAACTATCCCTCATGTAATTGTCTGAAAATTAACTTTAAATAATTCCACTATACTCTGCGCTTTGGAAAGTCTGTGCCACAGTGACTGCTTGGACCTATTCTGGTGACCAAGAAACTGTTTTTTCAACATTAGTCTTCAAACAAAAAATTGCACTTAGGTGTTGTTGCAACAGATTATGATAATCAAAATGTATGCAGAGTATTGCTATATTGCAGTTGTACGGTTATGCCCAGTTTCTTGATCAAGCTTTCCTGAAAGCCTTGTCCTTCCTGTCTTGATTTATGTTCAAAGTCAAAGCCATAATGAACTTTTGACTGAACTTGTCTAAAACATGTGTAGGGCAAGCTTTCACTCGGGTAGCTGCCAGTCCACCTTTGGCTCACAGCAAAAACCAGCTGCAGCCAGGACGAAGGATGAGAATTTGGCATATCTGCAGCAGTCAAACAGGAAACAGTTTACTCCAGTCTCCAGGGAAAAAGATCACCTTCCTCTCTTTGACAGGCCAGCTAGAGCAAGGGGCACGTTTTCTTTGCATTCACTGGCCACAAGCTCAGTCTGCCTTTTTTTTTTTATTCATACTTTACAGCACGAGCAGACTTGTTCACGTGACTGATGGGAAGAAGATGAACGCTTCAGGACTTAGGGCCAAAGGCCCTTCACAATACATAGTAATTGTTGTTCCAAGTGTGGGCATACGTCAACATTAAGTCAGGTCTGGCCAAAGGAAATGTAAGTGAAAGGAGCTAAAGGCATTACGCAAATTAGGTTTTTTTCCTCTCCTTTCCCCTCATTTAGCTCAAAAAAGAGCCTGCACCTGGTGGGAACAGGGCTAAAAATGGTGAAGGACAGATAGAGGCAACTGGCAGAAAAAGAAAGACATGATGCTTTAGGAATGTGCCAAGATGGAGGGAGGGACACAGAATTTAAGGCAGAAAAAACTCAGATCATAATTAGTTTCAGCTTAGTTTTGTCTATTGGCAATTGCAAGAGGCTGATACTAGGCATTGTTGCACGAGAACTCCATCTTCCATTAAATCTATTCATACGCTAATCCTCAAATATCCCCAGTGGGTTCCTGTTTGTTTCAGAAGTCAGCTGAAAGCTGTCCTTCAGTTAAGCCCATCTTTTGGGATACAGTCTAGAGGCATCAAAACAAACAAATAAAACATCAAACCAAAAAACCCACCCTTATACTTTACAGATGGTACTGAGGTGTTAAACCATGCCTTTCAAAATTCCATGAAATTGAAATTCCGTGTCTTTCAAACCCACCTTAATCTGAAAAAGCTTTAACCACATAAGAAGAGTTTTTTTCATTCATGCTAGCTCAACAATGCTGCTACCAATTGCAAATCACCATCACCACAGTCCCAGAAAACATGGTTAAAACACATGGTAACGTCATCATACCCAGCTATGCTATCTACTGTTCAGCTAGCAGAATTTCTAAAAACATACACCATAACTAGAGACAAGGTAAAACATTCAAAGTGTGTTTTCATTAAGATTCAATTTCAGATCTAGGAATTTTTCTTTCTTTCTTTTTCTCTCTCTCTTTTCTCTCTTTTTTTTTTTTTTAGACAAACAGCCCCTGAGTATTATGAGTTCAGCAAATTTGGCTTATTTATTGTTGCATTGTTTCCTTTCATATTTAAAAGGCACCTTTATTTTTGGCATCACTTTTGTCAGGCATAAACATGCTCTATATTGATATTAATTATGACACGGACACAAGATGTCTTTCTCAAAAAGAATTGTTTGGACTTCTATAATGTTTGTGCAAGAGTCTCACTTGACATTATAAATATTAATGAAGGAAATCTCATACATCTCTGTGAGCTAAATAAGTATTATTTCCCAAGTTTTACAGATGTGAGGCTGAAGTTAAAGATTAAAATCCCTGAACTCGCAAGTTACTTCAAGTGTTTGACTATCTGTTGTGAGCGATCCCACTCAAGTGAGTAAATAATTCCCTTCTGGCCTACAAGCAATTTTTTCCCAGTTCTTCCCTCCTGCCTCCCATTAAAAAGTATCTGAAGAGCCTCAAGGTAGGGCCATGAGTGCTGCACAGACTGGGAAGCCAACCTTTGTTATCGCAAATATGTCAAGTATCTTGGAATAAGCTCAGCTAGGTAACAGCCAGCCATAAGAAAAACAAAATTTCTTTTCAGGGACTGACACCAGCTCAGGCTTGCTCTTCTTTTCTTTGTTTGTACCTAGGAGAAGTTCGGGAAACAATTTCTGCACAGAAACTGCCTCCTCCATAAAGAGCCTAAAAAAATTCACTTACGAATAGACTCTGGCAGCACCTGGATCTGGCACTTCTTATGACCCCAGAAAGGGAATGGGACAGGTGAGTTGATAAGGAGCTGTGATGTATTTCCTGATTTTCCTTAGGCCCTTTTCTTTTTGGAAATCCTGGGGAATTATTAGTACTTTTCATCTAGCTATTCAGTAAATTCCTTCCAAAGGAGTGATCATATCCAGGCTCTCAGTCTGTTAACTAGCCAAAAGCTAGATCGTCAGGCAGGTCACAAAATGTTCATTGTGATATGCGTATATAAAGCGCTGATTTCCTTTTCTTTTTCCCTTCCAGATAAGTTTGAATATACAAATTCAAGGAGTTTAGAGGAAAATAAGAACAAATCTATACAAATGATGTTTTGTTAACAAATATATTATTCTTCTGGGTAAGCTTATGTAGAAAGAACTGCAATACGGTGGATAAATTTTCTTCCATTACCTCACACTTACGGCTGTATTAGAAGTCACAGTACTATGTAGTTGCCACATGTATAGCTGTTCAAAAGATAGATTAGACTTCTGTTTGGCATGGAGCCAAGAAGACAAGATACCAAAACCTATTAACAGTGCATCATGACTGTGAATTAAAGAATCCTGTGGAACCATAAACTGTCTAGAAAGAAAATGAGAAAAATAATAAAATTTGATCAGAAGGTTAATATATTTTTATTAGTGCCTGGCAGCAGACTAGTAATAGACCATTTAAATGTGTACAGCAGTATAACTGACTTGTGTCAGATGCGCAGTGGTGAAGAAGTCTGCAGAGAGTCAAGTATTTATAGCTAATAAAAAAAAAAAAAAAAGGAACCTGACTAGACTTGGCATAGATTTTATCTTTATTCCTCCAACTGATATTATCCGGAACTTAGAGATTCTCTAAAGCAACCAAAACATTACAAAATGCTTCCAGGCTGTCAATGACAATAATTAAAGAGCAAGCACTGTTGGGGAACTAGAATTCCCACCTTAAAATGTGCCCTAACATTTGTTCCCCTAACAACCTAGAAAGCTCAAAAAACAAAAAAAATCCACCGCAGAACTCTAACTAAACAAGGTAAAAATATCTCTTCCTTGCACAGAAGCTTTGACTGGTCCAAAAGATGAATGCCATGAGCTAGAACTATGTCTCTGTCAGTGACTGCAAAAAGTAGTATTTCCATGTATGTCTGGCCCATTAATCAAGAATATATAGTAAGTCTCAGGAATAAAATTGCTACTTTTTCCCTACTAGATTATACAATGAGTAAAAAGTATTTTGTTAGTTAGCTTTTATCACTCAGCACTTAAGTCCAAAGTATCCTCAAACACTTGAGTCCGAGGTCAGACTTTATGGATGTAGAAAAATGTATATTTAAATAGAGAAAAGACTGCTGTATAGCATTTAAAAAGGACAAGGACTTTTAAGAAGTCTCAGGCTCTCTTTCCGGCTTTCCCATTTATGTTCTGTGATATCACAAAGCTAATAATAAATCATTTTAGTTAGTAACACATTTAAGAAGTTCCTGGCCAAAAAGCTTATGAACTCCACTGAAAATTCTCCAGATAAACACAAACAGAATGTCAGAACATTACTGTTAAGATATTTATACATATTTACACAGAATTTAAAGATAGAAAGTAAAAACATCAAAGAAAAAATCAGAAAATAAACATAGTCCTTTTTCTGCCCCCCTTTTCAATTGGAAAATTCCCTTTCCTCTTCAGCTGAGTGCCTTTCCTGTGCTTACCTTGCTCTGATCTTTCAAATACACCCAACTGGTCAAAAACCATCTGCTGCAGCACCACAGCCCACAAGAACAGGAATAGTATGGAGAACCACAGCATCACTTAGCCCACAGGCTGTTTTCTCACGACTGCTGAAAAGGTGCCCAAGAGCCAGGTCATACTGCCTTAGATCTCCCACAGAACAGATTGCAATGACTCAGGATCCTCTGGGTCAAAAGAAGTCAGCTGGGCCAACTGGTCTCCTTTATATACAGAACTAATTCACCCCTCTTATGACCACAGTCTGCATATCCTATTTTTAAATCATTTAAATGTGTTCTGATAGTCAGCTATGATAAGCAAGCGCCTGCTGGTAGCAGACTGAAATGAAGTTTTGGGACATCCAACAAGAACAGGCGTGCAATTCACTTTAACAATGGACAACCAGAAGGGGACACAGTTCTTTGTTTATGTGGGTTTTTTTTTAAGCAATGCTTCACCAAACTACATGAAACAAAATAATGGAATCAACTAAACAATATTTTGCTGCATTTCTTGAGGATCTCTTAGAACAAGTATATTTCCATAACCTGGAGATGTAAAGCCTTGTTGTGCTAAAGCAACGATTACATTAGAGATTTGACTTTGACTCTAGGGCAGTAAAGCCAAAACACATTTATGTGAGTCAACCTCTCAAACAGACTGTAAAAATGATACAGAGAAGAGGATCAGTTGCTGCTGGAGACAGGACTTCTTTAAATAATAATAGTAAGAAAGATGTTTATATACTGAGCTTCCCTTACGTCCTTCTCATCCTCTCCCTGAATATATACACACAGATGACACAGAAATAAATCAAATTGCCTAAGAGCCCCCCAAAAAACCCCTAAACATTCTCAAAACAATTTTCTTGAAAAAGAACTAGAAGTACTACCTGAAGTTTACAGAGGGGCTTTGCTATTGATATTTTACAGGGAAGCAACTTGGATGTGAAATTTTCATACAGAGATAGCTATGCGAGTGAAATAGCACAGTTTTCTTTGGCATTCTTTCATGTTCTCTGCAGGAGAGACTCACCAGAGTCCCAGTCTGCTACTACTCTAATGATGGCAGTATCAAGACTGTATCTAGAGTATCTGACATACAGCAACCCAATGAGTACATACTTGGTATCATAAACATGGTTCACTTTTTGCAATTAAAAATAACCAATGATTCCATGAAAACTTCTGTATTTTAATTCATACATTAAGAAAAGTTGGAGATACATGAACTGAAGTACAGGAACAGAGATCTGTTTTGTTGAACTAGTTTAAAAAATATTCTAAAAGCCAAAATGAGCAAAATTTGGAACATCAGAGCAAGACAGCACAACCAAGTTCATTTCAATACAACTTCCCCACTAATGTTAACTCGAGAATCAGAAAAAGGAGAGAAGAAAAATAACAAGGAAACTATTTTCCTGAGCTTTTGTGAGGTGTGCTAAAGTATAGATGGAAGATGATTGGTAGCTTCAAGGATAAGCAACAAATAGGAGTCTGGGAAGTTACCACACACTGTGTACCCCCATTACAAACAATTCTTTCTATGGTGCTTCTTTTTTGTTTGTTTTTTTTTTTACCCTGAAAAAAATTCCAACAGTTCCAAGCAACTTTGCTAGCTTTTAGTCAGAGTCCTTTGCTGTTGACAGGTGCTTCCTTAATAACTATAAGCACTATAGTAATGCTGATTTGCAGATGAAAAAAAAGATGAAGACTCCAAGCATTGCTAGTTGACCTGAACAGAAGTGTCAGGAAATACGGGTAACACATTGGAACTCTTCATCTGGGACAAGCGAGGAGAAAAGTACAGTGGAGGTCACATTTCAGAGAATAATGTTGTTCCAACTCAGAGGTCTGTAACCCTTTAATGCTAGAAGGTACCTTGCTGATGAACTACAGCAGTCTTCTGTGGTGCCAAGGATGACAGAAGTTTAATATCTGCACTTACAAAAACAACTAAACATAACGGGTCACCAAGTGAAAAACTTTCAGGCAATGCGCTGTAAACAAGAAGGAAGTGTTACTAACCTGTCTGCTGCAGCTGCTGCCTATTACCGCTTCCCCTACCGGAGAATCAGAACACAAGACCTTGCCACTGCGAATCCTGAGGAACGCAGAAAGGGAGAGCCCAATGCAGCCAGCAGACTGAAAGCAGGCAGCTACTGTGCTACCCAAGCAATTATTTCTGCATGTTGGCTTCTTGTATCTAGACAGTCAGATATCTAAAAGCCTGGCTATGAAAAGGTGTTTTAATGCTCAAAGGAGCTTGTTTCTGTTTTGAAGGCCCTGATACTTTCGGAGCAAAGGCTCCCAAAAAGACTGCTGACTGTAAGAAACTACCATAAATCGCTGTGACAAGAGGGGAAGAATTGTTCAGAGAGACTCCATGTCCTCCCTTGCTCCCTTCGAAGGCAACTGCAAGTTCAACTGCAGCCATTCACATGGGAAGCTCTGCCAGGTTATGCTTGCTTAGACTGCTCATGGAACGACAAGATGAGAGTGAGTGCAAAAGCTCCCTACTGAGGATAAAGAGCTCTGAGATGAAAAGAGAGAAATGTCAACCTGAAGAGACTGGGATTTTCTGACGGGAATATCCCCATGGAAACTCTTCCAAGTGTGAGACCATATATTTTTTTGCTAAGAGTTCAGTAGGCTGATGTTAATTTTTTGCAAGAAAAAGAACTCAATAAACATACATACATAGAAATTGCATGAAAAGAATACCTGGCTTATTCATTTTATATCTGCTATCTTAAAAAATTGAGCTACAGCAATAAAGGCCAAAATTGTCTGCTTATTCCAAATTTGAGACATTACTTGTCTGATTCGTCTAAGTTCTCAGCATTTTTACAGCACTTTCTAGATTCAAACAAAGTGCCTACTGTGTCTGTGATTGGCAATATTGTACAAACAAAAGTTCTTTCAAGTTGGGTATCAAGAAAAGAAAACTAAAAGAACACAGAATTAGGAACGACTTGTAAAAAGCTACGTTTCAGTGACTTACTGAGCATTAGACAGAAATTCTATGGCGAAGGGACTCAAATGGGGAAGCACTCAATTACTTCAATCATGTACTTATTTATGTATTGCCTTGTGCATCCTCCCATTTTGATCCTATTTTTGTCTTCAGAGATCTCAAAAGATCTTATATTTCCCACTGCTCCAAGGAGCACCAAAGACTAATTAAGTAAAACACTAACCAAAATTCCTATATTCAGTAATGCTTTTAAGCACATGCGGAACTTTAAGTACCCTGAAGTCCTGTTAAAAACAATAACAGTTAAAAACACATTGAAGAGCTTTAAGGAAGAGAGATGGGATCCTCCTTATCTCTACAGATCAAGGCTTAAATGCTACAAAGTATTACTAGCCCCTGATCCCCCAAAGCAGCTTTGTTGAATCCTCTTTTCCCTTACCAGAGAAGTAGCTTCATGCACTTCAGCCTACCTGATGGCCCATTTTTGGCTTTCCATGTTTGGTACTAAGCTCCCTGAAGAATATCTTTCACAAAGATACTGCAGAAGGAGCTGCAGAAGGAAGGTAACATCCCAGAACGTCAAAAGCACGATATCACATTACTGATTTTAATACTTCACAAATTTTTGTAACCACTGGATGGCTAAATGATGCTATAGCCATAACACAAGTAATTTACACATAAGTACTTATATAACCTTCTCTGAGTTTTGCATTAAAGAATACATAATGCCAAAAATAATCAAGCATGAGTTTAGGCCAGATTTTTCAAATAAGATGCTTACAATTAGACGCCTAATCCAGATTCAGATGCAGGCTTGAGTACTGCCCGCTTTTCAGAGGTGCTAAGAACTTGCAAATCCCAGGATTTCAGCATCACTGAAACATCAAAACGTTTGTTAACCTGCCTAGATACAAATTACGTAATATAACTTCAGATGGCTGGACTGACAATGCCTTGCCCTAAAATTTTTATCATGAGAAAATTAAAATTAGTCACTGCTTTATGCCACTTAAACGACCAATGGAAACATCAAAAACAATGTGGTGACTTTTCATTTTACAACAGTATGCAGCCCCAAAATTGTGTCTACTTGAAACTGAATTTCAGTACCTGCAAAGCTGCTTTCAAAAATTATTCCACTCATCCTGGTTATAGCTTGTTTTCAACACAGAAAATGAAAAACTACTGACGTTCTTTTTTGTACACAATTTTGAATCATCTTTTCCTTTGGGAAAGGTTTTTTGGGAATATGATTGTAAATCATTCAGATAAAGAAAACATTTCCATAGATGGCCAAATCACCCCACAGCTGAAATGCATCCACACAAAAACTAAAAATAAAGCAAGAATTATGCATCCAACTAACGTAAGCGTTATCTATTACAAAGAGCAAAAAGAATGTAGCTTGCAATGGTCACAAACCATAGCACGCTTAAAAAGAAGACCACACTAACCTATACGCTACGAACTGATAACACGAGAGCAAAAATTACAGCTACAAAACATGATCATACAAAACCCCCTTAGGCACAGGTCGATGCAAGATTTTAGTATAACTGGTTACTGTCATTTACCATTGATACAGAAGATTAGCAGAGAAACAGAACTCTACAGTTAGAAATTTGCCAGAAGCATAAGCTGTATTCGCCACATACCACCAAGATCCGATCTAGCATAATGCTGGAATCTAAGCACACAGGACACAACCTTAGTACAGGTTCCAAAAAGCAAATTAACTACTTTTCAAAATAATTTATAGACCAATCAGAAGCTGGGGAATGAACTTCTACAGAACAGAAAACCTCCTCTTAATGTGGTGATACTGACTGCCAAAACCCCAGCAGGACACATTAGGATGAATTTGCAATCAGTTTCAATTGCATCAGAATGATAGGTATACAAAGGTGAGAAAATTTTCCCCTTAAAAACATTAATAATGTAGCTAATGTATGCAGATTCTTTCATATTTTTCTTTATATTTATCTATATCTGCAAAAAATATACTATTACTTTAGTTTAGGAGGGAGAGAATTTTTCTCCTTCACACACAAATGCTATCTACAGAGCAAAACAGCTTCTAATGCAGTTAAGAGGGAAAATTCTCTCCCTCCTACAATTCCTTTCTTCACCCTCAAATGACATATTATACCTAATACCAACTTACACATATCTATAGAGAAATAAATGACTTCATATACTGTTGCATCAGAAGACACCTAGAATATTTGTAACATTCTAATAAATTGCCAATTTTAGGAGAGCCCACATACTTGAACATGTGCTTCACTTCCATCTGCCAAAAAATGTAATACAGCGAGTGTTTCGTGCCTAGCTTTATTTCTTGATTCTTATTTGTAACTGGAATTACTAAATGTTTTATAAGGAGAAAATGCACCTTAAAAATTAAGAGTTTTGGAGAGAAACAACTTTTTTAGCATTTTACACCACATCCCTTTCCCCTTATTCAAGCAGTCCACATTATGCCACAAATGGATGTAGCTCGGTGGAGAAAAATTAAGCATTTAAAACCAAGTACAACCAGATCAGACTGCTCTAGTTAAATGAGATTACATCTTGTAAACTCATTTTTTCTTTCTGCTCTCTAAGATTCTCAGCATCTACATTTCCCTCTGTGAAATTATCTACCTACTCATGAACAGGGGTCCTTTAAAGGAAAAACTTTTCCCATGCAAGGTACAACTAACCTGTGAAACACATTGCCAAACAATGTTATGAATGCCAGAAGTATAAATACATTCACAAACTAAGCTGACAAATTCCCAGAAGAAACATCCTGTTAGATAGAAAAATGTGAATGCAGCTTCTATGCTTGCAAAATCCTTGAATTAAAGAACAGTGGAAGCTGGGAGAGGATAATGGGGGAAGTATCACTATATACTTAACATGTCCTTATAATGAGAGTCTGAGATCAGCAACTGTCAGAAAGAGGACACTGCAAAAAATATACTTTCGCTGTGACCCAATGCAGCAGCTCTTAACGCTCTTCATGCGAATAGCCATTTCAGTCATGAAGATCCAAATTAAAGTTTTCATCTGAAATGCAATCAACTTTATGTGATTTTAACTTGTGCATCATACATATCATTAAATATATACTTTATATATTAGCTGAAATGTGATGCTAATTAGAACCTATTAGAAGGTCTGGGAGAAACTAAATGAGAATTAATGACAAATGATTACTTAGTAAAGATTTCACAAAATTAATAAAGTTGCTCTAAAGTTTGAACAATAAAAAAAGACTTAAAATAGACCCCTCTAATTACATTACAAGACATATTACAGACTTGCAAATGAAAATGCCTATATTGTACTCAAACTCACAAAATGTAATAGTGTTATCTTCCAAAACAAATACTTCTGTAGAATTATTTTTGAAATTCTTTTACTAATCTGAAGTCACCTTTGCAACAATGCAAGTCCTTAAGGAGGCATTTCTATAAATATGAAAATCCCCCCATACTTTCTGAATACAGGAATTGATGCTTTCTCTGAAAAGATCACAGGAAAGAGAGAGCTCTCTGGACCTGGGAACATGAAAATTCTCATTCAGATAACAGAACATCTGGAATTCAGTACAGAAAACTGTGTTGCTCAACTGGATCAGACACCAGTTCCCATAAACAAGAAAATACAGCTCTAATTTCCTGTGTAGTATTTGAACATAAATTAAAAACAATCCTTATAAAATCATGTTTAAAAAAATCCAAATATTTCTGAACAAGAAGATTACACTAAACGGTAGGAGTCGAGTAAAATTATAACTGACATTAAAATGTTGCCCTTTTAAAAGTGCAGAAATCCAATCAAACCAATGACACATACCAAAGTAAAATTTATGTTAGGAGTCACTTAAGGAACACAAATTCTGTACAAATTAAACTTAGTTCCTGTGGGGTTTCACTCCTCTCATGTACTAATGTAAATAAGGACTAACATCTTTATAATGAAACAGAGTTAGAAATTGGAATTTATCACTAATTTTCCAAATTTTAAGAGAAAAAAATAAAGTGAAACCTGAAAGAATTGAATGGCATTAAAAGTCTACCTTTTTAAACAAAGAAGCAAACCAACTACTTGATGTCATGAAATAAAAATTAAATAGAGATTAAAAATCATTAGTGAAAATACTAATCGGTGGAAGCCAAGTGCAGCTTTCTACCAACACAATCTAATTACAAAGCTTCCAAAAGGACTGGTAGGCTAAATCATAAAGAGGTATAAATGCCTGCACTTCAGGGGAAGACTGCAAGGTTGAGCCAAAACAAATGATACTGTGATAGGGTGCAGTCACTTATGAGTACTTTTGCAGGGAAGGAGGAAACGTTCCTCACATAAAACATTAGTAATTAGATTGCTACAGGATTAGCATGGCAGCTTCTAGGTTTCTAACATATAGCATTCTGCATTATATTATTACAATTATATTGGTTAAAAACAATAGTAGTGTTGTATGCATTAACCTTGCACTCTTGATAGGTGTCTGTTGGAGCTGACTTCCAGAGGTTCGACGAGTGCAGGATATTCAGCACAGTGTAAATGGCTGTAAATAGTTTCAGCATCACTCAGAGCTACCAAAAAATATCCACAGCTGAGCTACAAACCAAAGTGGAGGAACTCATGTACATGGCATATCATTTGCAGTCGGTAAACAAAGTTCAGACCTCCCTAACTTCTGGGGTTATTTTTCTCTCACTTTAGGAAAAACAAAACAAAATGTTTTAAATTTACAGAATGTTACTGGGTTTCTTAGCAGTCAGCCCTGGGCCAGCTATGAGAAGATTATTTTCACGTGATGGATAAGAGAAGTAAACTAAATTTAAGTAAAGCGTTATGTAAGAATCCAGACTAAATCCTACCTGTTTTCATCAACAACAGGCTTGGGAATCAATTAGGTATAAACAAGAGCATAAAAAGGAGTAAGAATGGGCCGAATGATTGCTGTGCAGAAGGTATTGCCAGATCAAAACATGGCATTTCTCACAGCCTTCCTTGACCATGTGTCCTCTGGACTGTCCTTTTTTTTTTTTTTTTTTTTTTTCCCCTAGCTTTGGTTGGTGCATGGGCAGAAAAAAGTTAAACAGACTGAAAATCCATGGCAAATAGAGACATACAGGGATGATTAGGATGGCAGGGAGGGGTAAGTGTTGATGTATCTCTGATATTACTGGATTTTTTGTGCATGAATCTTACGCATTAAACAAAACATCCTATTAAGAGTCCTTAAAAATGAAAGAAATCAAATAAGAGTAACCAGGAATGTATTCCCTTCCCACTCCATTGAAGTATTCCTTTATCAGGATGATTTAGATGAAAATAAAACACACATTGATGGAGATGTAAGCTCCAGCGGACACAAGTGGTTAAGCATAACACCTGCTCTTATACAATCTTAAAATGATGTTAAGAGTTCACGCATTTTTCCCTACTTATTGCCACACTTTTTAACCTGTTCACCATAACTTCCATGTGACTTTTTCAGCTCAGTTTCATATCACGAATTTTTTGAATTAAGAGTTTTTTCCCTCCAGAATGACTTTTCCAAATCACAACATGAAGAGATACCTGGACAAAACAAAATGCTGTACCACTGTGAATTGCTTTGGAGGAGTTCATTTTGCTTCGTTATCATACCCCCAGCAAAAGCAACTGAAAACTGTATTTCCCTGTCTGTAACGCATGAATAATGCTTACTTTGAGCAAGCTCTCAGAAGTAAGGATAAATTATATTCATCATCAAGTGCTTTGAAAATTCAAAGCCTTATAAACATACTTGTTATTAGACCCTGTGAAAAAATACACCCATTTTTTGGTATATGCTGAAAATGGTACAGTATAATAAAACACTAAATGTACAATTTTTGGCTAAACAGACAGCTTTTCATGTACTGGAAAGAGTCAGTGGCATGTTTCAGCAATGTACTTTCTAAAGCCTTTGTATCACCATGAAGCATATGGCTAAGAACCAATGCAATGAGATCAGACTGAAGTTCATTGAGTTACACAGTGATCTCATTTATCTTTGTTTTTGGAAGACAAGGTTAGGTAGGCTATATTTTCATATCAACATCTGCAGAGCATTCCAAAATCCTGGCAAAACCAATGACACGTTAAGTTCCAGGTCTTGTGATTTATCTTTCTGCAGTACACATAAATTAGTGTGCGTAGATGGAATCCTTTCACTTCAACTAAAGTATATAATGTAAAATAGTTTTAGTTGACAGATTTTTTTCTTCACCTGTTTTTTTAAATTAATTTACAAGTCATTATGATTTTATTCAGCATTAAATCCATAAACATATCCACATTCTCCACTCATCTCTTTGGCAGAAATTAAGACCGGAAACAGCTGAATAGGAACTATAGTACATTTGCTTATTAAATCTCTGAGTTCAATAGGCAAAACTATATATAAATAACAAATACTCAGTAAGAAGAAAAAGAGTGCATCTACATATGGTGGGTTTGATCATAAAGCACACAGGCTTTACTGGAGTTCAATCACATGCTTCCATTCCTCAGTCCCTACTAGAAATGGGTGGAATCTGGCCTTTTCTTCAAGCAAGCCAGCACTTTTCAAGTTTGTCTAGTCTAATAATTTCCCTACAGCCTTTTCATGTGAAGTTGAAACTATTCATATGTATATGTAACTTGTAATGACTTTTGTCCAATTACATTCTTAATTTGATGGCTTTAATATTCAAACTGGGAAGAATAAAAGCTTAAGAAAACACATTTGTCAAAAACTGAATTTTACCATGGTGTTCCACGCAATACAGGGAAATAAGAAACAGCGTATTATTCTATCATATTTCCCAGCACAGCTGCACATCAAAATACCTTCCGTTGCAGTTTATACAAAGGCCAAACACAGAGACAAACGCACAAAGTATGACATTAGCCATACTGGAGCTATTAATGGGATAAATGCTGCAGTCAAAGACTCTCTGAAGATAAAAGCATCACTCTCTCCCGCCTTTGGAATTTTGCCAAAATCACAGTCATATTTTCATATTTGTCAGCTTTTTTTCCTGTAATCAAAGGGTTTCCTTTATAATAGTAAATAAAATTTAAGTGTTCCTTCTGTGCTTCAAAGTAAAATGGTTTCAGTAATTATGCACACAATAAAGTTCGCATCTTTCTAAGGAAAGATTTACTGCTTCTATTTCAATTAAAAAAATTGTATTGCTTCAGAGTTAAAAACGCTAGGACATGTAATTATGCAAAAATGAATTTCTAACAAGTGCATTGGTTGCTTTTTCTAATATCTAGCTTTATGTTTGACAAGAGCCATATTTACTAGTTAATTCTCAGAGAAAGAAGCTTTATAACGTAAATATACATGGAGTAAAATTGTCTTGTGCAGTCTGCAGTAAAACCATGTTAAAAGCTTCAACTTAAAATGTTAACTACACTTGGCCTTAAAATCCATTCTGCAGGAAAAAAAAATTGAGCTAGAAAGGACAGTTATGTCAATCACTGATTTGACAGACTGACAGTCATGTCAGTTATGACAATCTCAGGTCTTATACACAATCTACAGAGTTTCTGTACAAATCTCAGCTATTACTGTCTGAACTAGAACCAAACTTTAAGCAAGATATCTGGTCCAGTTTTAAAAAGTGCAGAAGCTTCACATAGGAACAAGTTACTGTGGAACAAAGAGTTACTATATATCAGAGCATCCATGCCAACAATCCATGCACTCATTCACTTGAATTTGTCAAGCCCATGACAAATTCAAGATAGTTTGCATCCTCTGAGAACTAAGCTCATTCAAATTACTTTGTGTTTGCTGACGGCTAAGTGGGCAGATGGGCTATCACTGTGAATGAGCTGACATATGGTTAAGTTCCTACTCTGTTGTAACTTTTTTTCCTGAGCCTATACTAGAGTAAGGTAAATTATTTCAGTTGTTAAAACCTTTCCTCTTCTATTCAATATCCTCCATGTACTTACTTATGGATGACAATAAAGTCACTTCTCAATGTTTCATTTGATTAAGTAAGAGATTGAGCTTCTTATCTTGCCTAACAGCAAGGGGATTTTGCTGCACCTCCAATCAGCTACTCTAATGATCGAATCTAAAAAGTTGGCTCTGTTTTGTTACCGCACAAGACGCTCAAAATGCAGCTTCTTGCTCCGTTGGAAAAAGGGACAAAAACACTAGAAAGCGTTCAGAGCTCCAAAGACAATGCTTTCTTCAGCTGAGTTAGGAATGGCAATTACAGTCTTTGGTATCCAAAGTATCCAGTCTTGCTGTCATCATTGCCCAAGGAAGTCGGCTGTCACAAGGCAAAGCTGAAGCATCAGAGAGAAGATATAAATCCCAAAGTTAAAAATCTCATCATGGCACTTTGTGCCATGTTTCACCTTACCATGGCTGCACATCAAGTTAAATTATATGCTTATGTGGTATTCTTCATTTCCTAACTAACCTCTCTGTTAAAAAGAAAAAAAAAATGTGTTGCTGGCATATAGTAGCCCTTTTCCACATACTGCAGGAGTGAGCTATTTTCCATCCTCCTACTCTCACCCAGAAGCAATGTCTGCTTGTCACTTAGATAGCTGCTCAAGAGGGATAATAAGTAGTAACAAGTTGTTGATTTCAATATTTAATTTATTACCAAGAGTAGAAGCAATAAGCAAAATTCTGTTTGACTACAAGCAGTCAGCAGATTAAATACCACCACAAACAAGCCTGTACCCTATAAGCGTAACTTAACCACTTCTTATAGCTCTTTTGCTTTAGGCTGCAAGCCTTTACATAATGAATGTCTAATGAAGCTGCAATTTCTAAGCCTACATACCTAAAGTCACTTGACATAATACAGTTGCACTGTCTCTTGCTTGCTAATTCTTCATTTTTCATTATTAGCAAATTTGGAGGAGATGTGGTGGCATACTGTGACCAGTGCTAATCAAGCTGGTACAAAGGCAGGGTGTTCTCTCCCACACGCTTTTCTTTTGAGCCTGCAATCTCCACTGAAAGTCAGTACCCTTTGAGCTAACACTGTGAAAGGACTTCTCAGGTCTCAGAGACTTGCCACATGCATCCAAGTGCATGCGGCTACAGGACGTGGAGGATGCATACTATGCCTTTTGAAAGGAATTAGCAATAGTTACACACCTCTCAATCCCAGAGCTTCTGCGAGGGAAATGTGATGTTAATCAGTCTCAAAAATTGAGACTATTTACAGCTACAATTAATTAAGCTTTGAAAATTCCTTTCAAAGTCGAAAGTGTCTCTTAGCTCTGACACAGCAGCAGACTACATTTTAAAACTGTTAACTTTCTCATGATTTCTGAAAGTTGTATCAGTTAATAGACATTATTTTTGGTCCAAATCCAGGATGAAATTTATTTGAAAGTTCAACCACTTCTTGTTAGCTATATATTTCAATACTAACTGTACATTTTAGTAATAAACATGAACCTGCTGAGCTAAAATTCCATTCAATCACAGTACTCTCTCTGCAATTCACAAAAAAATGCATTAAATAAAGACCACTTTCACAGCTACCTAAGGATTTTGATTAATGCTAAGATCTTTCATTTTATTTGCAAAATACATAAATGCCATAGCCATGTATATAAGCAAACACATATTAACCGTTTTCAATCTGTAGAAATTTTCTGCAAATCTGATATGAAGAGAGATTCAGTAATACTAATGATATACATTCCTCAGTCTAGTTGCAGGAAAACAAAATTGGGGTACATATAATCTTTACAAGTTTGTTGAATTCCAGCAGTAAAATCAGCAAGATAAAAATAAGGGTAAACAGAAAACTGAAGCGCAATATTGATGGAACGCTGCCAGTAGCTCCTTTCCTTTAAATTGAGATCTTTTGTTTGAGCTCCCCTGTCGATCACTGCTGGAATAAAATGCCTAGACAAGTTTCAAGCCTTCAGGTGTTCCACAGTCCAAACTCAATGTTTTATATACCACCCCAAAACACCAACAGCATTACTAACCTATGATTTTATCATGAGTCTCAGGATATTTGTTGATCTTTTTTCACACCCCAGTTTCCAGAGTCAGGCAGCGACATGAAAAACTCACCTGTTGTATTAAATGAAATGGGTTGTTGGAGATACAGGCACTTGAACAATCAGGCTACCATGTTCCTTACCACCTTTAGGTTATGAAGGGGGTTAAGAAAGAAATCAGTGTACTGCATTATGCATTTTCCTAATCATACGCAGACAAAAGAAGTCTGCACTAAACAATGCTCTATTCTGTCTCCTACAAAAATACATATGGAAAAATGTTTTTTGGCCATTGCTGCTACTTGATCATTGCCAACAGCTAGCAATATAGCAACATTCTTAGCTCATGAATACTTGACAAAATTTTCTGGTAGCTTTCCTCAAACTAGAACCACTATTTTCTTTTCTTTTTTTTCTTGTGACGGAGCTTCTGCCAGCCAACTTCTTCTGTGAAACTACCAGTCCTCAAAATACTGCATGACAGACTGCTCAGACCAGCTTAGAAGAAAAAAGCTCATGCTGATAGTATTACGACAGCACCAAGCCTGTAGCTCTCTATTCCTGTTGGATTTTTAATGCCAGGAGAGTGCCCCTAAGAGAAAAGTACTTCTTCAAATCCCCTGGGGGAATGCTTTGCAGGAAAGGAACATTTGAAATCAGATTTGTCCACTGAATCAACACTGCTAAAAGTCTGTTCAAATACTATAACAAACACATGAAGTACGGTACAGCCAAGTAGCTTTACTTTATAAATCAGATCGTTTTTATTTCCTGAATTCATAACTACAGTGATGCAATAATGGAAACTTTTGTATGTTTATAAGTTAGATGACCCACAATCATTCCATGCAGTAAGCACTAGTAATTTCTGACTATTAAAATCATTGTTGTATTCTATCGCTATGGTTTGCCTAACAATGTAAGTCAGTTTTCTATTTAACAAACTGTATTACATTGGCAGCAAGATTTCTTACCTTAGCCAATGGTATTGGATGTGATTAATTTCTAACATTCTTTTTAGAAGTGAAAATAAACATCTACTCAATTTTCTTTGTTTGCCATCTCAACATCCTAAGCAGGCCGGCCTTCTCGCAGATTCATGCTGGTTGTCCCTAATTAACTTTTTCCTCTTAAAAATGTTTGAATTACATCCAGTTAGACTCTTTCCCTTCAAACTCCCTTTCATCTAACATTAATCCCCAATTGTTATATTTCATTTAAATGACAATTCCACCTTATTATTTTAAATTAAACTTTCAATTAAAATAAACTGTTCAGACTTACAATAAAAGTCCTTGATGTGGCAACTGAAGACAGGAAAAATGAGGATACTCTTTACAATTACTCCGTACACAAAGTACTGTACGATAGGATCAGATTTTAAGACACTGCCACGTCTGATCAAGAAAGCTAATATGTAAAGTTTCAGAATATTTAGAGGGATTGCTTTGGGATACTCAATACTCTTGTGCTGGTTAGACGTAGGACTTAATTTGCTTTCTCAGCTTCTGCCATAGATGCCTCACCTATGTAATTAGCAAAACAGCTGAAAAGATACCTTCCAGATTTTCACACAGAGTGTTCCTCTCAAGTAAAACAAATTCCTGCATTTCTAGAGTAGCACACAAGCTAGCCGTACAAGGTTTGGCTCTCTTCTTTACGTTGCAAACTATCTAATATTCATGTATTTACTTCACACCTTCAATTTAGCAGCTGCTTTTCAGAGATTTGAGGACAGCCTGTGATCTCTCTGATGACAGATCAAACTAGATGTATCTTTTAAGCAAAATAACCACAGACTGGCTTGCTGGAAGTAACAACCAAGACGCAATGAAGAAGCTCTGTCTACACAATCTGCTTCATCCATTTCTTTTCATAATTTACCTTTTATCTTTGCATCCTATGTCTCATACTTAATTTGTTTAATTAGCTGAAGTCTAGTATGGCCTCCAGCTGTCTAGACTATTGAACCAAGAATGCAATCCTGCACTAGCTCAAATACACTGCCCCAGTTTCTGCTCTTGGATCTTTAGATTGGCAGTTATTCACGCTGCTTTCCAGTTTGTCTTTGTATGGTATTTCCTGTTCTACTTGTTTTAATTGCCTATCTTTTATTCTGTCCAAGAATTACCTGACTACCAGTAGATTTACCACAAATATATATCTGTTTTGCCCAATTAAGTTTTTTTTTTTTATTTAGATCTTCCACTGTTCTGTTCTTTTATTTCACTTACAAGGTATATCTTCTGTTCTTCCATGATATTAACTCTCTTAGGTCAGCTATTATGTTATTGCATAGATTTGCCCTAGTACAACTAAATAAATACATCCTTCCTTCTCTTACATCATACTTTCTCTTCATTATAGGTACATGACCCTGGCTTCATTTCAACTTTTCTATCTACAATGTCTGCTGAAAATTTACAATGTATAAGTCTGTTTTCTAGAGACAGTCCTCTCTAGCACTAATGTAAATAATCATTTAACCTAGATGTCTGAGAACCCTGATGACTGTACAACACTCCCTGCCAGAGGTGTTGATTTTCTCAGTCAAAACAAATGTTCTTATCATAGTTCCTAAAGAATTTCATTTGTTTTTCCACTTCATAATGCAGAAAATATATTTGGGCTGTGTACTTGTGGCATTGGGTGTCTGATCCAACATGCTCATGGCTTCATTTCACAATTTACATCTACCAATATGCCAGTCCCTGAATGCTTAAAAAGGATTCTGTGATAAGGATCTTCGCCCAATTAGTTGTCTCACTCTCCCCGTCCCTCTCCAGCAGAAAAGAGACTCGGTGCACTAAGAGACTTCATCTGTCTGTCTCTGTCCCTCTAGTAATTTGGCACAGGGAAGGTGTCTCCAAATATACTAAACCTTTGAGTACTGTGAAAATGAACAACTGTGGAGAGGACCGTAATCCCATTAATGGACCCACTCATGAAAAGAATGCAGCCCTAATCCTGTCTTCATTAGAAACTGGAGAATCCCCACAGGAATGTAACAGAGTACACACTTCAACCATGAAAAAGCCCTAGATAACACTCAGATCAGCTGCAAGACTCAAGTCCACCAGAACCCTGTAGCTTATGGAACACTTCTCTCCAGAGTTTTTCTCATCTTCTCCTTTTTAATTCAGCATCTGAGGATTGCACATCTCCCATCTTGTTTCCATCCTTTTTGTCTGCTTATCTGTATTGTTTAATAATTTGTAAGTTTATTTTCTTGGATTTGTATATCCATGAAGCCAGTTACTCTTCTGTATGACTCTCCTTCCATTATTAAGCAGTAAAACCTCAATCAAGCTTTTAATCAGTTTTCCTTCTGCTTATTTTTTCCTTTTGATGATATCTGCCAGATCTCTTTATAGCCCTTTTCCCCAGCCCCCCACAAGTTAGGACTTCTGTTTTATCTGCATTTTCATACTTCTCAATTACATTTACCAGATTTAAAATCTATCTTTACATGTCCCAGAAAACCCATCATTTTTTCTTCCAGATTATTCTTTCTATTTGATCCTTCCCACTCTTCTGTTATCTCCATACATTGTCAACATCTTTTGGACAGCCTGTAAAGGGATTACTCACTTTCATGACATTGTTATTTCTACTTACTTAAAAGTACAAGCTTACCACATGTTAATTGTGTAATCCTCCCCCCTTCAGTTTTAGTCATCTCTTTCTTCTTTCTTGGGCCTCTGCATAGAGTTATTTCCTCTTTACATTTTACATGCTCTCCTTACTAATTTATTTTAACTTAAAATTCAGACACTACCAGTAAACAAAATTAACAAGACCTGTCCTGTGTCTGTTAAGAAAAAAAAAGTTCCACCTCCGTCCAATACTGTATCCAAGATATAAATCATTCTAGTGAAGTGACTGGGGAGGAGAGACTGTCTCAAAAAATACTGACTGCGAAAAATGTGTCTCCACTAATGTAGGCAGAGGTGTAAATCTAAGCACATTTCTAAATCAGATTAACTTAAAATGCTCAGGAAAGCCTAGATCATGTACACTTGATCATTAAAAACATCTGAGCATCTGTAGGAAAAGAGGCTCAATCAATCCAAAGACGATAGGAGACAAAGAATTGGTATGCAAAAATCTAAGTCTCTGCCTTGGTATAAACATTACACTTGATCGGACTTCAGAAAAATGACAGGGTATTTGAATCGTAAAGAATATGATGAGAAGAAAAACTGGAAAAAAGTTCAAAGTCAGGCTATGGCAGTATTGGTAAAGCAGCCAATAAAACAGAAACTAAAAAGCTCACTGTGATTTGTTGCTATGCTTTTGCAACAATTACAAATACTGAAATACAATTGAAAGTAGTAGCCAGCCACAATATTTATCTCAGACTACAATGAATTATTGTTTAAATTAAATCATTACAAGAAAAAAAATAGACGAATTTATCATATTAGAAAACAAGTCTATACGTAACAGTGATTATGCTCACAGTATTTGATGCACTTCACTACATACAACTGTAATAGCACAGACTTCTCTAAGAATGGTTTCTTCCAAAAGATGATAGAACAAAAGTGAAGGCTCAGAATGGTACTCCTAATTCTTTTTGAAAAATTAAGCCGTCTATTTACATTGCAAATATGGTATTTGTAGCCTGATTCTAGCTCAAATTTTGATAAGTGATGGAATAGACTTATCTGGAGATTACTCAAGCGAACAAGAAGTACAAAATCTAAGACCCTAACAGTCCGCAAGCCCCTATTATGGCACTTAAACAAGAACAGAGGAAGGAGACTTACATTTTAAGAGCACAGCTGGCAATGAGATATGATGTTCCCAAGCTTTCAAGGGAACCAACTGTGAACATGTGGAATATGGGGAAGGAAGCAGCAGCATACAGAAGAGCGTTCAGATAGTAAAAGAGCTTGCCTGCTTGAAACATCAAATCAAAACCTGTTTCAGGACACAAAACATTGCTGGCATATCTGTCCCTATAGCTCTGAATATTACTACCACCCTTTGAACTTCCTCTGAATCTGGGGGTGACTCCCAGTGGCAGCTTTTCAAGATTCAAAGCTTTATTTAGCTGAGATAATTTTCATGCATATTTTTAAGACTTCTGAAGTCCCCTGAGGAAAAACTGCCAAGTATACCCGCAAACACATGATCTGGGCTCTCTACCATATGGAAATACAGACAAACTCTAAATGGATAACTGACTTTCTCCATACACTTTCGCAGTTGGTCCTGAATGGTAACTAACTACTCCTGATTATGACATTAAATGGAATGGACAAAACTAAAGCAGAAAGTGCAAAAAATTATACCACCGAGCCTAGCATTAATATACAAGATAATAGTTCAGAATTGTGCATGTTTTTAGTAGTTGCAGAGTACTACATACCTATATTTTTCAGATATCTGACGGGTATTTTCCAATTTAACGACCTGGCAATTACTTTGGACCTTTGCAAATTGTATTTAAGCTAGTACACATTTGGACCCAATACAATATTCTTCTCTTTCTCCTGAAGCCAATTGCTATTCAAAATAGCAGTATAAACTAGAAAACAGTTTCCAAATATCACATTGGAAGAAAATGATCTTCAGTAATTATTAGAACTACCTTAGTGCAGCTCAAGATAATTAATTGCTATCACTTTTTTTTTTTTTTTGAAGAGCTGAAAGTAGCTAGAAAAACAGTATGATGCATTTATTATGAACAGAAAGAACATAATCACCACTCTCCAGTCTTCACAGGGGAGTGTTTTGCCAAGCCACTTTCTATGGCTCTAAAGCGGACACGAAAAGTTGAGAATAACTCTCTACCTACTAATATTATTTCTTGCTTGAAAAATATGCATATTATAATAACCCAAGGTGGGCGGTGTAGATTTTTTTCTACAGACAGACAAAGCCTATGGACATCACGAAAAGCTGGCATTTAAATCTAAATCCTAAATGCTATGACATATGTTTTCATTTAGAGTTTTTTTCCCCCCCTCCCTGATTCAAAGCACTGGCAACAGAAATTGTATCAACAGATTTTTGGCACAGCCATGACAGATCCCACATCACAATGAAAAAAAATCCCTCAAAACTGTGTGACATTCTCTTTTTGAGAGCAGTGAAAGTCCAGTGTGTCACAGCCATAACAGGTCCGATTTCCAATATTATTGGATTAAACGCATAAAAAAACTCCAAGTGCTGATATGCCTGCTAAGACTACAGCCCTAATATGTAAGATTCAGAGATCACTAGATCGCCTGATTTGACAATCTGCATAACGCACACTAGGCATTTCAGACAGTGTTTCATGTAATCGCTACAATGACATGTAACTGGTAACTCACACACCATAATCTCCTAGGATGCAGATAACTGGAACTCTCTAGAAGACACATGCAACGAGGTACGAGTAGATACTATCCAAAAGTAAGCATTAGGCATGGGAACGCTGGAAGCGAAGTAGCAGGGAGCACAGAACCATACCTTTGCTTAATGTTAGCATCTCAAGTGAGCTCACAGTACCCACACAGAGAAAGCCATATTTTAGGTTGCCATGGCAACCAGTACCAGATGAGAAAATTTCCACCAGATTTAGTTTTTTGTTTGAAAGAAAAAATCATGACTGTCATGAATTTCTGGGTGTATTTTCTACACTGCATACACAGAAAGCCAGGTCCGAAAAGACATTAAAAGTTTGGACTGTATATACAAATAATTTGCTTCTTCCTTCTAAAACACCTAGCTGTTTAGCTTCAGAAATAAAATGCTACTGTTTCACAGGTGTGGCAAAGAAATAGAAAGGCGTGAGCACCTAGAGGCTTCTTTCAGTGCACAAACAACAACTAGAAAACCTTCTTAAAGTTGTAAGAAAGATAGACCAGGACAAAAGGCATATCTGAGAAAAACTGTTCTACATGTACATAGTTCTTCCCATATCTTTTAAATCCAGAGCTTATCAAAGAGCTTTAATACTTTTCCCAACTGTCCAGCCTCAAATTCTCCACTTCCCCTTGTCACTTGCTGCTAAATTGAGGACAGCTCTGAACATGTTTTTGGTTTTGTTTTATACAGTTTAAAAGGGAAGCACTACCATGTATGGATAGATAAAGGAAATATAAGTAGCAAAAGAAACCCACAGGTTGACTGCAAGACAAGTAATCGTATTTATGAACAACATTTGATTAGATTTTAAGAGTGCTGACTAATACATAGATACGTTCTTTTTATTTGCATGCTACTTTGCATCTAGTAGAAGGCTAATAAAGTAAGCAGATAGGTTAAGTAGATACACAAATGAATATTCGCACTATGGCAAGATCAGTTCAGGGTTGTTAGAAGTAGGTGACCAAACAAAATTATATTTTCAGCATGCCTGATGAATTATCTAGCATCATAAATGGATACCAAAAACTTATCTTAAATGCAAAATTAACCCTGCAAAGTGATAATGAGAAGTAAGAAAACCTTAAGAACAACTTCACACCTAGCGCAAAAGGACAAGACTCTGAAAACTTACTTTCAACGCTACATTATCAAACCTTAACAAAACAACAACACGATAACCATGTATGCAATTTAAGACTAGTACAAGGTGTACCTCAAAATATTTTTCTGCTCCAGAAAGAAACCCTAGCTGAGTGACTCCTTGTTTGCACACCATACTCTCTAGATTCAATTTATTCAATCTGTAACCATGGGCTCTGATTCCGAGAAAACAAAAAGGAAGGCCTAACATTTCATTTTCTATGCTCTATTATGAAATAGTAGTCCACTGAAGCTAAGATTTCAATCTGAGAAATCCTATTTAGGAAACTGGGATTACTTAAAATTCAAAAAGGCAAAAAAAGGAGACATGAGGTTTAAGAAACCAGTAGTGCAACCTAACGCTGGAATCTGACAGCTTAAGTATGATCTTTTCTTACTCTCTATCAGTTGGAGAATTTGCATATTCCCTAAGACGCTATGCAAACTGTGTCACGTGACCGAACTTGCGTGGTACAAATGTCAAAATACAAGCCAGGTTTATGCTGATACTGTAGAGCTAACAGGAAAAGCAGCTGAAGAAAACGTTTTCTTACATGGGCAAGCAGATGCAGCTCTTGAGTACATACACGGAATAGATCTGTTGAGTAAGGTGACATTTTTATACAGTTACTTTTCAAAGTAGAACTACATTTTAAGGGCTTTTGCATATGTTTTACCTAGAGACCTCTGTGATGAGGTGCCAATATCAACTTCCCTTTCTCTTTAGTTGCCACTTTTATTTGATTTCTTTCTTCAGATTCTTTATAGAATCTCATAGCTTCACTGTCATACTTTCTGTGATTAAATCTTTAGTCACATTGGGGTTTTTGTATTCAGAGGGGAAAACAAAATTATATCAATCACTGACAGATATCACTGATATTTACTCCATAATGATATCTTATCTAGTGTACAAATTTAGGAATATCTAAAAGCTCACGAGTACTTTGAGGAACTAGAATCCTTCGTATTTTAGTTCATTCCAACATTCGGACGTTTTATTTGATTTCTTTCTTCAGATACGTGCCAACCAGTTTCAACTTGTTTAGCAACATTTTTTTAAAATCAGCTGCCTTGCTGGAATGTTGAACTGATGCATGGGTGGGTGCGCGTATAATACATGCAAAAAATACATGAAAGCAATATAAAGGGTCTGGTTTAAGCCTATAAAAGCACAGAAATTAAGCAATAAGGCAAAATACTGGAGCAGACACCTCTTTACATATCATAACAACTTGCAAAAACAACTGCTTAACTTAAAGTGTGAAAGTGGAAGCGCTCTGTTCATTTAAAACTGTGGTGGTTTATAGGGTTGAACTGCAAAACTAATAGACTATCACAAGCCATTATTCTTGAATGGAAGAGGTTATGTTTGCAAAATATATTATCCTCAAATATCATAATATGTAATAAAACTACACAATGCAATATACTTGAAGATTATTAGTCTGTGTACTAAAGTGAAGTTCTTTCCAGCTAGATTTTTTAACAAAACGTTAATGACATGAGTGTAATCAAGGAAAACAACAAGACCAGGATATACTATTAAGGGAACCAAAGTAGTGTCAGGATTTGGAGAGGCATTAAGATTTCTCATTTCCTAATGAAGTTAGCTCTAGGCTCAAAAGCTTACCTGTCTCACTCCTAGGTCTCCAAGTTGCCCTAAGTCAGCAATTAGACATTTCTTAGGAAATTTTGGTTGTAGTAACTGACTTTTATATATTATATCATAAAGCAAAAACGCTTCAGGATGGAGATATTTCATAAATCTTACATAAATCTAATGATAGACACACTCCCCAGTAGCACGCACCTCCAGGTAGTATCAGTGTTCACACTAACTTTAAAACTCTTGTACTTAGCTCAGTATCTAATATTCTGAAATTCTTGAACTATAGAGCTCCTAGTTGAGCTCTTATTTTACAGCTACTTTGTAGCTGCTCCCACAGTGATAAACCATGGAATCTGATGTACTATTAAATAACAAATATTAAGGTTTGCCTTGTGAAAGCTTGGAGACAGCGAGGGTGAGGGAGGGGGGTGCATGTGTGTGTTAGGATAACTGCCATAAAACTGAAGTTTTTATTTATCTCTATTTTAACAGGACCTATGAGGAAAACACAGGCTTTAAACATCTGGATGATCATCATCTCTTCTCTAAACAGCAGCTATTTACCTAACTCTTATCATTTGTTTGGGTGTGACTTCTAGTCCTGTAGCACAAACAAGCTTGTTTGCTACAATAAGTGCAAGTGTTTCCCCTGACACATAAGGAGAACTATTCAGAAGATCCTTATTCTTCCCTTCCAGTTCTTTTTCGGCCACATTTCTCTTATATGAATATTTTCACTGTACGTCAAGTATGATCAGATGCCTGTTATCCTCTGCAAGACCTCTGATTTCCACATTTTCCTCCAATATTTTTTCTACAGCAGCTGTCTGAAAGAATTATGCAGATTCCTTTGTTGCATTAAGTGAATTGCCTCAGTTTTCACAAAAAAAGTAAACAAAGAAGTAACCCACAGGACCTGCCTAGCCTTGGCTTTTGGATAATCATCACTAATTTCACTTGCCTAAAGTGTTTAATGATTTTTTTAATGGATCTTGCTTTTCCTAATTATTACCTGACTTTTCCCTTTTGTGAAAGTAATTAATTTCTTTAAATTAAGCTTTTTCAGTATGTAGAGGGTATCTTGCATCAAAAACATTTTAACTGTCCTCCAATTCAGTTATTTTGCTTGCCTGTTTTTGCCTCACTAGAAGACTGAATTTGAAGGGGAAAAAAAATCGATGTTTCAGCTTGTCTAAGACTGCTTGAAGACACATGGACAAAAGAAAACGGTAGTCTGCAAATTTTTTTTATTTATTTACCCCTTTTTTTGGTATTGCTTTTACCTTTTCCTGTAAGTCATTAACAGTGGATCCAGAAAGTAGTAACCTGAGATTTTACTTACACAGTACTGCAGCAGAAGTTCCTGCCACACGGAGTTCATAGAAAGGTCCCAGGGGATGTAAACCAACTAGTAGTCAGCCCAGATTGGCCCTTCACGTTTACATACTTTCCTTTTTTAAAAAAGATCCCTCAAATAATCCCTAGTGATTGCAGACACTGACCTAGCATGTTAAAAAGATAACATGCCAACAAATGCAGTGTTAGTCATATGAAGTTGTGCATACTTGTCTGCAGAGCAGTACGGCTCTCTTCTCTGGACTGCTATTTTTGAACACCTGAGCACTCAGAAACTCCTAGCATAGCATAACAATAAGAGGAATTCTTACAATATTTCACACTCATTCAGATTTCATGTATTCTTAGTCGCTGCCTTTATTGATTCAGGGCTCACTTTTCAGGGGTCTGTTTCTATACCTTTAGAAAGTTGTACTATTGGATGCTGGTCACTGCATAATCCATTGTTCTAGCATGCCTGAGGGCCAGCTGCAGGGCTACGCTGGTGGTCTGCCTGACATTGAGGATGTTCAGTTCTCTTGAACTCACTCCCAGGAGCATGCAAGCAGTCAGGCACTCATCCACACAGCACACTCCGCAAGGAGAGACTGGCAGGTGCCTGTTAACCGCTGAGAAAATGTCAGATAGGAGTTCAGCTTTACAGGCCGATGGTAGCTAACTCAAGCACTGACTTCTGCACGTTCTTTGAAATCTTCCTGCCAATTTGACCACCTGCATCTCTCTTATTTGACCACGGTGCTTTCTCTATCATTCCAGCGTTCAAAGGCACATACTCCTTTGACGTAAGAGCTCGCTAACAAAGCACTTTGTCATCAGTTATGATCTACCTGAAATCAATTATAAAGCCTCATGGAGAAACCCACTGACTTCTAACAGAGAGGTCAGAGACTAACACTACAATGGTTTTAGTTCAGTTAGACCCATTGCCACATGTATCAGAGAATAACGCTCCACCATTTCATGAAACAATTGTCTTTTAAGTTAGTTTACTGTAATTTGATAAAACTATTTCAGCATCACAATTTAAGACTTATTCCCCTAATAATTATGTTTCTTTCCCAAGCAATATGACTATTCATCACTATCTTATGTGTTAAGAGTAACTGAAACCAAGCTCAACATCTCTACTGTTGAAAGTGTCATGTGTAGCATGTAATGTGTTTGCCCCCACAGCAATACCTGAAATACACAATCCCTATCCAAATTAATCCATTTAAATATTTCTGTTTTACTAACATTACTGTAAAGGATACAGCTATGACAAAATAAGAGGTTATACAATTCCACAGATAAGAATTAAAAAGCATATTTGATATAACAGAGAGGAAAGTTTTGTATACATTCTTATATTGATAACGTCAGAGCTAAGTGTATGTCAGAGCATACACAAAGGTAGATGCATTAAAACCCATTTTTAAATACACAAAGGTAGATACACTAAGACCTGTTTTACCATTTGGTTTTGTTGGTCTCAGAAATGAATGGAAGGCACTGACTTTAGGCAATGACTCGCCTTTTGTTAACGAGTAAGTGACACTTCCTTCCTGTTTACCTCCATTGACACCTTATTTTGATTCCTGTAGACAAAAAATACTTTTCATTTCAAGTAGACGATATTAGGTGCTCAGGAACTTTATTTCTATTATTCAGCTGTCTACGGCTGTACGCTTACTTTTTAAAACGCTGGTTGTTCTTATTCAAACATTATTTGTCCAAGTGGCAAATATATTCAACAACATCCTGAAGATTCTTCAGGGTCACACAAAAAGAACAGCATGATAGATTTGCTAAAAAAGGAAATATTTGAAAAAATAAAACAAACTACAGAAAGAATAGGAGTGAACAACAAACGGATAAAGAAGGAAATAACCCGTAAAACTTCTCTGCATAAATAAAACACGACATACTTTTCCATGCAGAAACTCATAGCACTTCTCCTGCTAGACAAAACATTGGCATTTTAGCTGTGGCGGAAAATTAATAAAACCAAACAAAACAGGACAAGCCTGAGATCAAGGTACTAGGCACAGACATGATTAAGAGCCTGAACTTTCACCAGCATGCTTTTAAAAGGAGGAGTGCGTTTTCCTCTGAATAACAGTATCTTGGAAACACATCCTCAGAATGACACAGAAATGAAAACTTTCTTAGAAAGCATTCACTCATCTCATTAGGACAGTAATTGATAACTTAAAAAGCTGTAGAAATATTAGTATGAGGTGATTACAAATGAAGTGGACAGAAACAAAAACCAGGTGCCTGGGGACAAAAGTGTCTGATGATCCCTTTCCATTATTGCAGGTATCAGTAGTAAGAAAAAAATATTACCTGAAATCTCCTTACAGAAAATAATAGTTACTACTCTATTCTGTTTTAATTTCACAAATCAAAATAAAAGACTGAGCACCTATTATTTGATAATTTGGTGAATAAACATGTCAGGGTATTACTAAATGCAGTTTAAAAGCCCTATTCTTATTTTTCACTGACAGACACTGGCAACTTAACCAATTCTAAAACTATGTATTTTTAATTAAAAAAGCATACTTTGGTTTTCAAAGACAGACAACTTATTTTTGGAAAGGCTAAAAATCTAACTCCAAATGATCATTTGTTTATATTTTAGGTAGAGGATTAAAATAGTGTCCACATAATGATACGAATGATTCCTTTTTAAGGAAAGTCCATCAGCTGAGGCAAAAATGCACAACAAAATACAGGTTATAAAAATGAGAGCAGGACAAGTGGTGCCACTACACAGCAAAGGCAGAGGCTAGGCGGGCAGTGCGCCTGGCTTCCGAGGTCGCTTCTGTGAGGTCCGACTACAGAGAGAAACCTGTCTGAGAAAGCAAAGGCAAATGGAAAATTTTACCATCATAGAAAAGAAACTACAGAACGTCCGAGGTAAAACCATTACAAAAAGGAGACAAAAACAGTAAGTAACAATTATGTGGAATACCCAGAAAGCAACAGAGCTTCCTTAGGTTTCCCAGGACCAAGGGGGTGATACAAGGAACAGAAAAGAGGGAGCTAAGCAGGAGTCAAAGGATAAATCACTTCTCATACATTCAGTTTTAGGTTAACACTCAGAGGCAGGTACGGCTGAATAACTGGGCTTGCAAGGATGTAAAATGTCAATGGTTTGATAATCATAATGGAGATAATACAGAATCATGTTCATGATACCAACTAATACATCTTAAAATAAGTTACAGAAAATCTAAAATACCTTTCATAAAACAAAAAAACCCCAAAGAATAGATGATATTAACATCAGACAAGTGTCCACACTTTCAGGCAACATCATGGAGGAAAGTTGGCAATAGCAATAATACAAAGCCTATTTAAAAATGAAGCCAGGTCTCCTGGCTTGCACACCTGTACGAGAGCTAAATCAATCATCTCACAACTCACCATCCAAACAATCTAGCCTGGAACAATACAAAGTCATGCAAGAATCGGTTTAAAAAGAACAGTCTTTCCCAACTTGGAAAAGAAACAAATTAAACCCATATGTTATATAAGAAACAAGCGGTTCCATAAGCAGCAGAATGAGTACAACTTGATCATCTACAAAACACAGTTTTGTGTCTCCGAGCTGATCTCCTTGCATTGATTTTTTGGTATCTAGCACAGGGTATCTAGCACAGGGTGAGATTGTGATGCCTTTTCTGCCATAGTGATGATATTAACAGGGTCCTTTCTACATTTAGGGAACTTGCAGTAGTGCCACATTTTTCAGGAGAGCGCTCAGAGATGATGTTGAAACTGGACTAGATTCAAAAGTTACTGCTAGTAGAGCATACAGGCAGGCATACACATGCAGAAAACACGATCACATGAGCACCATTTCCTTATGAAACCCAGTTTAAAAATAATTCCTCAAAGGATATTTATCTTAAAGCAAAATCTTACCTGTGACATAATGTCCATAACATATAAAGAAAGATCACTTATGTAGCTCTTTAGAAATGAATGTTCTCACAAAATTCCTAGAACAAAAATCTAAAAAGCCTATTTGGGGATTAGGAAATTAGATGTTAAAAAATCTTGGCGTGATTTTTTTTTTTTAGGGCTTGAAGAATTAAATTTCTGAAATAGAGGAAGCACTAAAATTCATAACTATTTTAGGACCCCAGAATCCACATCTCAATTTAAATTAAGTTACCTGAATCTCCTAATCTCCTTTCTGTAGTAAGTTAAAAAGGATTGTACAGGTCAAAAAAGTTTTAAACATAAAATAGTTCTTTATTGCTCTGAATTGATCAATTGATTGAAATGAGATTCTTTATAGAATCTCATAGCTTCACTGTCATACTTTCTGTGATTAAATCTTTAGTCACATTGGGGTTTTTGTATTCAGAGGGGAAAACAAAATTATATCAATCACTGACAGATATCACTGATATTTACTCCATAATGATATCTTATCTAGTGTACAAATTTAGGAATATCTAAAAGCTCACGAGTACTTTGAGGAACTAGAATCCTTCGTATTTTAGTTCATTCCAACATTCGGACGTTTTACAAAAGTTAATTCAAAAACCAGTATTGTGGAAGTCTCTGCCACAAAACTCTCATTACTAATTGGTTTTGAAAAACAGCTAGCTTTAGGTTTTTTGGTTTCAAAATGTAATGTTTCAACTATTATTTGAATAATTTTGTTTCATCTTCAGTATTATGATACTATAGTGAACAGCAGAACAATCTTTTCTATATAAAATAAAACAAAATGTTAAGCTTTTCAATTGGTAAGCACCATTAAAACTTACAGGTTCCTATAACATATTTCAGTTTCAACCAAAGTTAATATGTTAACAAAGCACTGTTCCAAAACAGTAATTTAGGTTTTTTCTTCTTCAACTTCATCCCAGAACAAAGCAATTGAAGTCGATATCACTCCAGTATGGTGGTCAAGATGTAAGAAAAAATAGTATGCAGTAGGTCCAATGTCTTAGCTGAAAAGACATCAGCCAGTAGCAGGTTTAAAAATGATCCAGAAGCTGCAGGCGCAGTTCCTAGAGTACACAGTGACATGTTTAGGCAAGGTTCACTAGTTGCCCAATTAATCTTAAATTACATATATCAAACGGTCTCTTAACGAGGTAGTTAACACATGAAAATATTACTTTTAAGACTGCTAAAATACAGATTGCCATTGATTTTAATTATGAATAATCTGAAAAATATTTAATACTGTTTAAAGTTTAGTCGATTTCTATCTCACAAGAATCAAAGTGTACATGCTATGTATACATATATCTCAAGGAAAAATTATGTTTCACAAAACATAGATTTATTGCTTTTCCATCCTAAAGAAATCAGTCAGCAGCTAATGGCAAAGATAATAGCCGTTAGTCAAGATGTCCCTACATAAACATATGCAAGCTCAAGACATTACCATAGCGATAAGAAACACTAAAACAAATATATGTATTTATATATGTGTGTGTATGTATATGTATGTGTAGCAAGAGAGAGAGATATATATAGATATATATAAAATGAACCATCCAGCAGTTTCAATCTGAAGAAGTCTGAAAAAGAAACAGAGAAAACTATACTGATTCCTAGACAGTGTCACCATCCATTCTAATCAGAGGGGAGGAGATCATTGATTAATAGGACCTACAGTAGCACCAACAAGTCTGTTGCAGGTTTGACCCTGTAGTCTCAGCTTTAATTTTTCCTGCTACTCATGGCTAGTGCAGTTAGTTATAGTGGCAGTTTCTTTAAGAATATGCTCCATTACATACACTTCCTAGAACTGAGGTGCACACAGAAAAAATATGAGGTTTCTTTTAAGATGTCACAAGAAATACCTCAAATGTTAAGTTAGTATCTTAATTAATGCACACCTAGCATTACTGTTTTTCTGCATAGAAAATGAGATTCAATTTACCTTAAGGGAAGTTTATGGGCTGATTTTCTATAATCAAGTGCTTTACAACTTGAGACACTAGGCTTAAAAATGCATACTCAAGACAAAGACTTAATAAAGGTCAAAAATTCAATTAAATTATGCACTCTGGGCCATAAGTATTAATTGTATTAGAAAGTATTCAAAAGGACTGTAGACAGCTATGCTCAAGCAAGCTCAATTTATAGTATTAAACATATGCATCCTGGTATCTTTAGTAACTATGTTTACATAACAAGCATGTCCGTCTACCATAGAACATTAGAAAACTACTATTATTTATTGAAGGATTTGAATTCCCAAGGAAATTATATGAGGTCAAATAGTAGTGTACAGTTTTTCATAAGCTTTTACGGCAGAACTTCTTTCCTGTTAATGAAATGTCCTGAGTCTTCTCTTTCCACATTTATCTTAAAAAGATTAATTTTCAGAAATTAGAAACATGTGACAATAATGACTTCTGCATACTGCCAGAGGCTAAATACAGTCTTTATAATGACAAAAACTTATTAGAATTAACTCATCTCCAGGTGAATCAGCTAGATTTACCAAATACAAGATAAGTCTCCACAATCAGAGCTGCATGCACAAAAGCCTTTTATCAAATAGCTTTTCACACTTCTAAGAGCCAGAGAATATCTATTATATAAAACATTTAGCACAGTATTTTTTTCCAGTTTAAAGTCTGATGAAATAGCAAGTGCTTACTTTCTTACAAACAGGTCAATATTCCAACCTCTTCAGCTTAACCAAATGACTTTTAACCAAAGTCTCCCAGCTGAAGGATCTTAGGCCCTAAGGATTTTTGCCCTTCTTTGAAACAATATCAAGGTAAGGATTTTCTTTTAAAGAATACTATAAATAATAGTAAAGCATTAATTCTCACATGAATAGCACCAAATAAAATTTTATTTGACCTCCTAAATTCACAGTGGAGTCACTGGCATAATTGAGCATGTCTAGATTGACGAGAAGCTCAAATTTTTACTGCATGCAAAACCCATCATATATTACATTCTAGAAGCACACACCCACTATATCAGGTCCACACATAATCTTAAATACGCTCAAGTAGTGTCACGAGGGCTTTTGTATGCAAACTTTCTAGCAAAAGAGAAGTATCGACGTTCACTGTGATCAGGACTTTTACTGTGCTTATCTCATACTAGCAAAGCAGAGAGCTCACCCCAAAACAGTTTTCTTCCGGCAGCCCCAAGATCTTTGCTTTCACATCTCCCGTTCACACTGCACACACAGAAAACGCAACTTGCGGCATATGTACAGTACAGTGTTATCGGCCACCTCAGAGAACACAGGTACTATGGATACTTAAGTTTACCCTCCTTGCCCAGTCCAGCCATTGGTGGTGTTGTGCGAGACGGTGACAGTCCCTCAGGTCATGGCTGTGACCACAGGCTGTCCCTGTCCCCCTACATGCCGATGGTCCCTCTCCTGCAGCCTGCTGGCCTTGCTGCTCATGCAGTCACTTGCTTACTTAGCTTAATTAGAACGACTGGGACTAGCTTAAACATTAATAGTGGGGTTTCTTTGTGATGACACTGATCTCCAGGAAAAGCTGGTAGCACACGTCCTTCAGCGAGCACCAAAACTCACAGTTTGTACCTCCTCCAAAAGAACTGGACAATGTAAGTGACAAGCACATTCCCGATCACCACCTACAATACTTAATAGAACACTTTATTTTAGAAGTATGATCTAATATATTGTGAGAGCTGGGATATAGTGTTACTATGGTTATAACCTCTTTTGCTTTGTTCCCCTTGCAGGCAACAAATGAAAAATAGAGCGGGATATCATATTGTTCACAGCATTAACTGGTCCAACTCTGGATTCTCCTCTTAACACAATTCTATTTCTCCATAGTCAATGAAAGTTTATTAAAGGTTGTAAGAAAATAAATGGTTCTGTGTAGCTAGGCTAGGGGATAAGCTTATTTTTGCTAATTGAGATGGAAAACTTTTGAAGCCCAATTCCCACCTTAGGCTGCTTACCAGATAACTTGCCAATCCTTAAAGCTGTTACAACTAGGTTTCTATGAACCTGCCAGATAAAATACACAAGGAATTAACTGGAATGTTCACAAATGTGGGTTTTTTTTCTTTTTTTTCCAAAAAATTTTGACTTACCTAGTTTGCCAGAACTATATTTAAAATAAAATATCTTCCAAGAGTTTTATATGGCCCCCATAATTGCTGTGCACCTATCTGAAACCAATCAAAACAAGCAGAAGTCTATTTAGGAATATGGTTGGGAGATATTCTAATCTATAAATAATATATGAAACTGCCTAGGGAGGATTTTAAAAGGGGTTTTGTTGACATGGGTAAGAAATTTTGCACTAGTGAATAGAAACAGTTGAAAACAATGCAATCTTCTTTGGATAATAGATCATTTTATTGTCCACTCTAAGTATTGTAAAGAAAACTAAAGAGACTCAAATTATTGGCTCAGTTTAGAAATTATAACATTGAACAAATCAAAGTTGAAAAATAAAAGCCCAAAACAATACTGGGAGATGAGAGGTCTGGTCAGGTTTTAGACAGACTATCCAAACAGCTGGAAAAGATGTTGATTCTCTGAGGGAAATTTGTAATGTATTTGACTCATGTTTTTGTGGAGCTGAGGATTATCCTGAGGGGTTTGAAAGAAGGAACGTATGCCAAGAAGTTAAGAACATTATCTGGAAAATGATAGTATTTTACTAGTTTTCCAATATAGCAAGCAATAGAATCTAAAGTTTTAAACAACAACAACAAAAAGTAAAACAGTAACTGATGGTGTGGTCAAAATGAGAGATTACCTATCGATGAAGGGGATTTTTTTGCTGCCTTCTTCCAAAATACAAGTAGGCACAGGTTTTCAAAAACTAAGTTTTTCATTTCAAAAAAATTTACAAAATTAAGTTTTACAGAAATAAGTTTTAAAACAGATTATCCATTCCTTCCTAATTTTCACAATCGTTCCATTTGCAACCTTTAAAATGATAGAAGAGAAATAAAATTCATCATTAATACAGCTCACACTGACTTTTTCAAGTCACATATGTACTACATGTTATAAGTGACAGACTACCCTTAACGCGTTATGCTATCTTCACAAGTAAATCTGTTTTAAAATGATTGTGACTTTACCAGCTACTTATTTTTAGAGATTTGCAATATGCTTCTCACCATTTTGAAGTACTTTATGAAACTGGTAATTATGGAGAAATTTTGTTTCTTTCTGCAATTACACGTTGTTGTTTTAGGAGGCAGCTTTATGTCATTAAAGATAGGGCACGAACAGCTGACACATCACTTTTCCAGGCAAGGTTTGCTGCCTTCCCTTAAAACGGCAGCTGAAATTTGTGAGGTGTCAAACTGAGGTGAATAGAGCATGTCTGTAAAGTCAGTAATAAAAGTAAATATTTGGAAACTAGTCCAGGTTACTACTACTTGTTACAGTGATGAGGTTTGGGGTTTTCACTTCTATTTACATGATCCAGGACTTAATATTTTGGAGGAAAAATCCACCAAATATTAGAATCTGCACACTCTCAAATGCCCTTTGATTTGACATCCTGTGGGAGGCGGTGGGTCTGACCACAAGGCCAGGGGTGCAATGGCCCCGGGGTTGGTGACCCAGCAGGGCTCTGCGCCCCGGCCCCAGGCGGTCAGGGGAACGGTCCCTCAGCCGCCCCTCGGCACTGCGCTGCCACCACGGCCTCACATACCTCACTAGCAAATCAAACCACTGACCAAATGACCCCGCTTATCCTGATGAGAGCTCAAGAGAGCAAGAGGGATGACAATGGTGTGACCGCAAGTGGCACCAAGATCAAATGCATAAGGAGTGATTAATTCTCAAGAATTTACAATTTTGTGATTCTCACAGAACAGGGGACTAGACAAATCTTGGTACACGCTGGAGCAAGATGTGCATTCTTTCCATTTTTGGTAAAAAATAAAAGTTAATCAAGTCACCCATCCAGCTGAAGTTATCTTTGTTCACTAGAACTTTGTATCCCCTTTTAGTATGGAAAGCCTACAGCTTTACCTTCCACTCTCACTGCTAAACCTCCACAAGGGTACTACCAATAGCATCTGGATTACAATACAGAGGGTCTCCTGTCAGCTGCTGGGATTTTAACTGATATTTAGCTAAACCTTCTCTTAGCTGGTATAGCCATATTGGTGGACTAATTGGTCATTTGGCCCGAGTAATACCACTTCTGACAAATTTTAGAAAAAACACACAGGCTGAACAAGGTTGTAAGAGCCCGATTCTGTTCCCAGAAAAACTCAAAAGCATTTTTGCCATTAATTTTATTTGGAATAGGCCACAACTCTGCAGAAGAGTAACCGAGTTCAAATTGTTTGCAAGCTTAACAGTTTTAAGGCTAAATGATGAACACATCTAAACCTTCAGGGAGAAATTCTATTTGCTTTTTTAGTCCAAAAATGACAATCAGTTTAAGCGGCACAGTTGAGCAGATCCAAACATCAGTTTAAAATTTGATCCAGAATCCAAAATATAGCAGCCAACGTAGAAGTATCTGGGGACATCCAGATCAGTCCAAAGAATTTATAACACAAAAACAGCATTTACTTAATAATCATATTAACTTGCATTTGTACATTTATTATGAAGGCCAAAAAAGTCATTATATTTACAAGCTATGAAATCCTCACTGAATTCTGTAGATCTGTTAAATCTGAAAAAGATGGAATTGATTTTTCATTATACCTTGAAAAATTCCTAATCAAATAAACAACAGAATTTTAATTCTGAATAGAAAACTAGCATCAAACATGCAATTAGAATGCTTCAAGTAGAGTGCAAGATCTAAATCTATTTGAAAGTCACTTTCTTTTTTTTTCTTTTTTTTTAAACACCAGAAGAAAGGATCACTGATTCACAAAGAAAATCTTTCAAAGTAAAATCTAATTGTTTTTCCTATGTTCTTGATTTAAACCATATCTCAGTTGTGGATCTATTACAGAAGTGGAGGCAATCTTTTTAAAAAGAGTTTAAATCCTTAAACACAAATATTTCTGCATTTTAGTAATAAGACGGGTCTGTTTTAAGACAATAAGACGTGACAGGTAGCACATTTGTGGGAGATCAGTGAATCCCTTGGTTACCCTGCAAGATGCAGGTCTAAAGGCAGAGTGATATCAACCAGCCGAGAAGTGCAGTAATCCCCTGGGACAAGTTGTCATGTTGTATTGTCGTTATGAAAGAAAAATGGTAAACAAGGAAGCCAGTCTGCAATTATGAATTTATGTACGTTTGTTAATGAGTATCTCAGACCCAGTCAGACAGCTCCTTTTGGAGTATATTTCAAATTTCACAGGCTATTTCAGAAGGCTCCTTCAAAACTGATGAAAAATGTCACCATCATTAGATTATATGAGCAAAAACCCATTAATATGTTAACACAAGCTGTACACAAATACATTCTGAAAGCCTGGGGAACACACCCCCTGTAAATTTCAGGCATCAGTTCTTTCCAGTGGACAATAAAAAATAATTCAGGAATAAAAAGAGAAAGAGAGAACGGAGCGCACGCATGACAAAACGAAGAGCGTGAGCACGGGTGAGCGCGTGAGAACGAGCAAACAGAGAGCCCGTGAGAGCACGCGCCAGAGCAAGAGCACAAATGAAAGCATGAACGAGAAGGAGAACTCTTTAATTCATAAAGGCGCAAAAAGAATGACCGAAGACGACTCAAAGGACCAAACATAATATATTCCCGGTTTAAACCGCATAGACAAAAATGAGGTATCAGAAATCATATATTATGATTTATACTAAAGGAATCTTTCAGAAAAATCCCCAGACAATCACACAAAAAGATAATGAGGATAAGATGATACAATTCAAACGCGGATCACTCAGACCCTCTCGGTCATTTAGGAAGTCCAGACAGATGGTTCTTGCAGCAGTTTTCCTAACCTGACTATCCTTAAATCAGGGTAAATCACTTGGATGAAACATAATCTAAATGCAAAACCTAGCACCAATGTTTATATATACATATATACATATACACACACGCGCATATATATACACACACATACATATATACACATACACACTATATAGGTAGCTAGATATAGATATATTTTTCAGTATGAATTTCAGGATTAAAAAAATTAAAATACAACTAGAGTAGGAAGGTATCGAGAGAAAGAAAAACACTGGTTATTTATAATGAGTGCTGGTACCAGATATGGGAGTAGGTTTGGGATGGCAATGGATAAGCAGTTCATAAAAGTGTCTTGGGCTACAGGTCATATACAACATAACACAATATCTTTTTTATGGGAGAGATTTAGCTGCATGTCTGTTTAATCCTTTGCTGCATGCCTTGGTATACATATTATCCTTAAGAGATCCAGTACAGCCTTGTTTCATATATGGTGTTTAACAGTATCCAGGAACAAGTTCCCAGTTTGAGTTTTATTCCTGAGTAGAACATATTTCCCCTACATAAAATCCATTCTTCGCATGATTTTTTTTGAAAAAGAAATGCAAACATCCACTGAACTATCTGAAAAATTCTTAAGAGCATTCTATGAAATAAAGACAAGCAGACACAAGGAGGACAGCACTTCTTGCAACAAGCTAAGATCCAACTAAGTAAACAACTTTTGTCTGAAATTGCATTTAATTTGAGTTATGGGAAAAAAAACTGTTACTAATCATTAATAATATGCTTGACTCCCTGCAGATTAATCCAGGAGTTGCATGTTGCAAGACTCGGAACAATTTCAGAGCAGTGCGTCAGTACGTTTGTAGATTTGAAGACATTCTGGTCTAAGGACACGAGAGGCCCCATTTCTTCCTCTGTTTAGCATTTCACTTTGAAAAGTCATAAGGAAGAGGGGGAGTATGTCATTGCAGCTGCTATGTATTTCTAGTTACTGCTGAATACTCTCCTCCTCCCCCCAACACTCTCTCTGCAGACCCTCAGTCTAACAAGCTTCCTAACAGTACTAACGCACCCACAAGCTGAGCAGGACTTCACTGGAGGGCTGTGCTCCTGGCTCAAGCAATTGGGACTGGCTCTGACAGAGCCAGAGAAGCGCTGAGCAAAAACAGAGTGAGCTTCATGTAAGAGTGTGGCAAATCTCTGCTATATATTATTTCACATGTTCAGGTCACCAAAGCTGCCATTGCTCTAGCTCAACATGTTGCATGTCACCTTCCACTTAGGAGGAAGCAGATATGCAAACGGAAAGGCTACTGCTGGACATACACTATCCACTTGCACATGACTCATAATAACAGATTCTCTACTGGACTTCTCTCCAAATCCTACTAATCCTTTGGAGAGATTTAAGACGGCGTTTGGTCATGTTCAGGTAACAACTGATCACTTATTTCAAGTCATAACATACTTGGTCTATATGCCCCATAAGAATCAAACTAGAGGAAAAAAAAAAGAAATCAGAAAGTTTGAAAAAGATGAAAATTTAACACCACCTTTGGGAAAGATAAAGGCAAAGTATTCTTATTTAAGATAATAATTTAGAGGATAGCACATGACAATATCTGTCTCCCTTAAATTTCAGCCTAAGAGTTGTTAAAGGTTATTTCTAAACAAACTGTCCACAGTCACACAAGCTTTATAGGCCAGAATAAGTTGTCACAAATAGCACGAGTCATTCTCAAAGACCCATGGATGAAACTGGCTGCACTCTTTACACATGTGAGGCATAAAATTTTGCTGCACAGCTATTCACATTTACACATTTCTATGAAAATATGAAAATCTTCTGATAAAAACTACTATTATCTTTAAGTACTTCTATGCAATACTAACATAAGTGACCCAGAAATGTGATTGATTCATTTTCAAAAACCAGCTTTAGTTATGTAGTCAGAATAAACACGTAGTGTATAGCAAGAAAAAAATATTTAGAGTATTTCAGGCATAATTACATGAATTATCATTAAAACGTAAGAATGAATCCAAACATACTTAAAATAATAATATTTCTTTTAGAAATAAAATTACTAAGAACGAGCCAAAATAGGACCAGGGATCCTATATTTGTGCAGGTGATGTTATTTTATACAGACTAAAATATCACAGCAAGATTAAAGTATTTGAAGGATGCAATTTTATAATGCTTGGTCGATGTGGCACGTTCCTGCCCTTACATGGCAGTTGATGTTAGGTACAGGGGCCTTCCTTTTTCAGATCTCAGATAAAAATGGAGCTGGGAGGAATCACATTATCTTCTTGCTGAACAGCTGTAGCAGTATACAAGTTATCATGCTGCAGATGTTTCTGCTGCCATTCCCCCTGACACCCACTTGAGCAAGCTCAAGTAGCTAATTGTGTAAGCTCTAGTACATTTTAGCTCAAAGGAAAACAGGTTAGTTGAAACTGTCTTCATCGGCGGATTACACTAACACATTTTACTTTGCTCGGAAGATAACGAGGAGAACTCACTGTTGGTTATGTCATCCCAGTTCAGGGGAACAAACCCACCCTTTTTTTTTTTTTTTTTTTTGCATTTTCTTGGTATCAGCAAACAAAGCTATAAGAATACATGTGCTGTTGTCAAAAAAACCCAAAGCTTTTAAAGGTACATTAACAATATCATTCCTAAAAGGAAGGTCTAATCATAACCCATATCAGGAGTCTTACGAGTCCAGGATTTTAGAGCAATGAAGTTAAGAGTCTGAAGCTCAAGTAAAAACTCTGCATGCAAGACATCAATATTTTTCCATTTTCTCCCATCTCTAATACAAAATTACATTTTCTTGAATTGCTGGTATTCACTTTATTAACAGCTTCCACTGATGCTTGCCAAGAATCATTCATATTGATTTTTACAGTCACCATAAATCAGGCTCTACAATGGTAAATGTACACACAGTGGACACACTTGAGGTCTATTGCCTTGAGAAATAATTTAGTTAAAGAATTTCCAGGAAAGTGGGCATTTTTTTTTGTCAAAGTAGGCAAAAACATTGTAAAAAGGTAGGGGGGTGTGCATGCAGCCATTGTGTGATCCTGTTATTTAAATCAAAACCTTTATTCCTGCCTCCAAGAGTGACAAATAGCTTGCCAAAGGCATATGACTAAGGACTCAAGATGAACCTTATAGGGAAAATCTGCCTCTACAGTATCTGATCACTTTGACTTAATCAAGCTAGAGAGAACGTTCTTGTCAGAGATGAGCACGGTTTTTGCAGACACACAGCAGCCTAAGGAACAAAAGAGCAGTTACGGAACAGGAACTGTCTAGACAGTCAGCAGAAAGTTACTTGAGCATTAGCAGGCAGCATCAGCATGCCTCTGAGCCATGACAAGGGAGGATTTTGCTCTTTCCCTAGGGAGACTCCTCTCGAGCAGAGTTCCCACCTACAAACAAAATGCACAGCCACCCCACAAGCTTCTTAGCTCTCTTGTCATGTCTTACCTACTGTGCAATCTCTGGCCATGTGTGAATGATCCCATCCCAGTTTTAAAGACATTGACACCACACTTAAATACTCACACCATGTACCTTGTCTGCTATTATAGCAGCATGTACACAATAAAAGAGAGGGAAACAAACGGTTCTAGTTTCATATCCTACCTTTGCTCTTGTTTGGGATGTGGGCATAATATTAAAATGATTCCTGAGCGTCCTGAAGAAGGAAATCTAACAGCATCCTGAATTTTCCAAATAACTCAAGTATCAGATTACTTCAATTGTAACGGTTATTTTTGTTCTATAACAAAAACTGCAAGTTAATAGCAATGGAACCACATGGAAATATACTAAGAAGAATGTTAATCTTAAAAATCTTTAAGCAAATAAGTATTACTTGTTTCTATTTTTATTTTCACTCTTCTTACTTAAAAAAAAAAAAAAAAGGCCAGTTGGGTTTTCATGAATATATTTCTTCTGCAAAGTGATTCTACAGATGTTTATGATTTTAAAAAAGTAAAGCAATATTGTTACAGATCAGGCTTGGGAGAAATCATCATCGACTGTTTTCACCAACTGCATCACAAAAATGTTTTAATATTGACCCTTCACCAACTATAAACTATAGGAAGTACAGAGTGCATTAGTTATTTCCTGCTGGTACCTAAGGTTTGAACATTTGCGCATAGAATAACTACCATAACAGTCAGGTGAGTTTACAAAAACTAGTTTTGGGTAGATTGTTCTGGTTATATAAACTTTATTCAATACATTAGTGTTTATGTACATTAACATAATATTTAAATATATTCAAGCTGGCTTTCTTTTAATCTGAAAAACTCAGCAGCTCATTACCACTGGCAGTTAAAATGATCCTAGACTCGCTGGCAGCGTGCCTAACCTCAAAATCATTGAGGTTCATTGCAGCAAGCAAGTCTCTCAATCTCCACAGTGTCCAGTGGGGACAATCAGAATTGTGCTGATTGAGAGGAAACTACAACAAGGATACAAAAAGGTCACCACACCTAAACAAACATTGGGGCTGAAGTCGATTTAAAACTTTTGTTTTGTAAATTGTAGATTTTTTTTTCCAAGGAAAAGTAAAATGAGATTCATCTTTTACTCCATTTAATTTCTCTTAAACCATCTGGTCTTTCTAGTATTTATTTTTTATGCTCTGCCAAGCAATATTATAATTTACAGGAGTTTTTGCTGATATAAGAAAAATGGAAGCCCTCTCCAATGCCAAGCAACAGCAGTTTAGAGAGTTTTAGCTACTGAGTAATGCACTGATGCAATACCACAATGCAAATTTTTTTCAAAATATTTAGGACTTAGAGATTAGTTGCGGAAATGGTAATGTTTCCTAACAAATCAAGTGTTTCAAGAACAGACCACCCAAATGTATTATCATAAAAAGATGTCAGTTACTTAATTACGTGATAGAACAACATATTTCTACTTTTTCTCCCTGCTGCCCCCCCCACCCTTTTTTTTAAACACAAAATGTATCCTCTCTAGAGAGTAAAAGGTTTACAGCAGGAGGGGGGCTGAATTAACTTTGCTAGCAACCAACTTCCTCATGTTCCAATTATTTTGGAAATAGTTTAACTTGAACCATGATAATGTACATATAACACAAGGGAATGAAAACACTACCCCTTTTCTGCATCTGAAATGGCTTTACTGAGACCACCTACAGTGACTTAAAACTGTATGTACTTCCAGCTAAACTTAAAAAATACATGCGTTCTTTCAACTATTATTTTATATCATTTCAGCTTCCCCACACAGATTGGTCAAGAACTTCTGCGTTTCCACAGTCTGTACAAAAAGTCAGCCATTTCTTGGGATATTTCAGAAATTTTATAACACATGGCTTAAATGATATCATAACTACTACTACTTCAAGAAAACGCACGACAGAACATTAAGAAGTAAAATGTGAATGAGAAATAATTTACATCAAAACTAACCTGCATCATGATGTGTATTCTGCATTCACATGAGTTTGCTAACTTACGACAGTCAGCCATTCAAAATAGCACTAACTATTAATGCAAATAAGTGCAGTTCTTATTAATGTAGAAGATCTTCACAAATGCTGTCTTAACTTACACGTACATTACTGAGCCTCCTCCCCATACCTTAATTCTCTTTTCAAATAAGTAAAAACATTTAGCTAAAATGTATGCAACAATAACGTGCCTGAACGTTTAGAGTGGTATCTACCAGCAACATTCTTTACGCACCTGGATATCCTAGTAAATATTAAACAGATGCAGACTGTATTTTTCTATTCAAGAGCAAAGTGCTGAAACAATTACTTTGTACTTCACTACCTATAAGCCAGTACTCTGTGTTCATCACCATTTTACAGGATAGTAAAGTCTACTAAAGGGACTATCAACATTTGATGAGAAAGCAATATGTATTGGCAATCCATTAAAAAAAAAAAAAGGGTAACTAAAGGACAAAGTATTTAAACAATTGAATTTCACAGCAGATAACTTTAGTAGGTGTCATAAAATGTGCTGTATCTGTAAAAACATGAACACACTGAAGGGGAACATGGAATAAAATTGGATCAGAGGTGCTCTGGCAGAGAAAGCAGGGAAAGAATAGGGATTTTGTAAAAGAATTCAGCCCTGTTCCTACTCCTTTTCTGGATGATTAGTCTCCATGTCCTTCTGGGGTTGTGACATGTTTTTTTCTTTCTTTCTTTCTTTTTTTTTTTTTGCTGCAGGCCTACCATTTATTTTCAAATATTCAATGGATGACTCCGCACATTTCATGGGTGGCTGTCCCACTGGTGCACTTCGTATATGAACCTGAATGTGAGGGGGACCTATACCTCATCTGAAACTAATCTACTGTGTAAAGAAACTTATATTTATCTCCTCTCTGTACTAAAACTGTTTAAACCAGATGTGTCAAACTTATTCTGCAAAAAGGGGCTGAATTCCATTTTTAATTATGCCCCATGGAACAGGTCATAAACCTTGTGCTATCACTGACAAACTGTTTTTGATCCCTCTTGAAGAGAAGCTGCTTTGGCCCAATGACTAACTACAGAAAAACAGACCTACACAAATTTAAAAATGTTTTAGTCTTGCTTTGTAAACACAGGGAAAATGATCTGGGGGAAAAATGGTATTAGATGTTAAGGTAGCATTGACTGGAAAACTGGGAGGCAAGTGGTTGGATAACATAACGTGATAGGAAACAGCCAAGAGTGCAGAAGCAGAACTTACTCCCAGTTTCACTTTTTGGGAGGTATCCAGTTTGCTGGTTGCTGCAGTTAAGTGAGTGGAAAAAGCTCCTGCCCTTCCTGTGCAATGTGGCTGCACTGTGCAGCGGATCACTGAACCGCCCTAGAACAGAGGTCTGTCTCTGAAAAAACAGGAGGGTACATGAAAGGATGTAGGATTTCAGTGATTCAGTTCACAGCAAAGACCCCACAACAGCAGCGTTAGTACAGCTATCGAGCATTGCAAATTTGCAGCTTGGGAATCAGAATAAGTGGCCAAGGACAGGGCTGGGGGATGGAGAGGAAAGAAAAAGGGAGGAGGGGGAAAATCAAGCTTGCTTGTCAATGCCGGTACGCAACTGAAATTTCCTCCCTCAAACTTCTCCACCCATTCATCGCTTAAATTGTTCGAGAATTCTTCATGCCTTGCTATAGTGTATCAGTTAATACCTTATTTGCTGTAGACAGACTCCCCTAAAATTGTGCTTATTCCTAAATTATTGGCTGGTTCGCAAAAAAGATTTTTGTGGTGAATATGTCTGTTCTTATTATCTACGCTACAGTGTCACATGAACATATGAACAAAAGACAGTCCACACAGTTGAACAAACTGGATAAAGTTTACATAGTTAAGATATAAATTTCAGTAACCCGAATGCTGTCTATTCTGATGATGAAGTCTACTTGCAACACATCTTCAGGTAAGAATTCCATCCTCCTAGTACTAAAGACTTAAATTTTACATAGGCAAAAGCAGAGCTGGCATGTAGTTTTAACTTTAACGGTATTCATTCTTCAGATACCTGCTACTAAAACCAGGTGGGAACTTAAAGAACAGGAATTAATTAAAGGGAAGATAGCTGTTCAAACACCATGATCAGATAAGCTTATACGCTGAAGCAGCTTTGAAAGAACTAGTTTGTCTGTACTATGAAACAGATAATCCTAGGTCACAAAGTTACTCCATTTTCTCCCAGGCACTGGGGAGAAAGTCATCATTTTTCCTAACACTACTACTTTGCAGGATCTTGGATCTTAAAACACTCCTTTTGCTGCTTACTGAACACTTACTACACGTCCTTTGACTTGGACCAATACCATTTAAAAATTCTCCTGTATTCTTGAAAGCTTTCTATAGACCTTTCAGAGGCAACACTGGCTATCTAAATCCTTATTAGGCACCTAAATAAAAGCCCTTTGTTTTTCACTACTCAGGACACTGTGTCATGCCATTCCACGTTGTCTAGTTTCACTCTTTTATCCACAAGCTATTCCCTGAGACATTCTGCTAATAGCAGAAAACAACTATTATGCTACAATGCTGAGCCAGAAAAGACTAGGACAGAAGTAAAAATGGTAATGTTTCAGAGGATAAGACATATTATCATGCCAGAAGGAGAGGGCACAAAAGACCTTAGGAGCAGCAGAAAGAAAACAGAAGCACCAAGTACTGCAGAGTACTATCTTGAGACTGTACACAAGCACTGTCGCCTCATCTACATCCCTATAACAGGGCCTTTCACCCGAGCTCAAGAGCGCCTTCCACCCAGACTAGACCTGAAAGCTGTAACTAGGATTCCCCAAGGCAAGGTACCCCTTTGCCTGCAATTTGTTGCCCTCTCCTCTCACAGACCGCATCTAAACTGGATCCCTCTGGTATTTGCCACAGTTCTTTGGCATGTCTTGAGCAGCAGGCATATATGTGTGTGTGTGCGTGTGTGTATGTGTGTGTGTGTACACATACATACATACACACACATATATATATGCCTATAATTCACTTCAAGGAATCAGAGATCCCACAGAAGTTTTCCTTACACGCATCAGAGAATGCCAGCAAGGAGTCATAGAAACAGGACCTCTGGAGGTCACATAGTCCAAACTCCTGCTTGAAGCTAGACTATCACCATCACCAGGCCAGGCCAGCTGAGGCTTTATCTAGATGATTCTTGAAAGCCTCCACAAAGAGAGACCCTGAAGCCCCTCTTTCCTAATCCTGCACTACTCTGCTGGCAAAGATCCTGTTCCTGTTGTCCAGCTGGAGCCTTCCAAGCCCCAGCTTCTGCTCATTACCCCTTCTTATTTCATGAGGCTCTACTGAGAAGAGTTTGGCTCCATTATCTTTGCAACTGCTCTTCCAGTAGGCAGCTATTTTGATCACCCTTTAGCCTTCTCTTTGCCATATTAAACAAGCCCAGCTCCCTCAACCTCTCTTCCTAGGAGAGGTAGCTGCATGCCCCTGGCCACCTTGTTAGCTCTCCACTTGACTCTCTCCATTTTCTCCACATCCCTGTTGAACTGTGGGCCTCCCACGTTGGAACACCACAGTATCCACAGAGGAATGCAAAGGGCACAACAACTTGAATATGGCTCTACAGTGCTGCTGCTAACACCCAAAATAAAATTTGGACGTTCAGCTCATGGTGCTAATCACTCGTGTACAATCTGTGCAATCAAAATATAATCAGAAAGGGAGAGATCCAGATGGCAGTGGCTAGAACTGAAATCTAATTAGTTCAGTCAATACAGTAGTGTATTTTTAGATCTTCTACTAGTCAAAACAAGAGATGTTGCTCAAGGAAATTTAACATTGCTAAAAAAAAAAAAAAGATTGCAAAAACTGTATGCATGTTAATTCTATAGAGACTTTTTTTTGACAACTTAGGCAAGAGCTGGAAAGCATATTTTAATTCATACAATGACTAAAAGTAAGAGCAGTGCCAGAAAATATGATTTGGAACAATTCTTGGAATACAGAGGTTCATCTGTTTTGCAAAAGAAAGAATCAGAAGCACAGAAGTATAAGCAGTTATTTTAAACTTGCCTATTAAGCAAGGACACCAATAGCTAACAGATGCGCTTATTTGCAAATGATTTCAGCAAAACGTATATACTACACATGACAAGTCTTTTTTTCTTTCCTTTTTTTTTTTTTTTTAAACTCAGATTGAATCCTGTGGACCTGGTACAGACATGAGGAAAACACAGTATTTGTCTGAGGAATATAAGATTATATATTTAGTGTTACAGTAGCAATATCTTTCAGATGATTTCACAGCAAAGTTGGAATATAAACAAATTAATCTAGATTGTCGTATCCCAGAACTATTGAAACCATTCAATAGATACCCGCTTTTGTTGGCATTTTTTAGTCTGGAGTAAGAAATAACTGTTCAGACTCAGCAGGATCTCTTTTTTAAAAACAGATCTAATTATATTCAAATATATCTTAGACTCCTGATGAAACTTAAACCTTTGTAAAGCATTTTAAGCACCATAGCGTTGATTATCATTGGCACACAACATCTCTTACGTTGTTTGGGTCTCTCTTGGTAAGTGTTACACAAACATATGAAGAGCGAAAACACAAAAGGAAAGGTATCATCTGGGAGGAAAGGGAAAGAAACAGACAACAGCCAACTAACAGCTGGCTACTTGATGTCTCTAGCTGCGTTAACTGGCAAATTTCAAGAACCAGCGGTCAGGAGGCAGGCTGGGAACTTCCAGAGGAACGGCAGCTAAACTGCAGATCTCTAACCAATAAGCCATCACAAGGAAAAGGTGTCGCAAGGAGAGGCAGTAATTCTCACACATGAGGACAAATGATCTGGTTAAAAGCAAAGTAAGAGCTTCCTAATTAGAAAACACCATATACAATTCTTAATTTTAAAATAGAACACCTTGACCTTTCTATCTAATAAAAATAAGTTCAGTTTTTTTTACTTTGCTGTATTTAGGATGCCGTAGAGCAACACTGACAAAAAACAAAACAATAACAACAATAAAACAGACAGGGCCCTAGAATATCAGGCAGGGCAGTAAGGAGATCTACGTTTCAAGAACCACTTAGGTTCTAACCAACCCCAAGGCTGGTTAGATTTGGTGCTGTTTGCCTTTTGGTGATCAGAGAACTTCAGTGGAGCGGTGAAGAGTCACACTGGCTCACCACAGAATAGCAGCGATAGCCAGAATAGCAGTGACAATGCCACTTTAACAGGTCCAGTACACAGCAGGCTTCAGCAGCTTGCCAGCTGTGTTTCAAAGATGTATTAAAAAGGTATGGTAACCTGACCATTTAAATTATTCATTCAAAACACATTTTACAGTTTGCACAGGGCCAGTATTAAGATTATGAATGTTTTATTTTCTTTTTTTTAAATAATTTTTGAGACGTTATAAACCTTTTCACATGTAGTCTGAACATAAGATCATTTTTTAAGTTCATGCAAGCATTGTTCAGGTTTTGCTTTGTTTTTCATATTTTGGTTTCACTTTTTCCCCAAACAATTCTATGAAACATTCCGAGTTTCTGCCACCTTCTACCCACATTGAGCAATCTGAGGTTTTAACCAGGATAGAGTTTTCAAGCTGAACACAGCGTATTCTCCACTCCCCTAATCCTGCAGAACCTCCTCCGCCTCACATCTGCAGGACTGGAGAGTTGCCAGTGGCAGGTCTGTTCTTCGCGGCACCATTCCTTCTATGCCTGTAGGGAGTTCGCTGCAGAAGATAATTCTGACCATATCTTACTAAAAGTCAATGCCATTTAATGATAGCTTGATAGCCTGTTCAAATTTAATCAAGGGTCTTGCTTAATTTCTGGAATAGCTGGTGTTCTCGATAACAAAGAAACAAAACTCTGATTCACACTACCACAATGGGGAACAATTTTTGCAGCCTCACAGTTCAGACCCAAGGCTGGAGTGGCACAGGAATACCAACAATCTCTCTCCCTCTCTCTCTTCTGCAAACCAGCTTTCCAAGTCACAGCTACAATACGGTGGACAGCCAACAGGAGGAAGACTGTATTGAAGGCTACCTGCTCTGGACAACTTCTGGGCATAAACACATGACAATTTCTAGGACTAACAATCACCAACTTTCCACAGATTCTAAACTAAGTTTAAAATAACATTTGCAGGTACAGAAACTATAAGTGTAAACAGAGCTAATTTCATGCTGATTGGTTGGAATATTGCACTTGAAATTCCTCAGAAAGTATGCACCTTCCCTTAATATAAAATTAAGTTTGGGTGTAACTTATTATTCATATTTCAGCAGAACCTCAAAACTATTTCTTTTTGCTAGACACTAGCAAAGTGTAACAAAAATGATGTTCTCTACAGCCACAAAGTTTAATTTTAGGATCTAAAGGCTCTTGAAAAGCCCAGAGGAGCCAACAGCTGACTCTTATCCTCTTCCAACAGCAAATGGAAAGATGGAAGCCCTAAAGAAGCAGCCTTAGTGTTGCTACTCCTACTCCTCTACACCTCTTTTCCCCTTCCTCCACACCACGCCAACCACCTTAAACCCAGTTAAACTTCCTGCCTCCCTCTAAAGGTATTCCTCCCCTTTCTTTGCTGCTGCAGGAAGCTAATCATCTTTGGGAAGGTTCCTTCACTTTAGCTACTGTCTCAGATTGCTGATTTTTTGTTTGTTTGTTTTTGCTTTCTGGCAGAATCATACAAGAACAGATCCTACATTTTTAAGCTTAAATTCATTTTCTAAATACTGCTTGTGGTTACTCATTTCTTCTGCAATATTATCATATTCCAGGCTTTAGCTGCTGCTCCATTTCTACCAGATGCTGCAAAGCACTAGGGAATATTTTGATTAATATTTTTTGTTATATGAATAAGAGAATTTTTTTTAAAGCAGTTCCCATGCTTCATCTTTGCTTTTCACTTTTTAAAAATTAAATTTGGAGCATTTCTCTCAATTTGAACATGTCCTCTATTTTAAATGAGAAATTAACAGCTCTGTAGGTATTAAAACAACAATTTTGGCTGAACTGCTCATAGCTAAATATCTATTTTTCTATATGTGTGCATAAAAAGGCAACACCCTGATACTAAACTATATTTTCAAGAAGATTCCCCTGTATTATTTTGTCATATTCACAACCCCCACCAGAGACTGGGGCCCCACGGTATGATATGCTGCACAGACATCTATTAGGAACTCAGCTCCAGCATGAAAGAGTTCACAAATCTGTATTTCTCCTACAACTGACACACAGTGTGGCTGTTCAGTTCTCCAGGCCTAGCCTGGATAACACACTCGAGAACAGACTGTTGAACAATGACTCTTCTACTGAATTTGATTAGCGGTACTATTTTAAAAAGTATGCAAGTTTTTGAAACAATAGTATTCATGCTTGGGCCACAAGCAATCTTCAGACAGCAGAAGGCAGACCTTAAACTGATTTCCTCAAATTATTTACCTGTTTTTGTGCCCTGTGTGGGCAGGTCTCAACACATGCCAATAGGCATAAACCAAATCAGCTTTCTTACTGTCATTAACGACCAATTAACATCCACTTGGTGACATTAAAATGGAGGATTTGTGCAACTGCATGAATCCCCATTTTGCTTATCTAATTGTTACAGTACTTATTATCCCCTATACCCAACTGTCATACAGTGCTACAACACAAAATGTTTTGTTTTGATTTTAAGATTGAGCGGCCCTTTGGCTTAAAAAACATCAAGGAACACTATCAAATTGACTTTGACACTTTAGAAAATTAAACTCTACTGAAAAATCAAGAAAGTTTATTACTGCTAAATAGAAGCAATTAAAAAGCAGTGGTTTTGGAATGGCACACTTTTTTCCATATTGGAAGAGGTGGAGTAGATGTTTCAGTCCACCTTTGAACTGAGAAAACAAAACCACAGCCAATCCTCCCCTCCCCCTCCCCCCAAAAAACTTGGCCTCTCATAATATCAAGAACACCAAAGAGAAGACCAACTCAGTGGTTTTTTTCTAAATCACTCATCTCATGATATTTCTCAGTGCTGCACATTCACTATGACAGCGATGTCTGATGTAAACGCTTGTTCATCATTTTGTTTTACTGCATTGCCTGCCTGATGTGCAGCTGTTGACTTTTACTCATTGCAATAGGTGCTATATATACAAAACAGAAGCTCAGTCCAAGAGCTTACAATGCAAGTATAAGAACACAGACAGATGGATGCAGACAGTAAGTAAAAAGGCAATAAAGCTGGTCAGAGTACTCTTAGCACATCGGTAGGTGACTGGTATATATGTAGATGGCAAGTTTCTTTCGAGTATAGGGAGGACAAAGATGTTTATTTAAATACTAGGTGTGCAATGGAAGCTAGCATCATAAACTGAGTTAGACTAACACTGCATTTCACACAGGCCAGCAAATATTCCTATTTAAGTATTTCTTTTCATCGTAAGCGGAGCTACGAATCGAGAGCTATCTCACTAATATATAATTTTTTTCCACAAGCAATCTCCAACTAGTCAGTCCTCTTATTTTCATGGTAAAAACACCCTAAATCCAATGCATCAGTGTTTATCAACCAAAGGGATGCTGTGTATTCCTAAATATTGCTGTGACAGTGAAAGGAGTATAAAAAATAAATTTAAGAGCATATGAATAAAAAGTTTCACCGCACTCCTTCTGTAATTATTGTTTATGGTGAAGTTACTGACAGATTGATCTGATTTCAGAGTCGAACCTATAAGCTACTGAGTGCGTAGCCTCCAAGCTTCAATTCTTAATGTAAACTCGGAGCAGCATCTAAGGTGAATGCAACACCACTGTGCTCAAAGGTACCACATGAACCGTTGTTTACACTCTTGCCATCTCCCAGCCAGAAGTAGCACATCCTGTTAGTCTCTTGAAAAAGCGCTACATTCCAAAACTACATTCATGGCATCAAGGATGTTAAGATGTAGGACTGTTTACCTTCAATGAATCAAAATATTAAAACAATAAAATACATCAGGGGATCGAGACCATTGGCACTGGAGAGGAAAGGCCTGTCACCTTGCTTTGTTTTTGGTATCCTTCCCCCTCTTTTCTCTTTTCCACTCATATCACTCCTCCTCTTCCACCATCTCTCCAGAACTCGAGCAGGAGATCAAAGGATGCTCCACCCATTGTAAATCAAGCTAGAGGCTGGGAGGCCAGAACACACAGCCAAGGCATAACTGAAGAGAAAAGCTGACGAATTGCACTTGCATCAGCAACAGAGGTTAATCATTTTTAAAGGGTAGAAGTCACACATTCAGTGGTCCCAGAACCACAAAAATAAAAGTGTGTGGTTTTGTAGCCAATAAAAACCAAAGTTAGAACACTTCACAATATTCACTTAGTTAAGTGAAAAGTTTAAAAGCTTCTTTTACTCAAAATGCACATGAAGCCTACTCCCATTATTATGTTAGCAAATTACTATTTTTTGAAACCCATTGGGTTTTTTTTTTAATGCTTACATTTGTATTCAGCATGGTTCAGTCTGATTTCTATTAACTTGTCTGCAAGTGAAACAACATCCTTATCCTTTTTAAGCTGTTAGAATGTTTTTTTTCAGAGTTTTCTTTAAAAGTTTAGCTGGCTGTTTTATAATTTGTCACCTTTTGTCTTCTTTCAGCAGTATGTCATTAAGTCTTTAATTTGGCGTTTCCTGTTGTCTGCAGTGGGATATACGCTGTTTTAAATCCAAAGGACTGCAGACATAGATGGTGGGTAAAAATCTGTGAACCATAAGTAAATTCTTATAAGGAACATACAAAAAAGATTGTTCTTCAGTCAGACTTAAGCCATTACTTTCTTCAAAAGAAGAAAAGCCACAAGTTAAGAAAAAGGCACCGCCAAAGACCTTCTGCCCAAATGTGCATCTCCATGAAGTTTCCCGCTGAGTGCATATGAATGCACTGCGATCTGGGAAAAAGATCCAAATAGGATTTCAAACATCCAAAAATTTTAACTCAAACATTTAGGTATTTCACCATGCTGCTATTCATTCATTCACTGATTTTTTTTGTCTTAGTTTAAAGAGATGCTAAACAAAAGGAGAAGAGCTCTACATGTATTTACATTCCAAAACTAAGCTCCCCTCACCACCCCCCAGTCTGTCATCCCTTCATAGCTAAACAAACCGTAAAGTCTAGCCCTATATTCTTGAAGCAAAGTTACAAACACAGTAAAAGAAAAGTTTGGTCTTTCAAGAAAAAAAAAAAAAGAAAAAGAGCTGAAGCAATTTTAATCTATTATAGCCGCCCATGTTGTTTTGACTATGAACAGCATCACACTCGGATAATATGTACAGACTAAACTGGTGGAGGAGTGGGATCAATTTCTTTACTATTTTGGCTCAGCTGAGCTCTTTGTTCTTTGACAATTTCTCAGTCATTAATAGCCACTCGTTTATACAAACGATACATTTCACAGAATTACTTTGCAAACAGAAATGCAGGGTAAATATTTTAACATGTAACAAGTAGCAAAGAACAACTGCAAGAACTCTACAGCAGAGGGGTGTTCACTGGGTGAAACCCTGAGAGACGCCGTGGCGCTGCGGCACAGGGCAGGGCAGCAGCCCAGGAGAGGCTGCGGCCGGGCACTGCAGCCCGCATTGTGACCAGCACGCTGCAGGGCCCTTTCTGCAAACAGGTGGTACGGTCAGGGCAGGTCATGCAATGGCAAAGACCAAACCCTGCCAATTCCATACCGGTGGCACAGCAGGCTGCTGTGAAGGCTGTCATCAATTTGGGGTGCTTTTGCAACAAATGTTTTGTACTCTCCCAGCATAAGAGTAACATACTCAGCCTTTGTTCAGGTTTCCGAGGCTCATCCCTAAGCAGATCCCCATCTGTGCTTTAGAAGGTATTTTCCCCATTTCTGAATCTGTGACATCAATATTTTTCACACAGTACCAGACATGGCCTAGGATACGTCTCTTTCCCAAGGAGTTTGGACTCTAAATAAGATTAAAAAGGTAAAACACCCCACTGGGTCACTCCAAATTATTTTCTGTTTATGCTGAACACTTACTGGAAGAAGAGTTCTCTTCTGCTGAACAGGTAGAAACATCCCATTTGAAGTAGAGAAAAACAATGAGAACAGAACAGCACTGTGCTACTGGAATAACAAGTTCCTTTAGGCACAGGAGAAGGTATTTAAGTGACTATTTACAAAAATTAATTATGAGTTATGTTATCTGCTGTTTGTGCTTTATATTTTGAACCTTTACCATAAAATGTACAGTCGAAAGCTTTTACGTATGAGATTTTTACTATAAAACAATTAAATCTTGCTGTGAATATGCACACTGATACACTGGAATAATATATCCACCTAACGAGGTCCCTTTGATGGAAATGGTGAACCTTATTCTTGACGCACTTATAAAATAACATTTTGGAATGCCAGAAAGATCCTTTGAGGTCATAACTACACGGAAGATAAACTGAATTACATTCTGTTCACAGTTGCAGTTCTTCAGGTGAGCTTTTACTGATCACCATCTTGTTTTTCCTTTCTGAGCATCAAATATGCAATAGTACTTTTTTTTTTTTTTTAATGGCCGGTGTTAAAAGTGTATTAGGCTACTGTTTCCAATCATGTGTAGGATATGTGTTTTGCTTTGTTACTGGGATTCAGCCTTAAAAGCTGGAGAACTTCAGGACCTGACTTTTGAACCAGCTTATTTGTAAAGTTTTGGCCTCCTCTATGCCAAAAGAATGGGAATCTTTGAAAATTGGGGCTCCCTATATTCCGCTGATAAGTGTGAGGAAGAAATTTAGACTCAAAGTTACCATGGCATTACTAACTACTCCTAGCATTTATTTTAAGTTATATTCATATTGTTTTTAAGAGGCTTTAATTATCTCTTAATTACTTCATAAATACAAAGTTTTTGGGAAGTTGTATGCTGCTGCTGTGAACTCAAAGCAAAATTCTCCTAGGTAGTAAAAAGCCACAAAGAGAGATAAATAAGAAACGGTCAAAATTGTTCTAAAGGTTTGTCAGTGTGAAAATGTAGAAATGCAATAACTATTCCCTCTTAACTCCCCTGTGGACATTCTTACTAAATGCTTTCCATGGTTTAGCTTAATCCACTTTCAAAGTGGACTAAAAAAGACACTCTTAATATTCACTCAAGAGAGCTACTGTAGAATAGCTATTCCATGATAGCTAGTCTGGGTTATTTCTCCATGCAGACAAGCCTTAAATGACACCTATCTTGGCACTATTTCTTAATGTTACATCATGCACCATGATGCTTCACAGCCTTTTGGAAACAACTTTGCGGGAAGATCCAGGTATTCTGCCTTCCAATTCCTGGAAACTCTTCTGTTCTTCTAATTTAGAGGCCTGGTATTTAAAGGCAGGTTTTCATCAAGCATTTGTACAGGAAATGTGACGTTTGAACATTTCTGTCCTATCCTGAAGGTTTTCATCATTAGGTTTTCATCATTATCTTTCCTCCATACAAGTAAATTTTCCATACAAGTAAATTTTCCATCCAAATTAAGAAAAGTGCCAGGCTTTTGGTGTATTTTTAAACAAACATTAATAAACTTGCTGTTTTAACTTACAAAATGATGCATTTAGGATTTCAGAAACATTTTAAAAAGCTTTAGTTCTTGACTTAAAATCGTTCTTTTTCCTCATCTCCGCAAGAGGAAATTAATAATTCTGATATGGTAGTTACGATACTAATCCAAAACCTGTGCATTAAATCTGTTCTATGATGATATAAAACATGTGCAACTGCGCAGATGCATCCATCAGGAGAGAGGCATCCAATAATTTTAAGAGTAAGGAACAGCAAACTTTGGACTCTCAGAGAAAAAAAATTCTGTAACAATCCACTTTATCAAAAGAAGCACTGATGAACAGGTAAACAAGATGCCTCTGCCTTTGTAAAAGCCGAAGAAATTTTGCCAAGCAGTGAACTCCAGTTAAAGTAACAGAAAATTATCACTAAACAACCCTCATTTGTCATATAATGCCCCAACTTAATTGCCAGCATTTTCATCATGAAAATCGGCTTTTTTCATGTAATTATAAGTTTAAAAATGTTAACATGGGATTGCAATGGTTACTTGTGTTTCAGATATACCATTAAATACATTGCCACATACATTCAAAAAAAGCAACACAACCAATATTTCAATTTCTCCGTAAACAAATTCAAGACACATTGGCACATCATTATTATTTTGGCACATGCTAACCTACGTTTGATTACACAAAAAGCAGGTCTGCTGGCAATGAATTATGCTGTCTCAGAGGATGGTAAGGCCAAGAAACTAAAACAATTTATGAAAAAAAATGTTTCCAACATGACAAGAAATGGGGCACTGCAGCAAACAAGAGAAGTGTTCTGGACATTATCACAAGGCTGTTCATGACCTGGTTAGAGAAGATGCTCAGAGGCATGACGTGGGGAGTCTTGAAAAATACGTGGAGTCATACTCAATGACAAAGTGATTATTTTCCTGGCCTGTTCCAGTCTGCATGATTTCCATCTGCTGTTTACTCATTTGCTTCACCTTTATCCACTCATCCACGTTTTACGAGAAATGGACAAATTTCATTTCTAACTGTTTTATACTCCAGCTTCAGCCTCCTACTTCTCTCACTCAACCCCAAACTCTTAAAAGGTTTCTAAATTTTTCTAATGCTGTTTTGTACTATATACAAACCAGTCCCTACAAATGGGGAAGATTACCATAGCAGTCCTAATCCCCAGACCTCATCATTGAAGCTTTTCTTCCTAAAGCAGGTATGTCTAGCATACAGCCTGTTGGCCATAGCCAACCTACTAAACAATTTCACCCAGCCAATAGGATTTTCATAAGTTTGTAAGCATATCAACAAATAAAGTACCACAGAATACCACAGATCCAAACTAGCAAAACTGCAAACTGATATGTACGCTATGAGTGAACACACCCAAACCATAACCAGAAGTGACACTGCCAGGTTCACTCTTCTCCTATCCTAATAAATCTTTCAAAGAACCCATTGCTGCTTATGGGCCCAAGCTGGCTTGAACATGACTCCTTTTTTACCCATATTTTAATAAAATCTTTTGAATGTGGCTCAAACCAGTTACCAGGATCTTATGTAGTCTCACTATTTGAAAGAAAGTTCTTTCTCTAAAAGTAACTCTGCAAGAATTAACATTAAAGTTCTACAGATATGTTAACCTGAAGACTCCACACAAGTTATCACCCTCCTCTGCTGAAATTTCAATAAGGCTGTGGAAACAAGCACTCAGAAGTGGAGAAAATGGTTGCTTAAGCAACCTGAACTTGCCCTCTTTTGCACAGACATTAAGAGAGCAAAATAATTACATACATCAAATGGTATTTTCTGTCAAGACTGCTCCCTGATTCCATGCAACTGGACCAGCCTCTGGAGGAGAATGAGTTATACATCTAAATACATGCAGGTTAGATCAAATTAACAAAACATAATCATGCAATTTGCCTGACACACTGTGGCTAAGCAGCAGAGATCTACTTTTCTGTCATTCAGTTAGAAAGCTAGGAACTCCCTTATTTTAGTTTAATTCTCCTACACTGAAATCCACAATTACAAAAAAGCATTCAACTCCAATGGGAACATGGTTGAGAACAATGCACAGTGCTCTGAGAAACCCTTATTCTGGGCTTTATTCCCAGTTTAAGGGCTGGGCTTAGAAAGGCGTTTAGGTACCTTCAGAGAAAGGGGGATGTCTGATAGGATCTACAAAAGGGCCCAGCAGAATAGCCTTAGGTAGGTCAGAATTCCTTCCTCAGTAACAAGTGATTATGCAAGTAAAGATTATTAACATCAGTCAGCAGACATGACACTTGATCTCATGCTTTTCTGATTACCTGCCCCAGGACACCTTTGTCTGGGCCAAAGGGTATTTAGAGGGAGGAAGGCAGCTGCAACCATAGTCACCACTATTTTATCTGTGTCCTGTCTGGAGTTTAAATTTTGTGTGTCATACTGACGCAAGACACTAAGATGGTTCAAGTGTTGTGCTAATAATGCTTAGTGATTTTGGCAGCAAGCCAGGAACACATTGTACAAAGCAAAAGCTAGACGGGTGATGACAATTTTCAACACTCATAACTTGTGCAAGTCTCAAAGTTTTCAAGGGGCCAGAAAAGAGACTCCCTCCTATTGGCAAGCTCATACCTACACTACTCTCCACCTTTCTTTTGCAGGAAGGGAGCAACTAGAAGTTACTAACAACTATTCAAACCAAGAAGTATTATCACAGAAAGAACTACCTAAAATACAGCAACTCAGCACTCTTGAAAAATTCAGAGATCATCTCTATGGAAAAATAATTTTTAAAACCCTCACAATAGTCAGCTATCATCCTGGAAAATCCTCATGAATTTTCATCTTGTAAATTCCCAGTTCTGTGGTTCTGATAATACATTTATAAAAATACCAGAAGCTTTTTAAAGGTAAAGGACTTTTAGGGTGAACTTGTTTTACTGGTAATAAAACTATGCATCAAGATAACAACTTGACCAACTAACTATACGGTGCTCCTCATAACTATAAAGCTCCACACAGTATAGACAAAAACAGGACTTACCCTCACCGACACACTTTATACAATGGAGTTCTTCCCTTAGTTATATAAACTTTCATTACCTGCCAGTTAAATACTTTTGCAAGGCATCTTAACTAAGGAGACAAAAAATATCCATTAAGTTACAGGAGTGGTCAGCTTAATGACAGGAGATTCAGTATTGCATGAGAGCATACAATTGTTGACCAAGTTACCAGAAAACTAAGATTTTCAAAAAATGTTTTCTCTATATAAGCCGTGATTTGACCTAGTTAGAACCTTAAACAGACCTGGAATTCTTCTGTAAACTGTTAAGGGGTCTTGCCTGCAGGAATCCGCTTGCACGACTGATATCATCATTCCAGAATTGTGTCTAGTCCAAGCTATAACAAATTGACAAACACTGGGAGTAAGTGTTCCCAGAAAAGAGACTTGTTTAGAAGTTTCAAATCCAGGTAGTTTAATTCCCAGTGAGTGAGCTTAAGCAGTTTTGGAACTTAGCTCTCTACAGAAAACTGTGACAAAGGCTGAAGTTTTCTATAGTATGCAAAAAAGGGTTGTGAGAAAGCAAGTGCCAAGAGAGCTCAAGCTTTGGACTGATCTCCAACAGTCCAATCGACTGATCTATTGGTCTTCAACAGCTCTCCAATTAAAAAGTAAAAGACCAGGAGAGAGACTGTATGGCACAAACCGTAAAGACAGCACTTAAGATTAATCACAAATACTTCAAAATCTGTGATGAGCATTTAGTTTCAGACAAGATGAAAATTTCCTCTGATGTTTCTAATTTGGCAGGAGATTAAGCATTAGCAATACTCTTAACACCTGCCGCACATAATTCAGTTCTTAAAAATAGGCTACTGTTATGCACAGCAGCAGGTAAACTAGTCTGATTTTATTTTCATTTTTCCTTTTTTCCTGAATAGACTATGACAAGAGCTTCCTAAACAAAAAAAGCAAAATAAAACACAGAAAGAATAAAAGCCTGAAGCACTTTCAAGCATTTCTCCTATTTAGTTTCCTATATAGAAACAGATAAGAAAGGAAGCAGGAATCTTTCCTGAAGATAAATATATAATAAACAAATAATTTTTGGGGAAGAGCCTATAATGTCAGAAGTTTCCCTAGGAGAGAAAAGGATGGTAATACGATCATTGGATAAAGCTCTTGAGTTTACAGTTACCTATCCAGAGTGAGCATTATCTGGTTTTCTCATAATTAATCTCTTTCCCAATACCCTGTATTGTACATCAAGTCTTTGTATTCATTTAAAATCTGACAAATTTATTTACAAAAATACTTATAAAACATATTGTGCCTTGAAAATGCAACTCCAGCACAATAGATCTGTCTTCACTCTCTGAATTGCTCGGAGACAACATCCTGTTCATCTCAATACAACTTCAGTCTTACAAAAGGCAAACAATAAAATTGGTTCTGGCGTGGGGGGCGAAGCTGCATCCCGTCTTGTCCTAACCAGTCTGAAGCAATTCTACATGGGGAGATTCCTCTGGATATTACTTAGGCTTCCTTAATGAAATTCAGGTGTAATCCCTAAGGCTCTACAGCAAAGAGTATCTTTAGCTCAACTACAGAATATGGTATTTGCCAAAAGGGGATTAATTATGTTTAGATGTGTCTACTATGAATACCAACAAGTCTAGAGGCACTATTTAGAGCACATTTTGAAAATACGCTCTTAAAATTCAGTAAGGAAAAAAATATAAATAGTTTATAAAATACAATGGGAAATACTCTTTAAGATTAGAAAGACTTCAGTTTTATTAGTTTTATTTTTATGAAGATCAATGACAATATGATCACCTATTCCTGCCCTTTTCCAACACAGATGAAATAGAAATTTTCTAAGATGACATATAGTGAATGCCAAGCGTAAACATCTATGGTCAATTCACTGAGACAGAAACAGATTCTAAACTTAAATAGCGAAGGGCTTTTCTGCACTATAAGGAACACAGATGGGGAGCAAAAGCTTCCTTTATACTCCCACATTGCCCACAAGTCTGTGGCGTGATGCACAGGTTTTCCAGTAGCGCATTGTGGGTCCTGGCTAGTAGTTGTCTCTTAAGTTTGTTCTCTCTTATCCTTTTCTTGAGGAGAGAGTTTTATGCAGGAATACCATTTTGGTAAGGTTCTACATTTCTCTAGTTTTCATATAGTCTAGATTAGGTGCAAAAGAGTCATGCCCTATATCTCCTTTGAGCAACAACATATTTCCCAGCAGCTTCAGTCTTCAATTTTGCTTTTTCTTATACTTTCAGCCTGTCAATCCATCCTCTCCCACCTGGGACTGAAATGTACTCAGTACTCGGAGCATTCCAGTAGTCCATGGGGTATGAGACTGCTATTTGTTGCCAGACAGAGCATGTGTGTAAGTAAGAAAAGTAAAAATAGTGACTAAATGAAAATGGAGAACTAGCTCTAAATGTAAAACTGCGAGCAGACATTATCCTAAACACCAGCACTTCTATTCTTTTGTTTCACTAAGATGTTATATGTGCTACGTATTTCAGACAGATATCATCAAAATCAGCTGGTATTTCACTTTCAGGCTTCTGAAGTCCTAAAAATATTGAGATATTACACTTTGAAAGTTAACCATTCATTATTTAGAGAGAAAATTATCAGGGGATTGGTAAAAGGTGCAAACGAGACATTTAAAGAATCAGCTAATGCATGTGTTTTTGCCTGGAAACTCAGTGGCAAGAAAAAAAAAGTACATAATTTTAAAATATCAACTATCTAGAGCTTTTCCAAGTTTTAGAAATCAGCTTACTATTTTATTATACAGACACTGTAAAGGCTAACACAAGTGTCCAAAGCTAGCTAACCAGTATTATGATCAACTAAGATAAAAAACCCTAACACTCATTCCGTCCCAGCCGTATTCCTATATAAAGGTAACCAGATTTTAAAAGGTTTAAAACCGTAGGGGGAGGGGGGAAAAAAATCACAGAAGAATCAGTGCTGAAAATCCTTGACAATTTTAGCATAGATTACAAATTCGTAAACTCTTTACGCACTGAAAAAATGAAATAATGTCTTTCCTTCCCTCATCACTGTAGTATCTTTGTTATCCTTTTGCAAACACTTCAGATTAAATCCTCTTACCTGATTAATCCTAAACTGCATCACTGTGAAGTGGTAGAGGGGTTAGTTCAAAAGCAAAGGAATAGAGCAGATCAAGTACTTCAATCTGTACTTCTCTAGATGAAGAAAATCTAATTTAACATTGAAATGTGGTTTAAACAGACCTTGGCCACAAATCCTTCAGGTAAAGGGAAGTTGTAAGTTACGCACTGCATCTACGTTTATAATATTACCAAAAGTCTACATTATTATGCAGAATGCATTTTTTATTACGCAGACTACTAACGTAGGGAAGTTTGACTGCAGTGATAATCCAGGTATTTTAAATTTTACAGTAGTGCTAACAATAGTGTGTTGTTTACAATACAATTAATATTCCAAGTTAACATCCAGAACTGTGGGTATTCCAAAGCCCACCTGTTTTTTCAGCTCTAACAGCTATCTCTCACTATAAAACTTCCCTTGCTATAGACTTTCACGACTCTAAGACACACCATTCCTTATGCGAGTAATGGCTTTTGTGTATAATGAAGGATCAGTTGATCAATTCAGGATTGTATTTGATAAAGAAAGGGTAACGACACAATTCAGGTTCTTTTATTTAACTACTAGGATAAAATATTACCAGGCATCCTGTGATACAAACCCACATGAAAGCAAGTAGATAAGAGGGCTGCAGAAAAACAAGAAAAATACATTAGCTCTCTTCCCTCTCACTTACGTATATGAATACACACACTGCATTCTGTTACTAGCAATACCTTTCCCAGCTCCTGTGTCAATTCTATAGCCAAACTGTCAAGTTCTAGGGGGAGAGACTTTATACAGATCAAAAAGCAAGTCCCAGAGTTCAGTGTTTACCCAAACAAGGGGAAGCAGAAGGGTAACACTGTTCTGCTTCAACACCACAACTACAGAAAAGGGCACCTGTAGTGACTGATGAGGTGATCAGGTGTCAAAAAGACAGCCTCATCTCTGCTCTCTTCAAATAGAAATCCAGAAATAATTAACTTAATTCATGAACATGCTTGAATGTCAAATTCTTCAGGCCAATATAATGCATAAAAAATACATATGTTAGTCTAATAGCCAAATCCTTTCAAAACTTATAAATTGGTAATAAATCAAATTGTCAAATGGCTATTAGAACACTTCACTTTTCATTTTTAACTAGGCACAGAGGAAGCTTTTGTTACCCAATTCCTGTATGAAAAAACATGCTTTAACTTAGCAGTTATTCTCTCTGACAGCTATAGTACGTCCCAGCTTGCTATATAAAAAACTCCCATATACAATGTAGCAAAAAAGGATGAACATATTTCAAAATTGGAAGCAATAGACACTACCTACACAGTTTAAGCAGTACAACCAGTAAAAGTAATTACACAATATTGTAATAGGTTACATATAATAATGCAACATGGCTACAATTACATAATAATATAATATGTTAAACCCAAGTCCATCCAGTTTTGGGGGTTGCAAGACTGGAAAATTTTTTTTACAGATTTTGGTTCCTCTTATCCCATTCATTTCTATTACAATATTTAAGTTTTGGTTTTCATTTTTGCTCAAGAAACCTCCCCACATTTGACAGGATTAAGCTTAGCTTTTCACAAGGTGTTTTTGATCGAGACATGTACAGCAATAAATAGTGAGTATTTGGGATGGATTCCTGTAGCATGCCACAGTTTATTAAACCCGCCAAGAAAACAGAAGCATGAGGCTTTTGAAAAAGGCAGGCAAGCCTGAAAATGAGAGGGAGAGACAAAGCCGGTCAGCTGAGCCGCCTTCCCCTCTCCCAAACAGGGTGTTTGGGGAACACCATGTCCTTGTTCTGTTATGCAGATTGTCCTGTGTTTTACATCTTGTGTTCTCTTCTGTTACACTAGAACTGTACATCACTGGCTGTGTTTGGAAACAAGAATAATGAGCAATTAAAAGGTTAATTAAAAAAAAAAAAAAGCCCTCCTCTTAATTACTAAGTTTCAAAGCATCTTCTTTGTGCCAAGGTCAGTAACAGCAACACTCCAGGCTTTTAAAGAGACTGCCCTATTTTCTAACCGCTTTAACTAGAAGAGCAGGCCAAATATGTTTGATAGGAGAGAAAAAAAAGGCAAGCAAACAAGTTGGGAGAAGTAACTTTTTTGGGGGTGGGGATATAGGGGAAAAGAAAAGTTTCAAATCATCTTTAAACAAAGATGTCTACAGGTTATTTCTTCACAAGGTAGTTAAGAAAAAAATCTAACTCAGGTTGTTCTAGGGACGGTGAACCTTGCAAGGCCAAGTTTCCTGTAGCTTCTCTCAAGGGCACAGACTGAGGCTTTGCATACAGTTACAACCATTGGTGAGTCCCTGCTGCAACCCTTTCCCTGTCAAGGACCCTGCACAATCAAATCCTGTCCACCCAGCTACCTATTTTCACAACACGCACTGCAACTTGATTCTCTCTGCAATCTTCTCAAACTCTTCCGGATAAACCAGGCAAGAAGATTTAAGTTCAGGTTCAAATAAAAGCTCAAACAGGTAAGAGGGATGCGTATTGAGATGCGATTGTGTCACATGTCAATAGAAGCCTTTGCACAAACTCAAACCTCTTGTCCAATCCATTTTTTCTTTTCTGGATAACTACAGCACTGTACTTTCTAAATCTGGCCATGTGGATACTACATATAGTCTTCTCAGGCTCACATAGACATCCTGCAGCCAAAATCCTACTCTAAAACCATACTAACACAAAATCTAGCATCCTTAATCCACAGCTTTTAACAACTTTGCCCCTTCTTATCAATTTGCATTTTGTCTTTAAATAGACAATACTCCTGTTGGCAGTAAAGATGCTAGCTTTCATCTTGTATAGCTTTCAAGGGAAAAAAAGGTGGGGGGGGTGGGAGAGAGATAGGGGTTTTTCACTTTCTTCTAATAGTTTTTCCTCAAAGAATGACGGAAAATGATGGGAGTGATGGTTTTCTATGCAAACTGCAAACAAAATCCCAGAATACTGCTGCTAGATATTTTTGTGAAAGAGCTGAAAACCTAGATGTCATCACCCTTTCTTCATACTTCTTGAAGAGCTACTGTTAATCTACACATTTAGAAAAGTCTTGCTCCTACTGTGTGTGGCCAGGCAAAGTTAAAAAAAGTGTAGTGCCCCAGCCATGCTGTTACATACTTGGTTCTGCACACATGAAAAGACTGAAATCATAGTAGGACAACAGTAGAAAAACATTCTGTAAACTAGTAATGAAAAATAGTGAAATAATTAACTTTGACAGGCCTTTCAGTACTGTTCAGGAACTTGTATTCTATAGCAACCCAATAAAACATATACGTGGCGCAGATGCATCTTTAGATACAGTGAAAGTTCCCTCCCTTTCCAACCAGAATGGCCCAGAAATACTGTTTTTGTTGACCATGTATCGCAGACACCTTATAGAGCTTCTCAAGGTCAATGAGTCATACTATCAACTATTTTACTTCACTATAGAATCACTATAGAATACAGATATAGGAGCAGACATATCCCCTAGCCTGGCATCCTGAAATCTATGACTCTACAGACACTTTATAGAGGAGTTTCTTCTCTTAGGGAGAATAGCTTTATTGACTTTTGAACTCAAATGCTTAATTCCCTGCAGGAGTCAGTCTTGCACGTTTACTGTTCAAGTTTAATCTGTGCTGTAATTTATTTAAATCATCATGTTCTTATTCAGAGTTTTTTCCCCTCACTGACAATTTTGCTGAAGTGTGTAAGGCTTTCCATTTTTACAATATGCATTTTAAAATTAAATTCTACAATTTATTTTTAAAATGCATTTCATATATTTTTATACATTATGAAAACTATCTTAGTAATGAAATTGCGAAATGAGATCTCACCTTAACGTTGCACGTGAAATAATTTCACTCAATCATTATATAGGCTGCTCTGTTTCTGGATGCTGAAACAGACTGATCACTAAATTCCCAAAACAACAGCTGAATACATTCATCATGATTTTAAAATGACTCCACCCTAATAATTATGCCAAGTGAAAAATACTTTCAAGAGCTCTAAAATGGGGGGGGGGGGTTGGAAGGGGGAAGACTTTAGAATTTGTGTAGCAGATTCTATATAAACTAAGGAATTTCTGAAATACCATCTATCATACAGTATGATTTTTTTTAAATAACATACTAAAAGTGTTTGTCATATTTAAATAGTAGCCTGATAAGCAAATATGTTTGAAAGCAGCAACTGAGATGTTATCTTAGCAACTCTGTTGATGCTCTGCTATGATCTGCTCAACAGTCTAAAACAGCACAGCTATTGGAACAGACTAATGCACATCTAAAAACAGGGTATCAGCATTTGTGAGGAAACAAGGGTATTAAAGCAGGTATCCATATAACTTTTAGATCTGCTTTTCTTGTTTAGAAAGACACTGGGCTAATCCAACCTATTCCATGAAGCTTGTCTTAGCCTAAATATATACCATAACACTATGTGCCGATTTATTTAGCTGTTACAAAATCTGTCTACCATCTTCTCCGTGCTTTCCTTTTTTAGGATAACTGAATGCAGGTCAGTGACAATTTGATAATCTTTAGTAAGAAATGCATTATTTGATACAGAGATATTTATTAATCTTAGCTTCAAGCTAAAGCTCAAAGTCTGGATTTTCTTAGCACAAAGTTTTATATGAAATACTTCATTTAAACAAGAGAATAATGATGAAAAGTAGAGGAAAAAAGCATTAGGCTAGCTGTATAATCAGTATCCCGAGAATTGTAATATGTTAAAATACTATGAAGGACAGTGCTTGACAATGTTAACAGCTAGAGTGATATAATTAATCTCATTGCATGTCAATGCTGATGGCCTCAGAAATATGAGAGTGTGTGTGTATATTATATATATAAACTTATTTTAACTCAGTCAACAAATATTTGAGATTTCACTTTCTATAACAGAAATACGTAGCCCTTTAGAAATTTTGGTTAAATGAAAATAATAACTGTACAGAAATACGTTGTTTCTAGATAGAATAGGAAATTAGTAATTCTCAGATACCAGGGAAAAACTGTGATCCAGTTCAATGTGTACTTTACTAAAGCTGTGATCAAACTGTAGATAAAAACATTCTTCCAATATATCAGATACCATGAGATGCAAAAGTGAAACAAAAAAAGGATGGTACAGAACTGACAGGACAAGGAAGCTATCCTCTACAATTTTTTCTTTCCCAGAAAGCTGAGGTCTCAGAGAACACACAAACAAGATTAACATTAAACTCATTCTTTTTATTACTTAAAAATAATAATCACATGATAGTATATCATAGTTGCATCAGTGTGCTGCAGAATATCTTCTGAGCCACGGTTAAAGAATTTAGCATCCTTTGTAAAATTATCAGGATGATACAATATGCGACTGTCATTCCCAAAGCAGAGAATAGCAGGCAGTGTAGTCTTTACCTCATTTGAAACTAATATGAGATAAGAAGGAAATATAAGGGATTGATTTGGATATTTTTAAAAAGTATATTCACTATAAAATTATCAGAAGATTCATTCACATTGGCTAAACTTTTTGATTATATGGGATAACTGGGTATCATACTGAAGAATTCATTCATTCTTCTGAATTGGAGGACAAATCATAATAAAAGGCGGTGGAAATGGAGAAAGTGACAAGAAACTGGGGAATGTCAGCCAGTCAGATGATTGCACGTAAACGTAAAGCTTTTAGACAAGATTATTAAGTCAATAACCCAAGACCAAGTTATACCATTAAAGGTGTAGGTATACTACTGATGTATTGATTGTAACAGTTGATGAAGGAGAATAGGAGATCAGAGATGTCTCTTAGCTTTCTCTAGAGCTAATTGTTCACAGCAATTGAAGAGAAAAACCTAAGCCTCCATTAGCGCAGTTAGCACTTTTTTTTTCTTAATCATTCTTACTGATGGAAATCTGAGTATATATTAAAAAGACTACCAATTATATTCCAAAGCTAAAGCACAGGGATTAATTTGTTAGTTCAGACAAGAAACCATTTAGACATGTTCTATGGTACTCAACACATCCCTTGTCATAAATTAATGTTCTCCTCTTCCTGTCATAACTTTGAAAGACTATAAAAAAACATTCTATTATTCTCTTCACTGTAAAGAACATGTAACATATAGTTCCGTATGTTGTTATAATTACAACTGAAAAGTTTGAGTGGGAGGGGGATGATATTTGCATATATTTATACATTTTTATTCAAGTGAGATTTTCTGGAGATTCTTCTTTTGCTCTAGTTCTAACACCACTTCCCAAAACAGAACATATATGGTCAGTCAAGTTCCCATAAATCCACCAAAATATTTTGTTCAATAAATCTGTTTTCAAGAATTCAAAGCCAAAACAAAGACAGAGAATGTTAGAATTGATCTATTAAATTATCTAACTATCTAGCATTTCTCTATTAAACTATCTATTTATCTAAATATTCACCTCCCTACGTTGCTCTTCATCAAAGCTGCAGAAGAGTTTTTTCCATAAAACTGTTTTTCATGAAAATATTTTTTGAGAACAAAAGGAATCATTAAAATACGATTTTCAGCACATTTTGGATGAAAAATCTGGAGTGGCCTGCTGGAATCGTGCCTGTTTTCTTGCCAGTGTGCCAACAGACTGCTTAAGATCAAGTCCTTCAGAGTCAGTGGCTCCACAGCACCCGAAACGCACTCCCTCCTGCAACAAGGAGTGCTAGGGCTTCCTGCGACTTGCATGAGCTGCCTGCGCAGCCCCCTCATTCCCACAGCTTGGGAACCACCTCCCTCCACAGCTGCGGGAAGCCCAGTGTTGGGGAGCTCTGGGACTGCTGGCACCTGCCTGGACATGCTCTAACATGGGAGCCGCAAACCAGTTCCAAACAACAAAATTTAATTTACCATTGTGATTTCACCCCAACTACATAGGACTGCAGAGTTGTGAAACTGAAAAAAAGAGAGTTTCAGTCAATGGTTGCTGCAGAGTCCAAAATATATATTTTCTTTAGAAAACACTGTATTGCCTTGGTTGCCACAAATTCAAAAGAAATATATTCTATTTAGAAAACATTGTATTTCCACTTTGAAATGAAATTTCAGAAGTTTATCATTATGCCTCCTCCCCAATTCCCCCTCAATTTACTACTTCTTTTCACTCCAGTTTGAAGGGAAGAGTTTTCAATTCCCTCACAAAAGCGGTGGGATTAATTTCTGTAATGTGGAAAAAAGGCAGTAAAAATGGTTGTCGAAACAGTTACAGTAAAGTTGAAGAATATGTTTTTGTACCACCTTCCTATTGGAAGACAATTTCTTATAGCAACAAGTACTATAGTTCATGTTCTTTTCCCACTCTAATTTTAAAGGTTTTAATTCTTAGGTCTTTCTACCATTTTTCATGAGATTCTTTCATTTTCCATTGAGAGAAGACTCTCTCAAAATAATTATAGTACTCCATATACAGTTTTCCTTCCTTTGTTCAATATCATCAATATTAATTTCAATCACTATACTTATAAGAACAATTCCTTTGCCTCCTTAATACTCTTCAAATATTTATAGACAGCTGTTTCCTTCTTGGTCTACGTTTAGCTAAGCTGTATATATAAAGTTCTGTTACTCATTCTTCACAAATCAGTCGCAACATCCTCTCTAAAATGGGCTCCACTTGTATGCAAAATGCAGGTAAATATCATTCTGGTACTGAAATGTTTGAAAGCATCTGGGCAGCATATGCAAGCTGATCCTGAGTATTGTTGCTTATTGATCATACTTTAGTCTTGAGTAGAGTCAGAGATATTTTACTTCCTTATTACTTTCTATTAAGTTTTTATGGACTGAAGTGAGATTTATTGGCAGCAACTGATAGGGTTTTTTTAAATACTTTTTGAATGCTTCAAGTACATTTACTTTAGGTTAACACCTCCCATTTTGTTCAGAACTTTTAAAGCATATGTTGCCAGAAGTTCATTAGCCATTCATTAGCAAGTAGCACTATATTTAAACAACACAAACAAACAAAAAACCTAACAAATCCCATATCCTTAATTTGCAAATTAAGGACTTAAAAAAAAAAAAACTGACTCTTTTGGAGAAACATACCCCAATACAGGTGATATTTATATATTTTCATATACTACTACAGAAAATCTTTTTCAACGTAGGATGCTTCTAGGAATTTTCTTCAAAACCTGGCAGACAACTGTATTTGTACATTAAAAGTCATATCTATTATAAAAATATGCCTTTTTAATATGGTGAAGTGCACTCGTGTGAATCAGGTAATAACAAACCCCATGACTGATTATTACAACATTTCATCAGCATTTACCTCTAAGTCTTTGATAATATATTTGCAGCTTTTGAAAGCATTTTATTCTCAGGAGCCAATAGTTTCACTAGGAATGAATAGATACACAGAATTAAGCTGTGAGTAGTACAAACAGTTTTAAGTATATATCCTTCACTTCTATATCCTCCATAAGCAGGTCATTTTCTTCCCCTGTCAGTTTACACTTCTTCCTCTCCTGGATAGCTTTCAACTATGTGACAATGAAGAAATCGAACACCAGAATAGCAGCAGCTACATATCCTCTGCATGACAGTGTAATTTCTTCTGCCTCAAGGCAGTGTCTAGCACTGCAATCATAGCCTGTTTACTTCTAACTGGTGCTATATTACACCATAGACTTAACTCTTGCTTATATAAAACTTGCACAAAGACCAATTTATTCACAATGGTCCTATTTAGGGTTTGGAGTCCAAGCCAGCAGTTCCTTTTATGGCCAAGACAGTGACAGTAGTTGGACAGAACTCTAGGTCTCACACAAGAGTACAGAGGAGCTCAAGCCCTAGTGCTACTTATATTGCTATAAATAAGAAACAAAAAAGCAAATGTCTCTGCATATCCATTTTTTTTTTCATTTTGAAGCTGATTAGAATGGTTTAAAAGCAATCACCTTGTACTGTTTTTCAATATGCTTTATACCTAAAGCCAAATTTATCTGAAACAGGCCTTTCATATGTTAATTGAAAGGTAAACATTTGTATGAAGGGGTATTTGTAGGCTCACCAGAACTGGGATGCATGAGTTCTACTAACCATATGAGCACCAAGAGAGAAAAACCTGAAATGAAGCGAGGACATGAAAATGCAACAATAGGTAATGCAACTTCCAAAAGAGGAAGAAAAAAAGACATGAAGCTGCATAGATTCTACGAGCATTTGCAGCTTCACAAGGTAGTAGCAAACAGAATGAGAATGACAAGAGACAAGAGCATTAATGCAAGACACGTTAGAAGAGCAGCACTGCATATATAATTCTGCATATAACATTCCACATACACGAGAAGCTGCATCCATGCCCACTGTGCCCTCTCTGTAGCGTTACCAGATGATGTTGCTAGTGACTATCTGCTCATTGACACTGCAAGTCTAGAAGAGTTTCAAATCATAATTCTTCAACTAAAATGCCTCCTTTATAACAAACTTTTCAGATACATCTGTAACAGTAAATTAAACATGTCCATGAGTATTCCAGGAAAGTGAGGCCAACTGGTACAAAATGACATATGTCTAGGGTGGTAAACTCCCCTAGTCTACAAAACAGAGTGGCCTCACAGAAACCGCCTTTTGGGAATGGTACTTGGAACACTGCTCCCCAAACAGTGTCCAGGAATTAGCTCACTGGTTTTGGCATCAAGTTAATCAAGACATTTTTCTGTAAGATTTTTAGTTTGGACATAGCTGAGGAAAGGCAGAATGTTTCCAGGTCTAGTCTACATGCACATAGAGAGAAACTGCAGCCCATCAAGCCATTTTCATTTGGTACAGGAGAAACAGTTCAAGATCATGTTAATCATAAGCAGGCAAAATCGTAGCCGAAAGCTGAGGAATCAGATACTACTGTGTTACCGCAATGAAAAGGCAGGTAAGGAACAGCATATTAAAGATTGTTCATATCTCTGAGGATAGGAAAAGCACAAACCAGACGTGCAGCTATCATAAGCCTTAGCCAAAAGAGACAACTGCCATCAAAATCTGGCTAAAAACTGTTAACTTGCAGTCCACCCACTACAGAGAGACAGTTAAAAAGCCCTATCCCTAGGTGGAACCAATATACGTGGTTCTCCTATTTAACACCGTTATCCTCCTGTCCTAGAGGACAGGACATGATTATGCTACTTGAGGGGAACTGTCCCAACCTTCACTGCTTCCCCAGCCTGGCAATCAGGTCTCAGGAACCAGCTGGGGACAAACAATGCCCAATTCACCAGCTGGAAACAATTAGGAAGTAATCATGATCTTCACACTGCAAGTTCCTAGGATCTGATGAAGCCACAGCCTCAGTGCATGATGTCTCACATCTCATCTTCCTGTGCATACAGTTAAAAAAAACAAAAACCAAACAAAAAACCACCATACACACACACCCCCCCCACACTGCTTTGCTGGGCACCTTTCTGTCCTTGTACATGTAGTTTAGGAGTGTTACTTGGGCCATATTCCAAAATATACTTTAACATTGCAATATTTTCATATATAATGCAGTTTATCACAAAGCAGAACACATATACCCAGTCTACATATGCTACAAGATTGACCATTATACTAGATAATTCCAATGCCATATTTTGGCAAACCCTTATTTTGTCATTGGTTATAATCTATTTTACATTAATTATGCTCATTGAAGCTTATATAAACTCTGCTTACATTAGCATATTTTGCCCTCTAATAAGGCAAATTTCACCAAATTTTTTAACATTTAAAGATGCCCTGTAGTGATGTCCTTTATGTGTTATAACTGATAGAGAATAATTTTCTGCACAATAGTCCATACTACCACTACTTGTTTACAATTACTCTACCCAGGTGTTTTGCTATCACCAGCGATATTAATGTGTATTGCCTCCTAGTATTACAGAATCACAGAATCGTTTAGGTTGGAAGGGACCTCTGGAGATCATCTAGTCCAACCTCCCTGCTCAAGCAGGGTCCTCTAGAGCACATTGCCCAGGATCACATCCAGACGGGTTTTGAATATCTCCAGCGAAGGAGACTCCACTACCTCTCTGGGCAACCTGTTCCAATGCTCTGTCACCCTCACAGTGAAGAAGTTTTTCCTCAGGTTCAGATGGAACTTCCTGTGGTTCAGTTTCTCCCTGTTGCTGGGCACCACGGAGAAGAGACTGGCCCCATCCTCTTAACACTCCCCCTTCAGATACTTGTACACGTTGGTGAGATCCCCTCTCAATCTTCTCTTCTCCAGGCTGAACAGGCCCAGCTCTTGCAGCCTTTCTTCATAGGAGAGGTGCTCCAGCCCTCTAATCATCTTGGTAGCCCTCCGCTGGACTCTCTCCAGGAGTGCCATGTCTCTCTTGTCCTGGGGAGCCCAGAACGGGACACAGTACTCCAGGTGAGGCCTCACCAGGGCTGAGTAGAGGGGCAGGATCACCTCCCTCCACCTGCTGGCAACACTCTGCCTCATGCACCCCAGGATCCCATTGGCCTTCTTGGCCACAAGGGCACACTGCTGCCTCATGTTTAACTTGTTGTCCACCAGGACTCCCAGGTCCTTCTCTGCAGAGCTACTTTCCAACAGGTCAACCCCCAGCCTGGACTGGTGCATGGGATTATTCCTCCCCAGGTGCAGGACCTTGCACTTGCCTTTGTTGAACTTCATGAGGTTCCTCTCCGCCCAGCTCTCCAGCCTGTCCAGGTCCCTCTGAATGGCAGCACAGTCTTCTGGTGTGTCAGCCACTCCCCCCAGTTTAGTATCATCAGCAAACTTGCTGAGGGTGCACTCTGTCCCTTCCTCCAGGTCATTGATGAATATATTGAACAAGACTGGGCCCAGGACTGACCCCTGGGGGACACCACTAGCCACAGGCCTCCAACTTGACTCTGCGCCAATCACCACAACCCTTTGAGCTCGGCCATCCAGCCAGTTCTCAATCCACCTCACTGTCCACTCGTCTAGCCCACACTTCCTGAGCTTACCTAGGAGGATGTGATGGGAGACAGGGTCAAAAGCCTTGCTGAAGTCCAGGTAGACAACATCCACTGCTCTCCCCTCATCTACCCAGCCAGTCATTCCGTCATAGAAGGCTATCAGATTGGTCAAGCATGATTTCCCTTGGGTGAATCCATGCTGACTACTCCTGATCACCTTCTTGTCCTCCACATGCTTAGTGATGACCTCCAGGAGGAGCTGTTCCATCACCTTTCCAGGGATGGAGGTGAGGCTGACAGGCCTGTAGTTCCCTGGCTCCTCCTCCTTGCCCTTTTTGAAGACTGGCGTGACATTGGCTTTCTTCCAGTCCTCAGGCACCTCTCCTGATCTCCAGGACCTTTCTAAGATGATGGAGAGTGGCCTAGCGATAACATCCGCCAGCTCCCTCAGCACTCGTGGGTGCATCCCATCGGGGCCCATGGATTTATGGATGTCAAGTTTGGACAAAAGATCTCTAACCTGATCCTCCTCAACCAAAGGAGAGTCTTCCTTTCTCCAGCCCTCCTCTCTTGTCCCCAAGGTCTGGAATTCCTCAGGACTGGCCTTAGCAGTGAAGACGGAAGCAAAGAAGGCATTCAATAACTCTGCCTTCTCTGTATCCTTCGTCACCAGGGCACCCGCCCCATTCAGCAGCGGGCCCACGTTTTCCCTAGTCTTCCTTTTGCTATTGATGTATTTGAAGAAGGCCTTCTTGTTGTCCTTGACATCCCTTGCCAGGTTTCATTCCAACTGGGCCTTAGCCTTCCTTGTCGCATCCCTGCACACTCTGACAACGTCCCTGTATTCCTCCCAAGTGGCCTGTCCCCTTTTCCACATTCTGTACACTTCCTTCTTCTGCTGGAGTTTTGCCAGGAGTTCCTTGCTCATCCATGCAGGTCTCCTGCCCGCTTTGCTGGACTTCTTCCTCAGAGGGATGCACTGCTCTTGAGCCTGGAGGAAGTGATGCTTGAATATTAACCAGCTTTCTTGGACCCCTCTTCCTTCTAGGGCCCTACCCCAGGAGATTCCCCTAAGTAGGTCCCTCAAGAGGCCAAAGTCAGCTCTCCTGAAGTCCAGGGTTGCGATCCTGCTCATTGCCCTGCTCCCTCCTCATAGGATCCTGAACTCCACCATCTCATAGTCACTGCAGCCAAGGCTGCCCCCAACCTTCACATCTCCAACTAGACCTTCTTTGTTTGTTAGTACAAGGTCTAGCATTGCACCTCTCCTCGTTGGCGTCTCCACCACCTAGGTCAAGAAATTATCATCAATGCTTTGCAGGAACCTCTTTGACTGTTTGTGCCTAGCTGTGCTGTCTTCCCAACAGATGTCAGGGTGGTTGAAGTCTCCCATGAGAACCAGGGCCTGTGAATGTGAGGCTACTTCCAGCTGTCGGTAGAAGGCCTCATCGATGACTTCCTCCTGGTCAGGTGGCCTGTAGTAGACCCCCACAACAGTGTCACCCAGGTTAGCCTGCCCTTTAATCCTTACCCATAGGCTCTCAACTTGCTCTTCATCCACCCCGAGGCAGAGCTCCATACATTCTAGTTGCTCCCCCACATAAAGAGCAACTCCACCACCTCGCCTTCCTGGCCTGTCTTTCCTAAAAAGCACATAGCCATCCATGACAGCATCCCAGTCATGTGAACTATCCCACCATGTCTCTGTCACTGCAATGAGATCATGGCCCTGTGACCGCACACAGATCTCTAACTCTTCCTGCTTATTCCCCATGCTGCGCGCATTGGTATACAGGCATTTCAGAGAGCCAGTCAAGCACGCAGGCTTCCCAGAAGAGGTGCAAGAGGATCCTCCATAGCCATGTCCCATGCTGTCTCCCCTGGTTGTATGCACCCGCTGGAGGCATCCTGACTTGAGCGGTGTTTTACTGACTCCCCTGCCACTATACCACTCCCCTTCCCCCATCTTGCCTAGTTTAAAGACCTCCGTACCAGGCTGGCCAATCTGTTGGCAAAGACACGCGTGCCCCGCTTGCTAAGGTGGATCCCATCGCTCCCCATCAGCTGTTGATCTTCAAACAGGGTCCCATGGTCATAGAAACCAAAGCCCTGTTGCCAACACCAGCGGCGCAGCCAGCTGTTAACTTGGAAAACTCGTCTACTCCTCCTCCTGTCCTTTCCCCTCACAGGCAAGACTGAGGAGAAAACAACCTGGGCTCCCAGACCCTTCACCACCATTCCCAGAGCTCTGAAGTCCTGTTTGATGGTTTCCAATTTGCCTTTCGTGTCATTAGCACCCACATGGAAGATCAGCAGAGGGTAGTAGTCCGATGCGTGGACAAGCCTTGGCAGTCTTTCCATGACTTCTCTTATTCGAGCCCCTGGCAGGCAGCAAACCTCTCTGGACAAGAGATCAGGTCAGCAGGGAGGTGCCTCTGTCCCCTGCAGCAGGGAGTCACCCACAACAATTACTCGCCGTTTCTTCCGGGGGTTCCTGCACGGCACAGGGTCTGCCAGGCCAGTTGCCTCCCTTGGAGCCATGCCCAGCTCCTCCTCGGCTTGGAGGGCGCTAAACTTGTTCTTCAAGGGTAAGTCTTGAGGAGAAGCAAGAGCCTTTCTCCTTCTACGAGAGGTCACCAGCTTCCAGCCCTCTTCCACAGCGTTATGATGCACCTTTACACACGGTGCTGAGCCCTCTGACAACTCCGCTGCAGTGGGGGCAGGGGACTCCCGGAGCTGAATAGTCTCTGAGAATGCCCTGTCAATCTCCCGCTCATCCTCTCGGATGCTACGCAGCCTACTAACCTCCTCCCGTAACTCCTTTATCTGGTGACGCAACTGGTCAACCACAGCACACCTCACGCAGGAGAGCTCACTGTCAGCCCAGGCCCCACGGAGAGGCCCCAGGCACTCCCTGCAGCCTGACACCTGCAGAGCTGCATCTGCTGTCTGAGGGTCTGTCTGGGTTGAAGCCTCAGACACAGCCGATGCAGCACCTCCCGCAGCCACTGGGGAACGTGCTCTGCGGCGTGTCATGACCATGCCCCGGGGAAGGACACACCACTGTGCAAAACGGAGAGGTGCCTTCTTTGCCTTCTGACGCCCTGCTGCGCGAACTGCTGTGTCTGTTTGCTGCCTCTGTTGCACAAACTGCTGCGTCTGTTCGCTGCCTCTGTTGGCTGTGCTCTGGGAGCTGCGCTCTAGGCCTGGCTCTTATATAGGCCTCTGCCTAGCAGTGACTCACAAGGGTGCTTGACCCACCCAACCAGGAGCCACCTGAAACAAAAGCCCCAACTCCCTCTGACCAGGGCAGCCCAGAGAGCTCATTAGCAGCAGCCCCACCTAGCTAGAACTTCCCAGGAGAAGTTAAGTCAAGGTCCCCTGCAGGAGTCCTTGCCCAGCTCTCCCTTCCTGCTAGCAGCAAGCACCGTCTAGTTCCTCGGGGGTCCCCAGAAAGTCTCCACAACTTCCAACAAGGCCCACAAAAGGCCCAGGCAGAGCCCAGACACTGCTGCGCAAACTGCTGCGTCTGTTCGCTGCCTCTGTTGGCTGTCCTAGTAAAAACTACTCTTCTTTTTTCTTCCATGTAGCTATTTTAAAAGCAAAATACTCATCTTCTGCAGGTGTAAGATGAATAAACAATGTCTGTGTATTAGAATTATCTTGAACCAAGCATTGACCTTATGGCATATAAGACTAAAAAAATATGCAATATATCTTTTCTTGTATGAGAAAATTAGGACTGTTTCCACAGCTAGCAATTTGGTCCTTTAACTGAACTCCTGTCAATGAATGTTGTGAATGCTTAACCCTTGCTTCCCCCCTTTTTAAAGGGGGACCCTTTTTTCTTTACGTTTTTAACACAAATGGCCTCACATACATAGGTTCACAGGTCATTTCCAAGCAGCAACGCAATTCCATAAATTACATCACAGCATTAATCTAAAAATAGCTTTTAAAATAAAATTTTAAAAATATGCTTTCAAAAAATAAAGTCAATTAAGAGTCAATAAAACTTGCTCTTACTGCTGCCTCTCTGGAACAACTTCCTCCTTTGACATCTGCAGTGAAATAAAATCCCCCAAAAAACTGAAGCTCCATCAGTCTAAAGTACCTCACATGCCCAGCTCTAATTCAAAGTCAGTCTATTTTAGTGGAGGAACGCTACAAGCCTGATCAGACAGCCACTGTCAGAAAGTTTTTAACTTCAGAATGCAAGCCTAATCTTTAGCTAGCAAGCATGAATCAATTAAACTCCTATAAAGGAGATAAAACTACATTAAAAAAAATTCTGTTTCAATCACCAGGTCACAGAGAGCAAATGCTACATGTCATCAGGAGTTTCCAGTTAAGGTGATCAATTATTTTTCCTATTTGTATTATAACAACACTCGTTCTTCCTCTAGGTTATTCGTTTATCTATTTCTGGGTAATATCAAGCCCTCTAAATTCAACAAACGTATAAATGTTTTCAATCACAATGCCTATTTGGGAATGAAAGTGTTACAATTTTTGTTTTAATTAATGGTTCTGATAATCGAAATCTGACACTTGAAAAACAGCTTATCGCAATCTTTATTAATAATGTCCCTCATTTATAAAACCTGGAATGTGTACCTTATAAAAATAACAAATTAAACAGCATGAATGGGGACAACAAGTATCTGAAGCCTTCGTTTACAAAGTTTTACTCCTGCCACCTAGAAAGTTAGATTGATATTAAAATTAAAATTGTTTTACAAAAGTTAATTTATGTATTTAAACTGTGCCCTAAGCATAAAATGGAGATGCTGTTCTTCAGGTTTTATTTTACATTATGTGCTGAAGTACAGCAATAGTGAATAGAAATGCTGATACACAAAAAACTGTTTGCAAAGTACCATAGCAATAGAAGTTCCTACAAGACCACCTGACTGGTAAGTCTTCCTTTTGCTGGGTCACAGGACTCAGCAATTGACATCAAGGCTCTGACAATGAGTAAAGCCTCAGCTTTCATCTATTTCAGATGATCTCTTCAAAGCTTCATTTTAAGATTTACTTGCACTAATTAAGGGAGATCAGGGTCAATTAGCTATCTGCAGGCTGCCCATCACAAGGCAGCTACATTTGCAATGATGCTGCACGACAGCAAACGAGATCAATTAACATAACACAACACTAATTTTATCCCCAGAATATGCATCTCAAGAATTTGGTGCAAATATTCTGTGCAAATACCAAAGCTTCTAAATCCAGCATAAGACAAATAACAATAAAGTTCTTTACAAATAAGAATCACTTTTTTTTCCTAATCATAATGACAACATCCAAGAACCACCATGAAAAATGATTAAAAATTCAACAGTGTTCTCTTACCATTCCAAAACTAAGGATCAAGCTTAGTTGCTTTTTATCTCCATTTCAGAAGGCATTTAGGAGAAACTGAACAATCTGAGGTAAACACTAAAATAATTAATGTTTTCATATTGTAATTACCCTGCAATGCCTCTCTGAAATGCACCTTCATCTTGAAGCTAGGCTGGGCAGCAATAGCAGGCTCGGTACCAAATCCTGCATTCACACTACGGAAGAGTTTCACTTTGCAAATGACTGCACTGTAAGTGCTGAGGCAGCACTGTCATTCATCAGTCAGTTCTACACTTCACAGAACATTTCTCTCTTTGAATACAGTGTAATCTTATGTTCTCTATTAACTACAGGCTCAGCAACCAGTGGCAGAAAAACTCTCTATGAAGTATATAAAGCTAATAACGTTAATCAATTACAGGAGCTCAGTCCTTCAGTTAAGCCAGGATATGCCAAAATTAAGCTTGTTTATCTAAATTGTGCCCCATGAGAATATGCATAGAAATATAATCTCAAATTATTTATTAATATGTACTTTGTATTAATATGTCACAATGACTATTATATACATAGCTCCAAAATCTATCTCAAAGGCAGACATGAGGTTCCTTTGCTTGGACTTCAACCTTGTAGATTACAGCCTTGACTTCTGACCAGCAGTAGAGCACCCACAGCGCTGTGCTGAGTGACAGGACATCCCAGGCTCAGTGTTATACCAGCATCACTATAGGACTTCTGAGCTACTCAGACTACAGCCTGGAAAATACTGTGCAGACATAACTTTTTAAATCTTTGATTTTACACATCTCTTCAGAGCAAATATGTACTTATTTAATATAGAGCTAGGTATTTTAACTTTTCTTTGGTGGAACATTGCAAACTAGTGACTGTATGAGCTTTGAGTGCTTTCTTTCTTAGTTTTACATCATATTGAAATAAAGTAACTCATTCTGAATTCTTAATACCATCTCGAGTTCTCTTATAAATGAGGCATACTGGCATTTTCAAATACCAGAAAAACTTTAAGATGTCACAAAAGCATCCCTTTAACCAATGAGACTGTGTTTACAGAACTATTACTCAGCATGCCACAAACGTGAAAATCATTCATATATTTTTTAATCAAGATATTAAAATAAATAAAAAATTATGCTTCTGCTGTCTGATGCTAAAGTAAATGCGTATGTGGAATAATTATGTTAAAAAAATATTTCAGTACGATATGTAAAATATATAAGTGAAGCCATTCTGATCATGATGCAGGTTGAGTAAATTTATTTAAGTGTTGATACAACATTAACATATTTGTAAGTAATCTTGAAAACAGAAGGAGCAATGAGGTGGCAAAATTTGTACCTAAAGCAAAAACACATGTTAGTAAGGAGTGGGAAGATCTGAAGGACAATTCAGAGCGATCTAGCCAAAGTAAACAAAGGGCAACATGAGGTAAGATGTCTTCAGTCACAGTAACTATATGTGAATGGCTTCTGAGGGGAGTAAAATGAACTACACATATACCTTACTGAGTTCTAAATTGACCGTCAACTTCAGAACTAGCATAGGAACAGAAGACTACATGGAGCCTGCTAGGCTAATCAAGTGCATTCCTCTTTTCCTGCAGGCAATGGCAATCTCTGTCCCAGCTCTGAAAACTGATGAAACTATGTCTTTAAAAGTAGTTTGCTCTCTTGACCTGATTATGACTGTATGTTCATTAGCCCAAGACACTTGGGAAACACTGCATTCATATACAAACATTTCCATTTTTGCCTTACTGTCCACGTCTTGTTCCAGGGTTGGATCACACAACTTTTCTGACTAATCCAAATCTGACAACGACACAGATCATACCTACACCACTTTCTCTCCATTTTGTAGAATACAGCTCAAAAAAAGTGGACAGCTCAATGAAGATTTCTGCTACATATGTGGCAATGATTAAATAAGAAAACTAATATTAAGAAAGAAAAAGAATTAGTAGAAAAAATTCCCCCAAAATACTGCATGTATACCATAAGTTGCTAAGATTCCATTCAAAAAGAGTGATATTTAGTTCTTGTCAGTCTTTGGAGAAAGCTTTCAAAAGTAACATAGATATCAACAAGTCTATGACGTATTAGACTTTAAATGGAATTTAAATTCCTAAATGATTACATTGCTTTCAGAAGTGGGAGCTCAGCTGCCAAGTCATTAATTCATTTTTAAAATCTGTCTCACAGAAATAATAGTACTAAAAAGTGTTAAGAAATATGTGACAGAAGGATCAGGGACATGGCAAAACCTGTACTAGGAAGCAAGAAAGGTATCCTGCTTGTGAGAGAGGAACAAGTTTGGGGTAAAATTTTTTTAAAGGAGAAAAGACTGAGGCTGATAAGATAAACAGGACCTTAAATTGGGGGGGGGGGATATTTTATTATTTAACAAATTCCAAATCCATAAAAATAAGGCTTTCTTCCATCAACAACTCATTAAGGATTTCAAAAAAAAACTTAACATATGTTATTAATCTCCTCTTAACATGGTCAAGTCCTTTTCTTCACAAATCTCAAAACCCACCTTGCATAGAAGATTCTAGGCTATGGGCTATTTCTTATATTTGCAGGAAAAGGGCTACCCGATTGCCTTGGTCATGCGCGCACCATCTCCCTTTTCATGTCTACAGAAGGGCCAGGATCCTGAGAAACAGCCTCTAAAATAAGCCGTCACTTAGGTTCTGACAGCTCTTAGCCTCATAACCAGACATCTCTGGGAGGCTGGACTCCTAGAGTCCAGAAAGAAAAAGAACGGTGAGAGTCAAAGAGGAAATAGAAGCACTTATGTTTCCCAGGCTTTGAAGCTCTGCTGGACTGCAAACAGCTGCGCTTCTTTGTCTTGCACTTTCTACTTTAATAAAGCTGAACTTGGAGGTGTTTAAGTATATTTTTTTCCTGCTTAATGGAACTAGCTGTGAGGCCAGGTATCAGTTATAAAACTAGACTACTTCTCCTTGATAATGTTTGGGAAGTTTAGTAACTTCCCATAGTGTTTTCTCCACAGTCCACTTTTACACCTTACTTTTCAAAATGATACAGCTGAAGCAAGAAAATGCCAATTATGATTATATTGGTTTTGCAATACTGAAGATAAAAGTATTAGGTTTGAAAAGTTCTTTTATAAGTCTGAAGAATTTGTTTATTTTCTCCAAAAATATTTTGTCTGAAGAACCGGATCTGATTTCTGTATGTCAGAAACAACTCCCTGTGCCCTGCCTTGACACATCGGGTCCCTATTAAATCAGGCAACGCAGCACTGCAACAGGTTCTTTATATAAGAGATAGAAGGGCAGGGGGAGGGAAGCAACTAAGTGAAACTTTTCTTTGGTAAAGAGGTATGACTCTCGTGTTGATGCTGACCTTCCCTGAACACAGCTAACTCCTTTTGAAAACAAAGGCCATTCAGCAAAAAGAGATGAGGATAGGATAGAAAAGATGAGGAAGAGGAGAAAGGGAATATGGGGTTAGGGAAGAACCACAGGGTCAGAAAGAATACCAGAGAACCCTGCTCCTGTCTTTTTACTGTCACCCACCAAATGAGAATCAGAAGAACAAACTATTTTAAAAGTATTTTTAAATTGAGCTGCACTGCAAGGTGCAGGGTCAAAGGTGCACAGCAATTGAACTAACTATAGTTTATTTAAAAGTTTGCTCTAGGCCTAGATCACAGGACCTAAAACTGCAAGTCCAGTTTTTATCCCATTCTCACTCTTGCAGAGGAACCCAGGCAAAGATGCTTTCTCAAAGCCAAATCCAGTCAGAGGTTTCTCTTCCCCACACAGGAGAGTCTGGCAGAGCAGAAGAGCTACACAGCTGTCAAACTGCAACAACCCTGACTGACTGATCCATCCAGGGAATAGTAACTTTTCTCCCCATCATCTTCAACACCCTGAGGCAAGCAAGACTTGCTGAGAGTATTTTACTTCATTCTCACAAGCCTTGGCAATGGTTCTGAAAACACTTTTTTAAAGAGTGGATTTCCATTATAAGTAATATTAAGAGAATGCAATGGTATTGAACATTGGAGTAAATTACTACCAAAAGATATATTTAATCTTATTCTGAAACCTTTTTGAAAGGGCCAGATCAAATTCACAGCTCTGGAAATCATGATTCAACTTCCACCATTCATTTCTGTCATTTCTATCTCAATGCAAAATCTTACTCATTTGGCCAAATAAGGTCAGCAGTACTCTACATTTTACCGAAGTAAGAAGAATTCTGAGGTTGTGGGGTTGCAGGGATGGAAGAACAGCAATGACTGTTAACTGGTCTTTTCTTTCCTGAATGTTTTGATGGCGTTAAGCTTTTAGCTGACGAAAGTGAAATGCATACTTCCAATTCTATTCCCAGTGGAAAGTGGATATTTTTCCTACTATAATTAAAAATAAAATCACTATAATTGCCAAATCATTGGAAATCTCTGAGAAAAGACACATGAATAGTCTTCTTTCCCTTAAATGTAATTGCTATAGATTAATACTCCCGTTGAGTCTCCTTCTCGTATTTTCTGTTTTATATTATTTGGGATGAGTAGATTAGCTAATCAGTCCTCAAGCAACCTCTTAATCCCCTAAAATCTCCTATGCATTTCAAGTATCTCTTTCCTCTGCTGTCTTGTCCTCCCTCTGTGTTAAGCAGGAAGGCAGTTTTCTTCAAGATGTCACAATGCTGAACAAGCCTGTATTGAGATCAGAATGGAATTTTTCCTATCACTAGCCGAGTTAAAAAAAAAAAAAAAATCTTTCTTGGCAGCATTAAGGAAATAGCATTTAATAGAAAGCTATATGATTTGAAAATATTAGGAAAATTAAAATGGTTAAGTCCACTGCAATCGATAGCCACTGCAAATAAAGAAAAAAAAAAGCTAATTCTCAGAGATAAATGAAGTCTGGGATTTCTCTGATAACTTCAGAGCTACCCCTCCTTAGTGACCTCACCCTCGTAGAGGAAGGAAAGGAACATTAAAAGCAAGATGAGTCACAGGGGTAGACTGAAGTGATTCTACCCCAAAAGTTTTTGCCTCAACTATGCAAGCCTGCACTGCAGCCAATTAAAATGCTTGGCCTGTATGTGAGAAAGGAGCAAGAACACAGCATTTCTCCTCAGAGTTAATTTGTGCCCAACAATTTAAAGCATCTCTGTGTGTCATTCACTTCCTCTTGCATCTTGAGTAGAATAAAAACATTTACAGAAAGGTGGATGCTTTCCAGGATAGCAAATGAAGATGTTAACCTCCAAGGTGATCAAGGTCTTCTTACACTAAACCACAGATTTTTCCCCGAGTAAAGTGAAAATTCCTGAAGACCAGTATGAACATCTACATTGCAGCGTAGATGCAACAACAGGTTCTGTTATAAAAGCACAGATCTTTTCACCACATGAAAATTCATGCTGCACATAAAAGAAGCTTAGGCCTTCATTATAATCTATATCTCCTTTAACTCTAGGTATATGAGGTCATATCTTTCAACCCTTCTGCCACTTTTTACTTCTCTAGAAGGATGTTATTTTCCAAACATCTGGATCTGTTCTTTTCTCCATAATCTAATGAGCAATATTTTATGGGCTGTATATGCATACAGAAATATTGTATATTTCTGCAGTTACACAAACTATACTGAATGTAAGAGAGTAAAGGATACTGCTTATGTTGTCTATACCTGATTGTGTTTTATGTTTCTCATGATGAAGAACAGGACCAGCAAAGTCTACACACGTTGTAAAGGCCTGTTTAAAAACTACTCACCTCATGATCTAAACTACTTGCAATAACAGATTATCTGATTAAAGGCTCCTCTAACATAAGTAGATAAATTTATCTTGCCTACAGGCATAAATGAGAGTGCATCTGCAAACTTACAATAATGTTTATCTATCAGTCTCTTTCACAGCTCAATAACATACACGAAAGAATTTGAATAAATTCATCTGCCTTTGGTACTTGGGGGGGGGGGGGGAAAGAGGGGTAAGGAGAAGGAGAAAATGCAGACATCTCCAGTTTTCATGTAAGCCAACAATTTAAAAGGGGTCTATTACAGTACACTTGGCTCCTGACGGAACTACTCGAGAACCCGTCATATGGCACGCCAAGTTCTTTCAAAATCTCTGAACAGGTTTATTATTACTACTCTACAAGTCTGCAACAAGTCTTGGCAAACCTACCAGTCAACATGAGGAACGCTAGACCAGATGTGTTTAGAATCCAAAAGAGCAAAGTTGCCATTTTCCATTTACAAGTCACCTTTAATCTTTTAAACTAACCTTTCAAACGATAGCCAATCCAGGGGCTTGTCTACTTTAGCAAGACAGATACATGGCAATGTAATGAGACAGTTCAGTTGTCAAGCAAGCTCTTCTTTGGCCAAAACACATTTCTACTGAGTTAATTAGTCTTTTGGTAAATGTAACAGAAGACAAACCAAAATAAATGCATGCTGCTGGGCAAGAAAAGGATACTGTACAGATATAAAATAATTCTGTACAGAAATAAAATAATTTTGTTGAAATTCACTTCAGCAATGCCTGGAGGATGCACGTAAACATACACGCACACATCCAGTTTAATTTTGAATGAACCTTTGCCCTGCTATCCTGCATTTCATATACCTACCAGATATCATCTGGAAATGACAAAACTATCGTATTAGAAGTGTCCAGGGATTTCACTAATACTGATCAAATGATCAGCTATCAGATAGTTTCAAAATGCTGCAATCCCTAAGTTTCCGAAGGTATTATCACATTCATTAAACTCTGTATTTTTATGAGTTTCCAGCTCTCAGAATTGAGACAGAAACAGTTTAAGATAGAAAATTAAAAATGAAGATTCTGGAACATATTTCTATGGCAAACAATGACAGCTCCAGCAAACGCAGTGTACAAGTAATCAGAGCAAAAAAAGCTTTTCATATAAAGCCATATATGTCAATGGCCTGTAGAGGCCAAAAGCGTCTAAGAGGCTTATAAAACTAGCTAAGATAGGTATAACAGAAATTATCACACTATTTCACAAAGTGCAAACGTAAGTATATATTTTAAGCTTCACATGTGCATTTTCTAAAAGGAATATAGGTATTTTCTCACCTGAAATTCTTAAAAAATACTGTCTTTTATTAATTTATCTAAGCAATTAAATAAAGAATATGTCTTAGTAAGTTATTATAAAACAGAGGTGGGGTATCATACTGAATCCAGATTAATTGTGTGAATTAATGCCTGAAATACATTGCCTAAAGGAATATCATATCAAACATGAATTTTCGAATTCTTTTATTTTTTAAATAAGGAAAAGTAAAACCCCTGGTTTTACTAAGGATTAGAACACAGACAAAACACAAGGCGCCAATGAGAAGCAAACGTGCTGAATATTCTAAGATCATTTCTAAGTTTTCAAAAATGTGGATTTACACTATTGAAAAAAAACTTACATTACCATACAGACATTAGTCTGCCTGTTTTAAAAGGGCAGAGACCCTGGTATAGCAGCTTCAACATGACTTAGAGAGAAAAAAGGAAATCAAGCAACTATAATACATAATCTGCAAGCATTTTTAACTTAAAGAGCCTAGTGACTTCACATGAATCTGAACTGTTCACCAACACTCAACTCCACCCAAAGAAATCTCTAGCCTTTGTACTAATAGGATTTGTCTGAAGACATTCTGCCAGGCCATATCCATGCCACCCGGAACTTTAACTACACCAGTATAAAATCTCAAAGCATTGAATTAGCATTTGCTAACCATTTGCATCACTTATGTGTTGGTCAGAGAGGTAAACAGCACTCTAAAATTTTAATCTATAAATAAGGAGCAAGTTGCATCTTTCTACCATTTTCATAATGACGGATGCTAGTAAGATGGTAGCAAAAAATGTTTGCCAGGTTCCTGCCTGTATTTAGCACAGTAACGTAATTTCAGCACATAAGCAAGGCACTCTGCTTCTTCCCTTGTACAAGCCAAGATGAGTTGCCCAAAGCAAGGTGACTTTATAGAAGCAAGCATCACACAGTCAGGGCTCGCAACAGCTTAGGTATACCTATTCTCATCTTTACAACAAAGATCAGCAGTTGGAAAGGTCATGACAGACCTCCCAGGATGATGAAGAAGAGCTGCTAATCACGCCACAAGTTATGCAACTGCTGGGGGGAGTGGGTTTCAAAAACCAAAGCACACTGCTACAAAGACAGGCCTATGTATAACAGATAGATATCTGTATAACTGTAGGGATAAATACTTACCTGTATGCACAGGAACAGAGCCAGACACCCTTCTCCTCAGGGGAAACCCACAACCATGAGATACTAAGTTTATTTTGGTCTACATGACCACCACACACCTTCCTACAGACCTCAGAGATGAACCCTGGGATCTGACTCAGAGACTGATAAAAGTCAGATTATCCTCATTAACAGTGTGATAACAGTACATTAATGGAGTGAAAGGATAAGCATACAGGAAATAAGTAAGGGAATATTTCTATGGATTGGTGCTTCCTTTGAAAACAAAGTTTTGGGATAGCAAGCTCCTAGAAAAGAAGAATTTTCTATTTAGGAATTTTTCCACTCAGGTCATGCAGTAAAGAGTAATCAATAAATAACGTCAAGAACTGTTGAATAACAAAGACCTAATACTGTAAAATGGAGCTGTTTCTTCCGATGATATAAGGAAATATTTCAAAAGACACAAATGTCCTTTTTCAACTCATTCTGAACCTACTGCTAAAACATATTTGGTTACTGCTTTTCAAGTTAAGTTCATTTTCTACTTTCAAAAGTCACCTTAAAAAAACTTACTAATTAATGTTATTATTCCATAGTAACTTCTTTTACGTTGTCACAACAAAGATCTGTCCCATTATAATGAGATTATGTAAAACATGCATCCTTCCTAGTTGTATAACACCACCTAAAATGCTTTTTACCTAAGCTCCTATACTACCAGTGATTTTTCTGAACATGCATGCCTTTTGGACAATCAAAAATCTAAAGTCGCTTTCTGTAGTTTAAAAAGGGCTGTTTTTATGGTCTTGCTGCTGCTTAACTCCTTAAAGATCTTATTAGCATTATTCGGAAAGATAGCTGATGAAGAACACTTAACTGTTTAACAATACTCAACAGACAGTTGATTATAGAAAGACATGTCAGTGCACATATGGCAGGCGGATAAATTATGCACATCTGGATTACTTTTGGCAAGAAACACAGCTAAGTGTCTAAAGCCAAGTTTAGCAATCTGTCACTATCAATATATGCATTTATTTAAGAGACGTCAAGGATTCAAAGTCATATTTTCTATTTCTTCATAAATGTTCCAGCGCTTCATGAGACAGTAAAGCAGGTGACAAAACACATTGCTTAAATTGCCAAAGGCTGTATAAACAGGGATAATTTTGAACTCACCCTGCATATAGGAGTAGCCAAATTTTCAAGTCAACTCTACTCTTCAACAGTTTATACTAAAATCTAGTATAGAGACAAGACATATAATTGAGTTCAGCATAGCCACCCTCAAAACTTAGCTGAAAATTGTTTTAACGATTTCATAATTTCAAAGAAAATTAACCAAAATGAAATTACCATAAAAGTTGCAACTGCATCCTAAATTATAACAGTAACTCTTTACTTTTAGTGATAGTTTAATGAGAAAATATTCTACCTGATAACTAGCTTTCTTGGCCAAACTAAAACAATAGATATTACCTTATAACGTCTTGAAATACAAGCATAAAACTGAAGATTGAGAAGATATGTTTGTTCATAATTTAAATAAAATATCAGTAGGCAAAAGTGATATAGTAAGATAAAGATTTAATAAATATGAATTAATATGCGCATTGGGCACCAATGGTTACATAAGGGCAAATGAGGTGGTTAAAAAGCCAGAGCTGTTTTTCTCAAAATAACAATAAATATGACCAACAAAACCTTTATCAATCTAGAATTAATAGTAAATGAATAAAAAACTGATTTTGTGGCAAAAAGTCTATATGCTTTCTTAGGCATTAAAACCATTCAACTCATATAAAACTAGGGAAAAAAATCCCAATATTAACACTGCCTATCACTTCCCATTTTAAAAAATAAAAAGCTACAGAAATATTTTATAAGAATTCTAAGACTTCTCATTGCATAAGAGAAGGTGAAAACCCTTTTGGCAGATATTGTCTCTTCTTTTCCCTATGAACTTTCATTTAGGTTTAGCTGAATGATCATATTAAACTCATCCACACTCTTGTTATGATTTATATTTCTGAGGAAATATAGATTTATATTTCTCTAATTTAGATTCTTCTTCTTCTAGATTCCCTCTAATTTAGATTCTTCTTCCTGAGTACCCAAAGTATACACACAAAATTTGGTACAAACTTTTCCCACCAAAAAAGAAGTCCTTGACAAATTCTCTTGACAGGCATGGATACAAACATATTTTAAATAGATTATTAATTAAATTGAACTGAAAGAAATCTTTAAGAAGAATAAGTGCAAAAGGCTGCTTACCACCACAAAATTCTTAACCAGCATTGAAATGGGTAAACAACAAGCTTAATAGTGTCTTGGCTTAGGTATAACGTAAATTGACAATACAGTGTACGCACTCTATTGGGCACTTGGAATGAATTACTTACGGGTTAAAGTGAATAGATAGGGAACTTGATAACCTCAGTTGTACTGAATCTCACTTTAAAATGCTTTCAGTAGATTACTTATAGTTTATATTGTATATCAGTGGCTTTTTTATTGCATAAACACGTTCGGACTCAATTGACTTTACGTCAGTGTCTAGATACACTGCAATGTCTTGAACATTAAAGTCTCTGCCAGCAGAGGGGGACCTCTGTTGTGATTTCTTTCTTTCAATGTACTCAAAAGGCAGTCTTCTAAATCCATTATTTAACTTCGAATGCATTCTTCTTGCAAAACACATATATAGGACTACGCGAATATTCCTATTTCCCATGGTCATTCAAGACAGAAAACAAATTGACTGACTGTTCATGTTGCTTTGATCAAACCATGAGGCAACATTTTCTAAAGCTACTTCTAAAATTCCAAAGTACACCAGCGTGACTGTATGTCAAGCAAACTGTATACATATAGATTTTTCTTGACATTTTAGACCACTGTTATAAATAACCTCTTACAGTTTATACAACTCGTTCCTGCGTCACTGAATCTTTGGAGCTCTGTTCTTCTATCATACAAACCAACATGTTTCTTCCAATTGTACTTGGGTCTCCTTATCATTCAAAACTTTAGATTGACATTATAATCCTAGAATATTTATAGAACTTCTCTAAATAGATGTAAGCTGAAGGGCAGAAGTGACTTCCACAAGACTGTACAGCAAGTTTACAGGTTCATTTCCTATCTTTGTTGAATTTCCTAACATCTAAATCCATTTCTGAGCAATTGCAATGACTTCTTCTGCTGTAAGTAACATTTATTACTAATCTTAATTTCTCTCCCCAAAAAGCCCCATTTCCATTAAAGCAAACTATGTGTGGCCACATGAAAAAAATGATAATTACATTACATTGTCAAAATATGCCTTTTCTGCCGACAGTAATTAAAAAACCTGACTGCATAAACATTTTGAAATTTGAAAAATGTGGGCGATGGGCATTTAATGATTTTGCTGGATAGTCATCAAGTGAGAAACTTTATAGAACTTTATAGAAGCTTCTTATGAGCTAAAATATTTTAAATATACTTGGTTTTTATTTCATTTACTTTGTGAGGCATGATCCCATACAAGCTGGTCTAGATGAATATTTGTTAAGAAATACAAGGAGCAGACAGAAAGCAAGAAGCACAGATCTAATATATTCAAGAAATACATCTTAAATAGTTTTTTGGGGGTAGGGGGGTTGGTTATTTTGTTTGTTTGAAGGAGTTAAGACCACAAGTAGTCTTAAAACCCAGCCTCAGGTAACATATATTGCTTTAGGGTGTAAACCACTTTTGTCACAACAGGAAGTTAGCCGCATAACAACAAACAAAAACAAAACAAAAACCAGGCTAACTTTGCCAAATCGAAACCTGAGCACTTAGCCATGCCACTACATTGTGCTCAAACAAAACTTTGATCATAAATTCCTTTTCAGAGGCTAAAATGAATGACAATAGGAAAGCAGGTTTCTATAGTAGGGCTGCTCAGCTAAAGCTTTCAATAACCATGTCAGCTCCCAGGGGCTTTAATTTGCTTCTGTGGTGACCTTTGTCTTTATCTTTAAAGAATTCAGTAACTACATGACACACATGCACCTAATTTTTTTCAGTATTCTTTGGCAAAATTATAGTTGGGCTCTCAGACACACATTTGTGCAGGATAATGATCACCGAAACAGACTTGCAGAATATCAGACAGGTGAGGCTCTGGGCCTCTGGCAGTAAGTTTTGAATCCTGACAATTTTATTTAACAATAGGTTGAATGATTTTTTTTTTCTTGGAGCCAAATAGGCAAGCACAGCTCATTTCCTGCTTTTTAGCATTCTTCTGCCCATTTAACGCTTGATGGCATTAGCTGGTATAGCCTGTAAATATTCTTTTTGCTGCAGAACAAGTTCATGGAGAAAAAAGAAAAAGGTTTTTTTTTTATTTTTTATTTTTATTTTTTAAAAGTCTGGTTCTTCATCTCTCCTTCCTTGTCATTTGCCTGTTAAATTTAAGGTGAAATACCTGGGTCTTCAAAGACAAATAGGAGATTATTACCATGCGACAAAAAACACTCCTGTCTTTTTTAAACAATAGCTTACCAGCCTCAGAGAGGGTACAAGAGACATGTGGCTTGGCCCTTTCAAGACAAAACTTTAGTTACTATGTGTACATAATAATGTTGACCTAGTCCTATGAAATATTAAAAAAAAGCTGATATGGCCCTAAAATACAGTACCGCGGCACAGTAAAACCTTGCAGGATCCAGTACGTGCTTGCAGCACAGAATTTCAAGGAGAGGTAGTACGGGGTTCTTAGAAAGCTTCTGGTATTGATCCAAGACTGGCATGGAAAATTATGATGCTAACAAGTTTTATTTTGCTAAATCCCCTCAGCACCTCATAGCTCATATATAGGAAGAGCATGACTGCTTGTGGTATCTATCACACTTCTGTAGAAAAAGCTCTACTAAAAGGCTGCATACAGACACAACTTAAACTCAGGGGATTTAAAATAAAGTGAGAAACCCATCAAAACCATTCTTGAAGGACAGCTATTTCCAATGGCCAAGAATGAGAAAGTTGCTCAATAAAGCTAGACTTAATTTTTCCTCTTATCACCAGGAATTAAGACTTTCAGAATGCTTTCAAATAAAGCAAGTATAATCATTATGGTGATGAGTAACTGCTCATATCTCTTCCAGTAACAAAACCTGCAGATAAAAAAAAAAAAATACATTTTTCTATTTCTTTGATCATTGCACAGAGTATCCATCTAAGCAAAGTCTGAAGATGCAACAGAAAAATTTGATAGAAGTTGCACAACTCATGGTCCCTCTCAGATCTACCCCTGTTGAAGAGGGAGGGCAGTTGTCCAGAGTGCAGTCAGCTGAAAAATGCTAAATTTGTGGAATCCTGTGGTGTTTTGCTGGATTTTTGGCAGAGTTTTCCTGCATTTCTATAGAACTACATTGGTTTCTTGCTGTGTCTTTTGTGGGGCTCAAGCTGCAAATTCTGTTAATAAGTACAGGATTGCCACACTTTTCAGCAGTAGTACTTTACATCAATCTTGCAAGTCTCACATAAACTTGACTCCTGAAGAGCCACATCATTCTGAATTAAGAAAAAAGTAACTGATGAAACAGCAATTAAAGTCTAAAAAAAGAACAGGGAATCTGATTTAAAGATTTCATTTTCGTCTCTGGAAATATGCAGAACTGCGTCTTAAGAAAAAGAGCCTGCAAACACTCCACTATGCAAACTACCATAAACCATTTTTTGCCTATTACTGCAAGTGTAAAGAATCTGTGATCTATTAGTGCTTATAATTCAAGTTTAAACTTCTAAATAATATTCTTCTAAACTACTCTATGGGTGGGGGTTTTTTTGTTGTTTTAATATACAAAACCCCCAAAAGATGAATGAAAACTCCAGTATGAACATACAGTTAAACAAGAGAATCAAAAATAATTGGAATAATCAGATCAAAAGATAATGAAACTTTTTTTAAAAATGCAGATAACTTTAATTAGGACATACATATTATCTATGCATTAGGTAACTCAGGCATGCCATTTCACAATTTGACATTGCTATGTTTATTTCGAATTATCACAACAGAAGAGAATCCAAACTGATAAACTGGTCACCAAAGTCTTTTTCAAGGGTCAAAAAGTTTTGAATGACACCATGCTCAAGCAAGATCATTACCTCTGTAAATTAACTTGCAGCTATTGCTGCAATTGACAAGTTATGTAAATTGACAAGTTATGTAAACACTCTAAAAATGTTTTGCATATCAATCAAAATTTTAAACCCAGCCTTAAAAGTGCATAGGAAATTTGAATTAAAAAATTAATTTTCAGGTGCATTAAAATCAGCTAATGATTGCCATGGATACCTTAGGCACATTTTTTCAGCATTTGACGTATTTTAGTCACTTGAATATAATGTAGCCAATCCTCGACTGATAATTCTAAGCAGTGTAAATCAACTCTTCCTCTATTGTTTAATCATAATACTCAGACAATACATATAAGTGTTCTCAAGTATTTTCAGCTACTTTTTGCAAGTTCCCAGAATATTTAAAATTCTGTTTTTCAGAGCACAGAGAAGTTGAAATAGTTTACCGGAAAGCTATCATACTAGTTTACTACTTAAATAATTCATATAACTCCTCCAATGAGAGAAGATAATACCATGACTGTAACAGTAACATATGTACAAGTACAGGATACCTTATGACTGCAGTTCTTGTTATGCATTTCACAGCTCTAACTTGTATATGTCAGACTTCAGTGCATACAAAGACACTGTGATGTTGACTGAATTAGAGACATCTTGATAAAGGAAAACAGAAACACTCAGAGAGTAGGGTGATAGCACCAGTTGGGAGACAACAATCTTGTTCTCTGTTATGCTTCTCCAAGCTTTCGCGTTAAGCTGCTTAACTCATGCTTTAGATCCAAGCTTCCATCAGATCCAACACCACATCTAGATGGCCATTATCTTTGTGGTTGCAGATGACAGTCTACCTATGCTTAAATTCCCTTAAAATGCATTTAAGACTGCTTTCCTACCTGAAAGGTATCAAACAAATATATTTCAAGACTGAGATGTTCAAATACTACACTATGTCAGTTAAAGGCTTAAGTACCTTGAGCAAGAAGCACGAGAAGATCAGCAGGCCTTTTACCTAAATACCACTAAGGAAGGGACAGTGCAGTCTTAGACGTAAACCTGGCTGTCTCTTTTATGACGATTTATAGCCTATTTTTAATCCAGTGTTTGTGTTTGAAAACAAAATGGAATGGGATGAAAAAAACCAGAAATATAACTATGAATCTGAACTTTCCTAAGAAGGAGAGTCTTGCAACAAATTTTGCATTCAAGAAGTCAGAGGTCTAGTCTCCCTTCAGCCATGACCTCTACTAGGACATTAGTCAAGTTCTTCCTCTTTCACATCTTTGTTTTCCCTCCTCCAACCCTTCTGTCTGTCTTGTCTTCTGCATCAGTATTTCAGTGCACTCTCCCTAGCTATCAGCTCCCAACAGGTGTCAGTTATGGCTGCAGCTTCTAGGTCACACTGTTATCTAGAGATAGTTGAAAGATACCATTCATTTCATCTTCATATGCTTTATAGAGATTCAAATAGATGCATGTCCTGCACGTAAGAGTAGACTCAAAATACCAGGCCATGACTGAAACAGACAACACAGAGGCTCCACGTAACCCACTGCCAGACATACTGGATTTTTAACAATCTTATGGCAAGGCTGTATCAAAAATAGAGATGTCACTTTGTTGACCTACCCTTCAACCACAGCTCACTTCTGGATCCTCCATCCCTCTGCATATGGATCAGAAACTTGACGATCTGCTACCTTCCACATGCACAAAAAGCATCAGCCAGTTCCCAGGCCCTACTACCCAAAAAAGTAGACCCCGCAGGCTTTTACCCAGACAGGACAGCAGCAGCCACCTTCCTAACTCAATTGTGCTGTCAAGTAAATAACAACAAACTAACATATAGCCAAAAAAAAAAAAAAAAGCTTGATTTAATTTTCCTAATCTCAAAATAGGCAGTTCTTCAGACAATAAGCATTCCTTCTACACTACAAGTAAGGGAAAGGTGACTAATAGAGGCAAAAGACTTTTTAAATGCCTGGAGAGCTTGGAGAGTGTTTGGAAGGAATAAGCTTGCCAGAAACTGCTGGCGAGCACAATCTCTGCAACAGCAGGCAATGGGATATCCAAGCATGCATTTTTGCTTCCCTTCCCAGACATAGTATTACCACCCCCACCTTCTAATTTATGCAGGGGAAGGGTGGCATTATTGTATTCACTTTCTTACTTAAGCAAGATTTTTTCCTATTGCAGAGAAGGAATAATTTCTCTTTCTCAAATATATATAGTCAAATATATCTGAGGAGTATTTTAAGCCCATTTTACAATTCTAAAATTTGAACTGTCAGATGCCATTGGCATGGCAAAATACTTCATTTTTATGCAGCTTCTTAGCTACTGCATTCCCACCAGTTCAGAACATTTTAGAGGTATACTTATGAAATATAGCGGGGAGTCACAAAAAATGACTTAAAAGAAGTGTAGGAAAGCACATCCATTTTCTTTAGGAAAGGAACACCTTCAGCTACTTTTATATTTCATTTTTCTCATTTTGCTAGACATTACTGTTTTCATCTTGTCCATGAGGTGGCTTAAATCGCAACCACCTTACAAGATTTAGGTTTTTAAAATAGATAACCTGCAACAACTATATCTTAACCTGAAGAAAAGTGTAGCATTTTGCTGCAGGTTACATACAATGACAGCAAGATGAACAGCAACAATTTCTATGTTGCATTTCAATATGTGTGTGTGTGTGTATGTGTGTGTGTGTGTGTGTGTATATGTGTGTGTGTGTGTGAGAATATATATATATATATATATATAAGAGTTAACATCTCTACTTTAAAAGAAATGCTTTCTTAAAAGGCAATAATGAATGTTTTTTAAGTAGTCTTCCTCAACTGAGCAGCAACACATGTCAAAAAAGATTGCAAAAACCTTTTCATATAATACCTAGCGAGTTTATGTAAAAACAATTAATATGGCAGCAAACATTTCTAAGAATTCCCGGAGTTCAGACTGCAAAAGCTATTCATGTCTAAATAAATTTTCATATATTTCTGTTGCTTTTCTAAATTCTTCAGATAGGGTAGGTAATACTAACTCCTTCAGTGACCGCGATTGGCAGTATCAGTAAATTAATCTACTCCTAGATTCACTTTTGGTTTTAAGCCAAATTTGAAGCACTGTTCCAATGTCTTCACTCTTAAACAAACACCTTCAAAAACTAGCACAGCTAGATGATGTTAGTCTCTCCTCTCTGACCAAACGCCTTGTAATACGCAGCTTGGTGTAGATGACTTAATTTAGACACACTGAGTAACTGAATAATTAAATCAAATAGAAGAGCTAATAAACAGTGCACAGACACTGAACAAAAAGGAGAAAGTCAATGGTAAGAGAAAAGTAGCAAGCCTTAAGTGTATTTTGATTCGGTATTCTGATTTGTTAAACATCACCCATCATTTCATGCCCTAATAAGTTTTCATTGACTAACATAACCAAAAAATGTAGAGAAATCTAGTCAAGTGTAGAATTTCCTAGAATGCATCTCCAACAAAAATAATCAAAAGCTGTGGCAACTGAACATCAGCTAGCACAATCCATAGCATGGAAATATACCATGGTAAAATTATTTGATTCTGGTTTGTAGTAAGCACTGGGATACTTTGCACACTACACTCTCTCAAAACAATTTCTGTATCAAAATTTTAATTATAAATGAATACTACAATGTAGTAAACCTAGGGTCAACACACATAGAAAGGCATATATTTGCCTTGTAACTTAAATAATAAGGATTTTCCCCTTTAATGCATAAATCACTGGAACACCTTAAAGTACCAAAATAGCAAAGAAAGACAGTTAAGAAACATAGCATTGCATAGAGAAAAGTATTTTGTTTCCTATGTTCAAGTGTCATTTAAACGGTACGTTTATCAGAAGATAAAGCTATAACATATATACACTGCAAACAAAAGAATAAAGATAATCCAAAAATAATCTAGCATCACACATTAATACACAAATGTAATTAATAAACAAAATCCAATGTTCAAAGTAATTAGCCTGACATGCTATTGTCTTTTGTTCCCTTCAGACCAAGTAAAGACACTCCCTTAATATCAATGAAATCATTTGAATGAACAAGAGGAGCACAGTTCCTCAAGTAAGGTAATAAAGATTACCTCAGTTATGTCAGCTATTCGCAGTTGTTTGGTATCGTATATTTACTAGTCTTAACGAGACACAAAGATTAAGGCAACAAACTCAGTCTCTGTAGAATAATCTAAAAGTTAACACAGTTGTATGCCAATTGTGGGAAAGTGATTTTTGACAGCCAGCAGGAATAAGAATCAATTAGTGAAAACTTCTGGTAGCAGACAGAAAAAAGTACCTTACTCCTAAGACCACCCATTTGTTTTATTACCTACTGCTTCAATGCACAATGATAATATAGCTAAAAGGCTGCACTTCAATTTTTACTAAAGCCAGCCAGATCAGAAATGACAAGAGTTTGCTATGAGTTAAAGGCTATCAAAGCAACAGATTAAAAGGATATTCCACATGGTGGTTGTACTCTTCAAATCATGGAGATTCAGGCTATTCCTAATTAAGAAAAAGGAGTAAAAATGAATTCAGAAATAGGTTGCGCCAACTTTTTCTTTTTGCAACTGCAAAGCAGCCATAAGAGATGGGCAAATATTAACCAGAGAAGATGGAGTGTATCAGCCTGCCTTAAAGACAAGCTGTCAAAGTCCAACTCAAGTATCATGAAACAACCTTCACTCTTTGGAAAAATGTTTCCTCAGATCATGAAGACAATTTTTTCTCTGATCTTCTCATTTGTAAACGTAAGATAAATTTCTATTCATATCATGACCAACTGCATGAAGTTTGGTACTTAATATTCACTTGAAGGAAAATTATAAAGGACATGAGAGGAAAAAAAAAATCAGAACGTGCTGCAGAAGACTAGAAAACTGCATTCCTGGGCTACTGGTGCTAGAATTTTTTATATACATACATATATATCTATACACATACATACATATGGGTGTATATATATAGAAATTATATATTATACCAACACGCGCAGACATACACTCTGCAGATCTCAAAATAAGCAGCACGGGCACATAATTAAGGGGTCCCCAGGGCTCATAAAGAAAGTGCAACGACCTTGTTAGTGTTTGGCCTTTCTTTCGCACCCAGTCTCATTGTAAAACAGTCAACCATGAAAGTACTTTAAAAAGCTGATTTTCTTTTTATATTTACAGCATGATTTTATGATGTACCTTTCATGTTTTAAAGAAGCTGGTACTTCTGTATATCTTCCTGGCAAATTCAACATGAACCACAAACTTTCTAATTTACAACTTTCAGAAATCTGAATGCTTTTGAATACTGGGATTTTCAACTTTGCAATTTAATGACAAGCCTGCCTTTGGCCTTTCCTGACCTGTTGTGAAGTAAATCAGGCACACTAATGTGGGCTAACAAGTCTTTTTCACACTGTTCGATCACCCTGCATCTTTTTTCTCCACAGACACCGCCTCTCTCCCACTCTCTGTCTAGCCATCCTCCCTCAAAGCAAACAAAATGGTCACTGTAACCCTGCATTACTGCTCATTAGATCACAGGTTAGTCAAGTGGAACTGCCCGAGGTTCCCAAAGGAGAGCTATACTTCAAAAATCTGTCCATGTCAAATGAAGAAAAAACCCCTGAGCGTGGGGTCACCCAGATCAATGATCAAAAGAGACTGAGAATAGTGGAGGGAAAAAAAGAAAAAAAAAGCCCTTTTTTGTTAAAAACAGCCTTCTGTATAATAAATCAGAATACAAAGATACTAAGCATTTTCTTCCCTTAACAACACTCCATTTTCATTTTAAAGTGTAGTAACTTATTTAAAAAAAAATCTTCTCAAAAACAAGATTATTTTTAAATGTTAAGAGTGAGGTTTTAGTAAGGCCCAAAATTACCTTCACAAAATTAGCAGTCCTAGCAAGAGAAATTATCATGGAAAATACTGTGGATTTTCTCTCCAATGAATAACTATTTTAATATTTAAACATTGTAATTAAAATAATTTTTAATTCAACTATGGTTTTAATTTAAGTAGATGCATTCTGAACTTTATGACAAACAATACAGGCAGTATATGGACTCCACAGAAAAAGCAGGCATCCAAAATGAGGTAATCTGAACTCTTCTGGTACATGATAGATGTGCAAGCACATGTAATATTTGGAAAAAAAGAAGTACAGCGCTGTTTCTGTAGCTACTGTTTAAGAAAATTTAACAATTAACTAAAGACAACTAAAAAACCACAGAGAAGTCCCCAAATAAAAAAACAAAAGTATAACTTTATCTGTAAGTAATGAATTTTGGCATACAGTGCATGCCAAATTAGTGAGAGTTTTGACAGTATAATGAAATTTTGTGCATACATGCTTTTGAACATTGGATAGCCTTTACTTATGCAGAATGAATAGAATACAGTATGAAAAAAATGAATTCAAATAATGCATTCTAAAATATTTTAAATAAGTTACTTCTTTTGATCCTTTATGATGCAACACTGTTTGTCATTTAAAAATATTTTCTGCAAAACTGATGATAGAGCATCTTTTCATTTACAGATACAAAGACCTTTATCTTTCTATACCAAAAAGTAGCATAAATTTCACTCTCCTATTTCCTTTCTCCTCAGCCACGAGTAAAAAAGCATAATTAGGTGAAAGGAATAAAGGTATCCAATTTGGAAAAGAATATTTGGTAGTAGTCCTGTAGTTAATACATGCTCTATTCCAAAGGTAGTGCTGCACTAGAACAAAGCTGTAGTAAAGCAAAGAAAAGAGAAATTCTTAAAATACTTTCAAGTGTTTCATGCCATTTCAGTAAAATAATTTATTAGCTTTTATTATCACACAAAAAAAAGAGAACAAAGTGAGAATGCGACTGGAGTGATGATATAAAAATATTGGGAAAATGTTACAGAACAAACTAGTATCAACAGGTTGATAGATGGGACAACATAATTTTAAATAAATAATGGCATTGTAGCAAATACGTAACAGGTCCATAATATGCAGTAATCCCAATTATCCTTCTCCATATGTATGTAAGGACAAGACAAAGTGCTGGTTAAGAAAAGCTAATTCACTATGGCAGTTTCTTCAAGTTTGCTAGATGCCTCGCAGTTCACATGAATACTTGAACTTAAAACTTCTCAGCATGCATTAACTTTAAAAAGGCCTACATGCACATTTTGAAGTTTTAGTTTGACAACAGCATTTCTGACATTTGCAACTTCAAATATGAGCAAAATTTGAACAAAGATAATAGAGATATGAGGAAAAAAAAGATGTTGAGAAATTGTGCACATACATGGACATGCATTATTCCACACACTCAATACTCTAAGCTAATTAAATAGTAGATAAAAAAAATTTTAAGATTGATCTACATAAATCTGAATACATCAACACATCTTTTAAAGACAGTTTAATTTCCAAGTTTTTTTTTTAATAAATTCTCTTATATATTTGGATGATCCTTTACTAATAATTCTTCTTTTCTATACAAACTCAAAATTTTGACCTGTTCAAATTCCCGCAGAACAAGCGTACTGTTTCATGTCAGACTGCTGTAATAGACTTTCTAAACATTTAAACTATTTTGAGAAAACATTTACGCTTATAAAGATTCCAGCATGACTAATGATATCCTGCAGTATCAACAAATCATCATTAGAATAATGTCATTATATTCCAAACTCTGCTTCTAGTCTTATAAAGAAGATTGTTCCCAGATGCTAGAGAGTGGATAATTCATGTTTCTTCAGGGGGCATGTCTGCATCTCCTGTTGAATCACTGGAATAAGCTGATGGAAGAATGGTTTCCTCTTTGAATCAAACGCCATTATACACTGGACAGAAGAGATTTCTGAAGAAATAATAGACACTGTTCTCAACACATACTCCTACAAAAGAAAGCCTCAAATGAACTGCTTTAAGCAAAAACCCAGCAGTACTCCATCCTCATCCTCCCTGACCTGTGGGACCCTTCACCACTGCTGAACTTGCTGAACGCCTCTCCATTCTTCATTTCCATTTCATCTCCAGATTCCTCTCTAATTATCTCTTCCACTTTACTTCCCCAGTACAGTCTTGAGGGTGGCAAGGAGACAGCTGCATGAGATTCATCACTGGTCCTCTTCCATTACTCCTGTTACTCCTTATCTGTCTGTGGGTTATTCCACCTCAAAGACATTCAAACACACTTCTATGCTGATGAACCACAGATCTACCTTTAAATCCATAGAGACGATTCTTACCTCAAGCTCAGGGTGGCTAAATCAAAATTCTCAGTCATATAAATTGAACTCTAAGCTACCTCCCTTCTTTGCAACTTTTCAGCCATTTTCAAAAACCACAATGTTCTGTCCAACATTCAAGCCCATACCTTGGAACGATCTTCAACTTTAACTCCTCTCGCACCCACACAGCACCTCAGATTTTTGCAGAAGCATAATGGCTCAAAGATATCCAAGACAAAGAGTTCAGGAGGGTGAATGGATAGAAACAGATTTCATTTCACCTCATAATGCTACAACATTCTTTCTTGAGCCTTGACAACAGCAATTGTTTCCTAGTGACATTTATCCAGAATGCTGATGCAAAGATGAATCCTTTCCAATCCTGTCACTTGAAGCATGGTCACTGCTCAGAACCATTTTGTAAAGTCTCAATCATATGCCATCTCCACTTTCAGATCTGCGTGGTTGATTCCCTCTCATAATCATGGGAATCCTATACTCACCGATCTAAAGCGATTTCAAGCTCTGATGGGGCAGCAATGCATCCATTTTCAGTTTTGCTTCTTCTCATTCCTGCTGAACAGCAGAGCTCAGACGGTTGTGGTCAGTGGTGCAGAGTCTAGTTGGAGGCCAGTAACTAGCAGTGTCCCCCAGGGGTCATTACTGGGCCCAGTTTTTTCAACTTATTCATCAATGACCTGGAGGAAGGCACAGAGTGCCCCCTCAGCAAGTTTGCTGATGATCCTAGACTGGGGGGAGTGGCTGACACACCAGAAGACTGTGCTGCCATTCAGAGGGACCTGGACAGGCTGGAGAGCTGGGCGGAGAGGAACCTCATGAAGTTCCACCAAGGCAAGGGCAGGGTCCTGCAGGTGGGGAGGAAGAACCCCAGGCACCAGTCCAGGCTGGGGGCTGACCTGCTGGAAAGCAGCTCTGCAGAGAAGGACCTGGGAGTCCTGGTGGACAAGTTAAGCATGAGGCAGCAATGTGCCCTTGCGGCCAAGAAGGCCAATGGTCTCCTGGGGTGCATGAGGCAGAGTGTTGCCAGCAGGTCGAGGGAGGTGATCCTGCCCCTCTCCTCAGCCCTGATGAGGCCACACCTGGAGTCCTGTGTCCAGTGCTGGGCTCCCCAGTGCAAGAGAGACATGGCCCTACTGGAGAGAGTCCAGCGGAGGGCTACCAAGATGATTAGGGGACTGGAGCACCTGTCACATGAGGAAAGGCAAGACAGCTGGGCCTGTTCAGCCTGGAGAAGAGAAGACGGAGAGGGGATCTCATCAGTATATACAAATATCTAAAGGGAGGGTGTTAAGAGGATGTGCCCAGCGACAGCACAGGAGGCAATGGCACAAACTGAACCACAGGAAGTTCCATCTGAACATGAGGACAAACTTCTTGACTGTGAGGGTGACTGAGAACTGGAATAGGTTGCCCAGAGAGGTTGTGGAGATATTCAAAACCTGCCTGGACGCGATCATGTGCAACGTGCTCTAGAGGACCCTGCTTGAGCAGGGGGGTTGGACTAGATAATCTCCAGAGGTCTCTTCCAACCTCAACCATTCTGTGATTGTCATGTGCATTAGTACAGCACAGTTATTTGAAAGCAGTATTATTCACCTAAGAAGTATTAAGAATTCCAATCTATCTTTTGATCTGATTAAAATATATTCAGGATTTTATCTGTCACAACCCTGTTTGTTATAAAACAGTAATTGAAACAGAAATCCATGTGGAGAAAGGAGTATGTTTTCTGTTTCAATTCCTCCTGTTGCCTTTTTATAAAAGGGTTTTCACAAAATGCAAAGCCTTTCTAGGTAAATTTATTTATTAATCCTTAAAAATACTTTACAGTTCATTTCATACTGTCTTAATTTCTTCTTTACTCACCATTATTTCCTTCCATGCTAGTGACTTAAAGAGAACAGACAAATCTAGCTTCTTCCAAGATTTGGAATTTCTCATTTTAAGATCTTTAAAAGGTCACTTACATTTTGCTGCAGTAAATATTTACTGTGCAACTCACTATTAGTGCAATCGTCTAACTATGTAATGATTAAAGCAAACACTATCTGCTTAATGTTTACACTAGACACAGATTTGCAACCGTATCAAACTGTTTTGGTCTTCACATCCAACTTCTATTCTCTTCATGATGTAGTAACAAAATACTGTATACTGTTTGATTAAACATTTGGCAAGTACAGTAAATACCTTATATAGACATGCATATATATGCAAGCTTAAAATTTCAGCAAAAATAGCACAAAAAAACCTTATCTTCTCTATGAACTTCTTGAATATTCCAAGTCTCAAAATGCACCAACTTCCATCTTAAAAAAAATAACAAAAACCCCAAACCAAAAGCAGTAAAGGCATTCATCACATTAATTTAGAGCAGAGGCCTGTTACACCAGTACTTTAGGGTCTTTACTGCCTGCCATTATTTTCCTGTAAGAGTGAAGAGGTCAATTTTAACCTGTATAACTTTAAATGGTGTGTAACCTAGCTGTCTGAAAGATCATTGCTTTTTATAAACAGCTATAGTTAAGACAAACAAATTTCTTAAGCCAGAGAGCCATAATTTAGGATCGAAAGAGGTCACAGGCAGGACACACCCCGTTAGATTATCTCCTACTTTACAAATTTATCATTCCTAGTGGCTATAAGGAAATCATTATTAGGATTTTCTGAAAACATCAATTTTTAAGAAACCTTTGCTTAACGGCTGCCAGGTGATATTAAATGTGCTAATATAATGCATATTTATTAATTCAAAACATGTTTTTCTTTAATATATCATCAGGTCATATGAGTAACTATTGTTTTAGGATCTACTTATATGTAAATCATCTCCTTATCAGCTCTAAAGAAATTCTTTATTCAGAAAAGACTTCCTGTGAGACATGTGAATAGGAGTCATTTTCTGCATTGTTCTAAACACTGCTAGACTAATAATTGAAATATTTTCTAAACATCAGTTTAATAGTGTCCTCCTCTCCTGCAAGTGTGTTCATAACTGAAGTTTGACAAATAACTCCAGTGTTCCCACAAAGGCCACAGTTGTGAAGGAAGCAGCCAACACTCAAAATAGCAGCGTCCAGTTCCAAAACAATCTTTAAATCTCAGGGGATATACCTTGGATGAGAAGAGGTATTTGCGGTGAGGGGATTGCAAATATTAAGGTCATTAAGGTCACAATGATCTCAAAACAGGGTAGGAATCCATATTTTGGCTATATGCTACAGCAACTTGAAGATAAATTATTTCAGGAATAGTTTATGAGGAAGCAAAAACCTGCCCTCAATTTAACTTTGGTATAGCTGTCCCTGTCATAAAAGATACAGACTTGCAACAGCTGCTTTTTAAGACTTCTCATAGGTAAATTTATTTGGGAGGCCTGACCAGGATAAGAATGGGTCAAATTGCACTTCCAAATTGTACTTCCATTTTCACTCTTGGTTTCAACCTAAGTTTTTCTATTACTTACTGCCAGATGCATCATCTGTTCAAAGCTATTAACTTGAGATGCTGAGTATTCTCTGCAGCTTAACCTCCTAATGTGTCATTGTTCGAGGCTGTTTTCCAGACTGTTAATAACAATATCTAGAATTATATTTGCCCACTGGTAACCCTACTTACAGGATTTCCAATGAGAAACTATTTTCCCTTAACTAGCAGCAACTAATAAAGGGATGAACTACAGCAAAGCCACCGATCCCCTGATTTTAGTAGTAAGATCCCACCCAGCATTAAGCCTGTCATATGCAGGCAGCTCAGATTTTAAAGCATCAGGCCCACAAACAGCAGCTTCTGTAGCACTTAACTTTTCTGCAGGAGTAGGAGCCTCTGCAGATTCCAACAACCTCAACGATCTTCTGGGATGCTTGATAAGCTTTATAACACTTAAACAATGTCTCTTTGATGTTTATCTACAAAATTATTTCCAGATATAAACAACAGAGGAGAAACTGGAACGGTAACAGCTAGTGGTCCCTACATCACTGAGGTGGCTCTTCTCACAAGAGGAGTCAACCTGCACTTTTCTGCCAGCAGAAAACAGAATTAAACACTGTGCACTATTCAAAACCAAATACCTTGAAATGCTCTAAAATAGGTAAGATACATCACAGTCTATATTGTACATGGGATCATTCTTTCACATTTGCTTTTGAAAACATTATTTGCAAATCAAAGACATTTTTCATCATGTTATAACAAAGGGAAAAGGAAATGGAAAAAAAGTTTCTCTGGAGTTTCACACAGCCATCATCTTTAAAGTAAGATCTTATATACAAAACACACTTGTGAACAGCTCACTACATAATATCTTTTACACTTTCTGAGTGGTTGCCTAGCATTAATATTTAAAATGATATAATAATCTTAAAACAGATTGAAAGATACTTTCAATTCATTGCCCACCAGTTTGTAAGTCTATATAAAAGTACTATTACTCTTCAAAAAGGGAAATTACATGACATCTTTAATGACTTCCGGCAGTACTAATGATCAACAATATTTATGCATGAAAGAAATGTATTAATTGCCTGCACTTTTGTATAACAAAAAAGACAAACAAAACCCTGGAAGATTACAGTCTTTAAACATCTTCACATACAATCTTGAATGTAGCCTTAAATATTAAAGAAAAAAAAAAGGGAAATAAAAAGAAAAGACCCAGAGAAAACCAAACAAAGAAAAACTCCCAAACCAACACCCCACCACCTAAATACGTAGCTGCTTCACCACAGAACTGACAAGGCGTCATTGCTTGATAGGGTTTTTACTATGACTAGTTCTACACAGCTTTTGTATTCACAAGGCTAGTGAACAGCTATACACTGCAACCAGTTTTGCTTAGAAACGCAAACAGCGCATACAAGTCCTCAGCCGGATTCAGACAAGTGTTTGCTCAGCAGAGCCCGCTCCTGAAGCACAGTGGCTACAGACAACTTCCAGCCCCTCCTACCCGCGACTCCTAAAGGTTGCTCTGACTCAGGAGGGTAAGCAACTCCGTTTGCATACTGTTTGAAACCATGTGAATCTACTGGTATATCCAATTTCTGGTATTGATATACAAAGCAACACAGATTCCAAAATAAAAATCAACAAGTCTGTAATCACAGTAGCTTTGCTGTTCACTTGCAAAGCAATTTACAATGCTTTTATCACCATAAGTCTCCTGCATTATTTAAAGTCTGTCACAAATATCTGACTAATCAAAAACACTTGTCTGTAATCAAAAGCAATTCTGATGATGAAAAACCAAAAACACTGTCTGTCAATAAGAGCTTTATTAAAATTATAATTAGGTAAACTGTTCTGGAATTGCACTCAGTATTTTGGAAACAGTGACCAAAGAAACTAATCAATACGCCACAATTACACCACCTTCCCATTTGCTGGATAACTAAATTTATTTTTCACTTGTAACTATTTATATTTACTAATTCAGAAGGGATCTAAAACACCAGCAAGAACTGCACTATGCATGATTAACTCCTCATTTTTATAATTTCAGTCTAAAATCTGGATACTTTGCGACATACCTATTGACTCAAATATGATTGTCTGAGCATTACGGTTTGGTTAATGTATGCAGTTTTTATTTCAGTATGACAGTTGAAATCACTCAACAGCTATTTGAAAACACTTAAATATGTGCTACTGTCACAAGAACATCGAAACAAATTACAAATATCTTTCACATGGGAAGGTGGAATAAATACCATACAAGTTAACACAACAGAAATAAGAGGCACAGTATTTAAAATGACATCTTAATTTATAGTTTCCAGAATGAAGTGATAAATGTACTTTTTCAGTTTCATTTAAAAATTCAAATAACTATAAGGTAAAACAGCCAATCAGCAACTGAATACAGGAAAATAAGGTTACATTTACGACTGGTATTTCAGCTTAGCTTCTCCTACAATTTTCCCTGATCACTTTAATAATATGAAGTGTATTCTGCAATTATGCCTGTAAAACAAATCAGGTTCAATTACATTTCATAAACTAAACGAATTCTCATCATAGTTTTGCATGTAGCTATTCATGACGTTGCTTACTACTTAGGGCTTGCAACCTCTACAATATTGTTTTTGTCTATGCAGTACATGCAGAAAACATGTTAAAAATAAACTGTAAAATTTTGGAAAAATTTAAACAACCGCACTTCCCAACAATAAATATGACTAACATCTGTTGCAGGAACTGCTTGGCACTTGTACAGTTTTGTGAAGGATTTTTACTGTAAATAAGTTTTTCTATAATTCCTATTATACATACACTACTCTACTCCGAAATTTTAATTGTACTCCAAGGAGTCCTTTCATATGTATTAAAGAAAAGCAACATGTTGTCTAAAAGAATGTTTACATGCTTTTAAGTTTCAACTGTTGTTCATTTATCTTATGACATACGTAAAAAGAACAAGGTAATACCTGTGTTTAACACCATTGCTTCTACAAAAATATTTACTAAAATTCTCATACTGCTCAACATATTATTTGTTAAAATTTTAAAAGTGCTCTTTTTGAAATAAGAAGTGGTCCTATGATGATTCAGCATTTTATTTTCTCTCATTTCACACTTTACCAATGAGAACAAAGACACAGCAAAACATTTAAGAAAGCAACAAATCTCTATTTCGATACCTGCAAAATTCCTCGTAAGGTTCCCACTTTGCATTCACAGCAAAGGGTATCATTTTTTCAAGAACAGATCACCATCAGTAACTTTCGACTTCTCCTTTAGTATACCAAAATACTCTTTTTTGTAATTTAATTTTGTCCCTATTCTTAACGAAAGAATTTCAGCAGAGACATACAGTAAGCTCTTGATATGTTTTTCCCCTGAAAGCATGCATAAGCTGTGCACATTTTACAAAATTCTTCTATTCAAAATTTCGTGTAGACTCAAAATAGCAACACTTGCTTACTATGAAAATATGCTAAAAGATTTTTTTAAAACACATTTAGTAGAAGCATATTAAAATGCTACTCTAAGCATGTAAGCATCTTTTCATCTACTGAGATATCGAACAATTCGTAATGATGATCATCACTTATGTTATTATGAGTGTTGGGGTGTAATATCTGAGCCTGGAGAGGGATAACAGGAGAATAAGAATCCTCTCAATAAAAGAGAAGAAATGCTGGCTTTAAATATGCAAAGGATTCTGTACAATCCCTCAAATCCATCTGAATCGGCTTAACTGCAAAATGGAGAGTTATGTCTCTAACTGCTGTATTGCAAAATAAATGGCATGTGTCACATGGCATAAAGAAGGTGTTCTCCTACATTCACTATTCCTATGGAATTGGAGAAGGAACATTTCTTACCTAAGATTTCTAAACAGTCTTCAATTAACTTTAAACTCGATTTGGCCATTTTAAAAAGGAAAAAGTAGCAAGACAATGAACACTTAAAAAAAAAAAATATATATATATATATATATCAATCAAATTGAACTGGTAGTCTTCAGAAAGACCATATTTTAGATAAAAACGCGCGTCTAAGAAAGGAAGAGTTTTTTAAATACAAAGCAGCAACACAGTAAGATGCTGAAACAGTTTTGACTCCACTGTAATGAAAAACACCACTCACAGAACAAATACGAGATTTCACATAGTCTTTAATGTGAAGAGTCCCCTAAATGACAGTTATATATGAACAGAATGACACAATCAACTATGTCAGCATAAAAAATATTTTTAATATCTTCCTGCAACTTCAAAAGAGTGAGCAGAGCTTCTCAAGAGTTAGTAACCTTCAACACTTCCTCAAAGATATAAGCAAGATAATAGAAACGTATGTAAGAATTTTGCAGAAACCTAAGAGCAAAAGGTATACTGAATAGAACAAATATATAATTTATTATGTGATACCTGCAAATTAGACAAAGATATCACATCTTAGAAGAAGAAAGTCAGAACAGAATAACGGCTTCAGAACAGGAATTGCGATTTTGCCCTCACACCAGTACATAGCAACTAAGAAAAAAGCTTTTACCTAAAAGTTTACCCATGGCTGCACACTTAATCTACTGCTTTAAATGGTGGTGAAGAATAGAGTAACAGCATAGCGCAAGATCAAAACTAATAGCAAATAAAAATAAGCAAAACAAAAAACACACTCTCAGCAGCTTTTGATAAGAGTAGTTAAAAACGTCTTTCTCCCTTAAGCAAAATATGGTGAAAGCAGGAAAACTGTGTTTGCACCCCAGTCGTGCTGGTCTGTTTTTCAGAACAACCAAGTCTATATAGAGTGCACTGCACGGTAAGTTCTTAGGGGCAGGGACTGTTCTTAGGCTGTGTACTTACAGTGAAAGGTAACTGAGGCCGATCCTTAAGTAGGATGTCAGGGAAACAATAGTGGGTCAGAAGCGTGCAGATACACAAAATACAAATAGGCAGGATGCTGCCATGTTAACATACCTCTTGTACGGAGCGAGCTGCTGGCTTGTCTTGATGATTGGCCAGTATTAAAAACGGCAAAGTACATAACTGTGGGTGCTGGAGAGCAGAATGCAGTTCATTCCTAGCAGTTTCTAGATCATCTTCAGAGGAGGCACTGTCTAATACGAATATTACCCCTTGGGATCCTTGGTAGTAACGACTCCAGTATTTCCTGATATTGTCAGCTCCTTTCAAGATAATAATAAAAACTAATCAAAATAAGTATAATTAAAGAGATTTAAAACTCTTCTCTGGTAAAAACCCTCCTGCTTTGTAGAATCAAAGAAATGGGATACATTTTCCCTCCTTAATACACATTACCGAAAGAATAAAAAGAAAACATAACACCCATAAATCCAGCACATACAGACACACCAACCCAACAACATTTTGATAAGGGAAGAATCTGACTCACAGTTCTTCATCTCTGAAAATTTCTGTTCCATTAACGAGTACTGGGGAACTATTATGCTTCCAGCGTTATCTAGCCTAATTCTGTGTCTTCTCCCAGAAATATCCTGTTATTAACATATAAATAAGTCATCTTTTGCCCATTATCCTTTCCATAGCCCTGTAGCTCATTGCAGAAAGTTGTAGTTTCTATCATGTCAGTTGTTCATTTCCAAGCATGATCGGATCTTTCAGTTCACCTCCAAAAAACACGAGGCAAATGCTTCATCATCGGGGAAAAAAAGTGTTAGAAAAGTCTACTAAAGTTGTAAACGCACATTTTATGAGGAAAATGGGGATACAATAGTGAGGTGAACGACGAGATATAACGATAACTTGCACAGGCATTCACTGCAACTAATTTTGCTCTGTCAACCACACTAAGGATTCTAGGACAGTCCAACAGAGCAGGCACATCAGTGACTGTACAGGTTTATGTGCCACAGTAATTTCTAGGACACAGTTCAGTGGCACTCAGCCAACTCAACACAAGCGAAGCAATAAGGTTATCTATGGAAAGCTTTGTCTCCTCTGGAGAGCAGCATGTGTTAGAACACTGAGTTAGAAAAAAAAATTCTTATTTGACAGCTGTCAAACTAAACTATGATGTGGATGTGGGCTATTCTTTGTCTGAAAATGGCACTATACTCATAGGGACTAACAATAAAAAGCAAACAACAGCAGCAGTAAAAATGTAGCATAAAAAATGATGCGCCTGTAATAAAGACAGTGATTTAGAGAAATGTGCTAAAAGTATCTTTTACATGTACTATTCTTATTTTGAGAAGGGGAGAAATGACACTAACGTAGACACAGATAGCAAATACTGATAATAAGAAAACTCCATTTTTTAGTGAAACAAAACAACTACCTACGGAAGTTCTGATCATGTGGCAGGCACAAAATGAGAATTTAATGCAACATAATTACTATATCGTTGATATGGTACTTAAAATATTCACTTAATTTGCGCATTGTGCAACAAAAAAAGATAGCCATTAAACAAAAAGTAAGGAAACTGGTATTTAAGAAGGAATTCATACCATATAATTTAAGCATCCAACTTAGAGTACTCTAATTTCACTCCATGGCGTTTCTTTCTTCTGTCTGCTGACTACATAGGACCTTACAGATCTAGTTCCTGTCTTTTGTACCTAGCACAATTTAGGTGGCTAATGGGAGCTGTGAGTGAACACTTTAAAAATACATTTTCCTACAGAAAATATTCACGTCAGAACTGAATAGTGTTTTTCTACAAGAGACCTAAAAAGAGTTACTCACTCAAAGGTAGATGATCATGGCATTTAGACAAGACCTTGCTTAAACTCTATTAATTCAGCCAGACTCATAAAGTAACAATGCAAAAATAAGTTGATGATAAAATAAATAAAATGACCTATCAAGTTAACATTACTTGCACAGAAAGGGGATTGCATTGAAGCTGAACTATATGTTTCCATACCACTGTAACATGTACCAACTGTAAAGAACTTCACAGCATCTATTAGATGCTCCAGTCCTTCCAGTTTTCTATGCCAGTACCAATATAACAAGTTGCCACAGAAATTTTCAGCTATTTAGAGATATTAACTGCATGGCCATACACAGCAGTGTCACAGGCACAGGATCTGAGTTACCACTTTCCTTCAACACTGGTAGAGAATCATTTTCCATTAACTGGAAGGCTAACATCACAATTAGTTCTTTGAAGCTCTTTTTTTCCTAGCAATGTAACATCAATCTTACCTACTCCAAGCTTCAGCCAGCTACTTTTCAACCATATGTTCCTGCTTCCTGAAACCTTATCTCAATAACAATACTGATGATTTCTAAGAGAAAAACTGCAACCTGAACTGTAGTGTGCTTGACATCATCTACCCAGGTAGATGGAAGAAGGCAGCACACAGATCCTTACATGAGACGCTGGAGCCAGAAGAGCAGCGTGTTGATTTTTTGAGCTTACAATCCTGTCTTTTTGGTTCAAATTCCTTAGCTTGGGAGGGCCTAGATGGAAGAACTTTGTTTCTCCCTATCAACTGTCCCAAAAGAACCAACACTAAAATTCAGTAGTCCTTTTCTTTGTGGCTCTGTCCAGTTACCAGAGAGTCTCGACAGTGGTATAGTTTTAAGAATCACCTACTAACCTCCAACAAGACTGGGCATTTCCTTCAAGATATTCCATTAGAATATTCCATTAGAATAGTGACCTGGTCTGAACTTGCTTACACTTCAATTCTGATGAAATTACAGCCTGTGGTTTAAGGATAAAAAACTTGCACTAAGCAGACAAGAAAGAAGACTGAGAAAGTCTGTACCTCAGGGTGCCATTTTAACTCATTTTCCTGGCAAATGCACTTGAAAAATAATTCCTGGCATTAGTAAGCTATCAGCAACTGGAAATCACAATTTCTACAAGACAAATAAGCTTGCATTCTTTTGCCTTAACTCTTTACACAGGTAATACAATCCACTCTCAGCTTCTTTCTCCAAGGGTAGTATGTTGTGGTGCTATTCAGGACAATGGCCTGCGAATAACGACCCAGCAGTTGCACTTCTTCATGATGGGACAAATTCAGCCTTATAGAATAAGAAGTTGTTTTTAAAGGTGTACTTTAGCACAAACTATCTCAAGAATTAATGTTTTCACCTTTTCCAAAGATTTAAGATATGGAAATTCAGAGTATGAGTACTCTGTCAATCCAGACTCCAACGTGCATCTGTTAAACGCTCTGAGATGCTCAGAGGCCAATAACATGAAATCAGCAACTTGGTACCCCAAATGTTATCTCAAAAATATTAATATTCAAGATAAGCTTTTAGGTTTGTTAGGCTAGTGTCATGTGTTTTTCTAATAACTCTGCAGGTACATGTCCATTTTTAGACTTGAGCCACTTCATACATAAACTACGTTACAAAAAAATCAGGCAAAAATTTCAAAGACATCACAAAAAACTTGACAACAATTCACATCAGACCAAAGGAACATTTTATGTGGAAGGTTTGCTAAAATACGGCTTTTAGTATAATAGCTTTCTCCGACAGGCAAGTGGCATGACTCATGCCCAGGTGTACAATTTGTTTCCCTCAGTTATGAGCCCAGGAGTGCCAAAACTGCCGTGATATGACTAGAACATCCTATTTACGTATAAATTTAAACAAAACACAGTCCTGCTACTTACTAGAGACACAAAGATCACATTTAGTCAAACATAGGTTTGAATTACTTTTTAAAAAGGAAAAAACTAAGGTGTAATGTAGTTGAAAAGGATACTTATTCATCATTACTATAGGATAGCAATCATTAAACTAATTGTTCAAAATTAACAAAATTGTTTTCATGTATAAATTCGGAAACAGCAAATAATTTCTTTTTTGTTAACAGCCAACAGTACAGTGTGTCCATACTCGCCACAGTTTCTGATTTTTTTTTTTAAATCACTGCCAATAGTATCCTCTCAAACGTCACATATTCAAAACAGGTTGCACAATTATTCACTTTAACAAATATTATGTGAAATGCACAGTTGCAAATCTTCCTTTTAACTATTAAAGTTTCTTTTTTAATCTTCATTCATGGCAGTACCAGGATACCTTTTTCTTCCTTTTCAGTACTTCCAGGAGAACTGAATATAGTATTACAGAAAAATTTCATCGGATAAAATTTAAAGATGTCAAATTTGTTAGTTGTCAAACTTGCATCAAATCTCCATCAAGAGGACAAAGAACGCCACACACCTCTTGCTTCAAGACAGTCTAGCCTGTACATGCTCTTATTCACCTCAAAACAGTCTGAAGGATTCACATGACAGCTCTGGAGACGTTATATTTTCAGTCCAGGGAAGAACTTCTTTCCTCCCCCGTCAAAAAAAACTCGGGCCATGAAAGAGAATGCGAGCAGCAACCAGTTTTGCTACAACTTCAAATGTAATGTCAACTCGCATGAAACAGGGACACGTACCTATTTTGAAGATTAGGTTGTTAACAAAGAGTTATATTGTTAATTCCTCTACTGATATTAAGCAGAACATTTCTAATTAGCAAAACCCTGAGAAAATGACAAGGAGTATGTTAACCGCGCCACAAAATCTTCTTGCCTGCAAGACTGGCCCGTGTTGGGGAAAGAAGAAGGAATGGCAGGGAAAAAGAAGGCTCTTGTATAAGATACAAAAAAAGATATAAGATATTAAAAAACATATATATCAATCTTTGGAAAGAGTTTTGAAATAGCTGTTGCTAAATCAACATAGGATTTATTAACACAACAGCCCATCACTGCTTCACAAGGCAAACTGATATGTTTTCTTTACGTAACCAGGAAGAGGCTTGACATACTAGCATATTTAAGAGATCTGGCTGTTCCTTATCTAGCTTGAGCATGCTCACCATTTAGATCTCCCAGAAGGAATATCCAGAAGAAATATAGCCTACAGATTTTTTTTTTTTAAACATAAAATATTTTTCAACGTGTTCAATCCTTTTTGTTACAAATGAAGTTATAAATCCTTTCTAAGATGTAACTGTTTTTTGCATGTACATGTCTACATCCCCAAAGTGTCCACATTCACACTCACATCTACACACAAAAATATAGATGCTTCCCATGGGTGTAATGTCAGTCACGCTTCAATGGCTACTTCGCATCAATACTGCTTATCTATACAATAAGCAGCAATATAGACGCCAAAACAAAACCTTCCTCCAGATTCAAAAGTCCAAAGACTGTTACTTCCTAGGTTTTTCAAGATCAGAAGATCACTGTCTGTTTTCCCTAATTTTTCAGGCAGAGTACTCCTGCAGTCATACACAAAGCATGACCATAATGAATGGGCAGATTTTTTTCCTCAAGAAGATGACTTTGAGATTGCTAGATCATCTATATTCACTGCAGTAATTCAGTGATATTCTGAAAAAACAGCATAAGAAACAACCTGAAAAGTGCTCAGGAATAAATTTTGGTCTGTGTATTCAACATATAAAAAAAAATACACAGGTTATTGCGTTTATTTACATTTTTCTTAATAAATTGTCTTTTATGAAAACTGTCTCTGTCATCTCTTGCCTACCTTCCACTTTTCCCCGGGGAGATTAATCTAGGAGTCAAGCCTTCAGGATTAGCTAATACAGGTGCTGTCACCAATTCTGAATCTCTACCTATTCTGATATTTAAAACCATTAGAAATAAAAACACTATATTTACACTTGCCTGTGAAAAGTCAGTTTGATCATCTACTGCAAGAAAAGAAACATGCAATTTAAAACAAGGATCTCCTATCCCATTCAGGAGATACTTACAGATTATTTTAAAAGGAAGATAAGAATATAATTGCCATGCAGTTTGCCTTAACATTTTCAAAGCCTCAACTCTGAAACTTCAATAGGTTGCAGTAGGTGACATACCACACCAATCTTTTTTTGCTTACCCTATTGCAACTTGTGCTTTGACACGAGTTGTTCGCGTGGCACCTATTTGTTCTGCATCGGATATGCAATGGGTTGTCACACAGTAAAAGACTAACGATGGAAAAAGAAGAATGTTTCCAAAGAACAGCGTAAAGATCACTATTACTAAACACATATTTGAATTTCCACAACACTCAAGCTCATATGATCAGTAAACAGGCACAAGTGATCCCTCTTATCTATGAGATGAGGAAACCATGTGAAAGAGCCAGGGCTTAGACACCATTTGAACAGAATGCTGAGTATGACTGATAGCAAACAGATCTGTCTAATACTTTTGGAAGCTGAATGTCTCTGTGCAACTCATAGCTTGTATAGCTCATCAGGGTCATCTAAAAATTTCATCTGTTAAGATGCTCTGTAAGCTGTTAGATGCAGATATGTCTCAGATGGCATTACATGCACTCCATGACCAGATTTTGTAGAGGTGTCAACTGCCTTTTAGATGAATGCAGTTCGGAGATTTTATTGCTTTGTTTTAGTATGTCCCTGTAAGGATGACTTACGCTGGTATTTACGTGTGGGATCAGTTTTCTGATGACTAAACAGATGAGATGCTAGCTTCTCTGCCAGGCTATGATGTCGGAAGGATGTTCGCTACTTCCCTCATACAGCAAGGAAAAGGAATGGTTTTCCCATAAACAACTTAAACATTAACTTCTAATTAATAGGCCAAGATAATTTTCTTCCTCCTTCTTCATTTTTACAGAAGGCAGATACTGCCTGACGTCTGTGGACGTCTTCTCCAGGGGTTCATATTTTCCATTCAATTTGGCTTGCATGACAGTATGATTCTTCTCCTACTCTTTCGTCTCTTGTTGTTTACTTCCAGATTAAGGCAAAATACACATGCCGTATTTAACGAGTCCTACTTAAAGTTATTTGCCCTGAAGTTCTCATCTAGACAATTTATATAGATGGTCTAAGAGTGTGGATTTATTACTCTGGTCATGACGTTGAAGGATAAACAGTAGTGGGTAGGACAGTTTTCTTCTCTCTTTTCCTGGGAATGCTCAACTGAATGGAAATTTGAGTATACCTGATCATAACCACTCTGTTCTTCCTAAGCAGTTAACATATTTTGTCTTAAAAGAAATTTAAAAGATGATTAGACAACATGTTGATTCTCTGCTTATGGAAAAGGTTGTTGGGTAGATTTAAAAAAAAAAATCTTAAACATATGAGAATATATTAGAGTATATAAAACAGCGAAAGTTACTAAACCCTATAACATGTTGTTAATATTTTTAAACTTGGTTAAGAAAAACAGAGCTATCCACATACAAATTCATTCATTTAAATTTGAATAGGCTCACTAGTAAGCAACAGCTGTCTCAACAATAGTTTCCAAGCCCTCGTTTACAAGGTGGCAAATTTAAATTCTGAAGTAATTTATTCTGCCTTTTTTAAAAACTAAATTATTTGATAGCCTCTGGAATAGATCTGCAATTTTGATTTAGGCTAGAATAAGTACCCACATTACAGCAGCTACTATTACTTAGCACTCCATTTACAGCTTTTTAACAATGAACGATTGAATAAACATACCGATAAATGACAGTTTCGGGCATTGTCTCTCCAGGTTGAAAGAGGCACTTGTTAGAGCCAAAGAAAAAGCTTCACCTTGTCATTGCCCCTGCATTATCTGCCTTGAGAACAGACCTCAGCATTCAGTATCACAAGTTGCTTGCAGCAAAAACCTACTAGACACTTTTGAACAATAAATGTTAGCATCTACCTCATTTTTGCAGTCTTTCCCCACTTTGCCTTATATTCATCACCCACAATTTCATCCCTATTTCCCACCAGAGATGGCTGCACTGTAACAGGAAACAATCAAGTCTGCAATTTCTTCCTAAAGCATTACTAATTTAAGTTGCATAATATGGAAATACTTCAACCTACACTGATAAGAATACATTTTGAAACCATATGGGATACGGCAGGACACATCATCAGAATAATCTAAATCAACATATATTCTTTTATGGATTAAGTTTTTGGAAGAAAATGGTATCCTTTTTATTTCTCTGAGAGGAGGAAGGGATTATTGGTATATCAAAACAGAAACTTGGAGAATGGGAAGTTAAACTTGATAGGTAAATAAAACAAGAGCTACCTTTCAAATAATTCAAGCACGTCTGTGTTTGATTTGGAAGATACACACACATGCGTTCTTACTGATTCAGGATGGTATTCTACCTTTTTAAACAAAGCTTTTAACATTTGTGAAGTTGGATTTAAAAATACGATTTCTTGTAGGAAGCTAGTCTTGCTTAAAAAATAAAAACATTAATCCAATAAAAAGTACTAGGGTATAAGTTACTGGGGAGGGGGGAGGAGATCAGAAATAGGAATTCATTTTTGGTTTTAATATTTTGATATCATGTACTTGAGAGCAAAATTTTTGCAAATGAGCACAGTAAACTTTATTCCATGTCCCTAGTTAATCCTAAAGATTGATGAAGGGATAATCAGACCAGAAACAGACAACAGAAAGGAGGCTGTTTCTACAAGCTTTGCATGAAATTTTATAATCCCCACAGAAATGAAGAAGCAAAGCCCTGGCTTCATTAGCAGCTCCAGAAGGTACCCAGCATGGTAAAAACTAGCACCATCTTCAACCTCAAGGAAGGATACTGCTTCAGCCAGATAGAAAAGAATACTATGCAGTCAGCATCTGTTTCACATAACTGCTTGGCCGCTGAATGTGAGAACCCAAAAGTATATTACTTTTGCTGTAAGTTCTTTAACTATTGGCTATGAAAACTTTGCTGTATAAAGACATATGAAATTTACAAATTTCAGTTACCTAAACCGAAAAAGTAGTTTTAAAATAAGAGTATCACAAATTAAAACTAAACAGAACTTCACCTTTTGAATAATGAATAACAATGAACAGTGATGGTTCATTAAATGGCATCTATTAAAAAAGAGATACTCTTCTACCTTCCTCCAAGTTTCTAAGAACAAATGCCTGGACAAGACCTCCACAGTAGAGAAAACAGAACTTAGGTAACAATACATTAGCAACTGAAGGCAAAAACCAAAAATAAGAACAAAACCATAGGCCTCTCTTCCTTAACATCAGAACCAGAAACCCCAAAATAAAATTTAGCAGTGAAGCAGAATGGAAAGATTATTAAATATCTCAGATTCATTTCTGTATTTTCAGAGAGCCACAAGAGAGAAGCCAGGCACTCTCCAGAAAGCTCAGGCTTCACCTTGATCACATAGAAACTCTCCTCACTGAGATAAAGTTTTGAGAAACATATACCTGCATAAAATAAACTTTATATGATAAGCCTAAACTCAGAGTCTAAAGAACAGACTCTAAAGAGAATCTGCTTTAGAATACTCAGACTCAGTTGTTGATACCAAAACTACATGCATGTATCCGCATTATACATTTAATAGCGGAGATTTAGATAGCAAAATGTATAAACTGGGCTGCAAATGATTTGTTCTATTTCAAAAAACAGAAAATCACCTAAGTGCATGTTACATACTTAAACAGAATCACTACTGTACCTGTGCTGGCCTCCATTTACTGAAGAAAAAATTTCTGCTTCTTTTACAGGATACATGAGCAAACAAGAGCATGCACGTGGACCAAGAGCAGTAAAGAGGAAACACTCTCTTTTTAATGCATGCTTATCTGGAACCTTTCTAAAAACAGTCTCAGATAAGACAGCCATGATAAAACTTCATTTTATAGCGAAGTGTCCTCTGAGAGCCAAGCTAATTTCTTCCTCAGAGCCCTTAAGACAAGTTTCGGCCTTGCTGAAAATCTAATGAACATCCTCATGATTCATTCTACTGTATTTATGTAGAGTATGAAGATCTACAGAAGTTCTAGAATATAAAGATGATCTACATGGTTCTTTAGTTAGAAGAAAACTAGATGAAACTAGATTCCACAAGAACACCCACTAGGAGAGTGTTTTCACCCTTTTCTTTTAACAAAGTTACCTCTTGACCACTTAAGACTCAAGGTTTGGTGCCAGCTAAATCAAATAGCCTCACAACAGAGAAAAAAGAAGCTAACCAGCATGTCTGTATTTCGAGAGGCAGAAGATTTATGTAGCGACTGATTTTTTTGCTTATGTAGCTGTTTCTCATTTTGTGAGCACACATCTCACAAAGGAACAGAGCCACAGTATTTGGCAGCCAAATAGCTTACCTGAGTAAAGACAGATTTTAACAAAACAAAACACACCACACCACTACAAAAAATCAACTACATCCAACCCTCCTAAACTAAACCCAATAAATACAACAACAGAATAGATTTCAATTAATATGCAATCCATTGGAAGTTTGCTGCCCTTGCAACATTTTCAGCGGTGCAGCAAATACATTGGTTCTGCCAAAAATACTTCCATACTCACATAGTTTGCTGAGAAATTGCTCACAAGTAAAAGCTCATATGTACAATAAGTTCAGGGAACGCCTTCCCAAGCTGCCATGTGAGCCATAGTACAATTATAGCCTCAGTTTGCATTTTTGCATAGCTTAACCTCTGCAATTCAAGAAATAACTAAGATATACAACACTATCTGCCTTACACTCCTCCAACTTTTTACTTTTTTAATCAGTATTTGCTCCAGTCTTCTCAACTTTTAACTGCTGTGCCATAACTCAAATTTTAAATAAATTCAAGCCACACTGATTTATCATTTTTATATACAAAATGAATAAATAGTTCGACAAGTATAGCTTTTTGTTAACAAATGAGTAAACGATTAAGTGTTATACCTCCAAGTTCTTTTACATTCAAGATGGCATTCTGGAATGGCACTGCTTTTATGCTAAAACCTAAAAATAGAAATAAAGAATATTAGTAAGTTATTTTTTAAAAGGACATTTGAAAACAGCTGCATACCTTCAGAAAAGTCTACCTTGTTCATTCAGAAAAGTCTACCTTGTTCACCAGGATTTTGCATCGTTTATAAGAGAAAAGATCAATAAGAACTATGAAATTAGCAAAGACATTTTTTAATAGCTGGGATATATTAAATTCAGCATAAAACTTACATCCAGGCCATTCACCATTTGGCAGGGATTTAGTGTTAAGTACATCTTTATAAAAATCATCTTCTAAAGCATCTGGAACTTAAGTTTAATCTCAAATTACCAATAATATGAAGTGATCCTTCTACAATTTTTAGGAGACATGAAAGACAAGGTATAATTCTAATTACCACTTTCTTATATTTAACTTCACAGTTTTTGATTACAATTAGAGCACTAAGCATGTCTATAGATATTAGAAGCAGAGAGAACTTTTTACAACCTAAGTAGTATGTATAAAAATGGTTACAAGCACATTGAAAGTATCTACAAATCCTCTATTATCCTTTTATATCTTAAAAGGAAAAACTTATAAAACACTATTATTTTCCTATAATTGAAAAGTGTGTCACTGAAGTGCGTCATTTCAGGTTTATTAGCTGTTATTTAACAGAAACAAGGGCTTTGTTCACCCATATCAGAACAAGATGATATTCCAGTACTCTAACTCCAATCCTGGTCAGTGATAGATGCTGCAAAGGAAAGTACAAGAAAATCTGAAGGGAATAATTATGCAATAGCTTGTTTGTTGTTTTCTTAAAAATAAATCCTAAACTATTCCTAGAAAGAAGTAAAAACTGGGATAGACTTGAGTGGCATTGATGAGAAAAGCAAAAATTTAGGTTATAGTTTGAAAACTGAGTGGAAAAGCTGCCACATTGGATTCTTGAATTTCTAATTATATCTTTTAATATCACATGTACTGGTACAGATGGGTAGATTTACTATGATGAACTGAGTGACTTAATTATGTATCATTTTGACTGGATGCTGCCTAATTTTCTCCAAACTCCATTTTCATTGCTCAAGTTGCCTAACTACATGATAGCATTTTGTTGCAACTACCTAGACACATAAGAAATGTAATTTGGAAATAAATCATATTTTCATTATTGCTTTTGAGAACTACATTGCTATTTATATAGCTGTTACTAAATCTTTCAGGGTCTAAAGTGTTAAAGTTTAATTTGCAGTAATTTCAGCTGAACTTTAAAGATAAATCTAAGGAGGAAAAAAAAGACTGAATTGCTCAATGATTTCCTTGTTATCTTCCAAGTTTGGCATTGACATCTTCTCCACACAAAGAAGTTTCAGATCTCTTTAGAATTCCTAATAATACAATTATGAAGGCAGTGAGCTCAACGGGTTAATTCTTTTCTTGTACCTGCTTTACTTCGTTGACTTACTGTTTTGTTTAATAGTTTTATGTTCTTATAATTTAAACAAAGATACACTGAAAAATAGTTAGGGTTGCTAAGGGATAATCATATAAAACTCAAGCCCACAAACCATAAGAACAACATAAAGCCATACAACTATACACACAAGTTACTCACACAACACCCACTATCTTTTCCCTCAGCAAATCAACCATATTAAAATCACTGTAGCCATACAAACAGATTTCTTCCATCTCCGTGACCTAATTTGTCCTCTTTCTGAACTTTGCAGTTGGGTATTCCTTTTTCTCACTCTAGATTTTTTTTTTTTTTTGGGGGGGGGGGGGGGGGCAGTGCAGTGTCAAAATACCATTTCAACATTAGGCATTCCGGTTCATCCGTATCAGCATGTGTACTTAAGTTTTTTGCACTTAAGATAGACTTTAGTTGGGGTTGTCTGTTTTTATTTATCTTCTTAATACCACGAAAACATTTTGTAAATTTCCTCTCTGCTTTCAATCTGCCCTTACTGCGTAAACAAGCCTCTTTGCGGCTCTAAAAAAAGAAATAAACACCAAAAAACATTTACGTTATATTTATTCTTTTGATTGCTAGCATATACCACAAAGCAGTACTCCTAATATAAGTTACATAGTTTCACTAGCCCATCCTGTTCTATATCACATTTTCTCTTTTCTTTTTTGCTTCTACAACAAGATTGCTTAAAAATGAAAAATAAGAAAGAAATCTTGTGATGTCCATGGTAAACTGATACAGTTTATCTACAAGTTCTACTTTATCACGCCATAATGTATGTTCTGACTTTCAACATATTGCAAACTGTATGGTTTCATGAATATTCGCCATTGTATTACCAAATTCTGTACGAGTAAGTAGAGGTAACTTCAAAACAATCAGTTATGTATTTTTAAAAACAGGATACAAAGATGAAGTTCTCTATTGCCTTTGCTATGTGTTTTTAAAGTTACCCATAAGCAATGTTACAGCACACCATGGAATATAGGGCAGTATCTTTCCTACCTGTGGTAGACACTATATTCTCTGCACTTTCGCTGCAAAGCTGTGACAGAAGACTCGTCTTGCCAGAGCCAGTGAGGCCTATGCAAACCAAGTCATATTCAGGTCGTGGTGGTGGTGGTCCCTTGCAGCAAAGTGCTCTAAAACACTGCCAGGAAAAAACAAAACAAAAGGAAGAAGTTACTTTTTTTGCATATCTTTCTCTAACAAGATTCTAAAAATCAAGTTTATAAATTTGAAGGTGCTAGAGAGAAGCAAAATACCATTCCAACTTACACTTTTGTTACCATCAGCAATTAACAGAGTGAGATCAGCTCAACCAGAGCTTATAACAGCTTCATAAGACAACATAAATATAGCAGTTAACTTTTTACCTGAGCCTCTCATAGCTGGATTGAGGAAAGAAACTTAAATTTCTCGAATAGCATAAATAGCGCACATACAGTGTCAGGCACATGCTCTACTCAGTCAGGTGGCTGGGTGTTTTATGTGTTTGCTTCCAGAAGCAGAACTGGCAGAAAACCCCTGTGCTAGTCTAAGGCACTATCTGGTCTGAGCAGCAAAGCAGCTTCCGACAGCTGCTGGCCAGGCGCTCCCTGCTGCCACGGGCAAGAGCGGCAGAATTTCGCTCCACTGATTTGAGCCTCCTTCCTGGGCTTTGTCCCACGTTTTGAAGGAGGAAAGCACTCACCCTACCGTATAACATCAGCTGGTAAGAGTACAGCTTTTCAAGAAACGTATTTTGCTGGACATAGCTTTAGTCATAAAAATGCAGATACCATTTCACTATGTCTTTTGCTGTTCCCTGGAGAAGCATGAATTAATCATAACACAAAGCATAAAAATCACTTACACAAAACCTTCTTTAGAGTTATGGTCACGTCTCTTTCTTAAAAAGTACGGCCAAAATAGGCCAAGCCTATCCAGCAGGTCCCTTAAGCCCTCAGGAAGGTTCATTAGGCCCTTCTTTGTACGTTATACGGAAAACTTTCACATGAAAATCTAGAGGATGACCATTCTGGGAAAGCTAGCAAGTTCACATCTGAAGTATGGGGCTTAATCACCTGCTAAAGTCTGTAAGATACATTTTCTCCCACATAAATATACATACATACACATATGTATATGTATATATAAAAAACATAGCACACATACCCAGTATCTGCTACCTTCACATAAGAAAAATAAATCTGTTATAACAAGGAACAGAGAACATATTTGCCCACTCTCTCACCCATACACATGCATGTTCTAAGTAAGCGTACACAGCGCCAGCTCCAGAATCTCCAGCAGTAGAAATCTGAGTTTCCCCACCTAAACTGAAGGTGCTGTTTATTATTACATTTAAGTTATTTCTTCTGTCTTAACCATAAGCCAACAACAGTACTCAGTAAAGAATTCCATTCTCTACATGACTGCCTAGCCACTCTTATTGAGGGTTACTTGAGGAACAGGAAGACTGAAGTTAGTAAGACACTATCACTTGCCAGTAGCAGGTTCAGGGTCCGTGAGCAAGTCGATAAAAGAGGACATGATTATAAAAAAGATAGTTACTGTGACTACAGAACTTATATTGCATTCTTTTAGTTTTGGTGTTATATCTGAACTGCATGAGTGTTAACAGCATGTTTGAGGTTCTTCTGGAAAGAATTCTTCATGTGCAACTTCTAGTTATTTTAAACACGTCAGGGACTGAACTCCTATGCATATACACCAATTTGAGCAGGTGATAATTCGTCCATCTGAAGACAGGTTTTGGCAATAATTCAGTCTTGTTAAATATTTCTTCTAATCCTTAAGCAGGCATAGACAAGAGTTCTGCAAAAGGGATATCATGCACAATTCCTGTGAAAAATACCACATCTCAGTGTCTTGTTTTACTTCTTTATGTAATGCTGTTGAAACATCACTTTACACTAGTTTAAAGAAACAAAAGATAAGCTTAGGGAGAAAGTTAAGAAAGTCCATCAACATCCTATAAAAAGGTGAAATAAAACAATTTAAGAGTAAAACCATTTACTGTAGTAGTTTAAGCTGAACAAGGACAACAGTTCTTAAAAATAAGAGCGTTATTTCTGTTAAAACTTGACTTCGAAAAATCTTTTCTTTGCAAGAAGGTTGGGCCTTACTTGGTGTTCATAGCTAAGCAAAGTAAATATGCCTTCTAACTTTATTCACTGATGTCAAAATATCTCACACACTCTACAAAGTCGTAGCAAATATTGGAAGTTCTGGTACTTAAGTGAGAAAGGCAAATTAAGTTTGTTGCACAATATAACCTCCCTAGAACAAAGTTTCCACTTAATAGAAGCTAAGGGCCACTAAAAAAATTCTTCCAAGCTCCCCAAACCTCTGAGGCTGCATGTCAGGCTCCTTCCAGACAGTCTTTAAAAGAGTCAGTTTGTCCCCATCAACAGGCATATCTGCAACACACATCACAACAAGCTCTTGAAGTGATACGTCTGTGAACAACTCTTCCATCAAAAACATCACTATACAAACAGTATGATCACTGCCTTTCCATTCCTCAGCAGCTTAAAGTTACTCGGCCTCTAACAAAGCCAGGGCTATTTAAACATCCATTATAGAGACGAGACCTCTGTATTCTCACTACTCTGGCAGCTGCATCTAGTAGCTCCACAAGATTTGTGGTAGAATAGAAAATTCAGACGTCATAGAGCATGAAATAAATTTACATCTTATGTTCTGCTTTTGACTATGGACAGGAAATGCATCCTGAGATATTTTGTACAGCATGGCCTAGAGTTACAGCTTTACTTAAGATGTCATCATGCTTTACAGTGCAATAAGAGATACTGAACTGCAAATAATGTGAAAGCAGCCATTTGTGGATTCCAAAACACCACATAAATACATAAAAAATACTGAGAAGAGTTGGTCAGTCCACAGCTAGGTCTCACTTTTCCAAAACTGCCAGGCTACTTTTAGCTCCATTTGGACAGCCCAAAGGGCAGAAGAGAAACTTAAATTAATAGTCTCTAACCAGTCTTCAGACTATCCTCAGATATGGACCTGGAATTCTTTTTCACTGATTCCCAAATCTGATTTACTTGATGAGTGGCCGATCAAAACAGCATCAAGCATGTCCCGCTTTGTAAGGCTGCCTTTTAAGTATTATAGAACAAACTCAAAACCCAACTGGGGTCAGTTGGTGGGACAACTGAAGAGAACGGACAGAAAAATATTTGATTCCTGCAAATTTAAGGTCAAGCAGAGCTAGTTGGCTTAGTTATTGAAATGCTGTTTAGGGGAGGGTCATACATTTCAGCCCTACTACCAGCAACAACTACATTTTTGGAGCTCTTTGTCTTATCAAGGTAAGACATTGTACACAGATATATTCTTAAAGGAGAGATATGTGAAATAAAGTGTCAATTCAGGATTTCTGAGAACATTACTCTCAAAATTCATTATAGCCTTTGGGTGACGGGCAGAGAGGTAGAGACAGTCAAGGGTTAAATAATTTTTTTTAAAAATGAAAGAAAGAGCAGATTTGAAAGTACTGAAAATAAAACAATACAGTATCTTGAAAAAATGTCTGTACTTGGCCAGTTTTGGAAAAAGACTGTGTATTTACCCAGTAAACTGGGAATAATTAACTGCTGCAGCCCCCAGAAAAATGTACAACATTCAGCACCGCTATTACTTTTACTTTACGTGCATGTGTGTGTATGCATAATCACGTGCAAGAGCTAAGGGAAGAAGTTAGCCAATCCCACTTCTACTTAGGGATTTCTATCCAAACTAGATTTTTCCAGTTTTAGGTGGATCAGCATTTGAACTGACAATCCTAGACAGTGGCCTTTAAACTGCTACAGAGGTTTCTTCTGGGAAAACCATTAAATATTGTGTCTGTAGCAGGGGTGGCCAAACACTTCTGACATATGCGCTGCTCAGAGATCACAGATTGAAGCTCTGGGCAGCAAAGGTCCCTGAATTACTACTCTCTCCAACACATTGCACTGCTTCAAGCCACTGAGTTTGTCTTCATTTACTCATTGTACTTCTCATTTCACTCTCCTTTTGGGGGTGAAATACTCCATTATTTCTGCTTTGTTCTGGACCCATCTCCTGTCTTTTTCTTTTGTTGCTGCTGTTTAATAGGGACAAACAGAAGCAAGAGATTTCATGCTTAGTTGATTAAACACACACACCCTCATGCAAAAATGCCTTAGGTTAGTGCAACGTTAATGCTAGCAAATGAAGCATTCACGACTCTTGAAATGCAGAATTAGGGCTGAAAGCTCAACCCTAATTGTGCTCCCCTCCCCTTCTTGTTTATACTTTAAAAATACAGTCTCTCTTTACCTGTTATTTTTCTTAAGATACTGTTGAACAAATGGACTTCTAGCACCCAACAGATTTATGTCCAGAGGACTAGCTTTGTCAAAGTTATTGACAAAATCTCAAGGAGATCATTAAAAAAAAAGTCAGAGTTGCACAGGGCAGGCTCAGTAGTTCTAATGTCGTATGAGACCACAAAAGCACAAAGGAATCTCAATCCTTGAAGAGATAATGTGAAAGGTGGGAAAAAAAGAAACACAAAGGAGACAGTTACAATATTAAAGATGGAAAACAAGTTGGGAAAGCTGGGGAATAACTGAATGCAAATAATAAAAACACTCTAGGCGCTTGAATGAAGTTATGCACAGCTAAGAGACAGAAAAATAAAAGTCTATATAGTAAACTAATTTTTAACCGTTGAATACCTTAAAGTAGTACAATACATTCTATGCTTTTGACTGTGTGAATTACAGCTGCAGATGCTTCAGTTTCTATGCTGCACAGATGGTATTACCACTACAAAAAAGGGGAGAAAAAAAGGGAATAGCTACCACACAACTAGTGATACTATTTTCATGTTTTTAAAGCATCAGATCGAGAAGATATATCATCTTACCTGACAGTAACAATGAGGACAAAACAACAGATTTCTGTTCTTTTTATGACCACCAATGCAGAAATACTCATACCACCACTGCCATCCTAAAGTGATCTCCAGAACAGATAAAAATACTAAAAATCAAGGCTATCGTGATCAATCACCTTCTCTGACAGATCACAACCTCATTAAACAGTGACCCTTATTTTCAAGCTCCTCTATTATGATGCAGACCAATGAGCCGGCCTCGAACAGAGGGACTCCAGCTCAAAGTCTACTAACCTATCACTACACTCTATCCACAGGACAAATAAATCCTCCTGTTTAATCTGACTAGTCTTCATATGTGTGGGTTCAACCAAAGGGCTCACCACAAAAGCACTCTTCCTCTTCAATGCCTATACAAATCTTCAGTCTTATCAGCCTCTGCCACAGAGGAAAGACAGGAATATGGCATAAAAGACAGGCTAATTCAAAACAGAACAAAATAAAACAAATTCTCAAGAACGTGAAGCAATTTCACAGAGTAAACAGAGTCCTAGTTAGGTCCTACCTTACAGAAAGGCTATAGGACATTAAAAGAGCCAACATACTGCTTGAATGTGGAATCTCAAATTCTTCCTTCAGATGTGACCATGGCACCTATGAGAAATACATCCGCGGTCAAAAGCATCTCTGTATATTAGAGAGGCTACGATTCCGGTGTCTCAACAGAAGTAAACACATTTCAAATCGTTTTCAACATCTATATGTAGTCACCAGCTGAACAAGACAGAAGATAAGAGGTTCAACTACCAAAAATAGACAAGTGATGTACAGCTCTATTCATTTTTTGATAACATTTGACAACCCCACTACCAACAGAGAAGGCTTGGAGGAATAAGATCAAGAAAAAGGAGGTGGCTTACTTTTGACAAGCCAGATAGGACATCGATATTCAGAGTACCTTACTTTAATTACAAAGTTCCCAGTCATGATGCATTGTTCCTGTGAATGAAGATAAACAGGGTGCATTTCAGTGCATTCTGGACTCAAACTTGAACGCTTCTCAAACTCCTAGATTTCATCAGGTATAGAATTACTGCTCGAGTTCAGTGTCCTCTTCTCTCTGAGGGTTTGCTTTCCGTTTATTTTCCTGTCCAAGAGGTCTATTTCAACCCATCAGTCCTTTCAAGTTTAACAGTAAGAGACAAAGGTAACAAAAATGAACGCAAGCCTTTGCAAACAGTTTGTTTCACAACCTAAGAAAATATAAAACTATACTGAAAAAGCCCTACAAATCATTGAAAATGGGCGTGGGGGGGGGGGGGAGAGAGAGAGAGAGACAGTAGCAACACCTTTTGGGATTAGAAATGTGCAGAAGTTAAGGATGTGGCATCACCTGTCATTTCTAATTTCTAGTAAAGATGAAAGATATATACAGATATTTTCAAAAATAGCCTAGAGCTTTCAGGCTTGCTAAAAGCCATCATTTTACAGGTTCTGAGCCAAGTCAGAAAAAGCTTTTCTGTGATTCATGTGTTACAAGGTGGGTTACAGAACACTGTTTTCTTTTGTTCAGCATTGCAGGAATAATTACTCGTGTTCGATACTCACATGGGATCACAAAAGCCAAAAAGAAGCATGTAGACCACTTGGTATTCTTTGATTTTTCTAATTAAAGCTGACTGTATGTCATCCAAATGCAATAGCACACTTAGCTTTCTGGGAGAAGAAAGAAACAATTTGGCATATGTAAGTCTCAGAGCAGCCATACTTGATATACATGGTACACATAATATTACTCCTGTAATAATATAAAAAAGAGGATGCATAGAAACAGTAGAGTGACATATCCAAATGAGCAAAAGAACCTCAAAGAAACAAAATTAAAGATGGAAAACTATTTCAGATGCAAATAGAAATTCAGATTTATGTTGGCTAAAGAGGAAGTAAAAATGAAGGCTTGCACGACATTCCAGGCATTTAAAAAAAGAAGAGGGAAAAAAAAAAAGCTGAAACAGCTAGGGAAGTTCAAAGTATATGAAGAGAACAACAGTGTCTCATAATCTTCATGGCAAAAACCCTGTCACCAAATGCAAAGGAAGATTTCTGTAAGTCACACCAGGATGTACGCAGCAAGAGCATCTGAAAAAATTTCAGTTAGGTTACAAAAAGCAGAAACAAATTCATTTAAAATATAGTTGGAAGAAGCACAACAGATTAAGAAATGGCCAGATACGACAAACAGGAGAAGTGTGCACTAATGTGCTGATAGCAACAAGATCTCAAGGGGGATATAGGAGATAGCTTAATACATCACTGACCGAGGTAACAGGAACAGTTTTCTTCCATCTACTTATCAGTAACTTTACAGAAATAAACTCTATAGAGGTTTTTCCTCTATAGCTTCAGCCCATGCTTTCAGAATTGCTGGGCATCATAATTGAAACTAAAATTAAACACCCCCCGCCCCACAGGGTGGGGGATTCATTTATAGTTTAAAAAAAAAGAGAGAGAGAGCGCGTGCACGAGCACGCAAGAGAGCGAACACTAGAGAGACTCCAAGCGTGTTCTGAGGAAAAAGATGAAATAACTAATGTTTACTTGAGGCTGTGTCTCCTCTGAGATTAAGCCCCAGGATATGTCTTGTTCTTTCTTATGAAGGATTTCAAAACTAACATTTAGCATCAAATCTGAGAGTAAAGAGGAGAGATCTCTAAGGACAACAGACCAGACTATTTGCTGTAAAGTTCAGTCTTATTGGAGATGTATGTAACTGCGACAGGATAACAACTAGGAAGAAACTGGATGCCAGTCAAAGAAAAACTTTGTACCAAAAAAAGGAGGGAGGGGAAAGGGGGACTCAAATGTCCCTTTTGATTAAAAAAAAAAAAAAAGGAAACCTAAACCAGACAGTAAAAGTTAAGCAAGATTACAATAGTATGACAACACACTAAAAAGGAAAACACAATTTCAACTGTCACTTTTAAACCTACTTGCTCACAGGTCCCAGGTAAAAATTCCTACCTTGCTCATACAGTAGTACTTGCTGCACAAGTAGAACACCATAGCAAATTCAGGCACTACACAACCAAAAAGTTAGTATACCAATGAAGGTTTGTTTGCCTTCAGATGATCAGAAGGCAAGAGAAAGAAGAAACCCGTCAAAATTGATGTAAAAAAGGTTACTAAAATAGAAACAGTCTGTGCAGTTGCCATTTAAACGTAAAGGTGAAGGATATGTGTTACTGATGTACACAGAGGTCTAACTAGAGGTAATTGGAGGATTTGGATAACAGGAAAGGTAGATGGCAAAGGAAGGATAGCTTCATTTTACAGATGGTGCAAGTCTTCAAACCAAAGAACGCTACTTTTTGGAACTTAAAATTAGACTACCTTTCAACATTAGAAAATGCAATACAAGAAATATACCTGTATTTGCAATGAGACAAATGAGTGAACTAATGAGCATACTCTGTTTATCAGTTCACGACATTATCATCTCCAGCTTTGGATTTTAAGCATTATAGTTGCAGGCAATAGGCATCTCCTCTTCTTTAGGCTCTCTATAAATGCTGTCACTCTTACATGCCCTTTTCACAATATACAACTATTCCAGCATGCTATATTTACAAAAGAACAAACCTCTGACAGAATAGATATTTTGACCAAAAGATCTAGGGAACAGAAAACATATGGTAACATACACAGGACTATCTCATCCCCCTTCATATGGTGTAAATTTTACTTGGCTAGTACAGCACATTACTGCTGTAGAAGGAAGCAGGAGATCAACCCACACAAAAACACTAACTTAAATACATGATTAGAGGAAGGTACACAAATTTAAAGTACCATTAAAACTCTTCTAGGTTTAATCAATGAAAACATCTCTAAATGTAAAACATTAATTGCCTCTACCAAACTCTTACCGAGTTAGGCTAGAGAAACTTTAGCCATTTAAAACATCTAATGCTCCAACACAGGCATTTTGCACCTTTTCTCTCCAGTTGCAAGTTTTGCTTTGTTTTCTGGCTGAATATCTGTGTCTCCAACCAAGTTTCTCAGTTTTCACTGATCTGTTTTCTGCTGAAGACTCTACTCGGTATTTTCTCCTAGTACAGTAAAACTAGAACTGTTAAATTTTTCACTGCTAATCATGCACTGATCAAGGACTATGGCCTTTAAACTGTCTCCAAGTGAAACCAAACAGGTGCTCTGCTTCTAGTCCTTGAATATATGGGGAACATAATTCAATTTGAGATGGAGATTCTCAGCTGACAGGAACAAACAGACCATATGGAGCAAATTCAGTAGCAACAGGACAACTGTAGCTTTAAGCTGTGTTCATACGCTTGTATTGTTTTTTTGTTTTTTTTTTAAAAAGTAACCCAACAAAAAAAATGCCATACAATTTGAGAGAAAACATCCCTTAGTATTCCGTTCAAACAAGAATTTCTGCTTAAGAGATATTGATCAAAACCTCTTCATCTGACTTAGCGAATAGGTAAATGATGTTTTATAGATAAATTCTGGACGCACTTAAAGGTCAAATTGCCTCTGAAAAGCCACAGCTGGATTTCAACTTGGGGGGAGGGGGAAGATGGGAGATGGCAAGAAATATCATTATTAGTTGGGAGTAGAGGGGGGAGAAGCAGACTCTTGCAGCCTTGCTCACAAGTCGGTCTACCATAAAGCTAAGCCTTCTTGCAGTTGTGTCAGCATGCCCTTTCTGCAGCGTAGGTAGCCCAGACCAACAAGTTTCTGCTGGTATAACTACCAACTGCTTCTTATCAGTTAAAAGGCATGAAATACTTCAAGCCACAGGAAGGTATCGCTAGCCAGAATGTTTTTTGCTTTTATTATTTTATTAATTATTTTATTGCTTTTATTTACGGATCAAGAGTCTTCAGTTTGAGACCTTCATGCACCAATATTTTTCCAAAGCTACTGCTTTTATTGGCAGAGGGTGTTTAGGTTTTTCAGATAATTATTAAATAATACTTCAAAAATTTTCCTAAGTTAAAAAACACTGATTAGCAACAGGTTGTTACTTAAGAATACGCCTTCTGCTGATGAATTATGATCAGAAATCCAAGCAGAAATACACTCAAAACACAATTCAGATAAGTAAGCATAGCTTTGGGGTGCTCAGTCATTGATCTGCTTTAATGCACAGCTGTAAGAGATTTAATGCTTATTCTAAGGAGGTTGCATATGCCTCAGTAAAAGAAATTGACTCACTTCTTACTCGAACAAAAATTTTACCATTCATTCTAGATGAGCACAAATCTTGTCAGGCTAGGAAACTCCTTTCACTAGCAAGAAAGGAAATTTCAAAGACTAAGGAAAATGCCATAATGATGAGATTCAGTCAGAGAAACATAAGCAATCTGGAGTTGCTGGCATAATTCAGAGTGAGACAATGAATAAAAAACAGGCTCAAGAAATGGAAGATAGCTGACTTTTAGAGACGGAGACATCTAATTAGCTGTAAAAACAGAACATTGCGCCTTTTTAAATCAACCTTTATGATTCAAGTTTTTACTTTTTTTTAATACTTGCTTCTCTAGTTAAAGACTAATACGATATTGAAGATTTTTAATTAATACCTGGAAATTAGGATTTTGCAATACATTGTTAAGAGGAAATTATTTTTACAGTGAGACTCCAGTAACTGCAAATTACCTGCATATCGTAAGATTAGTATTTTTGAAGTGTAAGGAATGTATAAGAAGTACAAGAAGAGATGCACATATTTCTTCTCCTGCCATAGAGATTTTTCACTTAAGAGGAAGCTCAGGAGTATTTCTCCATAGCAATTTATAACAATGAAAAGATATGAGAAGCTACAGTACATATCATATCATTGTATACAAGGATTAAGGAGTGCAGCATAGTTTGATTATGTCATGGGTAATAAAATTGGGAAATGTATGTTTTCAGAATAGACTAGCTATGGTAAAAAAAGTGTCTCATATAAAGATCACCCTAACTGATAAAAACACCAAAAGTATTTTATGCTGACCAAGAAAAATATTGTTTGATAGAATGTATAAATGATCACATTTTCTCAGCTTTGCAATAAATTCTTAATCTCACCTAAAAAGTTTATTGCTACAAAAACATACAGTCACAAATTCTGCCTTATAGAGGTTAAATCAGTAAGAAAAGACAAGCTGTATAAGCAGTAGAAGAAAGATTAGAAGACTGCTTCAGAAAAAATATTTCCTTATAAGCATTCATGAAGTTAAGAGACATGGTTAAGACCATGGTGGGCTGCAGAAGATCCTCATCTGACACCTGGGTGGAATCATCATGCCTGCAGATGAACCTTCGCATAGTAAGTTTGCGAAACAGAAACAGAGACAAGAGCAAGGCTCTGGCATGCAATTATGAACACTACCTCTGCAGTGCACGAGAAAGCAAAACCTCTGTCCAAAACCCCACTCCCCAAAAGAATAAGAGCTGGGAGTGGGGAGTTGCAGCTCTATACAACCTCTATGGACTTGTACAGGTAAGCAGAAGGTAGAGGGAATTTCCTGAATAGATACTGAACCACGAATTAAAAGGGGAGATCCCTCAAAAGACTCCCTTAACTTTGCTCTTGATCTGCACAGCTGAAAAAGATTAGAAATTGAAGTTGTTATTGCATAAAAATGACTAGGAAGCCTTTATATATAGATCAGTTATAATGGTGGTATCAGCAAGCAAAATGTTAACTACCAGCTGTTCTCCTGCAGGACGCAAAGTTTCTGGTGCCTGATGAAAAGGATGTGCCCCAGTCACTGCACCTCCTGCAACCGAAGAGTTGAAGTGCCTGCAAATTGTGTCATGGCACTACCTTCAGCTGAAAAATGCCAGCTCGGGGGGGGGGGGGGGGGGGGGGAGGTGGAGGTTGGCCACCTCATCATACTCAAAAACCCGAAACCTTTACCTTAAAAGCTACTGTTCTTTTATTGGATCAAGTTCCTTAATAGAGGAAACTAAAAATACAGATCTTTTTAAGCAATTAAATGTACTCTCTGAACCCACAGATATTTTGATGGAAAAGAAATGTTACCCAGGTAGATGGCTGAAGGTGCAGCAAAGTAGAAGACAACTTCTAGTGAACTTGTGTTTTTTCAAGCTGACAAATCTAAATGCATTTTTCTAAAAAACAGCGATATCCTTTTGATTATCAAGAGGCAAACTAACTTTCAAAAATGATTGTGCACTTGCCTACCTTCTTCAACTGATAAGCTATCAGTGAGGGGTTTTTTGTTTTTACTTTATTCTTGGAAACAAGCTAGCATCTTATTTTTAAACCAACCTAACTTCACAAAGTTAAAAATAATGTCAGCTTTAACAGTAAGATATAGATAAAGATCTGAACAAATACAACATAAGACTACTAAAAGGAAGGGAAAAACTAATTTGTTATGACAGTATTGCTTCTATTGAAGTTCAACAGGCCCCAGACCGCACTGCAATGCTTGTTAAGCAGCAAAAGCTGTATGCTCCACATGGAAAAGAGAAGTAGTAACCACAAGCCTGTTTTTTGTTTTTTTTTTTTTTTGGGGGGGAGGGGGAGAGGGTTGTTTTTTGGTTCAGACTTTGAATTTGTTTTGAGGATTAATTCAACCTTCACTACTTAGTTGAAAAGAAGGGAGTTCCTCAGCCTAAAAATATAGTCTTAAAAACACCAAACAGATTCAAATATTAGTGCTAGGTGGGTTTTTTAAGCAACAAAAAATATTAGGAATTGATTGGGTTGTCTATCTAGTGCAAGTAAAATAAAATAGTGATTTAAATAAGTTTACTGTAAGAGGACACAACAAAGCTTACAAGTCTCATATTTGACTCCTGTCCAGAAAACAGGAATCAAAATGAACTATTAAGCTGCAGTCTATATGTGTGAAGATTTTTCAGCTGGCCACATTATCCAGCCTTAAATGGTAAAAACAGTAAGACCTGTTTCCCGCCTACCCCCCCCCCCAAAAAAAAAAACACATAGAAAAAAGTCTTCTACAAATAAAACAAAAGAAAGTTTTACCAGACTAGAAAACCATTTGGAAACGTTCCTATCAGAAAAACAAGCATTGACAGCAGTAAGCCAAGTGTTGAATAGCATGAAACCAGGTAAATACCTTTGCACTTAATGTGCATATGAAGTACACTGGAACAACAGTAAAACCAACACGGACTTCCAGGCATACTAAAGTATTTTAATGACAAACGTATCATGATTCTTCTTCCTCTCTCTTCTTGCTAAGCCTTACATTCCAGCCTAATAGCAACATACTTTCTACTCCAATCAACCATAGTATTCAGTGGTATTTCCTTGAAAAATTATTCTTGTGTGTCAGATAAATACAGAAGAAAATCCTTCAGGGACAGTCTGATATACCACAGATTCCAGTTGAAACAGTACTGAATCAAGAAATTAAGAGTTTTCTTAGTAAGTCTACCAGCATGGAAAATGGGGTAAAAGCACAGACGTTTTAGCAAAACTTACACTGTATCAATCATATGACATGGAGTTCACTCCATAATTTTAAAGCCATGTGAATTTAGAAGGAGCAGAAAAGTCATGCTGCGAAAAAAACCCAGCAATAATAAAAAGAAACTGCAAAAGTTTAGATACAGTAACAAAAAAACCTGTTGTATTACATGATCACATATCTTTCATTTGAAAATGAAAAGCAGCTCACATGTGGAATTTTAAAAGTATGAAGTTGCTTTCATAATTTTCTAGTTAAAAACCATTTGGTGGTATCCGACCACATAAAAAGAACTGTGAGAAAGTAAGGTACCTTTTAGTGCTGCACAGAATCCAAATAAGGGTAAAAAACCTAGATTCTTTCCTTGAGAAACTGTTGAACTTTCATCAACAATTAAACACTATTAAATCAAGACGGCACATAACGAAGAGCTGTGTGAATTTTCAGTGCAACTCCCTTGTTAGTATTCTCATACAATTCTGTGCTGCCCACATTTTCAGGAATTAGACCTTTAAGTTTCCCCATTTTTAAACATGTTCAAAGAATTTAACATTATTAGACTGTCATAAATGAGTTAAGATTTTTGGCAGGCCATCTGCTGTAATAGCTTTGATTTTCCCTTAAGTGCTTACTGTGGATGACTTATTTTAACAGGAATTAACACTACCTTGTGGCTCAGGCAAAATCTAAACTCTTAACTCCTTTGCATCACTGACATGCCAGGTGAAGGACAATGTTATATATGTGGTATTTGCTTATAGTAAATTATGACGTGTTATGTGTTACACATATGGAATATTCTTTTGATCTTAATTTGAAACTGTTAATCCTTCTAAACCAGAATAAGACCATCTCCGTATGTTTGGTCTGTGTGCCTTGTATCTCTAGACAGCAAAGAAAGAACTCCAGAACATTTTAATAGAAACACTTTCCAGTGACAGTAGGGTTAAAAAATGAGCAAGATTTCTAACACTGACAATTCCACAAATTTTACTTATATTTGAAAAGCTATACCAATCCTATACTGCATTCTGAATTTCCGCAATATTCATTAGTTTTAGCCTAAGCAGCATCACAAGCAGAAGACTGATTGGCTTGTAATGTTTCCTGTGCTAGTTGTACTGTAGATCTACTTAGTTACTTTAGTATATAGATGAATTTAATCAATCATTCCAGAAAGAATCTCAGCAACTAGTTACTTCAGTAGCTCATTAGCTACTTATTGAAAACAATCTTCATGACTGATAACTTAGGACAGTGAAAACAAAAACAGACTGCATTGATATATTATTAAAGAATTCGATGTCAGAGTATTTCCCCTTACAAACTAATACTAAAAGTAAATATCAGTAAGGAAGCATACTTCCTGTACGTTCTGGATTCCTCCATTGCCCATGGAAAAATGCATAGGAAAAAGTTTCCTAACTAACATTGCAGAATCTTCCCCTTCCAATGAGGAGGGGAGACGAGCAAGTTTCAAAAATGAATAAGTAAAATTTTATATTTTCTGTTCAGTCACAGGGTGCAACCTCAGTGTATGCTTTTCAAACCATGTTTTCCCCCTTCAAAAAAATAATGAGACTGATCCTGCAATTTTCAGCCACTTTACCTTGTTCAACCAGCTCATCGAGTGGCAGAGATTTCAGACCTACACTTCAGCATTTCATATGGGCTAGCTTAAGTATTCCCCATCATGTCATGAATCTTAAACTGCAACAGCTAATTTTGCCCGTTCTCAACACATGGAACTTGGAACCTGGGGCAGAGTAGAAAGTTTCACTCAAACCTGAGCATCTGCAGGTTTTGGAGAGACGTTCAGCGTCATGAGGGTAAGGTCTTTTGCAGTACTTCAGAGGCTTTCCAAGCGTCTGATAGAGATTATACTTGTAACTCTCTCAACTAAGGCAATATTCAAATAATTCATTACAGAATTTTTAATTCACAAGTTTGCAGAGGAAGATTTTAAAACACTGCAGCAAGTTAACTGTTTTCATGTATATGCATATAACCTAAGAAGATCATGCACCTGAGAACACAGGAAAGTATTTAATTCACTTCAGTCAACACTTCCATCTGAACGCCCAAAGTGTTTCAATATTGAAAGCTAGCTATTTCCCTGTTCTGCTGATCCTACAATCACAAGATACCTTTCTCAGCTCCTCAGGTAAACTTCTTTGCATAAATTTCCAGCTCCTTCCTTTAAAAGTTCAAAATTTACTTATCAAAATTAATTTATTTTTGACAACCTGAAGTTATGGCTATTATGTAAGATAAAAATATTAATATAAACAAAAAAAATTGAGGCTCTCCTAGCCCCTCATTTTTAGTTATTGAAAATACTGATTTATATGATGCTCCTAGAATAAAGTTTGTCCCAGTTTGCCAGACAGTTTGCTCAGCAACCGCACCAAAACCAATCTGAAGCTTTTTTCTCTGAAGCCCATTATGCCATTTTTAAGTTGCTTATCATGGTGACAGCCAAGTTTTTGTCTTCAATGTCAACACATGCAATATGTAAGTGGTGGCCATCAGCAACAACTGTATATGTTAAAAAGAAGAGAACTCGACCTATTGTGTAGCCTGATTCCTTCAGGGGCTTTTGTCTGTATGTTGTTTGGAGAGGAGGTCATTTTTTTCCTTCTTTTGCTATTGCCAATTTTAGACACCGGTAGGTTAGGCTTCCAAGTTAGACTACTGAAAAGACTGCCGCACCCCAAAAAGCAGAGGAGAGGTTTTGTTTTGTTTTAATTGGGAACTATTTGTAGTACTCCTGGATGCTTACATAGTAACAGTAGCTAAAAAACTTCCATCTTTGGCCATCCAGGAGACTGCACCCCTTCTCAAAGAATGTGGATCCAAACATAGCTATCCACATATTCATCCCCTCCAGGCTGAATGCTGCCACATGCTGCACCCAAGGGACGAGACGTTCCCATTGAATCAACACGCAGAGCTCTGTTAAACAACGTGTGGAGATTGCTCATCCATACCCTGCTGGCTCCTGGTCTACTACCAGATTCTTTCCAAGATCTGGTTCTTGATTTCATGCTAATGAATGGGAGTGGATCCACTTCTCCCTGACTTTCAGTGATGATGGCAGTTGAGAGATCATTAGCGTAGGCCAAGTCAGGAGAGCAAGACTCACATCCACAGCAGCAGACTTCAGCAATGAAACACTTTTTAATAGTTCAGTTATTAGTTCAGCAAAATTTCCTTTGCGATAGCATTACGATTATAGGAATAGTTTCAATGACTACAAAGAAAAAAAAACATACCATATCAGAGCACTATATCCAATTTCACTGGGCACTCATATAATATTACGACATATTTTCTACATGAATGCCTTGGACAGTTGTCTGAACAAAAATGGTGTTTAAAAAGTTGTGGGAAAAGCTTATGAAATAGGCAACAAGTACTTCCTCACATAGGAGTAAGAGCAGGGAGGGGCCAAAAAAAGTACAGATTTCTTTTCCACAGTTCTATTGTTTGCCAGTTGGAAAGCAGTTAATAAAAAAGTGGGGAAAAAAAAAAAAAGACAGACCATTCCACAGGTTAGGTTCACCATATCTTTCCTGTTTCAGCTGGTCCTAGTTCTCTGCTCTATTAGAGAAGCTATTCACTTCAGTAAATAGCATTTTCTGTTAGTCAGGTCTTGTATAAAAATATATATATTTTTTTTTTTTGAAGCCTTGATGCTAGATTTTTAATACTTGCCTATTCATACGCAGCTCTGTACATCAAGAATGCTGTTGTACCACTGCAGAAAAACAATTACCTAAGGCATAGGCTTTAGAATGCAATCACTGTACATCCTATGCAATACAGCAAAAGCTCAAGTGCATCTGGACCAGGAAAAGGAAGAGAATATAATGCTGGCCTTCTCAAAAGTGTTTTTTTGTTTTTGTTTTTTTTAAATCAATGAAAACAAGTGAGGTACTTCACACAGCCACAGAAAGCCCTAGACAGTTCAACTGCAAGTATAGAGCTACATAGAAAAAAGTGATACTTAAGCCCTTCCAGATCAGGCACAGAAGGAAAGCAAACATGAATTAAGTGGATTTTTATTACTCTGGTACATTATGTATATGCATGATGCAAGTTGGCCTAAACTAACCCAGTGAATCTGCACACATAGGTTAGGGCTGATTTACCTAAACTTTTTTTAAATCAATTTCAGTTAAACTGCAACTTGGGCATAGACTGGGCTGTAGATCAACATGTATTTACTATCAAAAAATCATAATGCAAAAAAACAGAACAGAGCTTGAAAATGCCACTCATCCACTTACAGTGATCAGAGAGACAGAAAAAGACAAAAACCCGCACACACTACCTGAAGAGAAGAGTTAAGCCATCTGTCTTTATAGAGCTGATTATTTTAACATGAATTTCAGGCTGCCCTGATATGGGAAAATAACAGTATACTAACATGCTGCTGTCTTCTCGTTCTTTAGACTTCTCTAGCGTCTTTGTGGATGCTCTAAGGTTTCCCATGTGAAATGTAAAATTGAGATTGGTCAGTATCTCAACTCAGAGCCCTAAAGGCAGCAACCTATTAAAAAAGTTTTCAATTTCCCTTTGTTACTTCAAGAACTATTCTGATCTCCACTTACAGAACAGGCATTTGCTAATGCAAATGCACCAGGCATCACATTTTTTCCTTATACTTAGAAGCAAGATATTGCCAAAAGTTCAGATTTATATTTGTTTATTTTGTAGTTGTACTGCATGTGGCATATTGAATGTGCCAACTCTCAAAAAAAACCCAAAACACTGCTGTCTGAGTTGCACCCTCTGTTAAAAGAAATCTCACTATAAAAATCTAACAAGACCACATAAGTATAAACACAGAATAATCTCTTTGAGACAATCTAAAGCAATTGAGATATCCAGAGGCCTAACGATAAACCTGCTGGGAGCTTTTTAAAGAGATAAAAAGAGACAAGAAAAAAAAAATGGACAAATTGAAACCATAAAGGCTCCAACTGGATATAAGAAAATACTTTCTCCTCATAGGGACAGTCCAGTCACGGAACAGGTTGTCCAGAGGGGCTTTTGCTGTCTTCATCCTTAGAGACTTCTTCCCCTTGGTTTTCAAGACCAGACTGGATAAAGCACTGAGCAACCTGGTCAGACTTCAAGCAGACCTTGCTTTGAGCAGAAGGTTGGACTATAGACCTTCGAAGATCTCTTCCAACCTGAATTATCTTGTGAATGCGAGACAAAGTCCAGAGAGCTCTTTTCTGATCTTTCACTTACAAAAGCTTTAGACAAGAACAGTTTTCCAACAGACGCAACTCGTAGGTTGATGGTGTCATCGCAAAGCCACCATCACTGGAGGGGGAGGGGGGGAAAAAAAACACACACACATACACACCACGCACAAGGCTTGAATAACTTATTAATTTGGATAGATTTCCAACAGTTTGCTCCAACATCGGCATATTTTCATTGTCATTTTTGTCCAGGTGCTCAAACCTGAGCACCCACATTAGCTTACTCACAGGACCACAGGATGCGCAGCCACTGCCCAAGTTACTTTCTTCATCAGTGAAAGCATTTCTGGAGGTGTATTACAATGGGTTTTTTGTTTTGTTTTCACAGCAAGGGAGAAAGAGAAGCCTCTCCCATATTAACTGGAAAGGAATCGTCAAGCATCTGTCTGTGCTTCTGGGGGAGCTGTGGGACAGCTCTGAAGGATTGCCAGATTTATTCTGTATCCTCATTTGCAAGGCGGGCAGGTTGCCAGCCCAAGTTAAAACAATACCTGAGGTCTAGTTTATATTCCCAGCTGGGCCAGCTAGCTGGGATTTAAAACACTCGTAAATTTGGGTGTGAGGGCTGTGTGTGTTGACAAGGGAATTAGGCCATGGTTCTACGGACTTTTCTGTCGATGCAACGTCAGCTCAAGCAGCTCGGCTCTCCCCCACACCTATTTTCTTCGAGGTCTGATCAGACGCAGACAGCTAGGGGCAGGGGTGGCGGTGGAAGCACAGCCTTGGGAAGGAGGCCCCAGCCAGCTCCCAGGGAAAGGGCAGGCCACCTCCAAGGGGCAGCGGCAGGGGCAGGCAGCGGCAGCTACTGCGAGCACCTTTGGGCTGGCGGGTCAGGCTGTTCTCTCTTTATTCCTAACAAATCTGTCCTTTCTCTCCACTGGCTGCCTGCTTCTCCCTCCTCCCTCCCTCCCTCCCTCCCCTTCTCCCCCCTCCTCAGACACCAGTCCCCAGAGTCATTTCCCTTCCTTTTTCTCCCCACACCCAGTTCTTTTTCCTCTCTCATTCGGAGAAAGGAGGAGAAGACACTCTGCTCTTTCTTAGTTAATCACCCGTCAACAAAATCTTCCCCCCAAAAGAAGACATTAACTCCCCAAGGACAAAGCTCTACAAAACGTCATGAATCGCGCTGCTCGCAAGCCTCCCGCGTTAGGTAACGCCAGCGTGCCCCCTCTTCCTAGAGGGCACATACCTACGGCCAGGCGAGGGAGGGACTCGGCACGGCAGCCCGGGGGCTGCGCGGGGGCTGCGCGGCGGTGCCCAGCGCTGCCTGCGGCTGCCCCCGTGCACTCGCGGGGCGCGCTCGCTCTCGCTACGCTTCGCCTGGCAGAATTAACAACGCTTTGCCATGCACCAACCAAAGGCACTTGCGAGACTTCAAACACAGCAACATCCCATCCCATCTGGGACTGCCCAGGCCAAATATTTTGTTGTTAGTCTCTGTTACCTTCTGTAAGCTTAGGCTACCCCAAAAATGGATGGGGGGGGGGAGGGGGAAGAGGGGTTGACACACAAAAGAAATATCACACATGCCTTTTAGCCCATCTCTGATAAAGCACTTCTAACAAGCAACAAAGTCACATTCAGAGCGGTAAGCCGCGTCCATTAAAGAGGGCAACGTTTATATAAATATTCTATTGTCTTGCTGTACAAGTAATGATTCTTTACAATTTAAACTGGCCATATAAAGTCTTTTAGCTGATTGAGACAAGTTAAGATAGCAAGAAGACAGTAAGATTTCATCTGAGGTTTTCACCATGTCAAAGTAAAATCAGAAGTATACTTAAAGAAAAAGCTGAAATCTTAAGCTTCAGAGAAAAACATCCCATCTAAAACTTCCAAGACTGCTGAAAGGTTTTCTGAAGCTCCATAAGCAAGGAACAAAAAGTAACTAAGCATAACTTGGTCTTGAAAAATACTGCCTGCGCTTACTTCATGCAGATACACATTTCACAGCAGCTCCTTGGCACTATATACCCTGCTACAGTGAAATTAATCTATAACCTATAGTGAAGTTAAAATGCTTACACAACTATTTCATATGAAGCAATATTAATACAGAGTATTTTAAACTTATGCAGAAAATTAACTGGTTAATTGAAATCTGAAAGTAACATATACTCATTTCAAATAAAATTAGAGTGCAAGATAAAAAAGCAAAATCAGATAAATCTATCCTGTTCTACTGAAAGAGAGTCAGAAAATAACGTTGCCTTCTCCACTTAGACATGAAAAGATACAATGTGGAGACAAAGTTCGACAAACTATTCTTCCCAGTAGTCACAGATAATATCCATAAGAAAAAAGAAAATTCTCCACATAAAGGAAAAGTATTCTTATTGTGCTGTTAAAGATTTGTTTTTCTGACATCTTATATTCTTTTCACTAAAGTACTTGCACAGAGGAAAGTTGTGTAACAGTCAAAGATGTTCAAAACACATAAATCTCAAAATCTATCCAATAAACTAAGATTACACCATCACAATCTCTGATCATGGATTTGCGAAGAATAAACGAGCAGAGTTTTCCAAGATACACTGCTGCACATGCTGCCGTGTAGCAGAGAGGAGGCGAGCCCCGAAAAAAAGAACGCAGAGGGTGTCCATGCACGTTTTTTGCAGCAACCAGCGGTGAACTGCCTTCGCAGAACCAGCTCTGATTTCCTGGAGCTGATTCCTGTCAATTACAGCTCAGACATATTTACTTTCTTCCAATGTCACAAGGCTCCTTCAAGCAAGGAAAACAGCCAGAGCGGAGCAAGAGCAGAGAGGCAGGGGGAAAAGAAAAAGAAAAAAAAAAAAAGAGCTATAAAAGAGTTTTCTATTTGATCAACAATTGTTCTCATTCACAATCAATAATAAATATTCTCATTCTTAGCAAATAGGAGAGAGACTTTCCAAAGCACATGCCACAGAAAGCCAAGCAAATCAATTCAAGTATTTTGTAAAATTGTTTCTTTGTTAAGTTGCATCATTCCCTGAATATACAGTTTACTATAACATCTGGATCCTTTCATCATCCCTTTACTCCCTTTGCCGTTCTCAAAATATCCTTATTATAGGGAAACATTTTCAAAACATGCTCTGGCATGTTCAACCCCCAGAGATCACCACTACAATTCAGCCACTTGAAATTTACACAACCTTTTGTTTGCAGTGTCAAATGATGCATGTTTATCTTAATTTAAAATTTCCCCAGCACTCCAGCTTAGCAACTGCACACAAAATACTGATGCCCTAAAAAATATTTGGCTTATTTTAAATACCTTCTTCTCAAAATCATCTCTCCCCTGGTCAGCCATCAGTGGTTCTTACATTGCATAGTAGCTATGACCTCTACATTTGAGGTGGCACGATCAAAGGAGCCCTGGCCAGACTTGGAAAAACATTTCCACTGAGCATGGACATACTGCCTGTCAAAAGGTTATTCCCACTGCGTATAGGGAGCAGCTCATATTACTGCAGTGTAACATGAAAGTGCAAAATCTAGCCGTAGTAATCCACATACATGTTTTTCTTTCCAAAAAGGGCATATGGGAGACACTGACTGGAACAGAACATCCGTATTATCACTTGAAGGGAGGGGATGGAAGGAAGGAGGGAAGGCTTCCTTAATCAGTCCAGCTGTAGGAATCAGATTCTATTAAAAAAATACTTGTAAAATTCTGCCTGTTACTACGGCAGTTGCTTCTCTTCAGTGGCTTTTCTCTCTCTCAGTTATGTACTTGCATATATAAATTTTTATCTACATGTAGATAATCACATACACACACACGATCAGACTTTATATTCTGCGGAAGACAAAATAACTTTGGAGGCGTAAATCTTAATGTCAATGACAGGAAGGCTTTGGTGAACCATTACCATAAATCTGACAAACGCTAATTTGATGGGTGGCTGTATCTGTCTGCTGCAAGACCAGTCTAGACAGTCTATTGAGAAATCCTAAAACACAACTGTTTGTTCCCTGTAACACCATCTGGATATGGCAATAAGAGCCGACCCAGTGCCATTCACACATGGATCAAAGCACATGCTAATGCCATCATGAAGTCATACACATAAAAAATTCAATCTGAGAACTCTATGCAATTTTCCTAAGTCCTCAGTGAAGAAACCTCAGACTTAGCGCAACTCAAGCTAAGTGCATGAAGAGGGGGAGAGGGTGGAAAAAAAGAACAGAATATTTAATGAGCTTGGCCTTCCAGAGGAATGTTAGGCCACCCATTGTATTGGAAAAGGCTCATGTCACACTTCAGTCATGGCACCCATCAGGGTGCCCCTTTACAAAAATTGATCCGAGGGTTTTTGTAATTACCTGTTTCAAACAGAAAGAGTGCCCAGAAATACGAGAAGGTTTCCAAGGTGTAAATCTTACATTTCATTCTTTAAGACAGAGCTAGCAGAATTTTCAATATTGCAGACAATATTGAAAACCCCTCTTCTCATTAAACTGCACTGTGGCACTAGATCAAAGCACCAAGGGCCCCCTATTGAACTTCTCTAAATATTACAAACATAAGAGCAAGTCTGGCTATGCAGAAACTAAAAGTGAAGCCAATTTTACTTCTACCTCCAAAAACCAAAACATATCTTCCCATGATATAGTGTAAAACAATACAAAAGTTACTAAATAGCTATCCTGCAAACTTTAAGTTGACAAAACTTGCTTTGCCCCCTCACCCCCCCGATAAAAAAAAATTACTGATGTTTATCAGGATAGCTCATTTCAACAACATTTTCTAGGGTGCTTTTTAAACTACTGCCTTTCAAGAGAGATTTTAATTTTTATTTGATGTAATGCATTATGTAACAATTTCAACAACCTGCACAAGATATTTGGCTTTGTCATGAAATTAGCCTTTCTTCTGTGAAATATCTACTAAAACAAAGCTTCCAGCAATTATATTGTTCCCAGTCTTTCGGTCACTGAGACTGCATGCACTATTTCTCATTTAACTTTGTGTTTTCTTTCTTGTTATGATTCAGGTTGTAAAAGCAGTCTTTAGTATTTCTGGAAAAGCTTAATTATGAAGCCAGCTTGCTGATACTGAAGATGAATTGAGACCAAAAGCAAAGGCTTTCAAGGCCATTCTGATACAAACTTCATTTTAAAAATTGACAATATCATTTCAAATTCTTTCTCTTTAACCTGTTCAAAGCAATCTGAATAGTCATATAGAATTAGGTTATATTGAAAATATTCGGACAAGACTACAATCCTAGTTCTTTAAATAATTTTCTTTGCAAACTCAAAAATGACAACTTGAAAAATTCATTTCTGCCATCACGAACGGTTCAACCTGAGTGAAATAACTAGTAAAACAGTATATTTGGTACAATAGTATCAACAGTATCAACTTGTATAATTTGATGTTAGTAATCTTTATGTTTACAAAAAAAGAACATGCTAACATGACGAGCATGTCATCAGCATCGCATCCCTAATGTAAGGTTTCATTATATGATCTCTGTAGAAATATAAACTATAGTCTACCACAGAACCTGCAGAAATCTTTTAAGTTTGCACACACAAAGTCACAGTGATACTGAACTACTGAAACTAAATTTGTAAACATATAAATAATTTAATAAATACTTGCAGTCTAGCTTGAAAAAATACATACTTGCAAGAGTACAGTTATGAAGTCACAACAGTTAGATTTGGGTGCACCATCCAAATATAACTGTAAAAAAGTGCGCTCTACATTTGTCATGATATTCTAATTCAGCACTCCTGTGGAAATTTATAATTGGCTTAAAACTTAAGGATCTAAGATCTTTACAAAGTCTTTAATAAAAACTTCAGGAAAGTAACCTTTCCCTCCCCCCCTCAAAAAAAAAAAACCCAGAAAGCTCACTTTTGCAATCTGATGACTCTTTTCACAAAATAACGATCAATTAGTCTTTCCATTCAGAGTGTGCTCATGGATGAGCAGAAAGAAAAATCTCTCTGAAGATTTCCGGTACTAGAAAAGCCAAGAGAGACTGGCTCTGACTTAGGACTGAAAGATTAATAAACTATGAGTCATCAAGTTTTCAGAGTGTAGGGATGTTTCAATATGGGGAAAATGGGAAATTTACAGGAATATACTGTTCACCACTACCCAACAATTGTTTCTGTAGAAACAAGGTAATTCCCCAGAGAGAGAAAACAAAAGAAAACAGAAAAAGAAAAGTTAGGAACACACACATCCCAGTGCCCTCTTGTCACATTTTAAATAGCATTAAATAGTATTGTACTAGCTTTATGCTCTTTTATATCCAAATCACATACAAAATCGATAACTAAACGATATATATGCACTGAGCACCTATTCATAAACAGGTACCTCTAACATCCCCCCCCCCCAATGCCTTTAGGGAGCTGACCTAATTCTAAATAGAATAATATTTAACCTAACTATGAATGTTTCAGCAGCAGATGTGTAATGAAGGGTCTGTTATACAGGATTTAAAACTTCTGTTAATTCAAGTCAGCGCACTGCAATAGAACAGCACTGCCATCTACTGTTCATTGTCACAGCAGAGGCCTTTCATCACACCTCCTTTACGGAGTCGAACTTAAAATCAACACCTCTCCTAATTACCACACAAAAAAGAGCAGAATCAGACTGAATCTTAAGATGACAAATAGTCTTGGGAAAGGAACCTGCATCAGTCACCTTTTCCATTAATTTTACAAAAAGAGAAATAAAAGGGAAGGTTTTTTTTATTATTATTATTAAATTACTATGAAGTACAGAGTTAGAATAGGGGAGTACTAAAGGAGTTGTAACTGCTCCCACAAGCACCTCTTCCAGCTGTGCATGACAGCTGTGCAGGTGCCCTCTTCTGCTTTCCCATCAATACAGCTGCACCCCCTGTGCAAACACATCCATAGTCCCTTGAACTGAAGCATTTCCATGTTTCCAGTCCTTTGCCAATTATAGACAACGTTATACGTCAGTAATAGAATTTGTTTGTATCCTGGGAAGCTATCAGTTTTCATACAAACACAAACTTTAGAAGGATACCCAAATTACACACACACACAGTTCTGTAAATACAACAATCATTTAAATATTTTCGAATGTTGTCACAGCAAATTTATTTCTACCAAAAGTTACACACTCAAATCATGGCTCCATTTAAAAAAAAAAGGCTGCAAATAAACTATGCACTAGCTAATAAAAAGAGATTCCATTCAGCTGCTTTAAAAAAGCTGGCAACAATTTATTGACATGCCCATTTTGTTTCAATCACAATCTTGATATGATAAAGAATTTAAAGAAGCATGAGAATTTGTGCAGCTGACTTTCTCATGGAAAGAAAAGAAGCTTGTGGAATGAAAAAATCTGGTAAGATTTACAGGTAATATTTGAGAATTCGATATGAAAAATGGTCTACCAATTAACAACAAATATGGATCCCTTAGAAACCACTGACACACAATTTAAAGAATAGGAATACGAAGTGTTTTGTTAATGGAGCACATTTCATACACTGTAATCATAACACGGAGACTACTGAAACATATGTAAATATGAAGATGACAAACTGAACACCTACTATGAAAAACAAAAAAGTTATCGTTATTTTACAGGCTACAAACAGCCATGTAATTATTTCAATCATAAGGTAAATGCCATGTAATTATAGCACACAGTTATTTACATCTCTCAGACTACATGGCAATAACAGCAGGTTACCTGTTACCATACAGAGCCATTTGCAGTTGATGGTGACAGCTGGCGGGTGTTGAAGACAGCTTTAAAAGGGTCAGAATAACTGTGTAAAATCTATAATTATAATATTGTGAAGTTATGCACACAGAGGGTTTGGGGTGTTTCCTCTATTTGTTTGGGTTCTTTGAACAGATTCTATCCGAATGGGACTGACCTTTCAAAAACCACAGGTGCAGTCTGCACCAGGAGATCTGCAGATTTCTTCGGGGGGAGCGCACTGGAGTATAAGGGTCTTGGAATTTTTTCAACAAAACAATAGGTTATCAAAACACAACTAAGATATCAAAATTTAATTTTGCATTATTTAACAGAGCCAAAGATCACCCAAAGACTTTGCCCTCAAGCTTTATTCTATTTCTAATGTGTAGCCTCTCTGGCATATTTCTCTTTCAAGGATATCTTTAAGAAAGTGAAAAGCCCTTCCAAAACACCATCTTTGCAACTACTCTACCCACCTCGTTAAAACAGAGTTGTTTAAAGAATGTTAGAACATACATACTTTGCATAACCTACAGAAGTAAGTTATAATTTTTTCTTTATCTTCTACACTTGGCAGAGAAAAAGAAATATAGATGATCTGGAATGTTGAAAAGGTCCAATTTTTATATAGTTCCGATAAGAAAGTGCTGACTACGTTAATCAGTCTTTCCTAAGACATCTGAGAACAGATATTTAATCTGCAAGTTACCAGACTATTAAATTCAGCCTACAGAATGCATCAGAGACAAAAAATAACTTTCAGATATCAGGTGTGATGTATACAAATAATTGTCTTTTTGTCTTGTAAGCTACACTCACTTTTTGACTTGAAATCACCAATGCACAAGAGGCAAAGGCAAATTCGAAAGAGCCACTTCTTTAATCTCTTTGTTAAAAAAGTAATACTAGGGAACTGAAGTCCAGATGATGTTTTGCTTTGTCTTTCTTCAAATATTATTAAAAAGGGAACTACCATCAGCTTTACAGCACAGGATGGGATCCACTTACCCAAAGTCATCGGAGAATCGGAACCCTAAGAATAAGCTAGTTGTCCAGGCGCCCTTTACAGCCAATGAGAGGAAAAAGGCATTTCCATAAGTGAGGTTCCTCTCATTCTAAAATGAACACCTAAGTTGAGTCACAGGTCTAACTCTATGTTTAGAGTTAGGGGAATTAATCCCACCTGTGCAGCCACATGAATAGTTATCAACAGGATGCTCATATTGAAGCTGAATTAGGCTATTTCATTTTTCTTTGGCAAAAGATATTAATTGATTTGTGGCAGTCTGACTAAAATCTTCTCTTTTCATTAAATAGGTTTGAGCTGCCCCCTCAAGGTAAGTCTAGTTCTGACTGGGAATTAATACTGCAAAAGAATGTTATAAGTAGCAAAAGAACAGAAAGAGAAAGGAATAGCTAGAACTGTTAAACAAACAGTTTTTTAAAACATATTCTTAGGGAAAAATTATTAGATGAAAATTGTAGGATTGCTGACAGCTAAAAAAAAGCAGGGAGCAGACATACATCTGTCTCAGAAAAAGCAAAAAACATCCATATTATGATGATGAAATAGTTTCCATTCCACCAGTAACTCAAGATGTTAAGCAGCAGCTACTAATTGGACACTTTCACATCAGCAGAGGAACTTGTATCCAAGAACGTTGGAAGAGATAGCATAAGTACTCTCTGGACCAGCAATGCTTATTTTCATCATGTTGTGAAAAACTGGAACTGGAAAAGTTCAAAAGAACAGAAGAAAGAAATGCTATGTCAACAGTCAATATTTACAAAAGGTAAATCAGATGCCTTAAATAATTACAGCCCTTTCAGCCTGAAGTTGTGGGGGGAGGGGAGCAGGGAAGTCTATGAAGTGATGCAGGATGAAGTGATCCTGATGCAGGATTTTGATTATGAGGAATTAAACCAAGTTATACAATGAATGCTGATCAACAGGTCTATACATACACATGACTTACTGTTTTTAATGAGTTAAATTGAGTTTTTAAAAAAGTAACTTTTACGTAATATTTTCAGACTTTTGAAAGACATTCAGTTTTGCACTGGGGGACATTTTGATTAATCCGTTAGAATAATCCAATACCAACAATGCAATCTTAAAATATAATAAATGTATTTTATTTAGGGGCTCCAAGATACAACTCCAAACAAGGAATTTTAATTGAGTGTTTCTAGTGTGATCCCATGGATCTGCTTATGCTCTTTGACATTTAACAGTACCAGGCCCAAAGATGGGAGGGGTGAGATCCCAAGATTCAACTCCCTCCCCCAGATCACCATCACCAGAGAGAAAAGACTAATAAGAAAGAAAAAAGACAGATCACCAATACATTGCTAGGTTGTTAGTAGCACAACAGTATAATTTGGCATAGGCACTCTTGGAAAAAACAAAGAAAACAATCCTGATTCAAGTGACTGGATTTCTTGGGGAAAAAAGGCAGCAGAAAGCAAATCATATGCAATATCAAATATTTGGGCAGTTGATTAGATAGCCATCTCCTAGCCTCAATAAACTGAGCATAGGTAAACGGTGGATATTATAAGAAACCCAAGTGTATACACACTTGCCTTTAGAAACAAATAAAGAATGCTGTATTCTCTAAACTGGAAAACAATAACTCTGAAAACGCTTTTGAGCATGGTAGGTAAATTTTCACTCAGCATGATGAGGATTAGTTATAGCTTTAAAGGACTGGTGTTTCCTTTGGAGAATAGGGAATTACCAAGTTGGAGAAGAGAGATTTTATGATGTCTGTAATTGACGTAAGTACAATTCCTATTGCATTGCTGTTGTTTGTCCTGATGTCCCCAAAGAAGTGTTCAAGTAAGTAAAAACTAAAAGCAAGGCGGTCATGGAAGAGTCACTAGAATGATCAAAAGATTAGGAAAAAATTCTGATAATGCAAGGCTTGAGGAACTCATAATATTTACATTATAATAGACAACAGAAAACCTTCCTCAAAACACACAGAAGGGGATCAGAAAAAGCAGTAGGCATTCATTAAAGCAGAGGCAGTTAAACACTGGAATATCTTGCCCAGATTGCTGTGAATTTTCTACTACTGGAAATATCCAAATCATAATTTGACATTTTTTCCTCTCTCCTAAAACATGTTTTAGTATAGAGAAAACCTATGGACTCAATTATGGATGAAGATAGACAAGGCAATTAAAATCACATCTTCTGAATTTAAACCTATCCTGTTGTATCCTGTTTGATCAATAAATATGGCTTTACCAAAACTGACAACAGGTAGCGGACGTCCTTGAAATGAGTATTTCCTGGTCTTAGTTCCACAAGTGCCATTATGGGCTCTTCATCATACCTGAGTATTGGCAGATGCCTGTCTTATGCTGAAGCATCCCAGATAACGTACGGCCAACCTACTCTTCAAAACAGAATTAACTCCAATTGGGACAATACAGGGTACACGAAGTTACAACTGCCATAGGCTGAATTTGGCTCATTGTGCTTAAAGCAGTTCAGATACAGCAAACATCACAAAATAAATGCAATTCTGCATTTATAATACAGAAGCCCAATCTTCTCAATGCTCAGAGAAATACTTCTTTCAGGACACCTGTGCAACCCAGGTATGAGAGGACATGCAAACCTTCCCGTAATTGATAGGATTTCCTCTGGGACAAAACAGCGGAGCTGCTTCCTGCCCATCTGGTCAAGGGGACTCCAGAACATGCAGAAGCAGCAATCACTGCTCGGGGGAGAGGGCAGAGAGGGGCACAACACCTTCCGCTCAATTCTGTTCCCCCTGCCAGCTCCACCTGTGGGGCTAACAGCAGAAGCTGTTCAAGGAAAACACCTGCAGATCTCCCACCTTTAGCAAGATGCTTGCTACTTCTGCTGCCACTTAGAGGCCACAGCACTGCCCTTTATCCCTGGCAGCTGAATGCAAGCAGGGAAGCATTTTGCTCACCTACTCCTGTGAGCCAAATAGAGTAAGCCTGCCAGACAGATCACTGCCCACCACAAGGTGGGCCATACTGACTTCAGTATACTTCATCTGGCTGTCCACTTCAGAATGCTTTTCTTTTTTTTTAATAAAAAGTTTTAAGTTTTTGTTCCATGCTTGCTATGTCTCACCATTTCCATAAAAAAGCCATCCAATTTTCTGTGCAAGATGGACAGCCTTGCTTGCAGACATCACTCCAAAAAACTTCAGATACAAAAGTAAAGATGTGCTGTTCACCTCTCTTACATCAACAGATATGAAGGCTTTCCAGGCTAATTTATGCTGCTAGTCACATGTATGCAATCCCTTTAGTTTCAACAGATTTGGCCAACTCTATCTGGAATTCAATAAACTGTTCTGGGAGTGCCCAGAAAGGCAGAGAACTCCAGCATCACCATCACCACAAATTTAGGATGATTCTGTAGAGGTAACAGGACTGAAAAGCAATAATAGTGTTTTACTGAGTGAAGCAAGCAGAACCAACTCCAAACACACAGGGAGCAGACCTTTTATGTTAGAAAATAGTATCTTTCACCTGTTCCATTTTCAGAATGGAAGTAACAAACAAAAGTTTTCTTGTTTAAATCAAATACTCTGTGTATGCATGCAAGCAAGTCTACAAAGCGTGCGCTAACCTAAGTGTTACAAATGAAGCGATCTTCATAGCTGACCATTACTGGGGAGCACTCTAAACAGTTTTTATTCAAATCAATGCATTAGAGAAAGTTCACCTTGCATGTGATAATAAGGTTGAAAGGAAAGACAGTCACCAAGTTGTAATTCAAAAATAAGACAAGATCAGTTCCTGCTGAGAACACGTTCCCCTTTCCCAGCTGAGAACTTATTAAAGAGAAACCTGACAACTGAGAAAACAGTTCAGGGAAGGCAGTATATTCAGATCCACATTGGAACAGATTATCAATTGTTTGGCTAGTGAAGGCAAACATATTTCTCTAAAACAATCCATTCTCCTCTCAGGAGATAAATCTTACGCAAACAATACTTGCTAACAACCAAAACATAAGATGTCAACAGCTTTCTAGTTTGTTATGCTATTTAATTTCAGCTTTGTATCAGGCACAGTGCGAGAAGAAAAAATATACATATTTTGAAAAACGCATAAACTTGTTTGTAATCAGGTCAAATTCAGAACAGTTTAGTTAGAAAAGTCTGGAATGATTCTGAACTACAGGAGGCCTTTGAGGGTCTTGAAGATGTTCTCATGAGTCAAATAGGCATTAAAAAAACCACAGAAATCTTAAATGTGAGAGTATCTGAGGTTAAAGTGAGCCAACGTGCATTAAAAAAAAAAAATCAAAACAACAAAACCCAACCTAGCATGAAACTCTCAGCAAGCCAAAACACAAACACTGTCAGCCCTCTCTGTTATGTAGAGAAATGAAAAAGATTTTGCTAGGTGGACAATGAAGTATTCTTGGAGAAAATTCCCTCTGAAAGTTCAGTCTGCATTTAATATATATAAATAATTGTAAAAAGATTTTTTCATAACAAAGCTTAAATATATCACCTAAAACAATTTATCTCCAAGTTAAGAAATCATATTTGAGATAGCAGCTTGTATGATAGAAGATATGTGCTTTATACTGTTTTATTTGACTATTTAGCACAGAGTTCCAGAGACTATTCTTCAGTTCCCACATGTAAAAAACAATTCCAGTTTGGAGTATGGCATTTGTCACTTGCCAATCTGAAAAGACTGAGACTAATTCATGATCTAGTGGAAAAAAAACCCAATAACAAATAGTAATACCCAAACTCAAATGAAAAAAGAAAGGTCTATGAGAATTCTTCAGCAATTTATGCTGAATCTGGTGATCCAAAGTTGGCATTTCTCAATGGAATGCTGCCTTCACTAACATCCTGATTTGGACCAGATGCATCTAAGTCCAGTATCAGAAGTGAATCAACTCCATATCAACAATGAAAATAAGCTTTAACACATAGGCAACAAATTTTTTGGAAACTACTAGGAGCAACACAGAAGCATTTATGTAGAAGCCTCTCAAAAATCAATACACTTTGATACAAGAGTAATAGCACAAAAGTTTTAGGAGGATCCTCTGGATAGTGAATATAACCTTATGGAAAAAGGCTTCTGTTGTGAAGCATTCTAATAAATTTAGTTAAATAAAGGCTACCAGAAAAGCACAGGGCAAGGACAGATACAGAAGAGATTACAGAGTTCTGTATCTTAGTGAGGCGTGAATGAACAGCAAGATCTGAAGCATCACAAATCTGTTAAAAAAAAAAAAAAATCAGGAATCACGAGCAGCAAAATAACCCAATGACAAAAAACAGCAAGTTTTCTGGGCTTAGATCTTGACATCAGTTTAGCTCTAACATTAAAACCTTGCTAAGTTACAGTATCCTACCTTCTACATTTTGCTCTTTCTCAATTTTTTTGGAACAGTTAGCAACCAAAAGAAGCTGGAAGAAGAGAAGGGTGATAAGGGAACGCACAGGGACAATCCAGAAGAGGTAAGTGCAAGCAAATAAGGCTTGTGTAAATGCAACTTGATGTTGCTAAGTCAACTCTTGAACTGATTTGCTCAGCAGCTGAATGAATTCTTTACAGACTTAATTGAAGGTAATTTTATAATCTCTCACAATAACTCTAAATACTTCACTGTTCACTTTCCAGGATAGTGAAGGATTTGTTATTTAGTACATTGTCCATTGGGAGCAGGGGAAAAAAATAATCAGAACTCCGTTGATCACCTTCCTTTGTATTAGCTCCTTTCACTATTTTCTACAAAAACTTGAGAACTACCATCACTATGCATTACTTTCCATAAATCTTGGAAACAATATTTGTTGAAATTCAGTACCATGCTGCAAAATAGGCTGAAGGCAATGCTTAAGCAATGCTGCTACAAACAGAGCTGTGTGGTTCATCGGGGCTGTACAGAATATATATAGCAAAAATAAAGGTCCAGGATCTTTTCCACTATGGTACAGAACAAGGGCATACATTAAGTTGACACTTTTTGGACTAAATTAGCTCCAACCGATGCAGCAAAAGGTTTCACAAGACAAATGGCAGCCCAGTGCTGTCAAAACTGTAGATGCACACTTTACATTCCCACCCCCTCCATTTCATTAGCTTGTGGTGCTCATCTGATTGCCCCATTGAGACTATTCAGCTCTTCAAACCCTCAGAAAACTAACCAAAGGGGAAAATAAGCCAGTTTGCTAAAGTATCAGAGAACTAAACAGGTCACGGAGAGTCAGATAGGCAGAAGATCACCACCACACCACAAACCTGTGCCAATGGCAAGGGAAGAAGGGGAAATCACAAAGCTCGGAGCAAGGCATCCCTTTCAGCAGCTTAGTGATTCTTTCAGTTCAGCTGTCCCGTGAAACTGTATTCTAACCATTCCCTCAATTTAGCATTTATCCAAAAAACATGCGACAGCTATCAGGAACAGCATGAATTAGGTGTTTCAGTGAATTGACAAGGTCTTCAAGCTCCAGCCCAGAATTGCCTACGTGTTACCACAATTCTTATTTCCCCTTGTTTACCATTGAACTGAACTGTGTTATAGAGAGTTGAATACACTTTAAAAAAAATTAAATAAGATCCATTCTTTCTCATTTACAGCCACTTTTGGATTTCAGCGCTGGTCTAATTTGTTTCAGACATATCTGGAGTGCTTCTTGTTTGTAGTGCTTGGCCCTCATCAGCACTACATTTTCACGAGCTATGCAATACAGGGCCTGAAGTGAGGCAATTCAGAATTGGCCCCCCTCCCCACTGCCAAGGACACAACTGCCTATGCAGAAGGGATTTACACATTGGCTCTCTTTTTCAAACCAGATAAATCTATCTTCCTAGCATGTCTTTTTCTGCAGTGCCTAATAGCTTAGTCAAGATAATGGAAATGGCAGAAAGGCAAAAACAGAAGTAAAGGTGTCACAGCCAACTTCTCCTTGCCTCAAAAATCCTGCACCTACTTCAAATAATTAGTTATGTAAGAATAGCCCTACTTTAAAAAGTCAGTGACAACTTTGTTCTTTCTGTAAATAATCTATAATCAGAAAAAAAAAAAAAGACGAGTAAGGATCCTTCTCCAAGGAAAGCTGCACAATGAACTAGATACGAAGCAGTTGTGAGAACAGTGGAAAACACTAGTTTCTCCAGGAAGCTAAAAACGTAGCTTCTTCAAAAACTGCACAGAGTTACTCTTTCCACTCAACACACAATTAGACAGCAAAAACCCACAGCCATAGAGTACAATAGAAGCCAGTAATTTGACAAGAATGAAACAGGGTCCAGCAGTGAGCATATTCAGAGAGCTCCAATGCTAGGAAGAAGGAAAAAAACCGCAACTGATTGCAAGGAAAACAAAACGTTTAAAACAAATCTTTAACCATTAGCTATTACATAGAACCCTCATAAGCAGGCAGATTATTACACATCTATTCATTATGGTACTTTCTGTACTTTTACTAACTATTTGAGATGATACTCCAAGATGGGATCACAGTTTCAAAGTAATTTTTATGTTCCTATCACCTATGCAAGCACTACAGGTAATAAATGCTCTGCTACCCTTTACTCACATTACACAGGCAGTCCTCTTTGGAAAAAGACAAATTAAAAAAAGTCAACCACAACAAAATCAAGGCAAACAATGTAGAGTTTAACAGCTCTACAGAGTTGCAAGGTAACAGTAAACAAGAGCAGCACTGCAGAAGGAAATAGAGGATCGTCCCTAACATTCTCCTTCCTCCTCTTTCCTCCCTGTTTTAACCAATGTAGATGATTGCTTTTGGGTGTCACTCTTCCTGCAGAGCAACAGCACAGTAGAGGATGGCTCGCTCTTTGCTTCCCAGGTGAAAAAACACACACACTTAAGTTTTGCAGACCTCTAGTAGAAATGTTGCTTCTCTGTCCTAGATCCTATGGTCCTTAGCCATGATGGTAAACAACATTTAATTTCTCATTACAACCACATATCTCATGTGCCTGGCTCAGGAAGCCACACATCCAAAACTTCCACTGTTCCAAAACTACTTAATTTCCATTACATGCTAAGCCAAAGCATTTTAAGGGCCCCATGTGAACGGCTCTGAGTTATCTCACGCTTTCCACTACTTTGACTGCCACCAACCAGCTACCTCTAGCTCACAGCTTCTCTGCACTCTTTTTGTCTTTGACTTACAAATCCCACAGTTTCCAGACATGTATGCTCTCCCTTACCTACCTCACAAATGCTCCAATACCTAACCTCTATTTCTTGTTTCTTCGAGCTCCCTCTACCTCAAACCATACAGTCTCCCAATAATTGCTCTGGATGTTCACAAGTCACCCGGCTCCTAGCTTAACTTTCCATCTTATTGAAGGCAAAATAATGCTAGAGAAAATAGAGGAGGGGAACAGGCAGCTTCCCCCTCCCCTCCCCATTCCCCTTGGTTTCTAAAAATCCTTCAAAATCCACTTCCTAAACCTACACCAGTCTCATCTTACGTCCCTTTCCTTATGCTAGGACTCCTTTATCTTACACTCCTCAGTGGCAGGGATCTAAAACTACAGTCATCCCAAGTAGGAATGAGAGGTCCAAGTTTTAAGCTGCAGCTTAAAATAAGGTCTATCTGTAGATGATGTTTTCTTAATAACATGGCATCCAAGTTCTTCATTAAATCACTTATCCCCACCTAAGTACAGCTTCGAGTGTTTTCAGTCAGCAGTACAGCTGTACCCGGAATGTACATGCATAAACATATGTTTTGCCAGTATAAAAAGAAGCCTTAAGGTAAATCTAACAATAGCAACTAATCTGTAGGTACTGAGTAAGCCAGTAAACTGTATTGATGAACTAAAGGATAGAGGGGTTTTCCTCATTTGCATTGCTTTTCTATTAGTATAATATTTTAAATAGATTGTGTAAAGGCATTGAATAATTGACAAATCTCAGACTTGACACCAATTATTTGAAACTAACTTTCATATTGCCTCAGTCCCTAAAAAGAGGATTAAATGCACCCTCTGGTGGTGCGCTACAGAACAGCTCTTGCTCCATAAGAGCCTGCAGCAGCAACTAGCAGCTTGCAAAGCACAGCAAATGCATGCTTTGACTCTAAGCACAGAAATATCATACAGGAGGAAGAAAATCTGTAAGGAATCGTATTATTTTAATCAAATTTTTATAAAGCATAAACTTAATATAGTTTTAATATTTCTAGAAAGCTCTTTGTGCATCTACTTTGTTCCCTTCTTGATACTCTTTTGGGAAGGGTAGGGAACCGAACAGAGCCATCACCTTAAGCAAGCACCTTCCCTCCCCACTCCCAGCAAGAGCAGTCCTGAAATCCAGAGCAATTACTGAATGTACTTTTGTCCTTCTACCTGTCCTCCTTTCAGCTTTTCCAAGACTGGCTGACATGCCCCAGGATGAGCTTTGAAAAGAACACAACAAACTAATTCTTCATAAGACATAGGAAATACAAAGTGACAGATTTGGTGAAGGTGGGGAGACACATTTCACAGGCATTTAAGATTAAAAAAAAAAAACTTTTGATTTTTGTAGACTTAAAAATAACATCCTGAAAATAAATAAAATTGAGAAGACAACGTGCTGCAATCCCAGTGGTGCGCTACTGATGCGCAACTTGACTTACCATAAAAAGACTGAGAGCTGGAATCCACACGAGGACCGCTTAGGAGATGCGCTTGCTAAATACTGTTTATACTTTTGGTGGAGTGTGCTATGACAGCACACTTTTTGTTTTTAATTAGCAAAATACTATTTTGCTAAATAAGTTCTGAAGTAGCTTTTTAATACCTTTGTTTTCTAGCACTTTCAAAGAGAACAGAACTGTGACTAAAAATCAGGTACATTACATGATGAATTCTAAAGCCAACTATAAAAACTGAATTTAACCTAGTGGGATACTCAAGGAAATTCAAGGCAATTATACAAACCTATATATCATATATACCAGAGGAAGTACTTCTCACTCTACTAATGCAGTAAGAGAAAGGGCAAGTTTTAATAACAGATCTCTTAAAAATTCTTACCCAGTCTCTTAGGTCTTACCAGTCAATACCTGACAACCGCAAAGGTGGGAAGAAATCTTTAATTTGTGTCCTAAGAAGAGAAAGAGACCTTGATGATCCAGTAACAATGTAGACTTTCACTTAGGATCCCTTCTTGTTGGGTTTAAATAAGTTATATGAACCTGTAACACACAAGTCATATTTATTGTTCTAGAATTTCAGGAACATTCTTTAATTTAAACCTTGTAAAAATGTTGAGAGAATTTAAGCAGTGGTCAGAAAACAAAGCTGAAATCTTGGTGTTTTCAACAAATTAAGTTTGCCTCCTTAATGCTCTTCAGTTTCCTTTGCTACTCTGCAAGTTTAAGATACTTAATCCTTTTCCTCTTCAAAAAAAAAAAAAACAAAAAAACAAAACTGTCCTCGCTCCTGTGCCAAGAACATCAAAAAACCATCAAAGATGACCTACAGATTGCACACAAGGAGAAGAATTACCAGCACTGCATGAGGACAGAGTCAGGGATGACATGACATACCTCAACCCATACAAATAAGTCCACAGGACCACATGGGCTGCACCCAAGGGTGCTGGGCAAGCTTGTTAATAGAAATAAGCACTGAGACAGGAGAAGTACCTAACAACTTGAAAAGGGCAAATGTAGCACTCACCTTCAAAGAAAGACTAAAAGGTCAGTCCAGGGAACTATAGGCCAGTCAGCCTCAGTCTGGTCCCTGTGAAAATCATGGAGTGAGACTTCGATAAGACCAGAAGTGTTACAGTTTGGATGGGTGGACATCAAGACGGAAAAAAATCAGTTGGATGATTGGGCTCAGAGGTAGTAGTTAATGGCTCATACTTTATCTGGAGACCAGTAACAAAGCGGAGTTCTGCAAGGGCCTACCATGTGACCTGTCCTATTTAATATCTTTTATCAAGGACCTAGATGGATCACTCCTCAGATTCGCAGGTGACACCAGACTAGGGGAGCAGTCAATGCACTCAACAGCAGGGCTGCCATCCAGAGGGACCAGGACAGGCTGGAGGATTGGGCCTGTTCAGTTCAGCCTGGACCAATGCTAAGCTCCGTCCCTGGGAAGGCAGAGCCCCTGGCAGCAGTCCAGCCTGCGCACGGACCGCCTGGGAGCAGCTCTGTGGAAATGCCCTGCACAGGAGCCAGCTGGGGCCCTGGCAGCCACAAAGGCCAATGGCCTCCCAGGCTGTAGGAGCAGGGGCACAACCAGGAGAGGGAGGGAAGCAAGTGTCCCCCTCAACTTAGCACTTCTTAGGCCACACTGAGATACTGCATCCTCTGGTTTTGTGCTCCCCAGTACAAGAAAGATTCTGCCAAACTGGAGCAAGTCCAGTAGAGGGCCACCAGAATGCTCAGGGCTGGAGCACCTGCCCTGTGAGGAGGATCTGTGCAACAGTGGAGGGCAGCAGGACAAGAGACAATGGCCATAAGTTAAAACCAGAGAAGTTCAGACTGCATATAAGGGAAGTCTTTCCCTCCTCCCCCCCCCCAGTGGAGCAGGTTGCTGAGAGAGTCTCAATCTTTGGAGGTTTTCAAAGCCCAACTGGATAAAGCCCTGAGCCACACGGTCCAAACTCTTAGCTGACGGTGCTTTGAGCAGAAGCTTGGACTAGAGACATGCTCCCAACCTAAGAATCCTTTTCAGTCTGAACTTTCCTAAGACTCTCTGAGTCTAAAATACAGTCAAAACCTGAGTGCAAAACTGAGTCTAAGGAGCTCTTCTCTAATCCTTCGTTTACATAAATCTTACATTAAACAGCAGACAATATTTTACAACAAATCCAATTTGTAAGTTGATGGTGTCTTTGCAAAGCCACTATCATGGAAGAAAAATATAAAAAAGTTTGAATAACTTATTAATTTGGATCCACAGGCTCGTGTGCTATCATTTACCATGGCGAGGAGGGATGGAGAGGAAGGACTTTCATAAACAGTATTGCACTGACTGTTAGATATACTCATTAGAAGTATGAAGACAATTGCATCTCTTCAAACATATAATACAATAGCAACCAAAGTCACATGTTCCAGAACTCAGTTCTGCTCCCCCCGAAGTCAGTGTAAAACACAAGTTCAAGAAAGTCACAACTGGATTAAAAAAATCATGATTCCATAGATCACAGATTTTTAAACAGGTGGAGAATAAATAAAAAATCCTGCATTCATCTAAAACAGAGAAAACAGGAAGCAGATGTGCTGCTGGCATGTAGAGTGATAACAGAGCCGTTGTGTTAGCAAATGAAACTGCCAAAGCAGCAGCGAGGTACATCACAATTCTTAACAATGCAGACAAGTGAGAGTTTCCTCAAAACACCCAACTCACCAGTAGAACAGCGATATTTGCTTTAAAAAAGGTCGGCTTGGTGAAGTCCTCGTGCCAGGAATTACCAGCAATGGAGAATTCTTGTATAAGCAAACTGATTAAAACTCCAGTAGTGTGCATAAAGTTCTTTGGACAAAAAGTGGCATATGAAATAGCCGTTAATCCACCAATCTCCTTAAGAGGGAGGGAAAGTTCAGAGAGAGTGCAGTCAGTTAACAAGCATGCTCTACAACACAGTCAGATGAGGGGATGTAAGAAAGTTCATGGGATTCTGAAAGGTCCATAAAAGCTACAGGAATCTCTCTCATATTTTAAAGAGTAAGTGGAAAGGATTGCACAAATTCCAAGTATCCTGTGACCCTGAAGAATAACTTTCAAAACTCCAACCCAGCTTCTGCATAACAAATGAGTCCAACAGTTTGAGAAAGTCTGACAAAAAGTAATGATCATAACGCAATCAATTTAATTACTGGTAACTTAGAAGAGGTCATTTAGGTTTACCAGTTATTGGACTTCATGTTCCCACTGCCATACAGATTACAAACATTCAGAATAACCTCTTCATCTGACTATTAACCTCAAGAACTCTGCAGTATCCAGAAGCAGAGAAATAGCAACCAAAGTGATCACCCCCGCTTGTGAGTCATCATCTTGAGCTTCATCCAAGCTAAGGCACAGTATCTAACCTACATCCACCGCCACCTGGGCAAAAAATGGATGTACAGAGGAAAATGAATCTTGTTTCTTCCTGTAGTTGTTCTCAACAGGCCTTCCCATTCTCTACTTAAACATAATCTATTTATGCATGGCTTTAACACTCTACTCAACTGCATATGAAAAAATTGCAAGGAATCAACACACTACACCTAACAGAAAGGCTGTCTTCTTCCATTGTTGAAGAGAGTCTACACTCTTCTCAGTTTTTGTGTCACACTGACAGCTGTTTGGCCTACGATGAAAGACCCTAAAACGCTAACCTCCACAGAGAATTCTTTTTTGCCAATGAAAAAAATCATTGCCCCAGGTACATAAGCAACTGGAAGAAAGGAGATTTGTACAAATATGAGAGAGAGAATTCCTACAGATTAGTCTATCCATATGCGCTCTCTAGATTTTTACTTATAAATTTTCTTCTTCCTTTTCTCTCTACCATTCTTCTTCCTTTTCTATTCTCTTTGCAGTAAGCTTTCAGGTATTCAAAACATACAGATGAACTCAAACAGTGCACACAGTAGATTAGCTTTACATATGGCAATACTGGAATGGTAAAAGTCTTTGGTACCATACTTAAGAAATGATTATGGAATTCCCTTGCAAAGACTGAAACCTGAATTTCCCCTAGAATTAGAATTGGTCATGTTTTGCCTTTTTTTCTTCTTCTTTTAAACCTTCTATAATTCCATTTTCACCCTGTTAACTATATTTCAATATATCGTTATGTAAAAGGAGCAAGCTGTTTCCTATTAAATTACTAACTAGGCAACATGCTAGGATACCAGTTTGTTCACAATGTTAGGGGATTTTTTTCCTAAGAAAGCAAAACAAAAAAATACATACCTCCTCTTCCCCCCCCAACAAAACCCTAAAAACCTTTCTACAACACCCTCCCCCCCTCCCACCACAGGAAATGCCAGGATGAGTAGAAGCATAAGGAGATGCTACTGGTTTAAGGAAATTTCCATTTCCCCTCTTCCTTCCTCCTATCCATTCCCCTTCCCTCACTCTGTACCTCCTCCCTGTAGATCAGACAACTGAAGCACATATATTCAATCATAATTTATTACTCTCCTGCAGCTGCAGGATTGCATCAGGCAGAAACCTTTTGACTGGCTGAGCTACCATGAGCTTCTGTGCACATCTCAGCATGTGTTGACTACTAATGAATGGTGGAGACCATAAGGCCTCATTTCAGGATGTCAGGACACAGTGATCAAATCCAGTTCCACTCCGGATATGCATAAAAAACCCATGTGCACACCTTGCCTCTTTCCAAGCCCAGCTTTCCCACTACACTAGAACAAGGGGAAAATAGTGAGAGTTTTCCACACTACTGCGTGTATAGTACATTTTATTTTACTTTCTGCTCTCTAGAGGTTTCAGCGCACCATATTTTGTTTTTTTGAACTCGTAGAAGATGGACATGTGTAATTCAAGCTTCAAGAGCACAGCTCATCTACACAGTGCCAAGATTTGCACACAAATCCTGTGCAAAGGAAAAGAACACAGTCAGTGCTAAAGATTTTAAAATGCCTTGCTGTCACACTGTTCCATTTTTGGCAATATTTCATTCCTTCGATCAAGGTGTTTATCTCTGGCCTTGGCTGAACTCTCTACAGAACATACTGTGCTGGATGGCGCCAGAGGACCAGCACAGGTCATGAACGCTAACTTCAGATTTGAAGCAGCAAAGAAACTTTTATGGTAATGACTTTAATTTCCCTTGTGTAAATCTTTTGACAGGGACGACCATGACACTGCAATGAGCCTTGACTCCCACAGGACAAATCATAGCAAATTTGTCTGTTGTGCAAATCAATTCTAGAATTCAGGAAGAAAATGAACATGAATCTGAAATTGCACATAAAAATATTATAAAATGTACACAATTTAACTCCATGCTTTGTTCCATAAGCGAAGAGAGATTAAGATCTAATGGACATATGATGAAACTAAAATTCAACATTTGTGAATTGCCCGGATATAGTAAACCATGACTGCCACAGAAAGACCCAAAGAACAGTCAAGATGGATTAAAGAAAAAAAAAAATCTCCAAATGCTTAAGAAATCTAAGCAGTCATGAGATAAGAAGGAAGAGCCTTACATGGACAAATAATTGGTTAAGAGGCAGCAAACAGAGGATAAGAGTAAATAGACAATTCTTGCAAAGGAGGGAGGTCACTTGTGGAATTCCTCAGGGATCTGTATTGGATCTGATCTGGAAAAGGAGGTGAGCAGTGAGTAAGGTGACAGAACTTGCTGTTACCATAAAGTTATTCATGGAAATATAGGCTAAAATTTCATGGAAGGACCCTGTAAGACTGAGTGGGCAGGAGCACGGCAGATAAGATTCAGCAAATATAGTTATCTACATGGAGGGGAAAAAAACAGTTCCGATGAACTGATGGAATTTAAGCTGACCATTACAGTATTCAGGATGAGCTCTTGCACTATGATGGTCCCATGGAAGCAGCAACTTAGAGCTTGGTAGCTGCCAAAAAGATAAATCAAGTGTTAGAAGTAAGGACAGAAGCATCATCAGGCCACTATAAATCCATGTTTCAACTTTATATCTGTGTTTAGTACTAGTCCCCATATCTCAAAAAGGATAGTGGAACTGAAAAAGGTTTCTAAAAGGACAACATGGATGATCAAAGTATGAAAGAGATTGCCTTCAGGAAATAATAAATGGAATCTTAGATTTTTCAGTCTGGAAAAGACAGAAGATTCTGAGGAGATATGATAGATTTACAGAGTCATAAATGAGTTGCATAGAGCAGTGGTATGAAGTGACTGTACACTGTCTCTTCCAGTACAAAAATTAAGAGGCACTGAATTAAAATAACTGGAAGAGTCTTCAAAATGAAAAACCAGGTGGTTCTTCATGTAGTTGGTAGTTCACCCAAAGAACCCATTGCCGAAGAAAGTTGTAGATTTTACCCAAATTCAAAAGAAAGCTGGACACATTCATAAGGAAAATCCACTGACATTTATTAAGTGCATAAACTACACCCAACTCAAAAATTGCCAGAGCTGGAAACAGGTGGAGACTGAGAAGATATTAGGGAACAGTATCACATAATTGTAATAAGACCACTTTTGTGTTCTATTTCTATCTTCAGAAAAGGGTTCAAATAGCAGAGGAGAAAATAAGGCAACAACACTGAACAATTGTTGAGAAAAACAGAGTTAACAGGAGCTAATTAAACCACCACCACCCATCCTGTGTAGTGCATGACTCATGGGTCCTATGGGGAAAGGGAGAGGGAAAACAAAGTAATATAAGTAATTAAAGACTGCACCATAACACACATGAAACAAGGGAGGCAAATTAGGCAGGATTAAATTTCTTGTACATACCCCACTCTGTGATAACTTGGCTTTGAGACCGCACATTTCCTATGCACAATTCTTATGTTTTGAAAATAGTGTAGATAAATTTCCAATGGGCTGGAGCAGTGTGATATATAGGTCTTCTGACTGAGAACGCTATTCACTCATTAGAATCAATGGAAAGGAACATGTGAATCTCACCTTCTTCAGAAAAAGATAACTGTCTTTACGCTGTCAAAGAAGGTGCTTTAAGCTAAACTAGCTGACCATGTACTAAAGTTATACTATTACTGAGTATGACGACACTCAGATGTCATCGTATTGACATCCAAGTGTTTGTCAGCAGTTTTAAAACATCATATACATCTCTGCCAGTCGCACTGATACTACTGACAATTATTCCATTATCTTCTGCATGAACCAGAGAGTGATGATTACATGTTAAACTGTGCTGAGCTTACAAACACATACATCTGTAAAAGGGTAAGTGAGGTTGTTTTTTTTTTTTTTTTAAATGTTGGGTTGTTTTCTAGCCTCCAGTTGAGTGTTTCCCACTCTCTCTTCCTCTCCCTTTCTCTTGTTCCCACTCTGTTCAGTTACAGTAAGCACCCTCTCTTTGTGCCTCATCGTGCTGTCTTAATGCAGCAGATAAGACACCAAGGAGGAGAAGCACCTATTGGTTCTTAGCTCCCATGCCGGAACTCACACCAGTACATAGTTGTTCAACCTGCACCCCACCTCAGTTGCAAGGAAAACCCTCAACACCTGACACAAGCATGAGCAGTTCAACCAGAACCTTCAGGATGAAAGTGGCATATGCTGGGCAGGGCCAAGTCAGTACACAAACTGCAGTTTCACAAAAGCTGATGGACAATATTAGGGTTTTTTTTTTTTTTTAAAGAACAAAAAGCTAGTTTCCCTACCAGTTTTTAGTGTCTGATGGTGGCTGCTATAAGAAAAAACACAAAGAGTTGAATTATACATGTATAGGACTATGAAATGCTATTCATCAGCTATACTGTTAAAACAGGAGGTTTAATATCTTCTAAAAATCATTGCTGTTCACTGAAAAGAATTTTTAAACACCCATATAAATTTTTAATGCTATTAGATTGACACCATAAGAAATATCTTGTAACATAATGTCCCATAATTTAATTACATACAACAAAGTATAATATTTATTAAATTAAAAGGGAAAAAAATCTGAAGTCTAATGTCTCCTTGGCTTTGGAAAAGGTTATCTAGAAGCATTTGATTCTATCTCCTTTGCACAAATTTTTTTCTTCTTTCATGTCACTCTTAAAAAAATAAAATAAAATAGAGTCCCAAATTTTGCAATGGTCTCTGAAGTCAGATATTCAGAGATTTGAGAGATTATACATATATATTTATTTAAGATGACTAGAGATATTTTATTTCCATAGTATTTTTGAGAGGAGATATGGGAGAAGACCTCTGCCATGTTTTACATAAAGGAATAACAGTTATTTATCTAACTGCATCACTATCAAATTTTGGCATCCACATTCGCTTTTTCCTATGGGGAAAAAAAAGTGCTAATAAGCTTTTTCCAATGAGAGCTGTCCTTTCCTCTGAACAATTATAGCTTTGTCACTTTCTAGTTTGCATTTGCAAGGATGTGACCTTGATATATTTTATCAAGTTTTACATTTAAAAAAAGTAGAATTCTGACCTTCACTTGTAGTCGCTTCACTTAGCGTGCCTTCAGGCTGCATTACTACAGCTCAAGCTATTCAATTTCTGCGGGGGTTCAGACTTCTCCTTTAGAAATCAGTGAATTCGTTTTATTTTTAATAGCAACACTCTCGATTTTAGACTTTCATTAGCCTGCTGAATTACACTGGTATCTAGAGAATCTCCTTTTGTGTGCAGTTATATTCAGCTAAATTGACTTACCACTATACAGAGCAAGTCAGACCATGTTTTTATAATGCTCAGTTCAATGTCATTGATGAGAGTCCACTCCCTGTACGAAGTTACAGCTTTCAATTATACTGATATCATAGATTACACCACTTCGTCTTTTAAGCTTCCATATAGTCACCCATTTAGTGTATGATGAAAGACTGAATAGCATTTTTAATATTAATTTTTATGGCCGGACTGTCAGTCAGGGGAAACAATATCAAGCAAGAATTAAAACACACAAAATCCATAATATCTGCTGAAGTATTTACATTATGCAGGGTACAGTTAACTACCTTATGCTGGCAACAGCTCAGCTACTTCAGGACAAAGGTGATGAACTTTTACACTTACATCCAGAAATTGCAGCTATTTCTCACTCTCCTAACTAGGGGAAAACAAGCTGCTGCTAGCTGTTAAAGATAAGCTAACTAACTATTGGTAGCGTTAGCTCTTGCTAGACAGAGCTGCGGAACAGAGAGGACTATCTGAAGACAGGTAGGTACAAGAGATCAATTGAATTTGCAAAGTTTGAGAAATACTGCTATAATTTTAAGGAGAAAAGCTAATCTGTGTCTTTTAAATTCTCTCAGAATTTCTGGAATAGGCTTGGGGAGACTAGGAAGAAGAAATTAATGATACATTTAATAGCCATATGTTCTCTTGAAAGGTAATGGCCGAGAAGGATCACACAATATCTCAGAATCAACCCGTGCACCCAGAAAAGAGAGAGCAGTCATTAGGAAATTACCAGCTTACAATCATTCTCACAAATTTAGCACGATTTGTCTTACTATTTTTTTTCCATCCATTGTTAGTGGGAAGGTCTTCTCAGTTCTAATAAGCAAAGACTGCTTTGCAGACTTCTCAGGTTACACATCTAGCCAATATCCTCCTGTTTAAGAGGCATGCAATCTTCACGGAATAGCTCTGTAGGACATTTTTTGTGTCACGCAGCATATACAGTGAGCAGCAAGACAAACGAAGCAGATAGTGATTTAACAATACACAGTATGAAACTGTCAAATTAGTAATGCACAAGCATTAGCCAAAATAATGACTGGAGCTCAGACAGAAAAAACAGATGATGTTCAGCCGAGTAATTTGCTTACAAGTAACTTGACTGCTTCTTGTACTAATTTTCTAAATAAATTATATAATAGCTTCATAAAACTAAAACGTGAAAACGCTCACCAGAATATTCAGTGCATTAACCTGTATGCCATTAATTTACCCAAATACTGCTATAAAACAGACGCAGTGACTTCAGTTACACTATAAATGCTACAGCCATCATGAGATTGGATCATACGCCACAAAAGGAGGTTTGGCAGTATCAGGACACCATCAATGCCTGAGCTGATTAGGTCAAGTACAATCCGTGGTAGGAAAATCACTTCAATACACTTGGAAGCACTAAGTCCCTGATTGTTTTCTGAGGTCAGACTATCTCTCGAATCAAATCCTTGATCTCAAACCTGCCGGTCAAGCTGACTCCAGCCACGTGAACAAGAAACAAGGTAAGCATTTAAGAGCACTGAGATCATTGTCCACCATTCCCAATGTTCTTTCTTCTGCAGTAGCAGATATCCACATAAAGATTTGAGACATACTATCATGACCCTGCACCTGAGGGAAGAAGCATTAGACTCACAAAAATAAAAGAAAAAAGAAACCATGTTATGCAAGACAGAGGAGCATGCATACACCTTTTGGGTCCCAGAACTGGTCATTCCAAAAAACTCAAAGGCAACCCGCCTTGAAGCTGTTGAATATACACAATAGAGATGAAAGAGTGCAAAATGATTTTGGTCCTCAGACAAATACAGTTTACCTTGAACATCACAAAAGATCTTCCACTTAGACATTCTCCACAATTCTAGAAGCAGAAGACTAACATCTGTTATGTCACCAAAGCAGGAGACTGAGTGAAGTAGGAGCTGAGGCATGGAGATGCCAAAAGAAAAATTAATGAATAAATCCATCATACCAGGCAGAGCAAATTTAGCAGGCCAAGCAGAAAGCCCTTCCCACCACTGACAGAAAAGGTGATCCTGGCTTCGCTCAGGGATTCAGATATTTATATGAAGGAGGTAAGTGTTATGATTTCTTCATCTAGTCAGGACAAGTTCATTTCTGTTGAAGCAGCACGGTCCACGGCAGAAGGAATCAGACTAGAAATGAGCAAACCTGTGTGTTAGCAAAGTGCAGTATAGCTGTGAGAATGATCCCAAATTTAACCAGGAAAGACCAATGGGTGGAAAAAGAAATATTTCAGGGAAAAGCTAGAGCTAACTATACAGAAGAAAGAAAAAAGGAAAAGAAAAAAAAAAAAGAATAGAAAGCACAAAAGAATCCAAAAAAAAAAAAAAGCCTATTGTGTGGTAACACAACTCAAAGTGAGAAACAACTCAGAATACAAACTGTTCTGCTGACAAAAAGAAGATATTTAAAGAGGATTACACTTGATACTGAATGAAAAAAAGTAGCTGGATGGACAATCAGGCAAAGAAATTTCTATAATGACGTACCTAATACCAAGGTCTTAACCACAAAAGCTGTTTAAAAATAAGGCCAAATTCACTGTCAGTGTGTTTTAAGTTTGAAGATACCCTAGTAATTCAAACTAGCCTGTCTGAACAAGAGGTTAAGTTAACATAATATCAACCAGATTCACCAGAATTTCTTTCTTGTGTTTATGTAAAAGTATTTCACAATTCAGTTATGATAGACAATCTCAAGTTTTACTATTTCTTCAGAAGGTTACATCAACCATGATTTGCCCTCAAGGTAGGATAGTCTCTCCAAGGCGGAGATTAAACAAGGAGTCAAGCATATAGCCAGAATTGGAAGTGGTTTCACATTCTGCCACTGCCCTCAAGTTTCTCTGGCAGCGATGGCATCGAAAGGTATTTCCCTGTTGCGGTGTTGAATGTTAACAAGAGAAACTGGCTGTATAGAGTAGCACATGAAAAAACCATATACAATAAACTACCAAACAGGTAAATTCAAACAAGGAAGGGGAAGGAGAAAAAAAAGTTTAAAAAGTGTTACTTAGGTATTTGTCACAACATGCAGGCACACAGTTTTACAAAGACCACTTTCACCTGCAGAATACGAATGCTCTAAAGAGAGAGGACTTCTGCAGTTGTTTTTTACTGCATGTATAAGTCAGTACTGCAAACCACCTTCTCGCTCAGCCATTCGGAATATGTTTTAAATCTGATTTAGAATAACGCTTTTTAAAAAACACTAAATTCAGAAAATCATTCAGAAAGCCAGACACATTGATTAGATTTTTCATATTAAGAAAGGTTAAATATGGCCTAGTATTGCCTTAGAATAGCTACTTAATGCAAGAACTAAAACCTGGTTTTACATAACAGTAGTGTTTCAAATTATTAATTATACTAAAACTATAAAGTACATGCTCTGTTAATAGATACTTGTAACGCCTCTACCTTGGAGCACTTTTTTTTCCTCCCCCTCTCCCTCCCTCAGAACGGCCTGAACCAGTCTCAAGCACTGCCCGGAAACTAATGAAAGAGCTATTTCTAAAAGGAAACTACATTTCTCAACATACAAGAAGCTGTGTGTGAGAAAGCTCCACCAAAATAAGTTTGTATTGAATTATTATTTATATCTACATCCTGTTTAGCCAGTTCAGAAAAAAAGTTTAGTTCATGTTTTGTAGACCCCTTTTGTGTAAAGCTTTGAAAAGGCTTCTGCTAAAAGAGGGAGGGCCCCAGTACTTATATCCTCCAATTCACACTGTGCAGCAACTCAGAACCTTCAACCTGGATTTCCCCAACAAAAATAAAGCCATCTTTATAATTTCCTCATGAACTTTAAACAAAGAAATATAAACGAAATGTAAAGAAATATTAAGGTGATGCCAAACTACAGGTAAAATATATATATATATAACTCATTACCGTTTATGGTTCTATAACTGCACTGAAATATGTTGACTAACCCAAGAACAAGTTTTCCAAGAGAAGGTCATACTCATGGGGCTTTTCACATGTTCCTAAGAATCATACCCTTTGGTAAAGGTAGGACTAGACAGAGAGTTCAGCACTCTAGCTCTAGTTCAGCACACAGTTTTCTAGCATAATTACAGCAGCACTGCCCTGAAACATAATTGAGCTTTGATTGCTATTTGGACACCTACACACACTGGTGAAAGGTGTCAGGCCACCTTGAAAAGCTTTGGCTTAATTCAGATGCTAATCCTCAAGCTAGTTACGCAAGGAAAGCACATGCTTTCACCGTCTTACAAGGATATTCCACCATACACAGACACGGTCCCTCAAGCCCAACTAAATTTAGAAAAAGCTAGTTCAAGTTTTAAAATAGATAATATCTAAGCTAATTACACAAGTTACTCTTCAGTGAGAATACATGCTTACCCTTCATATGCAATTTTGAGTTCATGTGCAGTTGGGTTCTTGTCAGAAGAGGAAAAGTCACAGCTCATGCAAAGCAGAGCGTAAGATAAAGAACACAAATGAAGACCCCTCTCCCACACTGAGGGAGTGCGGGAAGAGAGCAGCTGGCATTGAAATAAATTAACCAGCAAGAAATTAACCAGGACCAGCATGGATTTAGTCATACTTCCTGAAACTTGAAGACAAACCTATTAAAGCCTACCACTTCTATTTCTTGTCACATTCTGAGAATCCTGGATGAGACGACAAAACTAGCACTAAGCGTTTTTATGGCACAGAAGGTACTCCAGATACTGACAGTCTCTAGATGCAGAGAGCCTGTATTTCCCTATTAGCATGGTACCTTTCAGGTCCATCACGTCATCACTTTTAATTTCACTTATCTGTATGGTTGCCTGACCAAGTGCTAAGTAACACATTGGAATAATCCTGTATTTCACCATGAGAAATATGATCTTAAGTATAATTTCTATACTGTACTTCTACTGGAGAAGACCAAAATAAACTGTATCTGGCAGGGCAGAAGAAACACTCACATCCCTCCCCACCCCCCAGAAAACAGTATTTGCTCTAAAAACAAACAAAATTCAAAATATGCAGTCACAACTGTTAACTCACCACCACACAATATGTTTTGGGGTTTTTTTTTGTTTTGTTTTTAATTGCATACCCAAGCATTGTGGTTTAGAAAAATTAAACACATTTTACAGTGATCAGGACATTGAGGCATCTCCTTTGAGGATTTCTTTTTTAATTATTTGTGTGACATTCAGTTCAAAGAATTAAATGTTTTCTTTCATAGTTACAGATGTACTTCTACCTAGGACCAACTAAATTACAAATAGCAATCTGCTTAAGTTTCTCTGACAATTCTCTCACTCGACACCACGAAGATTCTTGCCCAGTTCATCTTCATTTTAAATAATGATGCCACTCAAAATTCAATCTCAAAAAGTTCATTATATAACAGTGCAATCAATCTCTATTTTAAGTCTAGTGCATAGGAACAAGTCCAGAGACATAAGTTAGTTATAACTATGTTGCATAAAAAATGTCAATAGAAATTTACTGTTTAGAAATTAGTTTTCATTAACGTGGTTTTTATTTTTCCGGGTTTGGTTTTACACTCTTTTGAGCATTCATTCCACACTTCCATCATGTGAGCAAAAAACTACATAATTTTCTTTCTTCTTGAAGAACTTGCCACTTCTTCTCCTTGCTCTTCATCTTCATTCCACTTCTGGTTGTTTGGCTTTTCTTTAAACAAGGGAATTAATATTAACTTTCCAGCAAAATGCAGTACTCAAACATTAATTCCCCCACATACAATAGTTTGGAACCTTTGTTCAGGAACTGCATATAAGCATTTTCAAGTCAGGAGTTCCTATATAAACCTGCACAGTCCCTTCTCTTAAAACATACTAAACCAGCTGGATTTGACATCGCTCGGCTATGCTGTCTTGATAATGATGGCAATGAGAATCTTGTTCCTTGATGACAACTGGTATTTGATTCTCTTCATCTCATAGGAGCAACCCAAAATGCAGTGAGGGAAGTCGAAAGACTATCCTTCAGGGAAAACTATTATTTAAATTTTTAAGAGTTTTTTTTAATTTCTACTAATTCAAATTCAATTGATAGGTAGGACCATTAAACCCTAAATTAAGAAAGAAATCCTAAAAAGTGCTATTTATTTTTAAACCAACATTTATTACTAATTTTCATGGAAAAAAAAGAATTTTGAAAGACAGCAAGAACTGTCTGAAGATCAAGTAACATCTGGAGCATAACATCTAAACATTAACAGAAGATTTTTTGTAGAAAGCCTTTTATATTCATATATCCTTCAATATCCATGACTTGTAGCTGAAAGTTTTACTTCATGCTTTCCTTTCTGTCAACATAATCAGAATCTGCATATTACATCAACTTTGTAGTTGCCAGCAAAATCAAAATAAATATACTTAAGTATCCCATAGTCATCTATTTCACAAGTGTTAAAGCACGTATTTAGTTTGGTTTAAATACATATCCTCTTTTGACTGCCATCTCTCAACTTTATCACAGAGCAACATAGCTTTACTGAAAGCTGCAGCCAAATGTAATTACTATTTTGAGAACCACTGAGATCAACTTGTCCCTCAAACTATGCACCTAACTACTCTTTAAGATAAAACTTACCCTTGGAATTATTCATATTTTCACAGTACCTTGGTATTCTGATGGTCTTGCCTGATTCTTAGTGTACAGTCTATGGTTACTGAAGGCATGTATATTCACTTATCATATAAACTTATTAACAGTTTCTAGATGAAGATTTGTTAATATTGATCAAGCCAAGTTAGTATTTTTTTTCTTCCGATCGGAATGCAGATTTCTAAAATCTATGAGAAACTACTGAAGTGCTTTTTGGATAGACTCCAGAGCAAATAATTGAGACAGGAGAGAAACTTCTAAGACTGCAGATTAGTCTAAACAGAAATTTGCAAATAACAGTAAGCAGAAAAGCAGCCACCTTAATAGGTTTGAAATCCGTACTTTGTTTACTCCCTCACATACAGCTATACTATAAACTGTTTAATTCGTTTTCTATGTAGCAACAAACATCTGAATAAACACTAATCATTTAGATTTACAGCCCAAATGCCATAAGCACATTAATGCTTATACATTAAAAAATGAATTAACCTGACCCTCTCTAGTCTTCTACTAAGCTATAAATTCAACTTGATAGGTTGCCCTCAATCAAGTAAAAAGAGTCCTAGAGCTAACAGCCAGTCAGTGGCTTTTGGTAGCATGCAAATAGAATATGAATCAAATTTACAAGTTGTTTAAGCTTACTAATTTTTACTCATAGATAGAAACAGCATCACATTCCATAAAATTCATATATATAGACTCAACTCTACATACAGATTTCCAAGTTTTCCATAACAACTTCCTTATTGTTAAATCAGAAGTAGAATGAGTTCTCTCTGTAAAAGATCTTTGCAAACAGCTGTGTGCAGTTAGTTAATGGATGCATTTATAAGTAATTCAAGAAGTTGAGGTCTCAGGTCTAGTAGGTTTCATATCACTTAAAGTTCTTTATTGCTGTTAACCAAGGACCATCCAATGAGGGAGGCACTGTAACATACTTTTATTCAAACCATACAGAATCTTATGAGATTTTTTTTGTTGTGACATCTTCCTAACTGCTACTGAGCAGGTGCTGGCTCATAACAGGTAAGTCTCTTAAGAAAGAGAGGAATGGGGGGGAAAAAAGAAAGAAAAAAAAAGGCTGTTTCAGTTTCATTCACTGTTTTAGGAACATTCAGGCATATTTATGTTGTTCCTATTGCCCAATAAAAACAGATGTTAACATTGGTTGGGCTCATCTTCTAAGATTATTTCCAGGCACCCTGGATAGGAGATTGTATACTCCATAAATGTTCATCAGGCAATTTGGTATGTTCAGCATGAAAACAATAGGCTGCTTTTGATCCTTGTTTTAGAAGGCAATTAAGACAGAACAACAAATGGCATCTACATAGTTCCATCTCTCAAGTCTAACCTGCAAAATAGAACATACTCCTCAATCTGGTTCTAAATTTGGGATTCTGTCCAGAACGACCCATCAGCTAAAATTGGTTATCACATACTTTTCCAGATTTCTACAAATTAAAACAAAGGAACAGACTTTTCTCCCTGTTTGCAAGGTGCAAGACAAAGAAGAACTTAAACTGCAGCAAGAGATTAACATGAGATTTAAGTTAGACCTTAGAAAAACTGTGTGTAAAAGAGTATAGCTGAGCTCAGGAAGAGATCACCAGAAAAGATTAGGGAATTTGCTAGTAGGTTTTTTTTTTTTTTTTTTAAATAAGAATCTGGTCAGAGCTGGTTTGGCAATGGCTCATCCTGCTTCAGAGCCAGGGATGAACTAGATGACTCTCACTCCTTTCAGCCCTATTTGTTATGACTTTGTGTGAATATGAAAAACAAATCATTTGTGTATCAAGGCAGGCTCTCTATCCCTGAGGCTTCTTATACCTTACCAATCCACGCAATGAAGTCTTGCATTTCCAACAGCACCACATTAATCCATTCTCTTTTCTCAGTTAAGACCTCCTTTAAGAAGGGAGGCAATCCCAAAACAGTCACAGAAAAGCTATCTGTAGAAAGACCTTTTTTTGTAACCAAGTAATTCCTGCAAAGCTCCAAACAACTATATCAAGCTTTTCAAATAAGGAATCCATTTTCAGTACAAAATACAAATATATCCCTCACAAAGTAAGAGAAGTCAGTTTAAGAGCTAAAGAATAAATGCCCAATACTTAAACAGCAACACAAAGACCTGCATGAAAGACCTGTTCAGACTGAACATGTAATACTAAGTTTTATATATGCATATGTCTGTGTGTATGCACACACATCTGTATGTGTATATATACGCACAGACTAAGTTTTGGCTCTACAATTTGGCTCTATTCAGCTCTACACTGAATTATTTTCCCTTGCTAAGAGCAGAAGATCCTCCTGGCAGCAGCTGTTAGGGTAAGCAGACAATATACACACTGAAATATAACAGAAGTGGTTTTAGCAAAAGTATTCTAGCAGTGAAGGGAACAGCTGATCAAAAGTACAAAAGCCTGAATGCTGGAAATACAGGCTTATCACACTTGGCACCTATGGAAAAAGTGGTTACTTGGATTAGAACTGCATGCCAGGTGGGGAGAGACATTAGTGCACCTGGCCAACACCCATGTCACCTAAAGAAGTCATAGCTTGAAAGACGCCAAAAAAAGGACAGGAAAGTGGCAACATGAAACCCAATGGTATTTTTGCATTACTATTCAGGAAACAGAAACGTACTAACATCTCCCCTTGTCAGGGAAGAGCTTCCTATACGACAGCACAGTATTTTGAAAATCCCTAGCTCCTACAAAGAAGCCTATCTTTTTCTCAATCTCATGCTAAAATTCACAAACAAATTTGGAATTGCAACATATTTCTGCAACATAATTATATTCTAATCTTAACAGTAAAAATGGCATATGGCTAATTAAATGTCAGAATTCAAGTGCACAGATGTCAATGAATTGAGCACATGCAGCGGGTTACAAGGCAAAGCACCATGATTCAGAACTACTACTCTCTTCCAAACTTTGTATAGAACTTGCTAACAGAATATCAACATTAAATTGCTCGCACTTTACACCCGTTTACATTGTTATAAAGCTCTTATCATGTAGTCTGAAAGTTAAGCTGCTAGCTGCAAGATTCAGGAACACACACTGACAAAAACAATAAAAGCGTTACGAAGAGTTCTACAGCTGCTTCCAAACATATTCAGACTTCATTCTTCCTAGGAGCTTTATTCAGTGACACGCAAACACTTAAAGCAATGAGGGTGAGGATGGAAAACTGGGATGACAGTAACATTTATTTTCAAAGTAACCCCAGGAAACAGTTTATACATCTCTTTGATAGTCAAGTAGATGAGTGAGAAATCTGACATGTTGGAATCCTGCAAGAAGCACTCAGACTGTTCTGGTAACCAGCTCAAAAAATTATGCTAGCAATCACTGCTATCATTTCCATCTGAAGCTGATTTACTTCCTATTACCAAGATTTTACGTGCTGACTACGTTATTAATAGAAGATAGTAGTTTACATAAGGTTAAGTCACATTACATTACAGGCTCTGCAGAATACACACCTAAAACATCAGTTTCTTTTATTGTGGTTTTCTTGGTCATTATCAGGTAGTCCCAGAGCCTCACATTTCTACTAGCTCAGCATAGCTCACAGGATACACTTTTTTTTTTTTTTTTTGGGGGGGGGGGGAGGAGGAGGGGAGAATAACTTCTGATTCTTTCCTCTGAGAGTTTCTGGATTTAGAACTCCCTTCTATGACTTCCATGTTATTCTGGCCTGAAAGGCAGAAGTCGAACATTTGGTATTCTCATGCTACTTCAGTCTCTGCTTTTTAAACTGGTATATAGAGGAGTGCATTTTCCCACTACTTTTTCTTTTGGAATTACCTTCTTGTTCAAAGTCAAGAGATATGTTGCAGTGAAAAGCATTTCAGAACCTTTCAAACCAAACGATTTCCCTCTGACGTTCCAGAGCGACACAACCCAAACTGCTTCTGGGACCCTCTTTCTTGGTAGATTCATTCTCTACCGTAACCAATAAATTCAAGAGACAATAATCAGGAAATAAATATAGCATAATTCTGATAAGCAGCAAAGCAAAAGCATCTGAAACACAAAGCTTGATGTCAGTGATCAAGAGTTTGTCAGCTTCTATTCTGTATTTTCATTCCACCTTCCCTTTGTCAGTCCATTATCTTTTGACCTATATTAATTCAACTTCTTCAAAACAAATCCTGCCTTGCCTTCCATGTGCAGGCAAGAAATAAACATGGCACAGAATTTGCATGGTTTCCACACACACTGCTGGTTTGATACGTTCCCTATCTGCAAGTATTCAGCTTGTCGTAGCACCAATACGGAGTCCCAACTTACACTGGGCCTCTAAACGTGGCCATATACAGGTATTTTGTTATTAAAGAGCATACAACTCGGACTAATGCATTGGAGTATCTTCCATGTAGTCCAAGATGACAATAAAAGTGAAGTAAGTAGGTCTTAAAATAATCTCAAAGTATTCTGAGGATATCAGCATCTAAGTATAAAGAACATGTAGCAGCAAGATGTTCAGCAGACCACTTTAAAAAACTAACTTCAGCATCTGAGCAAATGTTTTTGTTTGTGTTTCTCCTCACTATAGTGTCGAAGACAGTTAGATGCAGACTAATAGAGGTAATTAGAGAAGGTTCCCCTCCTCAGAGCTTCCTTATAACAGAAGAAATTGTTTTATTTGGCGTATTTATTGATTTGATCTACTACCCACTTGTATGACCTCTTCCCTTATAAGATACCTGTTCTTGAACAAATGGAGTCTATCTTTAGAACATACAGTCGAACTATTTACTGGAGTAATCATAATAGTAATGCTGTTTTATCAGCGATGCCCTCAGGAAATAGTACAAGTAAGTCCACAGGGAAAAATAATTTCTTAGTCTAAGACATAATTTCTTGTCTAAGACAAGCTTTTGACCTCAGAGTAATCAAAACAAGTCTAACACCTGATGAACACTGATCCTACTTTCTATGCAAAAATCCCAGTGTTGTGCAGAAGAAAAACTTCACTTCTGTTGAAAAGCCATTTCTAGTCTTTTTCCCTTTATATATACTCCAAAGGATATAGCAAATCACTGCATTTGTACACTTCCCAATTAGCAATTCAACGTGCATGTGCCCCACTCCTATCTTTCAGAGTCCACAGGATAGCTCAGACTTCAAGCATTTTATGTTTTCAGTAAGAGATAGATAATTAGGATGTTAAACACCTATGCTTTCCTATGTATTTACAATTCACATTTTAAATCTATCATCCATTCAAAAGAATTATTTTCCACTTTTATAATTGGAGAGGCTACTTTGCAAATTATACCAAAGGGATGCTCAATAAAGGCCATTGGAAAAATTTAATTTGAACCTGAACTTCTTTGAACCTGAACCTCTTGAGCTTATAGGAGTACTTCATCTTACACGTGGACCAGCCACTGTAGGCAAAAGATGACATTTTGCCAATACATTACACAACTGCTTTCTGGAAAGAGAGCAACACTGCAGATGAGGAATCTTGTTTTCCAAAAAGACGACGCAAAACAGTGTTTACGTACAGGATAACTAGCACATGGCCTTGATAAATACAAACTGAATGGCAATTTGCCTGAGAACAGATTTGAGACTCTTGTATTAAGGATCTGGGCTTTTTTCCTAGTCCTGCCTAAAGTTAATGATCCATGGAACAATGCCAGAGCTTTCTAGAGAAGGAGACCTTGAACAGTGCGGGACTCTGCAAAGCAGAGACTACTCAGATGAAACGGAGTCTGAGGTTGTAATTCCCCTGGTTCACCACAGAGCTCTATTCCAGTCTGCAAGGTTGTCAAACAGACAACACTTCATTCTGACAAAAATTAACAGGCTGACTAATTTGGTAAACCATACATTTCCCAATAAATCCATTACTAGTTGTCAGAGGTGTGTAAGTATATCAGTTAATAGCTCAGGGAAGCAACGCTGTTGCACCAGCATTAGTTGGGCCAAGTTGCTGAGCTCTTGAGCAGATAAGGTGAGCTCTGGCCACAGGGAGAGGCTGCTCAGCAAATCAAATACAGTTTACTTGTAATAAACTATGGAGAGAAAGGGGAGGGAATTGGGTTCTCATCCTCATTCCTAGCCCAGCCTTGATGATTTCCCACTTCACCTGTCTTAATTTCCTCCATTTGAAAAAGGTCACAATTCTTTCTTCCTTTCAGAAAAGTATAAGGGAAAGTTTACACCTGAAAATCCATAATATATTTAAGTGTTCCTATGTATCAAAACATTTACTCCTGTCCATTCTACTATTTAGGTTGGTCTCGAGGGGAGAAAAAAAAAAAAAAAAAAACCACCAAAACATCACACCACCACCACACAAAAAAGCATGCACACACACAGCTCAGCTCCACATTGGCAGCAGCAAACTGAACACTGCAAAGAAAGTAAAACGCATACTTTCTAGCGCCAGGCGGACAAGAGTGATTTCCTACCACCATGTCATCAGACACAGGTCACTGGCAAGAGTTTGGGCATAGCAAGAGCATTTTATTTAAGGCTGGAAGTCAAAAACATTTGTACCTTTCTAGCAGTCTACTCAGATACTATCAACAGTGTTTATGAATGGAACTGTCCACATTTCCCAAAGGGTGGTGCATAAAAGGATTTTTCCTGCTGCCTTTTTGTGCCTTTGTTTTGCTGCTCATGTCAAGGACACGACATGGGAAAGGGAGGAGTAGACAGGATATGCTATATGAGCTCTGTTATTACTTTAACTTTGCATTTTCCAATAGGAAACCACGACAGGGATGGGACAGTCTCACAGGAAGCTTTCCATACTGTAAGTCACAAGCTTGCTCCTGAACCTTTCCAAATTTGCTCCCACGATTACCTTCTAACCCATGATAACCTTTAGTTACCACCTTAACTGGCTTCTCTTAAGAGCTTCCCCTCTAACGCTCCATGAATAAACGTTAATTCCATTTTGTCCTAACATTAGATAAATTCCTTAGCACACCAGCTGTTTCCAGTCAAACCAATTTAAAACACGAATTTATCATTATAAACAAAGACAAATGTAAGTTAATCCAAAGTAAACCAGAGAACTAAAAGCACACATTTGCATCATTCACTATACTTACAAAATATAAACTGTAATAAGTACAGCTTTTAAATACATCATTTACTTCTCCATCTCATTGTGCAAATTCAAGCCAAGCATCTGCTCATACCAAATATTCATTACTCATCACTTTCAGGAAGAAGATGCCAACATCAATGCAATGCTGCTAGAGGGCATTAGTTTTGCTATACCCAGCATTTAAGTAGAAAGCTATACAGAGGGTTTTTTTGTAGTCCATACTGTTTTGTTTTCACAGAAGTGTTTTACGGTTGTCTATCTAGCTATTGATGCTATACATTGATCAAGGAAAACAGTTACTTTCTAATTTCTTGACATGGGAAAATGCTTTTTCCCCATAATTTTTCTTCTTAATGCAAACCAGCCAAGAACGCATACTTCCACTAGGCCTCCCTAGTTTTTCTGCATGGTTCTTACCGCTGCAGCAGCTTCTGTCCTTGCTTTAACAGCCTGCCTACCAAAAGAATAAGCAAGACAAAAGTTACTAGTCTTTCTGCTTACTCCTGAAGTCACATTTGGGGGATGGGTATTACAGAGATTACCCTACCTCACAAAGGCTTATTACTATATGCAAATAGTTTAGAAGAAAAAATTCTGAAATCCTAATACAGAGCATCAGAGAACTTTCCAGAGATGTGTTAGCATATAACCACGCACGATATTTTGGAGGTGGAGTCCTGAATTGCTATAAAACTAGCAAATATCTCATTGACAAAACTGTCTTACAAGAAAGACAACAAACTTCAGATTATTTTTCCTCTGAAGTTCACATACGTTAAACTCTCCACTGTTATTTCATTATTACTTTAAGCTAGTAGGAAAAGAAAAAAAAAAAAGAGTTAAATTAGGAACAAAAAAAAGAAGTTAATGATAACAGCAAAATCTCCTGTCGAGCCTTGCTATGCGTTCTCACATGCTTGCAACCTCCATGACCAAGCACACTAAAGTAGTGATTTCTCCACCTTTTCCCATATTTCAGACAAATTGATACATCTTACTCGGACACTAGTAGGGTAGAAGCAGCAGAAATAATCAGTATGAGAAGGATGGTATTTCTGCCAGAAGGCACTAGCTGTGTAACAGAGACACAGGAAATGGATTTTTTTTTTTTTTTAAATCCCAAAAGTTTCTATTTAGGTTTATGACAGCGTTTTCACTGTTAGGATATACATAGTTCAGCTTCAGATCCTTAAAAATACCTATGCAGTTTTTATACTAACCACCTCTACTTTTCTACTTCCCTCTTGACTTGGGGATATGCTTCCAGATAACCTCATCTGGTTTTATCCCCTCAAATGGGTAGCACATCTCTTTTCTCAGTCTTAAAGACTTCTGTTTTTCCCAGCTCAAGACAATGAACCTTTCTAGTCTTAGGCATGGTAAGATATTAGCCAGTGAAAGAGGTAGCAGATGGTGGTCCAGGCTCTTTTGCCACAGGTATCTATATAAACCCTTCTTCCACCTTATAGTCCACACAGGCCTGAAAAACAGGAAGCCTATTTAACACAACAGTGCAGCTAAAGTAATGGGTGCTTGAGTGTTACTGATAAGCAGCTTGATAACAAACTAACAATTGAGATTTCTGTAGTCCAAAGAACTAACAAAGTCTATGCAAGATACTTGCGGCTGCTGTGCAATGAGGATATGCAGAACAGGAAGCATCCAAACAATACAGCACAAATTGAATACCTAGTGCTGCTAAAGACTAGCACTTCAGAGACTGCTTAGCTTTTGGATAAAATAAATTTAAAAAAAAAAAACACTTAAAACTGAAAAATAGCATACAGTAGAAAGCACATGATACAAGATATGGCGGAACTGATTAAATGGGGAATGTGTGTTGGAGTTTTGAGGTTTGTTTCTTGACCATCAATACGGAACGCTATGCTTGCTAGCTGCCAGACTGCCGCATAGCTAAGTGGCAAATTCAGGGACAAGAGACTGAGAAACAGCAGGACAGAGCGTGCAGAGGGCAACTACTGCACTTCATTTCCTCATAGCACCCACTTTAGCAGGCCTCTCCCTCAGCTGATACCAAACCTGTTCAAACCCACTCTCCAATCAGATCATTGGAAACCTGCTTTCTAATGACAGACATTTCTATATAGGAAAGTACTCTTGCAATCCAACACTTCCCAAAACAACTATTTGAGCATTCACGTCCACTTGATATGCGATGTAGGTCTTCTCCTCACACTGTTACCACCACAGCGTATCTCTGAATGCTCTTAAGTCTGTTCATCAGCCTCCTCTCCGGTTCCTCCATCGTAGTCTCAGCAGCCAGGGAAATTAGTTCCTCTCATTACTTCCATGAATAAAGCTAGCTCTTCATATTTTGTAATTAAAACTGCTTGATGAAATTAAAGATAACGCTACCCAACAGGGCACAGCCAGACGTCAATCACCCAGCCATCACTACAACTGCAGCTATCACAACTTAACAGTGAAATGCAATATAAACAACATAATAATTGGTTCTATTTTAGTTTAAAATAAATCACTGACAGAGGAAGTATTTTGCCATACAGCATACCTGCTTATACACATTTCACCCGATTCTGCAATATACACAGATACACACTTGAATATCTTCAAATCAATTTTGGCATATTAATACAGACTTTTAGAGAGCTAGCAGATGGTTTGCATACCTTGCAGCCCTTAAAACCTCATACTGCAACCTTCTCTGATCCTTTAAGATAAGCATGCTCATATCACATAGGAATTTAGAGAGAAAAAGCTTTACTAAGGAAGTTAAATACCACAGGAAAACATGCTTTTGACTTTGCAAGTAGCAATTTCCTTTTTAAGGATTTTGTCCATACTATCCAAATTTGTTAAGATCTATATTTTTGTAAGATGTTTAGCTGCTGGCAACAGAACATGGGCAAATATCGTAACAACCTCATGCAGGTATTAAATCTTGCCTAGAACTCAATTCTAAAAACCAAAGCAAGTTTTAAGCTTTGGGATTCTGGTGTTGTATTGTCCTCATCACAGGTGTTTGGAATTCACATACCATTTTCCATTCTACTAGGTGATATTGTCAAAAAGAGTATACACTAGGTTTCTTGAAAGGTATAACAGTGGGAGCAGCACTCCCACTCCAAGAGCTCCAAGATTTGAAATAATCTGAGCTATAGTGTATGAAACACTAAGCAGAGCTTGATCTAAGAGCCTCTGCAAAACACCCATTCATCTATCCATTTTCATCATTAATATGAGCAGCAGTGGGGAAGAAGGTTAAAAAAAAAATTGTTAAGTCTAAGCATATTTAAGACACATGTTTCTGAAGCAGCCTTCATAGTTCTTTTATATACCTTAATTGAAGTTTGGAAGGTTTCATTTAATAGCATCAAGGCACTCCAGACAAAGTTACAGCAATGTCTGCATATTGGTAATGTGTTTTAATGTACAACTTTACTCAAACATCATGGATATTTAAAAGCAAATGTATATAAAACCTTCAGTAATTATACTGGCCAAAATTCTTAGTCATTGATGCACAGAAATTTCAAGTGCCCTTATCACAAGAAGTTGGCTGACTTTTTCTTCAGTTTTTCAATTAGAGGGGAGAACACTTTTTTCTGTCCTTGTATTAGTAAAGCTTTGACAGGATAAACCATGCTGTAGTCTGTTTATGTAAACTAATATGATAAATCCCTCTTGCTAACTGCATTGTTTAATCCTGATCCCAAAAACCTAAACAACTTCTTTTGACTAAAATGGCATTAACACTAACAAAAGTTATTTAGTTAGTTAGAACATTGGCTTACCGTATAAATGCCAATTCTACAAACAGCAAATGAGAGCTGGATACATTCAGACATAGTCTAAAGAAATTAAAATAAAGACATTACCAAGAATTCTACTTATTAAGAATTCGAGTTTTTCTCCCATCTCTCCCCTCTCCCCCAAAATAAACACCTGATAGTATAGTACTTTGTTTTTGCTGTAAAGCTGTACTAAGCAAGGTAAGAAAAATGCCATACAAATTCACATTATTCATTTACTTACTATCTTTCATATAGAAGCAGCTGCTAGCATCACTGCACTTACTAATTCAATATTTCATTACAGGCCTCAAATTACTCAGTGCTCCCCAAAATGCCCATATACCACATTAACATTTTCCATACAAGCTGTCAGTCCTACTTATTTTCATCAACTTTGGTTTAAAGATAATCTGCAAGAGACATCCTAATACTCAGATTAAATGTGCCTTTTGGCTTCTTAGTGGCACATAATATTTAAACATGGAAGCCTCCTTATGTTCTTCTCTCCTCACATCATTCAAATTCTCTTCCTCCATATTGCAAAATGGTGTGTACACCTTGATGTTCTGTATTTCTGAAGTCACACTGCTTGAATTTCCTGAGATTTCTCATGTTTAAAACAGAACTCTTTACTGTTCTGAACATTTTATTTAATCTAGTCTTGCAGCTGTCAATAGTTATATTAAAAGTTTTTACCCTGAACTTGCTCAACTTCCAATCTGTTGTGATGCCACAATTCTACGTCTTCTGGCAGTCACCCAGAGAGGCTGACGATGGACTATGAATTTCTGACGAAATAGATGAGAAAGACTTTCTTTAAACAGCATAAAGTAGTCAGAACACAAATCCAACTCCTCCCACCAAAACACACCTTTTTTTAAGTCTGCCATTTTCGGTATATTGTCAAGTATAACAAATCAGGCTCAATGATTTACTGAGGACAGTAATTGAGGAATTTTTTCTCACTGTGGGCAAGAGTTTAAAGCAACTAGGTGGAACGTTTCTACCATGTTTACCAAGTTCACACATCATCCGCATATACTTTATGATGTGAAGCGTTAGCTACCACAGGCTTCAAACAGCATCCGTGAAACAATTTTTCTTTGCTTCTACTTTCTACTCCTATGCCTCAGAATTTTTCAAGTGAATTATCCAGTTAATTGGAATTTTGATCTAAAAAGTTACGAGAGCAGCTCTTATGAAGTCTATGACTAAAAACAAATAAACAAAACAAGAAAACTGTTGCTGCATTTTTTTTTTCTATAACTTAAATTTAAAACAAGCAATCTCACTCAACTGTCTGAATGTCAAAAGGAGCAGCACAAGAACCTGAAAGCAAACCTCAGTGTGATTGATTTTCCATCCTTACTGGAAGCAAGCTAAGATATTATTACCAATAAGGGAATGCTGCTTTAAAATGTCATTTAAACTGCCAACATGTGTCTTTTTTCAGCTTTCAGAACAAATACCCAATCCCATGACTTGTGCTCCCACTTTCCCACAGAAAAAGAGCCATAGAAAAATAGCAGTAGAACTGACTTTGAGAACTCCTTTCTTACCCAAAGTGTGGGGGTGGAGTGGGGGTATAAACTGTACCCAGACTAAACCTGACAATATTTGTGTACCTTGTTCCAAAGGTTCCAGTGATGACTTCCCCAAGCAATACAGTCCAGTACTTCATTATCCTTACTGCTAGAAGGTTTCCTAATGTTTAACCTGAGTCTGCTGCAATTTAAGCCCCTATTTAAACATAGGATGACATGTACATTGATTTGTATTTTCAGTATTCTTCATGACAGATTCTGTGTTGATGGCAGATCAACCATTATATACAAAGTAAAAGATTATTTCTGACTGCAAACAAAGTAAACGTGCAGCAGCAGTATATCACTATCGCTTCTCAATATATACACATTTTTATTCTAACCAAGTGCACTACTATAAATTGCTTTCCTTTTTAAATTTAATATATTCAGGCTTTACTGGATATATTTTATTCATAAAAGAACTAAGTAGCAGTTCAGATTCCACAATGGATACCTGTGGACCGTTGCTTCAATAGAACAGAGCGAGCTACATCTTAGTTACCTTGCTCACCCACTGACGGATTCGCTACTGTTAGTGTTTTTGAACTAATAGGCTATTACAGGAAGGAGTTCTAAAATTATCTCATCTTCCTACCATCACATACAGCAGCAGTGAACACTTCTCCAATCCATTTCCCAATGTATATTAAGCTAACTCCTTCCCTAAGCCTCCAAGACAATACCTATTATCTGCAATCCAGCATAAAAAAAAGCTCATTAATTCCAGTGCTGCTGTTATTAGCTTCTCTCTTGTATTCACCCCCGCCCGCCCGCATAAAAGAATTTCTTGCCAAGAAATTGGCAAGAAATTGGCATAACTCCCACATTGTTTCTGTTTAATCACTGGAGAAAATAGCTGATGAGTAAGTACCAGGAATTATTTTAAATAATTACATCATTAGAGGCTATCATATAGCCTATCACTCTGATTACAGAATTAGAATATACATGATATACTGCTGCAATGGGGAATGAAAGTCAGATTAAGAAAATTAACCTTACTGCCCAGGTTTCACCCAATACACAATACGGATTTCTCTATGAAGACACTTATTCCTGGTATTTGTAATCTTTCACTACTATAGTTTTGTAACTCGTTTTGTTGCCCAGTTGTGTAGCACAAAATAACTCTTGGAGAATTTGCGTTTCATTTACTTACAGTTTAGTCTTGCTTTCTGAAAGAATTTTACATGGTAAGCATGAAAGTAAAAGAAAAAAAAATCATTTAAAAATATATCTACAAATATTACTAGGAAAGATACTTTAATTAAACTCCGCAAAAGACTTATTCAACCTGAAGAGTCTTTTTCTCACTTCCAATATGTTAACTGGCTTCTATGAAAAATAAGTCAAACAAAATAAGCATGCATCCCTATCCACATGCAGCCTTCTGCTTAGGCAAACTGTCATATCAAATACTAATTTATCCAGCTGGAAACTAAACTTGTGGCTAACAATTGCTACGTTTTTTCCCAAAACTTCAGTTATTTTAACTATATGTTGTGAAAATATGACTTCATAATAGCTTGGAAATATATGTCTGCATTGCAATTGTGCAACCTTTCCTTCACCACAAGCATTTATTCTGTCCATTTTTCAAGCATTCCACTAATTCTGCATATCAGTACAAAATAAGGTTTAGTATACGGTGTTGCAGAAAAACACTCATACCTCTGAGACACAGGCACACATTAGTTTGCAATGCACAAGTTCATTGTGCTAGTAGCTATCTCTATTTAATAAATACAAAATAAAGTTCCTATCCATAATATTTATAAAAGAGCAAATCTAATTACAGCGTGTTCTGCAACTGACCACGTACAGTTGAAATCACTGATTGGACACTGGTCTCAAGATCCTAGATGGGCAAAGGACCCTACCGAGGGGGATCTTAGTTAGCTTCTTGGAAGGAAAACAAAAGGCTTGATACTTAACAGAACTGCAGGGGCTAGTAGCCTCATTTTGCCAACCAACAGGAAAGTTCATCTTGACCCCAGTTTGCCTTGCCATAATCCTCAATCAATTATGGAGTATTCAGTTCCAAGACCACAAAACACAGGAAGCAATATGAGAAAAGGAAAGGTTTTTTTATGGTCATGTTCTGCTTTACTAAGATAAAGATTCAGATGTCTTCCATTTATAGAGTGATCCACCCCACTAAACCTTCCAAGAAAAAAGCTTTTTCTCCGTCCCTTCTCCTTTTTCAGTGTCTAACTATTGTGAAAATTCCATACATCTATCAAATTAGCAACAGAAATGTAAACAATATTCTATTTTTATGGTACCTGTATGTAAAAAAACAGAAAAATTCTCAGAGCTCACGTGTTTAAGAATAACGTGTAAATACCTGAAAGAACACACAACTACACTACAAGGCAAGCGGCTGGAACTTTGATCACAACTGCTGTTTGTGAAGCCTGTGTGCTGAATTCCAAGTAGCAACTTGAATACTCCTCTTTCTGCGCAAGATGACATAACCCTGTAGCACATTACGCTAATAACATTTCCAATTTAAATTCCTGAAATTTCTTTTAATACAGTTCTTCAGGAATAAAAGACATACAGAAGATTTTCATATTCTCCTTTAATGCTGCCTAATTAGGTTTTTAGAATACCAGGCTTCCTGTATGTAATCACTACAGAAAGAAATCTGAGGTTAGAGACTAGCAGAAACCTGATGCTGATGAAAAGCCAATGATATTTGAACAGGAAATAGGCGCGGTTCCAAGAACTCTCTTCTCATCATAAAAAGTAATCAAGTGAGTGCACCAGAGAACAATGCTGCTCTCCCCTCTTTCAGCCAATATTCTCACTAGAATGGTTTTCCATGACAGTTTCCAAGACTGCAATGGTTCATACAGTGAAAGATGCAGATTAGCCAACACAAAAATAATAGCTGCAAGAACAACATAGACATTTCTTAAGAAGTCTGGACTTTTTTCTTCCTATCTTGCTGAAACCTGAAACTAAATAAGTTTCTATGCAAGAATAAAGCCCTAGTTGAAGAGACGTCATTACTCTGCACCCTACACTGACTGTCAGTCCAGTTTCAAGTTCACTCAGTGTTGGGAGCCTTAGATCTAAAAATCATAAATCAGTTAGGATACAAGCGTTGGAAGGCCACTAGCCTCTGTTCACATGTCTGGGCAGCACCTTCAGACAGAAGGAATACTTTAGCCATACATTCCTGGAGCAGATAAAGTATTTTCCTAAATCCCTCTGAATCCAAGGACTCAACTCCTGCACAGTCAATCCAGTTCTGTTGGGGAGTGTTCTGGACACCACAAAACCTCTCCTATTCTGGAACTAGGTCTTGCTTTTCTCTCCATAAGGAGGGATGGAGATGCTTAGCACATAGCATAAGCACCAGGACACACAGGGAACCATCCTTCACTGATACGCTCTTCATAGGTTCCAGGAATCACATCTTCAGGATCTCCACAAGGCTGCATTCACACCTGAACCTCACATTTAATACGCCCTGTTGGACCTGTTTTCTGAGAAATTGTACAAATTCATGGTCTGCTCATTTTGGTCTCCCTAGCATTACTGCACAATGAGATCCACAATGGTGAGAAAAAGCAATTTTTCCATGATTTCATGTGCCAACAAGTGCCATCCAGTTCTTTCATTGGGAGAAATGACTCTCGTCTATTCACTTTCTCTTCATGATTTCACAGACCTCTGTAATATTCCTTTCCTCACACCATTCAGCTGGCTCCTCCTTCACATTGAAGGGCTACAATTAGTTCATCCCTCCTCGTATGAAAGCAATTGTTTTCTTTTTATTTCCATATCATCCTTCTCTACATCTTCTTTGAGTTTACAATATTCTGTCCGAGATGATGCAACCAGAAATGCGACATTTAAGATTATTCCTTCCATATAAGCACTATCAAAATGGCATTTTCCTTCTTTTTCTTTCCTAATAGCATTCTATACTCTAGATGTCTTGCTGACAGATGTAAGTCGTGAGGTAAGGGTTCTCTTTCACCCTGAGCGCTGCTGGTATTTTAGAGTCTATCAATGCATCTGCATAGAAGGCATATTCTTTATAGAAGGCATATTCCTTCTACTATAAATATATATAACTTTGCATTTAATCACTGAATTTCATCTGCCATTTTATCACCAATAGCAAAAGAAGGAGTATGAATTTTTCCCAGGTTCAATACGCACTCTTAACTTCTGTCTGCATCAGCCCATCCACAGTGTATACAGTTTATATCACCAGATATGAGCGTGAAATTCTCTTGTAATCTCTGCATTCTCCTCTCCCTCTTACTGATTGCCACAGCAATACTATCAACTCTCATTTATTACAAATCACTGACAGTTTATAGAAAGATTATTTCACTTTTAATTGCTCAAATTTTTGCATCCCTATTAGGAACAAAACCATATAATGAAAGATTGAGCAGTAGATGCTCTAAAGACTATTAAGAATGCAGAAAACAGATGCTTCTTTCATACAAAAACTCCAAATCATAATTAAAAAAAAAATGCAGACTCACTTTAGCCATGTCAAAAATTCCTCCTGGCTCTTAGATGCCACCTTGTTTCCCTCGACTCTCCAATGCCAAAAGCTAACATGGTCCTGCAAACAATACTTTTCTTCTATTCCTTCCCAAAAAACTTACACCACCAAAACAAAGCATTATATAAACATTCACATTCTTCCTGCTGTTTGCTCTTACAAGCCACAAAGCTGTAGGGCAGGACTGTGTCTAAACACAAGAGGACCTGTCAGATAGACTTCCTGCTTTGTGTCTCTTTCTCAGATAGCAGGAAGCTACTTACATCTTTGAGTTGGCAACTAATATAGTCACCCCACTTGGCTGCCAGTGAGCCAAAAGAAAAGTTCTGTACTCTGAAGAAATCAGTAGAAGATAAGTCAATCGCTTATGCAACTACAAATACCCTCCTATTTATGTCCCCAAAGACTTTTATACAGTCAGACGTTTGCATTTCAGAAAGCTTTGCTGCACATAAAGTTAAAAAAAAAAAAAACCACAAAACTATCACACAAAGTATTATAAGTCAACACTCAAACAATAAAAAGATTTTAAATACTGCTTATATTTTTTCCTTACGGCTTTATAGCTGTAGGGGCCCACACTCATGCTTCTAAGTTTGAGGCTATGAGGTTCCTAAAAACGCTTCTTCTGTTAAGTGAAAGCTGATACCCTCACATAACCATACAACTTCAGCATGCAGGTTTTAAGAGAATAAGCATCACAAGCTGGCAGTATTAAAAAAACCAACAAAAAAAAAACCATGAGCTGATGATACTGAAAACAAACTAAAAATAGTAGTCAGCACTGAATATTAGGAGGAATATGCTGCCCTTCAGATGCAGATTTTCTCACTTATTAAAAGCTTGCATTTCTAACCCTTTGTGAAATTCATCACGATGCTGCCTCAAGCTAGAAGCTCTGACAGAAGAATTTAGGAGCAGCATACTGCAGAGCACCATGGGGCCCAACCCATATTGAACCTTGGGAATAATTCACAAGAATAAATAGGGCTATTAGTAATCAACTAGCACATTTTCAGAAACTGAAACACATTTTCAATGTAATAACATTTACTATTCCAGTGCAGCCCTCATCGCAGAAAAGGCAAAGTAATTTTAAGAGTGCCAATTCATTTGTTCCTTCACTGTGTGCATCTGAAAAGACAAAATTTCTGGAGTTGCAATACTCCTGTGATTTCACAGAACCTTCTCCTGGAAGTTATAATCACATTAAGGCATTCTTTTGTTTTCCCCAGGAAGCTGTATCAAGTTTCAGTGTTTGTAATAGCCACCTTTGAATCAAAAGTTTACCTGGGGAATTCAATAATGCTTCCTATTGCAGGATGAGCTAATACAAGGTTTCACTTTTATCATCTCCTGCAGAGGAATTCTGCTTCTCCTGTACTCACTCATCTGCCTCCAGACAGGCAATTAGGTTCCACTACATTAAGTCACCAATATTTTTATTGCCCATTCTACACAGCTGATAACATCTTTCATTCAGCAAATACTCCCTGCAATGCTGGCTAGGTAGATTCTACCAAGCAGGAAGATTTGTTTTTAACAGCACCCCTCTTTCAGATCTTCAGCCACACCAGGTTCTCAAACTCCCATACTTACTTAAAATCTAAGCATGCTCATTCAGGGGAGATTGTTTCCCAGAAGTAATTCCATTTGCCGTTCCCAGTTGATTTAGATTTGAATGCTACACTGAAATACCAACAGGAACCTATCTACAACAACTGCTTTGGGTTAGGGTCTCCGAAATTTGTTATAATGTCTTTCTACATTTGCTGCTATGCTGACACAGCAAGTATTTCGAAAAAGCAGCATTCTCGCTTCCAGATAAGGCGACCCTGACTATGTCCACAATAGCAACGACTGCATTAGTAGCACAGCATAACAGGAGCTGGTACTGAAGCCCAAGCATTCATACTACATACCCTCAGGGATTTTATTCCTGAAGTTAGTTAGCTCTGATCTGATGCTGCAGGCTGACTACCTGTTAGTTGAAGGCATCTTCCAATCTGATTTAATCTTAAAAAAAGGGTTCATGTGATCTGTGACCACTCCGCAATGCAAACCTGGGTACAGTAAACAGGGATGACTGAGATTCACTTCCAAAGTTCACATCTGATCCATACACTAGTCTAGATGCAGGCATCCTGTACACTAACCAATTTAACACCTGTGGGTTGCTTTCCTTCAGATCCCTCATCCTTGTGCCTAATCAGCAGCCCGATAGTCCTTACAGCTACATGACTGACCAAAAAAAAAAAAAAAAAAGAAAAAAGATAATCATTATATGATGAGAAGGAAGTTTATCAAATGGTAAGAGGGCAAGACTGCACACACATTTGTTGCTAATGTTGTGGGTGACTGATAGAACACCTATACGTACCTGGAAGGAAAAGCACACAGTTCCTTGTGTGGAATTTTCCCCATCTCCCCTTATTCAAGGAACAACAGCTACTGGTTTATGAAGCTTCAGTGAAGAAAAATTCTAACCTTGAAAGAGGAAATGCTTTGATAATGCCACTTGTAACATAAAAATAAGTACTTGCCATGGTCTTCAGAGTCCAAACAATGGAACAGGCAATGGTAACGGTAAGATAGTATCCAAAACAGACCAGAACAATTAAGTCACCTTGATCTATCCTTATTACCACTTTTTAAGTCAAACTCATCTTTGGGTCCAATTAAATAAAAGGGAAGATCCTAAAAGTAGGTTTTCCAGGATAAAAAAGTTGCTCAGAAACTTTTCCCCCTTGTTATTAGCATCTACCTTAAAACAAAAAAAAAAAAATCAGTTTGGTATATGCAGCTTTCTCCAGTCAAGAAAACTGAAATGACTATAGAGAACTTGCATCAAGACCATTAAGAGGAAATCAAAGGCCCATTAGTGTAAAATGTGAAAGTTTAGTTTGATTTATTCATAATCCATCTGAATTTTAGCTTGTGTACGAGTATACATAAATAAAATAGTTCATAACAGCTAATAAATATACAAAACTATAGCTAAAATAAATAAATAAATAAAAACAATCCCAATCCAAGCAACAAATATACTACTCCTCTAAGAAGGACGTGTGATCTCTCGACTTTGCAACACTTGCACAACACTTGCTTGCTCCTGCTTAACTTTGAGCATGAGAAGTGTCACTAAAGTTAATGAGGTTGTTCATGCAAAAAAGTGTTATCTTCAGCTTCAGGCTGAGATATACTCCTGATTACTTGGGGTTTTGACCAAGAAACTTTTATATATGTGAATAAGACACTATATAATATCCGGTACAATTTAAGGTTAATTTAAGTTACATGTTAGCATATTAAAAAGGCTAAAGATAAAAATAAATTTGGTAACCCATTTCATTTTGTATAAACTCTCAAGCCAATACAGATTCATCTCTTCATTTTTTGTGACGTGACACTGATTCAAATTTCTCCATCATCCTTTAAAGTACCTTCCAACAGATCTACACAGATCAGACTGATGATATATGCAGCTGTTCAGTGTAAGATACTTATCTAGTGCAGAGGATGCCACTGAAGAAATCATTGGGAAAGCCTACTCAGCACTTTAAAGTCTGCAATGCAAGTATCACATATAGAAATCAAAGTACTGTCACTGTTTCCCCACAAGTTTTCCAAGTAAAAACTGTAAGACTGGTCACGTGCCATGCTCTTCACAAGATGTATCATGCCGTAATTTCTTAAATTAAGCATAGTCTACTGAACATAGGCCAGCCAGTGCAAGTCCATATACATACACTATAATCCTTCCAGATACAATGCAGACAGAAAGAAGCAGAAGATTGTTGCAGATACACCACAGGATTATGTTCTCAAAAACCATACTACCCTATATTCAGATAGCTATGTTAGCATAGTATATTTTAAAGGAGTTCAATATAGGAAGGGGAATAAGCTATGAGTAAAAGGTGCCTCTTTATGAATACAGTTAGAATCTTTTCTAGAGGCTAAAACAGGTTTCGCTATGCTGTTAAAGAAAAACACCCACCATGCACTTAGCACTGTAAGTAGCTATATCAGTACAAAAATAAAGCTACGATCAGGCTGAAAAGCCTCTTCTAGTTATTCAAGATACAGAGACCACTTCTACCGTTGTATTACGATGCAAAATCGGACCATAACACCACTGAAGGTACTCTAAAATTAGTGCTAATATTTCAAAGATCAAAAGGCCTTAGCCATAAGTCATGGATCACAAGGGAGTAGGAGAGGTTGTGTATAGGTTCTGTATATCTGTCCTAATAGATCAACTTTAGGAACACAGACCACGGTCTAAGTTGGCTCCAACTGACTTGGCTTTGAGCAGGTTTTGAACATCTTGAACATCCCACTGATATTCACAAGTGCTGCAAATGTGCAGCATTTCTCGGGATTGGCTCCTTAAAGGAGAAGAGAGAGTCTGTCTAAAAAATATAATAGCCAATACACTGACATTTTCACTGTAACCCTTTATGCTTAAAAGGAGCTCCAAGATGCATAGCGCCAAGATATCAGGAGAAGAACCCTCCTGTGAGAGTCTGGGAAGAGACTGTCAAGGGCAGACTCCATCCAGAGAAGAAGCAACTCTGTGCTGCAGCATACCTCCCCACAGTTACTCTAGCCTTCTTCCACCGAACTCACTCATTTTGCCTCACCACTAATTAAAACTTTAGGTAAAGCTCTGGCAAGGCACTACTGCAGCCAGGAACAACCACATCCTTTGCCCCACTAGCTGCTTCACATTAAAAGCAGAGGAGAAAACCTCACTGCCTCCAGGCTGCCACACAGATGCTCAATGTGAGCAACCAGTAAAGGGATGCCTACTCAGGCTTTGAAGCCTACCTAGGTGAAAGATCCCAGCATAAATGCCTAAGACTTAGAAACATAATACTTCCTTAATGTACACCCCTTTTTGCTACTGCTCTTATGAAAATAAGGAGGTGGTTGTTCTGCATCTACAGGTTAACATTCATACTATAGCATGCCAGTCTTGCATCAGTAACAGCAGGCCCATCTTTATTCTATGGCAAACTGTCAACAGTTTCATCCTCCAGGCTGCAAATGGGGTGTAGAAAACAACTTGCCTAACTTCTCAATTTATTTATTTATTTTGTGAGAGCATTTTCTAAGATGCCTGAACTGATTGTCCTTCACCAAAGAGAGTCATTTCATTTATTACCATTAACAGAGAAAAGAGAAGGAGGACCAAACTCATGTGGACATGAGGACTGGAAGACCTCTGTACAAATGCAAGAGAACATACTTGACTTGACCTGCAAACAGAAGTTATTTTCATATACCCAGATGCAAAAAATTAAAACTTTTACTTTTTTTTTCCTTTTCCTTTGGCATAAAAGAGTTTATGCCAGATGCAACAAGCGTTCCCAAAATCAAAGAATTCATTCTACAGTGTAACAAGTATGTTCTTCCTTGTAAGAAATGGCGGCCTGTAACAAATAAAGGCATTCTGGCTTGCCCCAGAGCTTCAGTAGACCAGCATCCTTTTTGAGCTGTAACCCCCAACTCCTTGCTTTCATCATTTATAAAAATTAGCTTGGCTGATTTGTAGCAACCTCCACATGATAAGATGCCTTCATGGTTCATACAGCACTGTATGTATAACATGCACTGTGAGATAGGTTAGGTCTTGGGGAAGTCTCATTTCAAAGACATTCACAGATAAAATAGAAACATTAAAAAAAATACAAGAACACTCAAGATATTGTTGTGCTGAAGATTAACAGTTTTAGAGATTACACAAAAGGTGGCTGAAAAACAGGAAAGAGCAAAGGAGTAAGAGTAAGGAAAGTAAGAAAAAAAAGGAGTAAGACAAAAAGACAAAGTAATAAGTAAAAGGGGTAAGAAAAGGAGCAAGATAAAAAGGGTCAAGGAGTAAGAAAGGACAAAAAGAATCTTAAAAAAGCAGAAATATTTAAACTCTCCCATTAGTTAATATGAAAACATGCCCTCAGTTTTCAAGGGTTATTAAATTTATTGTTCTCCTACTGGTTGGCCTTCAATACAATTGCCTGTAGCAGTCAAAGGTTAATGCAAGCATTTCAAGAAGTACACAAGATTGCCAGTTTCATCTGGATATCAGTTTATAAAGGAAAAAAATCTAAGGAACAGCTCCAGGCTCTCAAGACGCTGCACTTAGCACATAGCAAGTTTATTATGAGTATTTCATTAACTAAGTTCTTAAAGAGAAGTTTACCTGCCATCTCAGCCACATAGGACTGACTGACTCTCTCAGGAAGGAAAGCCAAACAGACTTTTTTGATATAAGGAGAACGTCCCCAAAAATAAGTCTAAGCTATGCCCACACAAGAATAACGTTTAAATAAATATTTAATCATTTCTGACTTCGCTGATTTCATCATCAGAGAAGGAAAAGTCAGCCATTGCACACAGCTCTCACCTCAATATGGTAAACCCACAACACAAGTCTCTAGAAAGAGCATCCCCAGAGATTTTGTTGACTGGTCAGTGAGCCTCTCTTGAAAGCCTACAGCCATACGTGCCTCACGTGAAAACAACAAAAAGGCTGATTCTAGTTTCTGACTCCAAATACTTTCTGACTGGTTGCACTAATATTGAAGAGGGATGAGAGAGCAGAAAAGGCACGCTTCTTGACCTAGCTTACCCTTCGCAACACTGCACAAAGTAAGAAAGGGCAGACCTTATAAACTGGTGTTCAAAAAAAAAAAAAAAAAAAACTTGAGTCATGGGGTGTACCCACTACAATCTCCCAATTTTATATTAAAAAGATCAGGTAGGCAAGCACTGTGCTAAAGTTAAAACATGAACTTATACTTGGCAATGCCGCAGGGCTTATTTTCTCAGTAGCCGTCCGTATTTTAGTGAGCCTGAACACCAAGCACGACCCCAGCCTGAAGTACGCGCCTGCGATGCAATCTCTTGCAGGCGAATAAAGGCAATGTCCATTAAAGAGCCATAAACGTTACTCCTGAATACCACACGGCTGGGGTGCAGAACGGCTCATGCCCAAGGTTACCGTTTAGCTCATTCAAGCATACCCTATGTTAATGCATTTAGGAAAAAAACCGCGACCGGGGTCATGACTTTAGCAACCTAATAGCAACCAAATGAGCGGGGCTGCAGCACCCTTTAGCAGAGCCGCGCTGCTTTATCGCCCTTTAATAGCCCGCCGCCGGCCGCCGCCCGCCGCCGCTCCCCTCGGCGGCCCTCCGCCGCCGCGCCCCGCGCCCCCCGCCCGGATGCCCGACGGGGCCGCCGCGACCTACCAGGTAATCCATGGACCGGGCGGCGCCGGGCGCCGCGCCGCCGCGCAGCGCTGCGGGGCTGCCGCCGCCCACCGCGGCGCTGTGTCCCCGGCGCCCCAGCGAGGGGGAGCGGCGCTTCCTGCCGCCGCGGGGGCTCGCCGCCGCCGCCGGCCGCCCGCGCAAGGTGCGCGGCCCGGGGGGCAGGCTCGGCGGCCGCCGCCCGCAGGGGGCACGGGGCGGGCGGGCCGCGGCGACGCCGGCGGGTCTGGGGGTGCGGCGCTGCCTCGGCGGCGCTGTCAGAGCTGCCCGCACCGCTCCGCTCCGCTCCGCGTCGCAGCGGCCCTGCGCGCGGGCGGGCGGGCGGGGCGCGGCGCGAGGCGGGGGAGGGGCGCGAGGCGGCGGGGCCGGCGCCGGGCGGCCGCGGCACAACCAACCCCAGCGCGGCGCCCGCAGCGCCCCGGCCTCGGGAACGGGGAGCGCGGCCCTGCCTCCCTCCGTTCCCCCCCCCCCCCCAACCCCTGCGCGCGCGCGACGTCACCGTCAGCTGATCGCACACGTGGGGCGCCCGGAGGAAACTCTTAAAGGCGTCGGCACGCTCCGCTTCCTCCCGCCCCCCCCCGCGGCGGCGCGGTGCGCCTCGCCGCGGCCCGCACCTGCGGCCGGGGCGGCCGCCGCTGCCCTGCCGGCGGCAGGGCGCGCTTGGAGCCCGTGGGCGGCCCCGGCCCCGACCTCGGCCCGGGGAGATGGCGGCCGCGGGGCCGGGGCGCTGGGGTGGTTGCGCGGCGGCAGTTGAGCCGGCGACCGTTAGAGCGAGCGGTGCGCGAGGAGCCGGGGAGGTCGGTGGCGCCTGCCGGCGGGCACAGCCGGCAGCCCTGCTGCGACCCGCCTGTCCGGGCGATCTCCTCCAGCCAAGGTAGCTTAAACTTCGTGTTAATAAATGTTCTAGCTGTTGCTACCCGGTACCTCGTTTGTAATGAGGCTGTTGGTATGCCGGCGAAGTTTTGCCTTTGCCTCCCCTCCACCGGAGGGGGCTTGCTGAAAGACGAGTGTCTTGCAATTGCCACCTGGCTCTCTGTAACAGTCAGGCCTGAGAGTGCTTTTTCTCTCCCCCGTTTTAAAATACTATCTCTCTCTGTAGAAGCGCGATTAATTCCTGCTGCTGTACATCCATTGTAACTCCGTCTGTACAAAAGTGTAGGTGCGGATGGCCTACGGCCGTGGGCATAAGGCAGGCGAGGCCGTAAGTGTTTTGTTGTGGATTTAGTGGTATACAGTAGATCCATCCTGCATATCTAGTTTCTCTATATAATCTGTAGGAAAATTGAGTTGCTTCAAAAGGGAAAATACAGAAGCCTGTGAATCCTGGGCATAAACACTGCACCCTAACTTTTAAAGCTGAAGCAGGCTCCAAACACTTAACAGACCCATAGAGAGAACAAATGGCTGTAGTAATCTGGGAATTTATCTGACATTTTGAAATAGGGGAGGCTCACTAGGTTAAACAAAAGGTCCTCTGGTCCACTGAATCCTGGTTATTATTTAGAGACTGACAGTTCAGCAGAGAGAACGTGGCCTCTGCCTAGGGCAGTCTGTAACCTGATGAGTAGGGTGTTCCTGCGGCAGATGAAAGATGAGGTTTTTGAACCACTTCACATGGATGAACCTCTTCTATGGATAGAGGAGCGGGTGTGAATTCACAACCTCTAGCCATCAAATGAAAGAAAGCATAGCTGTATTTTAGGCTGAGCCTAAATTTTCAGGCACACAGGAATAGTTGTACTAAGAGGACAGTCGAGGCCATCAGGCTTGATAGGAAGGACCATGCCAAATCTATGGATAGTGTTTGTTATATATATACAGTTTAAGAGCGAGTTATTTACAATATTAGCAAAACCAAAGTATTCCTTTTTGAGGATACCAGAAGTAGAACTGCAGGCACCTGTGAATTTTCATGTTCAAATGCCCATCTTTTATATACCTCTAGTGTTTGGCAAAAGTCGAGCAGGTATATCGTGAACCACAATTTTTAACTCAAGTGCTAACGTTTTTGGTGTATACGGGCTTTATACGATGGTCCGTTCTTTAGAAAGGGGTGATATAGAGCAAAGAAAGACCTTTTACCCTCTGAAAACTGGTGTGACACTTGGTTGTTCATTGTTACCAGAACATCCTGAAAACACTGGGCATCTTACGCAGTGTAAAGAGTAATCAAAATTGCAAAAATTATTCCTGACCCATAGGCTTTTCCACAGCTGACATTAGCAATATCAACTATCTTGCTGGAGAAAGAAAAGGAGACTTTTTTTCTCAGTATGATTGTGGGATATGAAAGACCCACAGTGTAATAAGAAGGATTGTAAAAGCAGGTAAGGAACAAAGGAAAGAAAGAATGAAGGTTCAAAAGCAAATAGGAATGCATATTCATTAGGATATAAAGTATTTGCTTTAGATCTAATAAGCTATGTGGGTGGTTGTTACTCTGATTTTACGATGAGTTAAGGTCTTTTGCAAACCAGCTCAGTGACAGTATTCAGTCAATTTCAGAGAGTGCTGATAAGTCCCCCCCCCCCAAAAGGCAGGCAGCCCTTGTCAATACATAATTCACTTTCCTCATATGTCTAGTGTACAAAAACTTGTTTCCTTTGACCCTCATCACTTTACTTTGGAAATCAGTGTCAAATATGGCTGCACACCAGACTGAATTCAATTTAGATGAGTACAATTGAAATTGTTTACTTTTAACAAATTGTTTTACTTAACCATTAAGTTGTGCTAATTTTAGCTTTTTCATAGCTGTGGACTGGAAGAAGGGATACAGGCTCGGTCTTTCCTGCTATTCAGTAATCTGACTGTTTTTCTCATAGCAGCAGCCGTTGCTGGCAACTCTCTACTGATCACGAGATGCTCTTTCAACATTGGGAACTACAAGCTGAGCAAAAGTGGCTTAGCTATGCCCCTCAATAATGTAACAAAGGAGCTGCAACAAACTCAGATTTTTATCTTACTTCTGTCGTAGTAGGTGATTTATGTTTTTGTTTGTTTATTACATTTTGCAGTGACTTCCCCTGAACCCTTAAAACCCTTTTTCTTCTTTTTAGCAGCAGTAATACATCACACTGAGAATCACTGCCTTTGGACACTACTCTAAATGAAGGGTGAGTTGGAAGAGAATCTAAAGGAGACCATCAAGAACAAGCAGAGATTTTGGAAAAGTGTTCTATAAAGGTAATGAAAAAGGGCTGGCAATTCTTTCTTCTAGAGCCAATTGAGGGGGAAAATAGAATCTGTATGTAAAGAGTTGCTGCAAAGAGGACATGGTGATGGGAAAATGAGTGTTTGGCTTGCATTGCAGCAGAGGAGATTAGGTCAGATACTGGAAAACACCTTAATGGTAAGGCTAATCAAGTGCTGAAAGAGAGCACTACCAGAAATGGTGCAATTTCCATGAGTGGGCATGGGTTAGATAAACATTTCTCAGGAATGTTTTTAGTTAGCATTGGTTCTGGCTTGGACAGAATGGACTAGAAGACCTCTCTGCTTTGTATGATGCTGGTATCTTAAATCTGCTTATGAAGATGTGATGTTTTTATACATGCAAGGAAAAATGCTCATTCTCAAATGACAGTTTTGCATGTGTAATTTTATTTCTAGCTTATAAACAAGTGTTCATGAGCTGAATAGAGCATCAGTTTACAAAATAAGAAACATTTTCTCATGTATACACTGCAAATCACACAAATTTGGTAGAGAAGCTAAGCCTAGACTTATATATTAGTCATTGTATTCACTGTAAAGAAAAGATTGTTTGTTTGTTATGTAGCCTTGTGGCTCATTCATTTTATGACATAAAACGAGCATTATCGTTGAACAATAGCATAATGTAAGCAGAATACAAGTGCTGTAACACAAGTGCCTTCTAGCTTACATAGAAAAACCTCAGCAGCATAATAATCACTAGCAAGTCCTATAGGACTTCTTCCATCTAGAAATAAGTTCGATTGTATATTGCAATATGTAAGTGCAGTGCTAGCTGTCTTCACAAAGAAGCTTGTCAGCAGGAAACAATGTATCAAGATAGAAGTGAAAGTACCAAAGTGTTTTAATAGGGAAGAACCTCACATCGCAGCTATTAGGCAATAAGTCTGCACCCAAAAAGAGAGGTGAACATCTTCACAGAAGTGCGAGTGTGTATTTAGTTGAACCCTGTGGCAAACGTTATTTCTTATCATATGAGACCAGAAAGCTTGTATGAAAAATAATCCACCTAGGACTGTTTATAAGTGGGGCTTGACCCCAAAAAGTGCTAAGCACATCATTTAATCATCTATTGTTTACATCAATGCAATTTAATGAGTTTGAACATTTTAACCTATGGTCGCCACCTGCTAAATTCAAGATTTTGCAGCACTAGCGGTTAACAAATTCTGAAGAGAAGATTGTCATAAAATTGGCTTGTTCATTAGTAAATACTGGGGAAATGGGAATTTAAAACATAAACAAGTGATGATACCAATGGATATGCATATTTCCAAACATACCTGAACAGAATTAACAGATTTTTTTCAGAATTGCATAGTCAGCCATATAGGTACAAGTTGTCCAGCAAGCATCATCTTGGAAAACAACTTTAGGGACAGGTATACGCTAGTGTGTCTTACAGTCATACCACTTTAATTTCTGGTTTCAGTAGTTAAACAGATTCAGGCAAAGATAATACTTGAACAGAAGTGCTGTAGAATGCAGTACTATTCAGCAAAAGTGGTACATAGGAACAGTATGACCAGTGTTCCTGCATCATGACTGGGATGACTTGAACACCAGATGTTTTATTAGAGGTGCCCTAAAGCAGAGACAATTGAGTCTAAACCACTTTGCCATATTAGGGATAATTTCATTCAAACAAAGAACAAAGTGGGTGGTGTGTTTGTTTCTTCACCCACCTCCCCAATTGCCTTATGTTTTAATAATCTTAGATGAAAGGCAACTGATTTTTGTCTATTAGCAAGTAGGTAGTTGTACTAATCCTTCATTTTTACTGATGTAAGGTGCCCAGAGAGCTCTGTTTAAGAAGCTGAATTACAGAATAAATATTGCTCTGCTTTTATAATTAACAAGCAAAGCTAAAGCATTCAACATCTGTGAAAGTACTGAAAAAGACTAGCTTACTTATACTGTTTTATATTTGTAGATTCAGAATTCCATGGTATAAGTCTGTTGTACAGGGATACACAAATGCTCCTCATCTTTGCAAGTCACAGGATAGTTAGAAGCAGGAAAGCAAAGCATTACAACATATGTACATATTACAAGATATGTAGTTTCATATTAATACCATATCCTTACTCTGGAGGAATAAATATCTCTAAAGAAAAATGTCACATAAAAATATGGGTTACTGACTCAGGATACTTCCTCAGTTATGAAAACGTTAACAAAGCTACAAAATGCCTTTGTTTGGTGCAGCTACAAGTTTAGAGTGAAAAACCTTGAAAAACGCAAACTGTGGTTAGTTGAGAAAGACAGTGATGTGATACAAGTCTCCTACTTCACTGATCTCACAGACAAGAAGCTGAAGTTACGAAGTAAAATTAGAGGAATACTGAGGTTCACTGGCTTCAAAACTGCTGAAGAAAAGATATTCATATTCTAATGGTAATAAGTTGCAAAATACAAATTTTAACAGCAAATGTGTGTGACCAGCTGTCACCGAAATAATATCCTAGAAAGATACAGAAGAGCATGAAAATAGAAAAAGGAAGAACTTGACATAGAAATCAAGGATTTTTTTTTTTTTTTGGAAGGAGTTTGAGTATTATATAGAGGCCAGCAGCACTCAGTACTGAGATTTGCAGCTCTAATGTCAATAAGTGACTTAGAGCCTGCTGTTATACAGGCTCATGTAAATGTCATTGGGGAAGGGAGAAATGGCTCTGAGTAAATAAAACTCCAAACGATTTGCAGCTCTTTATCTGATTTATTGACAAATGTCAACAGGCAGAGATAACTGCAGACAAAGTGAATGAATACTATAGGAAAAGTAAGACCTCTCAATCAAAAATCTCCTCCTTTTACTTTTTCTCTGTGCTCTAGTGCTTTGTTGCCTTGTGGCAACTGTGCTACAGTTAGGTATTCCTTCTGCAGAAGAACACATGGTTGTGAAAGAAAGAAAGCAAGAATATTTGGAAATGATTTTTCACCTGTTATCCTCCTTTTTCTTGTTTCCTGAAAAGATTGTCTGCCTTTTAGGTAATCATATTAGCAAAATAAATAGGAAGTCTAAAAGCAAAGGCTAATGGTGACCAAAGGTCAAAAATAGAAACAGGTTCCAACTATAGTTGCACTGATATAAGTCTATCAATAAAGTAATTCTAATATCGCAGTTGGTGTTATATAATTTATTAGTTACTGTTCACTGCACCCCGAAAATGTTACTGTTAGTGAAGTAATGCAAGAAGACTCACATATAGAAATTTGAATAGTCAATAGATTATATTGCTATGTAGACTGGCAATTACATATGATACTTTTCATTTCTAAGTCATCAAGTTGCAGAAGTTGGTAGTATTGTGGACTCATTTTTCATTTCGTGGTTCTTCAATGGAAGGTCATGAAACAGTCCAACACCAATAAAAATAGTAGTTAAAGGTGTCCTCATTTCAAATTGCCAACCTTATTTGAATTATTAGCAGAGTTTGAGGGCTGAGTGAGCAGAGACAGTGAATATTCCCTTGATAGTAGGGGTTCTGTGTTTAAGAAACTGTGGAATTTGGAAACTTGGGATTTGCTTCTTTACTGACAAAGTGTTTGATATTTCCTTGTTCAGTTTTTTTTTTTTTTGAAAAATATAGGAAATAGCATTTCCCTATAGAAAGGGGCTATGAAGATTTAAACAAACAAACAAACAAAAACATGGTTTCAAGCCGCTCTTCTAAACCCCTACTGTTTTGGACACTCTGTAAATATCTTCAATAGATGGACCAGAAGTGGCACCCTCATGTGCCTGCTGAGAATTGATGAGGAAGCAAACAACAATGATTCTAGTCCTGTTCCACATAATGTTTGCCCTTCTAGGATGACCAGAACCTTTGGGTTTTTGTGCCCTCAGTCTGGCACTTTTTATGAAGAGTACAGTTCAGATTAAGGTTTGTTAAAGATTTGTTTCTAGTATGAAGATTGTTTACAGGGTATTCAAATGTTTCTCTCTCCCTTTTTATGTCCAGATTGTTTTATCTTTTTACTAAATAGATGGAAGCAATATGGTAACATTATTTATGGACTTTGTTCTAGCATTAACATGAAAATATCTTTAACATGCTAAAACATTTAATCTGTAGTATTTTTCTTTGATGTGGACAATGTGATGAGAAGTCTGTTAGGCCAGTAGTACACTTACGTGCCAGATTTACTGTTAAGAATATCGAGAAAATATTCTGTATATTTCAGGCTACAACCCAGACTGTTGCTGGATCAGGCTCTTAGAGTCTTCATCTTCTTATTTGGTCTTAGAAAAGTCCTCAGATTGTTTGACAGAACTATGCAAACCATAATCTTGTGAAAGTGTGAAAAATGCCATTGCACAAGTAAAAGACAATATACCTGATGACCTGCACAACACCTGCATTATGCTCAGAAAATAACAGCACTCCGCCGTAGGTTTTCTATCAAAAGGAGAGGAATGTGACACCTCAAATAAAGCTGTGTGCAGACTTGGAACATTTGGCTAGCACTTGCTAGTCCTTCTATTCACTGTAAAAGAGCAGGATTCAATAACGGTACATCTGGATGGGTGAGAAGAAACATGAAAGCTCAAAGCAATAGAAAGAACAGGCTGTTCGGAAACAAAAGAAACTGGATTTTGCTTATGACCTTGTATTTCCTATTTATATTCAACATGTTAACCCATTTTATATACTCCAGCTATGTCTCTTCCTTAACTGTCACATTTTCTAAAGAACTCAGTGCAACTACAAACCTGTACAACTATATATAACATATATTGTGAATATGCACAGCAAAGCATTGTAGCTGTCAGTGGAAATGACCATTTAATCTCTCCCTGGAAATGATGAAGGCCAGCTACAAAAGCTTAGTGGCTGAAGTTTCAATATTTTAACTTGCTTTGTTTTTGAATTTTAAATGAATCTTAAATGAAAAGCAAAACCCCTTTTAGCAAAAAGGATAAAAAAAAATGCTCGAAATGAGTAAGAAGTAGTTTGTACAATAGGTATACCCTCATAGCTAAGAAGAGAAATGAAGATACAGTAAGATATGTCTTTGAGAGTTTGAACTCCAATTACTAGTTCACACAAAAGCGATGTTTTCACTGTTATTCATGTTATCTAATTTAAGCTATATAGACATGTGAACACAAGTTATAGTTAAACCTGCCTTTTGCTGTGTAGCATACTCTTAGGAGCTCTTTTTCTTTAAAGCACGTTCTAAAGTCCTACTGACTGAGGTGTGCTTAAGTGGTTTGCCACATATGCCTGGATTGGAGTATATAATTAATGACAAGGTATATATCAACATATGTCTGACACAGGATTAAGAAGCAATATCAGAGCATAAAACTATGAAAGCAAAATCTGAACTGTAGATACCAGGTCCTCAAGAAATCATAACAAACCTTGAACAATATCGCTCGAGAATACTATATCTGTCAGATTTATTTAACAGCAAGTATTGTTTCTTTTTCAGCTCCACTAATATCTCTGTACTAGGGTTATTAATAAATAAGTTGCATTTCCAAATCACTCCTTTGTTCCCTTTGTTTCCAAAAGCAATTCACACACACAATCCTCAATGGCATCTGTATTGTAGGAATAATGTAAACTAAAGGTAACCCAAATGTTTTTGAAGCACTATGCCTTCTAGGTTTAGGAACTTTCACTTAAATATCTATATCGCTCCCTCCTTCCCATGAACTATTCATGCAAGCTTAGTGCATGTAGAATATAACATTCATTGGAGATATTCGGGACCAGGTATATTGCTTTCTCCATAAAGCAGTTTGGTTGGTTGCTGGCTACTCTACAAATGCTGTGATTTATGTACAGTGGTTGCAGTATTGAGCCCCTGAAATGTAACTTTTTCCCACTTACATGGGAAAGGTATGATAGTTTATGTTTAAAAAAGCTTCTCTCGTGTCTTTGCCAAGGTTATGGTGAATGCCTACGCTTCGGTGCAGCAGGCTGTTAAACACATAAACCTTATAAAAGTTTATTTAGCAGATGCTTAATTAGGTGCTTCAGCTACCAGTAAGTCAAAAAGACCTTAGTTCAGATGTTTTATAGAATCAGAATATTAACTGGATTCTTCTTAATTTTGGGTTTATTGACCTTCCTCTTGGAAATCCACAGGACAAATTCTGACTTTATTTATTTTAGATCCAGAGTCACAAATCTTTATGGAATTATTCCAATAATGGGAGTATAAATGACAAAGGATCCCCATGTGAAATGGATGATCTCCAAAAAAATGGGACTGGATGCCATTCTGAAGTCACATGCAGAAAACCACCTAGAAACATAAAACAGTATTCAGCATAGCCTTGATATATTATTGCTATAATGAGGACAAGCATATTCCATTTATCCTTCTGTTCTTGCAAAAGTGGACCTTCTGGTCTCAGGAAAAGCAGAAAATCCTATCCTCTGTTCACAAAGGTCCAAGTGCTTGACTTGAAGATCCAATTCACATTCCCAATAAAGTACAATAGAAGTATTGCTACTGCTTTCAGTAGAAAAGCTAGCTAGTAGAAAACCTGACCTTCATGTAATTGGTTTTGTTCAGAGGTCTGCCCAGTAATTGAACTGGATTTTGCATAGGCCTTATGCATTCATTTTTACAGCTAGGCAGACAGCTAGTAGATCAGTCAAAAGATGTGTTTGACCCTTTGAAAGTGACCGTATAGCCTCTATATTTGTGGAATACGTATTTCACCTTTGAACCTAGCTAACATTGCCAGATCCAAAGCTGTTACTGTGTCCATGGAGGAGTTTGCAACGAGAGACAACAATTGGGAGACAGCCCAATTGATTTGGGAGACAGCCAGCTGACCCTGAAATGCTGTTTCTGTGGCAGCTCTCTGTGCTATATCTTGTTGTGTGCCCAGAGGATCCTTCCAGTAATATTCTTCCAAAATGACTGGAATCCTGTGTCCAAAAGTGAGGACAGATGAAAGCAGCATACAGTGGGGTCTCTGTATCCTTTATACATAGTAATATGGCAACAGATAGGTATTGGAATAAACTGAGATACTATGTACTAGGGCTCTCTGCTTGTTCAAAATCATTGACTTGTAGAATTCCATGGAGGGGACTACAGTTTAGCCCCCAGGCCAAGTAGGCAGCTTCAGAGAGTTAACAGAAAGGATTGCCTGAGTCTCAGAAGCTGAAGATTGATCAGTAATTACTTTAAAAAATCAATATTGTGTTCTGCTGTGGTGTAGCAAGGAAGCTGACAGAACTCAGCAAGCGTATTGAAGGGTTATTTTTTAAAGAGCTGATTCAAAAGAGGGAAAGAGGAACTGGGAGTGAGTTTAGGGGATTTTGGGGGGGAAGGATGACTGGAAAAAGAGAGACAGTTAGGGGCTGTGGAAAGGACTGAGATTATAGCAAAAAGGAAGGAGAAGAATCGGTGAAGTTCTGGGGCTTTGTGGCATCTCTCCACACACTCACTAGCCATCATGCCTGCAGATGACAGGATACAGGACAAGTCTCTCTGCCTCCCCACTTCCCAATAGCATCTCCTCCCTCCGTAGTGCACTCCAAATCCTCCTTAGGACGTAGAGGCCTCTTCTTCCTTGGTGAGAAAAGCTTCCACTGACTTCAGCTGATTTCACTGGGTAAAAACCAGATGATTAGAGTTGTCAGCATTTTCCTTGGGTGTGTAGAGGAAGGTCAATGAAGCCTTTACTACTGTTGTTACTCTGCAGAGTTATGTGGATGCTGATGATATTTGTATAGCAGTTTTAAGATGCCTCCATCAGCTGCTAGAACATATAACAATATATACATTATGTTCTTTACTGCTCTCTGCAGAATACTATTTTTTCTGAAATTTTTTCTTCCCCTCCCAAACAAGGCAAAATAATAATTAGGGTAAACTGCATATAATCCTTTGGGAAAAAATCTTGTATAGCAAGAGTTAAGGGTGTTATTGACTGAACCAGCTGTACAGCATTATGCTGTTTAAACAATTTCTTTCTGCATATGTGTGCTCTGCAAAATTAGGTGTAGAAAACAGCTAGAGGCAAAGCCAGTTGTAACTCTGTAGTATATTAACTATGACATTTAGACCCGATAAAGGTGCGAGCCATATATAATGATTTCATCATACACAATCATGGATTGAAGCTTATTACCAGTTAACAAAGGGACAACTGCTTTTTTGCCCCAGAGAACAGAAGAGTATTCATTGGCAGGGAAGGTTTCAGTTCAGGAAGAACAGTCTGATCTGCTATCATAGGTTTGTTTATGCTAGGAAGATGTACTAAATGAATAAAGATGTTGATTGACAGTTATATTAAGTGTAAATTTGCCCTTACTATGGGCAAGGGCAGATTTGTGTTAACTGGCTGTGTCTGAGATAATCACAAGTAGCCGTTATATTTAAAAACATGATGTATTATTAGATTAAATGGTAAGGACATGTAATGTTTCCTAACCAAAAGGATTCAAAGGGACAAATGGATTGCCAAAGGGCTGATTTTAAATATCATCAGGGAACCCTAAAAAAACTATTCTGTTGGAGGTCACAAGTGGATTGCTTTGTATCAGTGCATCTTTTAGCCTTCCTCACCACTACCTCTCACTTTCCAAGGATAACATTCCCACCTGACAGACTGTTTGCAGTAGGTCAGCACCATAAAATAGGCATTAAGACTTGCAGAGACTCAGGAATGAGTCCAATTCCATATATTTTATAGTAAAATGTAATTATAAGCTAAGAATAGGCAGAATGCTCACTTTTTTTTATAATGTACTTATTTTATACAAGCCCTAAATGACTAACTACTACTCCACATCATGATTTATGGGAAATCACAGGTGTATAGTTAAAGGATTAAAATCATGGGTTTTATAAAACGCACTTTTTTGTTTTACACTCTTCAAAATGTGGTCATACTCTCTGTCTTAACTGAAGTTTCTTATAAATCAGCTGCAGCTTATACTTATGTTGCTGTACTTAACTATACACACTCAGCTATGCTTCTGTTTTTTAGTTAAAGATTCTGAAATGAAGAAAGCCTGTTGCTAACACTTATTCTCAGTACTGTTTTCCTTTATCAAGAACTGCCCTTACATATAAATATCAAAGGTTTTAATACAGATAATTAAAATCATACGTCTAGGTGTTTAACAGACCTTTGTTATTCTTACCTGATCTGATATTACATAATGAGAATCTCTTCAGCAGATGGTGAGGAATCTGAAATCCTCTGTCTAGGAGTTAATGCTATCAGAGGAGCCCCCATTGCTTACCAAAGTGGATAACAGGAGTTTTGAATTGAGTGACTGTGAAATCTGTGTATTCCCAGATTGCTTTTATAGGTTCTGATTCCTTTGCATGTTAGCCATAAAAACATCAGGGCACATCCAGACAACCTTCATTGCCTATCCAATTAGCATCTATCATGTCAGCATGAGTTATAGTGTCCATAGAGTGAGCAGTATATAAAATATGCATTATAAGTGATTTTATTGCTTCTGGCAGTGTTGTACGTCAACCATTGTTACAGAAGGTGGATGAGTGCTATACCTAACATGTGAGATTCTAAGGCAATGTAAAGGAAATTTAACTCAGTCATTAAATTTACTATTGTGCATGTATGCTTGCAATTATACATAAATACTCTCCACAACATTTTTCACATATGCAGTTTAGCACATTTAAAATTACTGCCACTGATCTCACTTATTCAGATTGTTATCACTGCAGCTTTTTTTCAAATTTCTATCCAAAAAGTCTCTGAGAGGTTTTTTTTAAACTCTTTTTGGAGTACAGGTATTATAGAAATAGATATTTAATCTGTTTGTCCTTTTGCTCCTTTTCAGTTCTCACACATGGAAAATTCAATTTCAACATGAACTTTGTCCAAGAGAGGTCTGAAAGGTGAGCCTACAACTGTTAATTATAAATTGAGCTCCAGCAATTTCATACTGTAAAAGCTCTTTGTAGATAAAATGCATTAATAGCACTGTAATGTGAAGAGCCCAGAATGGATACTCTTTGCTGAGTTTTCTTTCCAGAATAATACTCTGCTGGTGAATAAAACAAAAGTAACATCATCAGCCACACAAACAGAACAGGAATACAATTACATTTACTTTATCAATAGCAGCACAAGGTAGATCTGCTGAATCCATCTTTTTTCTTTTGAACATATGTCTATTTGACAAGCTTTGCTGACTATATCCTTTTTTACTTTCTGTACATGCACTTTCTCCTTGCTATACCTTGTATTTTCAGTTGCATTATTATGATGCTCAGGACTGTAGCACTGGTGGTGGTACACAACTGCTATGCTATCACACATGATGGAGCAAGTGACTTAGAAGGCAGGGAAGGGCTTATCCCTCCAGGAAGTCCACCTCTGATACCTGAGTTGATGAGCTCTTCTTTGGTTTCGTCGTGAATATTAAAGGTATTTTCATAGTAAGCTCATCTTTGTCATTAGTGAAACACCTTCATACTTCACGATTCTTATGATCCTTGTTTGCACTGTATTTTTTTTCTAATGGCTTCATATGTTATCCTGTCTCTGTAGAAGAGTTTCGGCATACATGCATTAGGAGATAATGTCTGTCCTGAAAAGCTTGATAATCTATATAAGGGAGGGATCCTGATACCTTCCCCCCACGCTATAAAAGTGGAGCACAAAGGCCGTGGTTTGACAGAAGTCATAAAGAAAACCCTGCAGGAGAGCCAAGAACCAGGACTGGATTTCTTACCTCCCAAGTCAGTGCCTTAACCACAAGCCCAGCCATCCCCTCTTGCTCATGCCGTGGTAGCTGCATTGTAAACCTAGTTTGTAAGTTATGAAGCCAGCCAGTGACAATCATCTGAATAGCACAAACACAGTAACACTGCAAATATGTTAGGCAATAAAATCTTACACACCCAAGAAGCTCAGCTACAGTGCAGGAGTGATACACAAACTAACAAATAAGACAGAGGACTTGAAGTCTTTGAAAAGCAGTATTTCCACTCAGGCAATTTACTGTGGTGGGGGGAGCTTTAAACTAGCACTGGCCTCCTTTCCGCATTGTTCCCGAGTCTTTAGGGATAAGAGATAAAGACTGCAGCTTCAGCACTTGTCTGTCATCATATCCTACGTGTAATTACAGCTCCAAAGATGAAGAAAAGCAAGACAAAGGTGTGAATATTTGGAGTCCATCTTGAAGAATTTATTGGTCCAAAATAAAATTAATTTCTCTTTTGAGCAGCCTCCATATATTCTCGAGAATGGGGAAAACTGGCAAGGAGCTGGCCTATAAAGGAGTGAGAGGAATCCTAATTTAAAAGTGATTGAGAGAGCTCTCTGTCAACCTGATCAGGAAAATAGGCCAGAACAGCCAGTTTTTTTAAGAGCTCTCAAAGAGCTAGGTGTTCCATGTGGCATCTCTATGGATTTCAGCTATGAGAGCAAGTCCAAAGCATGTTTTAGGGTCCTTTTGCTCTAGCTAAAGTTTTTTTTCTTTTTTCCCTTGAGGGAGAGGGCCAGCAGCCAAAATATAGGCTTCTTGTCTTAACCAATCACAAGAACGTATGAGGGGCACTATCTGTTCTATTTTATTTCAGCAAGAAGAGTAGATAGATTTGGATAACATCTGAGCTTGGCTAAATAATAAAGTAGAGCTATAAGTAACACATGAAATTTTGTCACTTCCTTCTATGTGTAGGGTTCAAGAAGAAAAGGCAGGTGAGCCTGTTAATTCATTAACCTGTAATTCATGTACTTGCTTGTAACATGTACTTACTGGGGGAACTGAGGCTAAGGATGGATATTGCTCTGAACACATGAAGAATCATAAGTAGTGGTTCTGAGATAACCAGAGACTGGGAGAGTATTTTGAAGTAAAACTACATATACTGTGAGCAAAAAAAGCACAGTACATTTGGATTTAGAGCAGATGATCCTGATTAGTAGCAATCACTAATTCTTCATTTTCACCCTATTCAACAATTTGTCATGTATATTAATGCAGTCTCTCAGAAGTGAACAAGACTTAGGCAAAACTGATGCAATGATTCAGACAAGTTTTTCACATGATCCCTGTTCAATACCTAGCTTTCAGAGGTCCAAGACCTATTGCTACATGCAAACAGTTATTGGTAAAATTCCCAGTAATTTCAGCAGGATACAAACAGACACTTCCAACAGAGACAATTTAACCTAGGTCCTACCAGGTCCCATCTACCTTTCCTGATACTATTCCTGCTACAAACTAAGTAGTTCTGGTTTATCTCAGCTGTGATAATGAGCAGAGCATACCCAGTGGATTTGGTCTCCAGGCAGGGAACTGTTCCAATACCACATCGGCTGACTCAGATGTAATACTCATGGAGGAGGGGTGGAAAGGAATTGCAGTATGGGTGGATAGCTTCTAATTTCATTTCAGATAGCTTTATATGACCATCTGAATGATTTTTCAAAAGAGATTTTATGCTTTCCACACATTCCATACCATCACAGTAAATTATGTATCAGGCTGAGAGGCAATGAAAGGAATAGAAACCTAACAAGAGAGCATGGCTATATTACAAATGTTAAAAAAACAACATTAAAAACACTGTTGAAGTCAGGCACTTAAAAAGAGAGAAAATGACGGATTTAAGTTTTCCTGTATAATGTTCATTCAGTCTGTATGTGCATATCTATTACAACTTGTTCTCTAATTATATAACTTCACTGTATATTTTCCACTTGACTGCTGTCTTATTCAATACTGAGTTTCCTTTCTTCTTTACTCTTATTACTGCTGTGTGTGGCCCCATGTATTATTTACTTACCGCTTGTCAAATCCTGAGGATAGAATTATTCATTGCTTTGGCACACGTATGATACTAATTGAAAGCTTCACAAATATTAATTAGTTCATTTGTACAGCAATCCTTTAAGCTGAGAGAATATTATTATCACTGTCATTCAGAAGCAGCAATGAGGCGCAGAAAGATAAAGGGTCCTAATGTCTACTGATTTTGGGTACCTAATATAAGACAGCCAGGATTCTGTAATATTTAGCATCAAGTAGCAACATAGCCAGACTGCCTTTAATATTATCTTCAAGTACAGTTCTGAGTGCCTAACACTGCTGCAGGTTAGGCCTGTTGTAGTTGAACAAAGAGTGAGCTAATGAAGCCAGATAGTTCTGTTAACCTTTCTCCCCACATCTGGAGGTAACACCTGCATGGAGTTTTCCTTTCTTTCAGCAAAAGACTGAAAAAAATACATTACCAGAGAGACCGACCTATTGCGAAAAGCTGACTAGGCTCCTTGCCTCACTTATCTGAGCTTTTGCTTTTGTTTTTGTAGTGAAATTCATTTCACCTTATCTTAGCACCTAAAATTTGGATGTCTATGCTAGTATTCAGCCTTCCTGTAGAGCTAAAGAAGATAAGGGCAGCTCCAGGGGTTTATGAACTGTTCTTGGGAGATTCCTACCTCTCTGTTCCATTTTGCAAAATCCATATTTTACTTTACTGCATGAAATCAGACATTTTACTACATATAAGAATATACAGCTAAACAAGATTTATGGAGAGCAGTTGGGACATAGAGGTTAATTTGTAACAGGAAAAGAGTAATCGTCAAAGTCATAGGCTAACCAGGTCTGAGAGATGCCTACCAAAAAATCTTGGTGCATTTGTGCCCTCTTTAATATTAACACACTGTTTGTAAGAGTATATCCTGTCCTCATTGTGTAAAGTACTAAAGTCACATTCCAGCAAACACAGCATAGGGAGATTTTGCACCAGCAATTGTCCTCTCGTTTTCACGCAGCCGTGAGAAGTGTGCTCTATCTTCATTACCTCAAACATCTATGTCCACAGTGAGCATTACTTATGCCTTCAGCCTGGCACCAATCCTTGCAAGAATTTCTTCAGTAATATTTCTCTGCACATTATTCATATGTGCTTTTTGTCTGATAACGTAAGCGATGAATGTGGTCCTGTAAAAGAAGGTAATTAACACCACATTAGTTTGTACAAAAGAAACAGCTGACGAGCACCAGTCTTCTGTGGTAGCCAGTTTGGGGGCAGAAGGCTGTCCCTCACTCAAACACAGGAAACGTGGACCTTAAGGGTAACAAGATCTTGAAGACGAGTGACTGCAACATCTTCACTTTGGAAACTACTACTGCCTTTTGCATGTCCAAGTGAAGCTGTGTTATGCAAGTGATTGATTGTGCATCTGATGAATAATTTCTGTGTAGCATCATTTGTAAACACGTTACTTAGGTATTTAAATACTTGTTTCACACTAGTGTCTCACTGGATATGAACAAAAATGAAATAAAATTTGCAAAATAAAGCTAGACATTTTAAATCAGGAAAATTAAATTATTATCAGAGTGCAAAATTACTTGAAAGACTTTAAAGAAATTCAACAGCTGCTGAGAAGAAATTAATTTAAAATTTTTACATGATCAGAGTGTAGAACAGCAACAGAATAACTAAAAACATTTTTCAGGCTTGCAAAGTAGTTTGGTGTCTTTGCTATACTATTGTCAGGACAGATCGCGGACAGATCTGTGAGAACAAGTAAAATGAGAAGAACGTGAAAATGAATTTGCTCTTTTAAAATAGCAGAGTCCTCTTGCATAATTTAAGTAACTATGCCTAGAGGATGCTGCACAGGATTACAGGATTGCTGGTCATTTACAGGTTGGTCCCAAACATCTCTATTGCTATGCAGTCTTTGCACATTATCCCTCCCAGAATTACAGTCCATAAAAGAGCTCATTACTACTGTTTGCTCACTGATTGCTGCTGCTCGTTATTGCTTCATATGCCCAGGAAGTATGAAGCATAGTTTAGCAACTGAAGGCGCTAATTCTTGCTGCTGAGCAGAAAGGGGACTGCTCTCCAAGAAATTACACAGATGCAGGTGGGAGAGCTAAAGTTAAAACAACAAACAGACAAACAACATCAAAGTGGAGCCTGCTACTTTACCTCCCAGGGAGGAACTAGAAAGCCTCATTTAGGTCAAATGTGTTTAACCCTAAACTGTTGTACACAAAAAATGCAAAACCATTGCAAAAAAAGAAAATTAACACTGCTCCAGTGGAAAAAATGCAATAGGCTGTAAACCACCGGTATGTGACTTAATAGTCTTTCATTGTTCTTAATCCTGTTATTGTTTTCCTTGCTATTTGTTTCCACAGCAAAATTCCAGAAAATGAATAGCAGTGAGAGACTGTGGAGTCCATCTGAAACTGTCCAGCGGTTCTTTCTCTCCTAGCTTGTTGCTACTTCTTTGATATCCCCGCTGAATTCTATGCGAATAACAATGTAAGTAGGGAGTTAATGAACTGGACAGGCAATCACTCATTATTCAGGATCCAGCTGCCTTTGACCCAGTATATTTTGCTGAGTGAGAACTTGCTTGTGCACTAGTAATCAAATTTCCTGTTTCAGAACATTCCTTTCTAACCATTATGTCTTTCACCCTCATCCTCTGCCTCTAACTTCTTCCTTCCATCAGTCATTGTCCATATAATTGAATATGTTTTGAATTGATGCAGAATGCCAACACCACTCTAACTCATTTGACCGGATGTCAATGGATATGGTAAAGTTGTATGTTAGAGGATATGGTAAAGACTGAATGAGATTCTGCCAGGTTTTTTTTGTTTTGTCATTATTTTTCTAAGAAACACAAATCTCTCTCTCTTTTTTTTTTCCTAGACTCTGTGGCATTGTTTGGCATTGATGGGATCACTACACATATGCAAGTGTACAAAGCAGGCCAGAAAATGTGTTTTCAGATTTTTCAAGCATTAAAATATATGAACAGAAGCTCAAAGTAGAAGTAACAGTTTTAACTTTCAGACATAACACTTCTTTAAAGTGTTAACTACTCTTGATTCATGTCTATGGAAAAACATAACTGTCCAAGTCTTGTAAATTAAGATGCACAAGAAGCTTAATCTCTGGTATTAAGAGAAGTCTGGCCCAATGGAAAGTACTTCTGAGCTAAACCTGTACTATGAAAGACTTTTAAGATCAAGGACTTAAATTCTGCACTGATATACACTATGTACAATTCCAGTGGAGATAAAAGAATTATGTGGTTCACATATGTCAAAATTTCATTCTCAGATTTAACTAAAAACTCGATCTACAAAAAAGGGATTTGTAACATCTGAGATTTTACAACTCCTGCAAGCTTCCAGACATCACCAAAGTCTGTAAATGAATCAGAGTATGGGAATATTGTTCTCCCTGCAGCAGTGAAGGAAATAACAAGTCTGACATAGGAGCCAGATTTTGATTGGCTTTTTCAGTGTGGAGAGGCAAGGGAAAGCAGTATTTCTGCCAGTGCAGAAGGCCTTAGAAGGCCTTCCTTCTAAGACTGGAAACCTGTGAAGGGCTGACTTTGTGATACAGATAAGTGGCCCATAGAAATAAGACATGATTTCCAACTTATTTCACGTCACCCAGTAAGTCACCATATGGAGATAGCTGTGTCACCATCAATCCACTATCAGTCCCTCTAAACTTGTGATTTTGGCACAATCCTTCCACTGTCAATACTGACCCCCCCCCCCCAACCTCCAGCTATTACCTTGTCAGTTGCAGAAGCTAATCAAAACAGTTAATTCCCAAGTTATATTGATACAAACTGCACATGTATGTCATTTCAGAAAGGAATCATTCATTAACCACAGCAAACTTCCTGTAAATCTTTCACAGATCACAGCAGTTGCTCTTTAAGGACTTTCTGGATGAACTACTTTTATGCTGAAATCAGTAGCTGGTCGCCATCCAGACCAACATGTGAGCTCTCAGCCCAAATGAGTTCTGGGCTGAGTGATCTTTGCTTGACTCTTGGGAACTTAGTGATCTTGGTGATGCATGGTGGTGGATGACCCATGTAATGACATTTTGGAGACATTTTCATGGCTTCATGGTGTTAAAGAAAAATCTCACAGGATTGGTTCCAGTTTTGCCTACAAGACCCAGTCAAAAGAATGTGGGATGCAGAAGTGCAGGATGCTTTAAACCAGGAGCTTAATTTAGCCTGAAGAAACATCCAGCACCAAAGCCACAGGCATCAGCTAAAGCAACAAGCTATCTTCGTATCAAGGGCCATCCAGCTGATATCTCAGTGCCAGCAAATGCTCAGAAAGCATTTCCTATAGTTCTACAATTCCTAAATAAATGGGAATTTGTCTTCTATAAAGTAGCTGTTCAGTCTTAAACCTAGCACTCATGTCATAATACAGTATTTTCATGGTAGCTGAACAGTGAAGTGTGTTCAGGTATACCCTTAGTCCATTCCAACACTTCAACATAGTGAAAATTTTAAATCTCAAAATACAGTTAGCAAGTTTAATTATTTTCCCCCAAATAAATATTTTGACAGACATATTCAGAGCTTCAATACACCACAGTTATTCAGTTCACTCTAGCTATTTAACTTCTATCTTAACCTTGTTCTCAGGAGAAACGGCATCAAAAATGAGATCAGTTTTTCTTTGTGCCAATATCAGGTTAGTTTGTTTTGTGGGTCATTTAGGTCTAGATTTTCCAGCCCTTATCCCTAGAAGCCTTAGACAGTACCTAATTGCAAACCACAGAAATGTTCCTATTCCTAGAACTTCACACATGAGATTTTCAGTATTTCTATGAGGTTTAACACTGTTAAAAATAAAAACATGCAAACCTGAAGATCTCTTCCATGAAACTCGAGTTACACATTCTAGTGAAACAAGTGAGCACTTGCTATGAAGCTTAAACAAGTCCAAAATAAATAAACTAATCTTCCTGTACTTAACTGCCTTGAGTTATTCCTATCACCTCTCAAGTCAAGACTTCAGTGAGGGAGAGGAGGAGGAAATCTGAAAATTAGCATTCTTCTTGGAACACTAGTTAATTTTTAACTGGTGAAAAATAAGACTATTTATACAGCAATAGTGCATTAGATCCTACCTGCCAGTGGCAAAACAGAGCTTTCAAGCCCTTAGGCGCTTTATTCTCTTTTAATTGTTCGTTTTCTCTTTACTGTTCATCTGTGTGCAAGAAGTGAACAGATTACTATCACTCAATAAAATAATATAGTTTGCTTTTTATAGCACCGTCAAGCATTTGTGAGGCACAGATGCATTTGCCTGTAACAGGCATAAAAATGTTTAGAAAAGCAGTCACATGAATAACAAAGCAAATATTTGTAAAGATTTCCATGATAGCACTTTAAAGTTTTTTTTAATTATAATAACAACTTGAAATTTTAAAATTATTGCCATACCAGGTGCACTTTGAGTCTATTGAGTGCCTATACATGTGTTGCTCTGAAAGAAGCTGCCGTGTTCCTACCATCCCTCATCCTCATCCTTCATATTGCCTTCTGTCATCTCAATACATCCAACAGAAGTCTTGTAACAATAGATGTAATGTGTCACAATGACACTCCTTTTTATACTTATCTATATTTCTTACATAGCCTCCTAATGTAAAAGCAAAGACTTGATTCTTAGTGCAAAAACATATAATTAGTTACAACCAAAACAAATTAGCTTTCCCCTAATTAACAGGTCCCTAAAACTAGGAGGTCGAGTTTTCAGTTACAAGAGAGCATCAGTGCCCTGAAGAGATTTTCCAAGAGATTGGGCAAACCCAACCTTTTCCAGGCTGTGAAGGACATGACCCACAGACTGAAGCCTTCCTTCCGTTAAGTTGGCCGTGTAACAAAAGAGCCCTTGTAACCTGCAGGAGTTTTATAACAGGGCACAAAGTCTTGCTACAGGAAGAGTTAGGTTGTGATTCATTGCCCAGCATAAACACTGGGTGACTAGAATGAGACATTAACTTTAAAAAAACCCTCAATATTTCTCTAAAATAAAACACTGTATCTGCTGATTAGACACTTGCAGTAGTTGTGATTACGTTTTTAAATGCTTCAGAGCTTACGTATGTCCAGATCTAACAGTCCAGGTAAAAGGACAATTTATAGCTCTAAGAAGTAATGTACTCAAAGTGACACCAGTAGGAGATGATAATTTTCTGGCTCAACAAAAATATATTAAATGCTGTGGAAAAAAAAAGCTCTAATTTTTTTACCATCAGTTTCCATATGTGTCACCTCAAGTCTCATTCCCACCTACAGTTTATGTTGCTGGATATCTCCAGTATCACCACAAAACTTAAACTCCCACAGTGGGTATAACATTGTCAGCACTCTTACAACTCACTAAGTCCTGCTTTTCCTTACATTTCTGAGATATTCCCAAGTTTGAAGGGACAATATCTCTTTTGAATGATATGTCAGGTAGGTCATGGGTAGTATAGCTGAGTGGTTTTGGTAAGATTAATTGCAATGTTCTGCCGAAATTCATTTGGGTAATTACATGGCTATTATCTGAATTTAGCTCATTAGCTTCCACTAAAAGAGTTCTTGCCAACTTTATCCTGCAATTTTTTTTGCATTTTCCCCTTTTCAGTAGTTACTGAGTTTCTATGATAGTTGAAATAGCTATTCCTTGAGAAATCAAGCATACAGAGAATTGCAACAGTGCAATCTATTATTTTAATAAAATTCTGTCAAGCAGGATCTGTATTTCTTTAAGATATAAATCAAAAGTTTGCTGTTCTCAGTTTGTGCACCTTACAGTTTTTGCCTTAGTCACAGCTTTCACAGGATGACTGCTTTCTGTATTTTCTGTGATTTCAACATGAATCAAATATGTTTTCCCCCAAAAAGTTACTGAGGAAGAAGCTAATACTTGCTTGAAAATGGCCTTCTGTAAGCTAGTCTTGGGGCATTTTTTCTCTTTGATTTGTCTTTCCATACAAGTATTTCACAGACTTGTATGATATCTGGTGTTAACACACAGCAAACAGCTTGTGAATTGAAATTTTCTTTTACTAGCTATGTTTTTGTCTCACCACAAGATGTCATTGTGACACATTTATACTAGTAATGTGTTAAACACAACTTTTTGCAAATTACCAATGGATCACAGATTTTTCTTTCAAAAAATCCAAAAAGATATTGAGACCATAAATGTGTGCTGTTAGCAAGAGAAGGCAAAGACTGACAGTGCAACGCAGCTATAATTAACTGTGTCACTTCAAAGCAATTTTCCAAAGAATAGTTTTGCAGTCTTTCCCAAATTATTCAGTTGTTTCCTGTTTTTGTGCACCCAGAAGCGTGTCATGCTGTAAGCAGTAAGGACTCACTGCCTGTTCTACTTGGGGGAAAAAAAAAGAGAAATTTAAGGTATGGAGCTAACAATTAAGGACATTGATCCTCTCTCTGTTTTAACTAATCAGTTGCTGCATGAGCTTGGTAATTTCAAATTTTCTGTCTGTTTTATGCACCTGGTGTTTAAAGATATGTGCATCATTGTATTAAACATTAAATGAAATAATTTTCTATATTATAACCTTAATATCTGATTTATATTTTATTTATATTATTAATGTTATATATTATATAATGTTGTTATTTCTATATAATGTCATCAAATTCTTATTAAGGAAAATAATAACAATAAAAAATGTGGTCAAATAGCCTACAGAGCAGTGAGTGCCACAGTCCCTGGTAGGAGCCCCAGTTTTACTCTCCTGCTTTGTCATTGTGGGCCAATGAGTACCAAACTATTCCAGGCTAACAGCAGGAGGGAATGAGGGACTCATTCCTATCTCTATTTCCATAAAAGCCTAACATTTGGCTAGTAAAGTCTTCCCTTCAGAGTGTCTGGGCCCTGCAAAAGAGAGGGACTGACTCTCTTACACTTCCACTGTCTCATTTAAACAGTTTGCACCTCAGTTTTCTGGATGCTGCCTCTTTCCATGGATGGCCTACACCTCCACTGCATTGCGGGAGAGCCGGCTGTGGCAAAAACCAGCCCTACACACAGGTGTGGTATCACTCAGCAATGCCATGCCTGAAGTCCATCAGCAGACTGAGCCCTCCTTTCTCATTTTACTTTCAGTAGGATTTTAGTGTCTCACAGCCGCTTGGCTCTTTGAAAATCAGAGCTTAATCACTCCAGGTAAAGAAAATTAAGCTACACGCTAACATTAACGGACCAAGCGTGCAATACCAGCGTCATACACCAGAGAGCGGGAATGTTCTTTTACGAGATGATCTGTTTAGTATGACCTCACTTAAGATGACCTCAGTAATCAATTTGTTTAATACATTGTTTGACTGAAGCTTGCTAAGCTTATTTGAAGAGCATATCATAAACATCAAACTTCAAAAGTTCCTCATTATTGAAGCCCCATGTGCATATTTAAATTTGAAAGCCTGAAAATATATTCTAAATTGCTGGGAAGTTTACATTTCAAGTGCATTTTGTTTTTGCACTTGACATATTCTCCTTGTTAGCAGCAAATAGATAAGAAAGATGGAATTAATTCCTAAGCTCTTTAGGTGGAAAACAGAGGGTAAAGGAGCCTGAACTTAGGAGAGACCAAGATGAGAGAGCAGAAAGGAACCCCTCTGCTCTGCCAAAACTACAAGGTTACATTACCAAAATCTTTCAAATTCCTAGTCCTGCAGTGTAGGAAGGGATCCTATAAACAGAGCCTTGCATAAGGCATGAATTTAAAGGGAATTCAAAGCATCTTTCATGCTAATTAGATCAGACACACAGTTCTAAGTATGCTTAACATAGACATTGAAAAGACAGAAAAACTAACACAACTGTTTCTGGGAGCAAACATAGCTTTCTCACAGTGAGCTATCCTAACATCATTTCTCTTTACATTTAAAGTGTACGTATGAACCTCACATAGACAACTTTACCTTTTTCTGGAGAAGATGGGAATGGCTAAATAAAAAAACAAGATAATGCAGTATTACAGCACAGTACATTTATTAATGAAGTGCAAAACTGAAGTAAAATACATCAGACTATCATCAGAGAATTCAATAGAGACAGCTATTTAGCAGTTTCTAAAAGCATAGCATCTGTTCAGTCTGGTAAAGAACAACCAGCTAGGCATACTGCTTCACTTCACGGTTAAAGTTTCCCCATCAAGTGAATCATTGGCTTGCAAAATAGAAAACAGCTGCTGAACAGAGAATGGGCAAAATTCCAGGTTATTTTTATCACTATTTTAGCAAACCATACATTCAGAACTGCATTTTTAAATTATTTCTGCTGGACAGTTTGACAAGAAAAGAGCCAACAGTTAAATAAAGTATCATACTCTCTCCTTTCCCACAATACTCCATTAATCAAATGGCCATTGATCTAAGGTAACTTGAACTTTTGATCTACCTTTGGTAATTTCCTTACCTTGCAAAGCCACCTTCATATGTCTAAAATAAAATAGCTACCTTCAAACCTTAATTATAGATACCTCCAGTAACCCTGCTCTGTTATCCAAGCAATTCCTAAGTTTATTTCTGATGATAACTATTGAAATTCGACTGTCTGTTTCTTCATGATGCTGCAGTCCATTAGCAACCAAAGATCCCATATGAACTGGCTTGCCATTTTCATGATAATGGAAGATATAAAGACAAGAAGAGAGGGAGGGAGCTGTGATGAAAAAAAGCCAAAAAAGTAAGAATAAAAGTATCTTGTTGATTATTTCCAGCATTAGTGCAACTGAGGGGAATAAACAATTTCTCTCTCAATTGCCACAGTGCATTTTGCTTCCTGTTCCTAAGCCTTGCTAGAGGAATTTTCTAGCAAACATATTTAAATTTGGAAATGCTTTTCCCACATCAACTGCACTTTTCTCTTTGGTCTTGTTAACCAAACTGTTAACACATTCCGGGCATTATTTGCTCTTAGACCACAAGTTATCAAGGAGGTTGTTACTCCACAGCAAGCCTTTGAGGTCATCAGTCCTGTTCCCCACACGTTAGCCCAGATCACAGATTCAAGCTATTAAGCCCCAGAAGAGGAAGACTACTGGGACAATGGGATAACATTAGGGATTTGGAGGTTTCTTGAATACCATTCTAGGGAAAAATAGCTTTACCCTCTCTTGGAAGCTGTGAAACATGAACTTGTGCTATAATTCTGCCTGTGCTCTTGAGTCAGACTCCCTGACACGCTTAGGAAGACTCTGCTGTGCTTGTAGGTCACTAAGGTTGCAGAATCAGTTGTTCAGCCACCTCCCCTCTGGGAAGGGACCATTAAGTTTCCCTTCTCTCTCCAATAACATTGTTAACAATGCCCGTTTATCACCTGAGTACAACCTGTGCTACAATGCACTTGATAACTTTACAGTTCACCTAATGTGAAATTCATTCTATTCATACTGTCAAGCTAATTAAATTCCTTCTCTCAGTAATTTTTGTATTACATTTAGAAGAAATACAGTTTATAACTGTTACAGTTCATCCCTTGGAAAAATAGTATCATTAAACTTCCTTTTAAATCAAAGGACCTTTCACATTATTTGTCTTCTCATTATTCATAATGACAAACAGCACAATATTGCAAGACTAATCAGAGGTGCATTAAAACATCACTTTTATTATTTATGCATGAAATTTGTACATGTGAAAACTGTTAAAGTAACTCAAGACCCAAGTGCTATAAATAGTGCTCTATTGTTAGTGGATAGAAGATGGAACAAGTGTCCTGGCACTGGAGTACGTCCTATTAAGTGTTACGCTCAGCCTGTGCTAAAAGTGAAAGGCTACATCAACTGATAAAACTAGTCCGCAGGCAAAGCACATGACTGGAAAGAGCTTGGTCTGACTCTGTAGCTTTCCCTAAGCAACACAGAAGCAGCAGCACCTTATCTGTCTGCCTCAGCAATGGAAGAAACAGTTATAAGACACTGGGTGGAAACTCCTGTGCGTTACCAAGAAGAGTTTGCAGTTCAAGAGCCAGAAGCATTCAAACTGGATCACTCCCTATACGCTTTGCCGGGCCCTTCTACAGCTGCGCTGCGCAACAGAAGGCGTATCACAGAAAGTACAGCTGGGGCCGAGAAGAGCCGCCAGGAGGAGGAAAACACAAGCTTTCAGGTCTTACTGGATGTTGTGCAATTCCGCCCTGAAGATATCATTATTCAGACTTTCGAAGGCTGGCTGCTAATCAAAGCTCAACACGGACCCAGGATGGACGAACATGGTTTCATATCCAGAAGCTTTACTAGGCAATACAAACTACCTAATGGAGTGGAGAACAAAGATTTGTCTGCGCTTTTCTGCCATGATGGCATTTTGGTTGTTGAAATGAAGAAGCCAGGGGGACTGAATTAAATTTTTGTGAATAGTTTATTGGTGAGATAAAATTATTCTTAATATAACAAAATAATGTAGCTCAAGCAATGCTGTAGAATGTAGTCAAGCATGTGGCTGTATTTATATTACAAATAAGGAAAATCTTTGTATATATTTTTCAGTATGCTGAGTTTATTGTTTGATGTGGAATTAGACTGCTTGCCTCCAGCTACATATGTACTGGAAAGCCGAGCTTTTTGAACAGTGGAAAATAATTTAGAGTAGCAAGAGAAAAAAATTGTATTTGATAAGATACTGAAAATAAAGCATATTTAAGAGGTCTGTTAAGCAGGAATTGTATTTTAAGGAATAAGCATTTTTAATATATATTAATGGGATGAGTCACTAAAGAAGCAATAGACAGGTTGTGAATTTTATGGAAATTTAATTTACATACCAAAAATGCTGTTTCCTATTAATTAATACTTCAGATTTTTTTTTTCTTTCTTAGTCTCTGGAAAAGCACAGAAACTGAAGAATACTATCAAGAAAAGAACCTGTTTCCACAGCGCAAGCTTGTATACAAAACATCCTTTAAGAGATTTCTTTTTAAAAGTGTGTTGTATGTTTGAAACTATAAAATAACAGAATAATCACTGACTCTATTTGTTTGAAAACTCAGTAAGTAGTTATAAGTAAGAAAGTGAGTATACTTTCTGTCAAAGATTAATTTGAAAGAAAACTTTCAAAGGCATTTAGAAAATTGTTTTTGTTTAATGTATTCTGCTATCTATCAGCAGCTGAAGAAAAAATATATTACTTATGAATAAAATATTCAAAAGGACCAAATTCTTCCTTATGAAATTCTGCTAATCAAAAAGCGTTAATATAGCATGGATGCCTTAATTATTACACATTTTAGGTAGTTTGTTGGTGAATCAGAGTAATATTTTATTCCTCATGTTGCTTGGCAGTTTAGGTCAAGATTCTACAACTGTGTCTTCAAGAGCAAATTCTTCTGCCTATGTGTAGCCCCACTCTCCCTATATCAGCATGGGCTTTACATGAATCTAATTTTAAGTGTGAGGATTCTGTACTACAAACACAGGTTTAATTTCTGTCCCAGTTTCTCTCATTTCAAAAGAGTAGTAGAGCTGAAAAAATAATCTGCCCCCTATACCTAGTATCTGGTCTTCTCAACATAAAAAAAAAAAGAAAAAGAAAAAAATGCTCTAAATGAGTTTGTAAATACTCCAACATTTGAGGAGATCTGCAGCTGCAAATCCAACTGCCTTCTTTTATGTGAACTGAAGATAAGTATGACTGGTGTTGCTATGAATAGTAAAGGAATGTGAAATGGAAAGTGCCAAGTTAAATACAGACTCTTTATGATAGCCATCTGCTGTTTGGACAAATTGAAAACATATTCAAATGAAATTGCATACAAATACAATTTTAAGAATATAAAAAAAAAATCTGATGAGCAAAACTCTGGCTCTCACTGGCTGAAGCCAGAGTTCCTTTAGTTTAAAATGAAAGCCCTAAGCTTGTACTTATGCACATGTCTATTCATTAGAAAGGATTATATTGTTATTCTTCAGGCTTGATGGCATTTGAAAGCAATTGACTTTAAGAAACAAGGGTAGTCCGATCCTTGCATTTTATTTCTTGTTTGTAGTAAAACTCCCAAGAACTTATAGAAGAAATGCAGAATCCAGTTCTGGACAGTAAATTTCCATAATGTACAATTATTTTCTTTTGTGAATAGAGCAGAAGTCAAGAAACTCATATTTTCTAACAAACCAAACTAAATATAAAGCATATGTCCCTACATTCCAATCAACCCACACTTTTCCCTCACGTTGCCTTTGTTTAATTTATGTATCGGTTTAAGAAAATGAAAGTATGGTCATGATAGAAAATTAGATCTAGATTCTAAACGCTCCTAGGTCAAGAAGCTTCCTCAGTCAGGAACCTGATGGAACATATAATGGATTAAAAATTGGGAATTCTAGATACAGACTTAGATTTAAACTTTAAATGGCAACACTTTTAGAAAAACTTTCATGTTTAGACCCACGGTTTCCATATCACCTGATAGCACAGGTATAGATAGTTCAGATATGGTTCAGAATCATCAATTCAGAATCATCAATGCTTTGGTGATTTTTATTTACAGAGAATCTTGTAAATCTGATCATTTAAAAATATAGGTCTATATAAAAATTATTCTACCTATGATTGTGGTGATGGTATTCATATCACTGGAGATGAAAAAGCACTTTTACAAAGCCAGGACTGATTTAACTGTTTTAAATTAGATCATGATTAAACTACTGGAAACGTGGCAAGGAACTAGACCAGACAGCCAAAATGATATAATCTGTTCTATGTAAGTAAACACCATGGTTACACACAGCTCTGCTTATATATACACAGGCCTGTCTCACAAAACTGGATCGAGATTTTGACATCGTCTGTCTATATGGTAGGCCTCTGTGTTACTCTGTTTCTGATTCTGTACTTGCCAACAACGTTGTCAGTCAGAAACCAGTGGAATACACTGACCTAAACATATCAGGGATGTACAGGCATATTTTACCTTCCCAATCTCTAGTACCCAGAGCTTTACAAAAGTGTGAATCAGTGGTTCTTTGTGAATGAGAACTTGCTTGTTGGCCCTGGGCCAGCACCAGAGTGTTCGTATGCTTGGGATCATGCCAGAATATATATCTGCCACTCATTTCCTCTATTTTACCACTCAGTATGACAAAAAAGGTGTCTCCGCCATTTTTTAGTGATAGTTTGTTGAATATTTTTGGAGGAATGATTTCTAAATGTTTACCAGAACAGCCTGAAAGTACTTGGCAGAGCATTTCTACATTGTTTGTAAAGAGCTATTTTCACAGATTATATCTGACATTTTACTGTTATAATCTGATTAGTACTGAATGTGAATAACAGAGCGAGTTGTTAATATTGCTTATGGGCAGAAGAATGAGAATTTTATAAACAGCAAAGGATTTCTGAACAGCAATAGCTTGAGACAGGTTTAAGACAGGCTGACCTGATTAAATTAAAAGCCCTCATATTGGCTGTCCACAAAATCCTGGCCCAGAATAAGCAGTATCTGCTGCTGTAAGCGCTGCAGAGCTAGTGTTATTGAGCCTTCTCAATTCCCGTTAGTGAAGGATTACCTTTGTAATTGATCAGATTGCTCCTCCAAATGGGTAAAGATGATTTCATGCATGAATGTAAGCACTATAAAAAATGCTTTCACAGAAGAAGAAAATGTCTCAATATCAGCACTAGTCAAAAGCAAGGTCACAAATGTGATTCTATGTGATCCCTGTGGGCAGAAAGCCCACAAATTCCCTGGACTTAGTTGCCTTTATATAGTATCTGCTATATCCAGGGCATTTTAGATCTCCCTACACAATCTGATACTTGTAGTGCAGTGAACTGAGGCAGACGTGATACTCACTGTTCACTCATTAGCACTCAGCTACAGCCCTGGATATGGGAAAAGTGGAAAAGAAACTGCTGTTGCATCATGGTAGCAAAATTCCCTTTAAAAGGGGCAAGTCTTGTATTCCTTATTCAATTCACAGTCAGGAAAAAATTCCATCATACTGTGTTTTTTCATCTGAGTAAGGCTACAACATTTGACTTTTAATGGGAATAGGGATGTTTTATATAATATCGGTTACACCTCCTCCTGCCTGAAAGAGACACTGACCTTTGTCTTTGCTCACTGCAAGACAACGGCTGGCCCCTGTCATCTAGCGGACAGCATCTGAATGGCCCTGCCCTGTGAGCACAGGGGTAAGTCTAAGGACTAACCTCTTACAGTGAGTAGGACTGATGCAAATGAGACCATCAATTAAAATTTCTCTCTCTTTTTTTTTTTTCAGTTTGTTTACTGTGCTTTGGGCTATCCCCAACCCTGGTGATTGCCATGGTTCTGCTGCTGAAGCATGCCTTTCCCAAGCCCTGTAAGCTAACATAGAAGAGGCAGCAGGCAGGACTGTGTACAGAGAGGTGACAGAAAATTGCAGGACAGGGTAGGCCTGGGCACATAGAGGGCAAGGAAGCCCACCAAAGATGTGTCAGGCAGGAACAGGGAATAGGAAAAAACCTAAACTGTTTCAGAATATGTATTTATATATTTTCAAATTTTAAGGCATACTATTTAAACCTGTGTAGTGAGAACACCTGCAAAAGATCTGGTGAGGAGTCAATGACTGGCAGAGTATGTGGTAGCAGGCCCAGCATGTGTGAAACTGTACACCGACCAAATTCCCATCAGGGCCAGGCATGCATATTCTGTTTTGTCAACAATATCTAGCCGCTTCCCGGACAGTAGTTTCTCAAGGTTAGCACAGCTTGAGATAAGGAAATAGTTCTAGTAGAGCAGAGGGGGCCCTTGGGATGCAACAAGTAGAGTCCTACCTCGGCATCCCACCTGTGTGTCCAGCAGCCTCCCATCAGCAACCTCTCCGCGTGGGTCCTGGGGCTCCCCATGCAGCTTGGAGTGTAATTAAGTCCTTTATTAAAACTATCCTGTTCAACCCCTCATGAACTCTGAGTGTCTCTCTACGCTGGTATCTGACCCTCTTTTGCCCACATTGCGGTCACAACCCGCTATAACAAATATTGGACTTTTAATAAAGTAAACATTTTTTAAGAGCTGAGAAGAGCATTTCAAAATGACTTTAACTAAAAAATTTAGATTGTTAACAGAAAAGAAATACCACACATGGACTAAATCCTTGGTGTGCTAAAATGAAAGAATAAGTCACTGGCTATCTTCAGCTATGTTTCTTTCCAGTTGCACATCCCCTTAGTTTTCCCATGCAGTAATTCTACATTTTCATCACATATGCAGAGATACCATAGCAGAATTTCCAATATTTTTCAGCCAACATATTAGATTCACCTGCTCATAGCAGAGTTAGATGACATACAGGTTAAAGTGCCATTTCCTATCTAAACTAGCCATTCCAAAATTAATACAGTCAGGTCCTCATTACGTCTAGATGACTTACTGAATCACGGTAAGCTCTTCAACAAGGGCAGCTATCCCTCTTGTTGACTCTGCATGGAATTAGTTTGGCACAGTAAGACTTGCTCATTCAGGTGCCACTATATTCCCTTCCAGGCCATCTTGGGTCTAGCTCTCTTATATCACACTATGGATGCAGCACAGAGCTCAGCTGGCTATTTGTGCAGCTAGTTCATGTGTCCAAACAGGGCTTCTGGAAATGGAGGAGCTTAGGAAGCACAATGCAGAAATACCCAGCTGGTTCCACTACAGCAGTGGTTGTTAGCTTGGATTTAGTGTTGGGCACAAGTAGTTGTTCCCTGTGTTTTTGTGACACTGCACAAGTAAGAGCCTGGGGAGCAATACAGAGAGGCACCCAGCTTGGATCAGCACAGGTTTTCGGGTTCAGAGTCAATAATTCCTCTGTTATTTGTTCCACTCCACACTTTCTAGGATAGCTCACTCTCTACCTAGCCTGAATACTGAAGATAACTGTTCCAGAGATGCTGCAAGAGTGCAATGCTGTAGGAATTAAAAGCAGACATAGCTTTTGTGTGTGAATGAACTAATTTTGAGTTTAGATGTTGGATTTAAATCTGTCTACATCTTACCTAAAGCTGATAACACTACATCAGAGTTACAATGAAAAACTAATAAAGGCAAATGATTTGCAGAGCATGGTTTGACAAATATAAGCATAATACTCACAATCCCTTGGGAAAAAAAAAAAAAGCCAGAAACACAAGATCTACCTGCTGTAGTGAAAGTTCTATTCATTTTTAAAGTACTTCAAATATATTTCTTATAACTCTGTCATCATTATCCAAGTCCTGATGTCATGATCAGTCTGCACTGTACAAGATGCAGGTGCAGTCTCTCCCGTGATATATTTAGAGCCAAAGGGCTTGGTCCTGGAATGACATTTATGTGGACTCAATGCAGATTAGGAGACTGAGGCAAACATATACAGAAAAATGAGTGCTAAGCCTCATTCTATCATGCTATCTATATCAATATTTATCTTGGACTTTTTCACAAGGTAGTCAGCCTGAAGTTAAAAGGTGAGCTTATTTTTCTTATTCTTCAGTTTAATGTGGAACTGAAATACCAAAATCAACAACAAAGTTTAGCAGAAGAACAGTATTTTGCAGGAAGTTGACTAGATGGCATTAAGCTCCTGTATAAACATAGAATATATGTCTATATTATACTCTATCCATAAATCTATCAGATTTCATAAATCTCTCAATAAAATATATTAGGATAAAATAATCCAGTACAAAGGGACAAAGTCAGGCTATTTCTTTCAATAAAGTAGCACAGAAAGTAGGGACAAGTGATCAAACCTGTACATCCTATTTGAGTTTCTTTTCATGCCTGAACTGCTCACTTTGGAGGGGATCCACCAGTAGGACAACAGGAGAGGATACAAACTCAAAGGTTATGGCAAGCTTATTTTGCCATGATTTAATCCTGCCCCTGCATGACACAGCACTCACATCACTGCACTGCTGCAAGATAATTTTTCTCTGATCAGAGGTAAATGCCAGGTGTGGGGCAAAAGAGCCAGAGAGAAATGAAAAATTAGGCCCAAGCGAGCCCCATTCTTCTTTTCACTAAATTTCACTTCCACAGTTGCCATGGAAGTCATTATGACTTACACCAATTAAAATAAAAGGAAAAATAGATTATTTAAACCTAGGCTGTGATCTCAAGAGATTTAATAACTGCATTCAGACTACACAGCTGCACACCATCCTTCCTTCAACAGGCCATTTCTGATTTCTTGCGTGTCTTAATTAATACAATTTCATTACTACTATGCTGTTGGGAAATTCCCCTAGAGGAACCCCTTTGCACCTGCACAATAGGGTGAAGGGACTGAGGCACGATGCAGTTATGCAATATTTTTAACTAACTGAGATACAGAAGAATTTTGACAATTATAGCTAAATGAAGATTTTTATTATTAGCAGAGAAAGTAGATTTTTAAGTCTGCAATTCTCAAGCATAGATAGCCACAGGAAAATCATTAATCAGTTATGTGTATGGAAACTACAGCCTCTCTGAACTTGACGGTGTACACTCTGCAAGAGTTTATTGGAGAACTACTACCTAACTATTTATAACAGAGAAGAAAAACACATTCTGAACAGATAAAGCCAGCACAGGTTCCAAGGAGCACAAGATATCAAGTGGCAGAACCTTTGCCATTCCTCACTCTTTCCTGGGAAGTAAAATCTCCAGAAGGATTTTAATTTAAAAAAAATTTTTAAGGTAGTTGTCTTCTCTTTCACTTTCTTACCATCAGGGAATTCCTATGTGTTCTTAAATTCCTAAAAGGTTGATCTAATCTGGATTAAAGGGGCCTGGTAAGGAAAATTTTGCACTTGATAATAGGGTCCTCAGGTCAAAGGGATTGAAGAGATCTGCATTTCAGAAACAAATTAGTCAGTACAATTGATTTGTGTAGGAAAATAATTTTTAAGGGAAACTATAATTCAACCTTGGAGTTTAAAGTCAATGAAATAGGTGGTTTAGGCTCCAAAGGAAGAAGTTATAAAAATAAAATCAAACCATCAAACCCTCCACCAGCACCTGTCTCCTAATCAGGAGGAAGCTCTTGGCTTCTTGGAGGAAGACACATGAAGCAATTTATAACTCAGATTTCCAGGAAAGGAAGTACACAGCCCGCTTAACCTAATAATGGAGGAGAAGACGAGGCAAGAAGGAAATTATATAGAGACAAAGACATTTGCAAATGTGCATTCTTACCTTTGTAATTCTACTGTAGACTGAACTTGGAGAAACTCACAACTTTTCAAACCCTTAGTTAGCTACTGATAGGGCCACTTCTAATCAGAATACTGTCTAACCCTCTCACTGAGGTTTCTATATATAAAGCTGCATTTTTTTTTTCCATTTAGACTGTACTTAATCATAAGGAAATGTCTTCTGGCCACTAAGCTTGGCCACAAGAACTAATATTGTTCAACTCTTAGCTGTTGGCTGAATGCATCTGAAGACATCCTTTGCTGTCCATGTTTGTCAAAAGTCAAACTGGGCACTGTTTGAGGCAGAAATCCAAGTCACTTCTTCTGACATCTGGGAAATAATTAAGATAATCTGTGGCAAAACAACATGAACAGCACACACAGTTCAAGAGCTGTTTATGAAGACAGCATGGGGCTTATGATTTCTAAGGCCACTAAGGGAACTGGGGCGTATTTGCTACATGTTCATACTTCAGCAATGATTGCTGTGACCTGGTAAATAGGAAAGGTAGGAGGAAAATAGTTTTTCCCATCCCACAGAAATGTGAGATATTTGTCTTGCATAAGGAGAAAAAAAATGTAGACAAGAACCCAAAAGTGGAGGAAATTCTGGTTTGATTAATAAAACATCTCATTTCAGTAATTTCAAATATTCAGGATCAGTGGCAAAAAGTTGTTTTAAACTTCTGTTTGCTTACATTCCCAGAAAAAAAGTATCTAGTTTTGGAAAAAATGAAAATTTTCATTTTGAAAAAGTTAGAGTGAAAGCATCTTAACAATTTTAAGATTTTTACTCTGAAATATATTTAAGCTAGGAAATATGCTGAAGATCATTTTCTGCAGATGTCTTGATTTCAGTCAAACAGTATTTTCTGATACCAATAACTGATACCAATAACTCCTACCATTTACATCAGCTTCCTTCTATATACATAGATAGACAGATAATATGCATGGAGGCATTTTTACCTAATCTTGTTTTCGAAAACTGTAGAAGGACACTAGCTGAAACATCAGCCTGAAAAGGATACAATGTGGAGACAAGAGCTAAGGTTTCCAGATTTACAGGTTTAAAGGCCAGAATCAATGATAATCCCCAGTATGATCCTCTGAACAGCAGAACCCACATCATCTCACCTGCTAATTTCTCATGAAGCTCATAATATTTTTGAATAAGAAGATAGATTTAAGTAAGCCACTAAATCTTGATTTAAAGACTTCAATTGATGGAAAACCCATCACACCCCTCCATAAATTGTTCAAGTGTTAATTATCACCACTGGAAACAAGAGGCAGTTTTTCCCCAGCCCTCTCAGATTTGGTCAGTGTTGTAAGATTTATCCAAAAAGCAAAAGTAATAGTCCAGAGAGCTCTTGGGCCCATTTTTTTACTATCTTGATATTGTGAGTTACTCAGTATTACAAAGTTATAAACATTTAATACCTGCTGCAAAACATCCTCTTATTTACTAATAGAATACAAAGGAATTCATTGTCGTTGAAAGCTGTGGATATCATTTTTACACATAAAGAGCCAAAATATTTATTCAATACTTGAATATCTTCACTATATTTAATATCTTTCCTGACTCAGAATTGACTCAGAATTTTGTCATCTTCATGCCATACTCATCTAAACCAGTCTTAGGATTTTGTTTATTTCTGAAGTAAAGGATTTCTGACTGTTGTCCCACTGGCTATAGGATTTGTAATCTACCTTTAGCTTTTTCTCATAACTGTCAATTTGTATTGCTTGCTATCATCTTAATTTTTACATTTTCACTTTCCCTTGCCCTTTTATAACAATACATTTAAAATTTAAATAATTCACTTATAGGAATATAGTTCTGTGTTTATGGGTAGCTAATAAAACATTATTTAACAAGTACACAGAATGACCATAGGCAAGTTATGACAGTGTTGCTACTGGAAAAAAATCATCTCTAAATCATCTCTAATCATCTACCATTTTACTAATGGTATGGGGTGCCCAGTATGTCTCCAACACTGAAATCTCTTCTGAAACAGGAGTTCAATGATGAAAGTGACAGGTTACACCATCTACAATACGGGCTTCATACACTCACCTTCTCAACAATACCCAGCCAAAACCAAGAACAACAGGAATTTTCTTCACCACCTTATCCTTTGCAGGCTTTTACATTTGCCAAAAGGCCAGCAAAACAAAAAAATCTCCCTGAAAACTGAGAAGTTAAAACATTTACTGTCATTTTCTCTTATAGAGCTTCTCAGAACTCCTCCTCTCTTGGGCTAACATAGACCATACGAACTCTTCTGTGTCCAGCCTTTTCTTTATCACATGTCTTCAAGGGCCAATGCAAGCTAAAATTTTCTCCTTGAAGATAGGACAGCAGTCTCACTTACTCAGAATGTACTGCCTCTTGCTAGCAGAATGTACAGTCTCAGCTTAAGTACAAGCATTGTGAGAATGGAAGATACTTCAACCTGATGTCAAACTGCCATCAGAACTGGTCTGTCACTAGTGAAAATTCATTCTTGTTTCCAGGCTGAGATTGCAATGTCCCTTCCACAAGATCCCATGATGGATAGCAAAAACTTAATACCTTGGCTCATACTCTTACTAGACACAGATCCATAAGCTTAAATTAAGACTCAATCATACCGATTAGTTGACGGATACAACCAAGGAGCTGCTGGTGACTCCAGTGCTTCGTTCTGAGGCCAGCCCCTGCCAGCCACCTCTCTGCACAGGCTCAGGGCAACCTTAGGTTGCTGTGATCTTCACCAGTGCAAAGGACCCATGCCACTCAGATTTCCAGTGGCATTTGTTGTCTCTGATAAACCCCTGCAGGGACTGGCCAGGGCTAACATAGGCACAGATCCTACTAAGGAAGTCCTCTCTGCAGCTTCGCTGTGAGGTGAGGACAGAGATGTAGGACATGATTGAATTCTCAATTGTTCGTTGTTGCCCAACTCTACTTTATTCATCGCTTTATTTTCATGCCACATGTATATGACACTTGCACATAATGTTGGCCTTACCCAGATTTCCTTACCAGTTACCCCTTTAGTTTGTACTCTTGCTTTTCATAAAATCTTTGTCTTCAGGAAAGGTATCAAATTGCAAAATATAAGAAATCCAAAATTACTCCTCAATGGCTCGTGCAGTTTGTCTAAAGTACAGCTGACTCATACATCCTCTTTTGCTAATGTGTCTTATTCTTCAATTTTAGGAGGGGAATTTGGTCTGTATGCATGTCAAGGACTGGCAGTTGACCTGTGCCCGTACATCTGTAACAACTAAAGACACTCAGCACCATCCAGAATGTCTGTCTAGCGCATGCCCCAATTGCCATGGCACTGAAGAACTGCATAAATTGTAATGGATTTATCTTGACAGTATCCTTAGATGGTTGTGAAATATTATCTTTTCAGCCAGGGAACGGTGACAGACATACATGCCAAGCAATATTAAATGGAGGGTTGAGAATTTCTGAGTAACAGTCATCTATTACACAGACTGGAACTGAAAAACCTAATATACATTACAGAGGTCAAACAAGAATGTTCTGTTCAATTTTGTCTTTAATTTTAATATCCTATTTTGAAAAATTTTTTGCAATTTCTGTTTATGTAATTTATGTTCCTGTTTGAAAAATATTTTGTTTTCTCCTAATTCCCATGGCATTTTTTCCTAAATTCCATAGCACATTTTAAAGTGTCTCCATTTCTGATATATGAAAATTGTTTCTTGCTTTCAAATACAACTTTAAAAAAAATTATGTTAATAATATTCGATCATTTAGAAGCTTCAAATGAAAAAAATCCTGCCATAACAGATTTGTCACATTCATAGCATTTACTTTGTTGCTTTGCTAGTTCAAAGCCCTTTCTTCCAGCCTGAAAACTTTCGTGTTTAAAATCATTTAGTGCCCTCTAGTGGAAGACCTGTTAGGCATGCCTAACTGCTGTTCTATGGGATGAAGTCCTACTGTGATTCAGAGGAAGGCATTATAACTACAGATGATGAAAAAAATGGAAGGAAAGAAAATCAGTTCATCCATCTTTTAAGTGGATCCATCTTTATCATCCATCTCTATAGTTTAAAAAACTCCCAGGTATTTCTAGTTGTTATGAGACAGTACTGAAAGAAAAACAAAATCATCTAGGGAAACAATATAAAAAATAACAATTAAAATCACATACTGAGTGAGCATTAGACTTAGTTTGCTCTTAGAAATTATACTGATGAAAAATGGCCTGTCTGTAGCCATTCCTTGCACAAAGTACTATTCAGTGTGTTTCCTACTATGACATGGTCCAATATCATGAATACCAAACACACAGTTTCTTCGGGGTCCCACAAAGTGATCTTCACAATGGTGACAGTAGAAAGACTAAATATAATTAAAGCTTTATCTTAACTCATGGGAAAATCACTTGATTTTTCTTACCTAAAGCAACAAATTGATGACATATAGAAGAAAACTATCAAAATAAAGTCAGAAACACTTTTTCACTGAAAGGAAAAGTTAGGGGCTGATACACACTTTTTATTACTGTTGGTTACAGAGCCTTGTTCACTTTTTCCTAATTCAACATAGCCCAAGAGTTGTAATCATCTGGATCTTTACCTTTTCCCTTCACGTTCCCAAATTTTCAGTCATAAATTTTGCACCTGCACAGAAAAAAAAGAAAACTCACAATGCTCTCAAACACCTTTCTCAGCATAGATTCTCAGAGGACTTAAGATGTCTAATTCCAGACGAAATCAATGAGGTATCAATCCTTAGACATCTTTGTGCATTTTGCTTTGGTCTAGCTTTCACTTCCACCCCAAAATTACAAATTCACAGGAACACATTGAACAATAAACATTTTTCACTGGATTGCAGACTATCAATCTCAGTAGCTTCAGAATAACATTTACATTGACTCTGAAAATTTAATTCTCGATGAAGATGGTAGAAATTTCCTACCAAAGAAAGTCTTCAAACACATATTTTGTCCAGTTAAAATGCCATAAGTCAGTATGTTTTTCAGCATGCTATTCAGTCAGTATGTCACTATGCTATTCTTGTTTTGAAATCCTTGCCTCTGGTGGTCTGAACAGCAAGAAACAAAGTTCAGTCAATCCAGATCAACTTGGCACTGTAGACGCTTATAGATGGCCCAAGAAGTTGGCTTCCTCAGACTCTTTTAATATCTTTTTTAGGGTAGTCTCTAATTTTCCAAGTTAGTTTTGTTGAAAATAAATCTTCGTGAGTTTTAAAAAATGCTAATTTTAAAATCCACAACAAAATGCCTACACATAATAATAATTAGAGTTGGCTCACTGGTGGGAGAGAAATGGGAAATGGAATTTCAAACTGGTTATTGTTCCAAGTTCTCATTGCATTTTTGTCCACCAGGGAAATGAAATAACACACTTCTTCCTTTCATAATTTTGCCTTACTGTTTGTGTTAATTCCTCCAAAAAAATGACTTAAATTTCATGTAACTTATTTTTTGTTAAAGTCTCAAAGTAAAACATGAACATTTTAGAGAGTAAATACTTCACTAGTTTACACTTTTTTATTTAGGAAATATTATTGTCACTAGCTGTACAGATTTACATGCCTTAAAATTTCCATCTTAGCAGATTTTACACCTTTTGAACGTCACAACTTTGTGTCTTTTGGGGATATAAATAATGCGTCTGTACTCATTAAGCAAATGTTAGAATAGCAATCCACTAAAGGGGGTCTAGGGGAAGGCAGGAGAGCTGTCATCATCACCCTTGCACCCAAGAAGTAAATCAGGTCCCCAGCTCAACTTTGTCACTTCTTCCTTCCCTTCCTGTGACTCAGGCATTGGCACAACTCCTCACCCCTTGAGGCAGCAAAATTCAATTCTTGAGCTGTCCTTGCAGCTGCAGGAGGCATCCACCCGTTCATCACTCTAGATCGTTCAATAAAGACAGATTTAAAATGCATCTATCTACACAAATCAAATAGATAGGCATTATCTGCAGTACTTCATGTGAAAAAAGACTGTCTCAGAGAAAACAAAAATAATGATTAAAGGCATTAAAATTAAGATGAATAGGGACTCAAAAGTTTGGAAAAGAGTTGAATAAGATTCAGTGAAATGCACATAAAATAATGAATGGAGCAGCAAAGCCTGATTAGGAACTAATTTTTTCCCCTTACTGTAATACAAAAACAAGGGAGGACTCAAGTGAATGCAAAGGATTGCCCACATCAAATTATGATCAACAGTAAGAGTAACTTTGGAAGGCACATAAAACCCTGATGACTTATCCTAATTTGTGGTAGTCAAAATTTGGGGCAAAATCTAAGATGGAGGTTAAATTAATCCATATCTACGTCCTGTTGGGATTTTAATTCTTATTCTAAGATGGCCACATGAGTCAAAGGCAGCATGCTGGACCTTGGACCAAATGGAAATTCCTATATTTGGCAGAGGAGAACCATGTCTGCACTGAAGGCAGAGCTTCTCACACTAACTGTAGTGACAGAAAGATAACAATCACGAGCTTTAATGGAAAAAGAGCTTAGATGGTTCTAAGAGCATGGTCAAATGCTGATGCAGGGCTTCAGGATGCCTGAGCCTGTTGGGAGGGTTAACAGCGACAAGGCCAGGTCACCTCAATACCATATGAGCTGGCAAGGAAAACCTAGAAGCCTTGATAGAGACATGTCCGAAGTCAAGGTCTTCAGCTGCAGAATTCCAGGCAGCTGCCAACTCTCTGTCAAGAGGAGACTGATGCTTCTTGCTTTATCACCGACGTGGATGCTTAACATCGTTCTCTGTGGACTTCTGCAAATTTAGCACTTGGATTTGGAGTTGGTGGCACAGATGATGCAAGCATGAACGTGTTTCACTCAGCTGGCCACCGGATACATAGTGAATTATGTGGCTCTCTAGGCACTACTGGTACTTGTTAACTAAAACAGATTTCCAGAGTTAAGCCATGAAGGAAATTTACACAAACATATTAAGCTGGGATAGGCTGATACATTAGAAAAACGATAAAAGGGAACTGGCCAAACAACAGTGACAGAAAAGCACTGTGGTACTGTATGCACTAATGCTGGACACATCAAAGTCAGAAGAAAAAAACTGAACACCCCCACCACCTCCTCTCCCACCCGCTCCAGGTATCAAACAACATTAAAAACAGCAATGAAAAAAAGCAGTGGGTCAGGTAACAATCCATGACATCACCCCTAAATTAAGACAAATTATTTGACGCAAAGACCTTTACAAAGTAATACCCGCTTTGAACTAAGTCAGAGAAATAATCAAGAACTTAGTACCTGGCAGGATGTTGACAGGATCACATGAAGAATTGGAAACCAAAAAGGCACAATGTCCTCAGAGAACTTCTTTTCTAATCGGGGCAAGAATGCTCACCAAGACACCGAGAAAGCAGGATTTACATTCAGGAAGAAAAAAGCAGTCAGAAACTGTAGTCAGTGTGTGCCACACAGCCTTTACTTCAAATGAGTCTTCAACAGGTTGATTGAGAGAAACTTGTAAGCAAGAGAAATTTGTATTCAGCCATCCAAATGACTGCTAAAATATCATTAATGGGATGGGATCCATGTGACTAGGTGCCACAGGCCTTACTAGCACGGAGAGGAAGAAAAGTCAGCGCAGCAGAAAAACACAGGACAGGATTAAGGTTATTCCACAGAAAACAAGCATAAACAGCATGATCATATTTTTGAAGAAGGATAAAACATGCATTATCCACAACTAAAATGCATATTTTCCTAATTCTATCATTACTTTTCTTTGTAGGCACAGTAAGGATACTGGTGACCCACCAGGAAGAGCACTGTATGCGAAGAGAAATAGGTGTAAAGCACAAACCACAGAAAAGTCTGAGAACCTATGGCACAAATTCTTCCTTCTCACAAGATGAAAACTTTGAAAATAAAACACAGCATCTGAGAAGACGTACAAGCTTCTTGGCTAAACCTGGAGAAGTACTGAAACAACCTTAGTGAGGATCAGAAGTAATCAAGTATTTGAGTCCCTGTCACAGCAGAAATCTAGTAGACTCATGAGAAATGAATCAACAGATTTAATAAAAGAAACTAAACTTGTAAGTATTGCATTTAAAACTTAGTATGAAACATTTGTAATACCGCAGTTTGGTTTTGCAATAAGGGAATGTTACAAAATGATTGCTGTGTTCTTGTCTCTTTCTGTTCATAATTTAAACAAACAATTTCAGTCACAGTCTGCTGGTAACCTTAGGGGAATAGGAAACAATGCCCCAAATCAGAAAAGGCACAGTTTTCACAACGATGCCAAGTGCCTCCGTTACGAAAGAAACACCGACGCGATTCAAAACATTTTGAGCCATTATCAGCTGTATTTAGGAGAAGCAGCAGAGTTTTAGCCAGGGAGTCGCGGTGGCAGTTTGGCACAGAGTTAAAATCAGCCGGGCGGTTGGCCCGGCGGGTCCTGGGGGTCGCCAGGCGCGGGCCAGGCGATGGGCCTAGGCCCGGCGCGGGCTGCGGGTGCCACCGCGGGCAGCGGCAGCGGGGACACCGCGGAGCCCCTCGGCACGGGCGCTGGGCCCGGGACTCCCCACCGGGGCCTCGCTAAAACGTGCCGCTTTCTCCTGTACCTCACCCATTAGCACCTGGGTGTTCTGGTGTTTATTTCAAGAGAGCTGCGGGGGGGACCTTCCCTTCAGCGGGGCGGGGCAGAGCGGATACGGGCACTACTTTTAACTTTATTTTCGCAGTTACGCGCACGCACGGCGCCGCGGCGTGTTTGGTTTGCTGCAGGAACCGGCAGCCCGAGGCCGGGGCCCGCAGGCCCCTCAGGGCACGCGGGGCAGCGCCCGGCGCCTCCACGGCCACGTCCGCCCGCTTCCTTTCGGACGAGAGCCCGGCGGCGCGCCCCGCGCGGCCCGGCCCGCTCCCGCTCCCGCTCCCGCTCCCGCTCCCGCTCCCGCTCCCGGCCGGACACCAGGGGGCAGGCGGCGCAGGGGCGGGGCGGGCCGCGCCGGGCCGGGCCCATCGATGGGGGCGGCCGCTCTGCGCTCGGCTCCTCCGTCCTGCCTCTCGGCTCTGGATTAGCGAAACTGGCGACGTGGGACGGTCCCCGCCGCCCCCTGCGCCCTGCCTCGCCCGCCGGGGTGAAGCCGGGACTCGGAGCCGGCCGCGGCGCAGCGCACCCAGCCGCGGGGCCGCCGCAGCGTCCCGCAGCGGCAGCGCCGGCGGGACGCCGAGGCGGGGGCAGGCGCGGGGCGGCGCGGCGCTCTCCTGCCGCAGCCCCGGCGGCGGCGAGCGGTGAGAGCCGGCGGCGGCGGCGGGGGGCGGCGGCGGCACCGCGGCGGCGGGGAGCCCCCGGGGGCGGCGGGCGGGCGGGCCAGCGGCGGGCGGCGGGGCCATGGCGCTGCGGGCCCGGGCGCTGTACGACTTCAGGTCGGAGAACCCGGGGGAGATCTCGCTGCGGGAGCACGAGGTGCTGAGCCTGTGCAGCGAGCAGGACATCGAGGGCTGGCTGGAGGGCGTCAACAGCCGCGGCGACCGCGGCCTCTTCCCGGCCTCCTACGTGCAGGTGATCCGCGCCCCCGCCGCCGAGCCGCCGCCGCCCGCCCGCTACGCCAACGTCCCCGCCGGCGGCTTCGAGCCGCTGCCGCCGCCCGCCGCCTTCAAGCCGGCGGCGCAGCAGCCCGCGGCGCCCGAGCCCTTCCCGCTGCCCGCCGCCGCCGGCTACCCCTTCCCGCCGGCGCCCTACGGCGGCTCCTACCAGCCCAGCCAGGGCAGCGATGACGACTGGGACGACGACTGGGACGACAGCTCCACGGTGGCGGACGAGCCCGGCGCCCTGGGCAGCTCCTACCCCGACTACGAGGCGGCGGGCGGCGGCGCCTCCGGCCGCTACCGCCTGTCGACACGGTCCGAGCTGTCGCTGGGGTCCCGCGGCGGCGGCCACCCGGCCGGCCACCCGCACCCGCCTGGCGGCGGCGGCGGCGGCGCCAAGAGCTCGGCCACGGTGAGCCGCAACCTCAACCGCTTCTCCACCTTCGTCAAGTCCGGCGGCGAGGCCTTCGTGCTGGGCGAGGCGTCGGGCTTCGTGAAGGACGGGGACAAGCTGTGCGTGGTGCTGGGCCCCCGGGGCCCCGAGTGGCAGGAGAACCCCTACCCCTTCCAGTGCTCCATCGAGGACCCCACCAAGCAGACCAAGTTCAAGGGCATGAAGAGCTACATCGCCTACAAGCTGGTGCCCAGCCACACGGGTCAGCAGGTACACCGCCGCTACAAGCACTTCGACTGGCTCTACGGGCGCCTGGCCGAGAAGTTCCCCGTCATTTCCGTGCCCCACTTGCCTGAGAAGCAGGCCACTGGCCGCTTCGAGGAGGACTTCATCTCCAAACGCCGCAAAGGCCTGGCCTGGTGGATGGACCACATGTGCAGCCACCCTGTGCTGGCCCAGTGTGATGCCTTCCAGCACTTCCTCACCTGTCCCAGCACAGATGAGAAGGCCTGGAAACAAGGCAAGCGCAAGGCTGAGAAAGACGAGATGGTGGGTGCCAACTTTTTCCTGACTATCAGTGTCCCCGCTGGCCCCGGGGCCGGCCTGGACTTGCAGGAGGTGGAAAGCCAGGTGGATGGCTTCAAAGCCTTCACAAAGAAGATGGACGAGAGCGCCCTGCAGCTCAATCACACGGCCAACGAGTTTGCTCGCAAACAAGTCACTGGTTTCAAGAAGGAATACCAGAAGGTAGGGCACTCCTTTAAGTGCCTCAGTCAGGCCTTTGAGCTGGACCAGCAGGCCTTTTCGGCTGGCCTGAACCAAGCCATAGCCTTCACTGGGGAAGCCTACGACGCCATTGGGGACCTCTTTGCCGATCAGCCCCGACAGGACCTAGATCCTGTGATGGACTTGTTAGCGCTGTATCAGGGGCATTTGGCCAACTTCCCAGACATCATCCACGTCCAGAAAGGTAACATCCTTATGTATCTTCTGAAATGATCAAGTTTTACTTATCAGTGGTATGCACACAGATGTGGGAACCAGGGGCTGAATTTGCTCTGTATCTGGCTTGCTGGGCTTGGGCTGAATCTTTCAGTGTTTACTCAGGTAAACGGATGCTAAAAATACAAAAAAAAAAAAAAACCAAGAGTGAAAATTTTCAGTCTGTGCCAAAGGCCTAAACTTTGGGAATTTTATTGGCTAGAGATTACCATGTTTGGCTGTGCGTGTGAAGTATATATGTATATATACATATGTATAGATATATAAAGGAAACCATATCTGACTATACTACTGACATATTAAAGATTAAAGAGCTTGTTTACCAACAAAGTAGTATGAAAACATATATTACTTTTTTGTATATGTTAGATCTTAGATGTTACATCTTAAATCTCTGATCTAGTAGATATTAAATATGGCGTAATCTGAAGGTACTCCAGTTGTCCATCTTGTTTGAGGTTTGGCCCCATGACATTGTGTTATGTGCATTTTGTGGTGTAAGACATTCAGATGAGATGTTTAAAGCAGCTGGCTTTTGTCTGTTTGGCTATGCACTAAACACTTTTAATGCCTTTGTAAGGCTAATAATCTGCCACAGCGTTCGAAGTAGGAGTTGTTCATCCTCTTATTATCATGAAAAGGTCTGTTAACCTTTCTGCAGCTCTCAAGCCGAAACACGTTTCTCAGATTCTAATTGCTGTTTGTATGGCGCTTTGTGATCCGCTGGAGGGAGAGCACCTCCAGTAAGGAACAAATCATCTGCTACCTAACTAGACGTTTGTTCAGATAAGTAGATGTTTGTAATGCTAAGTATGTGTAGATGATTTTGGTACCGTGGAGTTAACGCTCTTCATATATCCCTTCGCTGTTATATTCCTTATCTATGATTTTCAACTTGAAGATCAGAGGTATGTGGGGATTATAGCTGTAAAAGGGACCAAGAAAGCGTCATATATGCTGTACAGAAATTGGTGTGTGTAACGGTTATAAAACAAAGAAAATATATGAGCTTCTTCTCTGGAAATTTTTTAGAGATCAGTAACTGAAGTTCTGTATCCTAAGTGGCAGAGACTGAATTGTCATCCGTAGTGAATCAGTCATTTTTCCAATTTTGAGGCATTTTCAAGGATTTTGCATCTAGAACAGTACCTTCAGATTTAAGATGAAACAGTTAGAAAAAGCCAGCTTTCAGAAAGTCTGCATTATTACTGGGAAAATCTGAGGAGCTGGAGTTGGTGTGAAGTGCAAAGTAAAGTGACATATTTGTTGCTCTGTAAGAAAGCATGTTTTTCATTAATTACATACATCAAATTCAGATTTTCATTCTCCTGCAGAATGTTGAGAATTGAGTGAAAACTTTGACAAATGTAATGTTATTTTGAAGAGAAAAGGGGAACGTATAATCTAACCTTTGAGGAGTTGTTCTTTTAGCTGGTGTGGCATTGTGTTCTGATAACAACTTTCAAATATTTTTGATTTGGACAGAAGGGTGACCTTGGCGATATCTCATGTTCAGGGGCAGAGAATTTTAAAGTGAGGTGTCAACTAATAGGTTATTTGTAATCTGTGAAAAATTAAAGGGAAGGATTTTTATTAGGTGCAATAAAACAGCAGATAGTGTATACTCTTTAAATAATATATCTTCAGATAGCATATGCTATTTAAATATTATATCTCTAAAGCTTTAAGACTATATAGAGTTCTTTCTTCTAGCATTTTTGGAGACTTTACTTTGAGAAGAGGATCGGCAATAAGAGCATATGTGTTTGACTCAACCAATATTTCCTTCAACTTGTATGTCTTTGCTTCTTCTTTAGTGCTGTTTTAGTTTGCACTTATTAGAAAGATTTACCTTGATGAACTGGGGAAAGTTCTTCTAAATGGGGTTCCACTAGAGAAATACACGAGCATGGTACACGAGTAGAGTAGATATGGTGGCACAACACTGTTCTGAAAGCGTTTGGAGAAGGAGAAACGTACAGTGAGTCTGCACACATGTATTAAGGTTCCATCATCTCTAGACTAACACTTTCTTCCATCGAGTATTATCCCTGGTACTTGTTTGCGTTCAGAAAATGACATAGGCTTGAGAGATCTACATGATCTCTGCAGTGTCCATATTCATCATAGGAAGAGGATTAGAGCTAGGTTACTGGGGTTTTTTTGTTTGTTTTTTGTTTTTTTGGTTTTTTTTTTGCTTCCTCTGCTTCCTCTACTACTTCTTCTTCCTCTTTTTTTGCACAATAGGCAAACTGGAAGAAAACTGAGGGGAAGATCATTTTTCCCCCAGTGTATTGCTGTTTTACCACTCTTAAGAGTTACTAGTAACAAGATATAACTTTTCAATTCCAAATTGTGAACTCCAGCTGAAAATATGAACTGTTTGTTCGGTGTTCTTACAACATAATAGAATTCTTTTAAATTTGCAGTCTGGGAAGGTTGCCAGTATTTGAGAATTATTGTTATTTCTATAGACCAAACAAAAATCTGTTGGTGATAGTAGATCATCTGAAAAACAGAGTTCAAATATATTTCAGTGTTTTATTTTCTAGTGTATGCCTTCGTGTAACAAAGTGACCCAAAAGCGCCCTTAGAGGTGGTAGAAATAGTGGCCTGGTTGACACCTTGCTAAAATGGTCATGGCTTGTAAAAAGATGAACTCTGAAGTTATGAGTGCTTCTCTATTTTTTTTTTTTTTTGCCATAGTGCAAATGCGTTGTCCATTTCAGATGAAAAGCTCAGTTCTCTTCTACACTGCATTTCTACATTCCCCTCATCCTGAGAAACACCAAAAAATAAGGATAACTGTGCCCAAGACATGCCCAGATCTGTGGGTGGAATATTAGATTGCCTTGTCTTGTTATGGGTTTGCTCTGCTGCAGGTAGTTGGACAGCTGCTTCATGTGATTTGGGATTTGAGATTAGATGTAAGGACTCCTTTTTGAATCAAGATTAAATCTGAGTAATACACAAGTTGATTCAAGTGTGTTTTGTGGTATGAATTGAGAAGTCTGCACATGTGCGGCTTTTGACTAATTTCTGCAACATTTTTTCTGCAAAAAGAATGCCAAAGAATCTCTAATCTGCAGACAAAAATTTTACGCCATTTGGGTACTATTCTCCTAGAATTACAAACTAGAAACATAAAACTGTTGCTTTGTCCATGTATTGGCAGGAATGCGTGTTAACCATTGTGCTTTTAGTTCTTCTGGGATGCGGGTTTTTCCACCTCTTGTGTTGAGGACATCATATGTAATTTGAAATGTTTGGGAAGGGATGGGCATTTTGGTCAGTTATATAAACAAAGTAACCAATTATATAGACAAAGTAACCAGGGTATATTTTCAAACTGTTTCTGTTCTTATGTTAATTGTAAATGTTTATGAAATAGCAATAATTTCAACTGGTGATTTCTAAAGATTCACTACTTTCTGTCTCCTTTATGATTTTAAGTATCCAGTGTTTAAGGAATTTGAGGTGAGGAAAAAGTTAAGGTTCCTGACCCAGAAGAGGCAAAAGAAGGATTTGAACTTTGTTGTCCCACGTTCCAGTTGAGTACCAACTTGGCTGTGCTTTGTGAGAGGCCTTACCCGGTACTGTGTGCAGTCCAGTCCAGGTTTGAGAAGATCCATTGGATTGAGTCCTACAGCGAAGCACATATTGAGTTGGGAATCCCACATTTCTGTCTGTAAATACTTCATTTGAGAGTTTCACTGAGAGTGGCGCCAAGGATTTTGGTTCCAAGACATGGATTCCGTGAAGACCGATGGTTGTTTTATAGGTTTTATTTTGAAAACTGAGCCCTTGGGTTAAAAGTGACATCTATAAGGGTAGATGACAGCAGAGCAGTAGGTCTGAGCATCTAAGCATTCAAAAGCATTAATGAATCTATGAATCTCAACCCCTCTTAGGGAAATGCTTCTAAAGTGCTTATATGAAAATAAGCATTGTGCATACCTCTGTTATCTGGAAGATCCAAATTTGTTAGACAAAAATGTATTTAGTTTTCTTTGGCCTGTGGCAAAACATTTGTTGAAGAATAGGATTAAGTTTAGTAGGCTAAAACTAAGCTACATTTTTGTTTGTCATTTTCTTCTTTGGCAGGAGTGGTGTATCTTCCAAGAAATACTAGATTCAATTGCTTTAAGTTTGAGAAGAAAATCAGCTTTCCATCTCCATTTGTCTTTTTCTTGTTACTGAGGTCTACTTGTGGAAATTCCCTAGGCATTCTTAGCAGAATAGTTCCTAAATATTCATTGCTAGGGCTTCACTCAACTGATGAGATCTTCTGACTTCCATAGTCTGCGACGTCAAATGTGTGAGAATTTGAGATAATATATGTTAGTGTTGTAGTTCAGGCTTGTATGTGGCTATCTAGTCTTGATATTTGCTTAGTTGGAGTGGAGAAGTTTTTTTTTTTTTTTCCTTTTCAAGTTTTCTTTGAGGAGTTATTGAGGTCTGTTACAATTTCTGAAAGTGGAAGAAATACTGGTTAACTTAAATGTTTCATATCTACTTTCCAGAATCCTTCTTTGTCTTATTATTATGTTAATGCTAATAGACTCTGGTTATGATTTTTGCAAAACAGGTTTGAGAAAGTAGTTTAAATGTTTTCTAAGATGTAGGCAGCAGATGATTTCCTATACTCCAAAATTTAAAAGAATTATTAAAAAAAAAAAAAACTGAATGATGCTTTTACTTCTTGATCACTGTTTCAGAAAAGTGAAATAAGGCAAATAGTCTTATTTACCTGAAGCAAACTTAATTCTGGACGTTGGCTTTGAAAAATGTCCAGAGTTTGTTTTTACAATATCTTACAAAATTACAGCTGAAAACATATTCCAGCTGGCAATGTATCAAAATTTCAAGCATCAATAAAACCCAGCCCTGAACACCACTGAAACCTGGAGCTCTCTATAACACTTTCAGTGATTCTTGAGGGAGGAAAAAGAGGGGTATGTGTGTTCATGAATGAGTTAGACTGCTCAAAATTCGTACCTAAAATTTTCCATCACAAGGTAAGAGCAGAGCTTTTCTCTCTTGCTTCATTTCTAGCCTCCTGAATTTGTTGTGCGCTCGTGTTCTCTCCTCTCTACCCCCCTTTTTTTTTTTTTTTGCTTTTTTCCCCCTTTTTTCCCCGTATTTTTCTTTGTTCCTCAAATACATACACTTTGCATAGGGTTCAGCTCAGCTAAATTTACTGTCTGAAAGCTAGGCATGTAATCTTAGCCAGATGACCGCTATAGTCAGTAAAAAGAGATGGGTACCTAAGTTTCATCTGTTTAAGGACTTTGATGAGCAGGGATGGATTACTCAAGGACGCTTGTTGTATTTCTTTGCCCTCTCAGCTTCCCATTGCTGTTGCAGGGATGATGTACTGTTTGGCTGCTTGCTACTGAAACGCCCAATGGCATCTTCAGGTTACCAGTGACGGTAACCTGAAGGTAACAGAGACTTTCAGATGGCTAAACTGTGAGACCATCCCCATATTTAGCAGCTTTAATAAATTATAGCTTCCTTGGGGGTAAGTGTGTGTAAATCACACAAAGAACAACGAGTAAGACTGATATAGAGCGATGACCTTATTTGAAAAAGATTAAACAGAAAGAAATATTGGAGCTTCTGTGTCCTATCTGCATGAAGAAAGCCTAAAAGATGTATGAGTTTCCTTAAAGTACATGTTTTCTCCTTTTTCTCCTCCTCCTCCTGCCCCCAGATCTCTTCTTAGCTTAGTTTTCTGAGGGAACAAGATTCCTGCATTCATGATGTGTTTCTGAGTCCTGTTACCTTTTGGAACGTGTTAGCAGATATCCTGCACGTTTGATGAGGAAGAGAGGTTTCATAGATGATAAAAACCCCAGTGAATTTTTCAAAAACAGGTGGCTTAGCAGAGGAAGGATGTAACTGTTCCTCTTGTGGGAGAGGTCACATGCATTACGGCACATCAGAGGGTCCATTCAGACTGCCCATATACATACCAGCAGGCTGGAAATGTTTTGGTCAGAGCTCACACGTTTAGCTCACACCTCTGATCACAGGAAATGCAGTTGTCAGCTCTTGTAAGAACAAGTACTTCTTTTAAGTGCTTGTTCACCTTAGGCGTTAAGGCTCTGTCTACTGGGTAAACCTCGTGAACAACTACAGAGTAGTAGGACAGTGCAGATATTAAGGAAGTAAAAATGATTTCCCTAGAAAGAGGAAGTAATTTTTATTTCACAGACTAATACTTTTTCAGCGTGAAGTTTATGAAGAATCTGGGTGGTGGTAAAGGATCTGTTGTCCTGCTCTTACGGTTGAGAGAGCTCCAGGTCATTCTAAAAAGACTTCTCTTAGAACGGGGAAAGCAAGAATTGGTAGACTGAAAACAGAAAGTAACTCCTGGAACTCTTTCAAGTCTTTGAAAGCACATTATCAAAAACAAACAAGCTGGCCAATTTTTTCTATTTTGCAAGTCACCTTTGAAACAAGGACATGTTTCAACCTTTCCAACATATTTCCATGGCTTTATTGTTAGATTCTGTGTTTGAACAGTTAAAATGCCAAGTTAATGTGTACAGACTGTATAAACCTATGCAGCTGGTACCTTACTTTAAACTGCTTTAAATATAATTTAATTGGTCCCATTAATGTTTTTTACCTTAGATATTTTTATTACAATGAGGAGTCTACTTCTTGTTGTCCCTCCTCAGATACTGCAGTGTTCAGAGTTCCAAGAGAGAGCGTTTAAAGTGCTTTGGGGAAAAAGAGGAACAGTATCCGCATTTCTCTTATTATGTAAATTTTTGGATCTTGACTCTTTTCATATAAATTTACACAGAAGTTATGCCTATGCATATTATATTTGCTCCTCTTCTGCTTAGGACAGTAGTGGAGCTAAGCAGATCACGGTGGACAAACAAATGCCATAAATTGTGCGCTCTTTCTGCTTCCTTCAACCTACGCAGGGAACAGCATCCAAAAGCAGCTCTTTCATAGCATCTCAGTAGAGTAAGGGTATATGAGTAGGTGGACCCTCCATCTGTATTTGCTTCTTTTGATGATGGGATAGCAGTGTCTTTTGCTGCCTTACCTGTTTTCTCCTGTTGATCTACATCTGGTGAATCTCAAGAAAGTTTTGAAGAAGCTATCGTTTAGTGTAATGATGCTTACATTCATTTTGGCAATGACTTATATTCATCATCTGTAGACCTGGAGGAGACATTTCTGCTCATATGCTGTTAACTGATTTTACTGAAAATTAATTTCTGTCATGCATGCACAGCCTCATTCTGATTTAGGTTGTTTCTTGAAGTAAGCATTATGAACATGGCATTTATAAAAGCTGTTAAAAATCTGTAGCATTATTCTGACAGAAAAGTACCTATTCTTAACATCCTGAATGGGAGGAACTAATGTTCAGAAAACCCTATGGCATTTAAACTATAATAGACCAACTTAAAATCTGGAAGAACAAAGATTTATAATAAAAGCCAGTTGAGCCTAGGAAGAGATGAAATGTTGCCATTACAAAGAAATAGGTTTGCATTCTGATTGCATAGAGATACTCACCTCCTTCCTCTTCTTTCTCTGAGCATTGCTATGATAGGAGGCAGGAGAAGATAAGAAAGAAAGCATAACATGTTTACCAGGGGCAGGCGCTGGTCTGTTTGGTGCCATACTTAAATGTAAACTAGTAAGAAGTACTTAAAATCACTGAAAATTTCCATCTTGGTACTTCTAGAAATTGCACTGGCTTAAATTTTCAGGAATATCCACCCTGAAACAATTCAGCGTGATGTGATTTTCAAATGACAAATATACTGTGTTTCTAACAAATAGGAACATATACTGCATTCCTGACACCCTGGCCTAATTTCAGTTCCAGTCCCTTCTGTACCCCCCAGGCTGAAGCATCAGCTAAAGTGTTATCAGAGATAAATTCCTTAAATTGTGCGTGTGAATGCTGAAGAGTACAGACTATCCTAGCACTGGACAAAACTGGCATTATCTAATGCTTGCCTCTTGGGCTGTGGTGCAAAATGCTGTGTTTATGATCATGGAAAACAATATACATAACCTAGCTGGACTATGGCTCTTTTGTTATTCCGTTCGTTTTTAGGAGATCAAATTATGCCTGACAAGCCTCCCTTCAGACAACACTATAGGTACACATAAAGTCAGTAGAATTACTTATTAATACAGTTCAAACATGTGCTGCAGTGGCTAGGATAAGGCAGTTTGTTTGCTGAAAGCACTGTCTGTATCCAGGACACCTAAAGATAGATGTTTCTCTTAAAATCACCGCATTGAAGTTTGAGTGAAAAACTTCCAACTGATTTTGTACCGTTTTTGCATGTGGTTACGTAGCAGTGTAGGGCTTTTTTGTTCTGTTAATGGGGTGATGCTGAGCAGTAGGTGAAATAGACTGAGAATTCTGTAGAAGTTCTGTCATTTATTTTGACATCTTGCTTTCACGTACACTCGCTAGCTGCTTTATGGGCAAACTATGAATTGTTGCTTGCACAGCATTGTAATTAGCCTAGTGATACATTCTTATTGGAGGTGCTGCATGCCAAAACTGGTCGATTTGTCTTTGGGACTTTAGAGCTGAAATGGAGATTGCCAGTGTGTTAATTTCAATATTTTTTCAGCAGCATAAGCATTTTGGAGACTCTGAACGTGCAGAGAACTGATAAAAATCCTCCTAGCTCTGGAAAAATAAATTGGCCAAGTATGCTCTTCTTATCTGTGTGCACACCAACTTGCTACTGTAGGCACAATGCATCTAATCAGATTTAAAATGTAGGAGCATAAGAAAAATGGGATAGCAGTTAAAGATGTACAGAGTTCTTTAACAGTGATAGCTCTTTAAAGTTGAGGGCCATTTGACACTGCATGCTAACACCATCATTAATCAGTTATATATGAATTAAATTAATATCTTTGTTAAAACAAGTAAATGTGATTAGAACTTGTCAAGTTTCTGAATCTCTGGCAAAGGCTGTTTTATTTTTTCATGATCCCTGGATTGTCTAGATTAGACAGTGATTTTGTTTTGGACTGGCAAATATATCTTCCAGTAAAAGCTTTCAGTGGGCTTTGCAACAGGATAAATGGAAGCACAAACAATTCTACCTAACGTTAATTATCCAGCAGTCAATCAATGTTAACCTAAATGTCAGCTGAGCACTGTAGTTCAGGAGCATAGATTTTTAGGATAGTATTATTTTATTGTAATAATGTTTTGTGCAATGGACAAAGAAATAAAAAATAAACCTCAGGTTTTTTTAGTTGCTGTTAGGCTGTAGATTCTAAAAACATTATAGCCATTTTCTCATATCTGTATTAAAAAAATCCTGTCTATACTAAAGTAGCTGCAGTTTCATTTGTTTTATTTTTGTATTTCAAACTTACTTTCATTGTGAAAAATAGAACTTTCTTAAAATATATTTCCACTGTCAAGGAGAACATCGTCATTGAATTAGAAATCTTAGTTTTGAAAATTCTATTTTGTTGCCATTTTCAGAAGAGACAAGTCACTACTACTTTTCGTCTTTAATGTTGAAGATTGCTTTGATTTTTTCCATTTAAAGCTCTAAAATCAGATTTTGGAGTAGTGAGTCGTTCTTTCTTTAGTTACTGTGCTGATACTCTTTCACTGTTATATTTCTTTTATACAGTTAAGTCTTATTAGGGAAGCCTTCTGTTTTTAATTTCATGAAAATTCCCATTATGCTGCTTTCCATTCTATTTCTTGGCCAAAAATGTAAAGAATTTGCAGAATCTTAACTTAGTGTAGGCTTGTTCTACTAATCCTTACTTGTTGCGTTCTTTGCAAATAATCTGTCAACACAGTGAAATCTCCATTCCATTACATGCAATTTTACGGTGTCACTTTGAATTGGGAGAGAGATGGTTGTTTTATTTTTGGGGAGGGGAGGAAGGGATTGGTCCAACAGTACCGCTACCAAAGCTAATATATTTTATACTGATGCTTTCTAGTTCTCCTGCAGCTTATGTTTTGGCCACTTTGAAGTACTATACATTATAGTTAATACATGTGAAAGTTCACAACAGCATATGAATTAGCTAACATTCTCATATAGCAAAGTTAAGTAAAAGTAAGTCTAAAACTTGTTTGTTGATTAAATCTGACTCGAAATGCTTTTAAGTACTGAGCAGTGTGAGCAGCAGCAGCAAAATAATTCATATGCTTTTCAATTGTTAATTCTACTTGTGGAATATTATGTAGTGTTTTGAAAAAAAAATAGGACTAAGTCTATTTTAGGCAGCTTCTAGTTGACTCCCTGTAGAATATAGCAGAAAAAACAGCCTTGGGTTTGCTCTTCCACTTAGTAGAGTTTTATTGCAACCATAAGGGCTAGAAATATCTTTTTTTTTTCCCTTACAAATGGTTTGAAATTCCTAATGTAGCCTTAAAATATGGGTGGAAGTTACTTAAATTCTTGTGCTAACTGTGGAATGCAATTTATTTCTTCCTCTAGAAACAATTTGAAATTTGTGAGGGTAAGTAGCGGACTATGACTGAGGAAAACCTACCATCTGGTTTCTAAAATCTCTCTTACAAATAATGTTCTTGATGTTTAGGTATGGCCAAAAAGCAATTTGCTTATAGGGGAAGATGACACTTAAATTCTAATGAATGGAGTAATGCTTTGCATTGAAGGGTTCATGGTATGATTTCACATTAAATATAGCCTGGTATGGTGTTTCTGCTACTTCCCGTGCGTTGAATCTAATAATTGTGTAGCCATGAGCTGAGTCGGATCAAATTGCTAGGCCATTGACAAAACTAAGCCGCCATCTCCTGCCCCTCCAGGCCAAATGCAGTTTTTTGTTGGATTAATCCTCCTCTAACAACATCTTTGCTAGATGTGGGGTCAGTGGGAGGGCCATGTAGTCTGACTTGTTTTGACAGCAGTCTGCAGTTACACTGGATTAGAGATAGTGTTGTTTCTTCCTCAGATGTTTCTTCGAGAATGGAGGTAAATCAAAACCATGGCTATATGCACGTGGGCTACACAGGGTTTACCTCTTCAAAATTTTAAGCAAAGAGTTGTGGTTAAATAATCTCAGCATTAAATTCCTTGATAAGGAAAGAGTAAACATATTTCTAATTACATTTCTGCTTTTGTGTCCTTTTGTATAACCCATTAAAACAACGTACTGAATATATTTTTTTCTCCCTTCTTTTTAGCGATGGTGTCTTATATTAGAAATGGTGTCTCAAAGTAAAGGTAAAGCAAAGGGAGTCATTAGAGTTCAAAGTTCTCCCTTGAATATTGAGTAGCATATTTTAAAAGACACACCACAGAAGCCTACTGTTAGGGCTGCATATTTATAATTAATAGGAGGGACAGCTTAATGGCATGGAAGTGCAAGTTAATTTAGCTTCTCATAAGAAGTAATGCACCGAACTTTATTGTGTAGTTTGCTGACTGTGCAAAGATAAAAATTATTTATTGCATAGGTAATTTTATTTTCTCAGAATTTCTCAGTTGTAACTGTTGAAAGATACCCCTTGTTAAACTTTGAGTTTCTTTAAAGAACACAATGTTTTCTGACTCTAATTTACTTTCCTTGTGAGGGAGCAGTCTTTCAGAGGAACCTTTGTACTTTGACACAAATTCTTCGAGGAGGCTGTCTTATCGAAGCTTATTGGCTAGTGGACCTCAAAGGAGGCATTCAAGAATGTGGTGTTCTTTGTTTTTGCCATGCTTTCCACTGATACAAAGGCCAGAATGATCACCCTCCACAGACTTTTTGTCATTTATGGCTACTATGTTTTTCTGCATCATTTATGAATGTCTCTTAGGTTGTTAAAAGTTAGTGCAATAGCTTGTTTGAAGCAACTGATTGCCACATGTCATCTTTCCATCCTTTGGAAGCACTGCTGCTTCTTGCCCACCGTGCAAACAGTCACTCCAGCGGTGTATCAGGCAGCAAACACATCCCTTCTGTCCCTGCTGAAGCCAGTTAGTGGAAGACAAAGAGCTGTCATGTGAGATGCAGACCATACTGTGTGGCTGGCACTCAACTTACTTCTTCATTCCTCCTCCCACCCTCCCTCCCCCAAGTTCCATTAAAATGTATTTCAGAAAATGTTTGTAATATATCTGGGAGAACAGCAGGACTAAGTTTCCCCTTTTTTGTCTTCTCATGTCTTCTTCCATTCCCTTTGCACTTATTTTGAAATCTTTAACCTGGAATGTAAAGAATAACAAAAACATGGGTATTTGCTGAAAGAAGTAGTGTTATAATAATCATAATATTTGTAATACATATGTGTCTGTTTTCTGACTATTAGTGAAAGAAATCTATTTGCTCTATTTTAGCATAATTCATCACCAAAGTGAAAGAAATACTTGAGCAACTGCGGTCATAAAACATTAGATTATAGGATCTTAAAAATCAACTTGTTGGCTTTTGCAAGCTAGTTGAGTTTTGAAGTTCAGTATTTTGGACTGAGATACTGAAGATGTTGATATATTGGTGACTTAATGGATGTCTACAGATTGCAGACCTGTGTGACTTCAAAGGGTGCTTACTGCTGCTTCAAGTGCTGTCTTTTAGAGAAGTTGAGCTCACTCATTTGTGTTTAATCCCATATTCCTACCCCATATGCAGTACTGCTGTATGCAGACAAATCCCTGCTGTTGCAGCAGTTCCTCAGATGTATTTCAGAAAAGACTAATACAGTTATAAACAGTATCGCTCATTACTGCTTTTGTTTTTTAAGACTCTAGCAAGCCCAGTGATAGAACAGATGTCCATTGTACTAAGCACTGTACAAATACAGAGTAAAAAGGGGCTCCTGCCCCAGCGAATTTCCTAGCTCTAGGCTTGTCTTTATTTAGATTACTAACTTAAGATACAGCTGAAGTTTTTCTCTTGACTGCTGTATGCAAAACTCCAAAGCTGATGTTCAGGTGCTACGCTGAGGAGGGGCGGACACACAGCAGTGTGAAGTTGGTACACTTCTAAAAGTTGCTACCGTTACTTGGCTACTGATTGCTCATGCTGCCAGGTGCAGGGGAGATTTGGCTTTGAGTGAGATGCAGGAGTTGGGTGAAGGGCGGTCGTGGTTGCAGGTCTTCTTGAGCTGAGCCCCATGACATTTGCTTTCCTGTCACGTTGCGGGCTGCAGCTTGGCCTTGTGACATCCCTGCTGAACACGTGAAGAACCAGTGCAGGGTTGCTGCTGGTCGACTGATCGTATCATACAACTGGATGTGATCCATTCCACATGCATAAAGGAGAGCTTGGTGACATGCATGCATCTGCATGAGTTTGCATGTCTGTATACATACTTACAGTGCGGGGCGGGGGGGGAAGTGAATACAAGCTCAAGAAGAGATTAAAACACACCCTTAGTTAACTGTTCACGCAATCTTAAAGCATTTGTAGTGGTAATAAAACTGCAGGTGGTAGGAAAATGCATGGTTTAACCCAAACCTGAGTGGTCTCAAGTTCAGAGCTTTTTTTTTAATGTATTTGACTCTTTCTGCCTCATTGCAGCCTCATAGGTTCACGTGGCCTGCCAGTTTGTTAGTTTAATACACTTTTTTTTTTTCCTGATAACTCCTCAACACGTATTTAAGTTGCCATTCATATTGTGTATTTCAAAGCTTGGAACTATTTATTTCTATCAAGAATTTTACATTGTCCATGTCTTCTTGGCTGCTAGCACCATATTATAAAAGTTCCATATTAAATGTATTTAAATCGTTTTGCGTTGTCTAATTGCATACATCAAAACAAGCACCGAAAGCTGCGTGTTTCTCTTAAGCCTTTGTCAGAATTCGGTGAGCATCAGTGTCTAACATCAGGTTTTGGACAGTGAAAAACAGCATTAGCATTTGCTTTTCCCCACCTTCAAAAACAGAAATGGATATAGCACAGCTTTTTCAGCATTTTTGATCCAGGCCCTCTTTGCTGCATGAAAGCTAGTCCTAATCAGTGGAACCAGATCTCCTAACAGAAAGTCTTTTTTGTTGGACTAGAAGCTTTAAATGCATAAGCAATTTTTTTACAGAATCTTCAGAGCTGGAATTTTAAAAAAAGAAGTGCACACACACACACACGTACGTACGTACGTACGTACACGTGTGTGTGTATTCTGTCACTCCTGGAACAGTGCATTCATGTATATTTATCCCAGACATGTATTTAGCAGATTTCCTTAAGCTAATATGCATTAGGAGGTGGGTGCTTCTGTTTCTTTTCCTTAAAATGTGTTTGAGCTTTTTCTAGGGCTACCATAATTTTCTTTGAAATATGTCTTGCTCTTTTGATTGTCCAAACCAATATTTGATAAGTTAGGATCTTTAAAATCAGAAACCAGCAGGTGTATTAGGCTGGAGGGGGGTTGGCCAGCCTCAGCAGCCTCAGGGGACAGCACTGGGGCTGGAGGGGTGAGGGGGAGGCGTCAAAGGGAGAGTGAGGAGTTTGGCATTTCAGAGGAATATAGAGATTTGGGGCAGAGCCAGGAGCGAAGGCTTTGGATTAGGTGCTTAGGGCAATGGATAGATTAGTGGGGGTGAGGGGGAAATGCGTGGAGGGAGAGGTTTTGTGGTATGTAGGCTGTGGTGAGAAGGGTTAGAAGTTGTGGGCCAGGAGAGGTTAGAGGTTACCGTGGGACCCTTACCCCAGCCAGACATCTCTGACTAAGACCTTCATTTTCAGGCAGGGGATGGACGCAAGGAACTCTCTTCTCCCTTTTTTCCTCGCCCTGTTGTCCTCCCTCTTTTGCAATTAGAAACATGTGACCTGCTGAGTCGTTAAAAAACAGGTCTTTAATTTTTATGTAATTCTGAAATTATTTGACCTGTACTCTCTGAAACTTCTAATTTTCTCAGTTTTGGGGAAACCAGGGTTGCAAATCACTGCTGTGAGGGTGAAATTACAATGTATCAGTGTCACAAGCCACAAACAATCCTGCGCCTGCATGTGCTTGAATTGTTGCACCCTTGACTTCAATGAATCGCTGTTGAGGCTCAAAGCTTTGCTCATGTGAATTCAGATAAAAGAGTCGTAGGCTACAGAGATATACCCTGAGAACATTTGAGGGTAAAGCTGTTCGAAAAGCTATGCAAACTAACAACACTTTTTGCCAAGACTTATTAAAATAGATGCTGAACAAATTACAAATGGTATTTTAGAACAAATGATTTATTTTGCTTTTTAAAATATGATGCATGGGATTTTTTTCTGTGCGTTTTGGAAGGTTTTTTTTTTTTTTACCCTAAATGTAAGCCAAAATTTTTCTCTGTTACTGTAACATTGTTTCACTAATAATTCAACACTGAATTTAGAGGTACTTCAAAAAGCAATCAAGTTCATACTTAAGCCTAAGTATAAACTCATGTCATACATTGCTGATCTCCAGTTGTAACCTATCTAGATTTTAAAAGAAGCTCCACTATAGTATCAGCATGAATCCATATGTATTGGCACAAGAGTATTAGTGGTTGCAAGTTTTCCCCTTGCATTCCTTTTCCTAATTATGTCTCTTTTTCTAATGTCAGAAAAAGGTATAACGCATAATATTCTGCTATGGAGGGTTTTCATGTTTATTAATGTATAGTTTTTACAGATGTAAAATAATTTGAAGATTATAAAAAAAATTTAATTATACTTTCAGCTGCTGATGCTGTAAGTTCCAGTATTTTTTTTCCAGTTTGGTCATCCTAGAAATAACATTTAAAGCTGTTTCCCCACATCAGAACTGAAGAGTTGTCATGTTTATTTAACCAACTCCATCTGGCTTCCAGTAAGTCCCAAATTTCAGTTTTTCACAGTTTTGCATGGATTCCTGCAATGCAGACAAAACGTAGAGAAAATTTTTACTAAGCCTCTTTTCGTTTGTCAAAAGAAGTGTCCTTCTTGCATGAGTGGGAGTTAACAAAGATATTTCAGATCACACTCTGCCTCACAGATTCCTTGCTCTTTAAAGGAAAAATAGAGATCTTCTGGCACAGACTTACGTCCTGTTGCTTGCTGTGCTGCCTGTGGAAAGGTTTTTCGTTTGTGTTTTTTTGGGCCAGGCTGGAGATGATGAGGTCAGTCGGCCGCAGGGGCCGGTGCCAAGCGTTAGCTGCCATGCGGGGAAGGTGCGGCTGTGAGTCAGGCCGTGCCGCCTCGCCGACAGCGCCTGCCCCCCGCCTCTCTCTAGCTGCTCGGCGCACCGGCTTCAGCAGCCAGAGTGAGGCCTTTGGTTTGCGCTTGTTTTGTTAGCACTGTTATTGCCATAGTTGAGGGGGGGAAAAAAAGGGGAGGGGGTCCATATGGTCTTTCTGCAGTTACATCACCACAGAGAGGAATTTTTTAAGCTCTGGGCTGAGAGCTCATACTACGGCTGCAAACAGAGAAGTTGCCACGTAGAGTGCAGCCTAAATGCAAATTAAGGAGAAAAAGAACATGAGTTCAAGAGTAGAGAAGTAGTGATTACAGAGGAGATATTTTCCAAGTGTTGGTTATTAAAACAAAAGAAAAACAATTCAGCTGCCCTCAGTTAAAAAGTACTTGCTAGATATTTAATGGAGAAAACTGATGCGTGCTTCTCTGATTTTAGGAATTCCGCATTTTATTTATAAGACACAAACCCCCATTCCATTACCAAAATGAAACAAACTTTGCTCGCCAAGTCTACCAAATCATCTGTTATTTTAACGTGACTCCAGTTTACCCTCAGTTCTAACTCGTTCCCTGGTGAGACATTAAAGACAGGACAAAAGATGACATGCGCTACCTGGTGGAATGCCAAACGCATTTGAATGAAAAGCCCTGAGCAGTGGCCGTGCTCCCTGGTTGCCCTCCTACATTGCTGTGTGCAGCAAACCCCAAAGTAGCTGCGCGCAAGATCTTGTTCCACTGCAGCAAATCTAAATTGCAGAGTTTGTGTGTCGGAGTACTTGGGGAAGGAGTATTCAAAATGGCTTATTAAACAGGCAAAGGAGGGAAAGAATGCAAGATAATATTACTGTGGATAAACTGTATTCTTACTGTTTAATATTGTTTACTACGTATGTGGTTTCAGGCTGACAAGAAGACAAGATTTCTCCCCCAGTAGATAGATAGGACGTTGTCCCCCTTACAGACGCATAGGTAGAGAGGCTTCTCTGTTAGCTTGCTGACTAGTTTCTGCTGACTGTAGGGAGCACAGAAAAGCATTTCTTCAAGGAAATGTAAAGGGAGTCCTGTCAGAGAACTGTAGTCACTTGTGTGATATGAAGTGTAATATGAAAGGACAGAGTTATTTAAGACATTAGAAATAGGTGAAGGAACAAGTAACCTACAGGTGGTCATAAAGGCTATGAAAAATGTCATAAGACTAAAATTTTGCAAGAAGAGAAAAGAAGTGTTGGTATGACTGTCTTTAGTTCTATGATTAAAATATATATGTAATATTTATGCAGTACCTTAATTCTGGGAAAATGAGTGCATGAAAATGAATGTCTAGGACACACCTTAGTATTCTGTGTCAGTATTTGAGCCTGATTTTGGCACTTTTCTGTTTTTGTAAGATTTGTGTGCTTTAATTAGCTCTTTGGAGGAGGAAAGCTATCAGTTCTTTTGCTCTATTTTTCTTGTAGCTCCTGCAGGACTGTGTTATCTCCACCTGGACTTCTACAACTTGGAAATAAGCTTTTAGATTCTGTAGTACTGAGGGACTAATTGGGGGATATCTATAGTGTAAAAGCACAATGTCAGATTTGTCAGATTTTGTGTATTCAGATCTCATTTTGATGCCTCACATTATTGAAAGTTAGATTTCTGTATGAGGTTATTTTTATGGTGTTTACGTAGGCTTAAATCCATCTGACTAGTTTTCTAGTGCTCTAATTTTTTCCACTGCTAGTATATTCATCAGTCATTCTCTAAAGGACACTATCTGATTTTTAAGATTGTGAAATAGAAGTGTTTTTCCTATACTAGCTTTTGCAAGCTAGATCCTTAAAAAAAATTTTTTTGACAACGTTCGCTATTCTGTGATTCTTCACTCTGAAAAAGTTTGTATTGCTTTCCAACATTAATAGTAAGATCTTCTGGAGTGCATTGATATCAGTAAAAACCCATAGCTACAACTAAGAGCTACAAAGTCTTCAGGGTCATGCCCTTCACTCTGCCCTGGTAAATTTAAGTCCAGGACAAGTCAGTTTCTCCTTTGCTGTGTTTTATGTTCAATGACATAATCATTCAGCCTTCATACAGGTAGAATGTAATTTGAGTTACTTCTCTTTTAGCAGCCCATTTTATCTGTTAAACCTTGCTTGCTTGCATGTCGCCTCTATGCCAACCCTTTATGTTTTCCTACAAAAAAATTATGAATATGATATAGGTTTCTTACATAGGCTTGGGAAATGCAGTATTTAACAGCTGATCTAATTAACAGCTATCTGTATAGCTAATCATTGTTCTGAATTTTTCCCAAACATAATATCCAGATGGTGAAATTTTTATGCTGCGGATTTTAATATTGCAGTTGTAAAAATAGTTAGTGTATATATACATATATGTGTATATATAAATTCAGAATGTCTTATACAAATTCTTGTCATTATTAAATCACTTGTTAAAATACAGTAGTCAAGTGTACATTGTCCTCACAGTTCAACTGTTTTGTTTTGTTCTTTACACAGGAGCCCTTACCAAAGTAAAGGAGAGTAAGCGGCATGTGGAAGAAGGGAAGATGGAGCTCCAAAAAGCTGAGGGCATTCAAGAACGCTGTAACATTATTTCTTTTGCAACCCTAGCAGAAATTAATCATTTCCACAAAATTCGTGTGAGGGACTTTAAATCACAGATGCAACATTTCTTGCAACAGCAAATACTCTTTTTTCAAAAAGTGACACAAAAGTTAGAAGAAGCTCTTCACAAGTATGACAGCGTTTAATCTCTGAACTTTGATCTGTGAACTTTTCTCAGTATGAAAATGACTTCAGCAGCAGAGCAGATGCTGCTGTTGTTAAAGAAGTATTTCCAGTGGTAGATGGTGGTACAACGATGGTTTTGTGTTCACCTGGAATCCCAGTTTAATCTGATTATGTAGAAAGGAAACAGTTATATGGCTATTTAGTAGAAACAGTACCACGCATTGTAACTAAGTTATACTGTGTATGCCGACACTACCATTGTAACTTTTTTCGAAATAATGAGTATACTATTTGCCTTATTGCTTTTTGAAGTATGGTATTTTAGTGCATACTTTGTAGACCTCAAAACCCTTTGGGTCTTTAAGGAAGCTGGCTAGAGAAAAGCCTGCCTCAGATGCCTTTTTACTCTCCTAGATTTGGATTTCCTGAATTCAAACAAATCTCTGTTTACAGACTCCTCCTAGAGCAGCTATGTGATTCTGTGCCTTTAGACTCTATTTTTCCTTTTCTAGTAAGTCACATTTTTATGATTGACTGAAGGGTTGATGCCTATGACAGGAACTGATTATGAAACCTCACATTAACTGGAAAAAATCAGCTGCCATCCAGTTTGCACAGCAAGTACTGTCTTTCAACAAACGTTGGCTCAAAAAGGAGAATTTAAAATCAATTCACGCTTTCCCTGAAAATGGAGCCTACTTGTTACAAGTACTAGGATGTTAAGCACAAATACAAAAATGCAACACCACTAAATCCCCTTTCCTGAAAGAATATTACATTGAGAGGTTTTGTGATACAAAACATTAGTGTGAGTGGAAATTGGAAGAGCTAGCCTAATAAAAATGATGTTTATCAAGGGGATATGAATGCAAGCTAAGTGGCTAACACTTTTTTTTACGTTTGAAATGATCTGCTAATTGTTCAGTTGCTTATTCAGTTTAATTTCAGACTTGCATCTACATTGCCAGTTGACTGAATTGAGACTCCACTGTGATTCATTAATTTACTAAGTTACAGATTTTCAGGGATGTTCAGTAACATAAATGATCTGAAATCAGTCTTGACTGAACTGACTTGGAAAACAGGTGGCATTTCTATGTTCATAACACTCAAGAATTAACAATTGTCTTAATTTTTTTATAAATATTTTTGACAAGCAGGGTGCATTTATATATACATAAACACTATCTTCTTAAAGAGTTTTCTGACTTATTTCCCTTGAATTAAGTCTGAAGTTTGTGTTTAACCTATTGGTTCCCTTCTTGTAGGTCGGTATGAGAGAGGGTTTTTATTTATCCTATCTTTTTTTTCTTAAACAAAAATAACAAAACCTTCCAAGGAAGCAAAATGTTTACTTTTTTGTTTTTAATTAAATTAATCACAGGTAGCTTACACAAACAAAAGCCTGGAAAATGGAGTTAAGTGATAGTTACGTTTAAGTACAAATCGTTCCTGACCTATATTTCAGAAACGTACAGTACAGCTCTGCCACTAGATCATGTCACTTTCTCTAGCTTAACCCCACACCACTGTTTTAGAGGAAGAAATTTAAGAATGTAGTTTGTTTTTTTTTTAAGATTCATCCCAAAATGCTTTGAAATTGCTATTTTGAGTACTTTGCATACAGTAGTGCTGCTAATATGTACACAAATAAAAAATACAAAATGATGAAGTGGAAAAAACAGTATTTGTGAAAGAAAGGACAATCAATGAGGAAAGAAACCATTTGTAAGCCATTAAAAGAAAGATGCAAAAACCAACATGGAGGAAATAAAATATGGAGCATGGTCCTAGGGCTGACTTGCTCTTTATTTTCCTCATGATGTCTCATTCTACATTCAAAACTCACTGCTTCCCATAATAGTTCTTCCCATACAGTACTCCAGCTTCCCATACATAGTTTAGTTCCTTGAGATAGTGGTGAGCTAGTTCTGAGCTGATTTCCATGGCTTATGTTCGCTTAAGCCAGGTATTGTTTTATTAAATATCTTTGCAGCAATTAGGTCAGACTACAAATTCATTCTACACAGAGGTGTTAAGACCTTTTCAGAAATTGGTCTTGGTCCAGGTGAAGTATTTTAGGAGCTTAGTATTAATGAAATGTACATGTCCGGGAGAAATTAAGCTGTGATATGTATACATACAGCATTATCAGACAGGTACAGTTTTCCCAAATAAACTGTCATGGCCTTCACCTTACTTTCTCATTTGTCAATTTTTGGTGTGGTGTTTTAAATTTGTTAAATGTGAGGTACAAAAATAGCTTGACTGGAATCCTGGATCTGAATTGTTCAGAGTTTGAAAAGGTTCAAATCTGCACCCATGCTAGCAGTCTTCCTTTTTTTCCTCACTCATTATAGGGAGTTGGACTGAAACTGAGATAGGAAGCCCGAGCCCTGTTAATTCTTACAGCAGTACGTGGGAACTACAGTTTTAATTTTATTTGGAACAAGCATTATGTTGGCCACTCATTTCTGACTGACTACTGGATGGCATGATCTGAGGACTAAGTATGCTCTGCAGTAAGGTGAATGTAAATCACATGGCACTCTGAATTCATCAATTGAAATCTAACAAGACTTCTATAAAATCAGTAAACGGGGAGAGCATATTAGCTCCATAGCTTAATGTTAGCTGCCTTTGTTTTATACCATTCCTGTAACTTGTTTTAGCTGCATAACAATTTTTGCATTGATGATAATAAGTATTTGGAATACTTGTTGTGGGGGGAGGGAGGATGAACTCCTGAAAGCTGCAGGATGGACCCACTGAGGTACTGGTTTCTGTGAAAATGTTCAATCCAATGGAAAACTGTAGAGTAAACACATAAGTGGAATATATCTACTTAAAATGACCGGCAAGTGGAGTATGGATGTCTCTATCTAAATTACAGTTTTTATATTTAAAAATTAATAGCCTGCTAAAAGGATTAGGTCAGTTTGTTCCGTAGCCCTTTTGTTGTGTTATGATTGCAGAGGAGACAATTGCCTCTCCTTATGACTTGTGCATGTTTTTTCTAGTTTCTCTCTACCAGCTTCAGGGTCAAATGGCATGGTACACTTGATTTAGGAGTGTGTCATGGACAACCCAGATTAGAGAGATCAGTAGGAAAGTTATGTGATGATGCAACACTGAAGCACCAGCAGAATTTCAGAAGATTTTAAAAATGGAAGAATATGTTGCATATAAAATTGATGTGCTTTTAGAAAATGTTAATGAACTGCCTACATTGAAATCACGTATATTATTTTATGACACATGGGTATCTTTGTGGTGAATTCCAAGATTTTATTTGCTCATTATTTTGCCAGACCTACTCTATTCCAGCTAACATCTTCCATGCTGGTTGTCTTCTCCAGCTTGAATTCTTTGGGGAAACTTAAATGAGAGTTGTTCTGCTATTTCTAAGAATGAGGACAGAAAAAATGTTTTCTCATCTTAAATTCTTCAAATAGTTTTGTTGAAAAGTTCTAATCCTTTCATACTTTGGAATAAGGACTTGAAATTTGGCAGAATTTTTACCTTTTACATCCTCAGATATGCTGCACTACCCGTGAAAATACTTCCAGGTTAAACCATGGTTTCTCCAGCCCTACTGTGCTGAAGTTTGATGTATAAATTTTCTGTAGCTTCCATTTGCTCCAGGCAGGTTCTGAACTTGGTCAGCTGCACCTAGATGAGATTTCTCTGTAATTGTTTTTCCCTTCATCCTGAAGTGGCATAACCTCCCAGACCAGAACCTGAGCAAAGAGACTGTCTGTAGGTCCTAGTGTTGCTCGTGTTTGTACCTAGCCATGAGAGGAGAGAACAAGCTGTCTGAAGTGGGGTCTGACAGCTAAAGCAAGGAGGACCACATGGGGACAAAGATCAGAAAAGGGCTGGAACAGAGACCCCTCGGCAACCAAAGTCTGTTCCTCTAATACCTGACCTTGGTCTTCCAAAGCATCAGTGTCCTTTTGCTGTCACTAATAGCTCTAATAAACAGATGAAAATGCAGATTAAATTCATATTCCTCTATTGATAAGGATGGCAACTTTTTTTTCTCTCATTATCAGTTGCTTTCTTTACTCAAGGATCAAAGGTCTGGTATGGCAGTTAAAAGGTTTAAAACTTGCTGATGAAGTGTAGGTTTAAGGACTGGCAGAGATGACGCAATGCAGCTGTATGATGTAGCTACATGAGTGTCAGCAGAGTTCCTTGTGCTGTATTATCTGGAGTTTTTTTTGGGGGGGGGGAGTGAGAGAAGAGACAATTGATTTAGGAAGTTATGCACAAGGAAAGACTATGTTAAAGAATACTAAGGTGGACCATTTAGTAAAAAAAGTTAGGAAATTTCAGAATTAAACTTGCCAGTATAACTACTGTATCAAGGCACATCATGATACATGATCATATACTGTTTTTCCACCAGTTCCTTCAGTGCACAGGCTATACAGAGGTCAACTAGTTAACTAGGATTCATCAGTGAGGATGTTGTCTGTATAATCCTTACTTCATTTACTGCATCAGCTGGACTGTGCATAGTCAGAAAGAAGCGCAGTGTAAAGACCAAGGAGGGATCTCAGTCAGCATGTTGCGTGGTACTCGAGTCTGTCCCTGCCTATAGCCACGTTCTGTGTAATATAAACCACACAAATAATTTGCATTAAGAGTGTACTCTTCATTTTATGTAGGCTTGAGCTGAGACCTAGGAACCACTTTGAAGAAGTGCTGGGCATGCACTGTTTTGGTGAAGGCTGTGGAAGTTCTGCTCTGAGCAGCTACAAAATGCAAAGTTCTCTGAAAAAGTCAGGAATTCATTATTTTAGGTTGACCACCACATATTAGCAGACACTTCTAATCTATCACATGCAAAAAGGGAATAATAAAACCAACTTATTTTGCTGGAATGTTATGAATATAAACTCTATAAATAGAGTTTTAAAACATTGCGTTATAGAGGTAAAAAAAAACCTCATAAGGAGATTAATACTCTGTCTTCCAAATGAGGCTTGAATATTTGAGAAATAAAATGGGGCCATGTGTAGAGCAATGAAGCAAAACAAGCCTCTGGAGAGGCTCACTCAGTTGCTATTTATTCAGTGAACTGAAAGGAATAAAGGAAAAAAAGAAAAATCATATCTGATTGTGGGATTAGAGCCCATTCATGAAACATATTCACAAGGAAGCTAAAATAAGTTGCATGGTCTGCCTTAATTCTGACATTCCCTAAATCTTGAGATTTGCAATTTCAGTAGTTTTTCAGTGTAATACAATAAACTCTAGTAGCTACTATACATTAAAACATAAATTGTGTAATTATACAAGTGATGTAATTTCAGCATATTTCAGATTCTTGCAGTCAGTGGCAGAGCTCAGGCATGCATTCAGTTAATTTCGATACATAATACTGTTAGATACAGTAAAGAAGTTCTAATTTCTAGAGTTAAAAGACATTTCCAGCACTGACTTTCTGATAGACTTTATACTTTGCAACTACATTTAAGACTAAGCACTTAAGTTTGTTCCTCTTTGAAATCCAAGGAAATTTATTTCACTATTAGGCTCTGTGAGTCTAAATTACATCCTTTTGTCAATCCGGGCAGCATTCAGTCCATAGTATTCCTTTCCTTTTTCTAATTTATAATTTAATCTAAGCTGCAGAATTTTAAAGATCCCTGTCAGAAGAGCTTTTCTACAACTTTAATAAAAATCTACTCTTTTTATTTTAGGGAATATGAAATTATCATATAAAATAAGGAATCTGAAGGAGCATTTTTTTCACTGTTTTTCATTTTAAATGGCATTTTTCAAGGAGCATGAAAACATTCTCTGTGAGAAGATAAAATCAGGAATTTTTAATTTCAATCTTTTTTCTCTTCTGATATGTATAATTGACACTGACAGCTAATTTTTTATTGACAAAATAATGCTCCGTGTGAGGAGAATAACACAAATATACTTAATAAAAAGAAATAGATGAGTTAGTATAAAGTTTCATTCCTAATGAGTTAGAGTGGCTATATTTCTCACACTTGGTATTGGTTCCATTCATGGTATTTATTTATTTATTTTAAGATTTTCCTTTTGGGAGGAAGAAAAAGCAAGGGTCTATTCTTTCATTAAAAATAGTATGAGAAAAGTAGGCCCACCCCACCCTTTTTTTAGCACTAACTCACAGCTCAGAGTTGGAGGAGGCCAGGTTCAGTTCCTCGTATGGCCTCAAAGGCTTCTCATCTGTATCTGTCTCATGAAGTTCAACAAAGGCAAGTGCAAGGTCCTGCACCTAGGCAGGAATAATCCCATGCACCAGTACAGGCTGGGGACTGACCTGTTGGAAAGTAGCTCTGCCGAGAAGGACCTGGGAGTGCTGGTGGACAACAAGTTAAACATGAGCCAGCAGTGTGCCCTTGTGGCCAAGAAGGCCAATGGGATCCTAGGGTGCATTAGGCAGAGTGTTGCCAGCAGGTCGAGGGAGGTGATCCTGCCCCTCTATTCAGCCCTGGTGAGGCCTCACCTGGAGTACTGTGTCCAGTTCTGGGCTCCCCAGTACAAGAGAGACATGGCACTCCTGGAGAGAGTCCAGCGGAGGGCTACCAAGATGATTAGAGGGCTGGAGCATCTCTCCTATGAAGAAAGACTGCAAGAGCTGGGCCTGTTCAGCCTGGAGAAGAGAAGATTGAGAGGGGATCTCATCAACGTGTACAAGTATCTGAAGGGGGAGTGTCAAGAGGATGAGGCCAGCCTCTTCTCCGTGGTGCCCAGCAACAGGACAAGAGGCAATGGGCAGAAACTGAACCACAGGAAGTTCCATCTGAACCTGAGAAAAAACTTCTTCACTGTGAGGGTGACAGAGCATTGGAACAGGTTGCCCAGAGGGGTGGTGGAGTCTCCTTCGCTGGAGATATTCAAAACCCGTCTGGATGTGATCCTGGGCAATATGCTCTAGGTGACCCTGCTTGAGCAGGGAGGTTGGACGAGATGATCTCCAGAGGTCCCTTCCAACCTAAACGATTCTGTGATTCTGTGATTCTGTGATTCTGTCTCTTTCCAGAAGAGTATCATAACCAGCCCCCTCACCACAAAGCCTCTTCAGGTGGTGAGGAGGAAGAGCCACAAATGCCGGTTTCATTTTGTCAGACATTCTAATGTAGCAGCAAACATATTGGCCATGTTGCAAAATTTCACTTGCAAAATCAAAAGCGTGAGACTCCTAAAGTGTGCTCCTGGAAGAATTCTGCCATATTCAATTTCTATCATTTTGCTTTGCTCAAAGAAATGTTGCCGACAGGGCGCCTACTCTAGTTGTTACATCAAAGAAATTGACCATGCTGCTGTTTCAAATTCTGCCATGTCAATTCTGTGCCGATTTTTACCTCTTGTTGGTAGATTTCACTTCATACAATTATAAGAAAAATAGCAAGTGTTGTTGAGAGCCTAAAATGCAAACGTGTTGTTGTACAGAATCTGTAGAAGATTTAAAAGACAGGTAATTTTCCAGGCTTAGGTGTCTGCACTCCCAAAGCATACACAATGATGAAGCATACCCGATGAACAAACACATCACAGTTTAGGAATCTATTGCTCACACTGAACCATAGCTGAAGTGTGTTTGGCCAGAGGAGTTGAGCAACATGCGTCCCCATGCCTGGGGGCGGGGAGGAGAGGAATGTAACTGCTGACAATAGTAGCCAGATAAAGGGTAAGCTCCGCATGGTGGAACATTGGTCCATGTACCAGGGTGGCAAGAAAAGCCTGACTTTTTAGAACTTGTTAGGGCAGCAAGATGGGAAGAAGGAAGTGATTTTCTCTGTCCTTGCAGTCTGAGCAGATGGCAAACTGGGGTGTTGTGTGTTGAAGGCCCGACAAGGAAGCTAGGGAACTCTGCAGATTTCTTTCTGGACTGCTTTGAAATCATCAGTGCCCATCCAAAGGGTGAGGCTTCCTGCAGAAGGCAGTTGTGGCCACTTTCTCTTTAAAATCCATTATCAAATAAGTACTTGGTGTAAAATACAGGAACAGCCCTGGGAGCCAGAACCATCACCAGTAAATGTCCTGTGCAATAGGCCTCAAGGTCATGCTGCCATTTTCCAGTCTCCCTTTGCACTTGGCTGCACTTAGAGGCAGCAAGGGAAAGAAGTATCTTGGCTGATTGATTACAGACACTTGGTCCCTGGATATATCTATTTGAACCTCTGAGGCTGAAGGAGTTTAGATTCCCCACTATGTGGATGAAACTGCTTCTCTGCTAGCCACTGCAGTGTGTAAAAGGTAGGTGGCACTCCCATCGTGATCTAAGGAGGCTGAGCTTTACGCTCTTCTTCAGAGGAAATACAGAAGAGGACTCCAGGCTGTAGATCCCAAGGTTATAAAAACACTCTTCTGAAGCTATGAAGGAAGCATATCAGCTCCACAGAGGGCAGTGCTTCGCATGAGCCCAGTGTTCCTTGTGCCAGGGGCTAGTTCAAGGTGTCCTCCTTGAAACGGTGTGTGCAAAGTGTGTAGGGAGCCAAGTTACCCGATGCAGAGGTTTATGTCACAAGTCAGATGCTTTAAAGATAGGACTGCAGGATCTGCAGTCCTTACAGGCTCTAGCCTTAAACAGTTGTCTACTTGGAGACTCAAGGAAATTCATCCACATTAGCTCTAAAGTAGATTAGCTAAACCATATTAAAGCCTTGTGTAGATATTCTCATTCACAATTAATGTTATTTCCTTCTAACATAATTCACTTGGCTAGTGAATTAAAGCAAATCAAATTAAGCTTACTTTAATTCTGAACAAGAATGCCCAGTGTTCCCATAAGGAGGTATGTAGCTTAATATTCTAAATTCACATACTTAAGTAGCACATGTTAGCTATTCTGAAAATTCCTATGTAGAAAAGTCCCAAAATAGTTTGCCATACATTCCGGCATCTTTACAAAATCCAAGCACCTTTTCTCACATTTAACATCTTTTTTAAGCTGGGATTTTAGGCTAACGCTGCTCTAGTTCACGTCAGATACCCAATAGGTTCTGTAGCCGCATATCTATATGTATGTCTCAAAAGCACAGATGTGTGTGTTTTTTTTTTTTTGGGGGGGGGGGGATGTAGCTGTTACTGAGTACATGCTATTCATTCCCTTCTTGCTCCTCAGCGTGGTGGCATGGGTCCTGCCCTTCCCGCCCATCGTACTGTACTGCTGCCATCACAACCCCTTATTGAACTGCCTCCTCGCAGCAGTTGTCAACAAGCACACCGCCCATGGGAGGACTGCCCCAGCGAAGGAAAGCACGCACCGTGGAGCAGGTGGAGTTAAAGCGGCAGCTAGGAGCTGGCGTCTGTGGAGCTAGCTATGTCAGGCAGACTTAGCTATGTATTTGTGGGCAGAGGTGACTCAATTTTTTCCTTATTATTGGAATGTCAGGCATGTTCTGTCTGTAGCAACTCCACTTTTGTATAAATTCAACACAAATATCTTTTCTATGTTCACTTTTTTACTCTAATTCAGCAGACTACATTTTTAGACCTTATATTAAACATTCATGAAACCTTTTTTCAAGATTTTACCTGTACGATGCTTTTTTTGTCTCTTGTAAATAATTGTCAGTGAGATATTGTTTCAGTGACAAATTTGAACTCTTTATTGATTCATTTTTAATTCTTGCTCAAAGGTTTGTCATTTGAAAGTAGTCTGAGGATGAATAGAACCTAATCGGCATCAATAAGAAGGGAGATAACCCAGTTAATTTTTTTTTTTTTGGCTTGTCTCAGAGTCCTAATGTCTGGATGAAATGAACACCAAGGAACCCACAACAACAAATTACAGCATAGTGATGCACTGCAAGCCAATACGCAGGTTGCTATGGGGAGCTGTAGAACTCAAATGTTTGAGACTACACTTAAAGAGGCACCTAATTCTTAAACCATGTGCTTAAAATACCCTGCTCAGCCACACTCAGTCCTGGAAGCTCCTAATTCCAAAACCACCTACCTTTTCAGGTTTAAGCCCTTCAGGCTGTTACAGGTGCACTTTGCACCACCCCCGAAGTTGCTCAGATCTTCATAGGTCAAGCAGCTCACTGCTTAATGTGCATGTAACACTCATCAGCACAGATTAACTTGGTGTTTCTCTGCCTGACTTTCTTAGAGTTATGGTGGATACACTAGAGCCCATCTGAAACAAACTGCAAGGATTAGTTTTCACAAATGCACCAATAGTCCCCGATTTTAAAAGAGGACTGGAGCACCACACCACACATTTCCATTTAAAACTTGGATTTAGTTAACACTGCAATGGAATGATGTTGGGATCCTGAGCAAATAGAAAGAATTTTTCAAAAAATTCCAAATTATGTATACTTAGTAAACACCATCAGCCTACTTAGCTCTAACAATAAGCTCAGGCATTTTGCCTCTGTTGTGGCTGAATAAACCTTTATTTTCTATTAGACTTGAATAAAACATAATAGCAATCTGGTTGCATCAATTTCTGCTGAAAAAATACAACCTAAGGGAAAACAAGGCCTAGAGTAAACATAGTACTTAAGTGCCTGCAAGGTGAACTCTAACACTCCTTTTTTAAGCGTCTGATACCTGAATGCAGGTCCCAGAAACGGAAACCCTGAAAAAGGTACCTGCACTTTCTGTGCAGACTTTCCTCCCCGGCCAGCGCAGAGGGATGAGATCCAAGATTCGCGCACTGAGGGATGAGACCCACGACTCTTGTGCCAAGGGATGAAACCCAAGACCTACACACTGAGGGATGAGACCCAAGATCACTCATGCCAGGCTTAGGGACTCTCTGTAGAAAATTCTAAACACAAGGTGCATTTGAACTCACACTCAGTTAGATGTTGGTATTTGTTTGTTTGTTATATACTGCCTTTAGATTGAAGACAGAAATAATCCTGAAAAATTAAGTAGATACCAAGACTTCTTTCTTCTCAGGAAGGGACCTGATCAACAGGGAGGACACAAAAGATGACATCGCAGGACGTGTGAGGTGTGTGCTCAGAGCACACTGGCCGCATGATGCTCTCCCGGCTTGCCCAGAGGAAGCATTTCCCACTTCCTGGATCCCAGATGGATTTAACCAGAACCTGGGAGCTTTCAGGTCAGAAGGAGGTTGGTTTCACATGCTTTTGAGATTAAGCAGCTGCTGAGCACAGAGGTTTTTAAATCATATTTTCATATTACCTACCTCAAGTCAGTCCAAGTTCTTTTTTGTTTGCAACTTTGGGCATCACAGGGAGTTGCTGAGGGAAGAAGTAAACCATTGGTTTTTTAGGTCCTTGCCGAGCCTCTTTTCAGTCATGAATATTTATTTTGCAATGGCTGAAAAGTACATTGCATGCCCCTGACAGGGTCCCCTTGGGCTGATACGTTACCATGCTGACATTCACAGGGAGGATTCAGCCCGCTTCTGCGGTGCAACAGAAACGTTTGGGAGTATCAGTGGGTATTTGAAGCACTGGATTTCTTTGGAGATCAGTTCTCCCTGGGTGCTTTTTCTCTGCATATAGAAAAAGACTCTCTTTTGGTATTTTGGCACTTATAATAAATTAAATCTCCTGCTGTATGAAATGCAATGTTATCAAGTTAGTTCCCACTCTTTCAGTTCCAAGATAGCATGGGGGAGTGTCAAGAGGATGAAGCCAGCCTCTTCTCCGTGGTGCCCAGCAACAGGACAAGAGGCAATGGGCACAAACTGAAGCACAGGCAGTTCCATCTGAACCTGAGAAAAAACTTCTTCACTGTGAGGGTGACAGAGCACTGGAACAGGTTGCCCAGAGAGGTGGTGGAGTCTCCTTCGCTGGAGATATTCAAAACCCGTCTGGATGTGATCCTGGGCAATATGCTCTAGGTGACCCTGCTTGAACAGGAAGGTTGGACTAGATGATCTCCAGAGGTCCCATCCAACCTAAACGATTCTGTGATTCTGTGATTCACTTCCTTCTCAATTCACGTTCTTCAAGATAATTCTTAGACTAAGACCTTTGAAATCATCTCTTTCTCAAGCTCCAAAAAACTTATAAAGTGAAAGAAGTCATTAATGTCAAACTTGTTGTCAAGTAGTTATTCAAACTGCCAAGTAACAGCATGATAGCAACAAAGAATAACACCCAGTATTTTGCATATGAAATATGTTGACCTTGCATAGTTCTGACTCACACAATAAGTACTTTTGTAACCAGTGTCCAGTTTCAAGTGTTTATGAAAGAGAATTTCCTCTGGAAAGAAGGTAAAAAAATGAAATTTATTTCCAGTCTGCCTGATGGTTAAGGTGTATGTTTAAAATATTCTGACTGAAAAAAAAAATCAGATGCATATTATTGTTAGATATTATTTGCTTGCTTGGTCACTGAAGTTTTAAAGGACAAATGACAGGCATTCAGCAGAACATTGGTAAGCTGTTCTACGTAGAGCTTTCCTTGTGGCACCCACAGTCATTCGAGTGGAAATGAGAGTCCAGACTGAACAAATCTTTACGACATGTTTACTGGCCAGCAGGTCACAACAATTAGAAAATGAAGCTGGATTAAGGTAAAAACACAAACTATAACAATAGTCTACTTTTTTGGTCTCTTTTAGATGCACATTTTTCCTCTTCAGATACTAGAGGGTTAATTATCGACATATTTCGAATTGGACTCTGCCCGTGGCAGTGCTGTGTTACTGTGGGTGTCTCCAAGCTCCTTGCTAGAGCCTGCTTTGTGAAAAGGGTTTGTTGTTCTTCCAGATAACATCTCTGTTTTAACATTGGATGAAAATAGATGATAGGGATATGCTTGCTCAGTTCTTCTGCACGTTTATTTAGCAACATATGTTAGGAAAGTGGCACCCGTTGCTAAAATGAAAATATCCAATTCATGTTGACAGCAGGATCTGCCAGCTCTGGTTTTTTGGATATTTTTTTACCCACATTGCCAGTAGGCAGCAGATGTACAGCATGTTTGTTACTGAAATCTCCCTGAAAAAAAAGGCAAAAAAGGCTCAATGAGAACAAAATGTGGTGAAGCATCTCCTCATTCAGGTGGTAATTTTTTGTTTTAAATAGAATGCTATACATTAGGCAACATGTCAACATACCTATATCCCTAAAGTAGCGTGGAATTTTAGGTCATTTTATTATTCTTTTATGTTAATTGCCTTGTGACTGACAGACTTTGAAGTAGTGTATTTTTCTCTTAACATACAAGCTGGAAAAGTGCCCAAAGCATTAGCTCATCAACCAGCCATTTGTACCTGCTGCTCACTGTCTACTACCGCTAAATATATGCTAATGATGCTATCTGAATCTTGGGAGGATCAGGATGAATTTGTAAATTGTGCTCATGCCAGGAAAATGAATGCTACTTACAAAGATGACAAAGAAAGCAGCTGCTTTTAGATGAGATGAATCACCACATTACATGTTACTCTTGGGTAATAAATTGTATTTCCTCTCTTGAAATCACTTTTTGGAAGCATGTGGTTATATGGCAACTATAGCACGTCAGAAACCTTTCAAAGCCTTTTGAGGTGGAATATAAAAACAGTATCAGATTTGGTATTTTTGAACAGACTTATGTTTAGGTACATACTGTTCTGTTATAATGTATTTCTCTTCACATGTTGCATCCTAATTAAAAAGCAACGGCCTTTAAATATTTTATAAGGGTTTTTCTTTCCATATTGTTATTAATTTCAAGGGTCTTTTCAGCAACAGAGAGCAGAGTTCTGCATGTCTGAAATGCATATGTATAAAGTATATCCAAACCAATGGAATAACATGAGAGCAAATCAAGCCAATTTGAAATTCCAGTGTTGTGTAAAATAATGTGGACTGTATGTTTGTTATGAGAGAACAATTTAAGGTAATTGCAAGTACAGGTGGAGTCTTTTGCTTTTTTGGAAGATGATTAAGACAACTGACTGAACACTTAGGTGCTGCATTTGACAAAAATGCAGTTACATATTGGACTGAAAAGGAGCAGTAGAGAGTATTACTATGGAAAAGAGTGATGCCATTTTTTGTGGCATTTCTGTGGCATCAGGGTAATGCCTTTCTCAAGTGCTTTCCCTCATCTGATCCCCCAAAACTAAAGTTGGAACAGGAGAGTTTGAGATAAATGGTCAGTGATAGAGAGCAGGTTGCTTGGCCTTCCCTCAGCGCCTCAATGGTGAGCACTCGCAGGGCGCAGAAACAACTCTCGTGCCGCGTGGCTGCTGGCTCTGCAGCTCCCCGGGTGCCGCTGTGCTTCCATGGGGCTGTGACAGGCTCCCATGCCAACCAGGAGCGCTTTGCAAGCTGTATTCTCTGAGGAATTACAACAAACACAGCTCTAGCTTTCAAATCTTGTTCCCAAGGGAGTCCAAAACATGCTAGACCAGCCAAGCTGATCAGATGATTTTGTAAAAATCTTTTTCTCCAAAGTCTTAATACGTTCTGAATAAGTCATAGGTTTTCTTTAATATGATAGACCACTGGAATGTCAAATTTTTCTGTTTGTCCTTGCTAGGGATGAAATGACATGAAAGGGCCTTAAAATATTTATATTTAACCACAAAAAGACTTCTCCAAAAGCAATGGCCTAGAATACATGCAGGAGGTGTGACCGAGCAATACGTGGATCATGCAGAGCTGGCAATCCAGGACACGACATTCTGCAGGGGGTACTGCAGCCCTCAGAGCACCCCAGCTCACAGAAGTGTCACACCAGCTTAAGGTCATCTTAGCCCACGGTATTTCTAGCAACAAGAATTGCGCTTACCCTCTTAGAGACAGCACAGAATTTCACTGCATGGATTTTAGTACAACCCAGCAGCTTAAAAAGAAAAAAGGAAACCAGTTACAGAAGGCCATCTTTTTGGATTAGAAAATCTGAGTAAAGGACAGCAAACACAAGAAAAGAATAAAAAATAAGTAAAGTAGGTTGATTAGACACCCTAAGTCCCACATGTCCATTTCCCTCTCACTGCATCTCCCTCGGTTCAAGGATGTCTGTCCTTTCCACCTTGGGAGTCAGCCCTTCCCAGCCTGGGGATGTCCCTTTGCGCAGGGCAGTTCCTGACCCAGGAGTTTCAGAGGACAGACTCTCCTTCTGTATTTCAAGATCTAAGTCCTGGCCACCTCTAACCGGAATTTCCACTTCCTAGTTCCAGCACATGTCACAGCTGGAAGATGACATTTAGTGACATTTTAAGTCTCAAGTGAATTTATTGCAATTACATAATTTTTATGAAAACATAGTTATGTCCAGAGACAATAATATTTTGTTGTATAACCGTGTAGCCCTGAAATACAGTTTTGTCATTGACAGTTGCAGGCCATAAGCTTTTTACTGAATTTGCAAGGCCTCAGAACTGGGGTCTGTCAGGCCTGGTCTGTCTGAACTTTTTTTTGACCTGCCTGCAACTTTGTTTTTCTTGGTTTAGCTGTGACAACAATTTCTCTAATTGACTAGGTGCCTATGGTCAATTTATTCTACTTTTTTTTTAATCTTTGTGTGGTACAACCATAGTTTTATACAGATAGCAGTAACAAACAGCTATTGTATGTAGGATGAGGTATTTATGACTCTTAATACAACAGTGTAATATAGCAAAATATGGGCCTGCTTATGGTAGCAAAGGCTTTGAGAAGTGGTGACACAGGATGTGGTGTAGAGGAGTACAGGTATGGGATGATCAGAGATGGGGCGCAGGCTGGCACTGGAGACCCCATGGGTAAAGGTAACTCACTCATAGTCAGTTAAAGAAATGCAGACCTGGAGCTGGGCAAAACTGGTTTCAGGGGTAACAAAGAGAACAGAGAAGTAGCATCTAACATAAGTAAAAGGCACAGTATATAGTAAATTTGGATGTAACATGGAGCTGCAGGCCAATGAGGAAAGAGAAAGGTGTAAAAGTGCATGAGCAACATATGAAAATGACCCCAAGTGCATCTTAATGAGGAAGAAGAAAAGAGCGACATCAACATCATACTCCTCCCAGCGAGGGGCTCTGGAGGCTAATGATGTACGGCGTTATTCTCTCCAGGAGGCTGAAGGTTCTGGCCTGGAGACCCAGAGGAGCAATGGGAGGGTGAGCATAACTTCATGAAAAGGCATGAAAACTAAGTGTGTGTGTCGCAATTTTAATTCTATTATTATTATTATCGAACCTTTTTCTGTATAGAAGTACTCTAATGCATTAATATTCTATGTTTCTGTGTACTAATTAGATCTAGACTAATAATGATTCTTGAATTAGAAAGTTAAGATTTACACTATAATAACAATAAATTCTTGGCTTTACTTACACATATGATTTGCTTCCTCTTTGCCCATAAACACAATTTTGAGCATAACAGTTGGTTTGTTATTTCACCTATAGAAGGAAAGGAAATGTTTATTAATGTTTCAGGAGTTCCTGACCCAAGGCAGACAAGCCCTTTGCGCTCATTGCCCCCTGCCCAGGCGTAGGGTGCACAGCTACACCAGAGCTAGCAACCTTTAAAAGCAAATCGCCAGGTCATATTTTTCTTCCCTAAATTCATTTGCAGACACTATCTCTTAAAAAAATAAGATGTTTTGAGTCACGAGCCCCAGTGGCAGGCGGTGGCCATTGCTGAGTTTGGAGGCAGCGGGGGAGTCTCTGCCTCTCGGCCGAGTCCCAGCCCTGCTCCGAGTTGGTGCCTCAGAGCTCGCTCCGTTGTCCACACTGTCGGCTGTCGACCCCGGCTCGTACCAAGATAAAAGTCACAGAGGAAAAAAGGCATTTGATTTTAGTCGTTTGGGCCTGGGAGTCTGACGTAGGCAGACCTGATAATAACCATGACACCCGTTGGCTACAGCAATGGGAGGATACTGATTTAACAGCCTATTTAGCCTGGGCCAGGACCTCAGAGGACAAAGTATTTTTGTCTCTTCTGTGGTTCAGCCTCAACATCCACTATCCACATCAGTATTTTAAGGTAAAAATACTGCTTCATTACCAGTAAAGACAAGACACTGAAGTCACAGCAGGGATCATCAAAAGGAAATTTTGGCCCTATGTAAAAGACTTGCACTTCCACTTGGGAAAAGATATATTGATATGTTGAACTGGATCAACTGTAAGAAATACTACGGTGCAGCCGTAAATATCACAGGCCCAGAGACCTGAAATGTCAGGGAAGAGCGGGAAAATCATTACAGCTTTGGCAAATGGAGATGGATGTGGGGAGAGAGGGTTTTCTTTACAGATACTCTCCAATGGCAGTTTTACCAGGAAATAATTGTATATTTATATTTTTGAAGGCAGTTTTCCAGGCTAATAATATTACTTCTGCTCTCTGCTGAGAGCTGCTATGCCTGTGAGTGTACCACAGGCTGAGCAACTTGCCACAACAGAAGAATCCTGCTGTTATGCAAAGTGAGGGCTTTGCTCAAGCAGACCAGATGAGCATGCCATAGGTACGTCAATAGGAGCATGCACACGTGTCGAGAGTGCAGAATAAGCTTACAATGAAATAAATCTTAACTTTCTATTGCCTCTTCTAGACATTGTCTTGTATAGAATAAGAAGAGGAGGAAGAGAACTTTCTGAAGAACAAAACTTATTTGAACTAAGATGATGCAGACCAGCCATAGAGAAGGTGATTTGAAAGAAAATCAGGTGATAGGAAAAGGGCAGTTATCTCTGTTGATGAAGTAAAGAAGCAGATATAAAGAGAGCCTGTGAAGAGATGTGAAGTAAAGTTTTGGGACTGCACAGTAAAATTGAAGGGGAACTCGGCAGAGAAGTGGAAAGAATATTTTAGGATTCTCTGTTATCATAATTGCTGCCGGTGTTTCCTGATTCCAAGTTGGAATATGCGTTCTACAAGCAGAAAAAAAGGCATGAAAACTGGCTGTCAGGCTCGTGAGCAGGACTTGTGACTCCCTGACTTAGAGCCATATCTGACCAGCTCCTGCCATGTAAATCAGCTGAAAGCACAACTTTGCAGGGCGGTGCTGGCCAGCCAACCTCAGAAGTCACCAGCTTCCACCAGTAAAGTGCTGTTGCATCTCTCCTTACAGGTGCCTTTTGCCAATGACTGCTCCCAACCTTATGCTGCTCTACACTTTCTAAAACATCCAACATCCCTTTTCTCACTACAGAAGTTAACCTCACCTCTGCTCTTCCATACAACAATACAAGCCAGCTCTGGTTCTCTGAATCTAACCAAAAGTGAGATTTTCTGAAATATCAGGCCCACAATTGCAAGTTGTGAATATACATACACATCCATACATTCACAGCTATTCTGTATACTTTGAAAATAGCTGCATATGCAAAATAAATTCTTGTGCTTAAGAGGTGCCACCAGCAGATGTTATGCACACCATTTTGACTATGGAGTAACTGCTCTGCTCAATGAAATGTCCTACTTCATACCCTTTTGCACAAACGAAGTTTCCTTTTTCGTATACTAAATATGCACGTAGTTTAAATTTTTTACTGATTTGCAGTTTCCTAGATTCAGAAGTAATCACACCGCCCTATACACATGCCGTAAATCCTATATACACAGTGCTTTGAAGAAGAACCAGAATTAACTATAGCAGTTTCAGAATCTGCATTGAGTGTGGTGGGTTTTCATACATTTCTCAAAACAATCCACTTGCATGAGTGTCTGATGTAAAGAACTGGAATACATGCCATCTACCTTGAAATATGTAATTTGTATCTATATTAGCTTTAGAAAGACGCACTCTCTGCACTGTTTTTCGCTGGAGCAATGGAAACTTCAGGTCCATCCCACTGAATAAGCAGTATTTATTAAGAAAAGTAACATTAAATGCAATGTTATCTTTACTTTGGATTTAAATGAGAAGGTTAAAAAATAAAGACTTCTCCCACCATTATTCCTAATGCAACAAATCAGTTCTATTAGGGCTGATAAGAATGCATGTTTTATTCCTTTTCCAAACAGCACTCCGAAGTTTGCCTTCATTTTGACCCGGTTAGTGATATCCTAATCTAGACCGGTGGATAAAGTTGCCATCAGTTAAAAAATATATTTCATCTGAAACATAACCTAGAGGAAAATTCGATCTTTTGTCCTCCTTGGCAATCTGATTGAGGGCAACTGATGTGAATGGCTTCCATATATTTCTATTAGATTTGACAGACTCCATCCCACACCCTAAACATATTCAATTTTAAAGTACTAGTACAGTTATTGTCAGGACGGTCTAAGACTATAAGAGAAGCAGTACTCTTAAATGTAGCAACTGATAGTTGAAGAAAACCGGCTGAACAACAATTCAAATATTTGGGATGTGCAAAATCTTTTTCAGGTACCTCTTCAGGATCTAACGGGGGGTGAGGGGGAGGACATACCTAAAAGTGCCTGTGTTTTTCTCCAGCTGCACCACTTACTCTAATAAAAGATGACACCTCTCCCTCCCCCGTATTTTAAAGGCAGTTGCAAACCTACTGAATCTTTCAAAAACAATTGCTAAAGATGTCCATCAGTGAGAAAATTCTTTGTTACTACTAGGTGAAAAACAGGCAAGTATTTGAATATCAGCTAAAACAGAACAGTACTCGTCCTGAATTAAACTAACACCCAGCAAATCTTATGTGGAAGAGGATGCTGGACTGAGATGTTGATATGCCAGTCTATTAAGACAAAATGAGACATGGGGGGTATGAAGAATGGTATGATAAAAGCAGATTATGCTTTACCATTCCATTTCACTGCACTACATTAGCCTTACTTTTAATTCATAGAAGTGTGTGCTAGCCAGATGTGTAAGTGGATACTGAGGACAGAAGGCTTCAATAGGGATATATTGCGTATGTGTATAAGCAGAATGTTTCTTTAAAAATAGCAGCTTTCCTGGGCCAAAACCACAGCTGAGGTGGATTTTTGGGGGTTGGATGCAATCCAAAAAATTTGAGATGCTCCTTTTAAAATGCAGTAGTGAGTCTGATTTTGCTCTGCCTGTGAGTCGCCGTCAGATAAAGCAAGTCTGCTCCTGGTGACGGGGTCGAGCTTGGCGTCAGGCTCCCATGAGCCGAGCCCAGCTCCAGCAGGTCAGCTCACCGGCGCAGTGTGGACCAAGCGTAGCGCTACAACTGCCGGAAGAACACAAACGGTAATTTGCAATGAATGGTCCCACCTGTTTTATACAGCACAGGCCTCGTTCCTCACATTAGGGTTAAAATTATTAATAGGCATCTGATTACACAAAGTGTACGCTGGTATTCAGAGCAAAAGAGTGAGGATGTGCCGGCGGCTGAGCCGGTCACGCTGCAGGGCCCGGCGCTGCCCAGCAGAGCTGCGCTACACGCCCCGCCTGCTCGCTGGGCGCCTGAAAGCTGCCGGATCCTTTTAACTACTAATTTACTAAATGAAATCTTTGATTATCAATACTTTCTTCAGGAATGACCATTTGCAATATTTTTTCAACTCAAAATAGCTGTTTCTTGGAAACATCTGTGGTTGTTGTAGGTACAAATGCACTGAGATGACCAGATATAACAGACCAGGGCTTAGCCTCAGTCATATGATGCTTTTAGTGTAAGCTGTGCTGACAACTAAAATGTGTCTTTTTCATGACTAAATAAAAAAGAAAAATGTGAGGTTTTCTCTAGTGTTGCAATTAATGTACTGGGAACACTTTAGTGGAGCATGAATCTTGCAGGGACTAGCAAACATTATGCAGAAGCTGGCCAGTTTCCTGCATTAATGGATTGGCTGCTGTCCAAACCGAACCCCCTATATGAAGACAGGCACATGTTTAAAGAGATTACTCAGCAGATTCTTCATTTTCAGCTATGAAACAAACAGTATAATCAAGAAACTCCTTCCCAAATATTTCTAGTGTTCATGTTGCAATAGCAGACAAGAGTATATGCAGAAAATTATATTCAGAGGCACTGCTAATTCCTAAATTGCTCTTTGAAAAATCTACAGTCATTTCAGATGATCTTATACTTTACTTGTTGCGTACTGGCAGTGCTCTAACTTGTAGCCCTGAATTAAGAGGGAAGCCTAAAGAGTTGTACTGTATATGGAACGTGAATTTGGCTTTATATCCTGAGTTCAGAGTCTATGCAGCTTTCGGAGAGGGGTAGCAGGGGTGGAGGAGGAAAGCCAGAAAACAAACAGGATAAAAAAAGATTCAGAGACAGGCACAGTTCAAAACCACATTCAAGGACAGAGCCATAGTACGTGGCTAGATATTAACAGTCTGATGAGTAAGTTCATTGCTGCAGAGTTCCTGTTAAGAAATCCTCTTTTATTCCTCCCAAAAATTATTTACTTCCCACAAAGACTTTTTTCTTTAAAAAAACTTAAATTTTTCCTCACTGAAATAAGAAGGGATGAAAAAATAAGATAGAAACCTTCTCCTGTTGAGGCAGCTGGCAATATTTCTAAAACCAAAAAAAGCTGTATGTTCAGACACCTTGGAGGAGCTGAGAATCTGAACTTGAATTTTACAGATAGAAGTTTACTAACCAAAACCCAAATCTAAAAGCTTCTTGAATTTTACACATTTGAAATCCTACTTTGAATCTTTAATAACGTGCTTGAGGCTCACCTCAAAAATGCTCAGAAATGTCGTAATGCTCCGTTGTGCTTTACATCAAACAAGATACTGGATGGAATAATTTTCTGCAAAGGCATGTTGCTTTTGTATGTCTTATATTTGGCAATTTTTTTCTCTTCATCATTAGCAAAACCCACTTTCACTTTCCAGAGAGCAATAATGCCTGTATAACACAAAGATGCATCATTTTAGGCAACTTGCTGTTAAATTTCGAAGATAAAAATTGCAAGAGTCACCTAATACTTATATTTCTACTTACAAACACATTAATTATAGGATTTTTAAAACCTGATATTTACTCTGTAAAAACATATTGCCAGTGTTAAGGTTACTAGTGGAAAACTAGGTATTTTCTTCATATTTACAAGATCAAAACAGCTCCAACCAAATTTAAAACCTGCATTAAACACAGTTTTGAGCTGGCATGCGAAGAAATTTTTGTTGGCCACTTCCTTGTTCGCCGGTGGAAATGAAAATGCTATGCTAATTGCAAAAATCTTTGTGCTAAGCGCGTGGTGACCCTGTCTTAGCTCTTCTCTCTCGGCTGGCTTGCCCGTGCGACAGCAGCCAGGCATCTGAGGGAGCGCAAGCCGCCCGCCCGCCTGCCGCTGCAGTATTGCCACTGAGGGAAGGAGCCAGCCGTGGCTTTGCTACCAGCTCGGGTGTGCCGCGGCGCGGAGCAGGGCGCAGCGCTGGGCCCGCGGAGCAGCGGAAGGGCGCCGAGGGCTGCCCCCACACGCCACAGCACCTACTCGACACGGCGAAATGCACTTTCTCCTAGCTGGGCCGCAGGCAGGAAGGACGCGAAATCCGACTTTCCACGAGGATGCGCTTTTCCAAGTAGGTCCTTCTGAGCCTATGGCCCACCAGTGCAAACCTCGTTTCCAGTCAGGCAAGGGGAAGTCAGAGAGGTCTGCAAAACAAAACGCAGTTCGCCCGGTTTACTGGAACCGCCAATCCCAGCGGTGCCGGAAAGGGGCTCGTCCCCGCCGTGGGTTGCGGCGGGAGCGGTGGGGCTGGAGGCAGGGTGCTGGCCGGGCAGGCCAGGGCGCCCGGGCACCGCCGCTCGGCGGGGGCCCTGCCAGGCGACTCCGGCCTGGGTGCTGGCCCCAGCCGCCTGCCAGATGTAGCAACGTTTCCCAGCCATCTCCGGAGCTGGTCCCAGCGGGCTGGAGAGAAGCAGAAAGCGGCTGCACCTCCTTCCTGCCCAAGCAAGAGCTAAGGCAACTGCCTGTGTCTTCGGCGCAGGACTAATAAATGAGACGAATAAGGAGCGGCTTTACCCAGGACAGTTTCTTAGTTTTAAGAATCTATCAGGGAAATAGTAGACCGTCGGTAAAAGATAGGCCACCGTTTTCTGACTCCAAAACAATCAAACTTCAACAAGCCGCAAAAGCCTTTGATACATAGGACAGACTTGTTTCCTGTGCTCTGTGTCCCAAAGAAATAAAAGCTAAGGACATTTCTTAAATTTTCCTGCAAAGATAAAATACGATTTTATTAATTACCTCTAAGTTCAACTTCAGTGATATAAATTCATATGCAGTAGCTACAGCAACCTCTCATCGATTTGGACCTATGCAGGCGATATTCCCATAGGTAAGAGTTAATATCTATGGAGTATTAGTTTAGTCATAACCTAATCATAACTCCTAATGATAGGAATTTGAATATATTTCAACACATATTATTTGCATTTTGGAACGTCAAGGGTGAAATTTAGTATCTAGAAAATTTTATTGCTTATAACTTGAGAGATATGTACAGTTACATCTCTAAACATAGATGAGAGCCATTTCAAGCTTAAAGCTGAGTAAGTGAACAGCAAAAGGCAAATGGCAAGCAAATAAATTACACACTAAATTCAAACCGGACACCGATCTGACTACATGAATCTAAAGCTATGTGATTAGCCTTAAGGCAACGTCTGTGTTTGTGATTACTGTTAGGACACTTGAGAGCATACCTGCCTATACAGTACATTTTAAAAATTGATGACCAGAGCCTCATGTGGAGAAATGTCAAAGTACTTATTAAGAGTCTGATATCTGATCAGAAAATTCTAAAAACAGTTGTAAGTATATGTTCATGATTATAGGAGGTTATTGCAGAGCAGAAAATAATATTAACCATGACACAGTCAGTCTTGTGTACAGGGGATACAAACTGAAAGCAATAAAATGATCAGAAGTATTCCCAACAGTCTGCGCAAAAACAAACTTCTAAGGATCTCAAGTTATTTAATCAACAAATGATTTGTAAGAGAGGGCACAGATGAATAGCAAGTGAACTAAAAAAAAACTAAAACAAAAATAAAACAGAATACCATCAGGAACAATTAACAATGATGTGGTAAATTGTAATGTTTCCTTAATTGGGACACTTGAATAAAAAACAGTTTTATGTAATTTATTGACATGGTTTGAAGTTGCACAGTCCTGTGGGAGCCCAAGGGTGTGGGTGACCCCAACGGGGTCCTGGACGGGGAACAAGTGGAAATGGGCTTTAGTACTGTGCGAGAGCATTTGACCGACTTCAGGAGCCAGAGCAATCCTGCTGGGTCTTGCACTGTGCAGGCAATCATATTGGGCCCTCTTCATGCTAGTGCTTCTTTCATGTCCATTAACAAGGACCCCACAGTTTGCTCTGCACCTGGTGAGAGTGTGTAGAGAATGGAGATTTCTACAGGAAGGTACTGTGAAACAAGCACAAGGGACCTGGGCCTTCATCTCTCCACTAGTTTTTGTGATTTTCTTCTGGCTTTTTATCCTTCCCGCAGTATTTGCAAAGAGAAAGCTCCTCTGTTCAGCGCAGCGGTCCCCAGCAGTGGAGCAGGAGATGGAAGTGAAAAGTAGAATTCAGCTTTTTTCTCTTGCTTTCTCTTGCTCAGTCTCATGACTGAGTCAAACAACATCAGCCTTTGAGGATGCCATTTGTTATCCTCTATAAAGCACTGAGGAAAATGCTTGCTACATTTTTGTTGTTATTATTGAAGGAAGAACGGGCAACGCAAAACACAGTTACATTTCCTCTCCTTACTTTCCAAGGGACAAATCCAAGATGTGACAGCAGAGTAGCCCCTCTCTGGTGCTCAGGACAGGACCAGCCAAGCTACAGGAAATCGGGCAGGAAACCTCACTTGGCAAGAGCAGCGTGGATCGTTTCGGGCTGGTTTACCGAGCTGCGTCAGCTCGCTGGTGGGTCAGAGAAACCACTGTCTGGCTGCAAAGGGTGGTACGCAGGCAGAAACATCTCTGGGCACAAGCCATCAGGTTGACTCAGCCCATATCATCTCACACATCTTGGTATTCTAACCTTGTAATCTACAAGTTACATTAAATTTATGGCTAAGCTGCTGTGTTTGGTTCATTTCAGTCAAAAACATCATCTGCATTGATTGTAGTGATAGTAGGACTAGTCAGCATAAGATTTATAATGTCCTTGAGGCCCCGAATCAATCATTACTCTATCTCTAATGCAATACCAGAGTCTTATTATTATGCCAGTACTTTAAAAGAGAAAGCACCTAGAATATGTAGAAGCAAATCAAATCAGCACAGATTTTGCAAACCAGGGCTCCTTAGCAAACTACAGCTTCTTCAGAGGCCTAAACAACGAGCAAGTTTTCCTTCTGCTCTCTGAACTGCTTCTTTAATCTTTGGGTCACTGCTGCATGAGAACGCTCTACCAGGTACCTGAATTTTCCCCCATAACCAGTCGTCTTCTAGATTTCCATTATTTTCCAAATTAGGGGGGTTATGTCTACATCTTGTACCCAGAGCCATGCACAATTCCTATCGAAAACTATGACAATTATGCTAAATTTCACCAAGGGACAACTTTATTCCACGTTACATCTCAGTAGATCAAGCACGGTCAGGACTTACCAGATTCCATCCTATCTGAATGCCAGAAGAGGGATATCCCTTTTCTAGGTGAATAATATGCAGAACTCCTTAAACAATGAAAAGATTCCAGTCATTCAGAAACATTTAATTCCTAGAAAATATGAATGCAGCACAAAGAGTACACTGGAACTGAACAGTAGCAGAAATGTGTATGGCAAGGGCAGAACATAATATATTCCCAACTACTATCTCCAAACACCTTTAATGTCCTGAAGTATCTGTGGCCAGAGACATTAAAAAATGTCAAGTCAGTCTTGATACTAAAACTTCTACCAGAGATAAGTGATGGAAGAAAAAAGAAAGCCCAGTAGGAGGGAGTTCATTCATTGATTTCCAGGCTCAGAATAAACTAGACTTTAACATCTTTATGAGTGTTTGGCTGTTGGCAACCAGTACAAAGGTGGTACATCAAGAGTACCCTAGGATCAAATTTCACATACAAATGCCATCACATTAAAGCTGCTCAAGGGACCCAATGCAATAGGTCTATGCCTGTAGAGCTAAAGTGCATGCAATATGTTCCTGGGCTATTCTTTACTGTCTTTGACACTAGTTAAATTCTACCTATGGTAGACATGTAGACCTAGCTAACCTAAGAGCTATCACAGTCCCATTGAAACCACTAAAACTTTTCTGACGGGCCAGCCCAGCTCATACAACATCTGGCCTCAGAAAGCATCCCACATATAAGCAAAGCTGCTCAGTGGCAGATGGGATCCATCCCCCACAACCCGTGGAAGTCCTGTTCAGACAAGCATCTGCTGAGATGAAATCACTGGCTGACTTTGCTGGACAGTGTATTGGACCAGATGATGAACACCGAACCCTGGCTCCTGCGCCACCTCTGACGCCAGCGGAGCAGGTGCAGGGCAGCAGGATGGGCCCAAAGGAGAGGTGAGGGTGCAACACATGGGGTTGTGCAGCTGCGATGCACAGGCAGCGCATCGGGGCTGGGGACTCAGTGCTGCTAGCTCAGGAGCTGCACGCCACCCCACACAGCTCAGCTGGCTTTTGTGCTCGAGACCTTGCTGCACTGTTTTGCCCGCACAACTTGGCTGCAACGAATAACAGTAGTAACAGTGATGATTAACTAACACTTTTTGTTTCTGGCTCCTGTCTTGGTGGGCCAGGAGAAAGGCCATGACTGAAGGGCCCTGACACAGTAGCATAACTGGCTTGGCAACAGTGCAGAGCACAAACATGCTCATCTGTATGTACCAAGTCTGTCCTGGTGACAGGGGGAAGTCAGCGGGGAACACCACCACTAGCAGAGAATACTGCGTTAGTCAGGGGTCACACAACACCCTGAGCTTCCATCTACGTCAATCTCATTTAAAGACACTTTCAGTGTGGTTTTGGCAATGAGCAGAATGAGCTGGATTTTGAGGAAGGATACTGTAGAGACTTTTAAAGGACGGTTGCTGGTCAGGTTTCTATAATAGTGCCCCGAAGAGATATACGAAATGCAGAATTAAATACAGATTATTCAAATGAAGGTTGGACAGTGACCAATAAAGACTATCAGTTAATGTTACACAAAGGGTGATTTATGTAATTGTTAGCACAGTTTGTGCAGTGCTCCAAACAAATGAATAGAAGTTAGAATACAGCTGCCTTTTCAATCCATGCCCTAGATAGAAGACAGACACAGGGGATTTTGTGATTTGATCATGCAGAAGAACTGTCAGCTTTTGGCAATTGGATGATATATTGTTGATTATGTGCGTGATTTGTTGAATGTCTGAGGCATCTGGGGAAGGGGAGAGGTTCCAAATCATTTGCAATATATATTGAACTGTCACTAGAGAAAATATATAGGAGCAGCAATATCAGCGACAAGTACACATGCAAGAAGGCAGTCAGCAGAGGAATCTAGACTTTCAGTTTCAGAACAGATTAAAAGCCAAAGTGCATGTGTGCTATCAAATGAGCATCTACAGAGAGAGACCTTAAAAGATGTGGGACACAAGCCTGGTTCAGCAGAACCATCTTTAGAACAGAAAAGATCTGCCAGCATACTTAGGATGTTACTTCACTTGTGAACGGTTCATACACAAAACTCCTTCACCTAAACCAGGACGAGTAGTACAATGGTAATTTCATCCTTCCCAGGTGGACTGAGAACTGGCTGGATGGCAGAGCTCAGACGGTTGTGGTCAGTGGTGCGGAGTCTAGCTGGAGGCCTGTAGCTAGCGGTGTCCCCCAGGGGTCAGTCCTGGGTCCAGTCTTGTTCAATGTATTCATCGATGACCTGGAGGAAGGGACAGAGTGCACCCTCAGCAAGTTTGCTGATGATCCTAGACTGGGGGGAGAGGCTGACACACCAGAAGACTGTGCTGCCATTCAGAGGGACCCGGACAGGCTGGAGAGGTGGGCGGAGAGGAACCTCATGAAATTCAACCAAGGCAAGGGCAGGGTCCTGCAGGTGGGGAGGAAGAACCCCATGCAGCAGTCCAGGCTGGGGGCTGACCTGCTGGAAAGCAGCTCTGCAGAGAAGGACCTGGGAGTCCTGGTGGACAACAAGTTAAGCGTGAGCCAGCAGTGTGCCCTTGTGGCCAAGAAGGCCAATGGTCTCCTGGGGTGCATGAGGCAGAGTGTTGCCAGCAGGTCGAGGGAGGTGATCCTGCCCTTCTACTCAGCCCTGGTGAGGCCTCACCTGGAGTCCTGTGTCCAGTGCTGGGCTCCCCAGTGCAAGAGAGACATGGCCCTACTGGAGAGAGTCCAGCGGAGGGCTACAAAGATGATGAGGGGACTGGAGCATCTCCCCTCTGAAGAAAGGCTGAGAGAGCTGGGCCTGTTCGGTGTGAAGAAGAGAAGACTGAGAGGCGATCTCATCAGTGTGTACAAGTATCTGAAGGGAGGGTGTCACGAGGATAGGGCCAGCCTCTTCTCCGTGGTGCCCAGCAACAGGACAAGAGGCAACGGGCAGAAACTGAACCACAGGAAGTTCCATCTGAACCTGAGGAAAAACTTCTTCACTGTGAGGGTGACAGAGCATTGGAACAGGTTGCCCAGAGAGGTAGTGGAGTCTCCTTCGCTGGAGATATTCAAAACCTGTGTGGATGTGATCCTGGGCAATATGCTCTAGGTGACCCTGCTTGAGCAGGGAGGTTGGCCTAGATGATCTCCGGAGGTCCCTTCCAACCTCAACCATTCTGTGATTCTGTGATTCCCAAGGCAGGAAGGTCCCAAGGTGCTCTTCCCTGTGAGGAACAGCACCAGCACCGCAGCAGCTCTGTGCCGGCAGGGTGCTGCACTGCTGCCCCCATGCAAAGTTGGAAACCTGCATAGAAAAATAAGAAAAAGCGTTAGAGCCCTAGGTGAAAGACGCAGGGAGTCGGGACCCTTCTGAGGTGAGGAATCTGCGTTGATTGTTGTAAGGAATGAGGACATTTCTTGTTTTCACTTTGCATTTTGTACTGATTGTGATGGCCAATGTAAGCAGCAATAAGCTGACGCACAAAATGAGCAAAATAGATGCAAAAACAGATATGCTTTGAAGCATATCTTATCATTCAGAGTGATCTGACAAAAGAGTCATCCCAATCTTTGCTCTCAATGACTTCAGTTAAGAAGGATTTAAGCACAGATCCTTTACAAGAAGCACTTCAGAACTGAAGAGGAGTCGGGTGGGGCTATGTGACATTTCTTTGCATAGTAAAATGTAATTAATCAGGACTGTGACACGAAGCTGGGACCAAACAGCGGACAAATATGAAGGATTTCACGTAGAAGAAAGATAAGTCAAATTTGTGTTGTCCTTATTAATCCCACATGGCAGCTCTTATAATTTTGAAAGAATAGAGCTGGACATCATGTCTCTGCTAGAGCTACTGTTTATAAAGAACTTGGCTCCTCCTTTGCCACATGTATAATGCTAACAAGACACTTTTTCTTTAATCTGACAATGGCTACCCATTCTGACTTTCCTTCTTTCTGCCTCTAAGGGGAATTTCCCTGTCAATAAGAAATATGTAGAAAATCTCTCAGGAGCTGGAAAAAAAATAGAGAACTAGAAAATGTTAGTGTATGGAAGAAATAAACTTGCCTTGAATCTAACTGCTAACAAAAGCATTTAACTAAGTCTGCAATTGCCTTCATGTCGTATTCTTGCAGCATAAATAGGACACAGATAATACAACTATTGCACAATGAAGAATGGAAATTCTAGTTCAGAAAAGATTTTCAGATTTTGAAGACTGGCTTTGTTTTAAGCTGGATAAAAGCCCAAAAATTCAGATTTCTTCCTCACAAAATTCCAAAGCATTCCTCCTACTGGTTATTCAAACTGCTTGGTTTCAATACACTATTTAAAAAATCTATTCCAAAAGACAAAGAAAAAAATAAAATTTTCCTTCTTTATATAATTCCTGTGTACTCTATTCCCTTTATAAAGCATTTTGTAGCAGCCACACATTTCAGAGGAATGTGTAATTCTTTCTATCTTTCTGTCAAGTTTCTTCAAGAAACTCCAAGTGCATCTTTTACCTCTCTTTTCATTGCTCCAGATTTCCTCAAACTGTAGTTCTCTACAATGAGAAAGAGAAAAGAAGTGAGATGAATTTTCACAACAGTTTTAATATGTATTTAAGAAGTGTCTTTTCTTGTTGAATATCAGTCTGATATTTTAAATACACAGGATGGCTGAAACATAAATATGTAATTCCTATTTCTGCCATATGAAAAAAAATGCTGCCTCGGCAGCCACAGAGGTAGGAAAATGAGAATCAGAGCTGCCACTAAATGCTCCTAAGTCTTTACAGTATGTCGTTACTCAGCCAGAAACAAAGAACAACTCCCCGCCGCAGGCTGCGAGAGCCCCACGCTGGGCCTGGAGGGTTTCGAACCTTATTCACACAACAATATACAGCAGCTCCATAGATACTGAGGTGTGGTGTTTAGCAATGTGCAGCTGGTAGGAATTATTTATGGACAATTTAGCAAATTAGGCTAAGGCTTCACATGAATTCACTCACAGTTGTTGGTGCAGCAGGAGGGCCAGGAGGAGGCTTTCCCCGCAGGAACGAGGGTCCAGCTCTGCAGGCAGGCAAGCAGCGCAAGCCTCCTGAGAGCCCCCTCTGGCTTTAGGGGGCTACAGAGGCAAGCAGAGACACTTGAATAGCTAGGTTTGGCATGAGTAGCTTCTGGGGTTATAGTACTTTTTATTAATATGGTACTGATGGCAATTGCTTCTCTGCTTGCCTTCCATTTGGCACTGCAGATGGAATCACAGCTTTGTCATATACACCTTTGAGATTTGCCTTATATTGACGGAAGAGTAGGAAATAGGTTGATCCTTTAAAGTATTTCAATATAATAAAACATATGTCCATAAAATAAAAATAGCAATATCCTATTTCTATTTAAAATGTATATTGCCTTTAGACAAGGAGTATTATAAATGATTAAAGCATGCAGGGTGCAGCGTCCCGTCCAAACACCACTGCCAGGAACAGGGCTGACTGCCTGCTTCCAGTAGAAACTCTGACTGAGGCGAGAACAGCCAACTGCTGAATGTAAACCTATTATTCCTGAAACATTTCCCTGTATTATAATGGTAAGTATGCAATCTACTTAGAGATTTCAGTGATCTCATACAGGATTTTAAATGGGCTGGGCCGTAGAAAGACTATGACCTAACAAAGTGTTTATTTTAGCCCATCTGATGGATTGCATGTCCCAGTGAAGTAATACAGTTTGAGTGAAATCCAGCTGGCTCAAATCTCTGCTCTACTAATGAATTCAGTTAATGTGTAAAATGAGTAAGATGAGATGGAGTTATGTTAAGAGAAAAAAAAGAGATTCAACGTTAGCAGGAACAGAGTTAGCTAAATAACATTGGTCCAATAATAGGTTTTATAATGTGTGCTGAACTAATTAAATAATGCATTTGTTTTCATCATTTACTTTTATAAAATTGCCTGAGTGGTTAACAAATATCTTGAGGACTTGGGCTTTGGCAGAGAAAGGACCCATGTCATCTCTGATCAGTCGCCTCCCCGCAGTTTGGGAAATGGATTAGGATCAGGCCGTTTGCAGTGCTCATTCCCAGACACCAGCTCAGCTGTGCTAGCTGGCCATACTGACTGCACGCACAAAGTGATAGCTGGGTGCCAGGTCTTTGCTCTATATGCTCGTGCTTGCCTGCCTGTCCTAGTGAGCCACATGGGGGTTTTATGCTGTATCCTATACCACTGTGCTGTTACTTGACAGTAATTTTTTTTTTTTTTTAACTGGTTTGGCCAGCAGTAATACTTTAATAATTTGGTATTTCTCACATAAGTCTCCACATCAAACATAAGAATAATTTCTTATTGTTATTTGTCCTGAAGGAAGAGCTATGCTGGGAGTAGACTTTCTTTCAAAATACAGGGGCTGGAGCTTCAGTTTGCAAGCCTATTGCTTTTTGAATCTAGCTTTGCTGCCTAAGACAAGCAATTCCAGTATACAAAGTGTTGAGTTGGGAGTTGACTAAAACTATTGTAGAAAAATCACTGAGGGTAAGAAGGTAGCTGAACTTGCATCCCCCTGCAGGCTTTAGGTGCTGCTCCAGGATTCATTTTTGATGCCATCTTCCCTAAAGAAATCAAATCTCTTCCGAGTTAAGACATCTGAGGCAGAACTAATTTTTTAAGCAAGGAGATTTGGTCCTAAGCAGCGTATAGGTGAGAAATAGTCCTTGTCTAGGAAAGTTTGCAGTCCCAACTAAGGAATCCAATGATAGATAAGAAAAAGTGTATCAGCATTCTTGTTCTTAAGGTTACCGAATATTTACCCATTTGGAAAGAATCAATTTACAAAGAGTAGATTAAATGTATACCAGTATATATGTATGTATGTATGTATTTTTGTACTGAGTGAAAAATAAAGACAACATAGTCAGCTGTCATACTTAGTTGAAGGCTGATACATATCTACAGCTACGCTGCCACAGTTCTTATTCAGTCAGTTCTCCTAGTGACTTCCAAAAGGGAAATCGTACAGTTTCTCCATTCCCTGTATTGCAAGCACTGTGGCAGGAAGTGAAGGATGACCATACGAGTCAGGTAACTGATGCCATTGCAAAGGTATGCAGCTGGACTTGCTGACAGTTCATACCCCTCACCTGGAGATGTGACTGAGCCGGGTTGGCCAGAAGCAGACGATAACCTAGGACTGGCAAATCCTTACATAAAAGTTTTGAGATCCATAGGAAAGTGGGGGTGTACCAGGAACGAGGAGCTTTATCATGAAGTAGAAGTTACAATATCTGGCCAAAGTGTAAATGAGAAAGGGTTTTTTTGCTACTGATTGTTTTCTGAGAAGTATTCCTTCAAAATTTCATTCTTAATTATGCCAGTTATTTGGCAGGAGAGAGTTGTTTGTTTGTTTTTAACTAGTTTGGCCAGCAGAAATGCTGGTAACATCTAAGAGTCTGACTGCCAAAGAATAGTGTGGGTTTAGGTTACAGATCACAAACTGATGCAACAGAACTATATGATGATGGGTTAGCATATACGACTTGGTTAGCATGGATCCAATCTATGATGTCCGGGTAGTAATTACTGGGACTGCAGTTATCTAAGGCAAGGTAACCAGGCTGCATGGTTTCTTTCCTACAGATTCCATACTTGCAGTCATTTCCACAAAATCCATGCACAAAACCATAATTTCAGAAAAATATCTGACATGAAAAAGGAAGAGCTGGGCCCAAATTATGCCTTGCAAAGCACTACTTGCAAACCAACCAATCCCAAACCATGTCAGATTTAGGAAAGACAAATTTTAAAAATATATACAATAAAACATGAGTTTTATCAGAAAAGAACATATTAAAAAAGAATGCTTAAATAATCTCACTATTTTAATTATGGAAGGTCTTTCGTACATTCCTTTCTATCAGTCTCTGCAAAAACAGTGTGTTTTCTTTAACCACTTGGTAAAATACTAGAAATTTCCTGTTCTGCTTTTAATTGCTTTCAACAATACAGCAGTACATGAGTCAAGCTCTCACCCTAAATCAAGTGGTTGCAAGAGGAGGAGATCCCTGTAAGGAGTTTGAGTACACGCTCTTTCGTGACCACTCAGTATCTGTTCCCAGAGCCTAGCTGCTCAGGTCAGTGGTCTGAGCCAGTTAATACTTTGACTAGCCCTTGCCCAACTCCATCCTCCCTCATAAACTAAGATCAGTCCTTTTGCATCCCCTGATGCTTTCTGCAGCCCATATTCACAGAAGATTGAGATCTACTGAGTCTTGCTGCTGGGATTAACTCCCATCTTGTGACTGCTCTGCCCCTCTCTAAACCCACCCCACTTGGGCCACGGCTCTCGACCTGGCCCCGCTGCTCTACTCGGCCATGCAGATATGCCACAGCCCCAGGAGCTCAGCACCCCAGCCTCAGATCATTGAGGTCCCACCTGGGCGTAGAGGGAAAAGGGCTATGATCAAAGACAAGTCATTGCACTCCTCATCCTCCCTCACTTTCCTCCTTTCGTTCTCTCTGCACTAAAACTAGCAAAATATTGACAGTCATTAGACAGCCGGCACATGGCGTCCTGCCAGCTCGTTGCATGATCTCGTATATGTCTGTAGGACAATAGTGAATATGCAATTGTGCTATATGCTAAAATTGTACTGGCTTCATCTGGCCCCTGCAAAGCCACAATGAGATGGGTTTTAGCTCCTAATAGCAGAGTGTGTACCTGGGGTTTAAGGGACATCTCTTCTCTGGTCACGAGTATATGTCAAAACACATCACCAGCTCTCCACTGCCTTGGCTGCCCACAAGAACTGGTTCACATTTGAACAGGCTGTAATCACATCTATCGCCCACTATCCCTTATGCTTCATCCATCTGTTGGTGCTCTTTACTTGGTATAATTTGAGGGGAGGAAAGGATCTTCAGTTGCTTCATTCACTTCAGTGCCACGTACAACGAGTCTGGAACGTCTCGGCACTGCTGTAATGTAAGCAAAGGGAATAATTAAGAGACTTAGAACATTGCCATGAACAAAACAGCAGCGTGGGTTTGGAAACACTGTAAACAGCAAAAACATAAACAACTAAACAAAACCTCTTTGCTGCTGCGAGTCATCTATTATGCTTTATTTACATCTCTCAAATATACCAGGGCCCTAGATCTGCCATATGGAATATTTTCCTTTGCCAACTGAGCTGTGAAGACTGTGCTTTCAATTTAATGGCTGTGGGAGTGAGGGTAATAGAGGTAAAAGTCTTCAGTTGTCCTCTCACTGCCATTTATGACTTCTGTTCTAAGGAGAGAGAGAGATGGTGATTAAAATACAACTTGGGGGATTGTCCCAAGCTTTCCTAGCCTGCACTTGAGAACCAAGTTTACAAAGGCTGTAACAGTGTAGACACCACAAATGCTGTGAAAATCCATATAACACCTCATTTTTCTCTGCTTTCTGAATTCTCATGTTGTAATATAAGTTCCACACTAAGAATCTTAGCAAGGGGTTAGAAGATGTCCTAATGGTAGAAAATAAATATGCAGACTGTATGTGACTGTAAACCAAAATCCAGACTGTATTCTCAGTACAATACATTTACAGCAGGTTTGAAGTTCAGCTTTACAAGCCTCAGGCTTAGTTATTCTTATACTAGGAGCATAGAAATAGATATCTCTGAAGGCTCTGATCTGGAAACAGTCCTTGGAGCAATTCCTTTTGACAGGACATAGGGCTGCTAGTAATAGTATGAAATGTGAAAAAGAACTATAAGCAGGGACCCAAGAAGCTTGAAATGAATAAATCACTGCTACATAGCAAGTAAATCCATGAGGTTACCTTTGCCAAGACATTCTCTACTGTATAATTTTACCGCTTTGTCCAGTAATAATTTTAAAATGCCTGAAGCGTGAGAATCACTCTACTTACCCACAAGGTTATTATACAGCACAATAATTCTTAATGTTACAGAAGATGCTTATGTGAATCTGGTGAGACTTTTATCTGCTGAAATAGTTGATATAACTCTTCAAAATACAACATAATACAGCTACTTCAATATGCACAGGAGAAAAAATTCTTTATAGAGGTTAATGTATTCGAAAGACTTCAGAAGAAAATCTGGAGTTTGAAGAAGTTAAAGAAGAGAAAAAAAAACAGAAGAGGGATATATCATTAACTAGAATAATTCTATTGTTTAACAAAATTACATCACAAAAACATTAAAACACTGATTTGAAACCAGATAACACTAATGTGAAAGTCATATCACTAATTTATTATTATGAAAAGGGCTGGCTTTCTAAGTACTTTTGCATTCAGTCAGGCAATACCAGCACACTGGATCACTTCCCTTGAGTAACAACTTCACCATTATCTTCACCGGTTAATTACACAGAAAACTCCTCAGCTTCACTCCTCCCCGCAAAAAAACCCTTCCTATTGTCTGTAGTGTTTCTGTGGAAGAAGCCAAGTCTTTTATACGTAGAGATAGATGTTTTGTTTGTAAAAGCATTGTTTATTTTCTAGTTGAGTTCTGGGTAGGTTTTGATTTACTGCATCAATTGTATGACCATTTTTATTACAGAAAGAAGTATTAACTCATTCTTTCCCTCCCCAGACATGTTTATTAACCTTTCATGAAAAATAGGTTGTTTAGAAAAAGACTGTGCTCATGTGTGTGACTAACTTGGCTGAAAGTATACATATGGTACTCTTATTAAAAATACTAAAAGGTTTAGCTAATTCTAGAGTTGGCTTGCAACCCAGAATTCAAAAATTAGTCATAGATTTACAAAAATACCCCATAGCCCTTGGGGAAAACACAGAAAAAGCACATGACTGTCATTAAAAAGGTTTTCTATCCCTGCCCTTTTCCTATCCAAGAATACATTGTTCTAAGTGTCAGGACTAGTTTCCGAGTTCCTCCACCTTGTATTTTTTCCTGAATATCATTCATCATTTTCCTTGTGACCATATCTCTGGATCTGACGGTGCCTCTCTTCAGTTTTGTCCACTACTCCTGGGTGCCTTATATACCCGCAGCAGTTCTTCTGTTTATGACCTCCAGCTAAGACCTTGCAGGCTGCCTGTAAGTCATTCAGTCAGCTTCAGGCCCCAGACTAAGCATGAACTTTTTAAAATGTGTGCTCACAAGTTGAATCCTTCAAAGCTTTCTGGACATTTAGCTGGAGGAAATTGGGAGAGGAGTAGTAAGAGTACAGTAAGCTGTTGTTTCCAGTTACCGAGGAAGAGCCCTGTGCCTTGCCACGTTAGCTTGTGGCTGCAACTCTGCTGCTGGCAGCTGTGTCAGAGCCCGAGGTCGGGGCGGGGAGCCCCGCCGAGGTGCCTGCACTGCCTGGCACACTGGGGTGATGCAGCTTCTTCCTATTCCCCTGAACCCAGGCACATCTAAGGGATCTTGTGTTTATGACAACCACTTTACCAGCGCTGTGAGGCTGAAAATCCTGTCTGTGGACAGCTAGTCTATCACAGGAAGCGAGAAGGAGAAAAAAAACGTGCAGAATGTACACCTAACACTAATTGTCAAAGCTATGCTGGTAGGACTAGGCTAAAATTGATATAATATGTGTAGGTATATAATTCGCATGAGCACATCGCAGTTGGATGATTCTCCACTTAAGCAACTAACAGACTTGTGCATAAGACAGCAGTACTTCAATATATATGGTCAAATTGGTTAACAAAATTGTAGACCTATTTTCTTGAGGACGTTTTCTATAAAAAGTAATAACAAGAGCCTCTTTTTGCATCTTTTTGTACTCACAGCATCACAGAACAGCTGAGGCTGGCAAGGACCTTGGAGATTGGCTGGTCCAAACCCCTGCTCAGAGCAGGGTCACCTAAAGCAGGCTGCTTACGGCCGTGTCCAGTTGGGCTTGGAATATCTCCAAGGATGAAGACTCCACAGCCTCTCTGGGCAACCTGTTCCAGTGTTTAAGTACCCTCAGAGTAAAATACTTTTTCCTGTGTTTACATGGGATTTCCTGTATTTCAGTGTGTGTCCATTGCCTCTTGTCTTTTCACTGGGCACTACTGAGAAGAGTCTGGTCCCATCTTCTTTACTCCCTCCCATCAAATATCTATACACATCGATAAGATCCCCCTGAGCCTTCTTTCCTCCAGGCTGAACAGTCCCAGCTCTCTCAGCCTCTCCTTGTATGAGTGATGCTCCAATCCCTTAACCATCTTTGTGACCTCTACTGGACTCGCTCCAGCACGTCCATATCTCTCTTGTACTGGGAAGCCCAGAACTGGACACAGCACTCCAGATGTGGCCTTTTACCTTACTGTGGCCTACAGTGACCTTACTTGTACAATTCCAGGGCTCACAAAGTGTTCAGCCTAAATGGAAGAATACAGATTTAATCTTATTAAAGTAATTCTAAGTATCAGAGCTGCAGGAACGATCCACATAAGCCCTAGGGCATCATTAGAAGATGAGTCAAAGGCTATGCCTATCTGCCAAATACTCGAGGGCCTGAACTGAGCTTGTGCACTGGAGGCCTGATTGTCTACATTGATTAGTTGCTGGCTCACTCGCTGGCTCTGCTTAAGACTCCTCCAGCCAGCTCCCTCCAAGGCATGGGCAGAGAGTCCATTCACTCCAAGGACCAGTCCCAAAGGACAAGTTAAGTAAAGTGGTTCTTGACAGGCACCAAATAACTGTGTTAGTTCTTCAGCAGAGGGCTCAAGTACAAGCACCATTGGCATGACAACCATTCACAGCACTGCTAGAATATTTGCTCACATCTAGACTTTGCCAGTTTTAACTTGGAAGTGGGGGAGGGGACTTAAAACTAGCCACAATAATGCTAAAAAATCTGATACCGGCTATCAAACACACCTTACAGGGAAGGAGTGAGGAAGCTCATTCTTTTGAATTTAGCCAAGACATGATGAGAATGACTCACTCCCAACTTCTTACCACCTACTCAAGGAAATTAAATTTTAACGAATTACTAATTACCTCTTTGTAACAGATCATGTTTGTTCTCCAAGGAAATTAGAAATGGGCAGATTCATCATTCTTCATTTTTAGAGACCTCTACATTTGTCCAGGTGTTCAGATTAAAAAGAACTAGAAAAAACCACTAGGTGTTTGTAGAACCATGTGTGTTAAGGATATAACACACGCACAGCATATAGCTTTTAATCATTGACACAGCTCTAGATTTTCAAAGTGTAGTTTAGTACTGAGCAGCTGGAATGAAAATTATGCTGCTGTAGCTCCAGATACCACACTTACAAATGCCATTTTCTAACTATATTTTCAGACTGCAGCTCAGTTCTGTTATCACACCGCACACCTCGAAGAAAATCATTGCTTTTTATCATTTAAAAGGCTAGTAGAAATGTTAACAACTTCAAGACTGCAAAAGCAGCAGGTGTGAACTAAATTAAACAGGAAGGTTTGTGATTAACATGAATATTAGTTGGGAAGGGAAGAGAGAAAGGAGAATTCCTTAGCCCTTTTCCTGATCCCTGCAGGGAGGAGAAGATATTTTCATACCAAGAAAACACACATTCACAGAACAGTCACTTATTTTAAACCAACTGCTGTTTGAGTCTGCAATTGAAGACTCAAGTTGCAAAAGCTACCAGTGTCGGTGGGCTTCTCATCCAAAGGGGCTGTGACTTTGAATCCTCAAAGATCTGGAACATAGATATGACAGAAAGATGCTTCATGGTGGCGTTTTGAATGAATTCGGGGAACCTGTGGTGGTGGGAGGGCTTCTTCCAAGGGAAGACTTCCAAGGCTGTTACGAAAACAGGAGGAGGAGGAGCAGTGCTGCAGACCCACAAAATGATGATTTTAAAGCAAGCAAGTATGTCTAAGTACAGAGATCCTTCATTAGTAAGTATCATTTCTACATCTATAGAAGAGATTATTTGTCATCCCAGCTGTCATTTGATTCAGGCAGGCTTGATAGATTGAATCAATCTTTCTGTCCATATTACAATACCTCCTCCCTTTGACGGAAGGAGACAGCAGGACACTATTCAGGCTTGCAGTATTTCTCTTTTCTTTCTCCTTGTTTGCATTCCTGAACATAACTACATACTCCTGCTTTAAATATATTCAATCTACTTTATCGAGGAGCAGTCACTAAGGACACATTGTTATCACGCTGCGGACTGGCAGTCAAAACAAATCACACACTAAAGAACCCTCTCAAAACCATGGCCATTTCAGCCGTCTCCATTCAAAGAGCCATGAAGAGGCAGAGGCTCAGGTGTCCTTCCAGTGAAGTGAACGGTCACTCTCTTCTGGGGCTGTGCCTGTTGTATCACTTGAGCATCATGAACTAAAAATATGTGTGGGTCTGGATATCAGAAATTCAGTTTGCATTCAGGAAGCAAAATGCCCTGAATGATTTGTATTCGTAAGTGGTATTATTTCAGAAACGGCCTAAAACCCATGAAAACAGTCGGGCCAGGACATAAAGATGGGCACTGCATGGTGTTACAAATGAACAGTCAGCTAGCTCTGGGAGGTGAGCAAATATTTGTTTCTGCAGTGAGAACTTGGCACTAGATGCATCCAGCCAGTAAAACGGTTCTGATGATTTTATTTGAAATAGAAAACAGACACCCCCAGCCTGCACATTTACAAAACTTAAGAAAAGGAGTGGAGCCTCTGAAGAGCAGAGAATGCAAAGGAAATTGAGAAAAGGAGGCAAGCTGCTACGAACCAGTGATGAAGAACGAAGCCTAGGAAACAGCAAGAGGAAATGAAAAATCAGAACGAAGGGGTAAAGTGAAGATGAATAAAAAGTCTGCAAGAATAAGAGCTGAAATCCTCTCTCTCCTGCAGGCCAGAGGACTTATGTCATTGACTTCAGCTGAGCCAAGAGTTCACTGAAGGAGCACTGGAGCTGTTAGGAGCCTAGGCAAAATTGCTTAGTGGAGGAAAAGATTTGAGGTAACACTGAAAGACTTAGTGTGTTAAAAGCTCTGAGGAGAGCAAAAGCATTCTGAGTTAGAGTACAGTTCAGCTGTGCAGAGGTTTTAAGACGAGGAGTAAAGCAGCTACTACATCTCTATAATCGGCTGTCCTGCTAACCGGTTAGAGGGAGCTGAGGAAGAAGATCCCTGGAGACTCGTTTTTCTGGGAGCTACACACAACCAATGTATGCTAACAGATTTCTAATTAGATTAAATATTTGGGAAATGCTATGCTTTTAGAATATTTCTGAAGAGCAGGTTAGCAGTTGCATCGGTTACGGAGTAGCTTGGGAAACACTACAACTGTAAAAGGAAACTGAGCAGCTGTGCCTGGCTATGTGCTGCTTTAGAATGTACGGACAAGCCCGCTTTACACAGAAATAAAGTAGGGGATTAAAGTACAAGGAAGACTGATGTGTACGATGGTAAGGCTAGCGACTGGCTGGTAGACACGGGAGCTCCTGCACAAGGTGCAGAAGGATTCATCTGATGGCTCGGAGAAGGGAGTATTGTTACTGATACTGCTCCAGGACTCGAGCACTGCAAACTGGAATGGCTAATGCACCTGACTGATAAACATTGAAAAGTCCTAGCACATTTTTGAACAGTCGCCAATCTACAGAAGAAGGAGAGGCTCATGAATAACAACAAAAATGAAACAAAATCACTACAAAGACTGGGTGACTCGGCAGTCATAAAAGGTTCTCATGGGAGCATTTTACACCAGTTTTAGACCAGTTTTTTCAACATGTGACAGTCTTTCTATTAGGTGTTGTGGAACCTGGTAGCCCAAAGGAGATGAGGCTGCCACTGCTCCAAGCCCTGGGATTTTGAAAATATTTTGAAAATGTTTTGAAAATGTTTTTTTCCTTTTCTTTCCCTATGCTGCCGTACTAGGGAGGGGAAAAGGCAAATACAACAATCTGCTACAGTCTTTGTGATGTGAGCAGTATAACTTCAAAAGAAAGAACTTGATCATTTATCATATTTCTACACTTCAAAAAAGCTTGAAACAAGCAAAAAGTTACTAACCTATAAGGTTAGTATATAGTAACCTATAACATTAATATTGCCAGTGACAAATGTAAGCTTGAGCTGAGCAATAGGAAAACCTGACCAGAAAAAGGTGCATGTCCAGGCCATTATCCTAAAATAATAATAATAATAATAACTAATAACAATAATAATGAAGTCTTCCTGTGCTGTATGTCATAAGCCAGATATGCATTCTGTTTTTGTTACGTTCACACACCATTCGTGTGTGATTATACAGATGATCTCAGTTTCTACTTCAGAGCTTTATGATATAGCTTACGTATGTAATAACACTTTGTGCTAATTAGCAGATCTAGATTACCTTCATTCTTACTATTTTTGTAATTCTGATGTCAGAAATCTACAACACGTTCCATTCTACTTTATCGATTCCATTTCCATTCTACTTTATCGATTGTAATATCTCTGATGCATTATGGAAAATTAATTTGTTTCATGAAGTTACTGTGGTTTGGCTAAGAGAAATAAAGTTTTTTTTATGGCATCTATAAAACATTTTCCTCTCCACTTGACAAAAACATTTACTGGAATTTGCACTGAAGGAAAAATGTGCCACGTTAGAAGATAGATGGTTGGCAGAGTGTTCTTATGTATGTTGATGCAAGAAGATTTTTCCTCTTGTGATTTTGTGTAGCTCACGTAACAGAAAAGAAGAAAAGAAGGAAATATCCTTTGATGAATTCTCAGACCTTTAACTTTAAAGAGAGTCTACTTTAAACTTTTCAGTGTTTGAGACGACTACAAATAGCATATCACTTTGTGTCCACCGTTATCCTACCTTTTGTTCCCAGATCCTGCCAGGGCAGCCCGTGTTTGAGTTCTGAAGGACCCTTCAAAAGGCAACATGGGGCAGCCTCCCGGGGAGGCAGACAAAGGGGGAGTTTAACAGAAGGTATCTTGGTAGGTGTCTTGCTGTTTAGAGTATCTTGGAGGGTATCTTGGTGGGCAAAAGTGATGAAGACTAAGAGCTACAGCCAGGGTGAGGGTTGAGTCAGGATTTACTTAGGACAGGATTTGGAAGAAGGCTTGGAAGAGAAGGGAGCTGAGGAGGACAGCTTTACTTCTGGGGTAGCAGACGCTGCAATGGGAGTCGGGAGGATCTGGGATCTAAGGAGTCTGGGTCAAGTGAGAGAGTTAATCAAATGGACTGGCCAGAACAATGCACACTGGAGCTGATTTGGGGGTATGGATAGGCACATCGGAGCATGGCTCTTCATTCCCTCTTGGCATCTTCTTTCTAGCTTTTGGAAACATACCAGCCTCAAAAAAGAATGTCTTGTTTCTGTCTGACTTGCAAGTTTTTACTAGGTAAAAAAAGTAATTGGAAAATTCAAAGAATGTTGTATAAAGCTGTTGCAAATATAATGCGAATGCCAATGTATACTTACAGTCCTGCTTCACCAAAATTGATGTAACTTGCCTCCAAAAGGAGAAGAAGGTGCATATTGGAATGAGAAAGGTTTTTAAAACCAGGAGGAGGAGTTGTAAATAAATTATCTTCCCCTGCCTTTCTTCCTTCCCCATAGTGACCTTGCCATTTACGTCCTTTCGTCTTCCCACTCTCACGCTAACAACTTCAGCCAGCTTTGCTGGCTTTGTAATAAATGCTACAGAGTCTCTTCTAGGTCTTGAGAAAGGCTACTTTTTCTGTAAGATCTTTGAGGCTTGGCTGTGGCTTGTTCTTTGCCACTGATAGGCCTCCGTAACCGCTGCAACACTTCCTGGCCTCCTCAAGCCCTCCTTCACCCAGCTAAGAGTGCTCTGGTCAGAGCAGGCACACTGTGCCTCCTTTCCAAGGGTTTATCCGACTCCACGAAGGGAAGCCAGGACAAGGCAAATGCAGCAGCCCTGTGCCCTGCTGCTCATCCCCACCCTTTCAATGACATCTGCTATGCTACCACCTAGAATGAGCTGTGAACAGATAAAAACAGTTATGATATTTATCATATGTTTACCCTGAAGTGTAGTGTACTTCCAATATACCAAAGACCCAAGGAAACGATGTGGCTGAAACTAAGCAACCGCTGTAGCAAACTCATACCAAGCCAAAAAACATAGACACCCACTTACCACTCAGAGAATATTTCTTCAAAAAACAACCACGCCATATCTGATTTCTTAGTCATAATCCTCCAAGGAGGATGGTAAAACAAGCATCCTGGGAACCAAAATCCTTAGCTCTGCTGAAGATTAAGGACTCAAGAGAGACTTTAGTTTTAGGATCTGTTGCAATCTTCCTGGTGTCCTCTCCCTGCTGCACAGGGGCTAACAGCTCTTCCTTCTTTGTACACCCCAGGATGTCATATTTATCTAACTGATTAATGGAATTAGGCATAACTAAGAGCAGTTCTATAAAGCCTAACTAAGAGCAGTTCTATAAAGCCTGCATTTAGCTTGGATTTTATTGTTTTCGGCTTGTGTGATTAAGCATCCCTGAGCTCAAAATCCTTTCCTCCTCCCTTCTGGCAATTTGAGGCTTTGATCTGTGAGCAGCAGAGCCAATCCAACAGGCGGCTGCTGCTGGGAGGCAAAAGGCTTGCTTTGCCTTCCCTGCTCCTAGCTCCAGGTCTCTGATGCTTGCAGGCCCTTCCATACGTAGATTGAACTGAACAGACTTTTTTTCATTCGTTGAATTTAGTTCCTTTTGGAGAACTTGGAACAAGGCAAGAGAAGAGACAGAGCAGTACCTTTTTGTGCCAGTGAGTGGTTGGGTTACCTTATCCCATCTCACAGTAGGATGGCTTCCGTGTCCTGATCAGATAGAGGATGTTGTCTCTCTCCATAGACTTTGGAGGAGAGGTGAGGGTGGTTAACTCAGTTGTGCAAGGTACTGTCCAGAGAAGTAGTGATCTGAAATCCTCGGATCAAGAGCAGAGGAGATATTCTTCGGTCAAACACATCCTTAACTCAAAAAAATTCTGTGGTATGCAAGAGGTCAAACCAAGTGATCTAATGGTCCCTTCTGGCCTTTTAAAAAAATGTATGAAAAAAAATAAATAAGTAAATAATGTGAAAACAGCCCACTGCAAGGATCTAGGATTTTGGATTGGACTTAAATCTAGGGTTAAAGTGTCCCTCTGCCTTTAGAAGTGAAAAGATAGAAAATTGATCTAGAAGTATGAGCTTGCTCCACAAAAAAAGAAACCTTAATCATCATCTTAGATGAGACAAACAGGCTAGTACCTTAATTTATGTTTCAGTCAGAAGTTGCTGTTCCGGCGCTGATTTTTCTTACTCTCCCTCCCAAAAAAAGCTATTGGAAACACTTCTGAGTTTAGATATTGCATCAATAAAGAAGTGGGTAAATAAAGCCACTCTATGGTCCTGGCATGGGACCAAGATGAGGTCAGATTTGCTACAATAACAAAAACTGACAGAATTTAGAAAATGATTTAACAGTGGCAACAGTATAACCGCTGACACTGGCTGACTGCAGGCAAAGGCAGCTGTACTGTAAGAGTCAGGGCATTTATTTTCTTGCTCTTTGGCATTCTGCTTCTTGCTTTTCTTCAGCTCTTTGTATATTACCATTTCTATGGGAGATTACTTCAGAACAAAAACTCTGGGCTAAAACTAACAACGTAACTAAAGTTACTTCATTCAGGACATAACTGAAAAATTCTTTCTACTATAAGAGATTATGTGAAATTAGACTTTAAATTGTCTTCCACACAGATAAATATAGTGAAAAGAATTCCTCAGTGTGATGATCTTGTCTTCTTTTTTCTTTGGGTGGTACTGTTTTAGCTATTTTATAGGGTCCAAATCTAGCCATGCCACTCATAGTTTCACTAAGAAACCCCACTGCGGTGAAAAATGCAGTCACCCGCAGTCCCCTGCTTTTGCTGGCCCAACAGGAGAGCACAGCACCAAGGCTGGCATTGGACTTTGCACTTCCAAAAAGCCTGGGATTTTTTTTTTTTTATTTCTTCTTTTTCTATTTTTTGAAATGCTTGGGATGTTTCAGCTCTTCCCCCATTTCTGTAGGAGTCAACATGAACATCTGGTCAGTAGGTATGTGTAGGCTCCAGCTGCTCTCAGTCCATGTCCTAGTACAGAACTGAACCTCCAGGCAGAATGCAGGCAGAACACCACGAGCCACTTTGAAAGGACAGGAGCATGAGGGCAGTTTAAAATAGTTTCTTTCTCCCGGGAATGGTTGTCTTCTGCAGCCAGCTGCTGCACTGTGCCTGAGCGCCTCTTCAAGCCTGCAAGTAGTACTCATTTGATTTGGGGTGTGCGTCTCCATGCTCCATATTTATTTGCTGCTCCTCTCTCCCCCTTGAAATATATTTCACCATACTTTCCCGAATTTTCCCCCTTCCTTCCATTCTTTTTTTCCTTATAGGCCTATGCTGTGGGAATGAGAGTGCTTCTCAGCCCCTATGCCTGGGGATGTGTCATAGCTGCATCCCAAGCCCGTACCTGGATGGGATGCAAATGTGCTCCTCCTTTCCTCCAGAAGGGATCTGTGCTGTACTCCCTCAGGTGAGCCGATGTGGCTTTCCAGCGAGGATGCAGATCGCAAGGCATGCTGTGTGGACTTCAGATCCTCACAGGCCACAATGTTTGCTGTTGCAAAAGGAAGCAGCTTCCATGTGAATCACTGTGACTCTTTGTTCTGAAGTAATTTTCCACAGAAGCAGGGGTTTATTGTCTAGTTGTGCTAGAATTAAAGATTAAATTTACATATTTAATTAATTGGGACAGAATTGAAAAAAAAATCCATTGTAAACAATGTTGAGAAGTAACACCTTAAAGTTTGTTTCTGCGTTTATGGAGGTCAGTGAAGCACACACTGGCAAAAAAATAACAGCTTACTCTGCACATGATTTCCATATTTTGGATGACATCAAATCTTGCGCTCATACAAGTAAAAAACCTGACGCACAGCAGCGAGCATCCTGCCAGATGCTGGACCTGCACAGTCGGATATGTATGCTGTAACCTAGGGCACTCCCAAGATCTGTGCACATGGAGTTTTGCACTGGTTTAACTTCAAAATCGTTAAAAACATTGAAACTGCGGTGTGATCAGGATGAGTACTTCCCAAACTGGTTTGGGTAAAACCAGCTTAATCTGAAATATGCTTGGCTCAAACCCAGACAGGTTTTTTAGGAATCACACCGTAAAATGTGATATGGAGGCTGGGTTTCAGCAAAGAGCAGGACTACAGCAAGATGAAGGTCTTAGAGAAACAGAGGCTGCTAAAGCACAGACAGCTCCTTGCCACTGGAGGTGGACTGTGTCTGGTAACCCACCAACTCAGAAAAAGCTCCTCATTTCAGCATTGCATAAAAATTCCATGTGAGATTTAGTAGCGGTAGATTTGATTGCAGAGAGCAGCACTGCGCACAGACACAGTGAGGTGTAGAAACGTTTCTGTGAGGCAATATTGCTTTTTACGTGAGGAGCTCCCAGCTAAAACCAAGACAGTATGAAGACTTAAGGATGAGAGAGGAGCAAGTGCCTGGGTTTCCTAGATTTTAACCATGACCGCATGAAGGCACCAAGCACAAAGCCGTGCCCTGTGTCTGCTCTGCTGTCAGAGGAAACGTGCGCTTGTGCGATTCCTTTTTGGCCAAGCCGCGAAGGCTCAACACTCTCCCTTTCTGTGTGCCTGCTCCTCCACCTGGAGCACAGATATGCCAACGGGGTTGGCAGCAGGGCCTCAGACACCCTATTTTCCTGATAATCAAGAACACTACTCAAGGGAAGTGGGATGGCCACCTGCCATCTGTTTCACTGCACCAAGCACCACTGCAGTCGCCCGCAGATCAAACAACTCGTTAACGATTGCCGCTAATGCTTTGCGGCGTAGCAGTGCCAGGGTCTGGCACGTAACGTCCGACACCCCAAGTAACTTCATCTCTCCATCATTCCCTTAAGGGATGCATGAAGGTGAATGGGCATAGCCCAGGGACCAGGAGAGCGTGGGGTGCAAATTGGGGTCCCTGGGGGGAGACTGTGCTAAGTGGTAGAGACCCAGGGCAGGGCTGAGCCCTGCTGTGGGGGAAACGGGCTACGAGGGGGTTAGGGAGCCCCCTGCCCGAAGAGAGGGATGGGGGGGGGGAGAAGGGAGAAGGGTGCCACAGCACAGGTTGGGCAGACACAAGGGGTAGGGGAGAATGAGGCACATGCACAGACACCAGGGCTGGAAGAGGTTTACGCGGAGCTGGTCGGGAGGGGGAGGGACGGGGCTCGCACGGCGCCTGCGAGGACAGAGGTGGGGCAGGTCCAGGAGCTCTGAACTTCAGGGAGACTGGGCAGAGCCTGGCAGGGCGGAGGCGGACGCCCCCGCGCTTCGCTGCAGGCCGGGGGCGAAGGGCTGCAGCCTCGCAGGGGAGGAGGAGGACGGGCCCTGGGCTCTGCGTGGAAAGTGTCGCGGCGGGAGGGGAGGGCCGAAGCAGCAGCGAGCAGCTCTGCCTCTTCCTAATTAAATCTCAGATGTGAGACTTCTCTCTTAGGCTAGCACCAGGCTGTGGTTCAGTCGCTCTGTGCTAACTCAGCCAGACGTTCAAGCCTGTGGTTAGGTCTGGGCACGTGATTCAGTCCCAGAGACTCTGAGGGGACTGAAGCAACTTCTAATTTGCGCTGAAGAGCTTTGCTGAACGGGAAGGGGATCTCCTGTGCACTTAAAGTTAAGCAAGCATGGGAGTATTTGGCTGAGTCAGGGCTAACTCAGGAGTTAGCCTGTTGAAATCGGTACTGCCAGACTCACTAAAAACGGATAAATGAGAGAAGAACCAGGCCTAGTCTTTTTATGGATCTTTTCCTATTGCCTAGATCTGTTAATGCCAGAAAAAAAATGGGGCACTTCAAAGAAAGCACACACCTATTTCAACATTATTTATGGTGTGACAAAAACCAGGATAGTAGAGCAACGTTAAGCAACTACCTATCTTAAAAGACGCTGCATAAAAAGGCCAGTCATCGTATTTGCCCAGCTTTTCTTCTCACATCACTACAAAATTATCCTAAATGCTGATTTTAGAGGTGCTGCTCCAGGTGTACAATGATGTAAGAGAGAGGAGAAGTAGGAGTGATCTTTATGATCAACCACTTCGAGCAATTCATGTTGTTGATCACATGAGCTTCCATATATTTCTATTTTCTGTATAAATAAACCAAGCCTGTTCCTACTCACTTCCTGCTGAAAAGTGGTGCACAAGCCACAGATGTCCTCTGTGTGGTGTATTAGTGCTCATTCGTCTGGGAAACTTTGAGTGCTGCCTATTATATACTAATAGTGCCTTGTTCTAAGCTTGCAGAGGTCGTTCCGGGATGCTTCCCCACAATGTTCTTGTGGCTGTGTTTAACAAGCACTTAAAACCCAGAGCATGCATTTGTAGCAAAAATGAGAATATGCGGCTGTATGTCAAGCGCTATTGAAAATCACCATCTCCCCCAGTGCTGGGGGAAGGGAATTTCTGCAATTATCAGCAGGAAGCTTCTGCAAGCCTGAAATAATAAGAAGAATAATAGAAATCTAAGTATGTTTTAGAAATGTAAATACTTTTCCATTCCAGTATTGGGTACCAGTAAATAGTTTAGCTTCATAATTCCTTTTTAAAGTTCCAGAAATACTACTACATATTTCAGAGATGCTGGGAAGCAGTAGTAAAACACCACTAGCTCTGGTCTGATGGAAAATTCTGCCTGTTTACTTAACTTGTCAGGTTATTAATGTGAAAGCCACATTCTCTCAAGCAGGCCAGCTTGAATAAAGCCCAGTTAGGAGCTGCTATGATTTTAGTTTTATGCCCCTTAAGACCAACAGGAAATACTTACTATTTGGTGGTATTTCTAAAGGCTGTGTTTTATACAGATCCACTCTGTGCATTACCCAAGGCAGCACAGCCTAGGAGGATTCTGATCCTCATTCGAGCACTCATGCAGCAGCTGACTTAGAAATCATACTTGCCTTGGGTACCCCCTTTTCCTTTGTCTTCAAATGGGAGACAACTATATGCTCACTGTGATGCACTCCAAGGTAAAGCTCCAGTGTCCTTTCCTTTTCAGTGGTTCCCAGGAATCACACCGGACAATTTGCAGGTATATCCCCTTACCGGGTTTAAAAGTGAACATCAAATGACTGTGTATGGTAAATATTACTTTGCCTGGTGCATTAAGGCTCAATTTTATTATGTGCTAGTCGGGAAATTATAGGACTGTTTCTGGACTGGCAATGGAAACAAAGAATAAAAGTGTGAAATTAGCATCAATTTACAATAGCTGAAGTTGCACTGTTCTTGAGACAAAATATTGCAATGTTTTTGAGACACCTTTGCAGCTGTGACCCAATAAATTTGCCTGTGAGAGATGTGACAATAGACTGGGTCTGAATCTGAGCTCAATTACTTGAACAAAACAATACCTGGTTTAAATAGTGTTGGTTCCTCTTGTTCCTGGAGATTTCACATCATGGTAAAACTTGAGTTCAGAGATCAGCTGTCAGCAGATTAATTTCGACAAATAAACATATTTCCTAATCAAGTGGCCTCACATACAGTGCTTAACATCCAAAGAAGAGTGCCCTTTGCCTACTAGATAAATCAAAGTCTGTCAATAATTGGTTTCGGGCTCTACCATTTTTGCTCTTATTTCTGTTGTATGTACTAGACTTTGTGGTAGATGGGACCATTTTGGGCCAACCAAACTCCAGGAAGAATAGTCAGAAAAGACAGACTTCACTGCATCACATCGGATGATATGTTTTATCTTTGCAATCATTAAACCAGTGCAAGACTCTAGATACTTTTTCTCCCAAATCCAACATTTCAGGACAAAGTGGAGGCCTCCAGCTGTTACATAAACCTTTGCTTCTTCGATGCAGCAGTCACAAGGTCTAGATGGCCTATGGGAGAGGTGCTCTCATCACCTGCTGCAATCCACAGATCCCTTTGGAGTAATGAAGAAGAATTTGGGAACAAATTCCTGTAAACGGCTTCTAAGCAGGCTCCAAGCAGAGTCAGCCCGCCCCATGGGCCTCATTTGAATCAAAGGGGCTGTTTCCACTGACAGCGGAGGAGCAGGATGATGACCCTGACCCAGAACAGCTGGCTTTGTTGGGCAGACTACTGGGCCAATTTTTTTTCTGTGTTACAAGAGAGTTAAGTGAAAAGGTAGTTTCAGCCAAAGGGTGGGATCATGATTTGTATTCACAGCTCTTACTTGATAGAAGGGGTTGAGCTAGCTATAGTTATTAGTTGATTTATCATTTCAGATACTTGGGCCCGCACTTAGAGCCTGCAGTTTAGAAGCCAAGTTTAGATGTAAGGCCACTTTGATACCTTTCCTCTCTCTGGCTGGGGACAGACCTTGAACTTCAAGCAACATCAGCTTTTTCAAACCATCCACCTCCCTATCTTGCCAACATGTCCAAGTTCCCTTACCTTCATTTCATTCTGTCTTGTCCTGTTTCATTGCTGTAGATTTTGCTCAGAGGCAGGCACCACTTTTTTGCTGAAGTTCATGCACTGATCACACAGTTCTGCACTGGAATGAGCAGATGCTAGCATTTCTGTTTCTGTTGTTGGCTTGGCTATATGAAGCAAAAAAGCACTGAGTGTTTTCCAACACATTTATTTGGGATTTAAATTCCTCAACTGAAGAAATTAATATAAGACATTGCTACAAAGTCTTATGCTTTCCAAAAAATGTTCTGCAAGGACAGAGTATTGGATAACAAGTTGCAGTAAATTTACGTGGAGGGTGTTTAGCTTGCTTCTGGATGAACTTTACAGCTGCTGTCTATTTTGGAGCACTACTAAAACATACATTAGAAAGACAGACTAATGGAATGTAGTCTGATTTATTATATTTCATTGTATAATTTTTTTGTCTCTAGAAGGGAGTTGACTGTTACTTTGTAAAAAAAGCATCTTTTACTCTGCAGGATCTACCGTCATACTTGGCACAAGGGCATACTGAATATGTTCTTTCTACTAATCCTCTTTATATTTTTACCAACAGGGCAAGAATGAGATAATAAGTTGGTTTTACTGCAACAGTTATTATCAAAATCAAATCAAGGGTGCACAAATAGTGGTTACTAACATAATACATAGCAGGTGCTTGCATCCTAACTTTCCTTTTAATGTCATCCAAGAACACAGCTTCAAATTTGGATTCACTTCAGTTACAGAATAAACATTCCTACTCTGTCTGAAGAACTAAAGGCCTATCCCTTTGAGAAAACACTTAAGATCTTAGAGGAAAAAGCTTTAAAATGATAACGAAGAGAAGGACTGACTTCAAAATGATTTTGTATGGAGGTAGGAAATAGCCATTAGCCATCCTCTCCAAAATTTTGTGTATGCTAAGTGCAAACTGTAGAACTGTTTTCCTTCAGTTTCAGGTCGAATAAAATTCCCAGTGAAGTCAGTTAATAAGCACCACAGCGTCAGATCCAAAGAAGTAAAAGTAAATATTATTTCTTCCTGTCCAGGTCACAGTATTTTACTTTTAAGATAAGCTTCTTAAGACCTTCATTTTTATTCATAAAATTCCCCAAGGAAAATCCTTCCAAGCACACTTTCAGCTATTTAACTCAGAGGGAAACGTCATGCATAGCTTCGAGCTGATGCACATTTCCCTCACCGGTTTCCTTCAAGGCTCTCGGTTCCTTAGTGACTCGTGCATGTTATAGCACACTCTAGCCTTGGTTTGTTAATCATACAGATAATAAGGAAGAACATCAGGATCTATCTGAAATGCGAATAATTTATCACAAATTCTGAACTCTCATTGAAGTGTTTGCTATAGCAAGGCTCTCAACTACGTATTCAGTGGGAAGATTTTGCTCTGAATTGTGATTAACCGCTCAATTAAAGCCTGAAAGTCCTTTTCTGGAAAAGTAGTTGGTACTATTGAGTGTCAGATCTGGCTGGCTCTAAACAGGTGCCTGTCATCACTTCCAGCTTTTCTGGCTTTTAAACCAAATTCTTAGAGCTCTGCCAGTGCACTGCAGCATGTCACGGCTGGAAACTGTCCAACAGCAATTAGCTTTAAGCGTAACAAAGGCAGGAAGCGGGAACATAGGAACCATATATTCCTAAGCTTGCCAGAACATGTTTCCAGAGATGTGTTGTTGAAGAACAGGGGAGTATTGCAGATCCCATGGATAAGTGACCTTTAAGGGCAAAGTTAAAGGAAGGTTACTTGTAACAGGAGCTAAAATCCTTCCTTTTAAAATATAAATCATTACCCTGTGTTTCGGGCAGTTATTTTTGTAGCTGTGTTTCTGAGCTGCATTTGTGCTTTGTGTCGCATGACTGAGCTATTCTCTCTTTGCATGCCTGGCATGCAGATGGAATCTGTTTCATTGCTTTTACTGATTAGATAACAAAACAGCCTGTAATGAAAATTATAAAGCTAAAGGCTATTTGTAAGAGCTAGTTGAAATCTTTCCAATGAATATTTTAACAGGATTTCATCTAAGATCTACTTTCATAAAATATTCACAAGCAATCTAACTCTGCAAAAGGATCCAATGTGTAAATATCTCAGAAAAATATTCATTAAAAATTGTGGGAAAAATGTATGGTTTCTTTCCCTCCTTCCCCTTTCCAACTTCATTTCCTTCCTTGTCCTGCTCAGTAGAAAATGCGTTTAAAATGTGAAACAACGTCATAGTTGTTTATTATTAAATGTGGAAAAGCTAAAAAACACACACACACAAAGCAGCCTCTGACTTGAAGCTGACAAAAATGAATGAAAATTGTTCTTTCATATAAAGTTTTCCCTCTTTCCTCACTTCTTTATCTTTCAAATGAAGAAAATTATTAAAAATCAAAATAGCTTTTTCTCTGTAAAACAGAAGAACTAAGGTAGGGTAAAAATCATTCAATGTTCTATGGAGAATTAAAATATTCACAGATTTTTGAACAAAAATCATGTCTTCCTGCTTAACATGAAGCTCGGAGGAAAAAATTAAGCCCTGGTATTGGCCACATCTACTCTTTAGCTTAATTCGTGGACTCATTAAAGCAGAGAAAAGGCTTTTTATGGCAACCTTTACTTTTCACAGGAGAAGATATAGAGCCAGTAAGCATAGTGTAATGCCCAAGCATCTGCCTGGATTCTCACCTGTCTGCTGGTTCATCTTGAACAAGCAAAGCAGTCACATTTAGAACTAAATAAATTATAATGTGCTAGCAAAACCTAAAGCAGATGCAAGACAGTATCTGAATGTATACTCTCGTTTCTTCCCAATAACTTTTCTCAGTGTGGAGAGTTGTTTTAGACAACGTGTTGCACGTCGTACTTTAAGAACTGATGGTACTAAATTCAATTATATTTGACACCATGGCACCCATAGGCAATGTTGGTAATTCCTTAAAAGAATGAAAAACCAGAGGCAGAGAGCAATTTTTGTTGTGTTTTTAAAGCCCCTATCTGTGCCCTGCTCATCAGACATAAACGATGGCAACGATGTATGCTAGACCCTCAGTCTCTCAATTCTTTATGCTGTGTACAAGAATTCTCAATGCTGTCTACAAGATGTTATATACGTAACTTTGGAATTAAATAAGGGGCAATTTAGAGGCTAGTGAAACAACTGGTTTTTGGTTTACACTGTTCTAATGGATACTAGTATAAAATATACAGATTGTGCAAAATATGAGTATATCAGCACTACCGGATCGCGGATCGTCCCTGTCATCAAGCTTTCCTGGGAGAAAGGGTATTACTGTGAATTCATGTTGCAGAACTGGTGTGTTACAGGCTTCTTTTCATAAAAGGAAATGCGTAATCCTACATCTGTGCATAGCTGATGTGTCTGAGAACTTTCCATAGTATAATCACTTGCATGTGTCTGTAACGGTTTCTCTATATCATTTCACCAAATTGTCCTCTGAGTTGCTGATAAATTACATTATGCTAATTGCAAAAAGGCTCATAAACATTTTTATTCATTATATTTTGCAAGATCAACAACCTCCAACTTCTCTTTCTGGGAGGGTGCCTCCTCTCTGTGGAAATTGCTATGGGAATCTTTTCTGCAGAGATGGAAAGCATCTGAAATTGTAAATGTTTGAAATGCTACCAACAAATCCTTGCCACAACAGGGACATCTCTTCTCTACAAAGGCTTTGATAGATTGTGACAAGAGTTATGTAGCTGAACGGTCCAATAAGAACATATTTTGTCATTCCAACCATTGGCCCAAAAAGTCTTATACCTCCCAAAATGCCCAAACTACAGATGACAAAAATTAGCTGAAATCTCTTTCACATAAACTACTTTGAGAACAAAACTAACACACGGTAAACAGAGACAATCAAAAATCACACTCTTCTTCAAATCATATGGCTAATATACACACGTAAAAACATTGGGTATGCACTTCGTCTTTTTTCCTGAGCATTATGAGCAAATGCTTTCCTTGGAAATTGCTACAGTTACATTTTTAAAAGAAAAATGACAGTACGCCAGTAGTACACCTCTGCCATGAACCAAACATCTAGCAGAGTGCCATGCTTTCCTACAAGACTTGCAGGAGCTTGAAATGCTAAGAGGTTAGTGTGTGTGAAGCTTAGGTCAGATTTAATTAAAATTTGCTTATGTCACAAGCCTATACCACCTTGCAAGCAGCGGCTCAGGTGGTGTAGAAGCAAATAGAGGTTATTTGGGACAACTCTGTTCTTATGGGAGGAATTTTGGGCAGAATTGAACTTACTGCTATTCCTGGAAATACTTCCTTTCCAAGCACGTATGAAAAATACCACCCTCATCTTACGAGCAGTAATAAGCCATCGTCCCTCACATAAGCTCTGGAGATATGCCTAGCCATGGCTCTTGTGTGTTTTACAGACATTCAAGATTTTATGAAATTCGGGAGTACCCTAGGACTTTGCAGACATTTTTGGCAAGAAATTTGGCAAGAAATAAATGCATTCCGGTGCAGGTGCAAAATAACTGTGAAGAGTGGTTGCTGGATGTTGCCAGCTGGTATTGCCAGGCAGCAGGATACACCTCATACTTGGGGAGATCTATCTCAAATACAGACTGCACTATTGACGATGTGAAACGCTCAAATACTTATCCATATCACAAGAACGGGAGCTTTCGAAGAACACTGGACGATATCCATTCCTCTGTCTAGCTAGAATTATCTTTGCTGTCACATTGTAAATATATTCTGGCTATGATTAGCATGAACCTCTCCTGAGGTGGCCTGTTCTTGCAAGCAAGATGCTTCTCTCTGCATCATCTAAAGCCAGAATATAGGCCAAGTGTTTCAGAAGCATATTCATAATTAATTACTTGGCATTGGGAATTGCCACAGTGATATATTAAATACAGTCAGGCCAAAATAATAGTTACTTTAAGGGCTCCATTGTGTCATCAATCACAGGCAGATGTCCCAAATAATATTATGCAAACTCAGTATTTTGCCTGGAGAATTTCTAGCAGCCAGGGTCACTAAAGAAAATGCCTCCCAGGAACCAGAGGATAATCAGGGTAAAAAGGCTCAAAATCTCCTGAGAAAAAGTGATAAATGTCAATTTGAAATATATTATTATAGCAGTCTCTAAAAGACTCTGTTATTAAAAAAGATTTGGAACTCCAAAAGAGATTGGCAAAGGCAGCTCAGTTAGTACGATATACAAGATAAAAAGGTGGCCCAACACCTATTCCTACAACTATATGCTTTTTAAATTGTGTGACACAAAAATCACAACTGACCTATTTTTTCCGGAGTCTACTAAAAATGTAAGATGTAACCTCTATTATGAAATATTCCTTGACTTTTACCAAATTCTGTACATGCTACCTAATAAGCTTAACTGAAAGCATGGCATCAAAGGCATCAAAGGCAAACTTCTTCCCCCAGGACAAGTCGAACTGCGAAGCATCCTCTTGGCCTAACTTCTAACCCCTGCAATAAAAACATCTGCAGTTGAACAAATAACCTTGGGCTCCTTTATAGCACTTGTGAAGAGGAATACATTTAAGATGCAATTCACCCTAGCGAATAGGTAAATCAAAACCTAAAATTGTTCTAATCATCTATTGCTGCAGTGACAGATTAGAGTTGTTAGCTCAAACAATGCAGAAGGTGAGATGACTTCCATCCACCGCGACTATACTATTGTCACCAGATATTTGAAAGAATTATGTCAAGCCTTGAAAAATCAGGTCCTAAAATATGAAGCATTAAGTAATCAGTAATGAATTTGGCTTCTCTTCCTTTTCCCCAAAAAATGTTCCTTAGGCACCTTGACATGGTATCAGCAGGTTCTTGTTTTTCTGATGGCTATGAGATGCATGAACAGTAGCCATGGGATGATCAGAAGAAACATAGGGGCTGAACCAACCTCAATAACCAGGTACAGCTGTGATTGCACGGGAGACAAGCACTCCCACAGCGTAGCTCAGGCAGAGACTGACAGCCCCGGGGCTGGGCTGAAAAGGGAACAGGGAGGTCCATGAGCACCCTCAGGGCCCGGACACAAAGCACTGGTAATACTGTAACAGCAAAGCAGGAAGTGCTCACCGTGTTCAAGTGGCCATTGATTTTAGTAACAAGCTTTAATGAAATGTAATTATATCAAATTGATTTCAGCATCTTCTCATGCATTAATTTAATCAGCTTTGGAAAGCACCAGGGCCTTATCGTATTCAGGCAGGAGAAACCTAAAAATGTTTCTTCCATCCTGCCTATGAAGAAAGTGAATAAGCTTCCCGCTACTGCTGGTAAGTCAAGCATTCGGCTTTGAAGTTCTTCTAACTCATAACTTATCATTAATGCAATGTGTGTTTCTGTTATCCTTAGGAGTAAATTATGAGCTGATTATATTTTATTTTTAGATGGTCTATGTAAGGGGTTGCCAAATCTGGTAGCTCAGCAGATGGGAGGATGCTGCAGCTCTGTGCCCCCAGGTCCAACCGGGGCAAAGCTGAGCATGTATTCCCAGTGAGCACACAAACAAAACACCTGTATACAATACCTATGTACATATACACACAGACGGCCATACAAGTCAACAGAGACAGAAACACTTAGCACTCACACAAACACGAACAGCACTGTTGGCCACATCCTGTTCCCCTCTCTGGCTGATCAGGATGAAGAGCTGTTAGTGGGAAATATATACATATAAACACATATATATGTGCTCTTCCCCCATTCCCTGAGTCCATTCCCCCAGGCCATGACCTCAGTCTGTACGGTGAAGCTGCGGCAGCTCGTGGTGCCAAGCGCCTCCTGCCCAGGGGCTGACCCTCCCTTGGGACAGCCCTGGCAGGGGCCACGGCTCGTGTCTCTGCTGCGCTTGTCGGGGTTCCCCCGTCTGGCCTCATGCCTCTGCACTCCTTCCTTTCATCACGTCACCTAGCAATTTCTAAAATGGCTATGATGGCAAAAGACATGTTTGTACCGGAAACCATGAAGCTTTCAAAATGGAAGTGCTAGACTGTTAAACCAAACCCTCTTTAATCTTATCAATTGAGGAACAATTTTATTGCCCCTGACTTCAGTGAACCACAATTTTGACTTGAGCAGAAGAAAGAAGACGTGCTACTGTACTTTTAATTGCCTATATTTTAAGTAATAAATATTTTTCATGTAATCAGCCTGTCAACAAAATTTATGAACACTGGAATTTGTGATCATCTTCTGAGTCTGCAGAACCAGAAAGGGATTCTTCCTCTTTCTGAAGCTGAACTTTCAGTCTGTGAAATGGGAATGACACCATGTGACTTTGATGGCTAGTTTTCAATCATAAATAACAAAAACTTGTATAGACTACTCAAAATGAGACACTAAAATGTCTTCACACATTATATTAGTGAAATAATGGCAAGTGATGAACAGATAGTTGAAATTACTTTTTGTATGTGTTTAAGCTGTGAGTAGAGTGTTAGACGCATAATAATGTGACTTTCTTCATATGAATAATTACTTGACCGGCTCTAATCACAGCTCAGTGAACTGAACACAGAGTATGATTATCTTTACAGCTGGGCTATAATGTGTGTCACTATAGCAAATGAATTAGTTGCTCAAGCCTGCCACAAGAGATATAACAAATGGGGCGATGCTATCAGTCAGGGGCTGTGACGCTGGGCTGGCTGGCTGACATTTCCCGGCCTTTACCGTAAACCCAAATTCCTCTTTTGCTGCTCAGCATAGCAATAAAGCAATCTATTTAAAAACGTGAACAATCTCTAGACATACGCATGCACAGATGTGATAAAATTTCTTCAGAACAAAGAGTAAGACTAACTCAGAAATCCCGTTTGCCATATTTTTTAAGGAAAGCCAGTTCATCTGATGTGCATAGAGGAAGTAAAAAATCTTATCCTCAATGAAAATATCTCAAAAAAACATACCTATCTGTTGTGCATACATCCCACCCTGCTGCACTGGAAAGGAAATACCTATGTTTCCATTTAATGTCCTCAACAGACAAGCAAAGAGCTTCCTGAAATGCTATGGCCTTATTTTTCATTTCCCTCTTCCTTTAGCAAACATTCCCATAATAATGTGGCTCAGCTATGCTCAGCTGCAGGACCTCACGGCCAGCTGGGAACAGCAATCAAGACACCTAGCAATCCACACTGCAAAAGCTAAAATCAAGAAGATGGTAACTGTACGGTCACACTGACACTACTGTATTGGGTGAGCTGTTTCTTTGCTTTGAGAATTCACCATTTAGATTCCACAGTACAGCAGAAGAAATTCTAATAAAACACTTTGGTCTCTCCTTCATTCATTTCATACATTCATTGTATTCCTTAAAGGATTTTGAAGTCTATAAGCTCATCTTGGCCAACTGCCACAGAGGTGGATACCCAGCTAAACACTTCAGGGCTATAACGATTCAAGCTATTCCCAGTGACCATTCTGCTACTTTTAAGTTTTCATCTGTTGCCACAGACCAGCTCTTTCTTTGTCAAGGCTTATAGTGTCCTAATAGCATGGCCAACACCCTTGTTAATGCTTTGTTCTTCTAACGGAAAATAATCCTCTGCCATTGTCCCTTCTAATACTTTCTTCAGGCATTAGTAATACGCAAATACTAAGCTGAAGATTATTGTACTTCTATTTTTGCTGGCTGTTTCCCTGAGAAATGTATTCTATTTATGGCCCATGTAGACACAGCCGGTTCCAATTTTCCTTTTCATGCATAGCAGTTCGGGGAAGCCTGCCATACTCCTGTATGTAAAAGTGATCATGCCAGGCTTTTGTTTCTGGGAAACGCCCCAGCCTATGGGTCTTTTTTACTGCCCGGGGGAGACAATCCTTGTGTTTGCTTGCCAGATTGCCCTCAGCTTCCTCATCAGATGTGCAGACTCGTCACTGGGGGCACGGCCAAGGATAATACCGAGAGGGAGACAATGCTTCTCAAGCCTAAAGCCTTGGTTTCCTCCCACTATTCTGCAATAGGAGTGTCCACACATGGAGTTAATCAGGAGTAAGTCCCTATGCAGGCAAGCCCCTTACACTGAAGTACCACTCTCAAGGATGCAGAGGCCTCTAACCACATCCTGGGTACTACATGTTCACCACAGACTCCCTCAGTACTGAAACTTTATGCTGCAATCTAAACCTGAGTGTTTAATCTTAACAGAGAAAGATCAAAAGGCGCATACCCAGAGCTCTGCTATTAACGTACAGACCTTTTACAACAATTATTAATGTGATAGCTGTTACACTTCACATACACATTTAAAAAGCCTTCGAACATTAACTAATTAATCTTCGAAATACTGCTATGAGGAAGGTTATCAAATGTCTCACACTGTAAAAGTTTCACATCTATGTTTAATCTCTATATGTGGATATCAGGCAACCCATGATTTATATTTCTTTTTCTAGATGAGTTGACAGAACATTAAGGATTCTCTATGTTTCTTTTTTTTTTTTTTTTAAATGCAGAGGCATGGAGAGAGATTGGGAAAATGGTTCAATTTAATGACCCTCTGAATTCCTGTGGGACTCCATGCTGAAAGGATACTTTTTTTTACTTTCACATTTTTGGATAAAATTAAAGACAAAGTTCCAAGTTCAATTCCCAGTTACTGCTGTGTAAATCTGGAGTAACTCCATCGAAATCACTGGTATTACAGTAGATTTATGCTGCTCTGAGATTAGAATTTGGACTGCAGGCTTTGCGGTCAATGATTGACTGTGATGCTTTTTAATTTGAGGGTTTTATAATTATCTCTCCCAGAACTCTTTTCAGATGAATTTGAAAAGGCACTTCAGACAATGTTGCACTTTCATTTTAAATAATCATATTTTAGTTAGTGATTAAATGTAAATGTGAGTTTATATACACATATGAAGTAAAATAAAAACAGCTAGGGAAAAGAATCAGCAAATCTGAATAACTTTTGTTCGTTCTTTCACCAATACTCAAGACATTTGGATCTGCTCAGCAAATGTTGGGAATGGAATTCTCCTCCAAGTAATTTAAATGAACCAGTCAAATGAAGTTCAGTTGAAAAACAGATAAACTAACTCCTTCTGCTTGCTTACCAGCACTCAGCAGGGTTTGCACTGGAAAGCACTGGGTGCATGAGCCTGCTGGGAGCTGGAGGTCTCTGGAGCTGCATCATCCCAAGGGGCTTGCTCGCTTCTTGGCTCTTCCTCTTCCTTCTCCTTCTCCTCCTCCTCCTTCTCCTTCATCCCAGCTGCGGTGTTGCAGCCCTTGGTGCCCATGAACTGGCTGTGTAGACCATAGCCCCACCATGGGGATCCACCCAGGGTCCTCTTTCTAGGACCAGCATGAAATATTTTCCCTCAAGCCCAGCCAGGGGCATTCCCCCAACAGTGGGCAACTTCTTGCTCCTCACAGGTGCCACAGCAGAGCAGGTGTGCAGCTTTCCTTGTGCACCGCTGCCACATACAGCCAGAGGAGGCAGTCAGGGAAAGCTGCGGGACGTTGTTCTTAACTAATCTGGTTTCAACTTGCGCCCCTTTTCTCTCGTCCTGCCACCATGCATTGCTGTGCAGAGCCTGGCTCCGTCTTCTCAATGGCCTCCTCATAGGCCATTGGAAGGCTGCTGTGAGGGCCCCCAAAACCTGCCCTTCTCCAGGCTGAAGGAGCCCTGGTCCCTCTGCCTCTCCTCACAGGGCAGGTGCCCCAGCCCTGAGCATCCCGGTGGCCCTCCGCTGGACTCGCTCCAGTTTGGTGGAATCTGTCTTGTACTGGGGAGCCCCAAACCAGAGGATGCAGTGTCTTGGTGTGGCCTAAGAAGTGCTGAGTCAAGGGGGACATTCCCTTCCCTCCGTCTCCTGGTTGTGCCCCTGCTCCCACAGCCTGAGACGCCGTTGGCCTTTGCGGCTGCCGGGGCCCCAGCTGGCTCCTGTGCAGCTCGCTGTCCCCCAGAGCCCCCGGGGCATTTCCACAGAGCTGCTCCCAGGCGGTCCGTGCGCGGGCTGGACTAGCTGCCAGGGGCTCTGCCTTCCCAGGGATGGGGCTTGACATTGGTCCAGGCTGAACTGGCCCCTCTGGATGGCAGCCCTGCTCTTGAGTGCATTGGCTGCTCTCCTAGTCTGGTGTCACCTGCAAACCTGAGGAGTGAACACTTCCTCACCTCCTCCAGGTCACTGATAAAGGTGTAAACAGGGGCTACAAAGTGCCAGTCGAGTGTAGACAAGCAGCTGGCCAGTATGCTTGTGTGGCCAGGCCCAGAGCCTGGTCACCACAGTCTCTGCTGTCTTTTTATAAAACATTACTCCTACCTGCCCTCCTGAGGAAGGGACTGTCTCTTCTGTGCGGATGTGTGTCTTGAGAGGTCTCAGTGCCGGCAGCTGCAGGGGGAAGGGGCTGCGGTTCACAGGGACCCACGGGTCTGGTGGCCCGGCACTGGAGAGACCGATGTCTGGGTACGTTTCACGGGGAATTTCAGTCGTGAGGAAATCTGGGCCACTTCGCGGTTTGGGGCTTTGCCGGCAGAGCTCAAGACAAACCCTGCAGAAAAACTCAAGGGCTGAATTCCCCCAGAATGGTTTTTGTAAACCAGACAGCTTTTCTGTCTGGGAAGGGAAAACATCCCCTCCTGCCTCCCCACCACAGGGTCACGCAGGCAGTCTCGGGGGATGCCCGGGACATGGGTCAGCCCTGTGCTGTTGCACGCAGTCTGCAGCAAAGTGGAGGAAGCAGCAGGTGTCCCCGGGACTTGAATGTCTGCAGAGAGCTGCGTTCAGTTTAAATTGACTCAGTTTGGGAACGCCACATGCAGCATCATTAACTCCATTTACAGCTGCAGTCCGACTGTAGGAAAAACAGCAATTAATGTGTTGTCAAAAGCTAGTACAACATCCAGCAATGTCTGTGCACATTAAACATCCATCCATTAGTTGCAGAGATGTGGAAGCAATGCCTGTTCTTAAGTAATTGCCAGTAACAGTTGTTACCAGCAGTGCTGCGCTCCCCTCCTGGGACTCAGGAGCAGCAACCGTGCGCTGCCCAAGGCCAAAAGTATCCCAGGAGAGCGGCCAAGCTGCAGGTGTGCTGTGCGGCAGGGTGACGGCGAAGCGCTCGCGGAGCCTACCGCGCCGCCGAGGGAGGAGCTGCGGGCAGTGAGCGGCGCTGGGGCCCGAGCTGAACGTGCTGATATGGCTTCACTTCTCATGGTGTGCAGGCAGCAAGGGTGACCAGCCATCCCATTTCTTTTGTGAAAGCTCGTGAATAGGAAGTCGGCTGGCTGACACTAGTGGCCAGTCCAGTGGTGTGACAAAGTCAGTATTTGGTTCTTGTAAGTTTTGGAGCAACTGCAACACCAGTCCAGACCTTATTTATAAATTTCTCTCTCTCTCATACACACACTCCACCCAGCTCCTGTGAGGCTATGTTTAGACGTCCAGGCAGTTTGGATAGTTATTGGAAAAAAGCAGTTGCTGTAATTTTCATTTTCAAGTCTTAAAAAAGAGAACCGCTGTAAGCAGAATTTTATCTTATTTTAATTCTTTCAAAAATCCATAGGCATCTGTGTAGTGTGTAGGCTTGTGAATTTTTATTAAAGCATGAGCTGTTTAACATCTAGCGCTCTTCTGGAAGTTTCCCTGCAACTGCAGTCAGTCCCCTGCGGTATTTTGCTATGCAACAATACGCTACAAATAGATACAGCAGAAGCTGAGAGAATCGTGGGAAAGGTTGAAGAACTTCACTAATTGGGAAAATGTGTGAGCTGTATAGGAAATGCACTGCCAGGTCCACACCAGCTCCTGCACTCGGGAACGTGGGAGCGCAGAGAGAGGCAGAGGTGCGATGCCTCTTGTGAAGCGTCCTGGCTCTGCTCAGGAGTCCCTTCTGCCGTTGGGTAACAGATGTTGTCAAAGGCTCAGAGCAAACCTGCCAGCAGACATGGAGCTGGGGTAGGGCAGAGGGTCTTGCAGCCAGCCAAAGCCTGAGTTAGCTTTTGTGTGTTCAGATAGTTTAAATTATTTTGAATGATTCTTTTATTCTCCATATATTCTGGCATCCATGGATAATATATTTGTGCCCTGATCTATGCCCTTTTATCCACACAGTCAAATATTAATGTATACAGGGTGTATTTTCGGGGTGACATACGACTAAGTAGCTAAATTTTCATTCACTGTGCTGAAAATTGTCTTTGCTAAAGACCAAAGAGCATTTCTTCATGTGGTGCAAGCTGAGCTTCACTGGTGTCTTTTCTAAATTACAGACGTTATCTAGGCTCTTGCTGCTCTACCGGGCTTCATCCTGCTCAAAAAATGCTAATATCCCTCCTATAGAAATAGCTGGTTCCCACGTGCAGGAGCTCTGTTTCTTTCACAATTTCTTCTTTGTCTCTCGGGAAATCCGCATTCATTTCCAACATCTGTCACCTATCCACTTCTTGGGAACAAAGGTGGATATGCCATTACCTTTTACAGCCTTGTGTCAATCTGCCAGTCAATCTGTGCGTATCTCTTCCTCACACGTGTTCTTTTTCTTTGATGAGAGTGAGCTGATCTGTCCTAATCTAATAAATCTTCTACCTATACCTAGCAAAGCTACAGCTCACGCACTTCTTTCCCAGAGATATGCTGTTAAGACCATTCCACATAGAAAGCCAGGGTCCCAGCAAGCGTGAAGCAAGCTGCGCCTTGCAGCAATGTAACTGTGAAGTGTCCTACCTTGGTTAGTTTATGCTCAGGGCTAATAGCAAACCTAGAGGAAATTGGCTGGATGCTCAAGCTTGCGTTTGAGAAAATAATAGCTAAAAGCATCAACTAGTTCCATTGTGTTTGCAAGGAGGAAGAAGGACTTCAGGCCCTCATCAAGATACAGTTTTAAATATTTTTGTTTGGTGCAGAAAAAGATCAGCGTGCTGCAAGGCATGTCCGTTCAGCTGAACCAGCTCACCGCCACAAACTTCCTTTCACAAACTCCTGGATTTCCTTCATGCTTTTTTATTCCTGTCCTGGGAAATACAACTGCCTCTTAGATGACAGCATGTAGATAAAATGATGATAAATGCTATATAAAAGACAAAGGAATACAGAATACACATGATGGGAAAGAACTAGTCCCTTGCCACTTATGGTGATTAGAAGTTTCATAGTACTTTTGGAAATCGCTGCTGTGGTCATTCTCCTCTCCTGGCCAGACTTCAAGCAAGAGAGCATGCTGCCAGCTTTATAGCTACAGCAGTGTAAGTAGCAGCACTGAACATAATCTGTTCATTCCTATCTGTATGGATGCTATTTTTCCCCTCACTGCCTCTTCTTCCGTGTTAAGCACTTACCGTACTTGTTCAGTCCCACCCCAGAGGTCGCTGAATAACAGTAAATACTCACATAGAGGTGTAACTTGTAACTGAGTGATTACTCCTGCAAATGGTAACATGCCTTCAATAGAAGTCATACCTTCTGCCATATTAGACCCTCATGTGCCTTCCTACGTCTTATATACTTCCTATAAAACTCTCTTGACCAATGGCTGTTGGGATGCTTAATTGTGTTTGCTCTCTCTGCATCTCTAGTCCGAAAGCAGGGTGGCACGGTCCCAGGTGAAGGAAGGGGTGACGCTGGGCAGGTCAGGGGCGAGCGATGACCCTGCCTGGCTGAGCGGGGAACACCTCTGCTAGGCGGAGGGAGCCGCGCTGGGGCAAGCGGGGAGGCACCTTCTCTCACCCTGCTGAGATCTGGCTTTTCTGCTGTGCTCCTCCATGTGGTTTCCTCAGCATAAAGATGTTTGAATGTGTGGTTTATAGCAACTCTTCTTTTAGCGCTGCGTGCCCACCCTTCCCTTCAATTACCCCAAGGGACCTTGTTTAAGACAGAAGCTTAACCTTTCCTTTCATGCTATTGTGACACCTACACCTAAAACTCATTATTGATATTTACTACCCTGTGCGCCTCTCATCACATTCCCTTTTACCCATTGGACAAACAATGGCTGTTTCGCTCTGAAGCTGCACTGATGTGCGTGTGTGTGGCCCCGGGTGAGTTTTGCAAGGGGATCTCTCTCTCACACTTCATCAGCTAGGGCTCATGTCCCAAGGCCTTGTCAGCAACGTCCAAAGCTTGCAGACTTCATGACTGTGTCAAATAATCGTGGAGGTAAGGATTGTAAAGTGTTTTTATTGCTCAAATAATGTTGCAGTCAGGTAACTCTGAGAGATGCTGACCTAACCAAAACCTAATTATAGTCCTCTGAAGTATGCAAAGGAAATAGATTTAAAAGAAAAAAATACCGGTATGTAGATGCTACTGGTCAAACAGTATACGTTTCCCCCTGTTGTGATAACATGAATACAAAAAAATGACAGTTTGACAGACATCAGCCATAATGTGCTTCCACTGCTATCTCCAGGTTTCATGTTTGTGAACATTTGTTTACAGACATTCAGAAATTTCTCCACAGTGACCTTTTTCCACTGCTTTTTGGAGTTCACCATTTTTCCTGTCATTTTTCTCCTGGTATTATTCTTCCTGTTTTCTCTTAAGGCATTATGTTATCTATTCACTGCTTCATATTATTTCCTCCCTGTTCACCCCTATGCTTATTTTAGCTGCCTTTTCCTTCCTCTTTCTTACTTTCTCTATCATTTTCCTATACATTCCTAAGTCTTCCTTGCTTTCCTGCATGTGTAGGGAGCCTGTTGTCTCCCTAGAAAATTCTAACAGCTATTTGGACGTTGTGATGTGAATGAGATCCATCAAAAATGTCTAGAAACCAGAGCAGTTTCAGCCTCATGAGCAGTGCCCTCATCTAATTATGACAACCACAACATTTGCCACTAGTTACCACAATTTTTTTTTACCTGGAACAGGAAATCATTCCCACTAGGAATGCTTAGGTTGACCTAATGTAGTTTCTGTCACCTTTTTGGTCCTTGGCTGTAGCAAAAGGACCCACCTTTCTGTTAAATCCCGTAGATTTTATAATAATTGCTATACAGGCTTACCGCCTGTGTTTGAGCTGAAGTGTGCAACTCTTCTTTATAGCTACATTATGGCTAATAATATTGCTCCTGAATACCCTGGTACTGTAACCAAGAAAACATATAGGGTCCATTTTGCGTAGCAAGCAACAGTGTACTTTTTACTTCAGCCAAGTCCGACAGGATTCAATACCTGTAAACTACAGCAGTGTGTGTACCTTTCTGTACAATGTATTGCTTTATTGGGAAGGATAACCTTTCTGAAATAGGAGGAATATAAAGTTTTATCAAGATTGTTAAAAACGGCTAGTGAAAAGGATATCGCTATCTATAAAAATTGATGAGAAACTGCAGGTGTCGTTTCTGTTGCGCTTTCTAATCCCGTGCAGTCCCTGCATCTTGTAACTACATGGAAATAGGTGAAATGCAGGAAGAGAATGGGGAAGTAAACATAACTATATAGGCTGAAACAGTAACTGCCTCCATATGTGACAGACATTTCCCCTGAAATTCGAATTTAGCTAGCTTAATTTTTTTCACTTGTTTATTTTCTTTTCTTTGTTTTTATTGAGAACCAAGGGCCTGATCCAACACTGCTCTGTCATCAGCCAAATTGCCAGGGAGATTAGTGGGGTGTAGAGTCCTATCTCAGCACGGATGCAAACACAACAGTCAATTGCAGCAGATAAGTATTCCCTCAGTAGGTTTCCAGAGTGCCTTTAAGACACAATTGATCCCTCAATGTCAGTATGCTAAAGCTTGAATATATTATATTGTTATTACATCCACAACCTAATCTCCAAGTTTTTTTGTTTTTTCATTTTTTTTGGGGGGGGGGGGGGGGGTTGCAGCTACTATATGCTTTACGGTGGCCTGTGTATAAATACCTGAAACGCAGCTGGATCTCAGTAGGACCAGTGACATGGTATTACACCCAAAGGAGCTTTAGACCACCCAAGATGCTGGCAGGATTCTTAGCTTCTTTCATAGAGGGAAAGAAACTAAAATTATGCTCAGATATCCTTAGGATTTAGGAGTCAACAATCCAAAGCAAGACAAGCCTGAAAAGAAGGATCATCCTTAATCTACTGTTTATGACTGCATATTGCTAGAGACACAGGAGCAAGCACTCTTTATCTTACATTAAAAGGGAAATGGTTTTCAGTCAGTGGTCTCTGGATCCTTGAGTGTGCATGTGTGTGGGGGAGCACGTGTGATTTTAAGGGATCCTAAAATAATGACTGAGATAAACAAGTACATGTTTTATATCCATCTACATACATATGAAATTTCTAAGGCCTCTTAAAAATGTAGGCCTGTTGTAAGGCCTCTTCAAAATGTAAAGGTCTGTGGAAAAGGTTCTTGAAAAAGACTGAAATAAAGGGACTGGCTGACTTAAGGAACTGGATCCCTTTAGGGGACAGGTCATGAACTAGAAAGGATTTCAAGTGCGATCCAGTATTCATGAATTTGTGGTGACGGAGAATTGCTGGTCTGTAATCAGGGTTACAACTGGAAAATTTTAGTACCTGATGGTTTAACTCTATCCCAGGAAACCTCGGAGTGCAGAAGAGTGCCAGTGAGTGCTTTCCAGGTCTCTGTGGCTTGAACCAAAGGCAATGAACGTATTCTGCTATAGCCACTGCCAGAGCCTTTAGACTCAGATCAGTACTGAAGAGATATGAAAAGCAGCCTGTGAAATGATTGCTCCAGATAGATAAGGGCTCAGTTATGTTGTTAAAAAATGTCTAAAGTACCCCCCCACCATGGATCCTTCTTCACTCCTTCTTTCAGTATATCAAACTCCAGAGCTGGCCTCTCACATGCACTACACTGAATGGAGCAGACATTGTTGGCAGGTATTGTTTTAATGAATGGTTTAAAACAGAGTTCAAGTGTTCAATTTTCTACTCTTTATTGGCTTAAGCTGAACTTTCTGTAGTATTTTAATCTATATGGTATGTCTTCATATCGTCCAGATAGATAGACTGAAAAAGAATTGGCATGTTTTCAGACACAGCACTATGAAATAGACCCTTCTCAGGTGTTATCCAGTGGTTTTAAAAAGTCATTCATTCCCTTTCCCCAAAGCTTTGATCTAAACACACATCTATACATTTGGGATGAATATTTATAAAATGTGTTTGATACATCTGCCAGGTCTCCTCTTTACGGTAACTTTGCTTCAGAGATCCTGTGAATGATATGAACAAGTGTGAAGCTTTTCAAAGGTTGATGTGATATTTAGCCAATATTTAAGCAGCTGACAAGGAGTTCAGCATAACCAAAATAAACATATTTTAAGATGACAACAAAACAGCTTGTGTAGAGTGCTGCAATGTGTCACCTCTTTTATTAGCATTCCAGATGGGAAACCTCTGGAGGAATTGTCAAGAACGGTGGTCTGGTCCCCCAAAATGACCGGCCCTTAAGTTCCCTGCCTCAGTTTCCTCACAGTGAGACAGGAACAACCATTGCCCACCTTCACTTCCCACAGGATCCCACAGCTGTGTCCCAGTTCCTGAAGCCGATTGCACACAGGCACCCGTACCCTCCTAGAACGAGATGGCCATAAAGGTCCACCAGAGTGGATATCTTTGTAGGGTAGGGCCACAGTGTTTGCAAAACAGCCAAAGAGAGTATGAGTGCCCACTGTCGCTACCCAGGTGGCCAACCACCCTCACCCTGTAAGCTGCACCCCAAAATTACGAGTGAGAAAAAAAATATGGCTGAGAGCCGCAGAGTCAGAGGCACCAGAGGCCAACGCATGGGGAAGGGCTGTCCCAGAGGAGTTTGCAGGTGGGAACCACTGGCAGGGACAATGACTGCTGGGAGAGCTGGCCCCAGTCTGGGCCACACCAGGTGGCACTGGCCTCCTGCCACCCCCACTCCCACAGTCAAGCAGGGCTGGCTCCCTCCCATTGTCGAGGACACAGCTCCCCAGTGGCGCGGCCTTGGCCAGGCATTTGACCGCACCTGGGTGGGGGCGAACTTGAACTACTTGGGAGGTGCAATGGCCCAAGAGCAGCCATAGGACAGCGTCATTCCAGCAGGAGCGCTCCCTATCTTAGTTACTTGGTGCCAGAAGTAGAAATAAATGTTTATTGTACTACATAAAGAATAACAGATGCTGGGTTCACAAGGTCATAAAAAGAGCAAAAGCCAGGAAGATGCCCATATTAATTTGCAATGTGAGCCAGAGTTGCCTTCAGATTACTGTCATCTTTGCACAGCCTGGGCTTTTAAGGCCATCTCCATCTGGGAAGCTGTATAATGCAATTAGAAGATTCGGTCTGACTCAAGACATCATTTATCTGAAGGTGATACAATAAATCAGTTTTGTAAGCAACAGTACAAGACAGTTGCTCTATCCTCCACCTTGCTCATTGATCAGTTTGACAAGCGCGCATCTGTCTCCCAGATCTGGAGTTGGTCTTTGCCCCTTGGTAGTCTGACTGCAGGAGCATGAGTAAGAGCCAAGAGACTGAAATAAACAGAAATAACATCAAGTAGGAAACTCAAGTCATTTCACTCAGTACCGCAACTGGAAGATGTATGTGCATGTGTAACCCAAAATTGTGTTTGTGAATAAATATTTCAGTTACCGTTCTTGGTCTGAATTTATTGCTGGCAGTGGTCCTGTGCTGAACAGTCATGTCATTGAAGCTGAGCTTAATATTCAAGCTCAGCTGAAATAGGACAGGGGTGCAAGTATCTGCCAATTTTAGTAAGAGCTTAGCAGTTGAGTATGGCATCCTCTACAGACCCTGCGTTTTGGGTTTGTTCTGCAAAGAAAGTCAGGCAAGTGGGGTTAGCCTGCAAGGCATCTCTATCAGTAAGCAGTTTCTTCTGCACGGACCTGACAAGAGACAACCAGCTTGAATTTATGGGTTTTGTAAATCATGAAGTCTCCATTCTCTTGCCATGGCCAGGGCTACCTGTTTAAAGGCTTTGAAGGATTCAACATACATTGAGACAAATATAGTGCTATCTAATAAACAAGATCCTAAACAGACGTAGATGACTGAAAATTCTGGAAGAGCTATGTAGACTGCGACTGGAAAGGGATGCATCAGAAGAGATATGGTAGAGACTGATAAACTCATGAGTGCCATGGAGAAAGTTGGATAGGATTTGACTGCTCTTTTTTCCAATACCTGGACAAAATATAGTTAAGTTGTAGAGCTCCTCACCATAAGGTCTTATGTACGCAAAAACATATGTTTAAGCTGTGACTAAATAAAATCATGGAATCATCCACCAAGGGCTATTAAGTCCAAAAACACTCCTTTGACTCTGAAAATCCCTAAACTGGTGGTTACTAGGAGCTTATGGACAAATATTAGCTATGCTTGCTCTATTGCTTTACATTTTGGTAGACATCCGATATTGGCCATGAATGCAGATAGAATAATGGGGTAGATGGGCTTTACAGCCCCAAATGTTGCCTCCTACATTTCTACATTTTTAAATTGCTTTTGCAATAGTGTCTGGAATTATCCCACTCTTTACAGGTACAGATATCATCTGTGCACTCTGTATGGAACTGGGCATCTTAATAGATCAATGCCAACATGGAAGAAATGGACAGATTTTTTTTTTTGTTATCCATGGGAACTACACACCCAAATATCTTCTAACTCTCACACAAGTGAGAACTTTGTAAAACGTGCTACGTCTCTGCCATGTAACACACAAATCTCTACAAATGAGTCTATTTACCAGGAGAGAAACAGGTCTGGACTAAGAAAGGCCTCATTAATCTTAGGGATACAAGTGACTTCTGTACATATGTATGTTCAAATGGCACACTCTATTTTGCCAATTTGTCTAATGCTTGAAAATCGATATGCCACTTTGCCTCAATAAAGGCTAAGTGCAGATAATGGATTAATCATATTATTGGCCTGTAATGAAAATGGTCCCAATAGAGCACAGATGCACAAGATGCATCTAAGATTTGAGATTGCCCAGTAACAGCTGAAAATACTTCTCTTTTTGATACACAGATCATGATCTGACATCTTAATGTAATGATCCAGTATACGGTTTACAGTAGCATTCTGGAGAGGATCATCATTGCAAGTTGGTTATTTTTTGAAACTCAAGGAAGATAAAAAACTTGTCCCAGTATCATTCAGTATATAAATGTTGCAGCCTTTCTGGATTAGCACCTTAGCTTTATTGGTGACAGGCAATAGAGGTCATGGCAAGAGCTTTCTTCCTCATTTTAAGCAATTCAGACACTATCCCATAGATGAAATAGGTAATATTTGCCTGAAAGCATTCTTCAATACAATTTCCTTGTTTAGTGTTTTCAAATTATGTTTGGTGGACTAATTCTGTGAGATTCGCAAGCAGCAACAAGAAGGCAACCCAGCTGTTAGCAGGCTTAAATTCGCTCTACATGAACTGCATCTCCACTGGAAAAGCCTGGGGAGCTCTGCAAATCGAGACGTCAAAGAGGGTCAGGTAGTGCCATCTCAGCTAGTGTGATAACAATGTGCTAGCTTATGAAGTGCTGGTCTTTCTCCAAAAGCAACCCCTGCGCTTCATAAAAGGGATTGAGGAACTGGCTTACCAATTAGTTCAATACTGAAGTAACTGCAGAGAAGCAGGAAGGGGTACGCTGTGCTTTTGTTAAATGTTGCTCAATACAGGCAACTGCATACGGAAATTGATTCCTTCCCTATGTTTTAGCTGTTAATGCATAAAACAGTGTGAACATTCATGACCTAACGTCTGGACAAGGAACTTCCCTGCTCTCTCACTTCTTTCTTTCAGTTTGGAACTCATGGTTATTTTTATTCACACCACCGCAAAATATAATAAATAGAACAAGGAAGAAATATTAACTTAGGCAACCAAGGTAATGTAACAGACCTTTTTAATACCCTTTGAAATACTAAACATGCAGGGCCAAATTCTGAGCCTTGCTAAATGTGAAAGCAGGTTGACTAATAATTTTAATTTTAAGAAAATCATGAATAATTTATTTGCACAGTAATTCCTACATTGGCCAGATTAATCATTCACAATTAATAATTAATCTAGCACCATTAAATAATTTTAAATCGTTGAAACCTCTGTGCCAAGCTGCCATTATGTTTCCTCTAAAATCATAATCACTCTGAAATGATGTGATCATTTGCAGCATTATTTCTGAATATTTTAAGCTGTGCTTTTAAACTTCTGACTCTAGTTACGGGCAGAATACGCCAGTACAGGATCAGGAACTGCATGTATATAAATCAGGGTCTTTCTTCTGAAGTGAAGTAATCTGAATTCCCTAGGAAGCGCTTGAATGTTCTTCATTTTTAAATGTAGAGCCTCATTTCTATCAGCAGAACTGTTAGATCATACTACAGATGTACTTGGTCACTACGTTTATTTGTGTGAAACTACAAGAACAACCTTTCTCCATCCCTTCAGGACCTCACACCATCTCTGTTTTCTTCTACCTGAGCAAAATTACGTACGGAAAAATATTTAAGGCTCTGTCCTGTAGGTTAATGAACGCCTTGCTAAGCAGCCGAATTTAGCATGGACCGCCTCAGCAGCATTTGTGATGTGTTGCAAATGGTAGGATCAGGCCTGTATTTTGTCAGGACACCATCTAACCCCTAGCATTAAGATACTTTATTTAACAATATATCAGGATACTTTATTTAATAGTATATCAGAGCAAAGCCATTAGATAAGTTAGCAGTTCCTGTTTGCTAGCAGAGGAGTATTGTCAAACTTATTCAGCAATTTGTATCAGATGCTGAATGCCTGTGGTCATAATCTCAAATTCCTGTTTATTTTCAATGAGTCAGCTGTTTCTCCTTTTTCTGCCATAAAAAGGAATGGTTTCACAGGACTTGGTTTCCTTAGACATTTTACTTGTCGTGAGCAGAAGGGCATAAGTCACTTCTTATCTTCCTTGATCCTCAGGTCATGAAAATCGCTCCGATCACTTGTTTCTCTATGATTTCCTTCACTCTAAATGTCCTTTACTGCCTCTCAGAATGATTAGGCTTACTTCACAAAGGCAAAAAATGCAAAGGCCATTCCCATCCTGTCTTGCAGAAGAATTCAATGTGAGAAACAAGCATTTAGTTTAACATCTTCCAAACAGTATATGGGAACAATACTTTTCAACATTTTTGAAAGGCTGGCTATCAAAACACATTGCAGTAAGCTATAATAAACTACATATGCCACTGAGATTATGTACTCTCCTCCTCTATCATACGCAGCTCAGTTTAAGCATTTTGTCAGTGTCTCTTCCTAATGTGAGCAAAGTCTTTTCTCTTTTATTTACAATAAACAGAATCCCAGCCTGATTTTATATAATGAAATTTCCCTCGGGACTGTGTACCGCAGCCGAGGATGAGGCTATTGTTTACTGCGACGTGACAATAATCGAGCAGGGGAATATACAGCTTCTAGCCACAGGGCCCTGCTGTTCTCATGTTGTAATCTCTTCCCATGCAGTCTGCCTGTGCGCAGGGAAAAATGTCTTTTTCCAAAGAGGCTTAAGTGTTTTGGAGTGTAGGTACTTAAACACGGGCTCCAAGATACTCAGACCTTGCTGGAAAAGTTATCTGAAGTGGTCCTGTCTTATGTTTTACCAGCTCTGTATCAAGGGTTAGTATTTTACTGGGGGACAAGGGAAAGCATACAGGTCACACTAGCTAGGCCAGTACTAATGAATTAAATAGCGCCACGGGATGTTCCCGGGCACTGGCACTTGGTCACCTGTGCTGTTAGATGGTTGGATCCATCCTCAGCAAGTTTTTGGCCCAAACTAAGAAATCCACTCCTAGCATTTCCTGAACACGGTTATTTCCTAGGCGAGGGACCTTACCTGGAGAAGCAATCTGGTTGTGACCAATAAGTTTGGAGGGGGCGAGAGGGGTTAATAGATAGATGTGGACTCTCCTCAGTGGCAGGAAAAGATCTCTGTCATGTACAATTTACCAGTATATAAATAACTACTCAGTCTAGTCCATCCGTTAATGACTTCTATAACTGTGATCTTCAGGTTTTTTGATAACAATAGCCGGTGGCTATAAGTGGTACTATGGCCCCTACGTCTCCTCCAGAGGAGTCACAGTTCACAACGCCTCGCTGTCTGCACAGACTCCTGACTTAACACTGGGCCAAATCCAACTTTTCAGTCTTCCTTCTCAAAGTCACGCAAGGGGTGTGCGAGACCTTTTCTCTCCACCAGCGCTTTCCACAAGAGCAATGGGACTGGTAAGTGCAGGAGCATGATGCGGGAGCCCACAGATACGGCTCTCCTGGCAGCCCACACAGGAAAATGGAGCTTGTCTTTGGGGAGAAAAAAAAAAAGAAGTGCTGACAAGTTCTAGAGCCTTTGGAATAAAATGTAAAAGTCATTTTTCCTGGATGGGAAGAGAGAACGAATACAGTCAACAAATACAGAGAACAAATACAGCAGCCTGATCCCACTTCAAATGAAGTCAATAGGGGGTTTTGTCCTTCATTTGCTTATGAGCAGACTGCATACGTGGAATGAATCATTCACATATACATTGGTTGCATGGTTGTTGCTTTTCCAAATTTTGATGTTCAACTCTTCAAATACAGTTGTGCCAAACACTTTTAACAATCTGTGTTGTATCAGAGCCTAGCAAAGGGCTGCAATTTAAAAAAAAAAGGGAATGGAAAGTAGACAGTCGTCTTTAGTCACTGCCTCATTCACATCAATCAGCAAGGTTCCTGTAGAAATAAATAAATGTAAAAATGTAATAAGGAAGGGCTACCTTCTTTTTTGGGCACTTTGAAAGTGTCTTATTATTTAAGCAGTTGGGCAATGTTCTCTTCCTGGTCTTTCCGCTCTCTCTTTTTTTCCCTCCGTGTTTTCCTTTCATTCTTTAACCGTACATCAGACCACGCAAAAATAGAAAAGAGAAGGAGAGCTGCCTATGGAACAAAAAGGAAAACAAAAGACCATTGGAGTGGTGAATGAAGGGAATCAGCAACAGTGAATTAGAACAGCTTGTAACCTCATACCTCCAGACTGCACAGCAAGAGGTCACGTTGCGCAACTCTGCACATTTCAATGGAAGAGAAACCCATGAGCATTGCAACCAGGAAATGTTGACACAACCAGGTTACTAACAAAAGGAAGCATGAATGTTAGTCACTGTCCATACTAGGTGCATTGCAGACTAGGTCGTGCAAATGTTATTCACACAAATACCAACTGTTTTTTTTTTTGTCTTGAAAGGGTCTGTGACAATCAGACAAAATGCTTGTCAGTGCATGAAATAAAATAGCACCTTCCACAAATTAATTGAAAAGAAACATTTTGAGCTGATAGTGTGGTTGTGTCCTGTGAACTGCGAGCAGGTTTATTGCAAGGAAGGAGGCATTGCAGAGAATTGCCAGAAGGATGGATCAGACATGTAGCTGCCTCCTCCGGTTGCTATAATTATTCCAGTTCGAACAGAATTTAAAATGCTCGAATCCTGTATTCAAGGAATCCTGTACTCTTGTAACTTAGAAAAGTCTGAACAACAAACTGCCTATGTGATTACATACTTCGATAATGAAAAAGTCACTGCTGGAAGTAGAATTTGTTGGGTATATGGCAGATCCAGTCAGATTCAATTAAAAGGAGTTTCTAGTTCATATGATACTTCCTTTCTGTTTAAAAAGGACGTAAGTAAGTATGAATGTGATAGAGGCTCATACATTCCTGTGAAAGCAGGTGACCATCACTAATTTCTGGGTAACGAAAAGAGAAGGTTTCACTACTGAGAGATCTCCAGCAGAAATAACCACAAGTACGCAGTCATTATTCACTCTGAAGCTGAGGGAGGAAATCTAGTCTACGTCCAACATTTGAAAGCTAAAGGTCACATTCAAAATATTTTCAGGATATTAATAAACTCAAGATTCTTACGTTTGCTATAAGCCTGCCATGTATAAAATATTCTGCTTTGAATATGTACATTAAAATATGCAGGTCTTGCCATTACCATTGTAATCCAAATGTTGCAGCATGTTGAGAAACACCCCATTGTCCCTTATCTTTCTAATTAAACTGCAAATGGGCTTCCGTGGGAATGGGATTAACATCTACTACTCTAAATGGCAGAAAACTACTGAATTACTCGATCTACTTTAAATTTCACTCAGAGAAAGAAGTAGAAAAACCCTCTACACATCTGTTTTACTAAAAATAATTTTTGTTGTTAATTTGGGATTTTAATGCTAAAAGATCTTCTCAAAAGCTGATTTGATTTACTTTGCTGACATATCATGCTTACTAAGATACCGAGCGTTTTTATTCTGGGAAAGGCTCATCCTCTTTTACTGCTATTGAGTAGTTTGCATTGTTTTCACTCTATCGGTTTAACTACTGCAATTAAAAATAGTAGTTTTAAAATAGGTATCAGTTTGTCTTTATTTTTATTTTGCCTCCTTTTATTTGACGAGTGCATTTATCTCCCTTCCAGAGTAAGAATTTCAGGACAGGCACGCAGCACCCATGATGTGAGGCTCGATATTAGAAATATGGCAATACTTTAGGGACTCTCAAGACATTTTTGTTTGCAAAGAAAAAAAAATCAAACAGAAGCCCTCCACAGTTTAATGGCCTAAAAAATTAAATTAACTCCGTTCATTATGGAAAGGTTACTTAGACTGCATATCCCCCAGAGATTCTGGCCTCTTTACCAATTATTCTGGTAATTTCCTATGACACGGACACCTGTTCTATGGCTACACAGTTCAGGACTATCGTGCTTATTTCATTTAATGCACCAAACAGCAGCCAGATGGTGGCTTATTGTAAACGTTTTAGGAATTTGAACCTGAAGTGAGAAACAAAGTGTGCTTTTCTCTGTTGTCGAGAGCGTGAGCTGCATACATACCATGTAAATACAGTACAAAACAGCTATAACATTTTCCTCCAATGTTATAGATGTTTCCTTGCCTTACTCTTTAAGGTAATGTAATAAGTTCATCCAGGAACGAATTCTAGTGTCATTTCCTTTTGAAACTGAATATCAATTTCTTTGATTTAGAAATGGTAAAGCACTACGTGCCTCCACGTAGTGCAGTAGGAGAGTACCTGGGCTCTCAAAGCCCTGCACTGTGCTGACCATCCTTGCTGGGCTTTACACACGCAGCTGGCTGCCTTCAAAGGGTTACCTGACTCTTCCAATAAAAGTATTAGTTAACAAAAGCCTAAGCAAGTGTTAGAGACCGGCCACCCTTCCCACTCTGCGCTTTCCTTCTGCCACCTCCGAAGTCCCTATGTTCAGGCAGGCAGGTCCTGGTCAGCCCTGGAGCCGGAGGCTAGAGATGGGAGAAAGTGCAGGCCAGGAGGAGTGGTGCTGGGTGCTATGCGCGGGGCCATGTGTTCGGGCACTGAGATGCACCAGGCCGTTCACGTCCCCTTCCCCGAGCAGATGAGGTAGGTAGGATCCCTCTGCCTGGCTGCTGGCTTTCCCTTTTCACCTGTCTTCTCATCAGGGCACTTCTGCTTGATACAGCTTGACTCAGTCCTTGAGTTCAAAAATGTTAGGACCTTAAATCTGGTTAAGCCTATTTTTGTTTAAGCCTGTCTGAGTTACAAGGCATATTTAAGAAAGACATTCAGGCTTAATTTCAAGACTTCCAAATAAACAAAAGCATGATAATGTTCCTAAGCATGTTTTCTGCAATAGCTAAGCTGTCTACTCAGAAATGTGTCCTGTTATTTTGACTGTAAACTTCTTCACAGTCAACTTCAAACTAATAGAGTTCATTTTGCATTTTTTTCGTAAAAAGTCACCTCCAGTCAGAATTTTTTGCTCCATGGTTTTAATCTTCTTGACCATAATCAGGTCAGATCTTGGCCATTCTTTCGTAATAATAATTATTGTGCCTATTAGTCTTCTCATAAAAGGGGGAAGCTTGATTTCCTCAAATATATTGCACCTCTCCAAATCATTCTATTTTAGGATCCTTTCCTACTTTAACTACTTTTCCAAACATAGACATCAGTGCTGAAAAATCTGTTCTTTTTTGCTCCCATTAATGCAGTACTGAGATGATACTTATTCCTTAAGCTGTTTCAGCATTCCTCTGTTTATAGGGCGAAGGATTATCTTCTGCTTTGATCTCAAGCATGGCATTGCAGACCAGGTTGAACTGGTTTTCCCCTGTCATCTATAGTCACCTGTAGTTCCTGCTCAGGGTCACCGCTTTCTAGGAGGTAAACTCCACTTTGTTTTACGTTTTTTCCCCTCAGATGTAGTTGTGTCCTGTATGAACTTTTCTGCGGGTTTTTCAGAAGTCCAGTCTCATGTTACTACAGAAGAACAGCAAAGGGAAAAGTGGGTCAAAAGGAAAAAGAAAAACAACCTAAAACTAAACATATCACAGGAAAGGGATGAGGGAGAAATTGTAATGGCGTGGTAACAGTGTTTATTTTTGGCGATCTTAACACATGCTTTAAAACATGATTCCTCATTCTTCAGCTGTCTACAACACTTCATTTTATCAGATTGCTTCTGTGTAGCTGATATACACATCTCAGGCTTTCAATACATGCAATGCTGAAAACTTCTTTGAACTCTAAATTGTTCTTCTTCCTTGTTAGCCTGGTTTTCTAGTGGAACAAACCCCTGTGCAACTATGTCATCTGCCTATCTCACTCCAATTTCAGAACCACAACCAACTTTAACCCAGTTTGAAAAAGGTGTGAAGGTCTCAGAGATACTAAGTTCTTACAAGGTCATTGAAAATTGGCAGCTGAATAGGAGAGAGAAGCCCAATTTAGTATGTCCTGCTGAGTGAAAGACAGGTCCAACACAGCGTGTTCTCTGTTTGAGGAGGCAGCAGCCATGTGGCCGGTGTGTGTGCGCATTTTGGCTGGTCTGTCAGCATTCGTGTAGTACTGCATCAGCCACAGGACGTTCTGCAAATTTTCTATATAAGATAACATGGGAAAGAGTTGAAGGTGAACCTAGGAAGAGCAGAGCTAAGGCCTGTAAAACATAAATTCTTGGGAAACTAAACTTTGCTCATCCCACTGCTCAACACCTTTGCCTGATTCCCTTTAAAGAAGTCTCTCTTTTCAGGAGACTGAGGCCAAGAAAAGGAGACTCATGGATGACTTTCAGGCACAGTGCTTTTAGTTAGATATTATACAACAATCAGGAGCATCAGCACAGCTGGGAAATAAAAAAAACTCCACGAGATGCCACAAAACTCAAACCAGTGAAGAGATAAGGGCATTATACGAATGCCATCTAGTGCCATCTTGTCCTGGTGCATGGTGTCATCACCTCCCACAATGGTTAGCGTAGGTAAGAGGCAGCTGTGGGGTGTGCATGAGGTATTTGAACTACTAAATTTCTTATTAGCTTCCTATTAACTGTCGTCCTCATTATACTTGATAGGGCCTTTTTTCTCACTCTGTGCTTCTAATCTATTTGTAACTTGGGCAGATGCAGCTGTTCGTAACACTTTCAGATTAATACAGAACCAGGTTTTGGAACGCTCTGACCTCAAGAATACGATGGTAAATCATAAGAGGTTCCGAAGTAGAACTCAGCAGCTTTTTATTATTATATCTAGCTGCATAAAGCCGGCCCTTAATAAAAGTTAGTTCTGTAGCAAGTTCAGGCAGTGTTCTGTGAAGGCTATGTCCTGGGTTTAAAAAAAAAAAAAAAAATCAGCCAAAATATCTTCTTATAAAGTTGTTCCAAGGCAGCTCAAAACCCGCATGGATTATAAGAAACATTGTGATTTTGTATCACACACCTAGATGTAACACATCTTAGAAAGAAAATCTACTGCGGTAGATTCACATCCGCTGCCAGCTGAGCTGTTTTATCAGATGTTAGAGGAACCTTAGGAGCTGGAGCAGCAACAGGAAAACAACTTGTCAAGACAGAAGCAGACACAGATGAATATAACTCATTAAAACTTGAAAACAAAGGAAGCATTGTTGAGGAAGCACTGGGAAAACATATCTGTTGGGTAACTGCTGTGTGACAGTAAAATGTCAGAAAAATTGCTTTGCCTTAGACTGCAAAAAAATACGTGATATGACTTCTGTGAGACTATTTATCTGAAAAAAAAATACTAAAAGCTGCAAAACAATGGGGGAAAAAACCCATGTTATTAACATCTAAGGGCAGTTCCCTGGAGAAAAAAAACCATATATAATGCCTTTGTCAAAGAGGATTTGAATGGTCAGACAACATCACACTGGGAGTCAGTGACTTTATACAAAAAATTAAAAATAAAAATTGCAAGCCAGTGAGTTAGATGCACAGGCTCATCCGTACAGTACCAAGGATCAGTACATAGCTAAAAAAGGTTTTCATAGTAGCCAGTGAAAAGCGCGTGGAGCTGCCTGAGCGACCCAGTAGGAAAGAGCAAGGCTTGCACTGCCAACGAGAGGCTGTTTCCCAGCTGCCAGACAGTGCCCGGCTCTACTCGGTGCGTTCCCAGCCCTGAACTCCCTCCCAGCACTCCTCTGGCAGTGACTCAGGTAACAGCTAAACCAGCCCCATCATTTTCCCCAGAAAACCCAGAAGGTTCCTGTGCAGGGGAGTACTCTTTCCCTTGCTCTTTACACCCACTAGTGGGAGGGGCAGAGCACTCACTCACAAAGCAGGAGATCACTTAGATCTCTCTGATGCCTGATGCATCATAGTGTTGACCCTGGTTCTCTGGAGAGCCCCCTAAATTATGGTCTAGTGTGTCTCTTGGCATGTTTGATTTTTTTTTGCAAAAAACAACTAGAGCTCACAGCTTTGGGCTCTCTCCAGGGAGTGGGAGGCATCTTTCTCAGAGAGAGGAAGAAGGTTTAAAGTAGAATATCCCCAATATTATATGAATGCCTCAACCACTGAATGCATAGAAATATACACGGCATGCTGCCCTCTCCTCCTTCCCAAGCATGCGGGGTCACAAACAAAGTGGCTAGGAAACACATAGCTTAAAAACCCAGTCAGGGTGTAGGCTAGAGCAAGGCGCCAAGCCTTTCCTTGCTCTTCAGCAATTGCGGTATATATATGCCCAGTGGTAGGAATACAACTATTAAGAGATTTGGGGACAGGCTACTGCTCTCTAGCCTAATTGTTACAGCTACACTAATGGTTAAATTCAGCAAAATGATGAAAACTTCAGCTCATATGCTACCCTCAATTGCCAGTCCTGAGGTCCCTCCCCATGACTGCAGAGAGGGTAAGTCTCAAGGAAGCCCCAAGAGTGGCCACTCTGATTACAGCCTCGACCAGCAGCACCTGGCATTGCAAGTACTCCAGGTATGAGAATCACAGAGAAGTGCAAAGAGTTTTGTGAATGCTAATGGCATATCTGTATCAGAGAGCAAGCAGGCATGGTGATGCATAAAGCCATCTTGTGATTTACCTCTGGGTGAATGAGTTCACTAAATCATTCTTTATCAATGGCTGTGGCTGATGTGCCACATTTCACACGACCAGAAGACTCCAAGTGCAAACAGCGTTTGCTACTATTGCATCCTCCAGGACAGATCTCTCTGAACTGTGTGTGTGTGTTTCAGACACGTGCATTATTTTCAAAGGATGCAGGAGTCCTGTGTGTCTGTCCCAAAAGAATGAGAAACCATGCCATTTCCTGTGTCTGGGGAGTCTTCAAAGGCAAACTGCGGACACTTTGAGTCAGGCATCTCCTTCATTCCTAATCACATGCTGCTATGGAAGCTATTAGTCACTTGTGTCACCCATGCTAGCGGGAGACAAAAAGTTGAGCTCAGTGGAGTAAAGTACTTTGTAAATATAAACAACTCTTAATAGAAAAACAACAACTTCCGTTGCTGCATAGAAACTGTAAACATGAAAATAAAATAGATGTATGAGATGCTCATTCAAGCCACCTTTGGTATTTCTTAAGCATGTGCTCACAGTGTAACCAGTGGGATGATTTCTGCACAGTACCCAAAGCACACTGGCAGACACAGCTGCTTTCCACTGTCTAGAGAATGACTCTCATTGCCACAGAAGATTCTGCGCAGGCCACACAAACAACTGGCTTCCTCAGTTTTGATATCTTTGATTTATGATATCAGTAGCTAAGAAAGAAACAGATCTGTGTCTCATATCATCAGAAAAGAGCGTGAAGAAGATCGGGCAAAACATCTTGCTACTTATTTTAAACTATTTTAATGGCAAACACAGTTAACCATATGTAGTATGATTGTTGTTTTTTTTTCCCCCTAGAGCACTACAAGTTGGAGAAGTTGCCAACAAGCAGACATGCTATTCCTTGAAATATTCTTGCCACTTATAAGAGCTCTACAGTGACAGTTACATAGTCTTTCAATCATTTGAAGCATTAGAAACTTTTTGTTCCAAAAATCTATGTGTTGAAACTGCTTCTCATTGAAGTTTCCTATAAACAAAAGAAACATTTTGGTGACTTTGTGAATAGTGAACAGTAAATCATGTAAGTTTCCTAATAGCAATAAATCTCCTAACCATTCAGCATTGTTTGAAGAAGCTGACAGCACTCACAGCTAACAATGATGCAAAACGGCAGTGAGGAAATGGGGCAAAGCTGGCTGGGCGCCTGTACTTGGAGCCCTCTTGGATAGATTGTAGCTCTGATGCTTAGTAGGTTGTGCATTGCTTGAAACTGAAGCATTGCAATTTCTCCCAGCAGAGGCTCTGATTTAGACATGTACTTAGATATATTCTTCTCCTTGGTTGGTGCTAGACCTTCCCTGAAATGAAAAAAAAAAAAAAAGAAAAAAGTGTTAAAAAAATAGAAGTTAAAGCACTAAAGCAGGAACTGGATGTGTCTAGGTTTCTTGTCAAAGTATTGCACTTTGGTCACAGCTGTTGTCTGAGAATTTCCCAGTAGCGTGGAAGTGGGGAACCAGTGAAACCAGCAGAAGCCCTCCCATGTGAGGCCCCAGTACCGCAAGCCCTACCAGGGATGGGGATGCACTGGTCTCTGCTGCTCAACAGAGCCTCAGAGAGATTACCTTCTTCTGCAACTGTGCTGACCGTGGTGCAGGCGAGCACCTCCCAGATGTGCAGAAATGCATAACAGAGCAAAGGCTCTACCCTTAGTTTGTGGAAGAGCCTGATGTGACACAAAAATAGCCACTAAATGACTGCTTTGAGCCAGGAACAGTGCACAGCAGCCCGGTTTCCCAAGCTGTGGCATCACCGAGTGGGGAACCAAAGAAATGCAATGGGGTATAATGTGTTAACTGTAACTTGTGGATTCAGATCAGAGCAGGCCACAGCTCGGATATGGTCAGCAGTTACTGCTCACTGTGCTGGCTCCAGGGGCATGCACAGAGGTCCCTCTGGTTTTCGGAGCCCAGATCCCACACTGAGAACCAAGGGCCACCAAGCAGACATCTCAGAGTCCCAGGAATTAGCACAGCAGAGGAGACTAAATGAACCAAAGTCCTACAACCAGGAGCAAGGTGAGTTAGGCAGGGACAACAGCTAACTCGTCTCACTGACGCCTATGTTGAACCGTTCCTACCCACACACAGGACCTCAGACAGATAATCCAGTTTGGTTACGACATGCTACGAAGTAAGGAGTTGTTCTCATAGCTGATTCATACCACTCCTGCTTACTCCTACACCTGGTCTAATCTTCCTGCTAGAGCTGCCTTTTAACAGTGTTTTGCGCAGCCATGTGTAAATGAGAACAGTCCTCAAGCTACTTTCATTTCTCTCAAGGATTGAGCTCAGGCTGATCTTTATCTGTGTTAAAAGTAGCTTAGTGCCCGAAATCAGGACCTCTGTTGCCTTACTTACAAATGCCTTTCACTGTTTGCAGCTAACCACATTTGCCATTAATCATTAATTACGATTACCATCAGTCAAAACCTCTGGCACTCTGCTCCTTTCTGCACTTTGAGCAAGACACTAGGAACATTGCAGCTCTCTTTTAAGGCAAAATTCATGCCAACAGGCTTGAACATCGGAGTTACACCCTGGGCAACTCAGCTCAGCCAGACTGGGTGATGGTTATATAAGGAAGAATTTCAGTGTTCAGTGATCCAGCCTGATGAAGCTCCGCAAATGGATTTCTTGATAGATACCTTTGTCAGTCAACATTCATAACGTTCATGCCGTAGCAGATTTACTTCTACTAAATCTGTCAGCTGCAGAGGGATGCAGAAGCAAAGCAAACTGAGCTTCTAAATCTTGCCATCTCCCCCAAGCACAATCCTTCCTCTAATGACAAGAAAACTTCTTGTTATTTTGATTCTTCCTCTGCCCTTTTCCCCAGCAGTGGGGAGAGCTCACCAAGTGGTGCACAGTATTGTAGCCTGCTTCTCACAGACACAGCCCAGCACTTCACCTTGGTCTTTCAAACAAGCCTATGATCTCGTTCCAAGTGATTCTCCCTTTTTTTCAAAAAAATTCCCATCTACCTCACAGAGCTTGTCTCTACCCCGTCCTCCTGCCCTCCCTTGCCTCCTAGCTGATCCCTTCCCCAGCACTCCCTGCTGACAAAGGAGCTTCCCCAGCATCTTCACAGGTCTGAAACCATCCTCCTGTATTTTTCTGCCTTCCTTATTCAATCTTATTTATATTTTAGTTGAAATGTATACTCATGCTTCTTCTGATTATTTTTAATTATCTCTGGAATTGTGGTATTTCACTCGCAGTGTGTTTTCATGTACCATACATAAAAGCTGCTACACAAAATAAAGTTGTACTGTGTATTAGTTGGAGTAAATCAGTTTTATCAGTTATATGCTATAAATCTGCTTCCCATGCTCTTTCAGAACGTTCTGACACTCAGCAAGGTGCCGTACCCACACTTAGTCTCCTCCATCTTCATTTTTCCCCATGAAGTTGAGACCTAATGCCTCTCACTGTGAGGCCATGAGAATGCGGTTCAGCTAAAACCTCAGCTTGCAAACAACTTAATCTCTAGGTTACCAGCAGGTATAAAGGATTACCACAGACATAAACAAGAGGAAGACTAAAAAAGGGGAAACCAGCAGGTAAGAAAAGCAGTTCACCCCGACAGCCTCACTGTGGACTATGGATTTCACCAGTTGCGATGCAGGAACACTTTGTTCTGGGACTGCGTTTGGGGTATGCAAGCTCTGGCAGCAATTACAAGATAAATTAATAGAGTTTCCATTGAATTTGCCAGGACAATTTTCAGCCTGTTTAAAAATATTCACAGAGTGTACTTCAACATAACATCACAAGGACTGATCTGAAAAAAACCGATGCAAGCAGGCTGGAGGCTGGTAACAGTGAAGTAGATCCACTGCTGACTTTGGCTCTGCAGGTCTTAGCAGGCTACGGCAGTGCTACTTGCAGGTGGGTCTTATAAATATTTTAATACAAAGAAAAACAGAAAAGGTTTATGACCATTTCTGTCCCATTTTCTTTCCTCCCCCAAAAACCTTCTCTGAGTTGCACGAAGAACAAGCGCATGTTTGTTGGGTTGGGGCAGGAGAGGGGGAAACACTGCCCAGACACCGCACGTTGCTGCTGCCGACACAGACTTCTGGTATTTGGGCCTTGACAGTAAAGATGCTGAGTCACAGCACCTGGAAGCTGTTACACTGTGCCACAAGGATTTCGGACATTTCAAGAAAAATTATCTTAATCTCAAGTTATGGAAACAATTGCAAAAAAATTGCATCTAACTTTTGATCAAAGAAAAATCAAGATCAGATCAAACAAAGAACTTGGTGTGATAACTGGATAACAACCTCTTATTACGATATTCTCACACTTGAGGGGCATTTTTAGTGTAAATTAAATTTAATATCATATCAATGTACAATGAAGAATTTTTTCATTAAAAAAAAACTGGGGAAAAGGTTATTTTAACAATTTTAAGCCTCTTCTCCTTTTTCATAATCAAGAGTATACGGAATGACTTTTAACGCAGACCGATCTGCATTTTCTGATTTATAGCACTGGCACAGAACGACAGAAGCTCCACTGCTGAAGCCAGGCCCATCACAGTGACAGCAGAGGGCTCATCCCCTCACATACTATTTTCCCCAGAGAATCAGACAAGCGAGAGCCGCACCAATTAATTCTGTAAGGCAGACTGCTTTTTCCAGTAGCTGTTTTTACAGTACCTGCTTGGTCAATGGGCACATAATATATTAAAGCAACTTAGCAATTCAGCATCACAGATTCAAATGGCTGAAAGGTAACGAGAGGCTTGCTCCACTGCCTGCTCAATTGGAAGCACCTCCACCGCACTAGCAGCTTAGCTGTGGCACACACACGTATGCTGTCAGACAGCTAATGCAAACACTTTGCATGGAAAGAAAATACAGTCAGTTTTAGGGAGGTCCTGAGGCTGGAAGGACTGCACTTTTTGACTGAGAATAAAAACCAAACAAACTTCAGAGATGCAAAAAAATCAGGTTTTTGTTTTTTGTTTTTTGACAACAAAACCGTGCTAAGGTATTAACACTTAAGAACGTGAAATTCTATACTCTTCTGGGCGTATGCAGTGAAGCAACCGGAAAACTTACTGAAACTCAGAGCACTGCTGTGTGAGCATGTCCAAATATATGCATTTATCTTGATGTTACACTGACAGAAGTGTTGGGCACAGTCAGGTGGCCACATGCTGAGATCTTCTCTCTCCCCTGTTCTGGCCACACACACCATGTTAGAGGCACGATGCTAGGCATAGCACAACAGTGATCTCTGCACATGTGTAATTTAAAAAATAAACATCAGAAAACCAGGAAGAACACTTTTATTGGCAACCGGAATCTGCTATGTTTCTCCACTGCAGTACTTGATAGATAGTCTTTAAAGAAAACACACAAATATTAGTGTGTTGTTTATAAACAAAACATTTTATTGTTTCTAGATATGTTTTCAAGGCACTCTCATGCTGCAGGTTTGAGCTGCATTTGGTAAGAAAAGGAATCCTTCAAAAACCTCTTCTTTCTGAAATAAAACACACACCTGCAAGGTTAAGTGAAACAACCGAAAATTCAAACCAGATCCTGATCATAAACTACGTTTGTTCCTGGAATCACGCTGAAAATCCCTAAGTACAAAATGTTTGTTTTCTTGGGGATTTTCTATATTGGTTGTTATTTGTGAAACCCAAGAGGAATCTCATCTCACCTAGTATTAGCTATCTAAAAGTTAAAGGAACTGAGCTGGCTCGCTCAGACTAACCAAGGTCAACAAAAAGAGATGGATACCTCAGAAAAACTATTCGTCTCATATGTAGAAATACCTACGTAAGAACAAGATGAACCTTCCTGTGCCAGAAACTATTACTCTGTAATGTCAACAGGGAGAGCTCAGATTAAGGTGATCAGATCTTTTTAATGGGAATTCAGGACAGGATATTAAAGCAAAATCCATCATAAGTTATCAATTACAATTCCACCTCTGCATTTTATATGAAACGCAGTAATCCAGTGATATAACATACTTTTCCATATATGGTTCTCACCAGAACGTTCCTACAAGACAGCAGGTATTTTGGTACAAACAATTATATCACAGCAGCACAAACTGAGGGAGAAGACCAAATGCAGACATACTTCATAGATGAATTAGGCTATTTAGATTGTTTTTATTAAAAAACAAAAAATTCAACACTTCAAAAAATGAGAACAGCACTCAAAATACAATTCAATTATGCCTGATCTACTTGAAATGAAAATCTGTCAGTCAAAAGTATTTTGAAAGCAGAGCAAGTTCAGTCCACTATATTTGAATCAGCAAAAGCCAGCACTAATTCTGTAGAATTATTGCTTTCACTGTATTTTTAATGTATGATTTCTTGCTCAGAGTGTACAGGTATGTCCATTTAGTTCTAATTGCATTGCTGGCGTTTTGACTCACTCAAGATTATGTCCTGATTTTACTTTTTACCACCATCAATATTAGAGCAGTGCTATGTTCCACAGCCAATGCACACCAAACAGCTAAACTTTACCTGTCTTTATAACTATGTTTGTTTAGCAAAGTCTCATTAAGCACACGTCTCACTTCCACATTTTCTATTCAATCTATCAGGGGTCCTCACTGGGGATTTTGTTACCAGACTCCAGCAGGTTTCAGTATTGCAACGTTTTGGCACTAGTTCGGTGGCATATAACTCGGTCTCATGGAGGTACCGAAGTATAACATCTCTTTTGCTGTTGACAGGAAGGTCACAGAGGTAGGGAAATGCGAGACAAGCCTCTCCAAGCATCAGGAAAGTGTTGGGTTATAACTCTTTACTCCTTGTAGCGAGTCTTGCAGGAGGTGTGAAGGGATCAGTTTTCTGCTCCAGCTAGAAGGCATCAGAGGCAGGATGTAGTGAATCCTCTGCTGACAGCTGGGCTCTGGGGGAAGCTGTGTTTGCTTGGCGCTAGGAGAAAGTGTCCCAGGAAACTGCAAGAAATGTAAAACTGTGCCTGTGCAAAGGACACTGGACTGTCCCTGCTATGGCTGGCAGCACCACCCTTCTGGCTGCGGTTTCTAACAACAGAGTTCCAAAGATTTTCTCTGGGAAAGCAAAGATCTGTAATTCAGGTCTGCAACAGCTCGTCTGGGACACTGGAACATCCCAGCATTTTACTACGATGGTGCCAGACGAGTTCAAGCATGCTCACACTGGCATCAGGGAAAAACGATAATGATAGGCAAATAAAAATTGTGCATTACGGTTCAAATACATGTTAGTCTGAGGATATAAAGGGTTCACATCTTTAGTCACTAGTACTCCACTAACTCTTATCAGTTGAAGATGTGGCCTGAATATTTGACACTGACACTGAACTCTTTCCTGGAAATGGGCTCTGAGCAATGCATTGCTTCAAAACACACCACAACTAAGGCTGACCGTGGCAGAGATGGAAAAGGTTAGTAAAACTGCCCTCACTGCTCCTGAATTTAGTTCCAAAGACAAAGCAATAAGCAGAGACTTCAGCTGGCCATCCTCACTGGTGAAAATTCCCTATAACTGAAGTTAATGAATAGCAAAACCACAGCTAATATTACCAATAACAAAAGTAATTACCCAGGACAAAGTACTGTGAAATGAATAGCACCGAGGATGCTGAGGCACATACATCCTTTCTATAAGAGTGAAAATAGCAGTACTTGGGCTCAAACAAAAATGTTGTTCCAGTGTTCACTGAGAGCAGTACTGTGGCATCGTGACCCCAAGCGCAATGTTTTTACAGAAAAGGTAATTGGAAACAGTAGAAGCAAAGCACAAAAATAGATCAGAACTCACTGTTTAGTAAGAGACTTATGATCACAGCACCGTTCCCCTGAAGTCAATTAATTCCCTCTAAAGTCAACAAGAATTTTGCTGTTGTCTTCAGTGGAGGAAAGCCTGAACCTTAAGAGGAGACTACACATTGCTACTGAGCTTGGATTTCCATACACACAAAAGCATTCCCCTTACAGAGAAATTATTGCACATTTTACCAACAGAGCTAAAATTAGAGTAGCAGTACTCGTCATAGCGTGTAAGCCACACATGATCAGAGTTCTCCGACATTCAGGGTAAATGGAGTGACTTCAGAACAGAGCATTTACCTTCTCGCAGGATTGTTTCCATCAGTAGTTCCACAATACACGCTAGCACGCAGAGGAGGACTCAGTTCTACTGTCATCTGCTTGAACTCCCAGACTCCAGAGAGAGCTGTGTTTGCTTCACTGAAGGCAGAATCTAGCCCTTAGTCAGCAGCAGGAAATTTGGTACTTCCAGACATAAACTAAGCCTAAAGATAATTCAGCAGACAGCCTGACTAGCAGATACACACTTTTGTGCCATGTGGATTAGAGGTCATGGATGCATTTTACCAGTCTGCAGACATTACAGGCTAGAGTTCAACAATAAACGTGGAAAAAAAATCCTCAGAAAAAACAAACAACAACTCACAGTAACAGTTTTTACCAGAATCCTTTATCTGTCATTACTGTAGTATTATTGCATTGATTTCCAGTTCAGTGACCCATATGAATAACCTGTCAAAATAATCACAGCTTTGTTTCTTTAGTTCTGGTCTTTGAACAGTCTTTAAGGTCAAATGGTATTTTTGAGATTAGCACCCTGGCAATTGATTATAAAAACAGTGGCAAGTTTTTAAAGTACAAGTGCTGCTTCAGGACAGAATAAAAGACCTTTATAGCAAATTTAGTTCTTCAAAAAAAGTAATTATATTAAAAATATATAGTCCATGATGGAACATTCTACTTTATCCCTGTTCAAGGGAAATAAAAAAATACTGCATACACAGGGTACACTTAAAATCTATGGGGTCAAATTCTGCACTGCATTCAATAGGAAATTTGCTCAAGTAACAATTAGAAATCTGATTTTAAGGCCACTGTAATCAATAGGATTTTATTTTTTGATTTCACAGTTATTTGGATTTCATCTAACAAACAGTGCATCATTTGACCAATAATAAATAAGCACAATAAAGAATAAGCCATATGTTAATAAGATATACTCTCCTTTCCCTTCTACATCTACATGACCCAAACTGCCCACCAACTACACCCAATATTGATTGCGCTTCAAAGTTGGGTTTGTTTTTCGACAGTACTGGATCATTTCAGGATCAAGGTTTAACCAGCTGCTTTGCAAAGACTGTTTTACAGTTGGAGAAACCCCTGCAGGAAGCAGCTGCTCGTGCCTTACTGGCGTGAACATTGCGGCTGTACTTCTCTCAACCCCCTTCAGCAGAGGGGTCACTGTAACAGTGGGTACCGCCAGGCTCCGTTCCAGACCATGACCTGGACTACCAAGCACTGCATCCATTTCATTTTTGACAAGTGGTTTTGCCTTCTCTTTTTTGTGACACATTAACAAAACACACACAGAAATAACAGCAATAATGAGTAACACAGACACCAAGACCAGGGGGATAATGATGTACCAAGGGTTGCTGCTTTCACTTGGTTGCCTTCTGGGACTCCTGGCATTGGCTTGGATTGTGCTCTCAGCCCCTGTAAACCCACTTGTTGCCACTGCCAGATTAAGCAGCAGCCCTTCCTCATGTAGGTCTCCCCAGCGATTCTGGCCTTGCCACACGGTTGGTGCAGTCTTCCATGCTGCTACTGTACGTTCTTCATTGTGGGAGGAAACAGGTGCCTCATCCTTTGAGGTAGTGAGAATTTTTAAAGTAGTTGTGCTGGTTAAGAAAGGCACTTCAGTTGTAAAACCCTGCACAAGCAGTGGATCGTATGGCACTATGGAGTACTGAAAACAGCCGACAGCAGGCTGCACATCATCTGCCCTGAGCATAAAAGTGAATGAGTCATTTAAAAGATCAACACCTGTCATATTTGTATCTATGTCTAGGAGCACAACACCTCTATCAATGTCACTCTGGGTGAATGTCTGAATATCTTCAAATACTGCATCGTCCATGAGCCTCCTCTTTACTATTCTTCCATGATATGGGGGCACTATCACTTCAAATGTAGGATTACTGTTTGTCAAATTAGCTAGCTGAGAAGCATCCAGGTCACTACTTCTGAATTTATAAACTGCTTGATTTGAAATTTGCTTGTCAGGAGCAACTTGTACTAAAGGCTTCACCGTGATGTTCAGCACTTGTCCTGTTAAATTACCTTCTGTAGTAAACAGCATAAACTCCAACACTTCTTTGAACGCAGTGAGATTTGTCAGGTGGTAAGACAGCCTTCCCGAGTACAAATCTGCCTGCTCAAATTTAGTAACCTGCTTATTTCCAATCACCAGGTGCCCATACTTGAGGGGCTGAGTTATTTCATACGTGATGCTAGCGCTTTTTCCATTTGTGATGGCAGATAGATGAACATTAGTAATAGTGACAGATGTCTGGCCTTGTGGAAGTGCAACATTGGTAAGATTGACCAGGACAAGAGCAATTGGTATGACTTCAAGACTGAAAAGCTTGTACAAAGGGCGATGTTTACCATCAGTCACACTGAAATAAAACACCCCAGAGGATGAACTTCCATCCTGTACAAACCAAACTCTGCCACTGTCGACATCAGCTTGTGTGAAATCCTGTATGGAGACACTGAGATTGCTCTTCATTGCTAAATAACCATTATTGGGATTGCTAATAACAGTGTATTTGAGCTCAGCTGGTGGGTTATCTAGGTCTTCAACTTGCAGATTCTCTGACCCGAGCACTGACACATCTCCCTGCAGGACTTTCAAGTGCAGCCTTTTAGTCTTCAGTTCTGGAGCTTGGTCATTCACTGGAACAACAGTGATATTAAACATCTCTTCTAAAACTTCGCCATGGGGCTTTGCAGCAGATTTGCTCTTTAGGTTTAACCAAACAGCAAAAGTGAAATTGTCAGTAAGGGATTCAGAATTGTCATGTACATACACAATTCCAAATTTGTTCAGTATGTATTGGGAGAAGTTAGGTTTCTCTTTGGTAACGTTTCTTTCCCCAACAATAATCATGCCACACTGGGGTAAAGATACAACTTGATACCAGATTTCATACATGGAGCGCTGGACCTCAGGTAACTTAATCAATAGATTTGAAGCATCTAAATTTGTTCTGTTGATTAAGACTCTACCTCCTTCCCGGACAATGGCACCTAGCAGAAAGGAAATTAGAATTTTAAAAATTTTATAGATGCAATGTTTCAGAAATTAGATAGGCATTTCAAATACAGATGATGCTCAGAAAAGAAACTGTGAAATCCAATGTTTCTCTTTCATGGTATCTTTGACTTCCATGTGTCATGGCTAGAAATATATTACCACTATTTTTAAATACAGATTTAAATATAAGAGCCTAGATTTTCTATGGATGCATACAGCAGGATTAAAGAAATATAAATATCTCGCAGCTCCAGATGGTGCGTTCATTATCCCTACTATTATAGCAAAATGGAGGATAACCACTACAGCAGTAGCAAGGATCAAACATAAGTAGTTAATACCATTTTTAAAGATGCAGTTTTCCAAGCTACTACCTACACTATACTCTGTGCTAAAAGTATTCTGGTCATCTGTTACTGAAGAAAAAATATCCTTCAGTTTTTTATATTTGTTCACTGGCAACCAGAGAGATCCAAAGCGATTAGGAGGCTCAAAGAGCACAGCATCTTCACCTGTGTTTGCTAGAAGACGACTGTTGCGATCATGCCTGGTAATTCCATATGAAATGGCAATATGGAACACCTGGAGGTCCAGGGCTGATGGTGGAGAGGAGACAGTAAAAGTAAAGAAATCCTCTGCACTCCAGTCAGCTGCCTCAGCATGTAAGTGCTCATACATGATCACACCTTCATCCACCTGTTTAGGGTAAAGAAAGCCACAGATACAAGAGGAAAACAATTTTACATACAGAGGTGGATGGAGAGAAAAAAAATAAGAATACTGTTCCATAGAAGGCTGTGTACCTTAGTCCACGCATAATGACTGTATATATAACTCACCTAAAGAGATTACCTTGCACTTCTCTTTCTCTGAAGATAAATCTGTGTTGGCTGACAAGCATATTTGAAGGTAGGGGAAATGTTACTGGGATGAATGCTTGGCAAAGGCTTGGTAAATGTTAACAACAGAAGTATAAAACATTGAGAAACTTATCTCAGACTAGCAGTGGTAACTCTGAATGGGAGCTCAGCTAGACTGTACCTTTAGGGAAGCGGAGTACCACATGACTAGGGGATTTTTCTTTATAAGGATACCATCTGGGCTGGACTGACTGTCCTGGAAAAACATACGAAAGAATGAAGACATGAAACAGATTTTGGGGGACCATGTGTTTCATGGTGGATAGCAAAAGATACTTGGTGAGAGATTACCAAAACTTGAAGGAGATGCAATGACCATGAAGATATTTTCTCCTTTATACCAAACAGCTAATGGGACAGCTTAATTGAAAGTTTCTGTATCATGGGAGGAGGGGAATACCCAAGAGACAGGAAGGAAGCTAGCTTGCCCTGTACCTGCTTTGGCAGGTCCTTGCAAAAAAAATATAATAGAGCTAATCCTGAAACGAATGCAAGAGCCCCCACTGATGTCACGTAGGAAACAGAGCTTTCAGGATCAGTTTTCTCAACAGCCTCAAAAACATCCCACCTTACTGACTAAAAAAATTCAGAATGACATGGTAAAATCTCACACTTACATGTCCAGGTTTATGCTTTCCCTATACTGACTTAATTCTTAATGGTTATTATGTGACAAAATATGCAAAAGTGATACTAAAAAGATATGTTGGTTCAGCATGACTTTCCAGAATATGCCTCTAGGACTTTTAAGTTGGAGAAAGCAAATATACATAACAAGAGACACAGTATGCACCCTATAATTTCTATGGCGTTTAGTATCAGCTGTCAATCTTCTCGGGGTTTTTTTTATTCTTCTTTTTTGTTGTTGTTTTTGGGGTTTTTTTTTTTTTTGAAGCCCATGCTAATATCTGGACTAATAAGAAAATGGCACTAGTGAGGATTTTGTTGTTTACCTCTGCCATGATTTTAAACAGAATGAACAAATTGTGGCCTACTGCAAGATGAAAATACTTCTGAGATATTACAGAAAGCAGTGGCAGAGGAAAAAAAAAAAAACAAACCTCAGGTTGAAAACGACTGTGTTACACTTTTTTTAAGTCCATGTAATGTGCAACCTAAATTTCTTATATTGTTTGCAAAATAACTGTCCTTGAAGAAATTCACTGGAATGCAATAATGATTTCAATTTTTTTTTTTTTTTTTTTTGCAATGAGACAATAAACCATACGAGGTTTAACCTCTTAAGGAAGAGTTCAACACCGTAGCAAAAGTACCAACTTCCTCTAGAATCTAGCTACATACTGCTTGTCAGAAGTGAAATTTTAAGTTCCACGATACAGACCGAAGTTAATGAAACTCAAAAGAACTAAGTTAACCCAAAATACATTTAAATCCAAATCAGATTTTCAAGCATTTTGTAACCAACATAAGTCGGATGTCTTATTTTCCATGTAATGGAAAAAATACTATGTTTGTAATATTAATGTCATCTCTTCACTTATATTTAATTTCATGTGGCTGTAACACACTACACAGTGAAAGTTTATTTTGAATCTCTCTTTTTCGTTCCTTCTTATTCCCCACCCTCTACTGGAATGAACTGCAAGCTGGTTAGAACACCTCAATCTCACCTGCCATGAATCCGTAAGCTCTACTTTTTGAAGTGAAAACTGACAGTACAAATAACTCAAAGAGGGAAGAAAAATATGCACATTACTACAGCTCAAATCCTTACACAATTTCTAAAGTTCACAAGTAAGTTAGTTACATTAGTAAGAACTAAGGCTATAGATAAAAAGTGCCACGTTATATCATGGCACTGCCCCATAAACCCCTAAGGATCCTTTCTGTAGTCTAAGAAGAGTAAAAACTTCAAAATTTAGCTGTAAGATTTTGTCTCACACGCTTAACTGCTTCATCTAACACTCATCATACATTTTAGGAACGGAAGAGAACGGTGTGGTTATACACTCCATCTCTCTCATAATGTAAAACATAGAACTCAGCTCAGTAACTATTGCGACAAGGCCCATAACATAATGGGATTAGACCACAGTATGAAGAGAAACATCCTGTCTTCATGTTGGTTTATACAGCTCAGGTGGAGATTCCACCTCAAGTCCTTGGTGAGGTTGTTTCAAAGTCTAATGATAACTGCAGTGATTTAAAACGTGAACCTTCTTTCTAGATTTTATCAGTTAAGCTGCAATTTCTGGCATTTTCTCATTTTTCATTTACTAGATCAAACAGGTCCTTTCTTAATCTGTAAATGTAGATTAGGATCAAACTATCTCCTAATCTTTCCTCCAACAAAGTCAGAAGACTGAGTTCCTTTTATCGCTCCCTACTAAAAAAATTTACTGAGAATAACTTATTTCATAGAGGACAGTTATATTCAGACTGCACACAGATGTAACTCATTTCTTTTCTGTTGCAGTTTCTCAAAGGACATTTTCCATCAAGCTACATGAGCTGTCACTTTTTAGTCTTTTAAGTATAAGACTTTGTATCACAGTTGAGATTCTTTAAACACCTGATATCACAGCCAACGATGTCAATAAAAGTCCACTTGGGGACACCAATGAGGACTGCTGAGAGCCTAAATGAATCTGATACTTGGAGTTTTCATACAGCAAAAGGCTACTCCTTCTGCCAGAAACTAAAGGCTTCCAACCTTTGACTGCTGGTTAATGGCAACAGAATAAATCTTGAAAAATACCGTTACAGGCAAAACAGTGGAAACTGCCAAGACTCTGTGAGCATTCAAGAAGTGGGGAACAAAGGCTCCTCTTGCATTCATTACTAGATGCCAGATATTTAATGACACGGCAAATCTGGGCAATTGCACTGATGGGTCACATATGCCTGGTTACCAAACAGATATAAATGGATCAGACAAAGAACAAGCAACTGGGACAGCCTTTGAAGTAACAATCTACCCCTGAACAATTATAAAGTGCTTACCATAGACTGCGTAAAATTGAGGATTTCCTGAGTGGTATTATCAGAATTTACTCTGATCAGCCTTCCAAGTCTTGGGGAAGTTGCAATCGTAAAAGTTATAGTTCTGTTTCCTGCATTGGACACATCATTGGTCACAGCTTTCAGATCACTTTGTGAAATAGGTTTCCTGGAACCTAAAAAGTGTGAGTTAAAAGTAACTCAGATTTGCAACTGCAATTTTTCCCAAAGAATAAGTCTTATATGCACAGCTCAGTCTCTCATCTAATTATTGTACTCAGAATTTTAATAATGTTTTGTAAGATTAACAGTCTTATCCTTTTCCTAGTTACCTTCCTAGGTACCTTCAAATAACACAGCCCTTCCATAGTTTTTCACTCAAAAAGCCCATAAATATGAACTACTTTTGTTTTACAGACATGAAAAATGTACAGTTCTCTACAACAAAAAACATTCGCTAAATATTAGCTTCTGCAAAAAAACCCACCCCCAGTAAGGAATAAAGCACTCCTATATTACACGTCTAGAACTGAATTCAGATTCCAGCTGAAGTCACCATTGCTAGCGTTGTTGGTAGCCCCATTTGCTCACAGAAGGCAGGGTGATTTGGCAAGGTCTGCCTGAGAGAAGCCTTAATCCAGCAATTTCTAGTGAACACGCATAAACTAAAATCAATTAATACAAGAAACCTGAACTGTATTTTATCGATATGAACAGATGATTATCATTAAACAAACAGTGAACTAAAAATAGGAAGGACATCACATGTAGAAATAATGGCCTGAACTGAAATGGTGTATTACTAAGACAGATGGAAACTGAGGGGTAACAAAATCCTTTTAACACATCTAGTACCTCTGGCTTAAAGACTGTAAGGAGCCTTCTGGATTTTGGCCAAACTAAGACGGTTTTTGATATGGCTGTGACAAAAACAAAGACATATTCCCTATTGCTAGCTGTTGTGTAAGCAACTCCCAGCAATGACAGGACTGCAAAATATTAGGAGTTTGGCTTCTTTTTGATGTAATCTTTCCTCGTGATATACGCTCAGCAACTAAATCTGATGTTTACTGTGATGCACTTGGAAGAGCAGCAGATTCCTGTACGTTTCAAACAGGAATAATTCCAGCAGTTCCCCACCACCCCCCACTTCCGCATCCTTTCTTATATTTTGGGTTTTTTGAGCAACTAGCTTTACAGGTATCAATATATAATTTCAGACACTAGTCATATATATCTTTGAAGTCTGAATTGCCACCTACCTCCACTAAAGCGTAATGTTTACAGAGGAATGACAAAAAATATGTTCCTGCTATAATATTCAGCAGAAAAAAAAATACAGCGAGATGAATGGGAATGTTTAGCAAGCGTTTGGTAACCTTAGGATTCCGCCTGTTCTACACGCGGTTGTGCCCTGGCTCAAACCACATCTACTTTGAAACAGAGTTGTAACAAAATGAGATCATCTTGCTCTCTTTGTTTTCCCCTTTTTACCTTCCCATGCCTCTCTGCATCCATATTCCTTAGAAAGGCAAAGCAATCCCTCAGGTCTAGAATCTCTTGCACTGTACCTAATTCAAGATGTGCCCCTCCTCTTCCTCTCTCTACTCTTCCTTTTCCTTTTCTGTGTGAGGAGGTGGTGAGGAAGCATGACCCTGTGTTGTGTGCACAGCAGATGTGGTCAGGAATGTAGAACAGAGAGCAACGGCTAATCAGACCACGTGCCATCTGCACGACACAGCTGTTTCTCAATAACCTCATACTTATGCAAATCAGGGCCCCGTGTCCTAACAGATTTAAGACAGAGTAACTCTCAAAAATGGTTATGCTGTAGCGGTGGATGGTACCACTTCGATTTTTCATGATAATGATACCACGCATTACAGCGCTGCCATCACAGTACAGAGGCAGGGGGTGGAGGGGACACGAACCTCTGTGCCACAAACTCCTAGCTCGTTCCTCATACACCAGATCTTACTCAAGAGCCAGGACTCGATCAGAAGGGACTTCGCTGCACCGCAAAGGCTGAAATATAGTTTAGGGCCACAGACACTAAAATTTCTCACCCTTTCCTGTGAAATGAAATCTTCCCTCAGACAACCTCCTCCTTCCCCCACTTTTCTCCTGAGACCTGAACATCTTTTCCAGTACGTGCAGCAGTTCTGCTCTGGTTTGGCACTTTTCAACAGAGAAAGGAAGGTGTTTCGCTAGCTAACGGACTGGGTAAAGGAAAGAGAAGTGAGAACACAGCCTGTTCCTAAGCATGGGGGCACAGACATCACACAAGCAAAACCATCCAAACTCTGGGAAAAGGAGCAGAGAGAGAAGAGGAAGACACACCGCAGCGATGGGTGGTGCAGAGCACAGCGGCACTAAACCACGTGGGCAGAATGCAATAGCATAACACCATTATCAGTACCTAATAATTTTTGTATCTGTTGCTACTGCCTACATTCAAAACTGGGAGACTACTCTAGCATGAGCATTCTTCCTAACACTGCTACACAGCTACGGACCATCTCGGCTGATTGACTCAGACAGCTCTGCTTCTGAGTAACTACAAGTCAGGCTAGGCTGTCTTTTCTTCCCAAATAGCAACTCAACTCATTCTTTCTTTGAGCTTCCCTAAAGAGAGCAAATTCCTCATATTCCAGTTACATAGCATGCACAGGAAAAACTCATATCTATCAATTTAAGGACCATACTGAATAAAACAACCTGCTGTTGGACAGAAGAAATCCATAAATTGCACAAACAAATCTGGTATATTCAACAGGAGAGAGGACAGCAGTACATGTGCTTATAAAACTACAGAATAATATGCTTGAGAGAATAGTTTACATCCAGTCATGAAGGCATGGCAAATTCTTCATAATACATTCAAGTTTCACTTCCCTGGAGAGAAAATCCTTCATGCTGTCTCAAAATTAATATTTCTTGCAGTGCTATAAAATGTAACAGGACACTGGCTATTGTTTATATGTGTGTGGGTGGGCAGCTGGCACCACCACTGTTTGAACAGTCATTCCATGATGAGCAAGTACCAATATTTGCTCACTGAAATCTGTACAGCTCCAGAATGTCTTTAAAACTGGCAAAAATAGAAAAGGTGAAAAAGGTAGCAAATTTATTTTTTGGCATTAAAAAAGTACTACTAACTCAAAGTAAGTGAGAATTCAGCAAAAGCTGCAGGCCTAGATGAGTATAGCTTGCAGTGCTGAAAGAAATATTGTATTTTCCAAGCTGGGGAACTGATAGAAAGTCTAGAGATTTTTTCTTCTACAAAAGCATCATGCATATTTTTCTCACAATTATCTTTAGCTTAAGACAGAATTCCTGTGAACCTCTGTGCCTGAGGCACCCTTACACACCAAAATCACAGACAGATTAACAAGCTCTGTAAGTGGATTTATCTGAATCCCATTTACATCGACTGAATTAGAAGACCACGCTGCTACAATCCCATTTTTTGTTGCCTGTGTTTAAGTGGCTTTCATTGCAAGCCTTTACTTATATAGCTTATATTCAGGAAGTGTAAGAAATTGAAGTATTCCTCTTCTGTATAGGATTAATAAATCAAGGTATAGATTAATATCTATAGAGCTTTCCCAATTTTGAATCTCTCTCTCTCTCTCTCTCTCTCTCTCTCTCTCTCTCTCGCTATACAGACCACATTCAGAGAAAAAAAGAAGGCAGAACAAACAACATCTACATGAGAAGTAAGATTCATGATGCTGCCAACAGAAGACTAATCTTTATTTCTCCTTTAATCCTGCACTTAATGTTAGATTACTAACTCCGTGAGTGATTACTCTCGCCAATGAAGAGCAATAAGCAGCTCTGGTGAGATTCCCTGAACTCATCAACTCCTACACGAGTAGGATTTCTTTTTAAAAAAAAAAAAAAAAAAAAAAAACCTATGAAGCTGCTGACCCAGCTACTTCCAAGTGCACAAATATGAATCAAGGCTGTTTAGTCCTTCTGATTCACAGCGAGTCCCAGCTGCTCTCCATAACTCTACTCTACTCAAATAAGAGAGCGAACTTGCATTCTGGTTAGCTTGAATGTGCTATTCAGAGCCCCACAGACACAGGCTTCACCCTGTTTTTACTAGGCAAAATCACAACCAGCTGAGAAAGGCTGAGTATTCTAACCAGCACTTTGCATTTTTATTTCTATGAAAGCAATATTGAGCTTTTAAACTAATTTGAATAGGAAATTTTCAGTGCTTAGGCAGACAATGTTACTGTCACACTGCGCTTCTGTATTTCACTGCCTACTTCCACCACTGACAGCACATATGCATATCAAAAAATTAAAGCCTATACAACAGTAAGAACATTTGAGACAACATGACCTCTCTTTTAAAAATCAGACAGATAGATGTTTCCATGTACAGTTATCTATAGTCTCATCAGATAGCTATCTAACAAATAACTGTATACATGTTAGCTTATGACATTATTTCAAGTGCATGAAATCAAGGTAATCTGTTAAAACCAGACCTGGAAAGACTCCAAGTCCTTTGTTCACTTCCAGGCTAATTATTAGAAGCCGAGCTGTGATGCTAAAAATTTGTCGAGGTGCAAAGTTCAAACCGTCTGTAACCTGAAAGCTGAAGCCTCCTGACATTGCTCCTGTAGAAAACAAAAACATATTCTTTTATTTTCCTGGTTTTCCTTTAAAACACACAAACATACATGGCACACATTTTGCTTTTGACTACAGTGAAATATAACCAAAGTCATCCTGAAGCCATTTTTGATCAGTGTATTTTAACTAAGAATTAAATAACATCATAAAGCAGAGAATACCATCCCAAGGAAGAACTACCGGTTGTTGCTTATACTGAAGGGCAAATATCCCACAGATGTAAATCACCAGACTGCCGCCTTCTTTCACTGAGCTTAGTGGAGCTGAAACCAGCTCAAACTTGGAGAGACACTGGCCCCCAAATCTTCTCCTCCTTTTATATCTTAGGAGGGACCTGAGCACTTCAGCAGTCACATTTTGGCAGAGATGTAATTTTGGGAGAAAAATAACTAGAACAGGCCTTTATTTTGGTTTACGTTTAACCTGGGAGCTGATTCACTCCTTTAACTGTTTCCTTCTCCTTTGCTCTCCTTCAGCTTTGCTGAAGGGGACATGTTGTCACAGTTCAAACTATTTCAGAGGTTATGTGTACTCATAACAAATGCCCATTTTCTTCTCTAATCTTAGGACCTGTTCCAGGAGACTGAGTAGATTCCTGTAAAAATTTCTCAGAACTGACTTTCTTAGGTGTACAGTGCGTTAAGTACAGGGTCCTCCAATTGTTTATTCAGGTAGAAAAAATGAATGAAAAATTACATTATCGGCTGCCAATAGTTACTGTCGCTCTTCCGCTTGCTTTGTCTATTTTAGCCATGACATACTGCTACGTGAACATATATCCTGAAGTGCAAGGTTGCCACGTACTTTTACATAAAGACCAGCACTTCTTGCCTAACTATAAAGGAATTATCAGAGGAATCCATGTTGGTTCTGAAATTATAGTTAACAACTCCCTAGGGAAATTAAGTACAATTAACAATTCCCCTAGGGAATTATAATTAACAAATCCCCGAGGGCAAGCACAGAGGCAGCTCTGGAATATCAAGGCAACTTTTTTTTATATTTTTAAAGCTTTTATTTTCTGATATTTTCTCTTGATAAAAATACACAAGTGGTTGCACTTTTAAAAGGGCAATGAGGAGTCTAGGATTTGCCTCAGATTGGGAGAAAAATGCTTACTTAGCTTTACCCGCTTTCTTGGCTAATGAAGAGCATCTTTCTGACTCACATAATTGGAAATTTGTCATTGACACGGTCAGGAACAGAACTAAACCCTCAAGCGCTGCTTGGGTAAAGCATATATTACTTTAGCATAATTAATTTTAAATGGACAACTAATCAGAAATAATAAAAAGGAGATCAGATACAGGGTTGCAAGAACTGCACTGCAAGACACTGAGGCTTCAGGAGAGCTGACAGGAGTTCAGCTCAGTACCGTCCTGAGGAAAACCACTGGCAGGGTTTAAGGGCAGACTCCGTCCTGCCAAAGCAGATGGGCAGCACGCTGGAACGCGAGCGAGAGTGCAACAAGGAAAGAATTTGCACGCTGAAAGAGGAGTACAGAAAAGGAAAGGTATGTTCTGTTTCGGCATTTATGCTCATGACAGAATATTCAGGGATTATTGAGGAAACAAATACAAAACTTCAGCAAAAAAAACCACTGAGCTAAGATGAAGAAAAAAGTTTTACAGAGATAAGGAAAGGCCCACGGGGCAAGAAGATGAGTACACTTCCAAAAACAGTGAAAGACGAAGGAGGAAAGAACATTCCAGACAGAAAGCAGATAAAGTGAATTAGCAGGAGTCCTTTATGAAACACCACAGGCCACGATGGCAAGTGGATGGCAGAGACAGAGCAGCTGCACGAGCAGGCACATGACTTGCGCAGTTTCACGTTTTAGTTTTACAGTACATCCCACACTCCCGCTCACTGAAAAATAAAATTTGCTTTTTTCTTCTTTTAAACTAGATTCATTTCCTAAGGCTGCAGGTGTGCATTTACCCTTTCTGAAACACAGAGTGGATTCAGTTCCTCAAACCAAGACTACCATCTTCCTACTACCCTTCCATTACCACAGGGGTTTTACATGACAAAATCTCCCTTGGAACAACAGCTTAAACAGCTTGACTCACTTTTGCCATGTTCTTGACCTGCTATTTGAGCAGAATATCTAGAGCTCACCAACAGCTATTAGACTGCTTGCAAAGCAACTTCAGCAACACATACACACTCTGCAAAATATTACCTTTGAAGCCAGAGCTCTTCAACCTGCACCAACCTTCACGAAGTCACAGCACAGATCTGAAGTGACTGCTGAACGCAAGAGCACTGAAAACAACTCCACCCTGCCTCGGGGCTGGTGTGAGAGCTCTGTACCTCTCTCAACACCTTATCCAAAACACAGTAGGCTTATTTCTATTTTAGTTTCTTCTCCTTTCAGCTGAGGTAATATGAAAATAGAGCTGGAGTAAAAGAAAAGTAGCTATCACCCCGTAAGAGTGCCAGCTCCACCTCAGACTACAATCTTCCCGGGACACTCATTCCTGCAGCTTCCTGGTGCCACCACTTAGGGATCCATGAGGCAGCCCTGACCTCCTTTCTCACTGCCCACACATTCCGCCCATAGCAGCATAAATAACCCAATTTCTAGCTCTGGCCACTGGGCCAGAGTCAAGGGATAAATCTGAATTCCTTCACAGCCTGAAGGGAGGGTTGACATCACCCACAGGAACTGTAATTGCACTGCCCAGAGCTCCTCAGGAACATGACTATACTCTGCCAGGTACCTGAGAGCCTGTTAGTTCATGAATAGCTCCGCACCGTACCAGGACGGAAAAGCTCCAAGAGATGCTCAATAACAATGGTCAAAAAATTCAACTTCATGTCTCTGAAAGCTGCACGGCAACATTTGTTCCTGCAAGCCACAGATTTATGTTCAGGAGACTGCCATTAACTGAACAACTACTACTTCTTCCCCCAGAAAACGGGGGATGCTTGGTAGGCACATATTTAAATAGTCATCAGGACCCTTTCCGGTTTGGTTTGTGAGAACACATATCACATAACCAGTGCTCTGAGATTTTTGTGACATTACAAGGATATCCTCAAAGGATTACAAACACAAATACAGTGAACAGAACCAGTATTTTGGTAACAGAGGTTGTATTTTTGGAACTACATACCACTGTGTACAAATACCAGCTGCCCTTCTATTATATCAGCCTGAGTAAAATTAAGGATGCTTTTGTTTGGAGAAGACTTCAGAGCCAAGTGCCCATTGCTAGGCGGAGTAAGGGTGTATATCAGTTCTGATGGCGAGGAGTCCTTGTCTGCTGCACAGAGGTCGTCAACAGTTATTTCTGTGACTGAACCCACCCAGACCTAGAAAAATACAAGAAAATAAAAAGAAAGAAAATGCATGCAAAAGAAAAACAGGAAAAAAAACACATAAAGAAAGAATAGAGATTCCTACTGTATGTCACTATAACATGTTTCCTTACTGTCCATCCAAATTTCTGATCACGGATGGAAATAGTTAATGTTGGCAAACGATTTTCAAAAACAAGAACATGAAATAATACTAGCAAACATATTCAACATCAGTTTAGATTTTAGATAGCAGCAGGAGAGATACTCTATTTGTCAGGCACTATTCAAAATCTTACAAACTTAGCAAAACTGTATTTTGATAACTGAGTCAAGGAACTCTTTTCCAACACATACACGTGAACATCAGCGTCACCTACTTCACAGTCGGCAGGGCATTCAACATGCTCAACTTTCATTACAGGGAAAGAAAAAAGAAAAACAGCCTGAGGACAACATCATCTTTATTACAAATGAAACACTTCCTGTTGCTGGATAGTTTTCTTTTTACAATATGCACTAAAGACCCCTTTTTTTGTGCACTGAACAATTCCCAGAGGCGCTCATTCCAGTGGGAGATGAGAGCAGCAACACCTCCAATAGCTGCTTGGCGCTTTGCAAGGTCATGCTTCAAGCCAAAACAAGTAACTAATATTTGGGAAGATGGTAGAAAACCCATTAGTTAATTCTAGCAAATATAGATGCATTTTTTTCACATTCAAGTTTAAGCACACACTGCAAGATCCTTCTTTTGAGCAGAGAGGACTGCTATCTGAGCTTCATTCACAACTCACTGGTTTATTTCCGGTTTGGAAACGGTAAGCAACAGTCTCCTTTACTCTTCATCTTTGCTGTATTTATTAAGAATTATGAACAAGCACTAAGACTAACAAAAAACAATACGTATCTATCCTAAAATGAAATTAAAGTCCCTAAACATTCAACACCTCAATGCCAACTCATTTCACATAGTTTATTTCATTGTGTGCAATCTTTAAAGCCTGAGATTTTAAAGCCTCGACTTGAACCTCAAAACATTTACTGCATTGTCCTTTCCTGTCCTCCTAGGGCCTTAGTACACTTCTAATAAATATCTGCTAGCAATATCACGCCAAAAGCTTAAAGTGATCCTTGACAAAGGATGTTTTACATCTGCCAAAAATAAAAATCAGCGCAGATCAAAATCACAGACTTTTCCCTGAGTATTATTGTTACTTTTTAATTAAAAGTGTGGATGAAATATTAACTTTTTAAAAAGTCACTGGCATTTTTGCCATAACACTTCAATAGAAGGACTTCAGCCTACACTGTATCATAAAATCATCGCCATTGAGAAAGAGATACTATAATGAAATTATACGTCTTTTCTAACTAAGAAAACAAGCTTGGGAAAAAAAAAGTTAAGATGTTTTCTATCACAGAAATGTAACATATTTTGCAAAGGAGATACATATTTCAAGGGAGAAAATGGCTCTTTCTTTATAATGTAATTACTAGAGAAGTTTTATAGAAGATGTCACCTAGGAAAACACAGGATGGTAACTAACAGCAAAGGCAGACTTCTTAATGACCAGCACCAAGTAGGTGCATTATTGTCACTAGTTTAGTGCATTAGTGTCATTGGTTTGGTGTTCTGAGACCATTTCAACTCAAGCTACTAATACTTGATTCAGACTCTTCTACACAGAAAATGCAAGGTCACATAGAGAGTACGGAAAAACGTAAGAAAGGACTACGCAAATATGTTACCACGTATGACTCTGGCTAAAATTCTGTAAGTTTTCTAAAAACTTTCTCTTTAACTGAAGGAAAAATTGAGCTTTTCGACTGTAACGCCAGTGTTTACTTCTATTGTTCCAGCACATTAATACACTTTTTTTTTTTTTAAAGTACTATACATGCTAAGGTCCTCTGTGACCTGTAACATGATCCTTAAAGGATGAAAGGAGATAAGAGCTGAAAAGGGCTGTATGGAAGCGGACACTCAGAATACTGCAAACACCATACAAGTGGCTTTTTTCACATCTGGGATATCTGGGATCAAGTCCTCCTTAAAGAGCATCATGAAAACTATATGCTGCCTCTCTAGGATGTAGCATTACATTAACTTTGCATTTGCATAACACCTTCAGCATGGTCTACAGAAAGATTTGTGACCCCGAATGCTGGGAAGTAATCCCTTCCGCTCTACTTGCAGCATTCAGCTTGCCTTTCCTCTCTCCTTTTGTGTTACATATCCTATTATATACTCTATGTACACAGCCATTTTAATAAGTGAATGTTTTAAAACACAAAAAAATGACGTTTGAATTTTGTTTTGAAAAAAATCAAGTAATAGGAAAATACAGCCCTCTTGTGGCAACAAAAGGGTACAGTCATTTCAGAGCTGTACTACAGATAAACATATATAAACACATACATAAATGGAACAAGTAAAGCCAGGACACCAATTTTCTTTACAAATCAGATTTTTCTCTCTGCCTGCCCCCCAATCCTGTCCTCCCCCTCCCCCCCAAACCCTCGCTATTAAACCTGCCAAAATTATAGGAAATAAACCCTAAAATAATGTATGAATTCACTTACTAAATACATTTATCCCTCAAGCACTTATTTTTCTAATGGAAATGCTTTGAATTAAATGCAAGGATTCCTAGCATACATTACAGAAACTCGCAGTACAGTAAAACTTTCTAAAGCTCATGTATTACATTAATGTAAATACTTCAGCATGTTATAAAAGCTCAACCAAAAATGGAAAGACGACGACTTCAATTACTTTCATTGCCTTGAAAAAAGATCAGAAACAAGCCCTCAAATACTCAGCTGCTTGTCCTCTTGAAACTCCCCCCAAGGTGTTCACAACCTTGTATATACAATGGACACCGGACTGAAGAAGGGACATTATGGATGCCCCAGAGGTGAGGGAGCTGGAGTTGAAGGAATCATTTGGCAGGAATCTACACGCTCAACAGTTTCTTGCATTTGGCCTGAAGTCCCGTGACAAAGCCCCAGTTAACTTTCCTGTATCGTCACCAAGATCACCAGGCATGTACCACAGCTCTTCAAGAGAGCCTGTTTCTCAATAGCAAGTGCCATATGGGAACCTAATTTTTAATTCTGTTGTTCACTTAGCTGTTCTTTCAAACTCTTTTTAGATCGAGACCTGCAAAAATTCTGAGATGCTAAACTTCAGGCAGCTCAAATGGTCCTACTGAAGATGACAGTGCATAAAATAAAGACAGGCATGCACTGCAGCACACAGAACTTGATCGTCTGTAAAAAACGCAACAAAATCCAAAGCATAAAATTGAAGCATTTTCTCTTATTTTTAAAATGAGGTGTTTTGGATAAGACCTCCTGTAGACACCTCAGTTTTCACAGTATTCACCCCCAATTTTACACTTTCGTACATTTTGTACATTTCTGACCTTTCAAATGATAAGGACTAAAAGAACTACTTCATTTTTAAAAGCAACACACAGTTTATTACTCAGTTTTCATTCCAGCCAAATCCTTGAGACAGAGACTGCTTGGCTAGAACCTGAGCATCAGCAAGTATCATCCTACACAGGAATGCCCAGTTCATCTCAGTATCTAGTCAGAGTGAAAAAAAACAAAAAACAAAAAACATTTTCTCCAACCTATTTGGGATGTGCAAGGTTGCTCTGAAGAAGAATCATCTTGATGTATGCCTCCCAGTATATAACTTGACTACACATACAGTGTATACATATACATTATATAACTTGACTGCCAGCTTTGTTTCTATACGCACATGAATCCCTCTTACGTGTTACCCACTCACTACACAAATAAAGCCTATTTCTCAGCAACAGCTATGCATGACTAGGAAAACCACAGTAAATGCAACACCCTGGTTCTGGGTAGGTAGACTGTGTGCCCAGTGGAGAGGACCAGCTTTCTTAGGCTAAGCCATGTTATAATTCCTCATGGGAGGGCTGCACTTAACAGCCATTCTGGAGAAATCAGTGTGCTGCGCTGCACTGCACTGCACAGCCTCGGTTCTGCGAACAGACTGTAATTCAAAGCCAGTAACACACCAGTAGGGAGACACAGAAAGAAATCTGACTGGACATATATCTCTCTCATCTGCTACTAGATAATCGCTACTGCCTGCTGTGCTGGTGCTGGTGTCCACAGAGTACCACTGTAATTACTTCAAGCAGAAGAGGTTTTACTCTGTAATATCAACTGCCTGCAAAGAGAGTCTGCTCTTCTGTCAGCAGTCTCTGCATGGGGTAGGGATCTAATAGCTACAGCGTGCTGCGTTGTAGGTGTCTGCAGATTATCACAGATTGCCTGCCATTACTGTGAAGCTGCACACTACTACCGTTATCACTGTTTTAAAATTCTATCTTTTCTCATGTGAAAAGCCTATATACACAACACAAAGCTATGATCATCTCTACAGCAATACATTCTCCCTATGCAAAATACTACTAAACATGCAAAACTAAATGCATGTTTTAGGTGCCATCAATTTGTAAACTGCGTTATGCAGCACTGGGAATGATGCAGCCTCTCAATATCCTCACTATCTTCTTTCAGATCTATTCTTAAATGTCTTCCCTGTCTTGATGCCTCACAGACGTTTTACTGCAACCACGGGTTCATCAGCTGACCTGCACCATTTCATTCTGCTTTGCACAGCTGCACAGTTTGTTTTTACCCATCTCAGAGCGAAAGCCTTTTCAGGTGGCGATTGTCTTTTTGGTTTACAGGGGTACAGTGTTCAGAATAAATTGATTCTGGTTACTGCGTGCTACTATAACACAAATAATTATCATCCTAAAAACAAAGGAAATCTGAAGTAGCACTAAAGTGACAGGAGTTAACACCATGCGAAGAGATATGAGAAGAAACTAAGCCTGACTTTTTTCAATACTGTAAGATTATAAGCTGGCTGTGGTTATTAAGAGAAAAAAGCAGCATCAGTTAACAATCTTTAAAATGTCCTTAGGAATTTGGAGGAGAAGGGAAATTTGACCCAAGTTAGCAAGCCTTTTTTTAGCTCACAATGTTACAGAATAATAGCTTCTGTATCTGGCCGTCCACTGCCGCAAGCCCAATGTCAGTCCAAAAGACTTTACATGCATCTTTAAGATTAAAAGAAAGCTCAGTCAGCCCTCTAGATAAGTCTGGTTTACATTACAACAGCAGAAAACATTCTTTATAATGGCTAGAATCTGCCTGAAGAAAATTACCTTTATACTATCTTTCCTTAACACTAATTCATTTAAATATCAGGACAACCTTCTAATATATTGAATATCCCACCAAACATGCACATAATGCTCATTAACGAAGGTATATTAAATGATATTAGGTTAAAGATCAACATTTTAAAATGATGACAAACATACCTGAAGAATTTTGTTAACTTTTATAACAGGAGCTTCATCATTTATCGCACTAACAGTTACAAATACAGTGTGCGGCAAACTTTGTTTCCAAAGTTCTGTGTTATTTACTATTACTGTAAAATTGTCTGTCAGTTCCTCACTGTCATCATGAACATAGTAGATTAATTCTTGTTCAACCTGAAAAATGTAACAATCTGAATATAATAGGTGTCATTAAAAATAAAAATAAAAAAAAAAGAGAGAGAGAGAGACAGTCAAATCTAGTAGTGCCCTGGGGTCCTATCCTGGATGTCTTGCCTCAACTTTTTATGACCTTTAAGAATTTATTTATGCTCATATCTGATCTGTTCCTCTATCTCTATTCTGTCTCCATAGCAGTAAATTCTATAGCTCATCTGTCCATTCTTCTTGTCAAATATCTTAAATTGCTTACTTCTTGCAAATCTAGGCATTCCTCCCTCACCCTAAAGGGAAAACGAAAAATCCAATCCCACTATATTTACCACAATATTTCCTGGAGACATTAAACTGAAAACGGTGAGTAGTAGTGGATGGTGACTTATCATATAGTTTTGTTTCTTGGAGCTAACAGATTGAGAATTAGCTTATTATATACATACCGGTTCTTTCTGAGCAAACACACAACCTAAATACAAAATTGGTTTCTACTCCTTGCTCAGTTCATACCCCTTCATCCCGTTGGTCCTCTTCAAGATATACCCACAGTCTGTTTTTCTTAGATTTCCACAGTGCCTTAGATTTCCAGACTGTAACAACTCCGCCTGAGCGTATATGGCCCCTCAGTCTACCATGATCATGGCACACTATTTCACGTGACTAGCGCACAAGGAACTGTGGCTGGCCGTAACAACCAACCCCCCTCTCTGCCCACCCCAAACGACCAGATAGCAACTGCTGCAAGATCTTTGCTACAAAGCCAAAATAAAGCTTGGACTCACACATCTTACCACCTCCCACCACGTCCTCGCACTGCAGGCAAAAACTAGCATTTAACAATACAATCAAAAGAACTACTCATGACCGTAGTAAAGTGGATCTAAACACCTTACCTGCTTTCTGGTAAATTTGGTTAACTTTACTCCAGGAACGTGAGAGTTTTCAACATACCCATGCTTTGGCTGCTCAACTAAAATAAATTCACAGCTGAGTCCTGCAAAGTGTCTGCTAGAAATTTTTAGGTAGTCTTCCACCAGGACTTTCGAACCCCCTTCCATTACTGTGAAGTTCTGCACTTCCAGTGGAATCACTCTGGGGATGATCTCTACAGAGATTCCTATTCCACTCACTGTTCGGACACCATTGGTCACGTCCAAAGAAAAACGATCATTTAGTTGGTCAGAAACTGTCTGCACGTACTGAACGTTGCCGTCATCAACGTCTTGCTGTGTGAACGTCAAAACTGGTTTTTGGTCAGAACCAACGTGGCTTTCTTCTGATGAAAACTTCCGAATGTATCCATGTACTGGAAGTTCTCTTACTGTGAACACAATCTCAGATGGAGAACTGTTTTCATGAACAACCTTAAATTTTAAAACACAAACACAACATGATTTAAACAAAAACAGGAGAAAATCTTTAATTCTCTTCTGAATTTTTCCACTTTTAACCTTGGGATTGTCTACCTAATTAACTGGCATTCCTTGTTTGGGTCACACGGTACGTCTGCAAATTCCTAGTATAACATAATTCTTTAGGTAGACATGTGTTAAATAACATGGCATGGGAGTGTTTTGTAACTGCAAATATGTTTTGTAAATTCTGAAAAACAACACACTGTGAAATTAATTAATAGCCCAAGATCTGCAGACCACTTCCTAAAGCAAGCATTTCACAGTCTGCGCAACAAAGCGCTGCAGAAGCCCCCTTGTGGTGGTTACTGTAAAGCTAGACATGAAAAACACACAGGAAAGTACTAAACAAAGAGATACAACCTAACATTTGTGACTTTTGATGTCCGATGTTTTTAAAATTTTGGATCCAATCCTCAGATAAGTGTTAATTGGGCTAGCTCCAAACCACATGAAATGTAATCCTTTCTTCCTTGGCGTTTCCCACCTGCTCAACTAACAAGGAAACATGAACATAAATATGTGCAATTGTAATGACTAAAACAAATACACAAGTGCAGCTTCTTCAAATCTTAACTTTCTCAAGCACCAGCCCGAGCCTTTGGTCAGTCCCTCTCTGAGAGGCTATAGAATCTGCAATAACCGAGTCAGCCCAGGGAAGAAAAGGCACTACGAGATCTTAGGGAAACAGACAACACAGTTAACTTACTTGCAGTTTTCCCTTACTGATTTTAACGGGTTTTCCTTCTTCAACTAAGAGATTGTTACTGCTCACAATCCTTGGTGACCACTGATGACTTTCTAAATATATGCGAACATGCACTCCAGCATCCAGTTGGACATCTTTAGCATGGACTGTAAAGTTAAATGTATCTGTAAGGTTGTTGCTGTCATCATGCCTGTAGGTCACATACCCCTCTATCAGATCAAGTTGAGTAAAGGAATCCATCAATAGATTATTTACATATATTCTTCCATATTTTGGGAAAGAGAATATCTCATATGTAATCTCACGATCACTTCTAATGTCTTGGTTTGTAACAGCACTTAAGTTAGCTGTTGTAATAGTTTCCTCTTTTCCTTTTTGAACCAACAAGCCTGTATTATTTGCCAGCCTAACATAGGGACCTGTGGCACTAACTTCTAGAAGTAAAGATGTATAGTGCTTGCCGTCTGTCACAAAGAGCACAAAACGCCCAAAATCTGCACCACGGTGTATGAACAGGACTTGCTTTTGCTTCAGGTCCTCTTGTTTGAATTGATAGAGTTTGTGAAAGGTATCATTTGTTAGCACCAAGTCCCCATTGGAAATGCCACGTCTAGTATACAGCAACTGTCCATCATCAAAATCAGAATCAGGATCATGATAGCAAAGATCTGCCAAAGTTAATAATCGCTGCCCATTTTTCACGATGTCAAATACCTTATCAACTACACGCACTGGTTTCTCGTCATTCTTCAGCTGGACAGAAATATTGAAGCTAATTTCTACTGACAAAGGTCCTACTTCTGGATCAGAGTTCATCCACTCTCCTGATTGTTCACTGGAAGCTCTGACAAGAAATTCATCAAATATCGTCTCAGAGTCGTCATGCACATACATAAGGCGCTTATCAGTTATATCTTTGTTAGTGAAAGTGGTGAGATTATCACTACTCTCAAATGAATCTGAAAAATTAATGAGTTTTAATTTCCCATGCTCAGGAAATTTTATAACTTTATATTGGAAAGTTTTATTATCCAGTGTTTGCACAAACAATTTTGTGCTTGTTATGAATTCTCCTTCACCTTCAGTAACAGTCAAGCCATTATTAGTCAAAATAATGCTTCCGAAACCTGATTTGATGTTGACTTTGAAGTCATAGAAGTTTGATTCCAGATATTTTGTAGAAATGAGGAATCTAAATGAATCCTGGGCGTCTTCATGGGGCCTGCTGATTAATTCGTATGCTACTTTTTGATCAGTAACGTCTTTCTGGCTAAAGGCTGAATCTTTTTTCAAAGGTCGGTCATTAAGCAGTATTTGTCCTTTTTTTGGTAGGGACAGCACTTTAAAATAAAGCTCATCTTCAGGTATTTCTAGATCCACAAGCACAGCAAACAGATTATCTGAATTCAAGTATTTCTTTTTTGATTTTTCAATTTCTAGAGGAGTATGTTTCAACAAACTGTACCTTAACCATTTCACTTTGATCGGAAACACATACTCTTCACTGATTCTGCTTCCTATGCTAACCTTGAATTTAAATTGTTCCGTAACATTTTCCAGCTGAATTTCTTTAAAAGTGCTACAGTATCTCACACGGCTGCGCTGAACAGAGCGTTGAGAAAAAGAGCTGACTTGCTTCCATTCCCCTCGGGAACGCTGCCTTTGGACTTCCCCAAACCGGGGTGTCTCTGTGATCTCATACCGTATCTCCAGCTCCTGTAGGACGGCATTTGTTTCAACTGCCAAATGCCTAGGTGTGATCAGAGCTGTAACACCTTGGAGCAGTTTTATTCCTGAGTTGTTGACAACTTTGAAATCCAAAGGAACTGCCATGACACGTAATACGACAGTGTTGCTCACTTTCTCACCGTCACTCGCCCTCAGAACAATCCTTGAGTTCTTGACACCTGTGTGGACAAAGAAAACATTCCCTTTCCTTAAGTCCTCGCTAGAAAAAGTAGTAATAGCTTTTCCAGGATGTTCTGAATGTTCTAAAAATCCTGCACCTGCATTTAGATTTCCGAGCACTGAAAGACTGAGACTCACAGGATCCGTATCCCTATCTAAAACTTTTATTAGATCACCAGTCAAACGTTTCTTTGAGTTCTCTAACAGAAGTAGTAAGTTTCCCTCAGGAAGTGTGATCTCAGGAGCATCATTTACTGGAGTGACAGCAATGCTAAACACATGCTGCTCGTTTCCTTGCAAATATGGAGGCACAACTTTTACACCGCTGGTAGAAACGGAGAAACTAAAATAATCATAAGTGTTCTCAGAGCCATCATGGACATAAAGAATCTTTCTTTGCCACAGATCCTGCAGAGTAAATTTATTCACCTCCTGCACTGGTTCAACATCTAGTTTCAAGTCCCCATGACTGGGTGGTTCCTTTATTTCAAAAAGAATTTGTGATTGATGAATCCCTAATTTCTCAAAGTCTAAGTTGACTTTAATATGTGTAGATTCGAGTGAAGCTTGTCCACCTTCTAGCACAAGCAAGTTATTTAGAACTAGAAGGTGGCTTTTATCTTCCTTGCCCAGGGAGAGGGAGCTTTCAGGGGAGACAACAAATGTTGGGGCTGCTTCCACAGTAGGATTCCTTATAGCTGCCTTTAAAGAAGGATTTGTATTAAAAGCATTCTCTGTTTCACATCCAGCTGAAATATCCTTTGTAACCAGAACATTCTTCAGTGATTTCTTTTCTGAATTGGTTTTCAGGTCTCTTAAGCAACCTTTGAAGGACCCTCCTCTGGCATACTTCCCAGATACTGAGGCTAGCTCTAACTTAACCACGTCTGATCGGGCGCTCTCATCTACACCACCTACAAAGAGAGGCCCCTTCAGAAACGGCAGCTTGCCATGGGGAGGTAACGATGTTTTCACAGTTTCTTCATCCAATGTCAGCTGCAAATATTCTGCCGTAAATTTCAGTTCAACGTAGTGCCAATGACCATCATTGACTGCCTTATGAGAGGAAAGTTGTGTTCTACTTTTATGGTTTCCAATATAGGCCTTAATTAATCCATCTTCCATTTCCATTGCAATGAAATCTCCTGCTTGTCCAGGATGATAAAGCAGCAGGCCACGCGGAGCTGAGGTTTGCAGGGCATACTCCAAGATTCCCTCTTCATCAGTGTTCCACAATGGGAAAGAAATATAAGATCTGGAACTGAAGAAGCTAATGGGTTCATCTTCGCCTGCAAAGAATTCATCACTGCATCCCATTGAAACTTCACGGACATTTTTAAAGCCAGGAGAAGGTCTCAGGGGCATCAGAACATGCAGCTGATTAAATGACACATCATCAATACATCCTCGGAAACTGGGCAGCGCTCCATCAAGGTAAGGAACATCAAGTTTACTAGCACCACCTATGTAGAATCCATGATCAATATTTAGTTCGTGCAGAATTCCAGGCATTTTTGCACTAATTCTATCATGTTTATCAATTACCAGTGTGACATTGTCATGTTCATGATGTAGTTCAACCAGGTGCCAAGCTAAATCGTTCAGCTGAGAACTTTGCTGAGAATGCAGTACTTGCTCCCCCACTCCAAAGTTAATTCTCAACTGTAAGAGACAGAATTTTAACTATCAAAACCCAAAGCTGTACTTCTGACAATCATATACAATTAATCTATTAATTTTCATAAATTTTCCTATTAATCACATAACTTACAAAATATCTTTTTTAATAGTCACATTAAAAGTTTGTGTAGGTTTACTTGCCATCACAAATTTGACTTGATTAGTTGCAGAAGCAGGAATGGACTATTCTCCAGTTCTGCCACAACCAACAATTTCTAGGAACCCAAGTGACGATCATGTTGTAAGAACAACTTACCTTGAAAGTTTCTGAGATGCTAACGTCATCAAATCTGAAGTTTAGCCCTCATGAAGCACGAACCTCATGCTTTAAATGGCGTGATCTTGATCTTAAGACTCTCTCAAGATCTAATAGGCTTCTAGAGGCCAACTTTAATAACTGTCATTATAAGAAATACATACCAAGTACTGAAATTATCAGTTATATTACTTGAATTTTCCATTTTGTTCTAAACAAACTCTGACAACTATTGTAGGCAACAGCTTAAAGAAAAACACTAAAAATTGCAGGCCACACATGCCTTTTTTTGTTATAGTTATAAATCATACCTGTAAATTTCCTGAGCATAGCTCCATCAAACAATAATCTTTCTTCCCAGCTGCAAGGAAAAGCAGTCCATAGGGCCTGCTTGTTCGAAACCGCAACTGTAAAGACGTTTGAGAGGATGCTTCTGCCACGTTCAACTCCACAAAACTATCACCATAAAAGGATACTGAAACGAAGAAAGAAAAGCAAACAGGATGGTCAGTCACACACACAAAAATCTCTTTTCCTTATCTACAGCTGAATAAATATTAAAAAATACATACAACTTCATTATTTGTTATAACAATTATTTATATATATATAAATAGATCCCAGATATATAGCGTGGTTTAAAATCGGAAACAAAGACCAATTCTCTCCAATAGTTCCCACAGGGAATCCTAAGAACAGGGCAAGCATATTTAATACTTTCCCTCTAATACTCTCCCAGTTGCCATCTATCTTTCACGTCAGGCGTTTTCCTGAGTTTGTTACAGGCAGCATTATTTTGTAGCTGCCGAAAGTTTTCTCTCTGAAGCACCCATCTAGTCTGTCTTCGGACATACACCTTCATCTGTGACATCCTCTGATAAGAAGACCCACAGGTCTATTGCCTACTGTGTGAAAAACCACATTCTTTCATACGTTTTGCTCCATCTCTTTTCCAGGCTGACTAGTCCTAGCCTTGCAATCTCTGCCCAGTCCTACTGCCCTCTCCGAACGTTTTCCAGTTCTAGCATAGCCTTCTTGAGATGAAGGAGTGAAAACAGTACACATGGGTCAAACCATGCACATAGACAGTGGCACAATCACACTGTTTTGTTCCCTTTTCCTTCCTAATAATTTCAAATATTTAATTTGCTTTCTTGACTGCTACTGAGCACGGAACTGATACACTTGTGGAAGTTTCTATCACGGACAACCTTCCTCCCCAGTGGTAACGGATAGCTTATTGACTATTATTTTAGATATGCAGCCTTGACTGTAGTCTTGATTGCTCTTCTACATCTCTTTAAACTGTGAATTTCACGTATGGCCTTTTGTTGCCCAGTCACTCTGTCCTGTATAGCCCTCTTACAGTTCTTCACGCTCTGCTCCTCTCTTTACTACCTCAAAGAGCAATAACATCAGCAAACTTTCTCATCTGATTGCTCATCCTCTTTACCATCTCATTTATCACTATACTGAACAGCACAGAGCGCAGAAATCTGCTGATAACTTCCTGCCTTTGCAAAAAAATCAACCATTTACTCTTACTCTCCTCTTCCGGTCTTTAATCCTTAGCTATTATTTATCCATAGAAAGACCTACATTCTTATCCAATGGCTGCTCAAAAGCCTTGATGAGAAACTTTACCCAAAGTCTTTTGGTAATCTAAATAGACCTTATCCACATTTCCCAATCCTATCTGAAAAACTCCAAGACATCTGCAAGGCAGAACTTCCCCTTGCAGAAATCTCCCCAGGGAGATTCTATCCTTTGTTAAACATCTAGTAATTTATCTAGTTCAGATGTCAAGCTTACAGTCATCTGGTCATCCACGCCTCCTCCAGAATCTTTTTTTAAACACTGGCATATAATATTCACCACTCTCCAGGCTTCAGGTGCCCAGGAAGCTTTAAGTGCAAGGTTAGACATTACCTTTAGCAAGTAGGCTTTTTTATCCTTGAGTTTTCTTAGCAATCTTGTGGATTAATACCAGTTTTTGCAACTTGACAGCATCCATTTCATCTGTACCATAACCTTTTCAAATTATTTCAGTTTCACTCAAATTCCCTTCCAAGTCTTTCATTCCCCCTCCAAAAAAGAAATTCAGTTTGGGAATCTTCCCTCTTGCAGTAGATATCAATTTATTTCGCTTCTCTGCAGTAGCCATGCCCTTTCTGAGTAACTTATCAATATAACAGAAGCAATCAACTGTCTTCACAAATTGTCTGCAAGGTTTTTGTTCCTGATGTACTTAAGTGGGATTTAGTGTTAGCTTTGATTCCTTCAGCTAGCTGATCCTTGACCTTTTCCTTTTTTTTTTTCCTGGCCTATTTTCGTATTGCATCTGCCAGAGCTTGTGTTTTCAGCTTTGTTTGGATAAAATCCTTTTCGAGGATGCTTTGTTATTTCTAATAACAAAGATTTCTCTTTTTCTTTACTGGCTTCCTTTTGCCAAGCCTCCCAGGATGGCATCCTTTAGGAATGCCACTAGTTAAAAATTTAATTTGAACCTTTTAGCTTCATTTTCAGTCAGCCTTCTCATTTTAACACAGTTCTGGAGTGGATTCTTTAGTCTGTTCTTCTGTCCCTCAGCTGAACCTAACACACTCTGGTGACTCTTCAATTCAGACCAGATTCTGCACATTAGAGTACCAAGTCAAGGGCTCGATTTCCTCCTGGGGTTTCGTTAACCAGCTATTTCATGAAACAATTGCTAATAGTATCTAAAAACGTGCTTTATTATACATAAGAAATTCCAGGTAGCTTTCCTAGGAATAAGATTTCTGCAAACCCTACAGCCAAAAGCTAGGTAATGATGTGTTATACTAAGTGCCCAGAAAAACAGAGGAAAGATTTTTAGATTACTGAGGTACATGTATTTCTTGCAAAGGAAGAGTCATCACTGTGCACACAAGAATTATTTCCAAGCTGAACAGAAAGGAATTATTCCCCATTGATTTACTTCCAGAATAGAAGAAACTCTCCTCAAATAGCTCTCATATACCTTACAGGTCTTCCATAAAATCTACACAAGAAGAGAACAAAAGCTGTTTGCTTGGGGGTTTGTTTTATATGGGCATATTTTTATTGCTCAGATAATAAAGAGAGTAAGATCGCTCTTTTAAAGTATTGAAATAAAGAACTAGAGAAAAAAACAACAACAGAAACGACTACACTTCATTGATGAGCAAGGAAATAGGCTAAATTTTTGTTATTTTTATATTAAGGTAAATTTATACTATGACACTGGCTAGCAATGTCACTGTCTATCTCAAACAGATAGGCTGTAATTGATTGTCCCTACCAGATTGTGCTTTGGATCTAATAATACAGGTAAGAAAGAGATTCTGACCTCCATCTTAGCAGATCAGACACAGAGATAACTGTCCTCCTGAAAGCCACAGGAAGCATAACCTAGTTTTCTGAAATAATCTGTCTTAATCAAAGGATTTCTCCACTTCTTTCAGCCATTGTAATAACTTTAGGAGAGCAATTTATATATAATGTTACGGGCACAGGAAGGTTTGACCTAGTGAAGATGGGACCCTTCTACTCGCTGTCTTAAGCTTCTGGAAGCAGTTACGTTGGTATTGCTACATGACATCCTAGCACTCCTTTGGAATCAAGAATGAGATTTCACTATCATCTTATCAATGAAGATCATCAGAAGTTAACAAATAAAATCCAAAGCTTTCACAGATCTTCATGTCTGAATGTTCATTATGATCACTGTAATAGAGCCCATAGATTTCAGTGGATAATTTCTGCATCAAAATTAATGACTACTAGTGGAACTTGAAAATAACTTTTAAAGACATCACATTTTCATTAGAGCCAAGCATTGTGAGGGCGGGGGCCCCCCCACTGCATTTTGTTGAAAGCCATTGAACCAAAAGTTAAACTTATCTACAGATTACTAGGCACTATTTAGAATAACGAGAAATGAAGTTGCAGAGAGTTAAAATATATTTTGCAGTGTGCCACTGGAAAACAGTCCGGCGTTTATACTGGATATTAACTTATTGAAAAAGAAAAAAGAAACATGGGTTAAAGCTTTTGCTTTTCACTATAAATTTTAGAGTCAGAATCCATCACTGAAGGTGGGGCAGGAAACTCGACACCAACCTAGGCACTGATCCAGCACTAAATCAGATCTTGAGCCAAGACCACCTACTGTGCCTTAGCATGATTTCTGTTTGGTGCCCACCAAACCAAGAAGCATGTTATTGTAGTAAAGGAATCAAGTTGCTCTAGGGCAGATTCTTTAGAACGATTTCTGGATGAAACCACTTCAGGAGCGACCTCAGAATTACTCTGGTGCCATAGCATTTGAAAAGGGGACATCCTGTCCTGACCATCTGATGTGAATCATACCATTAAGGAACGTAAGCGGAGTTCAACCAGCAATACCAGCCTTGGAGCTCCCTTGCTATTGGAACATGTGAACTCAGTACATCAGCTAAGAAGCAATTCTTTTGGATTGCCTGAGCAGACAATGTATTCTAGTGTATGTCACTATGCCTCACAGGAAAAGACATGTGGAAGCAGCTGAGAAAACCTCAAGGCACAGTCACTTGGGATGCCAATTTAAAGATCTGTCCTACCTGAATTACTGGCTAATCTGTGACTCCCATTTCCCTCTCTCCTCCCTTTGAGCCCACTCCAACTCTGATTAGAAATTTCATGTTGGAGCTCTAAATCTTTCCTAACATTTCCATTAGAACAGATGATGCTTAAATGTAAAGTTTAATCAAAATTCTCAAAACTTCAAGTAATTTTACTGAAAACTGCCAACCAGCAGTGTGCATTACATCTTTCTTAAAAGCAATCACAAGAAACCAGGCCAGACACAGTAGAAGTCCTCAGAATCACAAAGCAAAGGATTCTCCAGCCTAACATCTAGCAGTAGCATTGGGTTGGCATTTTATCCCTTCACTCAGATATCCCGGTCCACCTCTAACTCTATGAAAAGGAAAACTTTCAGATTATATTTCCTGAGGCTTTCTACGGAAATATTTAAGTATACTATATCAAAATTTACCCATCCTACTGTACATTCATATAAGGAGATTTATACACATACCGCAATTAAAGATGGAATAACGGAATATTTAAAATCTAGACATCATAACTGAGATTCTGATTATTTTAGCTGTAGGGCAACCCAGCAATCCTTGCTTTTTGGGGACTGTAGATACAAGATCTAATTATACACACTAGCTTTTTTTGCCAGAATGTTACAAAGTTCATATACAACACAGTTCATGATCAACATTTGTTCTCTGCTATTAAAAAGATCACCAAATTCAACAAACAGCTACACTTCAAATCATTTTTCTCTTGCTTTCTCCACCCAAAACATAAAGCAGTAAAAGCCTTATCTGCCCTCTAGTTCCAAAACTAACAACCCCAGAAATGTATCTGCACGTGCTTTATGCGCACCTCTCCCAAGACATCCCAATTGTGAAACAGCCCTTCAAGAAAATAAAGTTATGTATCTTTCTATCAGAAAGATGCAAGGTCGAAATGGAGGTTCTGTCCTAACAGCACACTCAGGCTAAGTGCAACAAACTCATATGATACCATTGGAGCCTGGTGAGGTACTGGTTTTGATGCCTATATTATGGCTAGGACATCTGTCTTAGTTATTTGGACTAAAAGGTTTCCCATTGTCCAGCTGAGATTTGGGCCTTAAAGATTTGTCACCCGCAGCTCATTCACGAAAATATAACGGGAACAGAAATCAACGAGAACAAGCAGCTCAGATTACTATTTATCCTCCAGAACGATAACGTTTTCCCAGCTGTCTGTTGACAAAGTGAGGTTTGTTTTTGACTCTCTACTGTTGTAGATGTTTAAGCAGAAGCTATGGCTAAGGGTGCACACTGTTTCTCCCTGTGACTGGTGAGAAAGGTGTGACCTCTCCTTTTGGAGGGCAGACCTCGCTACATTCCCCAAGTCTTTTCATGTTAAGCCTAAGCACATTCTGGAAGAGCTCACTTTTAGGCTGCAGAGAAACAGAAGTGGAATAGCTTTGTCCCCTGCTATGTCCCTCCACTCTCAAAACACAGAACAGTTACTTGTGTTTTGGTGCTGACCCGCTTCTTCTGTACTACCAAGTCTTGCAGGGTGCTCCAGCGAGAGGCAGAGGGGCTGTGGAATCTCAAGATGAAGGCAGGTTTCCACATAGTAAAAGTACTTTCAGGATACATTAAAGCATAGCGTGAAGCACCATTAAGTGCCTTCACGCACTACCTGCTAGGCAAACAGTAAGAGACGGCTTTAGTCCCAAAGAGCTTCTGCTAAGATGAAATAATTGGGAGTAAAAAACGCAAAGGAACTAGAGAGCAGCATCCATTCTACGGAGCAGAAGGGCGCATGAGCACAGGCCTTAAAACTTTCGTTTTTGTACTGAACTGCAGGATTATAACAAGAGAGGTAATAAATATCAGGTATCTCAAACTGCAGGCTGAATTGCTAGCTGTACAACACGCAGGTCCCGGCTTTGTTCTCATAAACTACAGGAAAAACAGCATGCAACCTCCAACATAAGAGGAAGAGTCTCCCTTGGGATGGGATGTGAGTGACAGAAGTAAGTGTTCAGAGCCTATTAATACCAAATATAAATAAGCTGTTGTGGTATGTTTATTCTGATTGCACAGTACAAGCAGAGCCAGATTAAAAAGGGCAAGCACATAAGTGAAAAAGAGAACCTAATTCCAGGTACTTAACGTAAGAAGCTTTGAACAGCCCTGTGTCAGAAAAAAGGCAGAAGGAGGGATTAAACAATACATTTGCAATTATCACGCATGCTCACATTCTGTACTACAGACACATGCCCACAGAAACAAACCAGTGCTCCTCTACTGATTCAGGGCTGACCCCGCTTCTCCAGGTGCTTCCAGATAAGAGAGCTGTGGACCCAGCTCCCACGGCTCCACCTACTGCACCCGTCATCCGCAGGGATGCCAGGCCTCTCCCTAGTGCACTCCACAGTGTGCTCGCAAATACTGCCCCAGCTCCCAGTCTGCAGCTTTAGCATGTTTTGTTTGTGCTGAGGTACAGACCTGGAGCCATTTATCAGAAAAGACCCAAAGCAATTCTTTCACACACTTCCAATACCTATCCAAAAATGCTGCGATCTGCACATATATTGCTGTATCTAGTTATATTCCTTCCTTTCCCCTTGAAGCTGCCGGTAGTATGAGTGAAACCACAGTTGTGACTACAGGAGAATCTTAACTTCAGAATATACACAAAACGTTTTAGAGAAATAAATGTTGGCCTCTAACACTATTATACAATGAATAGTTCTTTAAAAGTGACTAATTTCTATTAAAACTACTGAAATAAGCTTCTCCAACTGCTGCAAAAATGATGCTATGAAGATGGCCCTTAGGATAAAAAAAGGATTCGTTACATGAAGTTTTCTTATGGAAAAGAATTCTTTCATGCAAAAGTGTATTCTTAATAGTCATACTCCTATATGACATATTTTGTTGAAATTTTTGGAAAGGTTTATATATACTTCATAATATAGCAGTGATAGAAATTGCAGGGTTTTTTTAAATCTCACACAAATGGTAGAAGAAATTGCCATTACAGTACAATTGCCTGTTGGGGGGTACCCCTGGAAATGCCTCTTTCCAGATCGCAGACCCAGACCCCAGATCACGCTTGGAAAACTCCATTCTCCAAAACCAAGCGCAAACACTTCACAGAAGAGGAGTTCAGTCGATTATGTTTGCTACAAGGACAAAGCGCAGAAACAATGCAGCAGAATGACAGAGGGGAAACAGAGATACAACATAAGACAGTTCTTTATGAAAAAAATACCACTTACATATTAGTACTTTCCTGTCCTCCATGCTGGTAACAGATGACAGTGATAGTTACACAGGGGGCATGGGAAGAACGGAGGTGGAAAATGGGGTTACCAGATTTGCCTGTAACACCCTTCAAGGCTAACATAATCTTTGTTCAAAAACGAATTTTCTGAGTTAATCCATTCTTTGTAAGATTCACATTGCTTTATGGGTAAATCAAACATTAAGTGAATTTGCAAGCATTTAACATTCACTTAAAACGTACACAGTGAGGAATATCTTTATGTTGAAGCTACAAATGCTTTACACACCACGGTTCCAGAGAAAAGGTAGTCCTATGGTTAAAAAACTGAACATCAAATGAATAGAGCTGACGTTCATTTCTGGTTCTATCAAAGAAACTTACTGAAGAGTTGAGAAAAATCATTTAACACCTAAATTTCAGTTCACTGCCTATAAAAAGCTGCTAATGCCTTTTTTTTTTTTTCTTCTCCTCCTCCTTACAGCCTGTGACTGGTTTTCCATTCCACTGTAGGATTTCAGGAGCAGGATCTCTCTTATCTCTGGGCACGACTACAGCTGCAGCAGAAACTAGAGGAAGACGCCAGAGCTGGCTTTTAACAAGCTGTCCCGATAGGGACGCCAGTCCACATGGGAGAGCAGAGTTCAGCAGCGAGTTAACTCAGGCGGAGAGTCCTGTGCTGTGGCACCTGTGTTACCTCAAGTACTCAAGCTGCACTGCTGATTCGTGCTATGTTACAATCTGGAGATGCACCTTCAGGCTCCGGCTTTGCCCTGCGCTGCCTGTGACAGAGGGGATGAGGAACGATATTGCAACAGGAAAGCAAAGAGTGGCTTCTTCACTTCAGACTTTCAAAGCAGCACAGGTTGGCCTAACGTAACTGCCAGCAAAATCAATGACAAAACCCTTAGATCGTGACATTTACAGCACTACTACTACCGGAGCAATTTCAGGGCAGTCAGAGCTCCATGGCATGACAGCTGTGAGCTATTTCCATGAGCAATTTAAGCACACCCTCACCCTCCCTGGAGGCTTTTTGTTCAGTAAAACCTGTGAAAACACTGCTTAGAGCTCCATACAGACACTGCGATTCTCTTGTGGAAACGGAAGATAGGCGTATTTCATTCGCAGCTGAAATTGTGTTTGTCGAAATTAATCCTTTAGGAAAAACTACCAATGCGGCCTTTATAAATCTCTCAAAAACCAAGAATTATTTTTAAAGCTCAAATTAAACGTTAAGGAGTTGGTTCCCAACTAAATAGCGAGCTCCCAACTAGTCCTTTAATCCAGGGAAAATATAGCCAGAGCGCGGCAGAAACTGACAGGCTCCCGTAAATCGCTAAAGAGAGGGAGCTGGGACAACTCGTTCACGCCATCCTGGACCGCACAGATTGCGGCACGCTTTTGCAACTGCTTACTAGCCCACTCTTTAGAATGGGCACTTAAGTAATAAATCTGAACACCAGTTTTTGGCGCTGTAGTTGTGTTCCTTTTCCTAATACATCAGCAAGAAAAATACATCTCAGAACTTGAGGTTTTTTCGCTGTACCGTTGCATTTGGTGACTTGCGGGGAGATCTGGGCGAGAAACCGCACCTTACCGCGCATCCGCGGCAGTGAGAGCCGCGGGCTGGCGGCCCGTCCCGAGAGCCGGGCACACGGCACCTCAGCGGCCTTGGCTCCCACGGGAAGGGGCACGGGCACCTCCGCAGGCGCACCGGCGCCCCGCTACCGGCCGCCCCCCGGGCCCAGCAGCCCCCTAGCGCTCCCCCCCGCGGCGGGCGGCCCACGGCGACGCCGCCCCACGCTCCGCCAGGCCCGGGCCGCGGCGGCGCCCCGGCAGCGCCTCGGCCCCCGCCCAGCCCAGCGGCCCCCGTCCCCCGCGGCCTGCAGGCAGCGGCGCCCCGCCGCCATGGGGCAGCCCTACCTGCGAGTGCCGCCTGCCTGGCGGCGTGCAGCAGCAGCAGCAGCAGCGGGGCGGCGCGCAGGCCGCCGCCGCCCCCCCGCCCGCCGGCCATGCCGCTGCCCTGCCACGGCGGGGCCGGAGCGGCGGCCCGAGCCGGCACCCCCGGCGGCGGCGGCGGCGGCGGCGCTGGGGCCGGGGGCGGGGCGCGGCCCCGGGCGGCGGGAGCCTCGGCGCGGCGCAGCGCGGCGGCTCTCGGGGGGCCGCGGCCGGGCGCCGCCCGCCCTGCCCAGCCCAGCCCAGCCCACACGGCCCCGCGCCGGAAACACCGCCTGCGGCGGGGCGCGGCGGTAGCTGCCACGGCGGGCGGCCCGGGCCGCGGTGCCAGCCTTTGCTCTCTCTCTGCCCCCCCGCCCGGGGGAAATGCGCCTTTCAGCCCGCGGGAGCCGCGTGGTTCCCCAGGCGAGGAGCAGCCCGGCCTCTCCCGCTTGCCTTGCCTCTCCGCAGCCGGCCCGTCCGGCGCCTGGCGAGCGGGCGCTGGGCCCTGGAGAGCCGCTGCCCCGGCCCCCCAGCTGTCCCGGGCCTTGTCCCTCGTAGCGGCCCGCCGCGGCAGCGGTGGCCCGCCGGTCCGCAGCCCAGGCAGCTGCGAACCTTGTACGGCTCCTGAGGACCTCATCAGTTCTGGCATGTGACATACGTCCGTAGCTACCTGTCTTTGCTCACGCTTGGGCGTGTGACAGAGCTCTCTCCTGTGCTGGCCGTCCCCGCACTCGCGTAGGGGTGTGCCCGTGGCGGCTCCACCTCAGCACAAAAACTGGTGCGTAGGGGGGAGTTACAGAGTCCTTTACAAGGTGATGGACGTTCTGCTGCTCTCCAGCGTACAACAACAAAATCTTCTCACCTTGTTAGTACTGACGAAGCATCACAGAATGGTTCAGGCTGGAGAGGACCGCAGAGGGTCTGCAGGCCAGCTTCCTGCTGAAAGCAGGGTCCACACTGAATACAGACCAGGTTGCCCAGGGTTTTTGTCAATGGGGTCTTAAAAAGGTCCAGGGATGGAGGCTTCACAGCCTCCGTGGGCAACCTGCTTCTAGACTTGGCTATCCTCACAGCAGTAATTGTTCCTTTGTGTGAGGTAGGAACTGCTCAGTTTTAGTTTGCATCTATTGTTTCTTGTTCTCTGCTGTATGCCTCTGTTAATAGCTTGGCTCCGTCTTCTCAATGGCCTCCTCATAGGCCATTGGAAGGCTGCTGTGAGGGCCCCCAAAACCTGCCCTTCTCCAGGCTGAAGGAGCCCTGGTCCCTCTGCCTCTCCTCACAGGGCAGGTGCCCCAGCCCTGAGCATCCCGGTGACCCTCCGCTGGACTCGCTCCAGTTTGGTGGAATCTGTCTTGTACTGGGGAGCCCCAAACCAGAGGATGCAGTGTCTTGGTGTGGCCTAAGAAGTGCTGAGTCAAGGGGGACATTCCCTTCCCTCCGTCTCCTGGTTGTGCCCCTGCTCCCACAGCCTGAGACGCCGTTGGCCTTTGCGGCTGCCGGGGCCCCAGCTGGCTCCTGTGCAGCTCGCTGTCCCCCAGAGCCCCCGGGGCATTTCCACAGAGCTGCTCCCAGGCGGTCCGTGCGCGGGCTGGACTAGCTGCCAGGGGCTCTGCCTTCCCAGGGACGGGGCTTGACATTGGTCCTTGTTGAATTTTCTGATGCTCCTGTCAGTCCATTTCTCCAGCCTGTCTTAGGTCCGGAATGGAGTTCCTGCCCTTATGCATATTGACTGCATTCCCAAGTTCGGTGTTGTTCGCAGACTTGATGAGGATTTGTTTTGGCCTCTCCTGCAGATCATTAATAAGGATATTAAACCGGACAGGACCCAGTATAGACCACTCTACTTGGAATCAGCCTCCAGGCAGAATGTGACCCATTAACCACTACCCAATGAGCCTGACAATCTTGAGAATGAATAACCTATGCTATTCTTGTGTTGTAGGAGAGAGTTATCTTAAACCTACCGTGCAGGTCAGTAAACATTTCAGCACTGCTTTTTATGCATAAAGTGTTTTTGAAAATTGACTTTTGGACTGTTATTTCTCTGCAGGTGCTGTATGACTCATACCCTTACTTGAAAAACTGACATACCATGAATTTTTTGCTTAACAAACGTATCTGAAGGATAGATAAATTAAACTGTGTAATTGTTTAAATACTCTAGTGAGGGTGCTATACACCTACCTAGAAGAGACATATGAAATGGGTATGTGACAGATAATAAACCTGGCATGTGACAAGGCCATTTGTTAAAAGTCCCTTTAAAGAATAGAAGGAAGTTTAAGAATTCTAGATATTCTATAACTTTGCGAATACTATTCTAATTTATAATTGTAATATGAAAAGTATTTTTCTTATTACCTTTCCTACTAAGGTTTTTTTTTTGTGCAGGATACAGTACATAAATACATAGTACTTGCCCCACTTTATGAAAGAACTATGTAACGGGTAGATAAAACATGAGGAGCACAAAGTGAGATGATTATGGCCTGTACAGAACCTAAATTAGGCAGCAAAAGTTCTGCACTCCAAACCTCCTCAGTGGTGTCCTGTATTTGAAAGCACAGGATTTCTGTTTTAAAAATCTGTTGAAGAGCACACTTGAACTACTTGCATATAAGCCACTTATCATACTTAATTCAAATATGCAGACATACCCTCAAAGTTGCATACATCATCTGTGCCAGGAACAGCTTAGCAGTCATAAATTTTTTTCTGATATTATCAGCTGGCAGGGTGCGTTTCAATGTGTCTCAACAGGTCGGTTGTTTTTTTTAACTTGTTACTCCCCTTACACATGGAACTGGAATTTGTGAACTGAAATTGGACACTAAATAAGCAGGATAAGTAACCTAGATAATATTCCAAAACTGCAGAATAAGAAAACTTGTGATGGAATGAATCTTTTTTCTGGGTCAGCCGTCTGGTTCTTCTCTTCCTTTGAGGTTTGTAGTCATCATTCAGTCTGGATTTTCCTTAGCAGCCTTTGGCAGGCTTTACATTTTTAGAATAATGTATATGGATATGGGAGGGAAGGGGGAGACCATGTCCAGGGGGAAATCATAGGGAGTGATCTTCACCCAGATATCTTTTAACAGTTTTATTAAAGATCTCAGAGGCAGAGGCCTAATGAGCTTCATTCTCTTCAAATTGGCACTCTAAGAAGATTTGTGAAACCCTGGAGAGGGAATTGTAGAAAAGCATCAAGAGGATCTAAAATGTGAACAGAAAGGGCAAAAAAGATTTAACCTGGCATAATGATCCACAACATGACTGAGACCAGAAAAGCAGATGTGTGCGGCAGGGAAACTGTGCTGATGAGAGTAGCCTTGGGAAAATTTTCGCCTTTGCTCAGTCCTTGTGTTGCACAGGTCTGATTTAATATGTCCCTAGTTAGGAGCACCTGGCTTCTCTAACCCTGTGCAAGAAGGATTGTCATGAGAGTCCCTGGATATACCTCAGTAGAGACAGACCCACTTAGACTGTAGCGCTTGAGAAGTAGTACTCAAAATTACATTAGAGAAAAGGTCACACTGAGCAACACATTTGCGTGAGAGGCAAAACATAGGTAAATGGGAATATTCTGTAATACAGAAGTGTTTGGGAGCTGAACGCACAAATTTCAAAGGGAGAGCAGGAAAGAACAGAAAGGGAGCATAGGAACCATAGTATTGCATGCAAGGCTAGTCAGACCACATGCAGGATGCTGTGCAAGCTGGGGCAGCTCCATGTTGGGCAGGATCAGCCGATGGATATCTGAATCGAGAGGAAAAGAAATGAGTAATGTGGCTGGAGGTGTCAAATGGGGCAGTTCTTTAAAAAAAAATAGACATTTTTAAAAATACTTCATGAACCACATAATAGGATGAAATTCAGAAATATACATTTATTTTAGGGTATGTGAAATTTAAAAGAACAAATCTATTCCATATTATAGCTACACTGATGCAGTCACAAAAATGTAATCAGTCAATGAATATATCAGCTGTAACTCTAGTGAGTAGCTCAGCAGTCACTGAACTAATAATTTCTTTAAACTAAATAATACTTTTTAGTATGCTTATTTCAAAATTACCTCTCTTCCAAAGAAAGGCAATCCCCTCTGGCATGTAAAGAGACTGACAGAGCTGGGATTGTTCAGCCTTGAGAAGAGAAGGCTCAGGGGGATCTTATCGATGTGTATAAATACCTGATGGGAGGGAGTAAAGACGATGGAGCCAGACTCTTCTCAGTAGTGCCCAGTGAATGGGCAAGAGGCAATGGGCACAAGCTGAAATACAGGAAATCCCACTTGAACACAGAAAAAAAACTTTTTTATTCTGAGGGTACTCAAACACTGGAACAGGTTGCCCAGAGAGGCTGTGGAGTTACCATCCCTGGAGATATTCCAAACTTGACTGGACACTGCCCTGAGCAGCCTGCTCTAGGTGACCCTGCTCTCAGCAGGGGTTTGGAGGCTGTCTCTTCAGACAGAAATCTCCACACCACAGCCTCAGGGACTTTAGAACAAATATCAAGAGACTTACAGAAAGGGAAAGGCTACATTTTGAGAAGGGCCTAAGTGACCTCTAACTCTAAATCGTGTTTTCCTAAGTCATTCAGGAATTTCTGAACCTGAGTCCTACTCACTTTCAGCAAGATTTAGATTTTCTAAGAAACGTAAGTCTGAATTTTTCTTTGTTTTTAAGCCCGGTATCTGCAGTTCCTGGGTTTGTTATCATCTTTGGCATTTATTACTCAAGGATTTCTTACGTCTTGAATGCATGACAGGACTTGTTTCCTTAACAAGTCCTAGTGGAGTGAGAACTGGCTGGATGGCCGAGCTCAGACGGTTGTGGTCAGTGGTGCAGAGTCTAGCTGGAGGCCTGTAGCTAGCGGTGTCCCCCAGGGGTCAGTCCTGGGTCCAGTCTTGTTCAATGTATTCATCGATGACCTGGAGGAAGGGACAGAGTGCACCCTCAGCAAGTTTGCTGATGATCCTAGACTGGGGGGAGTGGCTGACACACCAGAAGACTGTGCTGCCATTCAGAGGGACCCGGACAGGCTGGAGAGGTGGGCGGAGAGGAACCTCATGAAATTCAACCAAGGCAAGGGCAGGGTCCTGCAGGTGGGGAGGAAGAACCCCATGCAGCAGTCCAGGCTGGGGGCTGACCTGCTGGAAAGCAGCTCTGCAGAGAAGGACCTGGGAGTCCTGGTGGACAACAAGTTAAGCGTGAGCCAGCAGTGTGCCCTTGTGGCCAAGAAGGCCGATGGGATCCTGGGGTGCATGAGGCAGAGTGTTGCCAGCAGGTCGAGGGAGGTGATCCTGCCCCTCTACTCAGCCCTGGTGAGGCCTCACCTGGAGTCCTGTGTCCAGTGCTGGGCTCCCCAGTGCAAGAGAGACATGGCCCTACTGGAGAGAGTCCAGCGGAGGGCTACAAAGATGATGAGGGGACTGGAGCATCTCCCCTCTGAAGAAAGGCTGAGAGAGCTGGGCCTGTTCGGTGTGAAGAAGAGAAGACTGAGAGGCGATCTCATCAGTGTGTACAAGTATCTGAAGGGAGGGTGTCACGAGGATGGGGCCAGTCTCTTCTCCGTGGTGCCCAGCAACAGGACAAGAGGCAACGGGCAGAAACTGAACCATAGGAAGTTCCGTCTGAACCTGAGGAAAAACTTCTTCACTGTGAGGGTGACAGAGCATTGGAACAGGTAGCCCAGAGAGGTAGTGGAGTCTCCTTCGCTGGAGATATTCAAAACCCGTCTGGATGTGATCCTGGGAAATATGCTCTAGGTGACCCTGCTTGAGCAGGGAGGTTGTACTAGATGATCTCCGGAGGTCCCTTCCAACCTCAACCATTCTGTGATTCTGTAACAAAAATCCTGGTCATGCGGTCAGACAGGCAGAAATCCAGAATGTAAAGTATTCTATTTTCTGTTCTTTCTTCCTCATTTGTGGGCTTGTTTCCGTATACCAGCTGGATATGCAGCAGCCTTACCCTCAAGGCTTACCGTGCAGGTAATTAACAGTTTCTTTCCTGTTACTGATGAGATCTGCTTGTGTGCACTTGACAGTCTATCCGTCTGTTAGTTAAACTAGAATGCATGACATTACTGAGCAGTATAATACACTGCACATCAGTGTCTTTATTGGATTTTGTTGGAAAAAGGCTTCTCTGACAATAAATGAGTTTCATTTGATACCAGAAACCACTTTTTAGAGAATAATTTCTGTGTCAATTTTCAGCCACCAGTACTCTTTGCAAATTGCTGCTGCGGTCAAGACTTTCTTAGGGCTCCCATAGGCTTTCAACCAAGTTAAAAACCCCAAAATCTCCACATCTTGTGAAACAACTTACATCAGATTTCTTTGGTTTGGGTGAAATTATGCTTAAATCTACAGCAGTGGATACGAAACAAACACTCAGTACTCCTGATAATTCTAATGGGAAGAACTGAATACTGGCTGCAAGCACTCAGGAGGCATCCTGTGCTCATCATGTTAATATATCTGCCTGTGGAGAATAAATGACCTTCAGACAAAGCCATAGCAACCCAATGTTTATTTCATTAAAATGGCATTTTTCTTTCAGTCTTAATTTTGATTAAATACTATATCAGATAGTAAATATTCAACTTGAATTTTATGAGTGGAGTAGCAGACAAGTGGACCAAGGCTTCTTAGATATAAATGAGAAGGTATTGATGCACGCTTGCAGTCTTCATCAAAAACAAACACAAAACTGCAGTGGTCCGTACTGATCCCCAAAGAGCCTGGCCATAATGACACTAGAGGGAGTCCTGAGGCTGCAAAAAAATCTTTTTCCTGTAACAATTTCCTAAGTAAATCGTGCCTTATAAATGAAAATATTTCAGAAATACAGCCTCTGGGAAAAATGAGGGAGTCATTTAATTCAAGTGAGATCAAACAATATTCAAATTCTAAATTCCAAGTTTTCCAATGCTTCATTTAGCAACCCAAGTGAATTGAGAAGGGGCATTGTTAGTAAGGACTTTATTTTTGCAGTAAAGAAGGTATAGAAAGTCAGCATTCAAAACGGAGTAAAAATCCTTTATGCTATGGTTGTGGTAGTTTAAATTAGAAGGATCCTGTTCTGCAAAATCTGCACTCCCCTTGTGATCCCACGTAGAAGACTTAAAAGTTAGACTATGCGATCTTAGCTTTTCAAACTGGACAACAAAACTCTTACTGAAGTCAATAGCAGCTGTCAGCACTCAGCATTTTGAACAGCAGGCTACATATTTGCAGCAAAAGTGGGTTTTCCAAAAGTACATAAATGAGTTGGGAGCACTGCTTTGAGATGCCGGTTAATGCGTGTTCCTGAGCCACATTAGCAGTTCTGAAAATTCTGTTGTGGTTATCTAAAAAGAAATCATTGTGCACCAAGGACTGGCAGTCCTCAATAGATCAGGGCTCTTAACCACAGCCCTGCATCAGAGTGGTAAGAGTTTGTCCTGTGTCAGTGGGATTGGGAATACCATTTGTGCTGTGGGAGATCATACCATGCAAGCCTAAAGCAAGGTTCTGCTCTGTGTGAGGGAGCAGGGTAGCATTGGCGTCTACTAGGGAACCAACAAATGTGTCCTGTCCCCTTTTGGTGGCCCTTGGCTCAGACCAAGACCCCTTAGCCGGATTAGTCAGGTATTTGCCATACAAATCCTCCCTGTTCCAAGACTAGGCATCGCAGAATGAGTGCTGAGCTCTTGCTCCTCTCCTGGTATTGGGTGAGCTCTGTCAGACAGCTTTGAGATTGCATTCAGGAGCAGGTCCCCAGAAAAATAAAATCTTCCTCTTTTTCAGCCAGAGGGGCACAGTCTGAGTGACTCAATACAGAAGGCTGCAGTTGCCCTTGTGTTTGTTGGAAGACCCAGAGAAATAACTGGTGGGATGATGCTGGTGAGTATGATGCCCTCCACCTGCACAGCAATGGTGCGCCACTGAGAAGAAGCTGCTAAGCAGTAGTCCTTACTTGGCCGCTCATGTGGCCAGCCCACTGGAAATACCCAGTGGAGTAAAGTGGCCAGGCAAGAGGAAAATCACAGCCAGGTGGGCAGGCTAGATACTGCATTTTCTCCCTGGAGTTCTCCATGAGTCGAGGGCCTAGGCATTCTCCTCCTTTTTTTCTTCTTGTGGGTAATAAGGCCCATTATATCAATGTGCAGCTGTGCACATCCACAGGCTGTGTGGTGACCTTCATAATGAAGGACCCAGTGTAACTCCTCATGTTTGTGCCTGAATTCCCAGGCTGCCCCATTACTAATGAAGGCTGCTCTTTCTGCTAATGCAGTACAGTGAAGAAGAATATGTTCGTCATGAATAGGCTGCCGTGCTGTAGACCCTGCCTTATTGACTTTTAGGATAAATGTTAGCAAATACAGGATGCTCCACATGTGGTCTTTCCTAGTCACACATCAACCACAGTGCCAGAATTACTGCAGTGGCTGGGCACTGTAGCAGTTTTACTCCTCTGATAAGGACTTGGGATGCTCTCCTGGTGGTTCTGAAGATGCTCCAAGAGCCAGTGTGGCCTAGTTAGAACCTCTGGCCTGGACAACACCATTCAGCATCTAACAGGAAAATGTAGACGCATCTGGTACCTTTCTGGGAGAACAAATACTGAATGTGGTAGAACATCTTTAGATCATCACAGCCTACCCTCCACACAGTAGCTTAATGGTTTCCAAAATGGGAACTTATAAAATCCAATAGCACTGTCCACTGGTGTTCAGTGATAGCAAGTGAATTTTTGAATATCAGCCCAAATTAATTATGTGTGAGAATCTACCCGTCCGGATTTGTTTTTAAGCTGCCTTTCTTTTGCTTTGATTGCAACTTCTCGTCATTTCTTGACAAAGCCCTACAGTGCACTGAATGATGCCGTAGCCTTAGTTTGTAATTTTTTTAATTGTTTGTTCAGTTTCTGTATGTGCAGTTGTGTTTCTTTATCCCAGATATTTACTGATATATATACATGCAAGAGTCTAAATTGTCACACTGCTTAATAGAAATATTAATTCACTTCAAGTTCAGTGTTTAGTTTTGCAGTTTAGCATCCTCTCTTCCACAGATCCGTATGCAAGTCTCAGGCCATTTTTTTTCAAGGGAATCTATTTAAAGCATACAACTCCAGAAGCTTCCCCAGAGATAATCTATCAGAACTGAGAATCTTGAATTCAAGCTTCACCCTCATCTGCCAAAGCAAAAGCCAAAAATCCAGCAAAGCAAAAACAGAAACACAGCTATGGCAAAACTATGCGAGTTATCTTAACACGGGGAGGAGGCTGGAATCTATCCTCTGTATAGGTCAAAGGAGGCTGAGGAACTCTCAGGAATGGTGATGAAGAAAAGGTTTTCACACCTCTGGCTTCAGCACACTGAAGGAGAAAAGCAACACCCCAGGGAGGGCTTCAGTTCCAGGACAGTGGCATGTGGTCTCTCTCCAGACATCTGCAGAATTAAGTTCTTACATTTTAGTGAAAAACGTCATCTCTTTCATGACATGGCTGAGATAGTGGTTACCTGGGGATCAGAGACTGCAGTAGCATCTTTACAAATATGTGTGTGAGAATGGTGAATGAAAATAATGAAATGAAAAAACAGCTTTCAAACAGTTATCTTTTGAATTTTATTTTTCTGATGCACTTTGCTTCACTGACTTATGTAGTTTTGCTAATCCTTTATGGCTTCAGCATTTCTTTTATGCCACTCCAGTTCATCAGTAGCTTTATGACTGTTGTTTGTAACTCCTAAGAGCCTTTTGGTTAGACCCTTACTCTCTTAAGAAAATCATTTATGCTCATCCACACTGATCTGTTTTTCTCATTTGCCTGTGCAAACAATCCACATTCTTCCAATAATAATTGCATATCTTTTTCCTTCAAAGTGAATCCTGGGTTGATGAGAACTGTCCTCAGTGTCATAGTTTTTATTCCATTTGAACATCTGGTGCTTCTGCGTGTGCTACTTTGAACATCATTGGAAGTGAGTGATAGCTTTACAGCCATCCTGCTGAAGTCATGGCTCTCATTCCTATTGCCTGTATTAGAAGGTGCATTTGCAAATGCTTTTTGTACTGCTTTGCTTTTGAGACTACTTATCAAATTGCATCTGTAATAAGTTCAAACCATTGCTATGCAGAAAGCTGTCTCTTCTTGTAAATCAATACCCTCTGTTCCTAGCAGCTTTTGGATTGCTTTGGATTCCTCTCTTGCATCAATCTTATGCAGGTGCTGCTCGGCTTGCTACATTCTCTCTGGCTCAAGCTAGCTATTTTCAGTTTTCATGATGTGACTGTTTTGCACTTATTAAAGCATGTGCGTTAGAAGCAATGAACTTCTCTCTTTTTTTTTTTCTGTTGGCCATAGGTACAGAATAATGTTGGCTGTGGCAACGTAATAACACAGGATGGAAGGGACCACCTGAATCATTAAATCCCACTCCCAGCTACTGCAGACATTACATCATAAAATAATCCCTGTTATTCATTTATTGAGCTCTATCTCATGACTTGCTCTCATCCCTGCCCCAGGCGTGATTACCTGTTTGCAGACCTGCCCCTGAACCTGATTAATCTTAACTGTTTGGAAACTTCTAATTATCAGCAGAAGTTATTTATGGCCAGTTTATCTCTCATTTGTGCCAACATTGCTTTTTAGCCTAAATGGTTACCAACCCAAAGAGTGTTTAGCCCTTTCCCAAGTGTATTTATAGATAGCAGTCTTTTTTCTCTCAGCCTTGGCTGAACAAGCCATGTTCATGGCTAGCATCCTCTCATAAAATAGACTCTCCATACCCTGAGTGTTCTTGTCAGCCTTCTATGCACCTCTTCTAGGTTGAAACCATCTTTCTTAAACACGGGTGACTCAGAATTATATACTGGTCTTAGCAAGGCCTTATCTCACACCTTCCCCTTGTACCTTCAAAAGATCCTTTCTCTGCGTTACTCCATGGACCAGATTGTCAAATCTAGCAGAGGTCCATATACCTTAGAACCTGGCGAAGGAAGGGACGACTACAATGGCTGTCACGTGAAATGGCTGTCATCATCTCTCTATACAGAGGCTCCGGCTTTTCCACTTCGTGCTGTCTGATAGGAACTTCCTAATGGCAGTTTACACTGATAGGGATTGGCAGATGAGTACATGCACTTCCCTACACTACATGTGTGAAGCACAGCTGGGATTGTTGTTGGCCTTGTGCCAATCCAAGTAGGATTTACCACACTTTTTAAGGCAACCTTAGGTCTGTTTAGTACATGGTATATAATGTACAATATTATGGAGTTTTTTCCCTTAACATTTGGACATCATCATTTATTTCATGCACATTTAAAACGTGTATTGTTTTGTTTTTCCTATATCTAAACAAGTTACCTCATTGCAGATTTTTCTTCAGAACCCTCTGCCAATTCTCCCATATCACTTCATCATTATCATTTATTTGCCTTGAGTAACGGAAGTCCTGGGCTTCTCTCTGGATAGTTAGTTTAAAACAACCACAGCCTAATGGGATAGGAAATAGATCTGATGAGATAATGAAGAAATAGTACAAATGGTAGACTGAAATGAGGTGTGCTGAGCTAGGTTGCAGAACTGACATTACATAGAAGTGCCTCTAGGTTTTATAGACATTTGGGGTATGTTTCTGTAATGGTTAGTATGGTTATGGTTAATATTTTATGTATTTTTGTGTATGTTTTGCTGTGGAAGTGAGTTTGGAAGAGTGGGATTTGAAGGCTGGGATGCTGGCTTGTCATTCAGGTGCTGAGGAGCCTTCTATCAGTTAAGAGGACCTGGGAAAATACAGGAAGGATTTTGCGTGAAGAGGAGATGAAAAGATCAGGAAAATACTAAAATCAGCAAAAGTTTTTTGAGCTGGACAGGGATGGGACTTAATCCAGACAGTTCAAATTTAGTAAACATAGAAACATGGAGACGTGGGAGGTCTTGAGGTGGCATGCTAACAGCTATAATTTTGACATACTGGAGGGATGAGTCATTACATAGCTTCAGTTTTAGTCACTTTGTGGCTAACTTGTCATCCACTGTCGTTTAATGTTTCCCAACCAGGACAGTTACTTGAGCAAGATTGTTTTAATTTTTAACCCCTTCCTTTTCTTAAGAGGGATGGGATCAATTTTAAGAGATACCTTTTAATGCTTCTGGCATAAGTTTGACACATCCTGTCTGGCAGATCCCTCAGTGCTCTAATAGAACTGGTGTGTACACTTGGTTCTGGTGTGTGGTATTTCAAACCTGATATTACATTTTGGAAGCAGCTTGGTTATTGTATCCCGTTCCACTGTTCAGACCAACTGAATTTGAGCCAGTTCACTCTGAGCTGTTACTACAGAGGAATGTTTTAGTGGTTTGGTGGCCCCTGGGAGCTGGGAGAGAGAAAGTCTGGCTCAAACTAGGATTTTGGACAAGCACAGACTTTCCCAGCTGTAAAATGGCAGCAATGATATCTACCCCATTGTATGAGGTATCTTAACTACCCTCGGTGAAGACTATGAGATACTGAACTCTTACCCACTTCCCTACCTTGTTTGTTAGTAGGCAATGAACCTAACAATTCCCCGTCCGTTAACAGCACATATGGTCCCACATCACACCACATGGCTGCTCATCCACCACTTCAGATAGGGTCTAGGTCTGCTCTCAGGTTGCTGTCACTCTATATGACTTTCCAACTGTATCTGGTCACATGCCATTCCTGTGTATCTTTTTTAGACTAATCACTGATGAAAGATTGCCTGCTTGCAGTTATTTAGCTAGGAGAATTTGGTGCAAAAGCTAATGATGGCAACAAGATCAACTGAGAGATATGAACCATGTCTCCCTTGGCAATTGCCGTAACCAGATCACTCACTTGTGTTACTAAAGGACTGCTTCTAACAAAAGAAGTACGGGTTCAGGTCCTGGCTGATCACAGATGATGGTAGGGCCCATCTGCAATGTCTTTTAATGCAAAATATGTATCAAAATATTATGAGAGAGAATTTCTCCTTTCCTCTTGATTACCATTTATCTCAGATCTGTGTAGTCCTGCTGTTCTTCTGCTAGTCCTCTGGAGTTCTGTTAGGCTGGGAATTGCTTTTCTCTTCAATAGTTTAAGAATGATAGCTCTCATATGAGATTTTCCCCACATGTTTCCGCTGTAGCCAACCCAGCATCAGCTCTCTCAGCATTAGTAAAACTTGGGCACTTGTTCTAGACAAGGTCTCTAAACTTGCAGTGACAGTCTAAGCACTAGGTATGGGACTCCCAGTCAGAGGAGGCTATTGATGCAGTGGTGGAAAACAGCAGCTGGGGCTGGAGACCTACCTTCATTCTGAATTGCAGCAAAGCACGAGTGGACCTGAATTAGTGTTAAGAGAGAGCAGAAATAAGGTGAGATATGCTGAGTGCCAGTATTACTTCCTGAACTGTATCCAGGCTGCTCTGGTTGCTTTGAAGATATGTCTGTTCCTGAAGCAGTTTCAGAGTAGAAAATTCTTCACAGCAGCATCACTGGAGCCAAAAGCAAGCAGAGATGAATTGTTTCAAAACAGAGAGAACCTGGATGCTGATATTTGGTCTGACTTTTGTAAGGAACCAGAAGAGTCTAGAAAAGATTGTGGAGGATGGATATGAGAATAAGGAGAAAGACATGTTGATGGAGAAAGGTAAGGGAAAAAGGAGCAGAATGGAAAAAGAAGGGAAATAATTTATTCCTTGCTTATATCCGCATTCCTGTCTGCCTTGCACATAGTAGGTATATATCTGTGTGGGTATGGTTGGAATATAGATACCAGAAAGAAGGGTATCCAATGAATTAGAGAAAAAGTTCCACTGTTAGTTTAGTTTTGCAGTCTGTCAGCATTTTCACTAAAGCCAGGGTAATCCAGAGAGCTTATACTTATTCAGGCAGACCTTTGAACTCCCAGTCAATCCTGTTCCCCTTCAACACAGATTGTCTCCCCTCTTTTTTTAAGCTTGCAACGAAGTGTGATTTTCCTGAGGCTCTAGATTTGTATTCTGTGTGTAGAAGAACAATACTCTTTAATCTAACACACCCCAGCCATGTTTCTTCTGCAAATGCTTTAACTACTAAGGAAAACATGTCTGGTTTACTTTGGCTTTCTCACTCTTTTTGTTCAGAAGATGGAGAAAATAGGCATGCATGTCCATTGCGCGTTGCTCCGTTCTATATTCACAGGCCACTGACTTGTGCAATTGACTTCGGGAGACACTGTGGCTTCTCCTGGCAGAGTTGCTGTTATGCTGCCCCGTGAGGATCCGTTGAGGTGGACACTGACCACAACTAGAAGAAGGTTCACTTTCCCTGTATTATCCCAGTTTTCTCATTAGCAGTGGCAAAGGCCAGCCAAATCTAATATGATTCCTCTGAGGAGATCTCTTGCTTAATTACTTGTGTGGGTGTTTCCTGAGGAATAGTCTGCCCACAGAGAGCCTGACTCTTTTCTCATTCATACTCATGTGACAGCAATGAATTCAGTTGAATTACAGTGTTTGAAAACTGTTGATAAAGAGAGCAGAATCAGACCCACCCAGTGATGTGCGTTTTACAGGTCTGTGTAATTTTTTCCGACCCACTCCTGACTCCACTTAAGGACTATAAAATTGATGCTCATAAACTATAATGCCTGATAGATCAAGTGAGATATTTCTGTAATTCTTAAAGAGTGTAGAGTTTTGAAAGAAAGCAATTGGTTGCCTTCCTTTGCGTGAATGTGGTTTTTCATATGGAAAAAACAGAATTAGTCATTTGATAGCTGACATTTGAGTATTGTTATGTTGCAAATAGTCATTTTTCCCTTAAATATGGCATGGAGGCTTTTTTTTTTTTTAAATAAGCCACAGCTTTCAGCCATGTGATCCAATGAAAATAATTAGAAGTAGGAAAGGGGCTCCCTGCGGATCTCAGAGGTCCAAATCTCTCTGACTTCAGAAGTACCTGCTGTTTTGCACATCAGAATCCAACCATTGTAAAAATGTTCTTAACGTTTGGTTTGTTTTGTCCATGGTGGTAGTTTTAATCCTCCACCTGATAGTCAAATAGGGATTTTGCCAGTATGGGCAGGACCAGAGCTGTGTTTTGTAACTGCTCAGAATTCTCTGAATACAGTATGATTTCAAAAACGGACATATTGACAGCATTTCTTTCCTTGATATATAGTCCTCTTTATAGGATATTGCCACATCTATGTTGCAGTCCTCAAGAGTAACACAAAAGGGGAAAATTGCTTATTCTGTTATTCCCCTCTTTTGATGATATCACCATGCAGGGTACACGTGGCTGAACTCTTCATCCACCAGATTTCCTTAGGGCTTCCACTCTTTCCTTGAAAGTGTTGAGTGTCCAGCATCTTCTTCCAATTTCAAAACAAACTGCTGTGTGGCCAGCTGTTTTCAAAACACAGGCAGTCTGTTCACTTGGATAGAAAACGATCTTAGGAGTTGTACACATCTTAACAAATCTTGTCGTTGTCTCAAAACTTAATACGTCTGAGTTGCCAATGTTTTGGATGACCAGACTAAGCAGTTACGGTATTTTAACTATTTGACACCTCCCTTGTGTTAATTGTCAGTGGAAAGACTAGCAGCGAAAGGTCAACATTTGCCAAAGAAACCACAAAGTCACCAGTTATTTCTATTTGTAAAATCAGAAGCTAATTGTGGGATCTTGCATACTGTTGACTAGTGATGACAGGCACATGCCAGCACTGATGTGACAACTTTTTTTAAAAAAAACACTAAATATCAGGCAAAGAAAACTTTTGAAGTGTGAAGGGGGATGCTCTGAAGACTTTCAAAACTTATGAATAAACATCCACTAATTAATCACTGGAATATGAATTCTACAGCAATTTGCTCTTCCATGGGTAACTTTTGAAAACTTGCATCAGGCTAATATGACACTAAGTCCAGTTGAGAATTGCCTCAGCTGCAGTTGACCAAGTGCAGCTATGCTGATTTACACCACCTGAACATCTGAGTTGGAGTTCCTGCATGTTACCGTGGTGTGAAAGGTATGTTCTTGTGAGCTAACTGAATAACATAGCATGCTGGGGCTTAGTTCTAATTTTCTCTGTTAGAACATATTGTAGAGCCTTCCTGTAGGAAAGAGTTCCTCCTTTCTCTTCATCTTATTTATATGATAAGCAATAGCAAGAGTTGCCTGAGAAAGAGAACAGAAATACTAGTACAATTTTTTATGAGTAACTTTTACAAACTTGCACTTGTTGTTATGAAGACACGGCAACTTGATATGTGTAGTCACATTTGTCTGCAAATATTTAAGTAAGTTCCAGGAAATATTACTTACTGTTCTTGGCAAAAGATCAAAAACGTAGGCTATTATACCATTCATTTACCAAGGTATATGTGATTCATTCCTAATTCTTCTGATGACTCATTCCTTCTTCCTCTCATCTTGACTTCTCCAGATGCAAATTGGGAAATACATGCAGTCCTTGTCTAATTTTCAGGGCTGTTTTCATATCTAGGCAAAGTCTGTAGGTGTTTTAAGAAGTTCTTAGGAAGCATACAAGTCAGTAGCATTGTTGTTGGAACAATGGAGAATAATGCTTAGCTTAAAATTATTTTTTATCTCTCTTTGTTCATGATTCTCTGAAAACACTGAAAACACTGAAATCAGTCAGAGAAGCAGTTAGATCTAAAGTCTTTGTTTCTTAGATATATGCTCATAGAACAGTGTGAATGATTTGACTTTTCAATTAGAAGGCTAAACCAAAAAAGTAAGGAAAACGTTTTGGCTCTACTTTGAAAAAAATGTGGTAAAATGAAATATTTGTTAGAGCCATAAATCAAATATTTATTTCATTTTCAGCAGTGGTGAACTGGGGAACAAGGGCAGTGAAGTACAGTTTGCCTGCTTATGGCAAACAGGCATGGGGCTGTTGAAGCATTTCTCTTAAATACTGACAGGGTGGGTTTGCCCACTTTGTTTGTCACAACAGCACCAACTTCTTCTTTCTCAGGGGCAGCAGGCAGGAAAGGTGTCTTTAAAAATTTTCTAATTATATTTAGCTGAACTTGATCTTAAGCGTGTCTTTTGGCTTTGGTTTTTAATCATCACAAATAATCAATTGGAAGAATACTTTTAAGAACTCATTTCATAAGCCAGAAATAACAACTCTGTTACAGACACCACCTCTCTTTCCCGTCCAGCTGTGTAAAGTACTTCCCTTCCCCTTTTTCTCCTCTTATCCAGCCATGTCCTCCAACAAGACCAGAGGCTAGGGCCTGAAAATGTACAGGGAGGCAGCTGAGGAGGGAGGAGGTAAAAGCATTTTAGGGGTGGAGAGGACAGAGATGTTTTGTCTTGTTTCTTGTACACTTTCTAAGCATCCTGCCTGCCTTAGAGAGGAAAGAAACCTTGTCTGCCAAACAATTTTAACTTCTTTTAAACTGATATCATTTTCCTAATCCACTACTTGTAAAACTGGAATGCCAGTTGTCAGTCTTGAAGTGTCATTTCAAAAAAACAGTACTTCATTTGGAAACTTTTAAAATGAAACATTTTGAATTTTCTAAAAACAAAGAAATTATCTCCTTTTTGTCACTCAGAAACTATTTTCAAAGTCAACCCAAAATGTACAAATGGCTCCCTTTGGTCCCAGCAGTGCCTTTTTTAACACACTGAATGTCTGCAGCCTGATTTGCAGAGTGTCATCTGCAATCTGCCAGCCGCTGATTTTCATCTTGATAAATGGTGTTTTTCATTCCATGTGAACTGGGTTTTGTTCTTGTTTATACCCCGTGGTATAAAACAACTCCTATTGTGCATTGTTCCCTTCTGTACTTTTAGAAAACCTGTTTGTTTCTGGCAGCGTTCTCTTTGAGGAATGTGATGCACAGCACAGATAAAAGCGCAAGCATCTGTTAAGATGATTGGCATTATCCTGACGACAGTGTAAAAAATCATCTCCTTGGGATGGCAGGCAGGCACAGCCAAATGAAATTAACATTAACTTCAATTTGCCGTGGGTATGATAAAGCATACACTCTAATTCAAGAAGACTCTGCAAAGCCTGCTGCTTGCTTCATATACTTCCTATGCCTGACAGTCATACACAAAGAAGTGATTCATTCAGCCAGAGTTAGGCACTTGCATAGGTGCTAAGCACCAAAATGCTTCAGAGGAAAATAGTATGGGTAAAGGCAAAAAAAAGGGAGGGGAGGGGGTTGAAAATTTATTATTTCTTAGGAGCTTTAGGGAATGCTTGTAAGTCCTGGAAGACGGTACTTGCCAGAATTTGAGTGTTGATGCTTTCTTTCAGTCCGGAGTGGCAGAGGAAGGTCTCTGCACTCACTGGTTCTCTTTCAGGCAGCACCTGGACAATTCCTGAAGTTTTCTCATTTGGGCTTTGACCTGACCTGAGGTCAAAGCATAGCTGGAATTATTTTTCTCTACGTAAGGATTGAAAGTATGTTTAAATGCTTTAAGCCTTCTACTATTAACATTAGTCCCCTGTACAAAGACATCTTCTTCTTTGCACTTCGACGTAATTGATTTTGCCTTGGTATCCCTAAAAAATATTTCTGTAGAGAAAAATTGCTGCAAACTGACATCCTATGTGTTTTTTATGCATCTTATGAAAATATATTTTTAATAAGGAACTAGGAGGTTTCTCTGGTCTCTGTTGAAATTGCCTGCTACGTTTCTGCAGGGAGATCAGCCCTTTTTTATTCCTGATTTGCTGGTTCTATTCAACAACATAATCTTCCTGAAAGAGACCAGCTGTTACTATTCCTTCACTTATCTCCTCCCCCAGTGGGTTTTTTTTTCAGTTTTCTAATATGAAATGCAAGAAGTACTTTCAGATGCTTTCAACAACTACAGGTGTCAAATTCCCTAAACATCAGCAACTGAAAACAGCTATGGGGAGTCCTCTGCAAGAATTCAGTCCCCTACACTTTCTCAAAATGCTCAAAGTGAGATCACTAGCATGCAGAACGGGGGAAGATTCTCTCCCATCACTGATGGTTTCCTGTGGGCTGCATGGAGATATCAAGTTGATACTTTGATAGATTGCAATCTGTTTTCAGCAGCTGACCCAGACATAACATCATCATTTCCTGATTATATTGATATGTGTTTCTATTATTTGCTTATTTTGCGCCTTGAGAAACAATTCCTTTTTGTTGTTAAACTGTAAACAGCATTGCAAGGCCTCATATTAAATCATAATTATTTACCATGCTGTTCACGCACCTTTGTCTCTGGGGAATGTGGTGACGTGAATTTACAGGAAGATCGGGGTATTTCTCACCAACAGTTTCCTGTTATTGATATGCTTTTGTTTAGTTGTGATCTTTTTTTTACCCTTTCAGCTTCTCAGGGGAAAAATAAACAGGCGCATGACATTAATCACAGTCCTCGGGTATCGTATTGGAAGTCTCACAAATACTTTTGATGTGGAACTGTGAACTAGCTTTGGATCTTTCAAAAACACCAATGACAGGTTATTCTTTATTATTACTGATTCTCTTATTATGATAAATGATTCCAATAATTCTTTAAAATTCTTTTGTGATAGTGTTCCTTTTTGGAAGCCTGAAGGGTTCAAAAGTTTACGAAGACAACCTTGAACATTTTGTCTGTATGTGTGTAAATTTGCATATCTGGGCTAAGTTTCCTTTCAAGAGAAAGCATGGATCACATAGAGATACAGACGTAAAGCCCAAAACCCAGAGGTTTCTCTTTGAGTCCTTTCAGCAAATGCTAGCAAGCATGGCCAAAAATGCATTTTTCAAGATGATTTGCCAATTTCTTTTCTTCACAAATAAAAGAAGATTTCAGTTGTGGAGAGCCCGTATTCTTTCTGCAGCAAGGTGGTATATAAATCATATTCACTAGCCTGCCAAGAGCCACCAACATAACAACCAGGGTAATGCCACACATCTAACACGTAAATCTTATTTTTGACTATCCTACTTTTATTTCTGTCTCTGCAGTACTGTGGTACACTCCTAAGTAGTGACTTTTGAATAAAACTTTGATTTTGCAATAAGGGACCACAGCAACTGAGAAATTTAATATCAAACCAGAGTCTGAGAGGTTTAGTTTTTTTCTGTCAAGTCATTGTAGAAGGAATGGAATAAAATGCAAAATAGTAGCATGTCCCAAAGGACCCACACAGGTAAGAGCACTGAGGGACAGCTCTGCTGGCTAAAACAACACATTAAAGTAAGCAGACAAACAATGTAGTAGCTATTCAGGTTCACTACCAAATTTTCAGTGTCTGATATTTTTGTTTTGTGTATTGTAAGTAGCATCTTTCTGAGAAATGTTGTAGTATAATATTTAGAGCTAAAATCCCAGAATAACACCTAAATGTCCATATCCTGTTAGTGGTTAAAAATTTATGGTATTTGGTGCTTATTGTTCTACTTTTAACGTGTGACACCTTTATTTTCCTTCATTACTGCTGCTTGCAGTAAGGAGTACAAAGAATAGGCTGGCAGAAGTCATATATGACATAATATGAAGTACATGCATAATATGAGCATCCATGCAATATGACTTTATATATGTTCATAAATGTTTTTAATTACCTTCTCTTCTCCTTTTGGAGTATTTATTTTCTAGATAATCTGTAGATTTTATTTGAATTCTTAAAATACCAATTTGCTCTATTTCTGGCAGTCTGTATAATCTAAAAAATATTGTAAAAGTTTCTCTATGGCCATGTATACCAAGAGCACAGTCCTGGATTCCTGTATATTTGTCCTCATACATAAGTTCAGCCAGGTGAGATCTGGCCAGTTTTAGGATGAGGGACTTCTAAGAAATCTCAGGTTATTAGGTTATTCTAGATGTAGCGTTTATCTTCTTGACTTTCAGGTCTTGAAAGTAATTTGTTGGTTCCGTTAGTGAATCAGATATACCCCTTCCAAACAGCATCAGTTTAAGACTTCACAATTTGAACAAAATAGCTTTTCCTTTCTGGAAATCCCACTGGAAAAAAAAAAAAGGAAGAAGTGATAAAACCACAGCTGTTTTACTAAACAAACCCTACAAAGACTTCCAATGTGATTTTGTTCCCTAGGCACATTTATTCCTCAAACCATAAAAGCATGCATTCCCCCAGATGTAGTTTTTTCCATTCTAAATAAAACTCAGAACTAACAAATGAACTCCCCAGTGCACCAGCTAGCTCACCTCCCACTGTTTGATATCATCCTTGAAGACCTGGTGTGCTAGGAGAGAAGCACAGAGGCCTCCAGATGGGATCTCGTATTACTTTTTCCAACATACTCCCTTTTTAGTAGCACTTATTTGGAGGTATATTTTGAGTTCTATACCTATGCACTGTATTCTGGTTATGGTGGAGTAACAGTATGGTCTAAATAAAAGTATGACTTAATATTTAATTCATAAATCAGACGTATCCTTTTACTTGCCGTTAGAGCCAACCGACCTGGTAGAGATGGACTCATTTAAAAGGTTTTAGAAATGAATGAGAATCTGAATTCAGTTGTCATATCCGCAATTACTCACCATCTGAACGCGCAGAATTCTAATAGAGCTCTTCCTTCCTCAACATGGATTTAAGATAGGAATTTGGATCTTCTATTTAAGTGCTGGACAGGACGGAAGGAAGTCAGAATTACGTTTCCTTCAAGAAATTTCAGGCTCTTCATTCTCTTCTGGGCTAAATCTCTCAGTTTGGTGTTTGGGATCGGTCATCAGGGTAGAGGAAGCGAGAGGTTCCATAGTTTCTGAGTCACGAAACACTTTTTGTTTTTGTTCCTATATGGTTCTTGTTCTTTGTTAACTACGTCAGGAGCCACTTCCACTAAGATGGTAAGACTAGCGTGTACTTTGTTGTATTGCTCTATAATAACGGTCAGCAATTCTGGTATTTTTATTGTCTCTCCAGACAATTTCTTATTATTCTTTGGTGCCACCGTAATAAGTTTTTTGTTGTTAAGTGCCTTTGGGAAGCAGAGTCCTCAATAATGATCGTGACAGAAACACAACACCAAATAGGAGCACTTTTGTCTCTTCGTGGAGCTTGTGTCCACTTTGGTTGGATTTAGGTTTAATCAGCCATAGGCTTTCCTATTTAGCATGCTTAGGAGGAGAAATGATCAAAGTAATAAAGACTAGAAAGTGTTCTGAAGTCAATGTTATGTAACATATCTAGCATGTAGTAGGCAGCGCAAATGGAGTGCTCTATGTACCAGGCAAACAAATGCTATGAGAGCTCAGCCACAGTGACAAGGCGTGGTAAATACTTTCTACCATGCCTTTGAAGTGCAGGGTACAAACAGCAGGTCCATGTTATGTGGACCTGTGTACTGTCTTAGATACCTAAACAGAGCTCTGTTTGCAGTTAAAAAGTCGATTGTCGTACTGAAGTGGCAGTTACACAGGTGGGATTTTAGGTAAGCAAATGCCCATGCGTGAAACGTGCATCCGTCTTATCTACTGTGTTGTTGGCAAACAGAAGCACTGAGAAGCCACGTGTCCCTTAGTAAGTAAACCTAACTGATTTGAAGGTAAATATAGGCTGAACTACTCATACCACAAAATTTGACCTGAAAGCAAAGTGTAAATCCCAGAGTTACAGTTTTTGCATGATGAGGCTCTCCAGGCTATTGGCAAATGTTTCCCTGCAGACAGCTTGTCACTGAGTACATGCAACTTCTCACACACTACTTCCAAGTCTGCTCAAACCCAGCACAGAAAAAGGGAAAGCGAATATAAAATCACTCTGCTCAGTTCAAGAAGACTGCAGGATTCAAAAAAATCTCCGTGAAACTTGGCTGGACTGAATGTTATAATCCAGTTAGCATTTCTAAACAGTTTTAGTTTCAGCTGAGAAAGGGTGACACAGTTCTATTCCAGTCCAAGTCCTGAAGACCTTTCAGCTGTGATGATGTCCTCTGCTGATTTATTTAGCTAATGAGAGCTGAGTCATAGCTGTCAGGAGATTGACATAGAAATGACAGTGTTGGAGTGAAAATATTCTCAATTTATCCTAGAGATATTTACAGTGTCTCAGGCCTGTGAGATGCAGAGCGCTCTCATGTTATCCAGTGAAATTCTTGAGCACTTTTGAAGTTAAACATTTGAGTAGGGCTTACAACATTACTTATGTGCTTAAATTTAAACAGGCCACGTGTAAGTGCTTCATTGGATCCAGTCACAGAGCTGATCCCACTGGAGAACTGAGCTCCTGGTCATTTAGGCCTGCTACAAAGAGTACGTTTTTAAAATGTAAAAACCCACTATCTTTTCTCTTGCAAAATGTTTATTCTTGCTTTTCCTAAGCTTTGTTTTTCTCCAATATTTTTCAGATATTGGTGCCAATGTCATTTTACAACAATTTTGACTCAAAGTACGATATATTAAACTCTTCTTCTCCACACAAAGCAAACAAATAAAAAGAGAAACAGAGAATCCTTTATCTGTTGTCTTTTTTTTTTTCCAAAAGTAAATAGTTGCCCGTTGTTATGAGAACCACAAATCACTCCTGAATCTTGCCAACAACATTCTGGGAAGATGAAGAACAATATAGAACCTGCTAAATAGTTCTTAGTTTAAAAACTTTAATAGGTTATTGTAGCAAAACACACTGATCTTATTTATAGAACTTACATTTAAAAATTTAAAGTACAAAATGCCTATTTACACTTACAGTGAATTACAGCATGATGCAAAGATGTATATTTTTCATTATTTTTTCTTTGGATTTCACATAAAATACAGCAAGCCATGCTAGAAAAAAATGTTCAGCAGCATCCAAACTTGGAGTGCTCCCAGAGCACTCTGCTGTTGATTCTAACAAGAAATAACACAATAACTATTCAAAATTTCCAGGTTGCATTGCTTGCTGATTTTTTGTGTGAGCTCACCTGATTTCTTCCACTGCACTTTGAACTCCGATGATTCCATCCAGCAAAAGTGCTATTTAGATGTAGGAATTTTAAATCAGGAGCTAGGCAATGCGTTTTCAGCCAAGGCAGCAGAACACTGTACAGTCCCAGAAGAGTTTACACCAGTAGAGAAATGGTTTCATTCTTAATGACAAGAAGGGATCAGAGCACTTGCCTCTTTCCCCTGCAAAAAAGGGGTTCTTTGGCATTATCATTTGAATGAATTGCCGCTACACAGTAGGCTAGTGTATCACGGTGATGTTGGCTAGGAGCCTGAAGAAAATTGCCAGTAAAAGCCTTAATGGATGTGCCGTTACTCCAAAAAAAGTTCTTCCTGTCAACAGAGCTTGTTCTGCTCTGTGAACTGATTTGAGCCATGCCAACGAAAGTACGCTCTTGCTCAGGGAAAGGGAAGTTGCCAGCATTGCTAAAACAGAAAACCTTTGACACAGAGAGGAGCTAGTAGCGTGGGTACGACGCATGCTGCAGGGCTGTGCCGGGGCAGGCGTGCAGCCGGCCAGGCAGCGCTGCCGGCAGGCAGCGTAAAGCACATCGCAGAAACGGGGGCTTGTCCTGTTCTCTCCTGGCCACGGCCTGACAGCAAAGTCTGTATTTGGTTTGGTTGATCTGCTTTGTCTTAGGAGATGGTGTCAGGCTGCAACAGAGCTCGGAAGGTCCCGCTTGCCAGCTCCCTGCCAGGCTGCGGTGATCAGGCCTGGATGCCTTAGCACACGCAGACAGCTTTTCACTGGCACGGAGAGTGTTACTGGCTGCATCCACACCATTCACCGGTACTTGGAAATAGTCTACAGGGTTTAGTATTTACACTTCCAACTTGGAAGACCGAGCGAAAGTTCTTTTCATAAAATGATGCCTCATTTTAATACACCATACAGTAAATGAAAATCTCGAGAATAAGGAGATTTGCTGTTCAGGTGGTAGCGGGTGTCAGAATTTAAACAAGGTTGCTGGCTTTTTTAAAAATGTACTTTATTAGTAACACAGACTATTTCTCAAATACAACTTTTGACTGAATCATTTATTTCAAATAAGAGGACAGCCTCGTGCGGCTGATGAAAACATTTGGAAGTGCTAAGCGTACAAATCAGAAAGAAAAATATTTGCCTTTCATGAAGGCATGGTGGAAGAGGAAAGATTCTGCAGACCTTTTCAGCTGCTCCTTGGAAACTTGGCACCTTCTTGCCGAGGGAAGGGACTCCTTCTTGCGGGCTTTACTGCTCTCATGCAAAACTCTGCTTGCCTTCTATAAGCACTTACTGGGTAAGGACTGTGGAAACACACCAGTTTGTCCTCAAGGAAAAAAATCGTAACATAGAGGCTTAAGTTTAAAAGAAAAAATGATTTTCAACATCTCAGGTTTTTATTAGCAAGAGACTCGAGCCTGTTTCCAGCTTTTCCCCATATGATGGGTAAACCTGACTATATTATATCAGTACTTTGGGTCTCACTTTCTTCCTTTTTAAACAGGAAAGGGAAATGTGCTTTAGAGATAAAGATACAAGCATTATACAAGCGGTAAATATTGATATTATTTTTTATTACCAGTGTAGGAGGTTCCGTCATTTTACTGTAATGTTAAAAGCTTCTCAGTTTCGAACTGCTTCAAATTTTCTTCTATTTTTTTCTGTTTTCTTTAATGCATGTTCCAGAACATGGAAGGAAGTTTGCTCTTATGAGGAAGAATTGGGTAGAAATAGTATAAAGAAGTAAACATTTTAAATTTAATTAAAGAAAATAACTTAAACTTCTGTGGTGTGGTAGAGGAAATAGATAATGATATGAGTTTTAAAACGAGATGTCATTCTGTCTTACAGAATTTGAGGTAACTGAGACATGGTTTGTCTGCTGAAATAACTTTAGCTGCACCTTGGAAAAACATCTGTGGTGAGAAAAAAATATCTTTTTATAACAAGAATTAGAAAAAAATGCAGGCAGGAAGAAATAAATTAGCATAGTAGAGAGGCTGAATTTACTTTAAAACAGCAGGAGGCAAGGAGAGAATACTAAATAGGATCTTGAAGAGCTATTATATTGCAGACAATTGTAATATAGAATATGTTGTCTGTTGGAGGATATACTGAAGATTAATCTGATTCTCCTTGAGTGTAACTTGTGCTATTGAGTCCAACAGAGAATATCAGGAATATTGACAATAATTATGAGTTATAGGTGTGATATATCACTGTACGTGTCAATTATAGCCAACCTTTTAAGTATACATACTTGCATACGTTTGCATGCTTGGCTACGGAGGTTTATTCAGCATAGTGTGGATTTGAACAGCCCTATGCAGGACTGAGACTTCTCTGTACTTCCAGTCTGTAAGCTCACAGGAAGACGTGGTCTTGTCCCAAAGCATTTTAGTGTCTGCTTAGAAACAATGGCATGAAACAAAAGGAGGGAAGCAGAGAGGGAAAGGGACAATGAGGTCTCGCAGTTACGTGAGTTAATTCCATGCACAATGGCGTGGGCCTGAATCATCTGAAAGGCTCCTTGGGTTAATAGCACTTGCTGTCCTGGTATGTGTCCGGACAGCTGGTGCTTTTCCACAGCTTTAATGATCAGTCTATTCAGTTTTTGTTTTGATGAGGAGGATGTTGTTTGCATTGTAAGGAGAAGTAGGCCTGGTTTTGAGGCGGGAAACAGGACTTCCAGCTTTCCATGCCACTGCAGTGAGTTTGGGAAATAATGTAAAACCTAGGAAATACAGCTTTTTAAAAACATGTCTAAGGTAGACAATAGGAACTGATATTGGTGTTATTCCCTGGCTTTCTGGACTCTTCCGCTTGTAAAATCCCAGTGGGTTCAGGGATGTGCATGTGCTGGGTCTGTGGAGAGGATCCTCCTGTGGATTAGTTTATGTTCCTTGAGAAATCACTAAAATTTAATTGCAGCTGACAGTCAGCAAAACTTACATGCTCCTCCTGTCTTACATACAAACATACTGTGTGAAGAAATGCTTTTCCCAAAATATCTGTGTGAACAAAAATATTTTCACATAAATCTTCCTGGAGAAAGTCATGAAGATGCACAAATGTACTGGAAGCAAACATCTGTCCAGAGCTGGAGGAAACATTCATGACTGTTCTGCAAACTGTTGCTGAGCTGTGATAAAACACACTGCAGCAGCAGCCATCTCTTGCTCTGAGCTCCCTTGTAATATTATGCGGCTATAATGTGCAAGGAGAATGCACATCCTCCACTGTAATCAAGTCCCCCCATATTAATACCAAATTATAGAAAACGAAGCTAAACTAATGGGCGCCTTTCTTCTTGTAAATCACTAGATGCCTGGGGGTAGGAATGGGGCCTTGCCAACATTTTGAAGCGCTTTGTGGAAGAAAGGATGGCCATCGATATGTAGGTCACTAGCCTCGTACCTGCAACAGCAGGTTCAAATCCTTGCTTCATCACAGAATGCCAGCGTAGTCAAGGGTGAGACACTTGGGCTCCTCTTTCCTCAGTTTGCCATTTATAATGTATACTGCCTTTCTGTCTATGAGTGCAGTAATGACAAACACATTAAAGACTGTGAGATGCTCTTGAAACGGCAAAGGAAGCACCATACAGTGGTGAAATGCTTTTATAATATATAGGGCTCCCCACTGTTGTTTTCAGATGAAAAATACTTCTATTTGGTCAGCACAGGCTCAGCTGAGTTTCTATAAAAATTACATCTGTGTTTTTTAGAGCACAAGAGCTACAGGTAACTCATCTTCTGTTTCTCCATATGCGAATGTTGCCAATTGAACTCCAAATGCTTCTGTCTCCTTCCTTATTAAGGATACTATTTATAGACCCCTTGGCTGCATTCCACCTGAAGGTCAGATTGTTTACACAGTGTGAGGATATATTGTGCTTTTTTCTAAATAAAGAACACATTTTTTGATTCATAAAAAAAATTCTTTTCCCTGCACAAAATAATGGACAGCTCATGTTCCTCACAAAGACCTGACTGGAATTCCAAGGAATTCCAGAGAAAGGAGATGGCTGAAAAACTGGGGAACTATAGTAAGGCTCTCCAAACGTATGCAAGAAAGTAGAGAAAGTCCAACTAATAAGTACAGATAAATGCAAAGAAAGGGCAGTAATCTCAATTGAATGCTTAACTCGGGCTTATATTTGAATTCCCTGCAGCAAATCCTGCTCTGCTACTAAACATCACAGGAAATCTTGCACAATTTCGTATTCTTTGGGCAGTGCTACTGTTGCCATTATTACTTTTTTTTCAGTCTCAGGAATTTTCCTATTTCCTCTGTTGGAATCAGGGTTGGGTCAAAAGTTTCAGGGATGTATAAACCCAAATAGAAAAGGAAAATGGTGGGTACTGTATAAAGTAAAATGTCAATCTCTATGGATATGTTACTTATTGTCACTAATTTTTTACTATTTCTATTTTTTTACTCTTCTTTTCTTCCAATGAATTCCCGATGTACTGTAGAAGTACTTCATCTCCAGGTGGAACAAAAGTCCTCTGAGTATGACATGTTATGGTTCTGTCTTTTCTCCATTGTTTTTAGGCCTTCAGCATCTGCTCACATTAATATAGTATGAGGAAAATGTCACCAAGACAAGAACTAGTCTCTCTGCATCTATATTTAAAAACATAAATAAAGAAAAATGAGACATTTTGGTACTTTGATATTACAGTAGTTTGCAAGATAGAAATACATGGAATGGACAGAAACTTTCACAAGTTGAACCAGGTAGTTCACATATCAGCCGAGAGAGCTATTTCTGACATATTATTTTGATTCTTAGAAATTAAATATCCTGAGAAAAAGATCTGATCCAGCATACCCTAAGAGAGGTCAACGTGCGGCCAGTGAAGTGATTATAGGCTCAGACTTAAGTGGAGAATCAAGAGGTTGTTCACCTCTGCCTACCATTAACTGCAGCTGCAGCCACACGGCTGCAGTTCCAGCGGTAGGGAGGCTCTGCTCTCTGGTCATTGGAAAAGGTGCCAGATCCTGGGGAGGTCCAGGAGAACGACTTGTAGATCAGATGGATGTTAGGGAGCTATGGGTCATTACAAAGACGGTGTTGGGCTAGAAAGATCTTCAGGCTGAGCTAATATGACCATTCTTACTTTCTCCTTGTGTTATGCCCTTCCCTAAGGTGATCAGCAGCACAGAAGGATGACCCTACCTTATCTAATGTCAGGGCTGAGACCAGCTACCATGTGCTTGCTAGGTAGTCATCAGATTTCTGGTGTCCCAGTATTTGCCTCTATGAGTCGGCCAAGACTGATCTCACCTTCTATTCTTTCTGTTTCCACCACAGCCATCTAAAGAGAACAGCCCCCACATTCATCATCCCCTTATCTCTCTATCTGAGGTAGCACAAGCCAAGCTAGTAAAAGACTTGAATACCCTCAAGACTCAGGAAGGGTCTGGACCTAAGTACAGCCTATGTTGTCTTGGTAATTATTTAATTGTGTGCCTAGAGAATCTGTGCAGAGTTTCCATTAAACATAGTTTTATGGATGTCAAGCCCCAAGTGATGATGTTAAGGTGCTGCGGTTGGCAGTGTTTGGTATGAATGAGCTCAGGCCAGCCAGCGGCAGCCAGCCTTTGTCGTCTGTCATTCTGAGTAGTAGCAGCCAAATTGCAGCAGCTCCAGGAGGCTTTTTAGAGCGGGGAGATGAAAGATTACGGAGGGAAACAGGTGCTTTCACTGTTCACCCTTTTTGCTACGTACTCTGGTTTTATACTTACCGTTGGACAGCATCATTATCTAGTGATAATGATAAGCCCCAAGCTTTCAGTTTCGGTTGGGAGCCAAGTCCCAAAAATCATGGTGCTAGTTTCAAAATCTTCAAGGTTTCATTTTTCTTTTTTAAAACACTTTTTGGATTGTACATGTGGCTACTGATTTCTGAGTCCCTGGGTCCACACTTGCAAGTCTTCCTCCACAAGGAAGTTCCAAAAATTTCTGTTTTTTTAAACAACAGCTGAGGTTCTTAACTAATTCTGAGAACATAAGTCCTAGAGTGCTAGGAAAACACTCAGCAACATGAGATTTGTGAAAGTTTTAAGAGTTTATTTCCTATTCTGTAAATAAGCTGTATAAGTCTGTACAAGATCACAAGTACTTCAACACATGAATATGAAAAAAAAATTACCCTCTCTATAATACAGTGTTTTACCAGAGGTCATATCTTAAATGTCCTGTTTTGACTATTTTATTCTTTTTCTTTTTTTTTTTTTTTATGGTATTCTGGAACACTAATGCTAAACTGGATACCAATGGTTTCCCAGGCACAAAGAAGACCGGGGCACGCTGAATAGCAGATTTGCGTTCTCCTTGTGTGCTGTTATTTTCTTATGCTTATAAAGCCTTATCATGTTCAAAGCTGAAAACTACCAATGTAAATTTCCTAAATGCCTTTAGAAAACCAAGAACTCAACCATTGCCAAGAGAAACATGAGTTCCTGAAACTGGCCAGCATTGCTTGGGTTTCCTTTGAAAAAAAAAAAAAGAAAGAAAAGAAAGAAAGAAAAAAAAAGCCAAATGCCTGCTGAAGTATGTAAGAAAGAGCTATGCAGAGTTGAAGGGAAGCTGCATAGGAAGCAAAGCAAAGCCCAAAATAAAAAGCGGGAATAGAAAACTAAAAATAACAAACAGGAAAGTGTGACACAGCTGCAAGGGCTCTCATGCATTCTCCCTCAGCATTGTACCTATTTTTTTCAGGAACATACTAATATTGTGTTTGGATTTCAATGGCATTCCAATCCATTATTTGTTCTTCAAAAATAGATGTTTCTCTTGTGAGGAAGAAAGACATTTTCAAGTAATGTTCATATGATTCCTCTTGTCCCAGTTTATCAAATGACACTCTCATAGGCTTGGTGTCTGCAGACAGCAGAAAGGCTACATGAGTTACATTGTTTCAAGAAAAATTAGACTAAGTCTTACTTGAATGGTGAAGATCTGCTCATGTATAATTAACTGTTGTCCTTAATTTCAGTTTAATATTTACTTAATAGCTTTCAGAAGTAAGGACGGAGCCAGCACATAAATCTGAGTTGCAGCTACTTTGGAAGGGCAGTGGATAGGATGGGATCAGGGAGGGTGAGGAGCACAGTGAACTGATAAATTTAAGGAAATCTCTATCTTTTTCTTTATCCAAACACAGGTTGGCTAGTTTGCAGAGAGCGTTTTGCCTGCCCTGCAGGTGCTGCAAGGTGGCCATGCTGCACACAGCCCTGCCAGGGCTGGAGGCTGGCTGAGACCCTGCCAGCGCGCCAGGGAGCCAAGGCACCCCGGGCGGCACCGTGACCCCCCCCCCAACCAGCAGGGCACGAGCCAAATGCAGAGCTCGCTGGCATTACAGGGAGGTAGGAGGGAACGCCGCAGCTCTCAGAGTCAAGGTCTTGCTTTGTTCACACCTATATAATTGCTATAATCACCTGTTGTGCAAAAATTAAGCCAGGCAGGCAGGTTGTGCATGGTCTGTGGCCTCCCACGACATAGATACGCAACTGACTCCACTTGAGTTGTGTTGGTGCCTGTTCTGGGGGAGCAAGAAAGCCAGAAGGTGCCCAGCAGTCAGCCCAAGTTCCCCTGGACAGTCACAAACGCCAATGGAAATGCTACGGCCTGCCAAACTGGAGATCATGGTGCCTGTCAATTTGTCAGTTCCAACTTGTAAAATTACTATTTTCAGCAGACACAACAAAAACAGGAAATATTTACCAACTTTGCAGGTGTCAGGAAATACTTTCAAACACTGCTGTGACCTGACAGTCCATTTAAATAGCTATCATCAAGCGTGCACAGAGGTGATAATAAATACATTTTTCAGTTAAAATATATACTTTGGTGCGTTTGCACTAATACATAAGTCTCAGCAGATCACAGAGACAAATGTATGCTGTTAATCACATTAGGGTGATTATGCTATGGTATGTCTCACAATACTTGTGTGAATGTGTTAATACAAGGAAGTTGTACATTAAAATACATTGAAGCTGCTTTGTGCTGCTGAAGCTGATAAAGTTGTCATGAAAAGTTGGTCTACAATATAACTTTTATAGTATTTTAATCATGGATGTAATATATTTGAATACATTTCAGGCTTTTCTATTCCTCTGTGCATTTCAGACATATGATGATATATTGTTTGTACTGTAATGGTGTCTGCAACGTCCTATAATACAGGCTATGATAGAAACTATTATATTGTATTACAATATACTTATTATCAGTATCTTTACATATTAAATATATAATAAGATGTAGTGCATATATTAATAGCTTACCGCTTACTAACTGAGAACATAAAGACTACTAGAAATGAGGCCTATTTGCCATTTACAAACACGTTCATATCGGAATTAATATATGGAAAAAAATCTATAAATAGTGCGGCAGGAGCACCCTGTGTATTGAACCATCTCACTCAGGACTTTTCTTCTAGGAGAGAAGAGAATCTGTGGCTGATTTATGGCTTGCTAGGAGGAGGCAGGGCCTGCTGAGAAGAAGACACCTGAAACACACAGAATTAAGTGAAGAAAGGAAAAAAGTCGAAAAGAGAGTCCACATGGACAAAACAAGGACAATGAGTTGGACAGGGGAGTCCAGGACAGATGTGAAGGGGTAAGTAGAAAGAAGAAAGGAAGGACAATAGAGAAGAGGCAGCTTAACAACCCTTGGTTCCATGAACAGCATTTCATCATTCACGTTCTTCCTTCTACCAATGTAATCCCATGGCCACTACCCATGGCAGCAGATAGATGTTCAAAGGATGATGGATGCAATTTGCTTCCACTATAATCTCATGTTGGAACCTATTTTGTGTGGAGCCATCTGTCAACAGGGCAGCTGAGGAAATGCAAAAGCATTCTCTAAGTTTGAAGGAAAATGGAAGAAATCATCCCCAAATGTTTGCAGGTTTCCCCCTCCTTCTCCTTTCACCCTTTATTTGCCAGATGTAGCTCCACAAGTTACTCCTATACTAGTAAATCAAACCATGCCAGGGAGTCACAAACACGGGCCCTTGGCTGTGTAGGCAGCTGAGCAGTCCCTGGTCTGGCGGTGCCTGGCCAGAGAGAGCACTCCCAGAGCCTTCCCAGGCTCCACTCAGAGGATGGCACCAGCAGGGACCATCCTCAACCCTAGCAGGTAGTCTGGATCCAGTCACCTTGTTTTGGAGGTGAAGACAGCTGGATAGGACAGAAACAGGCCATTCTGGACATGTGTCATTCTCTACCACTCAGCTGCAGTGACAAAGAGTGGTCCTCAGCAAATTTACTTACTCAAACAGTTGCAGCCATTTTGAACCCATTTCTATGGATTAGGGAGCAAGATTTTGCCTGACTGCATGCAGAGTGGCTACGCCATCATCAGGAATCTTAGTCTGTTATGAATGGATAGACATAATAGACAGTGATGCTTTCAGTTGTTTTTTATTGAACAATAATAATCATATACTTTTTAAAACCAATCAGCTTATTAGATTTACATTCAAAAACCCATAATGTCGCTTATGACACTGTTGAAAAATAACAGTAATGTATGCAAATATTTTTTACATTCTTTAAATAATTCTTTTCAGTCTGCTGAAAGGACATGGGTTTTATCCTGCTTTTGCTAAAATCAAGAAAGAAATTACTTTTGATATCAATAGTTGGAATCAATACCTTTGCTTGAAAATATCCAAATATTATATCCCTCTCCCTCGGACCTAAACATTCAATAAAGGTTAAAATGCGATACATGCTACTTTGGGATTTATGTTCATTTTTTTCTGATTATTGTAGCCAGAGAACCTGCACTGCCATACTGAAGTGTCTACTGCAGTCATTTTCTTTTTATTCTAATACAGCACTGAACTTAGCTTGGGGTTGGGATTTAGACCCTTTAAATGTCATAGAGTTTCTTTTGTTGGCATTGTAAAGCATGTTTCCAGATCCTGCATCAAACTTCTCTTGCTGTAGTGAGCTCCTTCTTTCACTAGCGTCACTGTCAAAATTCACATTGATTTCAAAGGCAATAAGGCTGCATTTCCAATGAGACTACTCTGCGTTATGAGACAGTTCCTAAATACATGCAGTCCAGGTTTACTCCAATACCATTACATTAATTTCTAATAACTGAGGATCTGATTGTTTCCAAACATATTAGTAAGCCCATCTCAGGATGGATTTTTATGTTTCAAATAGGTAACGTAGTCTGGACTGAAAGAGGGACCGGCAATTCCTATGACTCTCTAGTGCCTGCGGGTTATGTTGCTGGCTGAAATGGGACTGTTCGCACCTGCAACTAAGAAATGAAGGACTGGGCACCAAAGTCCTGTTGAGTCTGGCTGCCCTATCAGCTAACTGTGAGTCAATGTCTAGTCTACATTTGGTCAGATAAACTCCATCCTTTGAGCCAGTGCTGGGCTGCAGCCAACAAAGTTGGGATGTAGGTAGGTCCATGCACTGGCCTCTGGCCTTGGACCCGCTCTTCCCTATGAAATGCAGACATCACTGTAATGGCACTGAAATATCTGCTTTATAGAAACATATACATTTAAATAATGCTAAGTAACTTATGTGGTTTCAGGTCCTCCTCTAAAAATCTGCATAATTTACAAAGCATCTGTTTCTCTATATTTAACATATTTAACATTAGATATCCACCTAATACAATATATTTTTACAGTGTCTCAGCTGAGTTATTCACAACATATAAACTTAAATGCTGGGGTTTTTCTCCCTGAAAAAGGCATATTTTTCTCCTAGGAACTGTTACCAAACTTCCACAGCCCAGAAAATTACTAATGACTAATGCTGGTTTATTTAATTCACACCACTGTGCTCCTACATTATTATTATTCTTGTCGGTGTGACTCAGGGGCATTGCTTTCTATCCTGGGGTTTGTTGATGTACACTTCTTTCTCTTTGGCTCCATACCAATGGTTTTACTCACTCAGAACGTCCACTGAATTCAGCGAGAGCCTTCCTAGCCTGAAGCTGCAAGAGTCTGTCTTTGACATTACTTAAATGAGGAGGGTTGAATTGTGTCGTTGTTTTTTTAATATTACTATACATTCAGCAATCCACAATACATTTCTATGTTCAAATATTTATCAAAACAAATATCAAAAATCATATACACTGTACAGTCTATTTTTTAAGTAAACATTTTTCTCATGAAAAACAGAATCACAATTGGCCTTCAGAGGATACACTTTCGTATGCTATAGATCTACTTAGTTAAAGTGTGTTGTTGCATATTCAGTTATCTGTGAGAAATGCATTCACTTGAAAGTCTTATTAGTGTAAGCAAATATCAGCGAGGATTTAGCCATTTCATTACCGGAGAGCGAATTGCTTTCTCCTTAACAAATTCCTCTTTTACAGAATTGCCATCCCCTGATGCCATGTCGTTCTCTGAAAATTTAAAAGAGAAAGTAGATTTTGTGAAAATGAGAGAACTAAAATGTTTTCCTGCAGCTACTTCTCTGGGTTTGGGAACGCTTCAGTAAACTCTTAGTTGATAATCCATTTTACATGAATCTACCTGAATGCCTCCAGGTATCTCGTTGCAAAATATCTGCCAAATTATGGCATAGAACAGATGTTTTCTAATAGTTTAAGCACAAGGCAGGTGATTTGCATTCAGTTTCCAGCTCTGACTCAGACTCTCCACTGTGACATGGGACCAAAGAGCACGTCCTCGGAGGGACCTCTACAGCAGTGGATCCTATGGTAATAAATTAAACATGCCTGGAGCCGTTCTCTCAGGGAGGCCAGCTGGCATGGAACAGCCTGATGCATGCCATTAAACTCTCTTGCCCTCCAGAAGAAAGTAAAAGATATTCAGTTTGTCCATTGGAAATAGTCCATGGCTCACTCTAATTCCTGAACTCTGGCTGAGGTTGCTGGGAAGAGAGGCCGGTTGGCCTGGGACCATCCATGCCAACATGCCAGGCACCGTCCAGCAATCTGACAGTAAAGGTGATCGAACTGCAATACGCAGGAACACTCTCTGGCACTGCTTAATTTACTAGGGTAGATGTAGCTATAGTGTCTTTCTAAAATAAACGGGCCAGAAACTCACCTGATTAAAATACACAAGCATTCACAGCTGTTATAATTAGCTGAGGATCTGTCCTAGATTATATAGCTGCCACTGAAGACCGTTAGTCAATGAAGTCTCGTGTGACCATCCGATGACGTACCATACACAATATTCCTACATCTACTACCAGTGATGAACTTCTGAGGGACAGAAAACGGTGTTTCATCTTTGCATTGGTAATAGCAAAAATTCCACTTGTTTCTCTGGGGTGAAGATTTCCCCATCGCTGGGTTCAGACAATTAGCTAAATACTGAGTCTGCAGAAGGTTTGACTCAAAAGTGGAGAGCGTGGGGGAGAAAGTGGAGGAGGAACTGATGAAAATGGGCTACCTGGGAACATCTGGGGATATATAGTAAATGCAGAAAAAAAAGAAAAAAAGGAAGACAGCAATATATTTTCATGTTATTTCAGCACCCTTGGTACTAAGCAAACCTAGAAAGGCAAAAGAACATAACCACAGAGAAAAATCAGAAAGGAACAAAACTGATCCAACTTGCAAAGTTTTTTTCAAAGATGATTTTTAATGTGATATGAGCAGTTTGTTCCTTTCTGTTCTTCTCTATATAAAGAATGGGAGCAAGATAACCCATATATTAAGGCAACAAACTCTAGATAGCTTAATATAACAGTAGAAAATCAAAACAAGGGAAACAAATTGCAGCCGGAGGAGAAATAAAATTCAAAGACTTTTGGGTGAAATCATAGAAAAGCTCCTAGTAGTGCTAGGATTAAATCTCTGATGTTTATTTAAAATGTTGACATTCGTATTCGTTTTAATTGATGTTTAAGTTTAGGGTTAGCATTGCTCAATTAAATGTACTTCAGTATTATCAGGTGGAGAATCAAAGAGGAAGAAATTTTAACCTCAGCTTTAAAAAATTCAGTGATCTCCCTTTCTGCTTCCAAATACTCTGTTTTTTCACATACTTTCCTTTTCTTTTTAATTCTGGAAGGAACTTTTACAAGCTTGAGGCATAATCTTAAACATAAGTACATATTCCAGAAGACATACTTCCATACATAACTCAACTAAATCATTTCATAAAACAGCTCACTGACATCTGAAAATGTATAAAGCCCTGTCTTCACAGTAAGAAGATGTCATTTTTACTATATATTTGCTAACACTGGTTGGTAAGTGTCATCTAGTGAAATTCTGTTCTAGATAAAGTAGCTGCATACACCTAAACTGGCCAGTGCAAATCTTAGCACACCCTCCTGTTGCACGAATGACCTCCTACAGCTGGTTGCTACAAACTGTTGTCCCCATGTTAGGATTTCAACACATTATTCATCATGTGTTACAGCTCACCTAATTCCTTGCCTTACGTTAAGGGAGCTGCCAATGAGAAAAATAAATGTACCTTGTGCTGTAAGCTACTTGCACAGCTCCACTGAAGTGCACACCACTCATGCACAGCATCCACGGTGTGCTCATAGGTCACATACAAGGTGATTTCTGCTGAAATCAACTGCCCCACAAAGTCTTACCTGTGTGTGAAATGATTTTTCGTCGATTCGGAGGCTTTGAAGCAGAGAGTTGAAAAAACGGGAACTTCAAGCACTTCCCAGTTACTCTGTCACAGATGCCAGACGGACAATTGCAAGTTTTCCTGCATTCCATTCCATAGGTGCCGTAGGGACACTCTGAAAGATGACACATTGGGAAGTAATATAGCAAAGCAATCCTCAGTGATCCAAGTCAACTAAGAGCTCTCTCAGTAGCTGGTCTGCATATATCCTTAAAAGTGGAAAACCTCTAAGTGGAATTAAAGGATTCCAGGATGCTAACTTTTGTTACAAAGTATTTTCCAGTTTTAATAAGCATAAGTTTTCCTTACCACACACTATATACATCTTTGTGCTCCTACAGCATATGTTGCAATGCAATGTTATTTACAATGTGCTATTTACAATGTGTTTCAGAGAAAGATTAGCGAGTAATCTTTCTCTGAAACACTTGTAGTGTTAAAATGCAAATTAAAGGCAATGTGAATATATAAATACATAATCATAGAGGATGTAGTTAAAACTACAGACGGTGTCTGGTGAAGTTTTGTTTTTTAGTTTAAGCAAATTAGCACCAGATTTAGAAAAGAGCACTACTGAAGAATGTTTCTGAACTCACTATTTGGGCATGCTCTTGTATGACTTACATGACTTCAGCGATTTAGAGCTGCAATTTATTGACAACGCTGAGGCTGTTTTACCGAAATGGACACTTCCTATAGGCTCCATTGTGGCTGCCAATTCCTGCCCCGAGGAGCTATCCAGGGTGGCAAACTGCCTCCCACAGCCTCGAAAAGCCAGGGTCAAGCAAGGTGGAGAACAGTTGCCAGTTCTTAGGGAAGAGCATGCAGAGACTTCTCCTGCAGCAAAGGCCTGCCTTTCTATGGCAGACAGCAAAGATCTCAAGTATAGCTCCAGCTGAAACAGTGAATATCCTCTAAAGAGGTCACAAAAAGCTCTGGAAAACCAGCCCATCCTCTCCTGGGGACAGCCCCGTGAATCCTTCCAGCCTGGAGCACCTCACCAAGCTTCACCACACACCCCTTCCCAAGCACGGGCACTCTTTGCTCTGTCATTTGTCCACATAAAACAGAAACAAAATCCTGCCAAAACAAAACAGTTTCTGTGTGCACAGTCCTCCCTCAGGGGCAAGCGAGGCTGGGAGCACACAGCGCACGGAGCAGATACTGTCACATCGGCTAATCTGGCGGCTGCGAGTGCTCAGCTGCTCAGCACAGAGCAGGGACGCAAAGCTGCGCAGAACAGAGCGGAAAACAAGTCCAAGTCCGAAAGCGCTTGGTTCCACGAGGGAATAATCCAGGACTTGACAGTGCTCTTCAGGTTTGAAGAAACTGAGAGATCTGAGTCCATTTTGCTGCTAGCGGGTTATGTTCAGAAGGAGGCTGATGTTACATAAATTAGCAAATAACTCCATGTGATTTAAGGGAATCGAGAGCAGATTCCCAGTGTGACAGAAACACCGAAGTTAAGAAGTATTTTCCCAACAAAAGTGCAGAGCACCAGTCTTCCTGAGTCTGTTTTGGACAATAATAACAGTACTATTCATTATAATATGATGCACTCTTTTCAAACTTTTTAGATAGGAACCATCAAGGCCATGAAATAATTATTGCTCAGCAAACTGCTCTGAAACATACACTGTGCATATTTTACCCATTTCAGAATTAAGAAATAGAATAACAAGAGAGTTCAAGTCATTTGTCCACAACTTCAAAGCAAGTCAGTCAAATGCAATTGAAGAGAATCTAGCCATCCTTACTCCATGATTTAGTATAAACTTGAAAGTTATTGGAATAGATGGGTGATTTGGTACCATATCTATATATAGATAGATAAAATAACAATATTGGCTCCATACTCTGCCTAATAAAATTCACATATGTACAGAAAGAGCTTATACTATCTCAGAGCTGAGATAAAAAAGAAAAATAGAAAAATGAGCTATAAAATTAGCGTAAATAAATCTGTGGAGAATACAAGCCCTCAATATCAATTTAGAACTCAAAGTCAAGATATGACTTTATTGAAATTAATGAGAGTTTACCCATTGACTCACTGGGAAAAAGATCTTACTTTATAGTTTCTTAATATTTTCTGCAGAGCTTCCGAGATTCAGCTACAGAGATTCAGATCTCACGTCCCTTAGTGTTTCTTTTTTCCCATTTTAAGTAAGTATGCTGTTGCAAAGAAATTCCTATGAGTACAGTGAAAAGTATATACTTGTTTAAGGAATATTAAGAGAATTATAGCTGATATCTTGCACTGCAATATTTTTAATAACCTGAAGGTCGGTCGGCTTACTCAGTAACATACTTTTTGCTGATGGGTGCGCATGGTTTGCATGGTTTTTAGACATAATTCTAGTCTTTAGGGAAAAAAAAGGGAGTATTTTGGGTTTCACCCTCAAACATGCACATGAATTTGTATGATTTATATGCCAATGTAACTAAATGTGTTTTCTATGTGAGTCAACCTGAATGGTTTTTGCAGCATCTGGCCCTAAGCCATTCTCTTAACTGAAGTTATTAATACTTCTATTATTTAACTGTTGAGACTTCTCCATTTTTAAGGAAGTTATTCAGAGGCATAACTGTATCTACTTACTGAAGTGCTACCCAAACACAGGAAAACTCACTGCATTCATACTTTACAAAGTCTTTTTAAATTATTTATTTTGAAAATTTTAATCCTACCTTTCTGTAATGTAATACCTTCTCTCCTTTAAAAGATTCGCCTTCCTAACAAGGTGAGACTCGCTCTTAACTGAAAAATGCCGTTACGGTCTATGACTAAAGAAATGGGCATGCAGCATACCTGGTGTGATCTGAAAGCAGTGGCTCTCTGCTCATCTTAGATTCAGCTCCTGTTCTTTTATTACTGCTCTTCATGCAGGAGAGTCTCTGTTTGCCCCCCTGACCACATCCCTAGAGTAGCTGACCACCTCAAAGGCAGGAACGAATTAAATACGGCAGTGTCCCCAGGAGCTCGGGCAGCGCTGTTATCTCCATTTCACAGACCCCAGAGACAGCTCCTGCTCCCCAGGCAGACAAACAGCAGTGCCCGAGAGACCCTCCACATCTGCGCATAGCCCCAAGGGGAGCCCAGCAGCGGCAGGGACCCAGCAATAAGGCTGGGCTTGCAGGATTAAGGTCTTTGCAGTTTATACACAGCCACCCACCAAATCCGTGGAAGGATCAGGACTAGCGCCCAGGTCTCCAAAGTCCCAATCAAAAATCTTATCTCCAAGAAAATCCCATTCATATTTCCTTATAGACGTCCCCAAGTCTAAACAACATTCTCACATTAATTACCCTGGTCCCATCTACATGGCACATCTTTTAATACGAGCAGGTATTTTTCACTTTCTTCTTGCCTAAGGGCTGAGCTAGAAGAATCCCATTTTAGACCTTTCAAGCAGGAGGCAAGCTCTATATGTAGGCTGCTGTCAAACGGCCGCAGTGGGTGCATGCAAAGTGAATATTGTTACCTTTGCAGATACCAAATTCATCACCAAAGTCATCCTCCTCAGTGTAAAACTGGCACTTCAGCCCAGGACCACACTTGACACCATCCATACCCGAAACTGTACGATAGCAAGTCTCCCCCAGAGCAGCTGCACACACTCTGCAGCAGCCACAGTCATCCAGCACCGTTCGCTTACAGCGCAAGGTACTTTTGCACGCGTTACTGTCACAGGGCTCGGGACAATCTACCGCGTATTTTGCACTCCAAGCAGTTCCAGCGTGCACGGGCAGCAGGAGGAGGGAAAGAAACAGGAAGCCCTTCATGTCTTGCAGGGGTAAGCGCTCCGTCCCCAAGAGCGGGTTTTAGTGCTCAGCGTGACGCCTCGTGCAGCGGGAGGCAGCGGTATCGAATCCAAGGTGGGAGCTGCGCACATCAGCCTACAAGTTTATGAGCTTTATACAGTGTGTTGCCCACATGCTGCACCGTCGTCAGCTTCCTCAATCCGGCAGCGCGGCTCCTGCCAGCCTCCCTTGTTTCAGTTCATGAAATCCAGGATGAAGGTTGGATTAGCACTCTGCTGCCATCCAGGAATTGAAAAGCCTGAGCTGATGTAATCTGTTATGTTTAGTTGGTTGTTTTGCATGAGGACTAAAAACTCTCTCACATCCGTCTCAAATGCTCAAGGACGTCTGCCAAAAGAAAAAAAAAACCCACACACAACCAAAAAAAAAACCCAGTAGGTTACATACCTTCCTTCAGGACAGGGATTGCTCTGACACTGGGCATACTGCTGATAGAACAGCTCTGCTTTACAAACAGAGCTCCTGCAGCCGGGAGGAAAATCACATTGAATTATATCGTTGCTGAAAGAATTTTTTTTTTTATAAATCTTTGCATAGCGCTCCGAGGGGAAGCAGACAGTGACTTTGAAGAACAACGTAAGATTATGCCATTTAACTAACATACAAGCTCAGATATTTTAGTAGAGTTTTTTCTTGCTTGCATTGAAATGGTACTTTTTAATCAGTATTTCCGTGGAGGTGAGTTAAACATTTCACTCAAAGATTATTGCTAGAACTAGAAGCAGGTCGGACAGAAACCAGTATTTTGCAGTATCTTCCGCAGGAAGTTCAGGAAAATGATCCATGAGATGCCCCTGACCTCACAACCAAAGGGGGAAACCCCCATCCGTCACCAGCAGTGTCAGCACAGCCTAAACACGGCTCTGGAGGGACTGATTCTCCTCCCATTTACACCAGTTCTTTACTCATCAAGCTCTATGGGCTGCCCTTATGTTACTTTTGAATGAAACCAGTGTAAATAAACAGAAAATAAGACTCGGTTTTCCTTCCCCCCACCACTCAGGCTTTATTCCCCCTGCCAGAGCCTTGACAAGAAACAGCAAACAACCTAAGAGTTCAGTAAAACAGATGAGCCACCAGAGAGATGGAAGTTTCTGCTCTAAAGAAAGATCTCCAGGAAAAGAAAAAAAAGAATAGAGCTAACCATAAATACACCTCTGAATATCAAAAGTTGCTGCCACCGGTGTTAGTGGGAACAGAATCAAGATCTAAACTTGTACGTGACCACCTCGCCTGCGACTCCAGTGGGCCGAGGACACTGCCAGGAGGCTGACAAATAAAATGAAGGGCTGTGCTGGTAATGCAGGAGACCAGGAAAGCCTTTTCTTCATGAGTGTAAATGTGTGGGTAGATCCAAAATAAAATGCTTAGCTCATCTCTTTTGTGTGGAGGAGAAGAAGACCAACACACTGCGTGTTGCATTGCAGTAGGCTCTTCGTTTGCTTCTAGGATATGTGAGTATCAGAACGTGTGCAGGACAGGACAGGACAGGATAGGATAGGAAATCTTTTTAACACGTGCAAATATTTGCAGATAATGCGTCCATTTTAAACAGTACATAGTTACACAATATACAATTCTTTTAATCATAGTTGTCAGCTGGCAGTTGTTTAAATGCACTAGCTCACACCTGGTTTTATGTGTAACTCAGGACTGCAGTCAGTGACTATACCGTGTAAAAATTACAGCGTTAGGGTGGAAATCTTTACTGGTATAAACTGACAAAGCTCTATTGATAGCCATGAAATGACAGCAACTAATAGCAGTAGACAACCTCATTTTAGCAGCCGCACAACTATCCTCTGGGAAGGGAAAGGAATAGTTCAAGCATGGAAGGGAAGATCGCAACTAAAAACCAAAGAGGAACAGAAGTGCAAGGTTCTAATAAGCAGATAAATTAGAAATGGATGTGCTATCCCTGACCCCATCACAGTCACACCATGACAAAAGCCTGTTTTCCAAAAAAACCCAACCCTGTGAAGACGGCCCCAGAGTACACAGCTCAGCAGACTAATATAAACCACCGTCCATTTCATCTGGCATTAACACGAACTAAAATCGACCTCGGTTTACACTAATAGAGCAGGCTGTAACCTGTGGTGGCTGAGGAGCCTCTATAAACCCCATGGAGCAGTCCCGCAATGGGAGGGAGAGACTAAATGCTAACAGAGGGCCAGGGAGCACAGCTAAGGGCAGAACCCGTTTCAGTCCCCCAGGCTAAATATGCTTGCAAGGCTGAAATAGCCCAAAGCAGCAGGTTACTTAGTGCAGCACGCTAGTCGGGAGCAACGAGGAGCAGGAAGACCCTCCCCAGTTAATTCATACCTGCCTTTAAATTCATACCTGCTTACTCACTCAGAGGAGATAATAGAAAAGTGTGCAGATCCTTCCACGCATGCACGTAGGCATTTATGCCTGGTAGCAAAATCACCTTGTTAACATCCTTTTATAGAAATATAATTAGGAAATGTTCCTTGTTTAAAACACCAAACAAGATCTGAAAGGGCTGTGTTTCACATTTCAGTTTCTCACAGGGAAAATGTGCTAGGGAGATGATAAATAAAAAAATTGCATGCAGATGTGGTGAGGAAAAGGAATCGTAAAAGAAATCAGCACACTCCCCTAGCAACAAGCCAATATTATTTGGAAGAAAATGGAAACTGTATTCTGTGCTTGGAGCTAGGAGCCAAAGTAAATTATTACAATGGATCAAGAAATACATGGAATGAAAGAAAACAATATGAACAGATAGAGGTCTGGCTTATCCATGAGTATCACTGGAGGAAATAATGAAAATATGACCTTCCACACTGTCCACTGATTAAGTAATGAAATAAATCCAGTGTTCATTCCCTCTGGTTTTACCATTTCTTTGTTGTTTTACCTGTTGAATCCATTAAGTTTTTCTTTCCAATGAACAGCTTGGTCCTGTAAAGCCCTGAACTAAAATGGTCCCTTGAAAATTGGTGCAACAGGAGTTAATGAAGTTTCCCCAGCTATCAACAGTAGAAAATTTGGCACCACTATTTAACTTGCAGTATAAATATCCTTTAAACGCTGAAGATTTTCTGGATCAGATCAGATCAATGCTAAAAAGTCTTTTTTTTTTTTAATTTGCAGTATAAATTGCCTTGGTGCTAGTTTACATCATAATTACCTCAACTTATATAATATTTGGTATTCTTTCTGGAAGCAGAAAAGGTTTCAGCCCTTAGGTTCAGCACTTTACAGGGAACTGAGCAACCACTGCTTTGGTATCGGTCGAGCGTGCGAATTGGATACTTCTGAGCACAATTTTCCTAAGTTCTGCAAATAACCCTCTTCTCAAGCAAAAAGCAGCTCATGTAGGGGGTCTCCAAGTTGCATCTAACTTTGCCCCCACCTGTTAAAGATCACCATGAAATGATGTACCTCATGATACACAATTAATCTGTGGCTGATACTTAGGAGCAGTCTATTCATTAGGCCAATACTCCCAGGCTTTGCTTATTGTATCTTTTAGATAGACAAGAGTATCATTCACTCTGGAAAGGTTTAATGCATGAGCCTTGCTGTTAATTTCCAAGAGGCAGTCCCTAAACTAAAAATATGTTACCATACATTCCTGAACGATCCAACCTTTCCCCAGGCTTCCTTTACAAAAAGCCGTAAGCACAATGCTATACAAGAAGCAAAGATTCAAAGGGAAACACCAAAAGGAAGCTGAGCTGCAAAGTCAAAAATGAAAAGCCAGAAATAGGAAGTAAAAGAATCAGGAAAGTGAGATAGCAGCAAGGACTCCCCTTTGTATGATTTCTTTTCTTGTATCTTTTCAATGAATTGCTAATTACTCTTTGTTTCGACTGTAATGTAGCAAGTCAACTTTTCCCGGGTAAAAATAGATGCTTTGGGACATTTCCTACTTGCTGAAGGCAAGAAGTATTTACTTCCTTTCTCCAGGCAGCCGAGGTGGTATGCACAGAGCAGGGAAGGCTGGTTCCTCCCTACAGACCTCAGTAGCTGCCATAGAAATGACTGGATATCGTGGGGTTATCTCCAGAGAGTCGCAGGAACTAGTAGATGTTTTTTGTTTGAAGCATGTTACAAAAGTTTCTTAAAAGCCCAAGAAAGCCACATATCGTCCCTCTGCTTCAGGAAACTTACTTCTTTAAATAGAAAGCTCAGCTTGACCAAAGATTCACAGCCCAAACCAACACTTTCCCTTCACCTCCCACCATCTTATCAATAGCTCTGTCAGTAGCTGTCTTTTTGGTGAGACCTCTTGCTCCTAATAATCTAAAACAACCTGATTAAGGTAAACACTTTATGTTCACCTAGGAAAAGCCCCCTATAAATTCTCCACAGCTTTTCACAGGCACTGATTTCCAGGCATCTGCCAAAAAAGTGCCTTTCAGCAATGATTGCCTAACATTCAGTTTCTTAATGAATAAAAGAAAACAATATGTGAATGATGGTTTTTGCATGTTCTTCTTAGATGCTCAGGTGCAAATACTGTTCCCGAAGGGTATACAGTTTTAATGCTGGCATAATCTGAAAGATATTTTGAATCTCTATATTTGATACAATTAACTGATGTAGGAATACATTAATTTCTTTATGGCTATGCAGCCTATAATGTCAACAGTTCACTACAAAATTGGAATAAAATACACCAGATTGCAACAAGCATTTTCATTAGTTTTGTCATGATATAAATGATAACACGACTTTCAATAAAATGACAAATATTGTGAATTTTATCCTTTGACTACTCACTGTAAATGACAATTGTATTCTGACGCCGGTATCATCCCGTGACAAATAAACCAAATTTCCAGTTGAGAAACACTGAATCTTGGCATCTATGCAGAATCTGGAAGTGCACCGTATGATTTTCAAACACTAGATATAAATTTCAGGACTGGCAAGGAAAGGACCACAGAAAGCATCCTTTTGCTTGTAATCCAACCTAATTTTGATCCATGCTTTAAGGAAAAAAAAAAACCATGCCATTTCTACAGACATTTTTTGAAATGAAACTATACCTCAAATATTAATGTGATTTCTTTTCATCTCTACTAAAGCATGCTTTTGAAAACCTTGTCACAAGTAAACTTTGCTATATTCTTATAACATTTTGTTAATGTTTTAGCTATGTTTTATATATAGATTAGATTTGATCAAGTGGCTATTTCCTATAATGAATCATGACAAAGCTATTAAAAGCTCAGCTCTTGCTGCACTCCCTGGGATGCTAACAAGAAAGTCTGTGATCATGTGTGTGTAAAAAAATTATTACTTGTCTGCGTTAGGGATAGGTGTCATCATAAGATAATATTTCCCTATGTTCTTTGTGATGTTGTCAGGATAATAACTTTTCCATTGGCAGAGAAAAACAATCTGAACTAACTCATTTTGATATGCAAAATGATCAAATTTTTATCAATCATCATATTTTAGGAAGAAATCGATCTTCCTTTCCTTAAATCTTTGAAGTCTAAGCGCTTTCCAGAATAATTAGATGATCCCAGCAAGGTTGTAAGAGGACTTCAGCATCTCCCAGGCAATAAACCTCCGGGGAAGAGCTGAAAGCAGTAAGGACACTGACGGGAGCAGACAAAGCATTTTCTGCAGTGTTGCATGCATTTTCTTTACTTGGAATGAGTGGCTGTTTTTATCCCTGCTTCTCCCTGCCACACAATCTCTTCACCTCAGCCTTAATCTTTGTTATCTTACTTTTTTTCAACCCTGACATTTTGGTCTCCTTGTTTAAAGGTCCTCTCGCTCTTCGCTTTCATTTTCATGCAGCTTACTTCTTCACGAGGCTACTTATGCCCACAAAATATACTCTAAAAAGCAGACTGGAGCACACATATTTCCCATCAGCCCATCTTTACAGCTTTCTCTTGATCACAGTCCTCCCACTCAATCCATCTTGTCTGTCTGTCTAGCTTTTTGAGACTTTGGGCTAACTGGTGCAGAGCTTTCTTCAGGCAGGAGATTTTTGCAGTTTGTCTTTGGGTATTTCCATGCTAAACACAATTAATATCCAGTTCAGTGAACAGGTTTGGACGTGACCTGTATGAATACCTTGGCTTCCATGCAAAAGGGATTCCAGACACTAGGATATCCTTGGCATTGTCTACAGAGAAGTCAAGGACTCCCAGAATAATGCGCTCAGCGGGATCTAGCACCATGCTGGGCAACAGGTCCATTTGTTTCCCCGTGGAATTAACAGGATTTTCATGTGTGCACATGCTTCCTATGTCCTTTGTCCTTTGCTTCATTAATCATATGTCTGTATTTTCAGATATCTGAATATATTTTTCATTATTTTTGTTTGGGGTGGGGGTGGAGGGGACAACATGTTGTGGGTGAACACAGACCCTGCTGAATAAATAGCTGTTTTGCCACTTATTTCAGTGGGGCCACAAGTTCACACAGTATTTTCAATGTGTTATGATCTCTTCTGCTGTGAAGAAACCAAAGCTAGTTCAAAGCTTTTTTTGTGGTTTTTATTCAAAGTAAGGAGAAGAATGTTTGCAAACAAGCTCTAATTAGAAAGCAATGAGGGGTAACAGCTGCATGTTGCTTGTGGTAAGTTTGCATTTCATTAAACAAAAAAACTGGCAGACAGCTTAGAATTATAAGCCATCATCCTAAAAAAAGCCAAATCACTTCAAAGCCTGTTTTAGCTCACAGCTCCATATTTTCTACACTCTTCATATATTGCTAAAAGTAAATAGGTCTTATAATCTGAGCAGTGTTACTAATGCAGATCACAGTCTTGTGTCCTTATGAAAAAAAATTGCCTTCTGCTTTGCTTCAGAGAGACCTAAGCACATTTGTGCCTAGCTAAAATTTTTTATATTTGTGCATAAAGTTGGGTTTAATCTAAAAATGGATTTTTTTTTAATCTGGTTAATTATATGAAATAAATTTTGAATCCAAAGTTGCAAATCTCATTGAAATGGATGTTTTCTTAATTCTCTAAAAATAAGAAAATAAAAGCTTAAGTATTGGCCCAATGTAACTAATATTCAACAGCAAGTAAATTGCATGAGAATAGATGAAAGCTACTTTAAATGGAACTTTCCAAAAATTTGATAATTTATATGCCTTTATATCAGTTCAACATATTTGAGAGAACTAAATAAAGGATGGCAAGTTTTATCACTTGTCTATTTTATTCATAGATCAACCTTAATTACTTGATTAAAAGCTTGATGTCAATTTTCAGTCATTTAATCAAACGTCCAAAAGCTTAATCCTTTAAGACAAATGTCTGAAAAAAATTTTAATTTGATTAAATGATTCAAAGCTGTAGCTCTTTTGCCAAATTATGAATCTGACAGACTGATTATAAGAGTTCTTCAAGTTGATATTTTCTCCTTCTCTTTCTCTGTCTTCTGGATTACTGGAGACCAATCCTGCATGATCTGAGATGCTTCCTGTCCCTGACAGAATAAACTGTTCAAGCAAGCAGGATCTTTAAGATGAAATAGTTTACATTCAGACAGACTTTCTTAGATGATTTAATTAAAATCAAATAGTTATTGCTCAGTACCAAGTGCTATGTACAGATTGCTCCCATGCTGTCAAGTATTTGAAAAGGCAGCTGGGGGAAAGGTCAGCCAGAAGTGGTTGTTTATAGTAGAAAACAGCTGCTGAAACTGTGGCACACAAGATATTCCCTGATACAGATCCCATGAGGTTAGTTTGGCCAGAAATGGGCAATAGTATCTTAAGTCATGGTTTTAGTGGCTTATTTTATTTTATAAAATGAAAAATATTTTTTCATTTTATAGAGCATCAGTAGTAAACAAGTAAATCAATGCTCTACAACCAAAATAGAGGGTAAGGATATGTTTTTTTGTTTATTGCCTAAGATAAGCGCCTAAGACAGGACATGATGTTTGGCTGTGCCCATTTCTCCCTGCTGACATGCGTTTAGAGTGAAGCAGAAGTTTATGAAGGTAAATGAATACTCTTCAGGATAGCTAAGCTGGAACCAGCAACCGTGAGAAGAGAAACATCTGCCCCAGCACAGCTGGTGGAATAACAAACCCTTCAAAAAGTCACTGTCCTAGATCAGCGTATCAAAATTGGTAAGACTTACTTTGGCCCTGACCTCAGTAACTGGATGCAGGACAGACAAGGGAAGGGGGAGAGGCCTGGAAGAAAACACACTCTAAATATCTCATTAGAACTGAGTATATGTTTTTCATTATCTTATTATCAAATGTACTGTGTTACCTACTGCAGATATTCTCAATATTTTAGCACAATGCACCATCTGGTAAGATCAGCTCCACTGCTCTTAACACGGAATACACAATCAACTCTTCTTAATAATTCGGGGCTCTGATGTGCCCTCCCTGCCCAGTCTAGCTGTGGTGCTGCCTGGCTGGTTGCCTTTGCACGATTCACAGCTCCGCAAACTAGTTCAAGTGCAACAACCCATTTCTGCTCCTGTAGGAGTATGATCACCACTCCCTCGTTAGCTACTGAGGTGATAACTTACGAAGCTGCTGAATCCTGAATCATAAGCATCAGAGCCCTGAGTTCATTTTACTGTCAATGCCTCCTTTAGAAAACTTGCCATGAGAACCCATCCCTTGGAAATATTTCAGCAAGAAAACGAACAATGCAGCAGTATCAGTTAGTTTATCTTGTCTTTGTGTGTGCGAGATCTTTACTGCTGTAAATATAATTGCTGCCTCCAGATTACTCTTTTTATCATGATGTCTGTTATACATAGTAGGAATTCATTGACAAGATTAGGAAGGAGCACTTTGGAAGATGGTACCTTTCACTTCCTCCAGTGATGGGAAGCAGTGCAAGTTTCTCCACCATGCTCCATCAGCATGCCCTAACGTTCAGTTCAAAGAATACGTGTGCGCTTTGTGTGACCATTTGTTACTTGAGCTCTGCTAAGACCAGCACTAGGACAGGACTACAGGGTTTGGCACAGGGTGCACTTGCCCCAGAGTTTAAGCAGTGAAAGCCACATCATTGTCTGCATATTCAAATTCTCCGCACAGAGAGGTCAGTATTGCCATTTGAAAACGTCAGGGGTTTGCAAACAAACTAATCCACTGCTCCCCCTTCTTTTCAAGCATCTCCTTTCATCTGGTACTAAGGGGGCCTGAAGGCATGTTTTATGTGGCTTAAGCTACGACAGCCTGAGATACAGATATTCCAAGAAAGCTGGACACTACATTCTGATAGGTAATGTCCTCTACAGGATTTAAAGATAAACAAAGCTAGCAACCACATGCCATTTATTCATTTAAATGGAAACGGTTAATTAACAACTCATGACTAATATTTTTTCATGAAAGTAGCTATTAAGAGGGATTAAAATAATGGATTCTTTTTCATTTACTGATCTTGTCACTGTTTTAATTATTGCTTATCTTATTTTTTATGTATCACGTGGCTGAAAAAAGGCTTAATAATCTATTGAAATAAAGGCTTTGTAAGAGTGTGTTAATAGGGCAAAAGATCTTGCTTTTTACAAACAAATCTACATAAAAATCAACCTTGTGAAACTCTACTAGTTAGGCAGTGAATCTCATCAGAGCCTTTGGAAGTGGCCAAGAGTTGCAAGTTTCTGTTTTACTTTTCTTTAAAACAAGGACTTTTTTTGCTCATCTTTCTAATGAGGTTTGCTCTTTGTCGTAACAAGGATATGGGTATTGGAACAGCTTTTGGACATAATCATATTTGGTAAAATTGGTGGCTGACTTTGAATTCACATTTCACAGCTGATTTCACAGGCTTTGAAGTAACCTATGCCATGTTTGATTTAATTACAACTACATTACAACCTATTTGTAATTACAACCTATTTGCAGTTTGCTAAAGATTGATTACTAATCAATCCAATTAATCCAATTAATAGATTGATTATTATTCTATCCAAAAAGAACTTCATCGTCTGATTGTGGGGTTATACATACACTGGAATGGAGGTATCTAAACCACCTGCTAGATCATTAATGAGACAAAGATAAACTTTGAAACTAATGAATCAGAATTTAAAAAAATAACAGATATTAAAATTACTTGCTGTAATTTGTCAGCTCATGGTGAATTGACTTATTCAAACTTTGAAAGAGTCCTCTGAGTTTATCTTTAATTCTCCTTGGTAAGTATCCAAGAAAATTATCTTGAAAACCTGATGGCTGTTGTTTGGTTTAAATTCTACTGTCTGAATGTTTCTTCCTGATGCCAGATTGAGTTGCCCAAAAGGAAGGTTACTTTTACAGCTTGCTAGACAGGCAGGTAGTGCTGTGGTCAGAAGATAAAACAAAGACTTTGACTAGGATCCGTGGATGCAATCCATGCTCCAAACAGATCACTGCACTTTCAGGAAACAGCATTTGTTGACAATAGATAATACCACCCTCTGTACTGAGAACTAGACGTTTGTTTAAAAAAAAAAAAAAGATTCCCACATTGAAGATACAGTGCGTTAGACCTACAGCCAAAACGAGTACAAAACATCAGTCACTACTGCCCAGACAACAAACAGTGCACAAAGGCAAGGCTGCTCTAGGACGAGCTTTAAGGACTAAAGCTGACTCGCATCTGTGACCCCGCACCGGGTGTGAACGTGAGCTGTCAGCCCCCTCTGTTGGCTGGAGTGCTGCTGGCCCTCTGTCAGCACTGTATCTCCACGTCAGGTCATACGTCCTCTGTATGGAGGACGTATGACACAGCCATACGCTGTGTCAGTGCGCGTCCTGGTTAGGGGCTGCCCTCCACCCCCAGATGTCATTGTTTGACAGGTGACCAAGGGCACGGCAGACTCCTCAGCATGTACTCCGTAAGAAATGTCACTTATCGGGAAGAGCTCAGCAAAACTAGCAATAGTCACAAACCTTGGACAAAGCAGTGAACTCAGCAGAGACCAAGCTGCAAAGCTGCAGTGTGGATGGGAGCCCGGCCCTGGCAAAGGCCAGCAGTCTTCCAGGGGCAGGACTCTCTTAATCCACTGAGAAATTCCTAGTAAAGGTAAAGACGGACAGCAAAGGGAAGCTGGTCTGATATAACAAGCCAATATTTGGAAATTGGGAAGTAATGTGAAAGGTGACACCTGATAGCCACCTAGAGACTAGGGCTGAGGTGTGACAGGTTAAAAGAGACAAGATGAGACCTCTCATACTGAAGGTACTTGGGATCACAAATGCTAGAAACTGAAATCTGGAGTGAGCCCCACTGCAAGGTGCTGCATATAAGCTCCTCTCAGTTTTAAAAGGAGAATGCTTTCCTAGCTTAATTTTATTAGGTTCTGTGGGTATCTGTTACTGCACAACTGTTAGGTACCTGGAGTTACTGTCTGTGGCTTTGCTGTTTCCAGCTCAGTTCTGAGAATTGGCCCGGCGTGTGACTTCAACAGTGAATGCACTGGTGGTCACCTCATTTAGCCAACATTAACCTTTTCCTGGCACTTGGCTTACCTTCTACTGCATAACCTATCATCCGTCCATACATACTTTTGTGGTTGTTAAGAAAATACAGAATTGCAGGAAATTTTCGAGGCCTGGTCAGAAAGGAGACAGCCCAGCTGCAAAACTCCTACCATGCTACTTGGCCCAGGCTGCATTTGTTATGCTTGTCACCCAGAGGGGCTGATGGACAAGCACGCTCTCAGGACGCTGGGATTGGAGGTATAATCACAAGGAGGTTTATCACCTCGGGTTTTCGTGGGTGGGTTTACTGCCCACCAAACTTTTAGGCATTTATATTCAGTGTCAAGAACCAGACTGAAGGATGTTGGTGAACGTGCAGCTGTGGAGCTATTGGATGCAGGTACTGCTGGAGGTGAGCATTCAGCCTTCGGCCTGTTAGCCAAATATCCAGGCACTGATCTATTCACTTGCATGCAACCAGAGCATGCATGCCAGCATTTCTCTGTGTTAAAAAAGCAACCTGCTTATTACGAACAAGATGAGATCTGATATTATGTATATGCAGCCATGTGTGAGTGTGCATACATATAAGACACAGGCGTACATGTACTACCAGCCCCCAACCCCTCACACAGCAACCTACAGGGAATGGAAATTGATAAAGCTGTGGAGACTTGGCCCTCGAGAGCAGGCCATAGCAACTTGTCACACGTGTAGCCCTGCTTCAGCCCCAAAACACCAGAGTCAAGTAGGTAGCCAAAGCATGCTGTAGACTATAGTATAACAATATCGCTTGCAGTGTAGATATCCCTCTATGCTATGTTGAATTCTCCCATGTATTCCCACAGTAGCAACTTAAAAACTTTTCTCAGATCATGATGTTCCTGACTGTGCACCCTGTGAGCACAACCAGAGCAAAATAGTTTGCAAAAAGTCTCCTTGGGACTACTATCCTTTCCAAAGCCTTTTTAGGCGAATAGACACTCTCTATTCTTGCTGGCTTTCCTTCACTGCCTTTGAGCTTAGTACAGTTTTGTCACATATTTTGCCATGGCCAGGCTAGGGCAGAGCCATGGCGGGGCTGAAGCCCAGCACCACTGTGGAGTCGCAGGGCAAGGACTGATGGCCCCACACTTGGCTGAAATAGGGGCCTGGGGCTGGGTAGGGGGGAAGCCCCAGGGAGGCTGGGACAGCAAGGGCTGGGGGGTGCCCACAGGGCCCCAATAATTATGCCCTTCCTCCTGCTATGTCTCCCACAGAAGAAGAAAAGGTGATGCAAATGAAGTGAAGATGTTACAGGAGATAACACACACTTAAATCCCGACATGGTATCTAAATGGGAATTAACTTGCTTGGTTTCCAGATCAAATCGCTCATTATTACCCATCAACAACAAGAAGATACAGCATTTGTTCAGTTTAAACAAAATGAGTGAATACTTCTCCTTTAAGAGATTAAATAGCAATGTTACTGGGCTACAGGCTGTGAAAAGGCCCTTACTGCTGGAAAACAGAGCTGTGATTAGCAGATTAACAAACCTTACTACACTGAACCTGAAGGCAATGAGAGTTTGCCATGACTCTCAGATTAATCTTCAGATTAATCTTCAGTGAAACAACCAGTCAGCTGGATGAAATGCAGTCCAAATGCAGCAGAATGCCATACGGAAGCAGTGAGAACAGGTCTCTCTGCAGACCGTGTGCCTCTGAAAGCTGAAAACCCGCAATCATGTGTTGTGGGAAAGAAACTCCCCTTTCATTTCCACTGGCAAGGTGGCGAAGTTGTGGAACAGCCCTCCCTGTGATGGGAACATCTATCCCCTTCAAAAAGCCTTATACACTGCCAGCTTTCCTTCAGACTCACTTCTCAAGCATCACTCACTACTTATGCACTTACCTCTCTCATTTCAGTTGTGTGGTATCTGCTCAAAGCTGAGCAGGAAAGTTAGGAGATGCAATGCATGCTAAACAGCATTTTCATGAGCTTAGGAGGTGCAAGAGGAAAAAGAAAAGGAACAAGCTGGAACAGCTAGAATAAAAGCCCCAGCCAAAATAAAAACTGTTCTCTAGATTAGTTTAAATAGGTGGAATTTCAGAGATCCTCTGAGACATTTTATATCTGGCTTTTAGCTGATCCATGATTCCTTGATTACCAGAAATGGAGAGCATATACATATAAAATCTCCAAGAGGCTACAGCTGTGAATTACACAACAGGAAATATTTCGTCTGATGTGGTGCTTCTCAGAACTGCCTTGCTGTATTCCAAGTATGAGGTGAGATTAAAATGGTGGGCACCTCCTCTGCTGCTCTGAGAGAAAAGTGGACTGGGTTCAGCCATTCGTGCTCCTAGCACCCTCCGCTCAGGAGAGGGCTCTGGGCTGCTTGTCTAAAATGGATGGAGACCACTCCCCGAACCTTTCAGCAGGGTACACGCTTCACTGGCAAGGGCAGAATTTCGGACTCAGCCTGCTGATGAGCAGTCCCCATTGACTAGCCGAAGGGAACTCCACGCTTAGCACAGCCGGCGTTCACATCCTTTGCTAAAGTACCCCGCTCTTTTTGCACTCCCGTACAAGCATATCCACTGCCCAGCACAAACACCTCACTTCCACTCTCAGACTGCCAAAAAGATAGGCGCTATAATGCCTAAGTGCTTAAGTTCTTTATACAACCTACCCAGTATTCTTCACTTTCCATCTTAAACGCTTAGAGATTATGTTGCTACGCAAAAAATAGTGTCCCATCCCCATGGTAGGCAGGTAAGTAGGATACCCTCGCTGTCATTTACCTTTCAAAGGTGAAAGGGACTAATTTCTGTCTCCAACATCCTTTGAGATCCCCAGCTGAAAAGGGTTAACAGCAATATATTATACTTTGCACTTTTAAATACAGTCTGTATGTTTTTCCCAATTTTTCCCAATTTCTGTCTGTGTTCCAGCCAATTCTCAGTGGCATCTTTTAAGAACTTTCCATGACCTTCCATGAGAATTGGATGAAGCCTTCCATAACTTATATAGCCAAGTTTTATTATACCATGACAAATTATCAAGCCACCTCTGTGATTTCCATTTGCTCCTTTCTCTGAATAGCCTTTATGAGCAGTATTGTTGTTCTCAGATCAGTGAGCTGGCTGCTGATCAGTAACCAAACCCGTACAATGACGTATTAGAAGTATTGAGTTTATTGCCAAATTCATGCCTCTGTGACTTCCCAAACTTTGCAGTATTCAATACATTAATACAATAACCAAAGAACCACAGAAACCCTGCAGATAATCACTTTTAAACTGCTGGCAAACAAAGAAAAAGGGAAAATTCTGAAGGTAGTGTGAACACACCCAGCTAACTACAGGCTTATGCAGAAACACAGCAGGCTCCTCTGTTTTTAGACCCAAAACCCACTGAAATCAACAGTAATATTCCTGTTCGTTTTGATAAATGTTAGATAGGCATTGTATTAGAGAATCACAATTACTTTTATCATATTAGCAATATTTATGCTTTTCCAACAGATGTGCATTGGAAGGGTGACATCATGAATCAAACTCTGAGAAGAGAGGATTTTGTTGGTTTGATCATGTAACTAAAAAAATCAAAGAAAAATAAACTAGAAGAAAAGAGAAATGATTTTTTTTCTTTTACTTAACAGAAGATTACTTGGAAAAATGTTCATCTATCTGCTTATTTTTAATCCTCTGTAAATTATTTTAGTTAAATTAAATTATTGCTAATTATTTTAGTTACTTTGTGATGCAAATTGAAATATTTGGACCTGAAAAATGGCAAAATGAAATATTTGAACAATTAAAGCTTTTTTCCTATTTTTTCTCATTCAGCAGACATCTCATTCACTATCTCATTCACCATCAATGTGAAACTGAATTTTTCTGGGAGCACACATTCAAAAATGTTGCTTCATCCCAGGAACAATGAATAAGGTTAGCAGTCCATTTCCATCATACTAAAAAGTACGGTGAAATTCAATACCAGCTGTATTATCTAAGACTCTTGGCAGTTTCCTACTAAAAATGAGTAAGCATTATCTGTAAAAAGGAAAATATTTTGAACTGACCTCATAAAGCTGTGGTGTTCTTTGTAAAGGTGTAAAGTTGGGGTGTACTTTGTGAAAGCAGCTCACTGAAACAGCATCATCAAATTCTAATACACAGCACAGTATTTATTAAAACTGTCATGCCTGTCCCATGGATCTCTGTTAAGGAAAATTACTTCTTTTATCCAGTCAAGATATTTTTCAGTCAGTCGTGTATAAACTCCAGGCATCTTTCTTCTACCATATCCCTTTCCAAAGGAAACAATCCTGCTGTATTGACTGGCACAGATTATCGGCCCACCTGGGTCGCCCTAAAACACAAAACAGAGAGAATAACTATCAGTGTTTATTTGTTGCTCCCAAGATGAGCATGCAGTGCCCTCCACAGTGCATAAATCCCTTCAGAAACGTCGTTTCCGACCTGTTCCAAGCTGTGAAACGAATCAATTGACATACTTCACAGGATTTGGAAAGGTATAAATAGAGGTTCCTTGAGATATCTTTTGATATAAAGTGTTGTAGAACAGCACAGGGCTATAATAATTCTCTTTCAAAAGGTATTTTTTATTGTTGGCATAAATTCATTCTCACTTCTTTAGCAAATGGCCCTTCTGAATTAGGCACAGAAGACATTACTGGAAAAGTTAAAATAGCACTTTTGAGGACACAGCTAATTATGCACTATTCAAATGTGCATACCTGGAAAGGATCAGATGATTCAGACCTTAGAAGTTCAAATTTCTCTCCATTAACTACAAGTGGAGCTTAAAACCAGCTTAGATGAGGACAAGTACCTGAAGTTAGGTGATATAACCCCAAACGCAAATTCACATACTCTAGATCTTGTTTTGTAGATTGACTTAAATTACATCAGTTTTAACACTTCTTTTTCACAGCCATAAAGCAAACGTAGTTAACCTCCCCGTCAGTCTGGTCAGCCTCAGAAGTGTCTAGTGCTGCTTTGTTCCTAGCAAAATCCACTCCTGTTCATAACTCTCACCTGGCAAGCTTCTCTCTTTGAAAATACGTTTTTGCCGCCAGCACATAACTTGTTGCTGCTTATTTTCATGTGTTTTATGTACTTGCTCTTGCAGTTTCTTCTGTCAATGATTGTAACAGCTGTTTCCTGAAGACATGGTGATGGCTTTCCTGAAGATGAGACTCCCCAGCTGGCCACCTTGCACTTTCTGCCAGGTTTGAAATCTTCACCAGAGTCAAGCAGAGGCAAAAGTTGCATATATTTATTCAGATTTGCAGTACCATTCAGTACCTGGAAAAAAAGAGGGAAAAAATGCTGTCTCATGCAGAAATGAAGGAAAGTCTGATCACTAATTTCAACTGATATTTAGTCTTTTTTTTTACCAATACTTCTTCTTCTAATAAATCACTTTTCAATATTTAGAAATTGATTCTGAGCTTAATTACACTTCTGCATATCCAGAAGAATGTCCTTGATGTCAGTATAGCGATTCCATATCTACAGCAGCAATAGAGAGTTCAAAGCCCAGCTTCCCATTGATTACAGTAGGAAATTAAAAACCTACCCTGGAGTTAGGCTGTTGGATCTATGTCCTACCTGGGAATGTAACTTGCCATTGAAGTTTTCTGTTGAAGCTGAACTCTGGTTCTTAACTAGCACACAGAAAAGTCGCAAACCACAATGTAATGTGCCCAGTAACAAAGAAGAAAAGGAAAAACTATGAACAATCAGACATGACAGCAGAGACACAAACTGGGGAAAAGGAGGTCTTCAACTCTTCAGATCGCCAAGTTTTTGCTGGGAGATTCCAATAGCCTGGAATGATCCAAACTGTGTTTTGCTGGCCTTTACCTGACAGATTCAACCTTCAACAGAAGCCAGTTTAAGCTCATAAATAAAAATATAGCAAAAACACTAACACATATCCTCAATACACTTGGTAATGGCTCACAGCTACTGAACAGACATTTGTTGTTTTGCACACATTCACTGCACCACGATTCATTTCACAAGGGGTTATACATTTTGCTGAATGGTTGTCAGATAAATGGTTTGGGCCTTATACCTTTTGAGAAACAATACAATATTTATCCAACAAATCCTTGTGCTTTTAGTATCTCCAGTTCTAGTGGTAATTTTAAAGACAAAAATTTTATGTGCAAGGCTTACCCTAAATCACTTAGCACTCCATTAGAGCACAGCCATAGTGATTTAGGTAAGTCCTGGGGCTAATGCTATCCCTGTTTCTGTATCAAATCTAGACAAAGGATTTTATGGTATCCTTGTGATCCTGGAACAGAGTTGAAACTTTCTGGCCTAGAGATAGCATTTCCTACTGATCCATTTTGGTATAGTGCTCATACTGGTCAAATAACCTGGTGCTCCTGATAAGCTGGTGATGGGCACAGAAAGATCAGCGAAATGAGCCCGTCTGCCTTTATCCTGAAGCAGATGAAGAGTGCTCACTAACATATGGGGGAGGAAGCTTTCCATGTTTTCACAGGGGTGAGTTGCTAGGTCACTAATGTCTATAAATGCCCCAGCTAGTTCCAGAAAGGGACATTGCTACTCCTCTCTGTGCCCTTGTCAGACCAAACTGGTAATAACACTGAAATATGGGAAACCAGGTTCAAGTCATCACTTGCTTTTCCATATAATTCCATGAATTATTTTAGAAGTCTGGTAATATTCCTGATATACTGTACCTACTCACTTATTTCAAATATATAACTTGATCTTTCACATAAAACAACCTCTTGATTAACATAGGAATAATCTTAGAGCATTTCCTCCGCATCCATCCATTCCAAAACATCCATCCAAGATATCTCAGGGATAGTACTACAGTCATGGTGTTTCTAAAGACACAGGCAAGATGATGTACAAGCTTTGTCTTTCTCAAGGACTTTGAATTGGCACTGGCACTGTTGGTACCAGTAAGCCAGTCCCCCTCTTGACCATCTACAGATTTCACGCATAGAGACTACATTCCCCCTATTCAAAAAACCCATGGCCACCTCCATGTTAATCTGAGTGCTGGATTAATAGAGCTGTCAGTGCAGAGACACATGAGACATGAGCAAAGCTGAGCCAGGGACTAGCATATAGGAAATTCTTATAGCCTCTGCCCCACTTAAACATGCAGAATGATCGTGTTGGCTTGGGGTCTTTCCAAACCTCATTCTGCAGTGTCCTAAGCCTTCTTCATTACATGCTCATTCTAGGTTCTTAGAGCTGAATTCATCTATGTCCTGCATTATCCATAATTTTAGTTTGCACATACATCTCAAATAAGTAATAATAAATTGCATTACTATTTTTACTCAGTTCTGCATAAGGCATCCCTTTGGGATATTGCTGTGGCCCAGACTCCATTGTATACATCACTTCAGCACTGCCTTGGAAAAATGGCTGAAGAACATGTTTGGGAATTTCAGAGGGGTTGCTGTAATGAGTGGGTTAAAGGGAGCTGCAGAGCACAGAACGGACATGAAATGTCATCCCTGCTTAGAGTGCCAGTGATCCTTTAACCTTACCTAGATTAGCACAACCAAAAGCAGAGCATTCTGCGACATTGTTAAGCTATCAAAACAATGTACTCTTTAATATCAAAGACCAGCCAAAACGATCATCAGCAAAATTCCTTTTGTAATAATAACAATAATAAGCAGTTAACACAATACCTTGAGGAGCATTATATTGTTTTCCTTGGAAGACCTATTAAACTGGGGATTAGGAAAGCAATGCATAACCTTAAATATCTGCTGCTCTTTTTCAACTATGGATGCTCAATGGGCTCCAAGAACAACTCTGACTTCTGATTTTCTTAATCTGTAACTTAAAGAAAGTCCAGGAAGAGAAGGTCACTACTGGAAATGAGTAAGACTACATCTTAAGATAATCAAAAATCATGTAACATAAAACTTACAATTTCATTTTACAACAATGTGATTTGAAAATAGGAAAAATATTGTTCATGTTGATGTTTTCACATGAGCTTATATTTTCCTGTACAAAGTAACATTTATTTAATGCAAACCTCATTTGGTGAAATAACAGTGAGAAAGTTGACCCTCAGGTGACTACAGTCATGGATTAATTTTAAGAAAAGGTCTACTGACTTTACAGGGAGAGTCCCTTGCACAAGGATTGCTGGTAGTGATGTCTTTATATAATCTTTGCATGGACTTCAGTGGATATACAATCTAATACTGCAAAGGACTAATACATGCCTGACTAATAGCATAAAGGTTGTCTTACTGATCTCAGTGATATGTTAACACATACATCAGTACTCATGCTCAACATTATACATACAGGAAGTGCCCTGCTAAAGTGGACACCATTAACATTGATAAGAGTTTCGTCCTTAACTGAATGTAGGATTCAACGCATCAAGGAAGAAGAACAGACATTGTCTAGCTCAAGACATCCCTATAATGAATATTACAAAGGGACACTGTCAAAATCCAAAGGGAGTTACATGTCCAATTTCTGCTAATAGACAGCAAGAGTTAAATAACTCATTAAATCTCCCTTTCCCCCAAGCTCCCTGAGTATCATCAGAAATGGATTCATTAGAGTTTGCTTTTCTTCATCTTGCCATGCTAAATGTAATGCAGCCCAGTAAGAAGACACTGCCAGAAAACATACTGATGTTTTCCTGTGTTTCATCTTCAGATCTCAGGCTCATTTACACACTGGACAGCTTATTCAATCCAGAATAAAGACGTTATCAATTCAAACAAAAAGAGTTGTTTTCTTCATTCCAGTTACATGTCTCACTAAAAGACATAATCCATTTATTTGGATGTGAATTTTTGCTTGTGAAAATGGATGCACAGACTGTACTGGAGCCTAAAAATTTCTCTTTTCATCTACAGAGGAGGCTTTCGGAGCTAAAGTGATATGAGAGTCACAGAACTCCATCCCTGGGATGCTTTCATGTATTATCCCTTTTTTCCTCCCCTTATCTGTTCTCAGCTTAGCCTTAACACATCTCTTAGATACCTAAGCTTTGACCTGGAAGAGTTACCACATCCCTTGTCCCCTCCAGTACAGGTCTCTTCAGTGTTTGCTGAGCTTGTGGTTCTAATTATTTTTATACTGCAAACACTAGTCTGCCGGCAATATGTAGAGTATTGGACTGCTGACTTTAACTTGGCTTGCTCAGAAATCAACAGAGACCACCAAATTCAGGTTGAAAGCCAGGTAATCACACAGGCACACATCTACTACAGTAGAATCTGATGACTTGGGAAAATTGTTCTGTTCTGCTGGACATCCCCCAGAAGTATAACTGCTGGACTTGCAGAAAGCCCAGGCAATTGGCCACTGCATATATGCAGAGCCATGGAAAGAAAACCACCGCCACCTCATCCAGGTCTCTGACAGGTTGGTTGCAGGCCACACGGAGGTTAACATCACTGGATTCATGCGATTTTATCTGAAAGAAAAATGGTTTCAAAAGTGGTTTTGGGTACTAGTTCAGAAAAAGTTACATGTGCTGCAATTGCACCTCCTAAGAATAGCCTAGACATAGCATAGAGGTGGATAGGTTCTGCAGAGGCAGCGTCACAAAGCTGAAGAGAAAATAACCAAACAGATATCGTTTTGGTTTGTCACTTAAGGTCAGCTCAAAGTGATTTCCTTGTTAGAAAATCAAACTAGTAACCAGAGCTGCCATCCTCTCCGTGACACTGGAGACAACCACAGCCCTTCCCACTGGTCACTGAATAGCTCTCAAACCTGAGTTTTTACAGCCATAACTGACCTTGCACATTTCTGACCCACTGACTGAAAAGATGAGAGACTCCAGCTCCTGTCAAAAAATCCCTTAACTCCAAAGAGGAAGGTTTAAATTTTGTTTTGTAAATGTCCAAAAAGGTACATGCTAGAAGTGAATATTTCTACTTTTACAAAAAAAGGCAACCATACCTGATTCGGCATCAGAAGTGTAGCAGTTAGCTTCACTTAAAATAAGATAAAAGGAGCTTCACCTCCTCTTCAGGTGAAGAAAGGCTGGCCCAGCTGCCCACACTTTGTCTGAGGATGTCAGGTTTGCACAGGTATCTTGCAATTGGTTTTGGTCTGCTGTTTTCTTTTAGTTACTCAAAATACAGAAAAATAATTGGCGAATCTAAAATATGATTTAGAGAATATTTTAGCTAAGAGGTAGGAATTTTATTCCCTGATAGGAACAGTAGATGTCCCCATTACCCTGAGCCAGCTGTTACACGTCCCTGTTGGGGGAGATCTCACCTGGGGAAGGGGTGCTTGGTGCTTAAATTTGACTTGCCAACCAGACAAGACTCCTTGTCCTAATCCCAGCTCTGCCATCCAGTTTTTGTGAGCCCAGACAGATCACTGAAATTGGGGGTGGGGAGGGGGAGGAGGAAATAGTGTTTCTAGCTAATTTCTGTCTAATAACTTCATCTCTCAGGATGTTTTGAGGCTTAGTTCCAGGCATGCAGGTAAAATTTTCTAAAACGTATTGCCATATACCCCTTCCCCAAGATATCGCTGTTTCAGACAAATAAATAATGAACAGAGTCTTTTATCAGCACATTCTGTATCCTGCAACATTGGCAGGATCTGACTGTACACAATGCGGACCAGTAGTTTACAAAACAACTTAAAGCAGAATTACAAGTTCTTAGATCAGCTAGTGAGAAAATCGCTCATTTAATCAGTTCTTAAAAAATCAATATCCAGCTTGGTTTACTTGCTGGCTTGCGTATTATACCCCACCTCAACAAAGAGTTAAAATTGCCACAGTATAAAATACTTCACAAATAATACTCACGTACAATGTGCTGCTGTCAAAACCCATTTCTTTGCCACAAGAGCTCCTCCACACACAGTTAAATGGTCTTTCTGGATGGCAGCCATAAAAGGCCAGGAATGGGGAAGCACAGGGTGTTCCCCAATAATGTCAGTGCAGCCATCTCAAATGCAATAGAAGATATGTTATAACAGGAGTTATGTTATTTGCATATTAGCCAGGAAAAGCAGGAATTTGGAACTCTTTATCCTACGAGGGCTACTTCTTCGGGGTAGGACAGCAGTGATCAGAGCGAGCAGGAGAGCTAACAGGTGGCTTGCCATGGCTGTTGCTGTTTACGGGTGAGAACACAGGCTGTAAATCATGATACACACTTTTCTGTGTAAATGTCTCCTACAGGAAGTGGTGGTGGACAGTTTGTATGAATAGCTCCCTTTTCTGAATTTTCCCTTTACATCATTCATATTGTAAAACCTTAACTACAGCTCAATTTCTTTAAAACCAGCCCATTTCTTGAATCCCCAACATGTGTCACTTTAAGTCTACCAGGAACTTCAGCAGCTCTTTATACAATTCTTGCATTAGAAAACAAGTAAACAACAACAAGTAACAAGCATTAAATTGGATGAATGTCTAACAAAACCTAAGTAGCTCAGAGAGTTCAATACTCTTTTCTTTTTTTTCATTTCTAAAGAGAAGAAAATGGAAATGTGTAAGAAGAATGAAACTTGCCCTCTTCTAACAAGTGAACAAACTGAAGAACAAATTCGAGGGTCACCAGAAAAGGCTACACAGAACTCCAGTGAGAGGGAAATCTTGGGAGAATGTGGTGCACAGCAGTCACTCCCAAACTGTGGACCAAGGTGCGTGGGCAGGCAGCAAATTCCCTGCAGAATTACACTGCCTAGGTAGCATTTTCTTTTGAAAGATTGATGAGGATTCACACACAAAGTTTATGAGAGCTATTGAGAATCGGCAGGAATCTGTTGTCTGATAAGTTTAGGAACACCTGACACAAAATACAAGCTATACACAGGGAGAGCCATTTTTATTTTCTTTGCAATAATTTTTGAGAGTGCAGGATTCAGATGCAGAAACCCCTAGAGTGTGCAAGTTTCAAATGCAACTAAAATATCTAAAGAATGTTCTCAAGTAAAAGATAAAAAAGACAGCAGCGGGAGAGAGATTTCTATATTGCTAACCTCTGGGTCTGTGCCTGCCTTCTGCGTGCCTTGCTGGTAAACCACTACGAAAAAATAGCATGACCTTTGTGTGAAGAACTTAGAAAGCCTGCTATCATCTTAAATATCTTGAGAAAGAATGAGAAATTTAACCCTTTCAATACATCCAGGTTTCATTTGCATTCAAGAGTTAGAGAACAGCAGCTCTCCAGATTGTGGAAGGGCATTATAGCATTAAAATGCTTATTTGTATGGCACCGAATCTTACCAGTTATAATCCAGCTGGAAACATGTGAAACCTCCACGTTTCATCTCTCAGAAAACTCTTGCAAAGCTCTTTTAGAAGAAAGCATGTGTCTTTTAGAATTGATCAGCTCATAAAAGAGCCAGGACTAGTTACCCCAAAATCACTCTCCATCCTCCAACTCATCCTTTTTCTGTGGTTATTCACACACTGGAGGTTATCTCTGCAAATCAGTGCATTGCTCCACAAGGTCCTAAAGCCATAATACGATCAAGTTTTCCATGGTTTTGCCTCTGCCCCTGTAAGCTTGCTAAGTGGGTGGCTTACAAAACTGTGTAAAACCTAGTGCTAATAAAAGACAAGACGAACAACAGCCTCACGTTCTGAACAGGCAGAAGACCTGTGTTTCCAGAGCATACTGTCTAATATTGTACTCTTTCTGTCAAATGCATGCAACTTTGTAGAAGTGACACTGATTCACTAAAATGCTTTAAGGACTCTCTGAGCTAAATAAGTCTACTTGTATTTCTAGGCTAATATATTTTTCTGTGATATCACACAGTAAAAAGGTGAAAATAAGGAAGCAGAGCAAAAACAGCTCAGGCAGAAAGGATAACAAATATCACAAGATACAGGTATCACAAAAGCAATGAGAATAAAATAGACTTTCTGATTAGAAAAGAGTGTTAAGAGCAACAAATAATATCAGTTTAAATAAGATTGAGAGTAAAATAGACAGCCTGATGGGAAAAGATTAAGATCAGTAAGTAATGTCAGGTTAAACAAGACGAAACAACTATCAGGTCTGATAGATTATATGGTCTTGCTCTGTTTCTGTGATCCCAAATCTTAGCTATACTGCAGTTCAAAAATCATCCCATGCAGTCAAAGGATCATGGTCATGGTCATCACCCTGTTCTGAGGATCTTCCACTCTCTGTTAAACACAGGATACAAGTGACAAAAAACCTTTTTTCCTGACATCTCCCAGTTAACTTAGCACCTCATCTTCTTAGTTCATCTTTGTCTCTTTTCTCCTTATGCACAGCCCCGCCTTGTCAAGCCCACCTGTGTTTTGACACAGCAGGACTGATCACACCACTCATCCAAGAATACAGAAGGAAGCAAGCCAGTGTCAGGTTCTCTGGGCAGGAGTGAGGACTGAGCAACAAGCTTAGAAAATACTCTTAGTGAAAAGATGGAGCTGTTTAAAGCAACACTCGTGCTGACGTTCTCCAGAAATACGAAGCAGTGCTGGAGAAAATTTACTCAGATCCCCTGATGTTCTGCCTGCAAAGCAGCAGATGCCAGACAAAGAAAGGAAACCTTATTTCTGAGAATAGCTGGTTTTGAAGCATATGGTATTTTGAATATCTCCCAGTTCCTAGGGAAGTGTCTTAACCCCTGGGCCATTATACCAAAGATGGATTGTTCCTCTGCCTGTGCTTTGAGAAGAACTGTGTGGCCCATGTGAGCTGGCCATGGTCTGAGCCTGCCTGGAACTACACAGAAATTAAGTGTTTCTCTGCCTGTCTCTCATCCATGTCAACACCTGTCAGCTCGGGCTGGGATGCCTCCAAGTATTTGCCGACCTGTAGTAAGCATTAGAAAAACATTTTTTTACCACTTCATGCGCCAAGGACACTTGCTATGTGCCTGCTCCACCTTCAGGACTTCTCCATGCGATCAGATGGGGGGGAAAGGGGTCACCCCCTAGGCGCACCCCACTGAGAAGTGCCTCAGGGAGCTGCAGGCAGATGGGCAGATAGGCAGGACTGGTAGATAGGCAAGGCTGCACTGCAGAGCTGCACTGTCTACCTTCATCTTCTCTGCACCGTGATATTGTTCTCTCTTGTCACAGCCCCAGGGCCCTCCCCGTGCATGTCCCATCCCCTTCCCAGCAAGTCCTGGAAATTCATCTCCCAGCCACCAAGGGAAACTCACTGGAGTGGGGTTGGGGATGGACAGCAGAGAAGGCGCCCCAGCTCTGCCCCACTGTGGTCCCAGCAGCTCTCCGATCTGCGCTGCTCTCCTGCCCTCCCTCCCCCAGCCCCTGGCGCCAGCCCTGCAGCACAACTAAGGTGCTGCCAGAGGCTCTGCCAGGTTTAAATCTGAGGTCTAAATTGGTATCCTGAATTTAGGCTCCTAAAATCACACCTCATGCTCACCTTTAGCATTGTATGAGGCAGCATTGATGAAGGAGGAGCATGCTTACTGAGGAAACAAAACCATCAGAATGACTGAGTATAAGGTAAGGGATAGAGAAGTGCTCAGCAAAGTACAGAAGAGAGCTGAAAGTGCTCTGCTGTCCCATGCTTAAGGCATGGATATGCTGATACCTAAGGAGTTACAGAAAAATATCTTTAGAAGAAAATAAGAGAACATTTAAAGATTGACAAAATATAAGTGGGTTAGAGATTATTTGTTTTTAGACAGTATCTCAGAGATTTATTTGAACTGCCTGGAAAAAAATCTAGGGATTTCTGCTAAAATTTCATTCTTTCTTTCCCAAACAGGCTTGTCTTGAAAATACAGCAGGTAAACGTATGGCGATGCATATCAAACCTCTTTTCTCTAGACATAGCACCTGCCATAGGAATATCTGAGGATGAATCATTGTAGCAATTTAAGTTTAAGCAGGGCTCAGTGAAATATAGGTTTTTGGCTCACCAGTGTTCATCCAGATTATGTCACAATGTAACAGGTGACAGACAGGAGCTTTGATATGGTAAAACTGCCTTTTAAAGAAATCATAAAGGCAGACTAACACACCTGTTTATAAGTGATAAATCTAAGAAAGGCACCTATGCCTCTTGGTGGCACTGGGTTCAGCAGAACACTGAAAAAAAGGAAGGCCAGCAGTGGTAGAAGTTGCTGACAGTCAGTGGAGATTTGCAGGTAATGACAAGAAAACTGAAGCAAAATAAAAAGCTTGATGTGACTTGGGGTGCATGGAGCTGTCACCACATCAGAGATGACAATGTCTCTGATGGGCCACAGCAGCCACAAAGAGCTCTGCTGTCTCTAAAAATAGCCCCATATTTACCTGCTTCCTATTTAAGCCAGTGGAGATCCAACTAACACGGTCAGCAGAGCCCTGGGAGTGACATATCTCGCATAAACAGGTCCCTAGCAGTTGATCCACTGAATCTCTCTGCAGGATCCCTTGACTGAATTGACCAGACAGACCTCAGTGATTATGCACAAGCTTAAACTATGGAGAGTAGAGCATGTGAGCTGGGGCTGGTTGATGTGTCACTGGACTGGTGAGACACTTGTACCCTCTAGGATCTGGAGGCCATGCAGATTACCCTGGGGTTTCTAAAATAGAACTTAACATGTGGGCAACTGAATCAAGCCTAAAATTACATGAGCTGAGCCCTACCGTGTAATCAGATACACAGTGGCTTGCAAGGTTAGGTGGCTCACCCCAGCGCTCACAAGAGGCTAATGCTACATAGAGAACTTGAAGCGGGGGAGATCCCGTCTTCACGCCACAACATAAAATGCAATTTCTCCCTAACACCTCTGATGTGAGCTATGTTGTGGGGGAGGTTTTCTTGTTTCACAATTACAAATGTCAAATAGCCTTAAGACGAGGAAAAAAACCCACATCCTTTTCATTTAGATATATATTAAACTGTGAATAGGGGAGAACCCAGACAGAAATCATGGGGGCTTTCTTCACTTTGTCCACCTCTTTTGCTGTCGTTCTCCTGGTAATTCCTGGAGGTAAGTGCCTGCCCCATTTGATCCTTGCGCTGGTAAATGGTGATGTGCAGAGTCAGAGTTAAGTAGAAATGTATTAGCATAAAGAAGATATTTGCTATTATTGTTGGAGCTCCTAGAGTTCTAATTATTAGCTCTTTTCCACTCATTGTATGTGCTTGGCCTTTTCATACAGAAAAAAAAATTCTGAATTAATTTAATTAAAGCTGCATAGAGGGCAGAGGAGTTCAGAGCAGTTATCACAATCATCATCTGATCCATCTCTCCAGAGACATACCCATGTATTAATCTGTTGCTTTTCTGTTTTTCTGAAAAACATGTTAATTTAATATGACTTATATTATATAGCCCCGTTTCCAGGGATGCATATTGCACAGAGCTTAACTGGTGGCAGGTCAGGAGGTTCTTAGTCACAATGAACACTGAGAAATTAACCATGGCAGTGAGGTTCAGGAAAAGAAATCTGTGCAAGAACAATAACAATACTCTGGTGGTTTTTTGTCAAAGTTCACACCACTAACATGATTTTCGTCCTACGGAAACGTACAGAAGTATTGCTCAGAACGCTGAGCAATATTAAGTCTACCCTGAAGACTGGCATTGTGGCGTATGTACATACTTGTGTGTCTATATACTTTATAATTACATTAACCTTTTTTTTTCTAAGAGACTTAAGTTTCTTACAGTATTCATTAGCCCTGCTGTGTGTATTGTGACTTATTTTTATTTTCAGGTTTGTGTGTGGATATCATTGGAGGAAATGAAGTAGCACCTCACTCAAGACCATTTATGGCTCTAATCAGAGAAGAAAATGGAGCAAAAATTTGCGGAGGAGCTTTGATCAAGGAAAACTGGGTGTTAACAGCTGCTCACTGTGATATGTAAGTTCTAAATCTGATTCAGAGATGCCCTTTGTGACATCCTGGCATCTCTCTTCAAGAAGGAAAGTTAATATCCCTGGTGGTTTTATGCATTTAGCATGATTATGATTATGTTCTGATTACTGTGCTTCAAGATTTATATTGACAGCTGTGATTTGGTGATTAAGAAATAATATAACAAGGCGTACTGATCTTCAGTGTTTCTGAAGAGATATTTTGCAAGCTTCTATCTGCACGCAAACACAGGCTAGCAACACTGAAGTAGTGAACTTGGGGTAAAGGTTTTTTGGGGGATAAAAGGTTTTTCTCAGTCAATTAGTACACTTGACCAAACAGAGGACTGGTCAGTCTAGCCGCTTAGAAAATAGAATTAAATTCTTGTCATTTTATTCCATGAAAGATATGCCTTTCACTGCGGAACAAGACAGCATGCAGATATAAAGCAGAAAAAATCCCCTAGCTAGATGACAGATGTTTAGAGACTCCTATTTTACAGAATAACCATATATTAGCTTGTCAGCCAGCCTTTCTTCTTTCCATTTGACTCAAGATGCAAATGGCTGTTTGGCCCAGAACACTCTTCCCCAGCAAGGTGAGATGTGAGGTTTAAATCATATGTCTCACCCGTTGTCCTCGTAAGTAAGACTGGAGCTGCTGCTGAGCCAGACCTCACACAGGCTCTGTCAAGGGCCTTTCCAGGGCCAGTGAATCACTGGACTCTACAATGTATCAATTCCTCCTGTCACCATCCAAACAGGGGATATATTGGACCTACTACAAAGAGGGCATAGGGCCCAAAAGCTGTAATATTAACACAAGGCAAAGAATGATGCTAGATGAGACCTCAGTTAAGAGAAACTACAATAAATAATTAATCTAATAATGCTCAGTCAATAGTTAGACGGAGCTTAGTAGCTGAAAGAAAAGGACTAACCGTTTCCTCAGGGTTTTGCTTGTTGCAGTAAAAGGCAATTTAAAAAAGTGCTCCTGCTCAAAGAATATCCTCCCATTCAGTTGTAGCGTACATTTTTCTCCCAGAAATAGCCACACCTGTGGTCTGATATAAAGGAGCACCTTGCTTGACCAAAGAGGGTAGACTCCCGGTTTCTATACCAGAGAGCCCCAGCAAGCACAACTCTGCCACGGTTTTAGTATCTAGTAAGTGTATGAAGCTGCAAAACAACTGAGACAAAGCAAGATAGATGTATCTCATGTAGACTCAGAAAACGGTGTTGAAAACTACATCAGGTGTTAGGGCAAAGCAATGGGATAATTTGGTCCAGTCGTGATGATTGCTGACCTAATAGTCCAGTGAGCTATTCTCCTAAGCTTCCAGCATAAATGGCAGAGGGACACACTTGGTGAGATCATTGCCATCAGCAAAACAGATGCAGCCACTTTCCATTTGGTTCCCAAATGGAACCAAAGGGGTCAGCTCAGAGTCAAGCAGCTGAGTCTTGTCCAGCTCCTGGGAAAGTGAAAATAAAACAACACAAATCTTGATTTACTGACTCAATTTGTTTAACTATTTGTGAAAACATGGTAATCTTTTATATTCTTCCAACTTACTGTTGCTCTTCAGGCATGAGGCAAGAGGATCTGTAGCAACTGGTCATTATAGCACCACATTTAACAGCAAGGAATTACAGACTTACAGCAAGTGAATCCTATTAACTATGTTGTCTTTCTTCTCAGGAAAAAAAGCCAGGTTATTCTTGGAGCTCATTCACTGGGAAAAAAAGAGAGAGAACAACAAGTTTTTCAGATTGCAAAACGAATTCCCTACCCATGCTACTCTCCTAATAATAAGGAAAACGATATAATGCTGCTGCAGGTATAGACTGACTTAGACATCACTTAAGGAGTATGCATCTTCTATGATGTACCACCTTCCCCCTCCTTGTGAGGAAGGGAGATGAGTCAAGGGACTTTCTGGAGACCCTGTTTCCTGGGTGACGTAGTCTGGTCTGCAAATCTAGCCCAACGTGAATTGGGGACTAAGGCATTCAAACTACAAATCCTGTAATGCATATCAGTGCTAGAAATATAAAAATTCTGGAGCTTGGCCAAAATATGTCTGCCTCTGCCTTTTCAGTGAAATAATAAAGATTGTTCACAGAAAGTGGCATATTTCACATATTAAATAAGCTGGCTAAAACGCTAATGTTCTGTCTGAAAAACAGTTTTAATTAAAAATGTATGATTTCTCCCATTCTCAGCTTTGCCAGCTGCAGTGATTGCTGCTATTTTGTCCTACCTAAAAAGCTCAGTTTCACTCTTTTTAGGGTGTGAATAGTATAAGATCCAGAGAAGAGAAATAGAGGTTTTTTTAGAGGTAACATTCCAGTAGACGCTGAATGGGTTTTCATGGGACACAGGACACTCATTTCCCTAATTCCATCATTCCATCCTCATTGACTAAATAAATCCTGCTACAAACAATTGAAGTATCTCACAAAAAGGATTGCAATAATCCTCCACTATCATGATGGAAAAGACCCAGTGATTAACATCGCTGGGGTCTCTATTAGTCTCATTCTCATAATAACTATTTTCCATATCTTCCACAGCTTAAAAAAAGAGCAAAACTTAATAAAGCTGTGAAAATCATTCCGTTGCCTAACTCAGATGATGATCCCAAAGATGGAACAATTTGCACAGTAGCAGGATGGGGACAAACTGCCAATAACTTGAAAAAGGCTTCTAATACACTAAGGGAAGTCAACATCACTGTCATCAACAGAAGGATCTGCAACGACTGGAAGCATTATAATGGCAGGCCTGTCATAACAGAGAATATGATATGCGCTGGGGCTAGGAGAGGAGGAAAGGACTCATGTTCTGTAAGTATATTTACTGGCTGTATCCATCTAGAGAATACTAAAAACAAAAAATAAAACACTAGCTTTTACAGTCTTCTAACTTCTGCCTATCTTCAGTTCAATAAAGAACTTAACAAATATGAGTAAATTTAGTAAAGGTTTGTTTATCAAAGCCTTAAAATCAAAGCTTCAAATTGAGAAATTCACCTTCGCAGACTTTAGATTTTGTGTTTTTATCCAGGCATGGCAGATAGTTCTTCTCTTCCTCTACAAAATGATGTTTAATAGAAAAATCTCCACAAAATAACTTACGCTTAATGGACCCATTCTCAAGCAACTAAATTGAATAGACGATCTTCTTTGATGTCAGAGAGCTTTGAAATAGGTTTTTCTGATAAAAAGCATTTTCACCGGGCACCAAGTAAAAAAAATAAAGTTGTAAGAATAACAACATTTTTAAAACATTTAAATACTGAAGTTACAAAAAAGGTGCACATTTCCAGAAACGTTCTGCCTTTCAAGAAGAAAGTTTACATTTTTTTTCATATTCAGAAACACTGTATCACTATTCCTTAGCAGTGATCTAGATTTATACCACATAACTCACACTTGAAAGATCAGTTTTAAGTCTTTTTCTTTTGGCTAGTGAAAAATGTACCTTCTAAGGAGAAAAAAAAAAAAACAAACAATACCACTGCCTACATTTTTGCTTCTTCCTTTCTCTTCTGGAGCAAGATTTAAATAAGAGAAGGATTTTTCAGCTTCGGTAAATTTCAATGAATTTTTTTTTCCCTTTTTTTCCAGGGGGATTCAGGTGGACCATTAATATGCAATAATGTGATGAGAGGCATCACTTCTTTCGGAAAGGCCAACAAGTGCGGTGCTGTTGACAGCCCTGGCATCTACACTCGACTGACAAAGCAATACCTTCAATGGATAAGAAAAACCATAGGGGGAGATATACAGATTGGATTTTGACCAGCCAGTTTCCTACTTTGCGCTTGTGTAACAAACCTTGTTTTGCAATATGCATTATAAAATAGCTTCATGATAGTGGTAAAAGAGGTATTCCCATGCTGGGCTTTAGCAGGTTTCTTTCCTTAGGGATGAAATTGCCTATGTCTGCTCTCAGAATAAGCATGATCTTAACAGGGCCAGAACAGAGCACCCTCCATCAACAGCATTTATAGTTTATACTCTTAAGCATGGAGTCATTAGACAGGTATTTGTGACTCACGCTTCTGATATTCTTGTTCTGGACGTTTAGACCGAGCTCTATACAGATGAATATTTCTGACCAAGAACCTACTCCCGCTGTTTGGTTCCTGACTGCATGTTGAGTATATACTGCATTCTCCTGTATCTATATTTCTGCAAACAACCCTGAAAGTTAATGAGGTGCCAGGTACAACTCTAGATACCTGAAAAACTCTGCAGTTTCTCTGCAGCAGAACTCCCGATTTTAGAGGTGGAGGGAACTGGTAAGCTTTAGGAAATGAAGTCTCAGCTGGATCATTTGGATAGTTGGATTTGAGACACAATAAGTATTTTCTAACTTTCATGCATTTGAAACCTCTGTCTTTCACCCTTTAATGTACTTTGCATTTAATAAAGAAATGGTAACAAAATCTACTGCCTGAAGCTGACAATTTATATGAAACACCCTGCCTGTTGCAGTGCAAGCATTCTGTATACGGTCTGTATATTGCATATACAGTAACATGTATACATGTTTTGGATGTGCTATATGTTTACAGACCGCATCAAGATCAGCAAGACTATATTGAAAAATCAGCTGAAAACCATCCTCCAGAGAAGTGACAGAAAGTGTCTCAGCTGGAGTACCAATATGATAATCCCTGTCAGTACAGCAAAAAAATATATTAATGTCATGGCTCCATTACCCTAGATTTCATTGACAGATATCAAACACCTCAAAAAGAACTTGGTTTTATTTTGTGTTGCTTTGGGTTTTTTTTGTTTTTCTTTTTTTACTTAGAAGGAGGAGTTAGCTAACAGAAAGCAGAGGATATTCAAAGGGTGGAGAAATTTGGTACGTGATTTTAATTAAAAAGCCATTGCTCAGTTCATCACGAGCAATTAAACATTACTTAAAAGCACAACACGAGATTATAACTTATTTACACATCTGTCTCCACCTGACATCTAGTTGAGATAAAATAAAAGTTTTGTCATAAGAGGAATATTGACGGGTGAGGAGGGAGAGGGTCTAAACTACAGTGATCTTTACTGAAAGTTTTGAAGCTGAAGAGCTTTTATGTTTTCTGCCTATTACAAATGTTACACAGGCAGCGTTTGCAGTATTCCTCCTCCTTACTCCTAAGGCGTAGTCTGCATGCTTGTTCTGTGACTGATGGGCTGTAAAAAGGGCCACACACAAACACAGAAGCAAAGCAGAAATAGAAAGAAGGAGTCTTAGCCAAATGCGATTGCATCAGTGCAACTGAGAGTAGAATTTGGCCCACCGACTGATACCGACACCCAAAGCGGTGACTTTGATTCTGTCTTTATACACCCAGGGAATACGTAAGCAAAGTCCAGGCATTTTCTATTCAATTTATCATGCAAACTGCCACATTCTTGCCTCAGGAAAAAGAAAATCGTTATTACTCTAATGAAATAGCTGATCTTCAAGGCAACTTTCATCCTGCTGTAGCATTTTCTTTATCTTATTTCTTCCTCTTCGCTCTGCTTCCTCCTCTTGTCTGGACATCACTGGCAGCATCCTTGTCAGTGGAAAACCCTGCTGAAAGCCTATGATCCATTTTTTTTCCATTTTGATCCAATTACTGCAGAACTTTAGAGATCAGGAAGGTGAGGATCTGACTAAGGAAAAGTCTGCAGTGCATCAAGAAATGTGAAAGGCAAAAGCAAAATATATAGCCTTCCTCCTCTAGCTTGAAATCTAGAATCTACCCCAAGCCAGCATAAAAACTTTTTTAACCTGAACGTTGTTTGGTGAATTGTGCAAAATTAGTCAGGTTCTTAGTGGAACTGAACTTAACACGATAAATGTAACATTCAAGTCTCTGTCACCTCTGCCAGTGGTGGAAATCTGTGGAAAAAGCAGTAGGAGCAAGAGCAAGGAGATGGAACAGAGCTGGGCGTTTCTCTCATCAGGAGGTCTGAACCCAATCCCAATAGAGCTCCACTACTACGGGATGGAGCCCATGCAATACTAGCATTAGCAACAGGTTAAGAAAAGCATCATGATCAGAGTGCCAGTGACACTCTGACATCTAGAATGCAACAATTTCTGCTCACTGCAAGCTTATGGGACAGCTGAACACCCTGTGAAGAGGCATAAACTACATTGCACAGGCTGAGGTAACATTTATGTACCTAGCATCAGGTGGCAGCAAAACAGGGGAGAGTCTGCTAGAGATTGTTCAGTGTGTTGTATATGCCGAAACAAAAGAATTCCCTCATTTAAATTTCTTTAAACTATTTAATTGCATAACAGTCAGATACCCACTTTGTTGTACTGGTGAGCCTAGGAACAAACATTCTCACTATGGGCAATTCAAGGTTGTTCTCTTGTAAAAATGATTTTTGTCCTAAGTTTTGGATTCCATATGAGCTGTAAAATGTTCCACCTTGAACAGAACAGTTGGCATTATGCTGTAGGTTTGGGCAACGTAAATTCTGCTTACACTTTGTGTCACCTCCGGAGACTCCGCCATTAGCAGAGACAGGCAACGAGCTAAAAATATGACATATTCTATGGGGAGGAAGTAAAGACTTCACATTTTTCCTTAGAGTTTGTAGGTTAAGACCTCTGCAGAGGCAGAATGAGGCAGCTTTGCAAGAATAATCATCTGCTTTCAGCAACTGCACACTATACTTGCAAGTATTCAGTAACACACCTGCAACGCATGAGCAGCGCAGATCCATGCTGCCCCCTCAAGTCCTCAAACTCCTATTCCAGAAAGACAGATATTAGCCATGTTAAAGAGACTGACAGTAAAGGTGCACTGCTAGAAAAGTAAGCATATCTAGAAAAAATACTTCAGTAAACGTTTAATTTGAATCCAGATTAGTCACAAGCTGAAATTCAAATATATGCTTAAATGCTTTCTTGGAATGGAGACGTGATCATAGAGCAGAGCTCCTGTTCACATGCTCACAAAAGATTCTCATTTTATTAATGGACTTTTGGCTAGTTCCGCTAAATCAGTGACTTCTCCCACTTTAAGTACCATGTTAGAATACTTGGGGGGCCAATACAGCTTGACCATTCAATAATGAATGAGCATAACTAGGTGTAAGTAGTCAGCATTCCTCAATCCAAAAACGTGTTTTCTTATTTATTCTTTTCTTATTTTCTTATTTCTTATTTTCTTATTTCTTACTTCAATAGCTAAGCATCAAACAAAATATGCTTAGCTTCATATTGACTAGCTCTTTCCCCATGACATCCTCCTATCCCACCCCATATTAAACATCTGTTTCTTTATTTGGTAAATCAAGAGCATTTAGGTAACTTCTACGGAAAGAGAGGGAATTTGGGGGAAAATCACAGAAATCTATAAGAGTAAAGAGATGAATTCTATTACTATTTTCCCTTTGAAAAGAGAAAAATATTTTTAACATTTTTTAGAAACTTTTAAAGTATGCAAAACACTGTTTTGAGTATTTAAATCAGCTTCTAAATGCTTGATAAAATCAGCTGCAATAAGCATGCTATTATTAGAGTACAGGTACTGTGTAAGTTATTTCCTATTCTCAGATATGAGCTTCTTCATAGTTGTTTCTATCTTTTCTATCTCGTTTTGCAGAAGACCACAAGAGATAACCACAGAAACTAGCAGCTTAGTAGCATATTTATTGTAAATTAACAACTTGTTAGGTACTCAGGACATCTGAGAAAACATTAGCGGTCTCAAACTTCCAGACCTAAAGTGATCATGTGATTTATGAACAGAAGATGAGGTTTTAAAAATGATGAGAACCAAAGATATGACAGTTTCACATTCATTTCCAGAGATGCTTGTGCCCCCCCTTAATGTTGCCTATCTCTTTTCAAGCATTTGATCACAACTTAATTTTCCAGCAGCTGATAATCTACTCCTCTAATCCCCCATACTTCCTTAGGTCAGTTACAGGAAATATTGCAAATATATTTCAAACAGAAAAAAAAAAAGAAATTCAAGCAATGAGTTTCTGAGCTCACAGGGCTTTTAATATACAAATTCAAGACTGAATCCCTACTCAGTGCCTCTCCATCAATGGTGAACACAAAGCTCCAGAGATGTCTGTAGATAGAGCATGCTTTGAATAGCACCACTGAGTCGCATCTGAATAGCATCTGAAGAGGAATCCTGACAGTCTTACTTAGCTGTTGACAGTGTACACGTTTTACTCAGACAAACTCCTATTAAAGTCCAAGGGGTTTGGCCCTTGAGAGCACTAAATAAAACTCACAGAGTGCCAGCTACCAAGTTTATTGACACCTAAAATTAAATTGGTACCCATATGGGATAAATGAACTAACTGTTGTGTTTCACCCAAACAGAATGCTTCTTTGGCTCTGCTCACCAGTTGATTACTTAATTATGCACAGTATCAGAATTATTACACATTTATTTATATTTTCATATATCTAACACACACAATAGATGGGTTTAAGGAAACAATTCATAATCCAGTAAAAGGCATTTTCTAATAAACACAGTTCTCATTGCTGCTATGAGAACAATAAAGAATTCCCAATAAATTATTTATCTTTAGTTAGAGTAATGTATTTAGGCTGGGTCTCAAGAAATATTTACACAGACTCTCTTTTGCACTATGATCTATGTGATGTATAGAATGATCTGGTCCCCTGGGCTGGTCTCTGCTGGTCCTAGTCCTTGAATAATTCCAGGTTACTTACATGAGGGGCATGTGTTTCCAATGGAGAGGCTAAGACGGTGTAAAACTAATTACAAGAAGCATAGCTAAAAGCAGGACCTAAGACTTTATGCTAGCACTTGACATAGGGGGGATTCCACCCATGCTAGTTTAATGAAAATAAATGTTATATTATTCTTCAAAGTTAGAACATTTTTCCCCTAACGTGAGCGAGACAAGTTACTATCATTCTATATGTTGATGAACTGATGGAGAAAATTGCTTTTGCATGAAAATATGATGCTATTTTTTGCTATGTTTCATTTGGAAGGAACATATATATTCCAAATTATTGAATGGGCCAAATGCACTTAATCACTTGCTTTCAAGGAAAAGAAGTCACAAGAATGAGCTCAGAAAACCATTAGGCGCCGCCTTGCTGGTGTATCTGCTCTCCCCAGACTCGTGGCATGTCCACACACAAGCTGTCCCATCAGCCGCCACAGAAAAGAGCCTGCTCTCATCTGGGCTCAAGGCTACATGCAGCACTCTCCCTTTATGACCTGCAAAATAAAACATGCATATAAAATACTCAAAGATGGGTCACAATTTTACACTGAGAATGCAGTGCACTTTCACCATCCCCTACCCACGGTAGGGTTCGATCTACTTCCACTATAGTAGCTAAATGTGCTGCATAAGACTTGTTTTTTCACTGAAGCCAGCTTTATCTAGAGAGTACTTTCACATTAAGAAGGAACTGAAGTCAATTTTTTTTGTATTAGGGACCAGGCTGTAACTGCAAGGACTGTACCACATTTCTGTCCAAGGAGAACATTAAACCTGAACCTTGATTCTCTGCTGCACTTACCACATGAATCTCATCTGCATTTGGTAATGTGTCTCACGGCTGAGCATTCCCATCTGGCTGCACGTGCTTTGCAGACAGTTTGCTGCTGATCCAACAACTATGAGATAGTGTCTGCAGCTGCTGAGTTATTATTATTAAGGAGATCCTTTAACAATGATCCCACCGAATAATTTATCTGAATTGCATATTGAGTTTGTCTGTAGCCGTAGCAAACTGAGAGCTAGACACCGAAAGCCAGAAGCTACCCCAGTTTAGCAGCATAAAAACGTGAACAACTCATTAACCTGGTTATGCAAGCATCTTCTTCAGTAAAAATAACTGGCTCTGAACCGGATGGCTGAACAAGAATCTGGTGTTAAACTGAGACCACCGAGACCTATGCTTGCTTTACTGCTCTGACACAGACAGCCTGTGTGATCTTGCACAAGGTCAAACCATGAGATTTTTAGGTACCTGGGGCAAGAAAAATTAGGAGCCTTTTTACCATAAATTACTGGCCATTACCTTCTCTGGGTGGGTGGTGTTACTGACTTAATCATATAGCTGTGTTAGTCATCCAAGGGCAAAACAGGAAATACTGAGATATAGCGTATCTCATCCAAAATAGACCAGACGTAGGTCACCTATGTCCTCCCATCCTCTGTGTTTCAGGTCCCCAGGAACACAATAGGGATAACAGCACTTCTCTAGCTCAAAAGAATGTTGTGAGGATAAGCACGTGAGGAACTGTGAGGCCCTCCAAGGCTGTGGTATTTTATCACAGTGGTACCTGATGAGGATCCATAGCAATGCTGTAGATGGATAGCTTGTCCTACCTTTGTGAAGCTGCTAGAATGGCTCTTTGGACCCACAGTGACTAAAAGCAAGTATCTTTTGCCCTGGGGCTGAGTAACACATCCCACCTAGAGTTTGAGACTGGAATTTTGACGTTAACACTAAATTATTTCCAGCAGAGATTATTTTTCAAGCTTTGCTCCTCAAGTTATTGAAGACTACACCACTTTGTCAATATGCATGACTGAGTTCACATTGCACAGAATTCTTAACATCATCTCCTTCCAGTGTCTGCAATGACTTTAAAGCAAGAGTCAGAGACATAGTCTTTAGAGGCATTCAAAAATATTCACAACACTAATTGAAACTTGATTAATAGTTTCAGTCACAAATAAGTGAGGGAGGGTTGGGGAGAAATCAGAACAGTGGAAATTGTTCACTGCCATGTTTTCTGAGTGGAGAAGACTGGAGTTTTATTTCATGGTTTCAAGATTACATTTAGGCACTTTTCAAAACAATTAAACGTTGGGTGTTTGCTTTTGTGTTTTCCTTGATCTAAAACAACTTTTCTGAGGGGAGGAAATCTATATCCAAAAATAATCTAGCAATTTACTCTCATAGCTGTATCAGAAGTATCCCAAAGATGGACTTCATGCTTGAAAAAGGTTATTACCTTCCAGTTGTTTTATTGCTCACTAGTAGGCAACCTCAATTACTAAAGTATTCAAAAATAGCTGATAGTGCTGAGCTGTTAGCTGAGGTCTTCAGCTCTTTGCAGCAGGATCCAATAATGAAAAACAGTAACGACAATTTATTTCAGTGCAGAATCTTGTGGTTAAGGGTGTCTGAGAGTGATTTAGAGACATCCTGCAATTAGAGTATTTTTTCTGAACATATTTTGACACATTGACAATTTTCTCCAGCATCCAATTCCTTGGATGTTGTAAGAACATAAGTAGAAATAGCCATAAGTAGAAATAGCCACACAGTAATTTTCTGATCTTTTTGTTCCAGAAAATTAGTTTTTCTTGCGGATGTGTAAACTGAATAGGAAACAGGATGATAAGTAACCCTCCAGCTTTACAACATTAGTAATGTATTGACTTACACGGTAAATCTTTTGCACGACACATTTTTCTCAAAAGTAAGAGCAAATCTTTCCATTGTAAACTGTGCATTCAAGATTTATACAGATTTGAGAAACCTCAGTAGTTAAGTAGCTACGGTAGTAAAGACTGAATGTAGATTTTACATTTCTAGCACTGCAGATGCACTGAGTCATTTTCCTTATTTCACTTTCAGATCATTTCTTAGAGAAAGCTACCTTTAGAGCTATACATAAATGAGTAGGGATAAGAGAAGAAAAATAGCATGAAGAAGCAGCATTACACAAGGATAATGTGCAAGACACATGCCCTCTCTCTTCCATCTTTGGATTGAGTCTTCCAGGCTTTCCCCTTACAGGCTAGGGTTGAAGCCAAGTCCCTGGAGTACAGCACATATTAGAAATTTAATTAGTTCCTTTAAATGCATCAATGGGGTGCAAAAAGTATTGGTAAATATCACCTGTGTTTTTAGGTGGAAAATCAAAAGCTTCTCTGGATATAATCTTGTCAGCGAGTGTGAAAAACATCCTAAACCTGCAAAAACACAGCCAGTGCTCAAATAACTTGTGTTTTCCTTAAAATTCAGATGCTTCTGTTGGATCTCTTCTGTTAAGACTGAAACAAATGAAACTCAATGGATGGGAGCAAAGAACAATTTTGATATACAGTCTTGTACTACAGTTCCATGGACTGAGATACTCAGAGCTGCAAAGAAACTTCACTTGCTCTAGCTATCAGCACAGTACAAGGGAAAGAAGCTGCTTTGCAATACTTCAGACAAAATCATTCACTGAAACCTAGATAGCTCTAAATAACATATGGAGGTTTATTTCAAACTTCTTTTGGAAGCTGGTCCAGTATCCTTGCATGATGAGCTGCAATACTGAAGACCCACATCGAGGAGGCAATCAACACAGAATACATGGAAGCAACTTAGCACTCTCAGCCCAGCTCTAGGAGGCCTTAGGGAGAGGGGGGACTCCACATCCTGCACCTGGTATGGCCTTAGAAATAATAGGAGAGAATCCCATCATTAAAACTAAGGCATTTTACAAAGGCAGCTTATATATTACTATCTTAATAAGCTTACATTTCCAATTCAATGCCTCAGGACTGTGTGAATGCATGCATCTAGGTAGAGACAGCATGTGTGGGTGATGCTCTTTTAACTTTATTTTGCTTAAACACATAAGTAAATTAATTGCAGAATTATATTGATTAGACAGAAGGACAGTTAACTGAACCAGTGAAAACTATTAACCAAAATACTTGCCATAGAGTTCTGATGAATTGATAAGCATAGGATACTTCCATATTGTCATCTGATTTCTAGGAAGGCCTTGTCCAGTCATCAGTTTGCTGGTTTTGGGTAACCACAGCAAGGAACAAATCTATTGCAATTTAAAATTCTGCTTTAGTTCTCAGAAAAGGTCTACATGCATCATTCAGTAGATTTGAAATTTGCCATGTTAACCGCAATGCTTAAACAAGCTACTGAGAAATAGCCCCAGTAGAATATTTACTTATTTGGAAGGATCACCCCATTTCTGACAATACTTTGAAGTATAGCTGCACCATTATCCTAGCTAAGCATGACAGTAGCCTACCAGTATAAAACCGAAGCCCCTCAGACAGATCCTCAGCTGAGTAAGCTGGCATAGATCCAGGAGAATCAACAAGAGTTATACTGCTTTACTTTGTCTGAGAAGCTCCAAACGTTCAAATTTCTGAGACTGATGTTTGCCCTCTGACTCTTACAGCTCTCCCCACCCGAGCACTCTGGGAATTTTGCCTCCTCCACAACATTCTCTCCTTGTTTTGAGTTTTGGCCAAAAGCATCACTGCCAATAAGGAAAAGATGATGAAAAGTGTCTGGCTGTGAGACCACCTCCTCTTCAACCACTTGAGACAGAAGTGGTCAACAAGAAAAAACAAATTGCTTCTGAATCCAATCACACACTGCAGTGCCGAACATAGCACAAATGCTTCTCTAGAGAAAATCCCACTGTTCCTCTGTCTACAGAACTGCCCTCAAAGTCAGTGGGAATTTGCCAAAGTAACACAGCTATACAAGAGGCCATAGCCTAACTATGCAGACATTTCATCATTTCACCTGAGAATCTGTAGCTGCACTTTGGATGATTTTCTCACGATTTATGTCCCAGACACGCAAAACCCCATCTTTCATTCCACCTCCTGTAGCAAGGATTTTGGACTGCCAAGGACACCAGTTCATAGCCTAAAGAAAAAAAACAGACGCCAGAAAGACTAGGAGGTTAGCTGGAGAAGAGGGGAGTAGATTTTGCTTAAAAGCCAGGTTGGAAAAATGAACTACAGCAAGCACCCAGAGTGTACCTTTTTCTTTTACTCACTGCACATCATGCTCCTCCTACACACACACAGAGAGATGTAAGATCCCAAAACTCCAAACGCTGCTTCAGATTTCCTTTGCCATTGCTTCACAGTAGCCTACACTGTCTTCACATAAGCTGGCAAAACTCCAGCTTCCTTTCTTACACTTCATGGGTCACAGATTCACAGTTGGGTGCCACAACAGACCATTAGATTAGAGTCTGACTTACTGCCTAAACCAAGCCAACAGGGAACCCCCAGGCAACGTGACTTATAGGACTTACCACAGGCCTGGTTCCTTCTGAGATACATCCAGCACATGCCGGAGGCCCAGGCTCAAGGAAAGCTAACAAGAACTGAATTCCACCTATTCCAACAGCTTTCTCTGACCTTTTAACATCAGTGTTTCAGTCCAGCCTCAGGCTTTTCTGGGAGGATAAACAGCTTATAAATGCTGAACTCCCCTGTCTCTCATTGCTGATATCTGTCCTATCTCCCACACAGACTGAGAGCTTATGAAGATGAGCAATCTAAGCTGTCCCATCTCCAGTTTCTTACTTCAGATCCCTTGCTATCAGCTATTATATCATGAAATGAAAGTATGGACAGGAGGGCAAAAGAAACTTTATATTTAAAATTATTTCAGCAGAGAGAATTCTCCAAAACCAAACTTCAATAATTAAAAGCTCTTGTTTTTTGACTTGTAGGTATTGTGCCACTGAAGTTCTCTGTGCAAGACAGAGTGAGGAGGAGGCTGTAAATTTTATTTCTGTTTGGTATTATATTTACAAAGGCCTACTAATCCAGGAAAAACTCAAAGTATTCAGTAGTCAAAGTATTACCGTGACTGGGAATACTGCATGAGGAGAATGGGTCTTAAAATTAACTGCGCCACAGTAAGGGGAGAAGAAACTAACAGGAATCACCGAGATAATCTGAAAAATCCCATGACTGTCTACATCAGCAACATGATTTCATGAGGACAGATATAGAAAAGCAGCTATTCCTTCTCCATATACCTTGACTGCTGAGGAATGAGGTATGGTTTTCAGTGGCTGTGACTGCACTTTCACACCAGGGTCACTAGGCCAGATATTCAATACCCCATCACTAGATCCACTTGCCAGCAACTGATCGGTTAGTGACCACTTCAGGCTACAAATGCTTTGCTTGTTCTGGCAAAGAGTCCCAACATGGTGCTGAGCAACCCGAACGTCATGGTGGTGAATAGATCCTAATCTTGAACCACTGTAGATGAGAAAAGATAGCATGAATTTGATGTCAAGGAAGACAAGCTACATTGTCACATTGATGTTTCTTCAGTGGTTTCAAAAGCAAACCACAGCAAAACATGCCTGCAGAACAACACTATTGAAGTAAGAGGCAAGACAAACCAGAGTATCAAAAGCGCACCCAGAATGCAGAGGTGGCTGACAATGGAAAGGAGCCAAGCAGCTGCTCAGTACAGGCCAGGCAGAAAAGCTGTTCTCCATTAGAGTTTTCCTTTCCCTGAAGATATATCGCAATGAACGACACTGATTTGCACCTTGTTCAACTGCTAGCCTTCAACTGCTAGCCATTTAACATAAACTCTTTCCTCTTCTTTAACAAAAGTACTGTTGTGCCACACAAGTTTTGCCAAGGCCAGATACAACTCTACTCCCCCAAAAGAGTCAGTGTATAATTGCATTGCTCTGAGAAAGGGCTTAGTGAGTAACAGTGTCTTCTTTGAAAGCGAAAGGGAGGAAGGACAGAACCAGGCTGAAGGAGAATTTGCACTAACCACCTCTACTTGTCACAGTTTGACTTAGTCACACTAATTGCCTGTTAGGAAATGGATCCATGGTGCTGCCTCTCCTGCGGGACCACTCCTTCACTCACTCTACAGAGCATGAACTGTAGGTCCAAGAGGTTGCACTCTCCATTTACATATGGTTACTACAGTCAGTATCATCAGTCTGTCAAAGGAAGGAAGAAAAACCCTGTTGGAAGCACTGCTACTGCTTCAGCTTAGCTCCTCGATGTGGGTTTTGCGCATCAATAGAAGAGCTGAATTAAAATTACTAAAAATATCTTACAGCATATAACTCTTTTCCTGTCTTCCTAAGGATATTACCTACATTAAATCTATGAAAAAATAAAAGAGCTTCCCACAGGAAATTCACACCTCCATCCATTCTGATGGCATTGAGAAAGTTGTAAGATTCATTCAACTTCAGAAAGTTCATCATCAACTTTCTGGACATCGGAAAATGATAAATATATTGCAGTAATGTGAGATACATTTAAAGCAAAAATGACTGAAGATTTTCCTGTACTAGCTCTTAAAGATTTTCAGATACAAGCTGAGTGATTCAGAAGCTCCAAAAATGCACACACAAAACTGACCGACTACAAGCAGTGTCATTCTACTATGTTTGTATTGTACAGACTTGCCAAGCTCTTGAAACCAATGAAGTCCACAAAAGCGTGAAAGACTCCAACCAACCAGTTGTCCTTAATATCCACTGGCAATTTTTACAGAAAATGTCTGTAAAGATACATTGGAATATGCATGTCATATGCAAAGATGTCATCATTTACCTCCTGCAGATTCATACAGACTTTTCCTACTGTACAATAAGCAGAAAAATCTTACTAACAGAAACAGAATCGAATTGCCAGTGTTGACCATATTAAGATTTTTGATCATTCTAGTGGTAAGAGTGGGAAGGAACTGAGCCTCTTCAGAATCCTAGTTGGATTTATTTTTCTTAATGAAACGTTTTACTTGCCATAAGAAGAAATTAGAATTATTTGCTTTTTACACAGATGATTACATTTGTTCTGCTAAAGACAAAAACCCATAAAACTTCATGATAGGTTAATTTATGGTACTGAAATATATTTAGAGTTTCATGAGGATGTGTTGTTGGACTATTTTGGCCACAAGTATTAGTAAAGTCAATATAATCCCAAAGAATCAACTGTCCATAGTGAAGTTTGGTGTAAGAACGGTTCTCTTATATTACTGACAAAGAATAATCACGCCATGTCTTTCTTTCTGTTTATATAAATACTTAGATTCTGTCATAATTTTAGAATGGCTGGTCTGTTGTCAACCTAGCACAAGTCATAAATATTATCTCAACATAATCTATCAACAGTAACCGTGATTCACAGGTTCATGCTGAATTTTATTATCAATTCTTATTCAAAGAGGTTTGCAATTTATAAGTTTCTGCTATTTGCGTTCATTTGGTCAAGCTGAAATACAAACTGAAACTAATGCGTACTGTAATAAGGTTATGTCACTTGGCATTAACAAGATGTTCAGGCCTCACCCTTGTAACTTAACTCACCCAGAAGACCTACTCCAAAGGTCATAGCATTTTATTAACTGTTCAGTTGGTATTCTTGTACCTCACCCAGCAGACCTAACACAACCAAAAGCCACAGAATCTTACTGTGAAATCAAAACAAAACTACTTCTCTAAAGCAGTGTGCTTGTCCAGTGATATTAGTTTCATTTTGAGTTTAACAATGAAGTTTAAATCAGTCAACCCTTGCTACTATTACTGAGTTTAAACAAAACAGAAGACTACCACATGACTTTAAAACAGTAGAAGTATCTATAAGCCAGCCTCCCCTCAGCCCTTCAAGTCTGGGACAAACATATGAACCAGCAACTGGAAGAAAAAGAAAAACATGAGAAAGTATGTTTAATCATTCTCATTTGAGTCCCCATACTGAAGTGATCCCTAAACACAAAATGTTCACAAGCTAGCATAAAAACTCACCCTCAAAGGCCAACCACTTTAATCCTCCCTCAAAATAGGTCTCAGGCTGTGGGAAGCATTGAATTGGCCTTCCCTCACAGCTACATCATTGGAAAGGTGTGCAACTCTAACAGCTGTGCTTCACTGTGCACCTGAAAGGATAGATGCAGCCTTGGTATCAATGGAAGAACAGCCTGAACTCCATGCCATTCTCCACCTGGTACTTTCTTGGAGTCCAGACTCACTGGAGGCAACACCATTCAGAGCTCAGGCTTTGCACAAAAAGAGCCGCAGTCCAAAGCCACAGTCTCTATATTCTAGTGAAATCCTGCAAGTGGTGACAGCTTTCTGGAAAGTGGGTAAGAAAAAGGGACTAAAGAGGGGGTCCAACTCCCTTTGGCTGCCTTCTTGCCATGCAGTAAATCTACATATAACTTCTGAAAAGGTAGATAAGTAAAGAGACAGGATAAAGCACCTTTATGCAAAGCCAGAGAAAAAGAGACAAAAGTCCCACTCACTTTAGCGAAGTAAAAACAGTAGGACTCTTTCTGTGACTGTGCTGTACCACTCACCTGCTTAGAATATAATGATTCCAGCTCAGAGCTCCAACTACAGACAGGTGACCAAACATGTTTCTCAACCTCTTTTTTGTTTCAATGTCCCACAGCTGCCAACCCAAAACAACAACAACAAAAAAACAAGTTTAACAACAAAAAGAAAAGACATTATTGTTAACTTAATTTGTTTGCAGGTAAGCCACCACTCATTTCTGATTTGATATACAGATGACCTCAAGATCATTCATTTCACAACTAAGGGAGTATTTCCAGATGTTGGTCCCTATACCACTGATGCTGAAGTCAGTAGGAATTAAAGGCAATGTACATATCTGAGTTTAAAGCTATTTATTTACATGCCAGTATTTGGAAATCCATGCTAGAAATCATGGGCCCGAGTACCTTCAGACTGCTGACTCAAGACTGCATCAAGTAGCTTCCCACACTATCTAGCATCTCAGCCAACATCCGACTAAAATCTTTGGATAACAGGATTGCCCTATTACAGCTGGTTGAGAGGTGTGTGCATAATCTGATTGAAGTCAAATTCTGGTGTGTGAATCCATAAGGAGAATTTTGGCTTACATTCTAAAGAAATCTGTCACAACAGTGATCTTAGCAAGAGAGTTACAACAAAGCATAGTCTGTACTGGATAAAATAATTTCACAAAAGGGTTCCTCTTACTGATGGAAAAAATTCTAACTGACCCTGAACAGCTGAATCATTAATTCAGTCATTACTTCTCAGGTGGTTTCAGAGGCTCCTTTACCTATAGATAACGCTGGAGAGCACTAAGGCATTTCAGTGAGATCTAACGTGATATAGGGAGATGCTATATATCTGTCTCCAGCAGAGGTTTTTTGTTTTGTTTCCTTACCAAAAAAAATTATGATGCAAATCCTCTTGTGGCCACTTTAGATAAAAATGGAAAAAGACTAAAAAAGCAAATTATCTAGTACTTGCACTTCTCCATCGCTGGTGCCAATGGCAAGGCAAGTCCCCTCTTTTATCCAAGCCAGAGAGGAAATGTATTTGGAACTGGAATTCAAATCAATGCTTTCAACGCCTTGGAGAGTTCTTCCATTCCAGATGTGTGCAGCAGGTCCTAGTGCAATAGCAATGAGATTTTCATGGTTCCAATCCAGTATGTTTAGATCTAAAAGAAAGCTATTAAAAATTACTGCAGTACAGTTGTAGGTAGTGGGATGGGGAAGAGGTGTTTTTTTTTTTTTTTAAAAAAAACAATGGGACAACTTCAAGAGACTACAGCTATGAGATTACTACTAGCTGTAATTCAATGAGGACACCAAATGAGAAAAACTAAACGAAGGTCATTACCTCTAACAAGCCATGGTCTCTACCAAGTCAACCTCCACAAACTGGTAAGTTTGTACAGCAGAATAAGACTTGCAGCTTCCATTCCTTAGAATTTTTTAATCTGTCACTCTTCACTTTGGATGGCCACATCACTCACTAATTTCTGCTACCAGAAATGAGGGTCATCCAGCAGTAGCTACAGTTCCAAGAACACTCTTGTTCCAAGGTAATTCATGTTATTAATACCTGCATACAGTTATACCTAGGAATACTACAGTTATACATAGGAATGACACTATATGCTAGAGTCTCTCCTACATCCTCAACCTAATGGTAACATCTACCCTGCACGTGATACAAGAAAAAAGCAGAAGGGAATCAGGGAAACACTGCTCCTCACCTGCAGAGCATTGTTCAGCAAAAGTATGCTGAAAACACTGTTTCCACTGCTCCTGATGCTAGGTGCATTGCAGATCCTGACAAAACATACCACTACATAGACTGATTAGCCTCAGAGCAGCCTGCTATGTCAGGTAGGCCAGAAGAAGTTGGTATACAACATTTAATTCCAACCAAGGATGCTTCCCATGTCAAGGGAAACCCTCAGATCTACATGTAGAGCAGCTGAAATATCACTCTCCACCACCCCTGAAGCACAGAGGATGGTACCATAGGACAAGGTCTGAAATCATGCTTTGGTAATTAAAGTCACTCTGAAGAACAGCTAAATGTCAGCTGTTTGACTATGGCCCCAGTTGCTGCAGCCAGAAATAAATATTAAAAAAAGCGTTTCCATAGACTTCTGCTAATGCTGTTATTCCTGGGGCACACCTGGTGCACAACCAGTGTAAATCATCCAGGCAGGGGTCCAGCCTCAACCAGCATATAAACAAGCCTTTGTCCTGTCCTGTTCATAGATATACATCTAATGAACACCTGCAAAGACATCTTGTATAAAAACCCACAGGGACAATTTCCAACTCTTGCATGTACAGGGTGGTTAGAACATACAAAGTGTTAAAACATATTTGCTGCTGCAGAGTGGAGCCCCAAGTGTGCTCATGCATAATTTGCGCACGCTTAATTTTTGCCCGTACACCAAAGATATAGGTGAGAATTCAGTTCAGAAGGTATCTATCATCTAAATTGTAAACAATGTCACTGATGCGTCCCAAAATAACAAACACTGTTCAGTAAAGGTGCCAGTGTGTTGACAGGTTGCTAAGTATCCCAGGGTAATAGCTCGTACATCCTTAACTTAATTAAGCAGGGGTAAGCATACTGACTTGCTTTGAAAGTTGTATTGAGACCCATAGCTGAACAAAACTGTATGACAGTTAAGTATTATGGATTACTGGGTTTCAGCAATCATCTTACATCCTGGGACAGACAGTTTTCAATGGTGCATACTTATAGGAAAAATGACATCATGGAAACCCTGCAAAACTTACACATTTGATCTGACACGGACATACCCTGGCCATCTTTCTTGAAACATACATGAAAATTCCCAGCCTCTGCAATAAGCTCGGCATAGAAGTAAATAACAACTTACAGTAATCATTGCGCAAGCCAGCCACATGAAGCCTCACTTCTGGCTCCAATGGTATGAAAGGCTTCATAGTGGTAACAGCTCTAAATTCGTTCCGTGTCCCCTTTCGGCATTCTGTGTTTGAAGATTCAAAGCACACAATTCAGTAATGCAAATCACCACAAGCCTAAGCCTTTCACACTCCCACTACTTTTGTCTGTCTATGGTCTAGAAGAGGCCAGAAAAGTCTAGTTTATCCTGGTTAGGCCCAAAACATAAGACACACTAAAGCAGATGAAAATTGCCTTTTTCCAGCTCTTTCATATCTCCACAGATTTGGTCAGCTAGAACACAGAATAAAGTCCACTATATTTTGTTTAAATTATATCACAGCCCAGTGCATAACCTGTTGTGTTTCATCTTTATCTCCTTAGAATTTCTGTTAGAAGTTGTTAGTAGCAAAATGTTTCACATATGCTCTCCCACCTCAAAACCCCCTCATAGAGCACCTAAACTTTTTAGGTTTCTGGTTTTAATTTCCTATCAAAAAGTCTGCCCTGCCAATACCTAACCACAGGAAAAGGTTTTTAACGCACACCCGCTTAGATCACAGCATGTTAAGTTTGTAACAACGCGTTAAGTGAGAAACAAAAGCAAGAGCAGTAAAACACCAGTAAGAGCAAAAGTACAAAAGTCAGCCTTTGTGGTCATTCTCTATGTTATGCTGCAAGGACCACTAAATACTGTAGAAAATGAACTAGGTCAGTTAGGAACAAGAATTTTTTAATGCTAGATTTTTATGTGTAAGAAATTATCTTGTAATGTGCAGAGCAGAGCTGGAGATGCATGTTTCTGCACTTTCCTTTGTCTTTTGACTTTCTTCTTGAAAGATTCTCCAGAGAGGAGCATTTAGAACAAATAGCAAATGATCCAAAGGCAGAAAAAATTATTCAGCAGAATAATTAACCTTCTCCATTTAAAGATAAACCAACATCAAGTCAAAACAGAATAATGGAAGAACAGAGCAATTCACAAAAATCATGTCTAACCACTTCAGTGTCTGCATCTTCACCAAATCACTTACTTAGATGCCTAACATACTGCCTCCACACCCACTAAAGGTATCTACCTCCTCTGAAGCCCACTTAAGTTTTGTGAACTGTGCAGCCCTTGCCAAAGGTCTCAAAATAGTGTGTTCTGAGAGATTACATTTAATATAACAATCATATCACTTATAATATAAGTGTGGCAGTAGTTGCTGGCTGCCTCACCCAGAGAATGAAAAAAATCTTACTTTAAGGCCCTTTTCATCTACAACCTAACAGGCCGCAAGAAAGCCCTCAAGACCAGTACAGATTGGCCTAGCTTAGGTAAGCACAAGAGGACGGTGTTTACCCTGCCTTTTGAAGCCAGGATCCTACAAAGCTAAGACGCAAAAGTTTTGTCACTGAAGAGAGAATAAGGAATAGAAAACCTGCGTCTAGTTTAACAGGATGGGCTCTTCCCTGAGGCACCTGCGTGCTTTTCCCTACAGCAGCCTTTCCCTACAGGTCGACTGGATCAGGTTTGGCTCCCTCCATTCATCCAACACTATCTCTCCATGTCTTGTACTCTCATGTACCCAACAGTACAGGCCATATATCCTGTATCCAGTTTGCAGCACTACTCTGCATTATTTCAGGCATTTGAAACTGAAAAATCAACAGGAAATTAAGGACGACGTTTTAGGGCCACGAAGGTGTCACATGGGGCCCAAGAGAGAGTCAGGCGAAATGTTGAGAGTTAACTACGCTGTAAGATGTGGAGTACTACCATCTTCAGAGGTAGATGCAACTCTAGAAGTAGCCTCCAGCCTTAGCCACTTTGTATTATTCTGTGGCACTTGCTGGAAGAGGTTTCTTTTCCAGGGTAGATGCAGCCTGCTGTATCTGATTGTTCAGTGTACACAGGGGTATTTCCTGTACTGGAACCTACCTTTCCAAGTGCAAGTAATATTTTCACAGATCTTCATGCCACCACTTTCTGCAATGCTATATCCAACCTCCTGGACCATCAGAAGCTGAGAAGGACATTTCTGCCAATAAATTAAAGCAAAAATCAGAGTGAGTAAAGGAATGGGTAGCAAAACATACTTAAGTATTATATATAACCTAACTCTCAAAGGGCTCAGTGTCCCTTACAGAAAAGCTTCACAGCACCTTTTTTTCTTGGACAGGAGATCAGTAACAAATATGAAATACCAGTGTCCAAATCACATGCTCTAACCAGAGCCATCATCTTTCCTTTCATAAAACACCAATTCACTACTGTGATTTGCTAATGATCATACAAACATCAAAAAAGCCTTTACGAACAAGACCATCATACCAATCAAGGAGGTGCTAGGGCTCTGCATGTATGCACATACTACAATAACTCATCTGCTGAATATTACTGCCCTCTTTTTAAATTGGTGTTTGGACTATCTTCACCACGCATGCAAGTTTTCCACAGGCAGGCAATAAATCCAATGCCTCAAATTTGCTCTATGAGGGAAGATCAGGTTTGTGGTGCAAACACTGCAGGATCATTTATTCCAGTATGAGACCTACTGTGGTGGATGTCAGAGTCCTCTTTTAAACCAGGGCAGCAGAACCTGGACTCCATGAGCCCATTCCTTAAACCTCTACTACAGCCTGAAGCCTGTATATAAGCATAAATATACACACAGACAGAGGAAATCTAATAAAACATTCTTATTTCTATGAGATTATCCTTTTTGGGGTGTCAAAGAAGCAGCTTGAAAATAAGAAAATGGAGAAAATGGATTCCCTCCCCCATCTTCAGAAAAAATTAGCTTAGGCTTTTGGCCAAGATTCAGGCAAAGGTTCATATCAGCTCACATGGGACACGAATCTCTTCACTCATCCCTAATAACGCGTTTCTTCATAATGTTTATTTACTGAGTGGAACGCTTCGATGACAGCCTCTCTGTGTACTTGTCCAGAAACTGTTTGGTCTGTAATTTTTTGTTCAGTCAGGTGGAAATGCAGCTGGTGCTTTCAACAGCCACTCAAGATTAACAATGTGTTCCTTCTCCACTGTCTGTGAAATCTAGTCTTTCCAAGCAAACCCAGTGTTGCTTTCCTTCAAAACCCTGTTGTAATAATAAGAAATATCTCACAAAAAACATAACTAAAAGAAGTGTTCCTCCTTTACATATCCCAGCTGTTCTACAGCAGGCTTTCTGCTCCAAGAGGCTCTTTCTCCATGATTTATATAGACAACTTGGCAGAAAGCTAATCAGATTGTTTGGATCTGTATCCCTCTAAAAGTAAGTGCAGACATTTCTATGGAGAACTTACTGTGTACATAGGGAAGTATTCTTTTGGCCAAAGAGACCACACATGTTCACTGGAATGTGAGGATGTTTTGTTTTCAATGCATCCCACTCGTTTTATGCTACCAGGCAGGACAAATTAAATAGCCATTAATCACTATATCTGAAAAGATTAATAGATTTTCTTACAGTTTTAGGTAGGACTGACCATTCCAAATGGTTTTAGGCAGGACTTGAGTTTTGGTCATCCCACGATGTCATTGCAGACATTCACATCACACTTAGAAGTTGTGTGGTCCTTGGTGTAGGACTGTGAATATCTTAATTCTAACTCAATTTCTGCTTGCCAATTACAGTGTGATTCTAGGTAAGTCATCTCACCTCTCTATGTAACACTATTTCATGTATAAAGTAAAGGCAATAATATTTACTCATCTTTTAAAAAGATTGATCTAAGGAGGGAAGAATATTTTACAACTACTTTCTAGAAAGTTCTTATCACCTCACAAAAAGGTTTTATTACATTTCTCTGTGGGGTAGATTAAACCAAGATTACTAAACCCATAGAGCTTGGGTATTTTTACAATTCTAAAATTCATAGACTCTCCTATGAGACCACAAGGGGAAAAAAAAAAAAGAAAAAAGCATTGTTCTTGAAAAGAGGATTTTTCAGAATATTTTGCTTATTAAAAAAGGAAAGTGATTACCCCGAGGACCAAAATTCCCAGGGTGACATAAAAGCAAGGTCTTTTTGTAACATCCAGTGACCTTCAGGAACACAAGTATCAAAAGATATCACCCAACAATCTCATTAGGTCACCTGTCCTGATACCACTTCCTTTTTTCAGAAGTTGAGCTTGATACCCTCATTGAATCTTCTCAGTAATACTGAAGAACGACTTCTACAAACCAGTTTAAGCCAGGTCACCGAGTATGCAGCTGTGAAGCAGCCCTACTCAGCAGTTACAGCCAGAAAAGTAACCATGCGAAAATGGCTATCAGTGTCTTCAGTACTGCGCTTGCAACTGGTGCAATCAAGGACAGGACAGCACAAGTCAAAGTGTGGTCACTGACTAAAAGTTTACAATTTAATATATGAACAGTCATGGCTAGATAGCACTAAGAGAGGGACGTGTTTTTTATTTTCATGATGTGATAATAACTTTTACTAACACAGATAAGCATCACTATACTTCACAAAAGAAGTTAATTTCCAAAAAGTTAGTGAACAGAAACAGACGGGTTGGTGCATAAATTTAAGATGACTAAAAAGAAAAAGGTGAAGCCTGAATTTAAATAAAGGGTCAGTGTCCATTAGGTACTGTTTTTTTTTTTTTTTTAATCACTGTACATTTTATCCGTTCATTTTGCTAAATTACAGGAACAGATTTCAAAGCATATATTTCATCTAAAAGCAGTTAAAATTCAATAGGTATATTAGTCCACAAAATGCACCAATCAGCATAACATTATAGGATCCATTGGCAAAGCAAAGCCAGCATGCCTATCTAGTTGATCAGCACTGCCTGCTTCCTCCCCTCCAGTTACGAGGATTCGTCTCCTCCTTATTGCAGCCTCAGAGTTTTTAACACCTCAAGCTCTGGTCTGACGTTTTTGTTTCATATGGTAAGCCGATTCCATGTCTTCTTCCACCCATGGCCATGAATCATTACAAGTTACCATCTGACCTTTGAGCTTCCATTGTCATGATAAAAGATTTTATTCACAGAGAGGTACTTTTTAGTAGTTCATAGCATCTCACTCTGTCTACGTGACAAAATGAATAGCTACATCCTGCACAACTGCAGGAGTGATCTTCACATACAGCGGTTATCAAAGTAAGTGGAAAATTGAGTCATTCATATTTTTCATGCTTTTTTTTTTTTTGATAATATATGTTTTCCCTCAGAGGTAACAAACAAATCGAGGGCTTCACCAGCTTGGTTTCAATTTTAGTTTGTAGGACAATAGCTTGAAGGAAGCGGACAGAAGCTGAACCAAATAAATGACAAAGCAATCGTTCCTGACATTTCTCTAGCAGATATTTCCTAAAGGGACCTCCTCTTGTTACTATTCTCTATGTTAATAAGGTAGCATGTACATAACAGATTCCAGGCCAAAAATAAGGTAAGAGAACACATCAGGAAAGCAAATATCCTACCTGTGTATCTGAATGTTGCATTACTTACCTGTCTCTCTCCCATTTCAGCTCTGCTGCTGTTTCTCCCTTCTAAGCCTGCTACATTGCAACCGCTAAGTAGAGTCACACCAGTTTTCTTGACAGAGAGTTTGTTAGGTACCTGAGATGACACTGCAAAATCAATTTTAATGAAGTGGTTCCTTTAAGAATACACAAGGAAGTTTGTCTAGTACTTTTCAGAATAGCACTGATTTCAGAGTAACACTACTCTGAAAGCAGATCTGACACACTAGAAGTGGGACGATATAAACAATGACACTTGAGCTATTCATGCTGGTTTCCCTTTACAGTCAGTGGAGAGCAGAAGGCAATTCTACAGCACTATTCCTCTCACCCTGAAAGAGAGGTCTAAAAAAAGATCAGAAATGGGAGCCTTACTTAGTCTCATAGCTCCTCCAGGAAAGTCCTCCATGTATGTGTAGTGCATAAACCCTTCCCCATTTTCCCTCAGCACTGCTGAAATTAGGAGTCAGTAAATCCAAAGGCTCACTTTAATCTTTCCTCAGCTCCCTCTGTTGTTCATGGAGAGAAACAGCCTCCAGAGCCAGTTCTCCAGACCAAGTCAGAGTACTGAAAAATTGGTCTGTGCTCTGAATGGCCCTCTGCAGGAGCTTCTAAACATGGTGAGCTGACGACGAGGCTCCCTTGGCAGACAGGACCTTTGTCAACACCTGAAGCCTCAGGCAGTGGAGGGGAGACAAAAAGATAGGGCAAGCTTCTCCTTCAATGGGTCATCTCCAAATGCAGCTCACGAGCTGAACCTTAAAACCTGTATAGAACTAGCACTAGGCCTGTTGCTCCCACAACTCCCATCTTCGTGTGCAAAAGAGCACAGAAACAGCCTTGTGTTTTCCCCAAATCCTCTCTGTACACTACACCACATCCAGGCATACAAACTAGTCCAGGTTCTGCAGACATGGCCTTGCCTAGGGTAGCTGTGTGTAGGAAAAAAGGGAAGCAGAGGGACGGGAAGAAGTGAGGTTTACATGAACTCTCCTACCATCTTATTGGCTATTGTCAGCTACTGCAGATATGGACAAGGAGTAACACACCCTGTACACTGTTACAGCCCAGTGCAGCTTGAACCCAGGTCAATACAGCCCCCATCTTTGAGGCACAGAAGGTGCTCTGCAGGAAGACATACTTGGTTGGGGATGGGGTTTTGGCCTCTTTTCTTTCACTCTCTCAGATATCAACTCTCTGTATGACCTGCTGCGTCTGTCCTAGACGGTTTGTGCACTGATAACAGGAACCTTGGGCCTGGCTTTCCTCTCACATCAGCAGTGTGATTCTACTGAGAGGAAGCTGGCCCTAAGCTCACTCTGCCTGTGATGGTCTATACAGACTGCTGCTGCACACAGTGATAGCCAAAGCTCTTGTCCACTGGGACAGGAGGGAACACCATCCCACACCTTACAGTGAATCCCTTCTCTTGGGAATTTCAGAAGCTGCTATATGACCCCATCCCACACCTTACAGTGAATCCCCTTTCCTGGGAATTTCAGAAGCCCCTGTATGACCCCATCCTCTATAAGAAACCTCCTTTGCAGTTTGACTGACCTGGAGCCTTCCCAGGTGTGTTGATGAGCTGAGGTGCCCCAGAGGCACTAAGATCTGTCATCTGAGAGGCCCTGTGCAGAGCCTCTGTGTTGCTTCTCATGTGCAGCTGCTGCCATCTTGTGACAACAGGGCTACTTGCCACCGGAGCACTGGCTGTCAGCTTCTTCTTGATGGAACTCTTAAACCTGGAGTACGGGGTCCTTCCAGAGTCTGGGGTCTGCATAAAGGAAGAGATCCCAATCACTAAAATTAGTCATGACTTAACCTTGTTCTGTCCCTTTACACTGTTTTGCCCACCCGTAAGAAAGCTTTGCTCTGCCACTCTGCATGGGCTTACGTCACCTCACAGCAGCAGGCTGTGAAAACGCACATTGGGCTGAGGATGGCTCCAACAATTGCCTGGGTGAAAACTTTCTGCCCAGGTCAGCCTCTGTAAAGCAAGGGCAGCCCCTGTTGGGCCTTGGTCTCTGCTTCATACACAGATCAGGGCAACTGCCATGCTCAGGGATGGTTGACCTCTCCTCAAATCCTACAGCAACAGGATATGGGAGCACATTGTGACAAGCGGATTTCTCTGCCCACAACTAACCCCAAAAGCAGACAGTAGAATCTGAATTGATATAAATCCAAGTTCACAAAATTAAGAGAGATACTACTGAGAGAAATACCAAGCATGCAACGCTCGAAGAGTTCAAATGGGGAACTTTTACATCAGCAAAGGTGAAATTACGGGTGAATTCAGTTACTTGCATGTAAATTGCTTCACCTCAGGACAAGCTAAGGGACATGGTTTCCTGATACAGTGAGTGACTGGACTTACCTGTCCCAGAACACAGAGGAGAAAAAAAAAAAAAACCAACATACAGGAATTGAACCAAGTTAGAATTGGAGCTGAGTCACTACTTCCAGTTAGACAATCAGTAGGATACTTACCTAAGAAAGAAATGCTTAAAGAATCTAAAATGAGGAAGTTAAAACCCTTACAGATTTAAGCATAAGAGGCAGTATATTAAGAGTGACAGAGAAAAAAAAAAAAAGATTAAATGACAAGGTATACAAATTTTCCTAGTCAGGTAAGTAGCTTGAATCAATGGGCAATGACCTGAGGTGAAGACAATAGATAGAAGTAAAGTAGGGAAAGTAAAATTTCAGGTAGAAATTAGGAAGCCTAAAGAAAAAGTAAGACAAGGACGTAAGTGGTATATCACTAGCCCCTAACATCACAGTAATCAAAAATGAAGATTCATTACTTGCCAAGGTCATGCCAAAAGCCTGTGGTGGAGAATTAAACTAAATTCAGGTCACTCATGCATTAGCCTTCAGCACAGGCCTTTGAAAGACTCAACACGTTTTCAGACATTTCATTTAGGATCCTGGATCTAGTCTCTCCTGAGAGAAGGGCATTCAGTAAAACCTCGTTTTGGCTGTTTGAAATCAGGCTACTTTTCTGACCTTTATCCAAAGAAGGACTTAGCTTGTTTCTTATTTCTGAATCTCCTCACTGACAGTTTGGCTGGCTCGTGTTATTATTTTTAATGTTGTCTTATACTTTGTAATACATTAAGGCATACTATATTAATTAAAATTAAATGATAGATTTACGTTTCTTACTTTTAAATCCATTCATACAGACAATCCCTAAACAAATAAGTAGCCCTAAACATAAGAACATATCAAAATTTGAATTGGGAGAGCCTGGATAATATCAAACACAAGATCTTGTTCTTCGGACAGTTTTAAAGCCAGGCATAGGGCAAATAATGAAAGTAGCAACAGTAACAAGCAAACACAGCATACAGGCTTTTGAATCGCTATTAGCAACTTCAGTAAATATTTGTAATATAATAAGAATGAAGTTGTGCAATTTTTTTGATTTCTGAAATAATGTGAGATGCAATTTAAAAGCAGCTAAGATACTTATGCTCTGAACTCCTGCATTGATTTGCTGAACTTGGACACATTCCAGCTCGACTTTTAAATGGCCTTTGAGGTCAGCAGTGCTTGCTGTTTGACTGTAGCTGTGTTCATTTCAGCACAGAAGTCCGTGCCTGCTCTGTTCCCCACCTCTGAAACATGATGCTTTTAGGCCTCAGTGTCAGTCAGACCTCAAGCCTCACATACGCTCAAATCAGAGAAGACACCCATACAAATACTGGAAGCCAACAGAACTGATAGAGCGTGAGAAGGAATAGTAAAAGGTCAGGAAGAAAACGGGAAGATGAGAAAAGGGAAGACATGAAGAATTATTGACAAAAAAAATCTGTTCTTTCAGTAACTGCATTGTCATCACTACATGTTGATGTCTAAAACGTCCCTGTGGATACGAAGAAGCAACAGGCAAAGACATCAAAGTGTTCTAGCATAGGGGAAAAGTATTGAACATAGAAAATCATAAGAGGCAGATAGAGAAGACACCAAACTTGCATGGCTTTAAAGTTCAGAGTGTCTTTCACAGTTCCTCAGTAAAACCCCACTTAGATCTGAGATTCTCAGTCAATTCATTCTGCTCTTGTGCAGACTCTTCAGCTTCTCATCTCAGCAGAGCTACAAGCAGTTAGGCAGTAGCATTAAAAAAAAAAAAAAGCTCATTTTCTATCATCAGTTCTATGCCCCCTTCTCCCATTAAAAAAAAAAAAAAAAATTTGATTTTCTTCCTTCATTCCTTCACACCAGCTCGCAAACAAGGAGTCTTACTTTCCCAATGTGCTGTAAAAGACTCTTACAGACAAATCCACAGATGCTGCCTGCAATCACTCAGCAGCTGATGACAGGCAGAAGAGAGGCAGCAAACAGTGCAGGTTCTGCCACACTGCCCTCCTTCTACCTAAACAGCTGGTTCCAAAACTGCTTGTCCTGCCTGATAGCACAAGGGCCCAGAGGCTGTGCTAGAGCTGCACTTACAGACCAGCAAAAAAGCTCCCAGTCAGTTCTCAAGATAATGTGCAAACACTGGAGTTTTCCACGTAAGTCAGCTGAATAAAGCAATCAATAAATACCCTTAGGTGATGGGAACACATTTTCCATTTGTTTCTTTTTTCCTAGTGAGAGATATTTCTGTAATTTTCTAAGTGTTCTGAAGTCCAGCATAGTCGCTTCTACAGCAGGAAGAAAATGAGCAGCTTGTTCTTTTTAGCCTGAGCCGCGCAGCTGCGAGTTTCATATTTCAGCTCCTCCTTCACATTCCAGGCCTGCCCAGGCTCCTCTCCAAAGTTTCTGAAAAATGGAGCCTCTTACAACTACTTATCCTTTAAAATATTCAGTGCCCAAAGCCAGGGTCTTTGTTGTTTTTCTGTCGATGGTTTTGTGTACTGCAGTTCTCTGCCTACTGCAACTCAAATTTTTTAAACCTAAAATGAAAGATTTTTATTCTTTTGAAGTCAAGGATTCACGAGGAAGGATTGTTTCCTTGGAAAAGTACAGAGGGAAAGTAAGTTACAACTTCATTATATCTTTGCCTTGAATCTATACTGAAAACTATATCCATTTGTAGGTGGCAAAAAAGTTTGGTCCGGGGAATTTATGACAGAGTTTGCGCTAATTTCCTGTTCTTTAAAATGTAAATGGTAAGCTAGAGGGAAATCTATTTTACGTAGGTATGTTTCAAGAATTAAGGACTAAAGCTAACAAATTTTTTTTAAAATTATATTCTTTATTACAAATCAATAAGGTTAACAACGGAATATGTGCATTTTAACCATGTTAGTCAAGAAGGGCAGCACGTTGTGTTGAATTTTTGTAGCTGACCTAATAAACATGATTTTAGTGCCTGTCTTAAATATATGCTTTTTACATGCTTATTTTTAAGCAAAGCTGTAATCAGAAACAGTCGGTCCACTTACAGGATTTTTAAAACAAGAGGTCTCAAAAAAAAAGTAAATACCTTCAGCTGCTATCACTCTTACTCTGTTTACTAAAATTATGGTCAGAGAGATAAGTCTAGCCCTCCAGAGAGGACAACTGAGACAGTGGAATATGCCACTTTAAGACTTGATTGAAATCTCTATGCTATCTTTAGTTTCCTTCTAAGTATTCTAACTTTATTTCTCTGAAGGCGACTTTGGTTGTAAACGTGGCCAGTTACTGCCAACACACAGACAAAAATTACATCGCACTGCAAGAATTACACAGAGAGTTTGGTCCCTCCCACTTCACTGTGCTGGCCTTTCCCTGCAACCAGTTTGGAGAATCAGAGCCTAGTTCAAGCCAGGAAATAGAATCTTTTGCCAAAGGAAACTATGGAGTAACCTTCCCTGTTTTCCACAAAATCAAGATTCTAGGATCAGAAGCAGAGCCGGCCTTTAAATTTCTAATAGGTAACTATTTTCTTTTGTATCTTGCACTGCCTGTACTTGTGGTATTGTATCTACATTTGAATGTAGATATTAAAAAAAGAGTTTAGAAGAGTTGTACCCTGAAAGCACCTGTTTCTCCCCACTTATGATAAAAAGTCTGCTATGACTAGCCCAGCTAGAAACATCTCTTTTGCGGACATACAAAGCTGAGTGCAAAGACTCCCATCTACAAAATCCTGTTTCAAACTATGTGATTTTTGTTGGAAAACAACTTTTCTTATGGTGAAAAATGTAACTGTGGTTGTCTTAATATTAGTGGAAGAATTAACAAACACCTGCGGATAAGAAAATGCGTTTCTTAGCAAAGAGTCATTACATTAACTCATCTTGTAAGTTTAAGGGCCCAGTCTACAAAATCCACTTGCACAAGTATTCCAGACTCCTGTTACGTTAGGCATTTACTGACTTAAAGCCTCATGCTCTCACAAGTGAAATGAGGCTGTATTCAGGTGACCAAAATCCTCACAGACACAAAGCCAACTAAAAAGCCTCTCTGAATTTTCCCGAGCTGTGGTCAGATCTTCATATACCAAGCACTGGTATATGAAAGAAAGGAAAATTAGACCACAACCCTTTTCTACCACATCTTTTTTAACTAGAAAATAAGGTATGAGAAGACCCCTAGCTATATTCCATCTCATTGTCCCATTCAGGGTCACAGCTACCTAAACCAGTACAACAGGTGCTTTTCCAGACTAGTACAGTAGTCACAAACTCCAAAACTTCCCAGTCTATTCCAGTTCTTCACAACTCCTCTCGTTAGAAAGCTATTTGCACATCTAAATGAAATCTTTCTTACATCCCTTAAACCCATTGCTTCTCGTCATATCCTCAGTGATACCTCTTAGGTACTTGAAAATTATTATCGTGCCTTTCCTCAGTTATTTCTCAACTGGTCACAACAGTTGCTATGACTGCCTTTCCTCCCACCTACCTCTAGGCATCTCGCTGAGGACCTCAGGTAAAGCCTCGTTGTTTCCAGTTGCCCCGATGTCCTGTGGAATTACTGACTTGCACTCTGCAGGGGCCTCTCCAAGTTCATTAGAGAGGCGACTATGGCAAGTAGGTACCAGATCCCAGAGCAGTTAGTATCACTGTGCCTCACATCCTCATCTTTCAACAGATGGATTATTTACCAACCCCACATAGGATGATGATGTGAGGATACAGAAGTGAAAAGGGAAACTTGGATGTCACAACAGGGGGCATGCCACATGCACTATTTTATGCCATCAGTTTGGAACTAAACCTTGTTTCCGTTCACCTAGCCGAAAACATTGGACTTTGTTTGTCCTCCATGATCTTACCAAGGAGAAGAGTTGCACTTTAACGACAGCACTGAGGGTGTAAAATTTAGAAGGCTTTGACCAGTTGCCTGGCTAGATAAATATCTACTCCTACCCATACAGAAACATACCACATTCACTCATTCAGTTCTTATTTGACGTTGTTCATCTATAAAAAGGAGAAAGATCCCCCAGGAATTAAATATTTTGAAATAAGGCCTTTCTTTCCCTGTATTCCTCTGCTTCACAGGAAATTATTGTGCATCACCAGAGTACCACCTCTCCTATATTTAGTTGTCTTGACAATCAGAAGGTTGAACGTTTTCATCCTACACCTTCTGCTGACTGTGACTGTTAGCTGGCATTTGCCCTCCTCTGCTAGACAGGTTAGTGCAAAGAGGACCTACTGGGAGCATAAATACGGTGCCAGGGCCTTCATGCAACTCGACATCCTGTTGTCTTCATAGCAGTTAGGTGTTTTGCTGGCCCAGTGCAAGGTTTGTGACCTTGCCATTCCTGGAATAACCTCCAGCTTCCTACGTATGTATACTTACAGATACTCATATACATTAATAAGTATTGAAAGAACACTCAGAGATGGGGTTACGTTACCTCAAAAGCGATCCTAGATGCACACAACTCAGCAAAGCTAGAATTACTAGCTGGGTCAGAGCCTCCCTGACAAGACCTTTACTATACCCATTGCTTGCACGGAGTCCTATTACAGACGTGATATTACAAATATTATAAGTGGCAAAATTCAGCACACTGCCTCCAAGAATGACTGTGGGGCTCAGCATTGTTCCCCACTGCATGCCTGTCCCCTGGTCAAAATCTCATGCAGTTTTCTAGTTCTTCCCTCAAAGCAAGACTTCCCCTTCCTGACCAGGTCTAGTAAGACTCTACCACGATAAAGGCAGAGTCAAGAAGCTGCTTCAGTCTCCTCTGGGAGCCATATGGTTTCCTGACACTATTTCTGGGGTCAAAAGGCTTTCTGCCAGGAATTCATTACAGCAAAGTTACCAGTAAGGTTCTGCCTCACGGGTTGGAAAGAGCTGAAGCAAGCAACCACAGCCACCATCACTTCCTGCTCCCATTTCTCCTCACGTAAGCCCACATAACACTGAGGATTCCCTGATGAGCATGCAACCCCCATACACTCCTCCATAGGAAGCGGAGCATAGTAAAAGTAGAAACTTTTCAACGGTTTCAGCAGAAGGTGAGAGTATCATGCACTTCCACTTTTCAGATCATTAACACCAAACAGTAAACTCAGGTCCAGAACGCTAGCAAAGAACAAGGTAGGATTAAAATGAACAAACAGCTAACCAGTCACTGCTAAGTAATGAAATAATTGCAAGCCTCAGGGAGTCATTAAAATGCTCTGATGCCACTCTTGCAGATTCTTCAAAGAAAGAGCCTAGATGGAATTTCTGGAAATATCTTGTCAGCCCCGAAGGTAAAGTTGTGAAATTCTGGAGACCTGAAGAGCCCATAGAAACTATCAAGCCAGAAGTAGCATCCTTGATCAGGCAGATCATCATGAAAAAAAAAGAAGACCTCTGAAAAAGCCATTCAGTCTGTGAATCCATTCAACAGCATGTGTGCACAACCTTAGTACATTCCCGGGAAATGCTGCTAGAAGTGAAACCATCAGGTGATTTTACTTCTCTTTGGTGTTAGTATTTTCAGCTCCACTATGTCAATTAACGTTGGGTTTGCTCCTCCAATAGCCTTGAGCACCACTGAAGCCACTGAGAATGGCAAGACACTCAGTATCCTGCAGGACTGGACCTGCAATTGGCATAAAGTTTCTGAATGTTTCTTTACATTGCTGACTGCAGTTAGTCACAGTTGTCACCAGCAGGAATATAGCTAAAAACAAGAGGACCTGTGCAAACACTGAATAATTTACCAGAGAGTTTTGTTTCACATCTACCAATAAAAACAGGTTTTGGTATTCCATTAATACGTAACTACTCTAACTGAATGACATGGAGTCCAGAGGTATCATATCAGTGTTTTTAGAAAAAAAAGCCACTTAAGATACCAGCTTTGCAATATTAACAGAGGACGATTACTGAATTGTGAAGCTGTAAACCTAGTCCAAAAAAAAAAAAAAAAGAAAAACTGTACATAGAAAATGAGATTATTATTAAAAGAAAAAAGTGACAAAAATGTTTCCTTGCCTGCTTTGTGTGTATTTTGATTCGTTTTACATTTCACCTGTACAGCAACACCTGAAGCCTCATACGACTTCTCCATATATTTGCACTGCAGTATAGTGCCTTGGCTGTGAGCTCATCTCCTGCTGGATTCCCCAGTCTTCTGATCTGGAGGAAGGCAGGGCCTTTGTGAACACACCTGGCTGCCTAGAGCAGGATGCAAGGGGCAAAACAAAACAAAACAAAGAACCACACACACAAACAATAGACTGGCACACTAACAGACATCCTCTAGCACATCTTTGAGATAGTTCAAGATGATGTTCCCCAGCCATGTACCCTACTAGAAAACAATAGTCTTCAAGCAGAGGCAGCAAAAAGGGGGCTGCAAGCCCTGCTCTTCTCACCTTGAAATCCTCCCAGTCCAGCATACAACTGCAAACTCATTTTGAATTAAATAAACGTAAGTGAGCAAAGCAGGGTGGGATAGGTTGATTGTTCTGTTTCAAACTGCCAAGTGTTTTTGTAAGATATACCCTCTCCTTAAATAACTCAATGTGTGGGCATTAACACCAAATATCCTTCCTGGTGTTCAGAAATAGCCTGGGATATTAGCATATGGCTGGAGAGAATTATCAAATCCGCTGTTTGCTGTTTACTTCAGATTCCTAGAAAAGGAAACTTTTGCCTAAGAAAACACTCACCGAACATCTTCCCTTTCTTAGTCACAGTATGATATATCCACCTTGTGTAGAAATGTGTGAACTGAATTTAGGTATCATTCAATCCTGAATCTAAACATGGACTGAGTTTTTCCAAGTTTACTGTTTAATTACTGTTCCTCCAAAAAAAAAAAAAAAGCACTGTGCTTGCACTAACCGTTCACTATTCAGACATACCATCTCTTCCAATGTAATATATAGGGAAAATCACTTCCTTCTTAAAACCAAGTTACCAGTTATCACAAGTAAAAGTAAAGCATCTTAAACTGTAAAACTTGCACAGACTTAGAAAGGCAAATAAATAATAACCAAATTAGAACAGTTACACAGCAAAGCACCTATTTACCTGTGATAAAAGCCAATACAATATGAATACAAGTTTGTATAAATATCCACTTACAGTTTATGTAGCATAGAGCATATCAAAATATATACTAAACTACACATGCTATAAACTGATTAAAACCTATTTTTTGGATTCATAAATAATCCCACTGACTGCAGCTAAAACTACCCTCATAAAGAGGTTAACAGAATCCAGTCCAGAAGTTTTAAAGCTTCTTCAACTCCATTTGAGCATAACCTGAAAAATTTAATGCATCTTTCCCTCCTTCGATCTGACATAGCCTCATTATCTCCAACAGATATTATTTAACTATCAGCTCCTTGTTCCAAAAATTTACCTAGGAGTGCAAATAGTCTAAATATACTAGTACACATCAAATACAGAGTCCGTGATTGGACATGTCCCAGTTAATTCAAGTTATAACCGAAAATGCTTGGCTGCTGAGCACATATATCAATGGTTCAGTGAATATATGCCATGCTTGAGGAACTGAGATGTCCCAAGATGACTTCTAAAACAATATTTATGCTAGTAAATAAGACCAGACGCCTTTTTCTCGTGTTCCTGTAGTTAGATTCTCTTCTCTCCCACATAAGAGGGTGGCATTTCCCATACTCCCTACAGAGAACAGTCTGTGGCCCATGATATCACCTGACCTGCCTCAGTCACTGTACAATGAAGCCAAAATTGTGCCAAGTGTGCAGACAGTTGCACAGACAGATTTTGAACTCTGGCTGTGGTTTGTTTACTTAACCGGACACAGCTCCTGTTGCTCTGGAACAGCCTGTATTCATGACCTGCAGCCCCAGCTCCTTGATTTCTCTGTTTGCAAAGCAGCAACGTTATCTTCACATCTGGACATATCCCCAGAGCAGGGTCACTCAGGATGAAGGACTCTGTAGAAGTACTTCAACCTAACCCTGACTGCAGCAGCACCACCTTACAGCTCATCTTATTGCAGTCTGTGGCTCTAATCCAATACCACCACATATGCTTCACCCCAGCACTACCTCATTTTCCTGCTCCGGCCCTGCCTCTCACCCTCATTCCTGCTCCCACTTCTGACTGGATTTCTGGCCAGATTTTGGCCTCTTTATCTTGACACTCTGGAGATCTGCTTTATGTTCCAGTTTTGTGACTAGTTCCAACTTCTTTCCCCTGCTCTCCTTTTTCTAGGTCTCTGTTTACCTTGGTCCTCGGTTCAAACAACGTGCCCTCACAGCAAGCAGGGCCGCTTCCAGAGCCACAAATCCCAGGAGCTGTGGCCACTATTAGAAACGCATTTCACTGAACCCAATGCAGTGGATGATTCCAAGGTTTTTATTTATGCCTAAACGCAACCTGGAAGAATACAGTTTCCAGGTGGAGCTGACAAGCTGCAGAGAACCTTTTGTTCGTGAGAAATTTCTTTCCCTCCCCTCTTAGGCTCATTTTTTATCAAAGAACTGATCAAAGAAAGAACTTCCTAGTGAATTATAAACCCTACTTTCCAACAATTCTCATTTCACTCAGCTTAGCCTAAGTTTCACTGAGCTGAAACCACAGAATTCTTCTCACACAGAATGACATGCAGCAGTAAAGATAAAGCAGAGAAGCTTCAAAACCACATCTGTGGTCCCACTGTTCTCCTTTCGATACCATGCATGCATGTTCCAGAAGTTAAGAAGATGTCATTCAATGGTGTAAGAGAAGCATAAATTCACATGGGGCCTAAACCTGAAACTTTTACTTGAGTATGTAATACATAAATTAGCAGCTCTTTAGAAACCAGTTAGCTTATCTGCCTAACTGTGTCAAACACAGTTAAGTCTATTTGTATACCCTTCATTCACTTGGTTTGCATAAACTAGCACAATTCCTTTCAGCCAGGGGAGCTAGGTTGGTATAGGTCCCCACACCACCTACAGATCTGAGGAGATATTTATAACTGCATTCTGTATATTCTTGTGTCAACAGTGATGTGCTAATGTGGTAGTGTAGTTAGTTGCTGGCGTATAAAGAGCAGCTAACTAACTACACTGCCTAATCACCACACACAACACTAGGATCAACCTCATTCTACAGACCTTCACAACAATTGCTCCTATTTCCTTCCCTAGGAGACCTTCCTTGGAGGGTTTGCAAGAATGGGACTGTTACTTACTCTGGGTGCTCCTATAAGGACAGTTTTCTCTGCATTCTGTAAATAAGTGCCAAGATGCGAATAAAAGTATCACCATGTTACCTGTGACAATGTGTTTGATAGAAGTTCACAGTGCAATATGAATCAAAAGGATCAATGTGCTTCCAGCCTTTTATCCTTCCAAGGCATAAAATTGTGTCCTTTTAAAATTGTGTCTCCTGGCAAGACTGCATACCGTTTTTAAGCACACTGGTGATCCCAAATCAACTTACTCTGAGAAGGAAGGGGAGCAAAAAAATTCTCAAGTTCACCTACTTTTTAAAAGGTTTTTAAATTCCATTTCTTTAAGAAAGCTTTCAGAGAGCTTAAAGTTGTTTGAGATCTATTTAAATTATTTACCTATTTCAAGTATTTAAAAGCTTCCTACTACGTGTGTATCCAAGAGCAGATGAAAAACAGCCTAGGTGATAAGAATTTTCTCTCAATTATTTGGATAACAGGAATATGAGATAGAGCTATAATACTGAATATGAGCCTGAGAACAAAAAAAAAAAAAAAACCACAACTCCAAAAGATTCCTCAAAGAAAACTAGTAGTTCTGCAGTTTGTTGATCAAGGTATGCGGAGCAGGACAGCAACTGCATGTTAGCTGATGTCAGAATTTCAACCAGCTAACATACACTGCCATCCCATCACACACAGATGCACCACGCGTATTCGTGGAATTGAGATCCCTGACATTTCCCAGCATAACTGCCTTTCAACAGTGATGAGCTGGCCCTGCAGCAGGTGACAGTGCAGTAGTGACTGCTACATTCAGACAGAGCAGCCAGCTAACAATACACTGCCTACCAGACACAGAGTCTATGCATAGTGAGATCTATATATGAAATACCATATGCCTGAACTTGAGAGGTCTCTTCCACTTTCTACTTGAATTCAGTATTGCTCATCTCAGGGTTCATATTTTACAGATATTGCACTTCAAACAGTGGACATTTTCATAAAACAAATGGCACAGACAGTTTCTGATTCAGTAACAGACTTGAACTAAAGTAATAGTATAAACACCATGTGAAATGTGACTAGAGTCAGACGCGAGACTGTCATCAAGGAACTGTAAAGTGTTGCAGCCAGCTTCTTGCCTTAGTTGTATCAGCACCAGCACGGTATGTATCTCTACTGAGTTAATCTGTATCATACATACTTTATTTCGTTCCTCTTCTTCCTTGAGGAATGATTTATGGTCATTGCTAGAGTCATAATCTTGGGCTAGATGAATCCTGAATTTAACTCAGTACGGTCAATTTTAGGTTATTTTGAAATTAAACTTGGTTATTCCATAGTGGAACTTATCTCCAGGTGATGTGCTATACTGTACCACCATTTACAGTCATGAAACGGAGGATGCATAAAGATTCCAAGATTCAACCTCATTGATTTAGGCTGTATGGAGGTAAAATTTTACCTGCAACCCGCAAAGCCATTTGAGGTCATGCTGGAAGTCAGCCACAGAGTTGGATGCTTTGTATCAAAGTGAATGAAGACCAAATTTGAAACCTTTGCTTCTTAAATTCAGGCCCTAAATCACTCATATCTTATCTCACCAGTCTAGAATTCTCAAAATAAAACAGAACATTAAAACCTTTCTTGCCATAAGGCTGCTGTTAGCAGCTTCAGGAAAGCACTGGCTAATCGACTTCTGCTTGTTCCACAGCAAGAGAAGGCCACTTCTGAGTCTTCCACGATGCTGTTGAATGAAAGAGTCTGGAGTGCACCTAGCAGCTGTTCACACATCAGAAACAACAGCCAGCTAACAATGCACTGCCAGACTTGATACATTCTGTTGAGTTTTGGCCATTAGCTCCCTCTCCACACCCACCCACACCAGAGTTTTCCTCTTCCGGAGTCCAGTCATTACTCAGTTTAACAAAACAGCTTTTACCATGGGGTTACTGAAAAAAAATATTGACACTGAAGTGATATTCTCAGTGTGCTGGTAACTACATTTCTGTACTGCAGCTGCATTTAAGGGTGCACTGCTTATCCCCTGCTTCAGCATTTTCAGTATGGCTATTTCCTTTTACATCTTTACCTCCCGCTCAATCAGTTAGCTATCTGAATCGCACCAGAGTGCAAGCCTTGTGAATCACTTAAGGCAAGAGCTACCTGTATTGGGCATCTTGTTTACTGTCAAGATTTACATAGGTTTTCATCTGTGTTTCTACGGTATATGCAAGTCCTTCATTGTTTCTTTTGCTCTTACCACCCTCTAAACGTGGAAAAGTCAGCTTGCAGTGCCCATAAACAGACACTTTCCTACATCCATACAATTACTTCTATCAAATCAGGTAATTTTTGCTTTTAAGTAGCAGGTAGTCTCTCTAGTGCCAAGAGGAGAGAAGCCCACACTTCTGAACCCCCCACAGAATAGCTGTCACTGCCATAACTTGCGTATGTTATGTTGCATATGCATATGTTTTCCTAACATTTCACATCCTGCAGTTAAGCAAGTATGATAAGGATTAATAGTAAAGGAGAAATATTTGTCTTTAGAAAGGTACTTAAGATATTTTAAGTCTTCCTCATCTCCCTCTCAAAAGAAATATAAAAGTGAGAACTCCTTAAGTGCAACACACAGAGAAGAGTGAATGTCTATGCATGCACTTACCTTAATTGTTCTCTGTCGGTTTTGCTTTCTGCCCAGTTTAAGGTCTTTTCCAAGTCCTCTCATGACTTTTCCCTTTAAAGAAATACAGAGGCACAACACTTAATAAATGTGTGACTCTCACTGGAGCAGAAGTTTCTTCACCTTAAATCACCTGTCAGCTGAGCCTAGCTGCTGGCAAGACTTTATTGCCAGCCACAGCTCTTCCGCAGAGGCCGAGCTCCTAGCTGGGCTCCCCTAGCACTTCACCCCGGGGCCAGGGCAGCAGACAGCAGTCAGGTCCAACTCCAAAAGCACCAGCCAACCACCCACCCCCAACAGGGCATAGGCTGAGGGCAAACCCCAACACAGCAACCCATAGCACACCCTCATCCACCCGGACCGCCCTCGAGGCAGATTTTTCCCATTCCTGCTCCACTCCTCCCCGGGCGCAACTGACCCCACTGCCTCAAACCAGGCAGCCTCACCTACACGTAGGCCCCTGGGGCAAGACAACCACCGAGGACAGCAACCTACGGGCAAGGTAACCTAGCGGGAAGGCAACCTACGTGCGAGACAACCCAAACTAGAAGGTAACTTGTAGACGAGGCAGCCCACGGGCGGCAGCGAAGCGCTCGCGAGGGCGACACCACCCAACCGCCGCCTCCCGTCACCACCGCCGCCGCCGCCGGCTCCCTTTAAAGCGCCCGCACGCGCGGCCGCCGAGGCGGGAACCCCCCGCCGCGGGCGCTGATTGGCCGCCGCGCCGCGCGGCCCGCGCCGCGGGCACCCCCTCCCCTGGCAGGGTCGCTAGGCGGCGCTGCCCCGCGCCGCCCGCCCCGCCGGCGGGCCCCGGCGCGCCCCGGCTGCGCGGCGGCGGGACGCGGGGCGCGGGGCGGCGGCGCCGAGGAGCGCCGGCGGGCGGCGAGTGGCGGCAAAGGAGCGCCGCGCCGCGTGGCGGCTCCTCCAACGGCTGTGGGCAGGCGGGGAGGGCTCCTTCCCCCGCCCGGCGGGGGGCAGCAGCCTCCGGCGGGTTTGTCTGTCCGGGGACAGCAGCCGTTGGCGGTCGTTTGACCGCCGCAGTGGTGCTCCTCGGCCGCCAGGCCTCGCCCGCTGCCTGCGGGGCCGTGTGGGGCCGGGGGGGGGTCCCCCCGGAAAGGGGTCTGCGGTCGCGGCGGTGCTGCCACGGCTGCCACCACTGGGCCTAGGGCTGCACCAGGGCCAGGGCGCGAGCGAGGCCTCGTCACGCTGACCATGCAAAAAGCATCACATAGGCTTGCTTCTCGCTGAGGTTTTTACCTGCCGTGAGGAATCGCACCGCGGAAACCACCTCAGGGCGAGGGCCTGGATGCGCCCGGATCGGGCTCGGCTGCGGGCCGAGTGGGCTGTAGAGCGCCAAGGCCTGGCCGTGCTCCCGAGAGCCGGAGCAGGGAAACACCTAATGTACAGGGCCACATGGTGCCTTTTGCACCTTGCGTTGCTCTGGCGGTTTGAGCTAAGCTCCCCAAAAGGAAAGCAGAGCCAAACTTAAAATAAGCAGCACCACGAACAACCAAACGCAGGAAAACCCCATCATCAGTTCAATAGGATAAAGACAGAAGTGTTGAGCAGAAGCAGCGAAGGATCACTGTATCCCAGCAGATGAATTGCTCATACACTTGTTTTGTGGAGTACAGCTTACAGGGGAACTGTACATGCTCCTTACTTACTCTTTTCGACTCAGAAAATTTGAACATACATTTGGTCAAAAATGTTTTTGTTGACAGATAGGGTTTAGTTAAATCCAAAAATAGAGAAAAAATAGTTGTCAGTACATATACCTTCCATATTCTATTCTAAATCAGTTAAGAAAAAAAAACTTTTCAGCCTTTGTAATAGTTTGTTGGAGTTACATCCCTTGGCTTTTCAGCTGGCAAGAGCTGAGAAACCCAGTATATAGGAGAACCCTTCTGTCCTCGTTCTAGCTCTTGGCTCTTACTAATCAACATTGAAAGTGTTATTTTTGCTGAGTAAGAAGTATGTCACTTTTGAAAAAGGGAAAACCCAAAGTTTCCTTCACTTTCTTCCAGTTTCTCCCCCGTATCCCTTTCCCCAGGAAAGAGAGAGAGTTTTTTTCTAAATTTCTTGGTAGAAAAGTATTATTTGACAACAGAAAATGTGTCCTGCAAAAATCTCATGTGAAGTCCCACTTTCCTAGTCAATTTTATTTCTATGGTTGCATACAGGAAAAAGGACACCATGGAAGCAAGACTGTGGAGGGAAATATTTATGCCATAGTTCTAGGCTAAATTTGCTAGAACTATTTTGCTGAATCAAAATAAAACTACTTATTTCAAAAGTGCCATTTTATTTTCTTACTATGTATTTGTAAGGACACATAGCTAAGGACGCTCAGAATACAAGGTGTTTGAGTCACTCGATCATTTTAATACTTTCTATAAAACAAACATTACACAAAGCACTGGAAGAATTCCATCACAAAGGATTGTTTGCAATGTTTCAGATGTTCGTTTAACTGAATATGAATTCCTTATACAATAATAATGTTCAGTAAACATTGTCAACTAGTGTTACCGCAGAGTAACTGCCTAGCAGCGAAAGCTGGCATGCAGTGCAAAACCCACTGATTTTAGTGAGCCATGAACTGGCAATCCCCAAGCAAAATATATTTAACTGTTGTCTATCAGACTAGTGTTTGGGCCTCTAATGATGCTTTTGCTCACACTGAAAAGTACCTTTCAGATGAACAAAAATGTTAGAATGCAATTTTACATGAGACGGGTTTGTCTCATAGCAGGAGGAAAGGGTTCCAAGTCAGAACTCGGTGGTGGCAAGCTGGAATAAAAGCCAGAATTTCAGAGTCAACAAGACTGTGACTGAGTGAATTAGAATCAGCATTAATTAAACTTCAGTGAAGAAAATGTTAAAAAAAATACATTAAAAATGATTGTTCTGTTACAACACCCTTAGTCCAAAATAATTATTAAACCGTTCTCCAAAAGCAAATTCATTAAAACTATTTTTGTAAGAATAACACAAAATGTTGATTTTATATATATATATATTCATATATATATTCATGTCCTAAAGACCATTATAAATATGTACCCAAGTTTATAAAAAAGGGACAGTTATAATTTAATGGGAAATTGTAAAACTGTATTTTCTAGAAACCAATTACACATTACCAAAAGTCCACTGTTGAATATGGAATACTGTTACTGCCATTTGCAGATATTATTGGGATGTATTTGTACTGTAGAAGCAATTATAAGTTCTATTGAGAATCTGTTGGGTCGATGAATTTGATGAATGAATCGTGGGCTAACACACACGTAAGTAAGTCTTGACAGCTTTTCCCGTGCATGATCTTTCTCACAGCAAACGTGACTTAGCTCATCTTCTGGCATAAAGTGCTGCCTTTGCAGCCTGAGCTAAATAAATTAGGTATGGGCTAAGAGCAACTCACTGGCAATTACTAGAGGCTGGGTGACGTGGTGGCTTGTTAGACTAGACCTCTTAGTGGTAACTTGACTGTGTGTTTAAGAATCCAAGAGGAGAAAAGAAGATGAGATTAACAGAGCAAGGCATTAAAGAGCAAATAATGTGACCTAGCACAATTACTGTTACAGGCAGTCATTCCAGCCCATGAACTTCCAACTCATACATGCACACCTCATGAACTCTAAGAAAAGATCTGTAGGAGATTGATGTGTCCGTTTAGAGCTTTTCCCATAAAAGCTCCTTCTGAGCACTGGGACTGGCAAATAGAAAATGGCTCTGTCAAGTTATTATCTGTTTGCTACTAGCCTTAAAATCACTAGATCCTGAAATGAAGTCAACGTTAAAGAAAATCCAGAGATAAGAAGAAATGCTGTGAATTATTTGTATTTGTTAAGAATGACATGTTGGATTGTTAGGTGGGTATTGCAAGATCAAGGCTATCTTTAAAGCTTGCTTCTTCACTTGCAGTGCCTGGTGTTTTGGAAATGGTGTAGTAGGCAAGAGCTCTGTTGTCACTTAGACTCTGTAACTGAATCTTAAACAGAAGAGATTTCCTTTAGAAAAGCTGTCCCCAGCTGAGCTTATTGCTTCTGAAATGCTTCCAGCATTTTACTAAATGAAATTCTTCCAGCATTTTACTAAAGTTTTTTAAAAGTAAAATGCAAAGGGTATCTTGATGGAAGGGCCTCATTTCTAGCTCACTGCAGACTCATTTTAGGCTCCACATTAAGGAGCCTATGCAGTCAGTTGCTCAGTTATTTCACCTACATACTAGAAACCTGGGCTTCAATGTTCACTCTAGTGAATTTTTGCAGTTCCCTGTAGAAATATTCCCCTCGGAAGCTAGGATGCAGAAACTGTGCAGTTTGTGCCTGCGGGCACCAGATGGTGCTGTATGTTCTGCTTACTACCTCCTTGAAAGCTGAGAACGCAGGCTTACAAGTGTGTGTTAACTAGCTTTTTTCCCCATCCGTTATCACTGAGGTCTTTTCATCCTAAATTGTCATCCTGGTCTGCAGACTTCATAATTTCTTACCAGTTTGTAGTCTGAAGGTGAGATATGGATGTCAGTAGCAGAGAAGTAAGCACTGCCTGAAATAATGCCTTTCACAAAAAGTTGGATTTACCACATACAGACTGCTGAACTAGTAATGCTCATGTGGCGCAGGGATCTCAGGATGTGATAATGACAGTGCTCTTTGCCAAATGACTGCTGACAAGAGGCGATGCTAGCTTAGGCTAAGCCCTGACAAGTAGAAAGGTCATAGAAGACCTGCTCTTAGAAAATTGTCTTAAAGCGAGGGATGGTAGGTTGGCTCAGTTTCAGTTAAAGGGAAATGTAAACAGAACTCCTCTGTAGGAGGAGTTTCCAGATTACCGAGAGGAAACTTTTGGTTAAACCAGACACCATCCTGACTAAGGATCTCAGTGACTTGAATGTGGAGGGCATTCCAGACTAACCCAATACCGTTCCTTCACAGCCGGAGCGGTTCTCTAAAAGGACTGTAATTGCTGTCTGTGATTCCAAGTTGGATAAACTGAAGAAGGTGTAACAAAGTGTGTTAAGCGAAGGGTGACCCTTTTGGAAGTGGGAGGGAAAAATCTGAATAAGATTTACCAAAGTTTTAAGTTGATATGTGAAATAGGTGGGAAAGATCGTTGAACCTATTTTGATGAAAATTGGTGTGCGTGTTGCAGTTGATAAGTGAAGAGAGGTTTCTGGGAGCTGAGGCTTCTAACCCCACAACAATGGAAATTTCTTACTTTTTCTTCCTGTACTTATTCACTATTGTCTCTAGCTTTTCAGCCAATATCCTAGTCTTCTAGCCTATTCCGGCATATCAGGTACTGAGATGCTTTTGGGTGGATTAGAGCAACAGTTCTCTCAGTGGAATGGGGTGGACCATGGGGCCGTTCCAAGTAACTGGCAATGTAGTAGCAGATGTTGTTTTCCATTTGTAAAAGGCAGCTTTGGCCCTGAAGTGTTTCAGGCTATAATGGCAGGCAGAGAAAGGATGGGGAAGGAAACAAACAGGAAAGGGAAGAAATTTGCCTCAGTTTACGTGGCTGTTCTCTTCACATCATTTCATACTGCTGTCAACCGTCGTCATTTCGATTTCCAATATGAAGTGGTGTTGTGCAGGCAACTGGCGTATTCTGGCACTGAGCCCACAGCTTCATTTTAGCTGTACAAAACACAGGGTATTAAGGCTTCCTTCAGAAGATGAGGGGGAAAAAAGTTCCTCCTTCTCTGCTGGGTCTTACCCTGAGCCATGGACTCACGCTGTCAGTCCAGTAGTCTGCACATCACCCTAGCTTCCGTTTAATTTGTCTTTGCCAGGATAGGAAAAGTGGTTGTGAACATGTGGGGAGTGGGGTCTGGAAACAACTGTCTACTATTCTTCACAACACCTCAGAGCTTAAGGAGAACTACACCTCTTACATAACAAGCCAGAAAACACAAAACTGAGCCTGAAGCTGAAACACGGGTGCTTGATTGTGTCGCCTCAAAAATGTGTGCTACATTATCTGGATACACTGACTCGTGAAAAATGGAGTCTCATATTTATGTTTTTCTGGCTGTTATCTGTTTATACCGTACCTTCTGCCTTACTTTATCTCCTTTTATTTCCATGTTAAATTTAACAGTAATGACTAACCTAGTTGGCAAGCATGCGTACATAGACTAAGGATCTCTTAGCACAGGGAAGAATTTGTGTGAGCTGTCAGCTTCTCGCTTGTAAAAGGTTTTTTAATAGGTTTAAAAGCAGAGGAGTTAAAAAGGAAAAACCAAAACAAGTTTTTTCTCTGTGTACCAAGTGTTAATTGCTGGGGGAAATGCCTTTTAATAAATCATTTGACTTTTTATATAACACACTGTTAACTCCCAGGATTATGGGCTTCAGTGTAACCTTTAGCTTTCATAAAAAGTACAATTCACAACGGATTTCTTCAGCAGCACACTATATGTAGGAAGATAAATTTCTCTGGCAAGGAAAACTCATTTGTGGACCCTCATTCCCTATATTGATGGAGAGACCTACAGCTTGTTCAGGTGGCAGAGAAAGAGCTATCCTGCTAGGTTCCTTCCTTATTCCTGCTAGGTTCCTTCCTTATTCCTGCTAGGTATCCTTCCTGGGCCTTTCTGCTAAGTTACACTCTTCAACAGGTAGTGCCTTTTTCTGTGCAAGTTAAGAATCCATTTTGGTAAGCCACTGCTACAAACACTGTCTTAGCTAAGACTTCCAACACACCAGAATCCCATGCTGGCTTTGAGGACTGCACGCAACATACAGCTACGTTTAGTTTGCCTTGGCTAAACTCCAAAGCAACCACCGAACCTCTAGGTTTGTTGCCAGCTGCCATTTATGTGTCTAAATATTTCATCCTGGAACCCCAAGGTTCTGGATTAACGAGCTACCAAAATGTTACTAAAGATATGACTCTTTCTAAAACTTCTTTAGCAACTTCTTCTGTTAGCACAGTAATTATTACTATATTACTAGTACCACTCTACTATAGGTTATTATAAAACTAAGTTGTGCAAAGAATAATATGGCTTTTGAATAACTGTGGATTGTAACTATATCCAAGGCTGGAGGCACCCTGTTGCAGATGGTTCCCCTCAGGTGCCCCTCTGAGATAGGACAAGTTTTCTAATAACCTTTCCTGAATAATGGCAAGTAAATATTCACTTTAAAACCAATTGTCATCTCTCCTTGCAAACATGTTTCAATCAAATAGTTGCTATCAGGTTCAGCTCCACCAGCTGTGGGTATCTGGCTTTTTTTTTTAAATCCTTTTTCAGTAGCTTTTATCCTAATGACTGAATTTAAAAGAACTTCAAGTTGGGGAATAGAAAGTCAAAGGTCGAAGTGGTTTATTTTGCATTAGCAACTTTAACATTTATCTTCATTTCTGAAAGGGAATGTTTTTTCCCCTTTGTGTTCTCATTACCACTAGATTATTCATGTGTGCTCATGTGATTTTCAGTATGATATTGCACACTGGTCTCTTATAAGATTTAAAAAACATGGCCACTGAAAGAGCACAGTAAGATAAACGTAGCTTGGATGGTCTCTTCTCCATGTTTTCATGTGCAGGAAGCATATTGAGAAGAAATGCACTAATACTGCCATTATCGCATGCTATGAACTAAGCTGGTCAAAAAAAAAAAAAAGAAGAAACACTGAAGATGTAACAGAGGAAAGATATTTACAAGCCTTTAAAAATAACTTTGTTTTGAAACTTGGGCACTTACAGTTCTTTTTTAAGGTGCAACTTTGACTTCAGTGACAGCTAAACTACCACCACTGTGAAGGGGAGATGGGAGGTGAGTTTCTATCCAATTCTGCACAGTGGTATCCTCTAAGGGACTGTCTGAGGACTCACCAGATTGGGACATAAACTCCAAAATGGCAGTGAAGTACAGCTGAGCTGTGAGGAAAGCAGTTCCGTGAAAGCCAGACAAGTTATTTGAAATAATTCTCCATGCAAATTTGACTTTTTTGGCCAAATAAATGTTCCTGGAGTTGCAGTGCATCTCATACCATTTCTTATGGAAAGAAGTCTGTTAGTCTTTAGTCTAACAATGTCAAAAAATGTTATTTAGGGAATGAAGTCTGGTTATAATTTAAGCTGATTTTGATTAAAATGTATTTTCATTTTTTCAGTTGTATACTACACTGAAAACAGGTCAGCAGTTACAATCACACAAAATAACATTCAATATCAAGTCACTGACCGTAGTGAATCCATGGTTTAGCTACGCAGCGTCAATGGTTTAGTTACGTATTGCTAGATGACTGGGTTTTCTGATATCTTGAGATGGTGTTCTTACAGTCAAGTACATCAACAAGTTTATGTGTTGAAGGTGTGCAATTCATGCATAACTGTGTAGAAGGTATTCATCTATTCCAATTCTTCCAACTTTTAATGCTTTTAAAACCCTTTCTTGATATTCAGTATATAGGTATAGGTTGAATTATCTCTGTCCACCCACACTATGCCAAGTTCTCTCCCCTCACAGCAGTTGCAAGCCTGTTGCAGCTCCTTTCAGAGGTAGCGTGGATCTCCAGTCCTGCAAAGATCTCACAATGGCTGGATTCCTAAACCAACCCAAAGACTCACTGAGACAAAGGGGACTCTGTCTGAACGTCACCAGGAGAAACAAACTTGATAACAAAAAGGCAAAGGAAACATAATACAAGCATATGTACAAATGGGACTATTTTGGGGACTATCAGATCAACCAAGAATAGAAGAGCAGAAAGCATTTATCAATAAATATGTCCATAGCTGTATGTATTAGTAACACCTTTCACACAAACTTAAACCAGTGTAAGAGGTTCACCTACTATTTTTAGGCCCGGCTTCTCCTTCTGTCTTCATTTTGCTTATGTTCTTGGTGTGTGAGCCCAAAGAAGATCTGTGTCCTGCTAAATGCACTTCCACATTTCACACATCTGAATGTCCTGGAATGCATGTGACCCGTTATTGTGAAAATGCAAACACATATGTGATAGGTCTACTTAGAGTTCTGAAGAATCCTTTATACACGTGCTGGGTACATGCCTCTATCAGCTACGTAGTCATCCCTAGAAAACCAGCTAATTTCAAAGGAAATAACAGGTAGGAGTGTCCTAAGAGAAGAAAGACCTGAATCAGGGCTTTTAGAAAGACAAGTACTGATGCATCACAGGCTAGATAGTTCCTTTGTAGCACTGTTTACCTCCTGCCACACAAAATGATTCAGAATGTCCCAAGGACACAGACAACTGGAAGAAGACATACTGAAATGTCCTAGGAAACCTCCTTCATCTGTTTCTTGCTAAACTGCAGCTATTTGAATTCAGTACGCCTTCCCCCAAAACTTGGTTGGCAATCAGAACCAAAAGGGTCAAAGTGAAGTGTTTTGCAAAAGGTATAGCTCCATCTAGCATAGATAGAGCTGTTGTGTTCTAACAACAAGTTACAGTCCATTTCTGGATTAATATATGATTGATCCAAGAGTATTCCCATTGAATGTTTTACAGGTACCTGTTTCTGCTTGCTTGCTTTCTTTCATACAGTATAGTTTCTACATGATAAAAATAACCATGGATAACAAGTATGAATCTTATTAAATTCAGTGAGATGGTAATGAAAATGCTAGTTAAATTGGTAATAGGATAGTTATGCCCCACTAGAGAAATTTTGATTGCACTTGGCCCTTAGGATTTGATCCTGCACTGATCCTCCACGTAATCCTTGAGGAATGTGATCATTCAGACCATTGCAGGATCAGTGCCCCGTGCAAACCCTCAAGTATAAATATTCTGAGGTAACTGTGAGTAAGTACCTATTTGAACTTCCCAGGGAAAAGACTAGAAATCGTGTACTTTGGGAGGTAATGATAGTGATTTTGCTTCTTCCTTCTTTTCCTTTATCCTATCACATAAAGGTAATACCTAACTCAGCTTTTGCACTTGTATGGTTGATCTCTCATGTGTCAGTGGATTTATTGTTCCTTCAAGTAAGTTTCATTCCTGTTCAGCAAGAGTAAAGGGAGCGAGGAGAACAGGATTTGGCCATGGCATAGTCATAAAAACAAGGGCCAGCTTCAAATGTGCTGTAAGACTGCTGGACCAAGCGAAAGTACAGCGCAGTGAACTTGGCCCTTTGTGTTTCTGCTGAGAGACCGTTCTCTAACAGTAATGTCTTAGTGGGCCCATTTTAGAGCAGTTACAAGCAGACCTGCAATTCTGAGGTGTGTGCATATGCCTTCTCTATGTCCTCCGTACATGCAGGCTCCCATAGGTGGTCTGCCTATGGAATGTATAGCGTGTCTGTGCCATGTGACAGAACATGTTGTAAGAAATGAAAGTTTTTCCACTTCCATTTGCAAGGATGTTTGGCTACCAGAACATTTCAGAGATTAATGCCTTAAATGAAGCACAGATTTTAAGCAAGCTGCACTTTTCACCATTTTTTGGTCCTATAGATCTATGCTAGTTCATGCAAATTCTTTGTGACAGCAGCAGCTTCTATCATTAACTCATCATCTGACTACTGTCCCCTCTTCTCATTCTCTTTTCCTTTCAATGGAAGAGTGAAATAGGGAAATAATACAAGGTTCCCTGGAGGGGTAAATGACATCTTTCATGCTGAATTGACCCATAGGTGTTATCTTATTTGCTAATTAAAACTATAGCACCAAAAAAAAAGTCATCAAGCAAAGTAGTGGCAAAACTGAGATGAAATCTATTTACTCCCTGTTCCCTGCTGGGGATCTTATACACCTGACCTCTTCCCACGGGGGTAGTGGTGAGAAGTCATTTTTAGCAGCTTTCAGATTTGAGCTTAGTTATTCAAATTCATAATTTTTTTTTTCAGATCAATGCCCCCATTTCTAAAGCTCTGCTTACAAAGGCAAGACACATCTCACAAGTTCTGACTGTGTCCAACTCAGAAAAACCTTTGGTATTTCAGAGTCATATTAAAGTACTTCTGCAGAAATGAAGGAGACCAAGAAACTTAAGTGTTTCAACAATAGAAACAAGGAAATTTTCTTACTCTTTTACCTGTTGCTTAAAATTGCTTTTAATATTTCCTAGGTCTAAGATGAATAAATACTTCAAGTACTTCTGACCGTGAGCTATAACACAAAATACACAGACTAGGAGTAATTTTGAATGCAGGAAAACTTGGAGGGAAGAAAGGGGATAAGTAATAAGACAGGTAATCTGTAAGATCATTGTAAGACATAGAAGACATTGGCTTTTGTTTTTTGAAAAGATCCTAAAGTAGGCACTTCTGCATTCACAGACAATATGTCCTACCTATGTGAAGGAAACAACCACGTCGTACCTGACAAGGACGTAATTTCTCAGTGGTAGAGATGGGGAAAAGGGATGCTATGGAGCACCTGTCATCACATGCTCTGCCATGAGGGCACTATAAGAAGAAAGAGTACAGATTCTTTCCCCACTTAAATCCATCCTAGATTTCCAAATGAGAACATGTCATCAGTGTACAGGAAGCGGAAGCAGACACTAGGATGAGGAAAACCTGAGAGGTAAAGTCATATGACTCGGCTTTAAGGAAATTAGGGATGTTTCTAACAAAGAGTTACAGGAGAGGAATAAAAGAGACTGGAGTTCACTGAAAGGAAAAGGAGAAAGCCACCCCAGGAAGCCTTGCTGCAACAGCTGATATTTGCAGTGTGAGTTGCCAGTGTGGAAGAGTGAAGTGTTCCTGACCTACCATGGTCCAAATTGCTATACTTCTTCTGACATTTTTGCATATGCAGTGTTATTCCTTTTATTGCATCTCTCATGATTACTATTGCATATGGCAATAAAGTTGCCTGAAATGCAAAATAGTGGAGTCACCATCTCTAGAAGTACCTCTTTTTTTTTTTTTTCCAGAAAATCTCTTCTCTTAAGCCTCCCTATTCAAATACAAAATAAAGCTAACTTGGGCCGAAATCCTGTGAGGTCCACACTTCACCGCACGAGATATGCAGGCAGAGTCATCACATACGTTGCGTGATCAGGCCTAAATAAAGCAGTCCTGATGAAGTCACTGGGCCAATTCACATGCTTAAGGTTAAGTGGATGGTTAAGTGTAAATTTAAGTTTTTACAGACCTCAGGCTGCAAGAGTCCTCACACACGCCCAACAGCTCAGCTATTGTCCACCAAGATCTGGGCCTGAATCCAATAAAAGACTTAGATACCTACCCTACAGTTTTAGGGGTATGCCACTAAGCACACTGGCTCTGGACTCCAGATCTGGATACATGCTTAGGGCAAAAACCATTAACAGAGAGAACTGTATGAATCAAATGCAGTAATGCTTATTTTTGTAATGCATTTCAGCTCCTAGAAGGGAATGTAAAGCCTGGAGACCAGGGGTGCCTCCATATATTGTCCTCTAGCTGGCAATCACATGCTGTCCCACCCACATCTGGAGCAGTAGCCCCTTCACTGCCTGGCCCAAGATGCTATCAGAGGGAGAATTGAACAGCCATACCCTAGCAAGTCTGACATGTCTGAACAGCTACAGACCAGCTCAGAGCAGAGGTGGAACCAGTGCTTGACTTTCTGCCCCTTACTGAATACACACACCATTACACACTTATCTCTCCTACCCAGGGCCAGAGCAGGCAGAGTAGTTTCTATCTACCTGAAAGTAGACAGAAAGCCAAGAAAACCTCCACACTAAGCTGGAAGAGTGGCATTAAGCCCAGGGTGTTGCCCCAGCACCAAGGCAACCAATCTGCAGCCTTGAAACAGATGCTTCTGAATACTTTAGTTGCTCACTAGGTGCACTGATTCTTGAAAATGTGCTTTCTTGAAATCAGACTCCTGTTGTCTAAGCAGAATTTTTTCTGCTTGCTACAGGCTCTCTCCCTTATTGTTTTCATTCTCTCAGCAAGTTGTTTCTTTCCCACCTGGATGCTTTCTCCTCTGGTTGAAAGCTCTGTTTTCTCAGTGAGAAAATAGTCCACTGTGTAATGCGGAAGTCCCATTGTTGAGGAATCTTTGGTGAATGTGATACAGTCTGGCTATTGCAATGTTCTTCCCCGGCATAAATTGGTTATGAAGTGAAACAAAGGTTATTTACACCAGGGGAGAACTTTGCTTTCTGCACTAACACTGCACAGTTTGATGGGGCCTTATGGTTACCCTGAATGTAACTTCTAGTTAAGATATAAAACAGTGACCCTGAAATACAGATCTTAAATTTAGATAATTAGTATCTAAAAGTTAGATATGTAGATAATTCTGTTGGTATCAGAAGCCTTTGGAACAGATCCCGTCAAGGGAAACATACAGGCTGGAGACTACAGAGAGTGCCTGCACCTATTTCATCTCAGAAATGCCAGTACAGCTGCTCCAAACCCCAGCTTGCTGCTTTGCAACCCCAGTCCCTGCAGCTGTGTTCTTTCTTTGTCTCCACGCAAAAAAAAGAGATGCGTAGTGGATCATCATAGCTGTGTGGTGATCATCCTCACACTGCTACCCCCTTCAACCCAATTTGTGGACTGTCTCTCCATGAGTACGCTGCAAAACTGTCCTATAATCTGGACTCCATTCTCTAAGGGCAGTCACTTACCCTCTCCCATGTTGCTTCACAAACACATCCAGAAAGAGAGAAGGCCCATGCGCTCGAAATGGAGACTTCTCAGACTTGCTCCATTCATGTGCCAACATCTGCAGCAGCAGCAGAAGTAGCTCCTAGCTATGTGTTTGTACAAATAAGGTGATCAGCTGTTTGGCAGTGTTTACATACTGGATTTGAAGTAGCTCATGTACTCAAGCTTAGGCACATGGCTGCACAGGAACCATGGGGAGATTTAAGAAAAAAAGAGGTTGAGGGCACCCCCTCTGTTGTTGCCAATGTCCAGCTGATCCTCTTCAGAGAAGAAATGACCAGGGATTAACACATCTAACCACATGCTTTTGGCAATTCCTTTAAAAGCATGTGGTGTGCCACAGTCTTTCTAGAACAGCAACAGCCTGAATACGCGTATTGCTTCTCTTTATTATAATGGAAATACAATCTTCTGTGCTATTGCTTGCCCTCCCATTTGTCCTTAACTTCTGCCTTCACCTTATTTGCCTTGGCTGTAAATGCTACTGCTATCATTTTTGCTTGTTGTGCATCATCTCTCTTTGCTGCTTCTTCTTTATTCTATGATTTTACTGCTTTCTCATTGAAAAAAACTTGAAAATGAATGTTAAAAAACAGTGTAAATCCCTCAGGACTTTTCTCCAGACATTGTTTCAATCCTAGTTTTTACTGAAGAACTTTTACTTGCTGTCATAATCACTTCTAAATCTAGCCCATGTGTATTTACTGAAATGTAAATATAATTGGCAAATATTCATTATCTTGAAGTTAGGATCCACTTGCTAATTTGAACTGTACTGAATGCTAGTAAAATGCACCCTTGGTTACACAGGTATATTTGCTTTGCAATAAAGCATACTTGGATGTGCTTCATTTAAACAAAGTTTAATTAGATTATGAGGCAGTTTTCAAAAGCATCTGACACCCCTAAGATTCATTTGATTCACTAACTTCCATATGTTACTGAAGTCTTAGAAGAAGCAGCATTCTATGAAACAGAAAATCTGACTCATTAATCCTTAAGATGGATGTAGGCAATTCCACTGCTGCCAATAGAGTTTCACAGGTTTAAAAAGAAGACTCCTCCTGTAATAGCAAACGGGTGAGTGCAGCTCTCCAAACCAGCAAGGATTTGGGCTGAGGAGCAGAAAAAAATTCACCTCCAGGACTAAAACCCACCAGTTGGCTGCAAAAAATCAGGTCTGATATCTATTTCTTTGCCTTTGTTCATTTTATTAAAGCAAGTCAGACTGTATTTGTCTGCTTGCTTGCTTGTGACTGTGCATGCGCGTGCAGAAGGAAAAGAAGGTCTACACAAAGGTTGAAAGTGGCTTTCTGTTCTGTGGTGCATCTCCATTCTTCAGTTCCTTTTTTGAGCCCTGTGCACTGAGGTGAATTCTGTCAGCTGTACTACTTTCATTCCTGAAAATCTTTTATTGGCTGCTCTGACATTGTTCGACATCTTCCTGGGAGATATGTCACCAGTGCAACAGTTTTATGATCTTCTCTTAGTATCATGACTGTACTACCATGAACAATGCATAACTTCAGTAAAAGTTACACACACTACACCAGATTTCCCATCTTCTGCAACACATGCTCAGGGAAAGTTGCATAGAGGGGCCCTAAGTGTGTCCGCAGTACCGAGCACTGAGAAGCAATATGAGTGGAACTGGCAGAGCAAAACAGCTGATGCAGAGACCAAGGGTCTATGCTAACACGTTGGAGGGAGGTGCAACTTAAAACCACCTCTAGTCCAGCCAAGGGTGCACGACAGAGTCGAGTTCTATTTATTTCTGATATTCTACTGGTGCTAATTAGACCTGTGCACATTTAAGCTACTGAGAATCAGTGGATAAAAACCCACTGCTCCCGCTGTACACTTAACCAGATGGGAACCAAGGTGAGTAGAGAATCTCTCCTGTAGAATTTTATTTTATTCCCCCAAGAGATTTTGATGTAGTTACTCCCATAAAAATATCAGAAAAAATAAGATCAAAATGAAGAGTAATAAATGTCCACGGTAGTTGTTTCTAGCAACTCAGGGAAAGCCATTTAATCAGTATAAATAAGGAAAACAGCCCTGCTCTACTCCAGGAGGTCACGCCTTCCTGCCCTGCCTAGCCTGATTCAAAGCCCACAGATGGGAGTGACAGTCCCTTTATTGCTTTGAAGGGGCTGTGGCAAATATGAACAAGCCAGGAAGACTATTAGAGAACTTGCAAAGAGATCCAACAGGACCATGGGGAATTTCCATCTTAATACCTCAGTAACTAATGAGGAAACAAACAATTGAGACATTAATTATTTCATAATCTTCATACTTAACCTTAGATGCTGAATGTGTGCTACAGTGTGTTAAAGAATTTGTGTAGGAGAGGAGAACTTGCTCTTTGCACAATTATTGGGAAAGCCTTTCTAAAATACCCACATCTCTCCAAATTATTCTTCCCTAGTTGTTTGCTGAACTCTCCTGTGAGAGTCTGGTTGTGATAAGTGCTCCTTGCACTGATGTCTTAGCTGTGCTAAAGGTTCTAAATATGTTCAAAGGGATTCACCAAGTAGTATCAAAAATTGAGAAAAAGTGTAAAAAAAATTACAAAAAGAGAGAATGCAACAGGAAAAATCATATTTAATACACAGCTGCCTATGTTAAAGTACAATATTTTTCTCCTTCAAATATTTGACCGTGAAATTCTGTGAGTTTTCTGCCACTTAAAGGGACACAATGTAAGTCAAAAGGATATACACTTTCCAACAGTGTCCTTAGGCCTTGCGTTTACAGAGCATGCGGGATGATAGTACTCTGCTTTCACATCTCTGGGCACTGTTGAACTATCAACACAGCAAAAATAAAGTGAACGAGCAGATCTTTGAAAGGGTAGGCGAGGGGGAAGGACAATCCACTACCAAACATTTTTAGTTTAGTTAAATTTGAACTTACGTGTGCATTGAACAGAGGTAATGTTGTTTAGTGTATTTTGCAAGTGGGGTCTTAATAAGCCAAATTAAAGCTTAGATCCCAGGATTGTGATCATGTAATTCAGTGTGAGTACTTAAAGCTGCATCTGTCTGTCTAAATTACTGTATAGGCACCCATCACTGTAATAATCTGTGAGCTCTCAACGTGATAATTACTCTCCTGTTCCCTCCATTCCTGTTGGAAAGAGACAAGTTTATCTATCTCCATTACACTTGTCAGAGCATTGCTGGGCGCAAGTCTGGATAAAGAAATCCGCATTCAGTTCTGAATGCTATACAGGGATTACTTGCTCTTTTCCTTTTGCCACCTAAACCTATAGTCCAGTTTGCCTCCATTTCATCCCTGTGGGTCAAGATCCTCCATTAGCGGGCTGACAATTTCCTTCTTCCACTAGGAATCAGCTTTCATGGGAGGCTGCGATTGCAGACGGAGGAACATTATCTTTGGTAATGATGAGTATATCTAACAAGGCGTTGAAAATCGGGGCAAAGACAATGAATGAGCTACATGTTCAATGGAACTCCTGGGTGGAGAGATATTCGTGATCTTTGTCCCAGGAGATTTGTTTGTTATATTTTGATTAAGTGAATCATTTCCCAAAATTGCAGTAAGTGAGCCTGACATTACAAATGAATCAAAACAGAACAGAGCATTACTACTATTTGAATTCAGTCTTTCTTTGCATTTTTAAGGGTTTATATTTCATCTAGGAAGAAAAGCATATACAAGTGAGATAAACTTTACTTATTTGATAACTCCACATATGCCAGAAGCAGCAATTTAAACTTCATCACTTTGATTGAGTGTCTTTCCTTTGTTGGACACTTGTTCAAATGCATTCATAAGCTCTCAGAATCTATGTTGTAACTGTTGACTGAAAATAGTGTGACAATATACTGAGGTGTGTCTTTGGTACAATAAACAGATTAAGCTGGCCAAATCTTTCATTAACATGGAAGGAGTTTAGGGCTGTAGCGTAATTTTTTATCGCTTTATTTAAACAGCTGTATACCATTCAGGAAATTGTAAGGAATGTTTTAGGACTAAGGTTTAATTTTAGCAGGTTAAATATCTCTTCTTCCGGAAAAAAATGTTGCCTTACACAAGCTTAATGGTTATTCATGTAGCTTAGCAAATCTTTGACTATCGGGAACTACAGCTCGATTGCCGATTGGAACCACTCAAAATATCATGACAGTAGAGGGAAATGATTAGTTTCCTGCGTCCTCTCCATCTCAGCTAAAAGAAAGTAAATCATAAGGAGTAAGTGTGCTAATTTGTGGTCTATTTGTCACCAGTGTGTGCTCAGACAAACGAGCATCTGCAAACATTTTTTCCTGGAGGAACTATGATTCACTGTGTTATCTGGATCACATTCAATGGAAAGCAATTGCACATGTAGAGACTACAATATTTCACAGGATCTGCTAAACAAATACATATAAATAGTAATTATTCCAATTCTGGGCCTCTACAAAAATAAGCAGTGTTTTCAGCCACCTTTTTTTCTGATAATGTAGCCATATTCTCATTGTTTTCTTTCTAAATCCAGGCTATTTAAAAGTTCATACAAAAGTAATAGCATAGAATTTTTAAATACTTTCTGCAGGTTCGCAGTTCTCCATGTATGTGTTGACTTTGGCCTTGACTCAATATCCCAAAATGAGATGTAAAAAGATTTAATTTTGAAGATATTGAATCCATTGCTCTCAGAGAGTTCTACTTATGGCAAATATTTAATGTAAAACAAATACTCAGCTGCAAGTCTTGATTCCACCTGCTCTGAGATTTATCAAATTTAAAAGGGATTTTTCTGTGTTATGTATGTGAAGAATTGGAAATATTGTTCTATTTAATCACTTCAGGGGCTAAAACTCACATTATAATTTTACGCTGCCCCCATTTTAATGCCATACAGTCCATAATGAAAACACTAGAAAGCTTTATAGTTCACAACTGTTTCTGTCATTTTTCAGTTCCCGCATTTGTTTTTTTCAGCAGCTGACTCTTCTGTGATGGTAAAGTCGCAAGCTTTTGGGGGTCACAGGAGCTGAATATGGATTTACAGAGTCTAATCCAACGGTTCTGATGTCTATTTTGGGTTTCGGTGTAAGAACACAACAAGATGAGACTTGACCAAAGAACAGGCACAGTAGGCTGTCTGAGACTAACTGTTAACACAAAGGGCCCAGAAAGTCTATAAATAAAGGGAAAAGCTTTCTTACAAAATGTCCAGAATTTTGGAAAATAAAATACGTTATGAACTTTTAATGATAGTGTAAAGTCACCAGTCCCATATACCTCATTCAGAAAATATCATTGATTTCATGGGGCACCTTTCTGTTACCACACTTCTACGATAACCTTCGTAGAGGCTTCGGGGTGCAATGGACCCCTAAGCTCCTGCTGAACACAGTATTTACTTCTCAGCTCACATAAGGGGAATTTCCACTCCAGTTTCAATATTTTTTTCTATAGCTGCAGCTAATCCCTTTCATGCCCCTTCTTTTCCCTCTTAAGCATATTTCAGACTTCACAGAGAGGTGATTTTAAGAATAATCGTCTACTTGCATATGACTTATCAGTGGGGGTCCATGCTTGAAAATGTATTTGGATTCAATGGGAATATGAGTTTAACCTATGATAGCTATTTCTAAATAATTTCATATATGGGAACGTCCTCGAGAGCATACTGCAGGCTAATCTGGAGAGAAAAGCCAAAGCCCAGTGAAAAATGCACACATTTTTGTGCATCAAACCTACTATATCAAAAAGGCTCTGCCCACTGGCCCACAAGCATGGAGGCACCTCGGAGTAAGCCCTCTCATGTTCATCCTGGCTTGTCTTCAGAGTTGGCAGTTCCACTTGCACAGCATACACAGAGCCACCCTCCCCAGGCATCAGGATGCCTAGCTCCCCCTAAACCCCACCAAGACGCAGGAACTGCACAGCGGCTGTTCCTACAAAAGGGCAGCCTGTTTAAGCACTGAGACAAGCTCAGCCTCTGCTGGCTCCGCATCTTGGGGTGTCTTCATGTCTTCAGCAAGCCCCATTCATAGCTGCACTGGGAGAGCGCAAGGTGATGACCTAACTCCATACCTTCCCCTTTGCAGAGCCCCATAACTCAGAAATGAGCAGGAACAAGACTGTCCTAATACTGCCAGGTTTTGGTCTCCTTCCCACTGTAAGCAACTTTTCTTTCCATCTGCCCACAGCCTGCTCTAGGGCCTCTCATGATGCAGTCCAAAAGATGTGATAATATCAGCTTTGCAGTTTCGTAGGTTGTTTATTCCCCCCACGCCGTGCTAAAGTTCTTTAAAATGTGCATTAAATATGCACTTGATACTGCAGAATCTAGGCTGGCTCAGGTGCCTGTTAGCTTGTTCCACTGCCCTTATTCATGGGTATTCCTCCTCTCCAAATTGCATCACACTCCTTAAGGGGAAAAAAAAGGTACAAAGGGGAAAAACGGGGAGGGAGGGGGAGATGTTCCTGAAGATAGCTACTTCATAAAAAGCCTTCTCCTACTCCCTCTATTTCTCCTCTACATACTCACATCAGTCTCTGGTGAAGCTAAACTGAAAGGCCAGAAGAGTTCAACAGGAGGTTCCCAGCTGTCTTGCCCTCATGACCTCCTCTATAATCCCTTTTCTCCTGGCAATGCAACAGCCAAGGGTACGTTTTCTACATGGAAAGTAAGTTCAGACAGATTTCTCCTAGAAACCACATTTTCTTTAAAACAATCCAAAGCTGCTTCAAATGGGTTATTAGCTCATCTCCAAGCATTTTTAGTAATGCTGCCAAAGAAACAAAATTACATAGCCCAGACACTTCATCAGCCATAGTTAGGGTAGCCCAAGATCTGGATGTACAACATAAATCATAGGAACAAAAAATTTGCTTCACATAAAAATGGATGTTGATATACATGTTGCCAAATTTCTCTTTCAAATGCTGTTTTGATTATTATGGACAAGAAGATTATTCACAAAGGCTACTATGAATCAGTTTGAAGTATAACATCATACAAATTTAAAAAATAAAAAATTACAAGGAATCATATAAATACCTTAATTTTTAACTAAAGAAATGAACATAATCATGACCATAAATGACTTTTTTCGAGAAGAGTTCATTGATTTAAGTTTTTAATATGCAGATCCTAATTTTTTCACCTAAACTATTTACTACAAAACCTACAATTTGGTTTGTCATATGCTTCCTTCCCTCCTTCTCTTCCTCACACCCCTCTCCTTACTTCTAGCTCCAATATAGGCAAAGTGCAGACCTCCTAGAGCAAGGAGATCTACATCCAGAGCCAGAGTGGGCTCAGAGCATAGGAAATTGATAATAAACTGTTACAAAAAGACCAGAACAATTTGCAGGAAATCAAGACTCTGTCTCTCGTTTTGTCATAAACATATTTAGGTGACCTCTGTCAAATGGTGTCTCACCTCTCTCCCTCAGTTTTCCACCATACCCAGGAGATAAGGAGGTCCCTTCCCTCCCCCTCCCCCCCCCGGCAGCTCTCCTATTTATTTGGAGTTGAAGAGGCTCTAGGCTAGCTTTTACACTGTGCATGTGCTGGGCACCATGGCATTGAGGTGCAGCATAGCTTGTGAGAATTGCAACCCCGTTAGGTTACAGAGGAGAGCCCATAGCGGGTCTCCACCTGCACTGCTGCAAATGGGAGCTCACCTGATGTCTGTGGCAACCAAGCTCTCACCACAAAGCCCCAACAGTGGCTATTCATCATTCATGCCGCAAAGTGCTGAAAAAAGTGCTGCGTTTTAAGCTACAGAACATGCTGTGCACATGACAAAAAGGCATAAAAGTTAGGGTATTTCTACTACTTAAGGATATAGAAGAGAGAGTTGTAACTGTTAGTATCATTTATTTACCTTAAACGCCTCCAAATTTGGCCAACTACTGCTAAGGTTTCCCAGCAATTCCTCCAGGGTGTGGAGGCTCTTCGCTGAGTCAAAGCACAGGTCACTGCAGTGACATTTCCCTGGGCTGAAAAGAGGGGAGTGAAAAATCACATTGTGCCGGCAGCATAGACTGCGTTGCCCTGCGTTGCCCTCACTAGACTCAGCGTTGCCCTCACGTGCCTGCAATGTGGCCCCTCGCTCCGAAACTCGTAACAGTCCATATAGAGGTGTTCAGGGAGACTGGTATAAAGGCTAATGCTGTTGGAAACCGTGAAGTATCCATTGGGGTGGGCTTTAGCCAACTACAGATATGAAACTCAATATGGGAGTCACTATCTGAAGTTGTAAGACCTATTCTGTAGAAGAGGTGAGGCTACGTAATGTAGAGATCTTCTGCATGCTTAGTATCTCTCAGTCTATGACAGAGAGATATGCAGTGGAGGATGTCTGATACATACCCCCACAGCGCAAAAGCATAGACTGTTGCCATAACTGTTTACTGGGTGAAAAAGAGAATAAACCTCAGAATTTCTAACTACTCTATTTTATAAGTGAGTTCTGTTTATAACTACATTGCTCACAGCAGTCCCAAATAAGCAATCCCTATACTTTACCAATAGAGATCACTCTGTGTGAATAAACTTGAAGACATTTATTAATTTTGATTTTTCTTAGTATTTTGTTGAAGAGTATAAAAGTAAATATTGAAAATAGGTAGTCATTTGCTATCAGAGTTTGAACAGGTGCTAGTTGCAAGGCAGACTTTAAGGCTGTTTCTCGTATACCTATGAAATAGTTGTGCCAAAGCAAACTACAGCCTCTTTTGACCTCACTAGCTTTAGTTGTTTGTTAAGACTGTACAATGCAAAATGTAAATAACGGCCACTGACCAGAAGTAAGTCAATGTTTAGAAAAGATGAAGAGGGCTGCTGCTGTCATATAAAACTGTCTGTAAAATATTTGTCTTTTCCCTGAAGTTAGACGTAGGTGTAATTTTCTTTATAAGAATACTCAAGAAAACAGGGGAAGAAAACTCAGTAAAATTCCATTTCTCTGCAATCACTGAATAAAAGAGCCAAAATCAATAGTAGCACTTTGCTACCGCTGCCATCACAGCGTTGCTGTGCCACACACTGGCCTCCAGCTGATTACAGGCACCCAGGCCACCGCAGAGCCTGCCAGGGGCTGTGGCAAACCAGCTGGAGCGCCAGCCGAATCCTTCTTACAGAAGGTGGCGTCATATGCATGAAAGTTGTAGGAACCTGCGTGCTTCAAAAATGATGGTCAGTCAAATTAAATGTCACAAAATGTGTGCCTTTGCTTACGTACAAGTTCATATGAATACCAAAGAAAGTATATTTTTATTACGAACACAGGAAAAGTAGCTAAGTTTCGTGAACAGAAAACGTTTTTTCTTTCTGATATATTGAACAACCTAGCAGCCCCTGCAGGAAAGTGCCATGCCTCAAGCTAGCCGTGGACACTGCCTTTAGACCAGGAAACAGTAAATATTTCTAGAAAAGGGGCTGAGAAAGCTCAAGTCACTATTATACCAGTTGTCCTATGCCTTTTCTAAATACATCCGCCCAGGTCCTTTTTTCCCTTGCCATCTTGAGGAAACCTAAAATTATTGACCTAACACACACACACACATTTACTAAAAGAAAGTCCCTCTTTCTAGTATTCCTTCTTAATCATGCTATATCTTGAGGTCTAGTCTCGTGTTTTAATTTACATTTAAAGATTCTACCCAGTGAAGAACATAGGTTAGGTGCCCCCAACAAGGCTCATGTGGAATTGAGGTGTTCATATTCAAAATATGGTCCTTAAGCCCTTTCCCTGGCACCTCTCAAATTAAAGAATATTTCTGCTTCACCTCAAAGTGTCTCAGTTGTCTGCAGTTCTGCCACCCCTCGGAGGAGTTTGGCCCCCACTGCTGACACCATCTGTCGGGCAGCAAAACCTGCCCTCCCCAGGGGCAAGGGAAAGCAGAAGAGGCTTTCTCAGTCTGCGTAGCACTAATGACAGGACCTGGGCTCACAAAATGCCGTTGCAAATACTTTATTTTAAAAACATCACTATGCAGTTGCTGTCTTCCCATCCCACACACACCCTGTAAGCCCCAGGGGCTAAATGCTTTTCTTATTTATTCCTAGTTAACCATGAAGCGTCTGAGGTGGGTAGGCTTCTGCCCTGGGCTGGCCAGCTCCCTTAATGCCTTGCGTGGACCATACACCACCAGCGCGTCTGAGGAAATCGCAGTGAACATAAATCAGACAGCAGCGCATTCCTCAGTCCATCGTGCCTGCACATGGGGTGGCTCTGCCCTATGCATTATCTATGGTATAGATCCTGCCCCATACACCAAACATAAAGCCGGATCTGTTTGAACTCTAGAAGGCTTCCTAAGCATACGCAAAGCTTCCTGGGGCACAAGGTCCTGGTCTTGGTGGACTTCTGACTCCTCCAGGAATCAGCGCTGATGGGACAACTGTGTAGCCCATGCACGGGGAAAGGAGCCAAGCTTCATCCCCTTCTATCCCACCGCCTCCTGCCTGACGGAAAGACAAAGAACAGTGGGAGCTCTTTTAAATTAGTGTTGGTGAAAGCAGTTGTTGAGCTGCTTTAATCTGTGCAAGAGCTTTGTCCACTTTTTATGAAGATCCTGTATGGAAGGGAAAGGACAAGTATGATTTCACAGTACACATTTATAGTTTAAACCATATGTATTTAGTATAACACTATAAACATACAATGTTACATACCAAACACCTTTTCCTTTTACCAGGTATGTATCCATGTGTCTTATGAGTCTCAGTGAGCAGCAGCTTGGTCTGATTAGCTAATTATCAGCCTGTCCAAATAATAAGGATGATTTAAAAAAAAAAATAGAAAGAAACAAAGACATCTGTGATCATTTTCTATTACTTTTAGATCACAACTGAAAGCTAATCAGTAGTTAACACCATGAATAACAATAATCAATGGAAACTTTTAAACAGGCTATCTGCAAAAATAAGTGGGTAAAAGTGTGTTTATAGTTCTGGAAAGATTTGAAGTAGCAGCAAAAACAGCAGTGATAATCCAACAAGGTGACTGTTTTATTGTTGCCTCCTACCGGAATTTTACAGTTTTTTCAGGTCACTTTATTTCTGAGGAATTAATATGCTTATGAGAATTACAGAGATATGCACACCAGACATTTTGCGTTTAACCTCATAAAACATGCGGAGAAGAATTGTAGATATTTATACAAGTGGCCTGATGTTATCAGTTTATTCCCTGTTGAATTCAGTGCAGCCTGAAAGGTTTTGCTCTCCTGTCCACTGCAGGACCAGAGCTTTCACACAGCCTTTCTGCCTAGGTGGCAAAGATCTTCTCCTGGAAAACAAAGGGCTCTGGACTGAGCCAAGGCTGAGCCATCGACATCCCAGGCAGTGCTTCAGCACCTCTCCTGATGGAAAATGTCCATGCCACAGGTGCAATTAATGAAGAACCTTCACAGTCTCCACACAACGACATGTTGTGCTGGTGGTAAGAACCATTCTCATTTTTAATACAGCCTTTGCTTGCCATAAACACAACACTACGTGCAGGGTTACAGCTCTCCTAAGTAACCTTCCTCTGAGATCATGAGGTGGTGCTGCTCATGCTGTCACTTTAACTGCCGTACAAGTATATTACTGTTTGCTTGCTGTTAATGCACATGGACCTGTGCAAGAATACTGAAAATCTGAGTACTGAGAAGTAGAAAAACTGGTAATTTCACGGATATAAAATCTCAGCTAAGCTATCCTGGGTAGAGCATCATGTCTTCATTCACTTACATGCCAGGAAAAAGGAAACTTCAGGGACTGTTTCAAGTATGGTGTCAGCATTTCAGCTTCAAACCAGCAGGTGCAAGTGAAATGTAACTGCTCAGAACATTTTACTTCTCTTTGCTTGAAATAATACCACTGGATGTTAACCGCAGCATGTTTTATCCTGAAGTTTTTTGCCTGAGCACATCGAGCAAGGTAAACTGTGCAGATGCTCAGGTTTCACTATTTTTGCACTAACGAAAGCAAATATGCATACCTGATGCAAAACACTGCTTACATTAAATCAAATGATATAAATGACAATCTTAAGCACTATCTAATCAACATATCGGGTGCAAGAATACACCTATAGTTGCACACACGAGTGACAATACGTGCAATTTTTGTAGACTGTCTAGGTTTAATATTCCTTGATTGAGAATTTGTATCACGTTTAACCTACTTTGGGTGGTGTATTAATTTCAACACACACACCATCCACAATCACTACCCCATATTCTTCTATCTGACTGAGCAAAACCTGTGGATAAAGCTGGGCAGCTTTTCATTTAAGGGCATCTCAGTAGTCATTACATTCATTAACAAATTATTGAAGGCGAGTTACCAACTCCAAAAACACAGCCCCGTGTAAGAACTTGCCACAAGCTACAGCTGCACCGCCCAAGGCCTTCAGGAACGAAAGCAAATGCCTTTGCTGTCTTGCAGTGCGTACGTGCAGTGCGTTTTCATTCGCATCCCCTCCAGCCTCCAGAAACAGAAAAAGCCTTAATACCCGTTTTCGGCGAGGAAGAGCGGCCCGAAGGAAGGGGGCGCGTCCCCCCGAGAGCAGGCGCCCCGGGAGCCCCTCGCCGCCGGGGCGGGCCGGGCCGGGGGCGCTCAGCGCGGCACCCAGCGGAAGCGGTAGCCGCCGCCGGCCGTGCGCAGGCTGAAGGCGCTGCCCTGCGGGAAGGCCAGCGTGCGGATGCTGCCCGCCTGCCCCAGCGCCGTGTGCAGGCAGCCGCCCTCCTCCGGCACGTCGCCGCCGGGGCGCGGGGCGGCGTGGCCGGTGCACAGCCCGTGGAAGGCGCCGTGCAGCTCCGGGGCCCGCCGCGGCCGCTTGGGCTCCGGGCCGTGGCCGAGGCTGCGCAGGGCGGCGCGGCACTTGTCCGACACCTGGCGCAGCATGGTGTCCACCCCGGCGGGCTCCTCGCGCCGCTCCGGCGGGGCGCCCCAGCTCCCCGGCACGGCGGTGGCAGTGGCAGGAGGAGGAGGAAGGGCCGCCCCGTCGGGGCACTGCGGCTGCACCAGCCTCTGCCGGCGAGAGACAGCGCCGCTTCGGCGGGCTGCGCTGCACCCCGCCGTCCTCTCTCGTCCCGCACCGCCCTGACCCGCACAAACCCATCCGGCTCTGCCCCATCCCGTCACGCACCGCTCGGTCCTGCACCGCCCCATCCCCTTCCGTCCCGTCCCGTCCCATCCCACAGCGCCCCATCCCACACCACCCCACACTGCTCGTCCTCCTCCCCCATCTCATCCCGTCCCGCACTATCCTGTCCTGCACCTGCCCGTCCCATCCCGCACTGCACCACCCCATCCCGTCCCGCTGTGCACCCCCTTGCACCCCCCACACTGCCCCATCCCGTCGGGCCCTGCAGCACACCGCCCCCACCGCACCACGCTGCCCCATCCCACGCGGCCCTGCCCTGTCCCTCACACCCCCCGCCATGCCCCACTGCCCCCCGAGGGGCCAGCTGGGCCGTGCGGCAGCCGGGCCAGGCCGGCAGCACTCACGTCAAGCACGGCAGCCAGCTGCCTGGCCTGGCTCGCCAGCTCCTTCAGCTGCACGTTGCTCTCCCTCAGCAACGTGAGCTCTTCCTGCCTCCGCGCGAGCGTCTCCCGGAGCTGTGAAGGAGAAGCAGGACAGGGAAGTCTGGGACAGCCCCACCGCCCCTGGCGTGGGGGGACACTGCGGCCACCACAGCAGGACGCTGGAGAGAGAAATTGCTTTGGGCTCTCGGGGAGCATTTCTGAGTCCTTACCTGGCTATTTTCTTCCAGGGCATCTCCCAGCGCTTTCTCATGCTGGTTCGCTATGTCCCTCCAGTACAGTTTGGGGGAAGGCAAGCTTTGCAGGGGCAGCTGCGGCAGAGCGCTGCTCTCCAGCTGCGGGGCACAGGGGCTGAAGGCCACATCCTCGCCAAGTGAGAAATCAAAGTCAGCGGAGGCCAGCGGCGGTGGCATTAAGGCGGATGCCTCTAGAAGGGAAATCCACAGGCGTTAGGGTAGAAAAGGTTCCCACGTCCTCTCTTCCCGCTAGCTGTAACACACCATCTCTACACTGAGCATCTGCCCCAGTCGTTACACCCAGGCATGCCTTTACTCTACCACGGCAGCTGCGTGCCCTAAACCTGTGTGAAGTTCATCTTACATCTCTTTGGTTCGTTGCAGAGGGGAGGGATATAAAGAGCTACGTGTCAGCCCAGGTCTCTCTACAGAGGACCGGGGAGGTGAACTCTCTTACGGACTGTCCCACGGTTAAATAGGTGTGCAGGTGAATGGGTATGCAAAAACCCCAAAACAAAACCAAAGAAGCATGAGAGAGGACCGATTGCAGCACCTGGGCACAGCAGGACTACTGATTCGCAGGCACAGGCATGTTTGGCTCACGTAAGAAAAAAATACTTGCCAGATATAAAATCATCCACAGCATCTGTGAACACCTGAAAATCAAAGTCCGGTTCATCCTGCGAGCAGTAATCCTGGAAGAGGTGAATGAAACATGCCTGTGAGCAGGGCCCATGGCTCAGACCTGCAAGGCCTCCTTGCCATGGCTTGGCCCGTGTTGAACGTGGCTGGGCATAACACACCGCCAAGCGCCTTGCGCCGCTCTCAGCCTTGGCCTGGGCCTCCGTTCCCAAGGCTGTGACACCCCAGAGCATGGGGAGCAGAAGTGACTGCTACCTGCCCTGCCCTCGCTGCCCCCCGAGGCTGCAGCCGTCGGCGGACAGCGTGTGCCACGTGCAGGCCTGCCCGGGGTCACGGCTCCAGAAACGCCTCTTGCCCCTGGCAGCAGGGCAGCTCCCTGCAGGCAGCCCCAAAGCAGCGCCTGGCACGGGGAGGCACCTCCTAGGGGAGCGCGCACAGGAAAGATCTCTGCCTGCGTCTCCCAGAAACTGCCTCCAACACCTCTGCAAGGTGCCTCGCAAGTCTGCGGCTTGTGCCAAAGAGCTGCACCAAGGGATAGGGCTTAAAGAAATCCCAGGGGGTGCTACAGATGCGCGGACACACGCGTTAGCAGGAGGGAGAAGGTTCTGTCCCCTGAGATGAGGGTGAAAGCGCAGCTTGTCAGCGTCACAGAGCACGGCAGGTTCCCCCGGGCTCTTCCCCATCAGCGCGGACTGCGCTAATTTTGGGGCCCCGCGAAGAGCGCCCCCGCCGTGGCATAAGAACTGCCCGGCCGTTGCACAGTAGCTGTGCCCGTTTCACGGGTGGGGAGGCCCGAGGCCGGGCAGGGCGCAGCACCCACCGGTGAGGCCGAGGGCTCGGTCCCCTCAGGGAGCCCCGCGCGGGGCTGCTCCCCCGGCACGGCGAGCGGCAGCGCCCGCTGCCCCGACGGGGCGGCCCGGTGGCACCGGGGCCGTGCAGGCCGGTGGAAGGCCGGGGGGCGGCCGAGCCCCGCTCCCGCCGCCGCCGCTGCCCGCCTGCCTCGGCCCGGGGTTACCTGGTGCGCGGCTGCGGGGCCGGCCGGGAGGACGCGGGTGCTCGTCGCCAAATCCTGCCAGTCGCCGGGGCCAAGCGCTGGGGTCCGGGGCGGGGAGGAAGGACAAGGACAGAGAGGGGTGAGGAGCCGGCGAGGCGGCGCGGGGGAAGGCAGGGGCCGCGAAGGGGCTTTGCTGCTGCGACCCGGCGTGGGAGAACTCACCGGGGGCGGCGGCGGCGGCGGCGGGGGGAGGCGGCGGCGGGCGCGGGGCGGCGGAGGGGGGAGGCGGCGGCGGCGGGCGCGGGGCGGTGGGGCCGGGGCGGCGGGGAGGCGGCGGCGGGGCTGGGGGCGAGCGGGGGCCCGGCGCCGCCGGGGGGGGCCCCGCCGCCCCGCCGCCGCCGCCGCCGCCCGGGGGGGCCCCGCCGAGCCGACCCGGCTTCTTGGCGAGGCGGGCGGGCAGGTCCTGGACCGTGTTGGGGCAGATGCTGCCGAAGGCCCTGCGGCCGCCCTGCTGCATGGTGCCGCCTCGCCTCGCCTCGCCCCGCCGCCCCGGCCCCGGCCCCGGCCCCGGCCCCGCGCTCGCCGCTCGGCGCCGCCCCGCCGGCGCGGGCGCGCAGCGGGGGATGCGGCGGGCTGCGCGCCCGCCTTTCCCCTCCCTCCGCCGAGGCGCGGAAGCGCCGCCCGTGCCCCGCGCTGCCCGGCCGCCCGCGCCCGCGCAGCCCTTCCCCGCGCCCGCGGAGCGGCGGGCCGCGCTGCCGGGAGGGAGGGCAACGGCCCCACACCCGGGAACGCGGGGAGCGGCTGCCTCCTGCCGGGGCGGACGCCCGGGCCCGCCGCGCAGCGCGGCACCTCCGCGGGGGGCTGGCGGGCAGCCTGGGCTGGGCTACGCGCCCCTGGGCCCGGCCAGGCGAAGAGGCGAAGTCGCCGCTCGAGAGCTGAACCCGGCCCTGGGCAGCCTTCAGCCCCGAGCGGCCACCCCTGCCCGCGCCTCGCCCCCTCTGCGGCCCCCCGCAGGCTGGGTTTTCAAGTCAACACAGGCTTGATTTTTCCAAGCCTTTTTATGCTTTAGCTAAGAGCATTTGTTAAATGCTAAGTTAAGCATACGCAGGAGGAGTAAAAGGGATCAGTCCGTGGTATCTTGACTCAGCGTAGCCACACGTTGGGAAAGGGCCCTTCCCCCTGAAATCACTGAAGTGACTCAGAAAGGCGAAAGTGACCGGTCGTATGTTGTGGTGTGCTCGGAGGTACTTTCTGACCTAGCAGTTTTGACATGCAGTAAGCTCTCCTAATTTTGCTTGAATAATTAAAGCTAGATATTGAAGTGCAACCCGTTCGCCCATTTCGTGCTGCCTTGAAACGCATGCAACTTGGGGGCCAACTTATAAATTGTACCAGTTTTAGATATGTATATGCTGTTTTAACGTCACCTCTGTGCAGAGATAAAGATGCAATAAAAAGGAAGAACAAAATATGTTGCTGTGTTACACCTTTTTTCTTCCCTTTAGTTTTTCTCATGTTGTGGTGCCTTTGCAGTTGTGTTATTATTTAACATTTTATTTTCTTACGTCGTAAAACTCTTTTTTTTTGCAGAACCATTACCGGGACAGTGCATGTCAGCTTTAAATGGAGAATGTTACCATCGTGCATAATTATTTTGCAGAGGTTGGAATTAACTCTTGAGGTCAACTCATTGTGTGCCAATGCATTTCCCCTCGCAGATGTGCACGCACCCCGCAAGCAAATAAACAAGTACAGGTGACAAGTGGGAAAGCGTTTATTAAATGCGCATTTGGTTCTTCCACCTGTTCCAGTGCCGTTATCTTTATGAACCACCTTCCAAATAAATAAATAACACAGTACTTGAGATTGTGTATATGTACACACTGGATGTAAAAAAAAAAAGTCTGTCAGTGCAATGGCCGTAGAATAGCAGCGTGCAAAATGTGATCTAACTTTTAAAACTCGAATGACGCTCGTGCTTCGTTGATTAACCACGAAATCAACTCTACGGAGTACGGATAATACAGACAACATATGAGTCAACGTCGAGTCAACTAAGCGCAAGCCTAAGGCAAATACTGTCTCTTCTCGAGGTACGCCGCGGGCAGCGGCCGTGCCGCGGGCGCGGCGCAGCGGCAGGGAGGCGGCAGCGCGCACGGCCCCGGCCGCCCCAGGCCCCGGCGGCGCTGCCCCGCTCAGGCGCCGCCTCGCAGCCGCGGGCACCTCTCGGAGATGCCGGGGGGCAGCACATGGGGCAGGGACTCCCCGTTCAGCGACACCAGGAGCTGCAGCTCGTCCATGCAGTCCCGCAGCAGCCCCTCCGGGTAGCCGCTGATGTGCAGGTCCAGGGGCGTGTGGTGCTGCAGCAGCCGGTCGGCCAGCCCCAGGGTGCAGATGGCCAGCAGGGACGGGGCGTACTTGGTGAAGGCGTAGTCGGCCAGGCTGAGCTCGGCTACGCCCCGGGCCAGGCTGCGGGCGTCGTTGGCCTCCGCCGCGTCGGCGCCGCGGGCGGCGATGCGCACCTGCGTGAAGTGCTCCAGGAAGAAGCTGATGGTGGGCGCCGCCAGGCTGAACTGCAGCTTGTGCAGCACGATGCACTCGAGGTTGCAGAGCTGCTGGCGGGTGAAGGCATCGCAGCAGAGGGCGAGGAGCTCCTTCACCCTGGGCGGGTGCACCTCCACCTGCGGGGCACACAAGCGGCAGGGGCGTTGCGGGGCGCCGGGCCGCCGGCGGCCAGGGGCGGACGCCCGCTCCCCCGCAGCAGCGCGGCCGCGGGAGCAGCGCGGCGGGAAAGGGCGCAACGCCCTGGCCTCAGCGCGGCGCGGCTGACCTCGGGCAGCACCTGCTTTGCGTTGCCAGGGGCACAGAAGAAGGTCGCACAAAATCCAGCGACGGGAGGCAAACGCACCCGGGTCCCCCCTCGGGCTGCTGCCGCTGCCGCCCCGCAGGGGCGGCGCGGAGCGGAGAAAAGCCGGGCGCGCCGGCAGCAGCGGCCGCGGGGGGCCGGGGCCGGGGCCGTACCTGCTTGCAGGCGATGAGGAGCGCCGTCACCCCCAGGAGCTGGAAGCAGTCGGCGGCCACGGGCGTGGTGGCGAGGAAGCGGTCGAGGATGTTGACGGCGAGGCAGAGGGCCTCGAAGGAGAGGCCGAAGTGCCGGTGCACGGGGATGAGCCAGCTGACGAGCCTGCAGCGCGCCTCCGCCGTCACCTGCGGCACGGGCAGGGGCGCGGGGGGCTCAGCGCGCCGCCCCCCGCCGCCGCCGCCCGTCCACCCGGCCGCGCCCCGCCGCCGCCGCCGCCGGCCCCCACCTGCGGCTGCCGGGCGAGCGGCTCCCGCGGCTGGAAGCGGCTCTCCAGCCCCTTGCGGGAGCGGTACCAGCTCTCGCCGTACTCGCGGAAAGCCTGCAGCTCCAGCGGGCCGTCCCCCGCCGTGGCCACCACCGCCGCCGCAGCCGCCCGCCGCCGCCGCCGCTTGGCCGGGGGCCGCGGGCAGCCGCCGCCGCCCCGCCGCCCCGGGGAGGCGCCGCGCCGCCCGCCGCCGCCGCCCGCCGAGGTGACCATGGCGGCGGCGCGGCCCGACGGCGGCGGCGGCGGCTATTTGAGGGCGGGCGGCGGGGGCGGCCCGGCCCGGCCCGGCCCGTTGACATCAGCGCCGCTCTCCCGGGGAAAGGCCCGCCCCGCGGCGCTGCCACCCGCCCCGCCGCCCGGGGACGCGGGGAGCCCGTCCCGTCGGTGCTGCCCGACGGCGGCGTTAGAGCAAAGCGCCGCGGACAGCGGCCCCAAACGGCGGGCTGCGGGCGGCTGCGTTTAGCAAGCCGAGAAGGAACTGAGCTACAAAAACGCGTTGCCCTCTTGCGAGGCGTGTCACCAGCTGGAGTGAGACCCTGTGCCACCTCGGCTAGAAGCGCAGTGCCTCCACCTGCCACTGCCTGGGCAGGGAACCGCGGCCGAGTCACCGCAGGGCCAGAAAACACCCCCCGAAGAGCTGTGCCCAGCGCCGTCCCTTCTCTCAGGGAAGGCAGGCGAAACAAATCGGACAGAAGCGCTGTAAAGCCTGTCACGGCTGAGCCTGAGCCTGAGCCTGAGCCTCACCGGCTGCAGCGGCCGGACTTGCCATTTTGCCGCTTCTCAAGTAAATGACCGATGAGCGCCGCCCCCTAGCGGTTATCTCAAGCCGGTGCGCTTTCATAGCGGCGGCCTGCTCGCCCCGTGCTGCCTCTCCGTTTGATGTCACCATGATATACCCCACCGTAAATGAAAAGGGAAAATATTAAGAACGCCAGGGTTCTCCTGGGGAGCTGGAAGCTCAACTCCACTTCTATCTATTGACTATATGGATAGTCTATATATTGTCAATATATTATATGACTATATATATTGACAGAGCACCATTTCAGACAGCAGGAAATCAGAATGTTTTTGTGTGAACACTGGTTTATAGAAGCACAGTTGAGGCCAGCCATGGCTATGTTACCAGATATATATGATCTGCTGAGCTAAACACTGGAAAAGACTTGTAGAAGGAAATGAAAGATCTGGGTCGAATGAGGGGGAGAAATCAATGGAAAAGGGAAGAGACAAGTTCAAGCAGCGACTGAACCAAAACAGGAGGAGAGGGGAGGAGACGGGAATGCTGCAGCTCGAGTGTCGGAGCAGGAAACAAGTGGATGTACAGCGATGGATGCGGCAAGCTACCTTCAAAAAAAAATGCACCCCAAAGCCACTATTGTGACTCTGTTGAGAAAGGTCCCTTGATTTCGATCTCGTATCTGACAAGTGCTTTGAGAAAAGCAGCAAGAAGGTGTTACGGAAGAATACATTCAATAAATGGAACAAAACTGAACGTTCATGCACCCCGAAAGAGCACAGGTCCAAGCGCTGCTGGCATCATCATGGGAGCAGAAAGCAAATGGAGTCTTTGCAGCGTATCTTTAACATTTTTAAGTAACTCTTCTTCTGTGTATACCACAGTTTGACCCATTCCAGGACTTCTGCGGAAATCAGGAGAGTAAGTGATTTCCTACTTTTTACAAGAAAACCCTTTAAAAATAACTCAAAAAAAATACTTGTTCAAAAGATCACTAAGCGGGGTATGCTACAGAAACACGTAAACAATGCCTCTTCCCAGCGCTACAGAACTTTGAATTTCAACATTATCATATACATGGAATAAAAAGTATATGTTCATCACAGTTAAATAAGGGAGAACTCAAGTACACTGAAATATATTTCCAAACTGCATTTCAGAAAGATACAAATCAAAAGCTTCCCCCAGAACATTCACAAAATTAGGAAAACATTCACCTGAAATTTCAGTGGGTTGCAGATTTAATCTTTTATTTACAGGTAATTCAATTTGTAGTTACTTTTTATATCTAATGCCTCTGATAAGAAAGAACGTGTCTAGAAAGAGTGCAAAATTGGCATTTTAGGGTCAAAAGACCCTTAACTGCTTAAGTTTTTGCTTTTATAAATGTTGGTATACTTAGTAATTAAAAAATACACTTCCTGATGTTTCTAGGAAGTCTGAACAGCCACTGGTTCATCACAATTCATGCAAGAATAACAGAAGAAATGTGATTACTTTTTCCACAGAGTTCTTAATAAATTACTAGCAGGTAAGCTTGCCTCTCCTGGAAGTGATTGTGATAACGTCTAGAAGTCGTTTTACTTTCGTCTTACGTTTTCCTTTCAGCACAGCAGTACCACTTGTGCTATGGCAGTCTGCTGGATAGCTCAGTGTATGCTGCCGGGTCTCTTTCAAGATCGTGCATTTTCCTCAACTGCCGTTTTTGCCAGAGCACACTATTAACCTCTGCTACATGAAACCAGTGTTGTTTAGATGAACGAATCTTTTGCATAGCGCACACTGAGTTCATATGTTTGTCTGTGATTGGTTCATGGCACAAAAGTATATATATATTTCCCATTCTGAAAATTGAGTTGATGATCTATAATTTTCATTTCCTTGTTGTAAACTGTAAAGTTTGTGGAATGTGAGAGCCTCTGGTTCATTACAGTATCTGATTAGGACTATTCAGTATAAAAGAAATAACAAGTGGTGAATTCAACATACAGACACACAAACGTTAAGAAGCGATAAGGGAGACAACAACAAAGACCAGAACTCTTCAGCCAAGAACTGATGGGCCATTAAAGGAACTGCTCAGGCGTAGCCTCGAAGAGGGTCAGCCTGAACTTCATAATTGATAAGGGGGAAATACAATCATCATGCGTGTTATAGAGTATTTGGGAGGGCTTGTGGGACAGCGCAAAACTTCTTCTAGGATATCAGAAAGGTTTATAGGACTGCAAGACTTTTATGCAATATTTAGTGGAAGGGCCAAAGGTGGGGAAAGGGAAGGAGCAGGGTGGATCTGGAGGATCAGGCATGGGAAAACAGAAGGGAGGGGGGATAAAAGGAGCCAGTTGCCTGTAAGCAGTCTCCTGGCCAGTACGCTTGTCTGAGCCCTGCACCTGATCACAGCAGTCTATCCTCTCTTCTTAAAACCTTAACTGCTGTGTAATCTCACTCTCTAGCCTATGCACAAGTGCTGCAATGTCCAGGTGCCAGTGACTGGAGAACAGGCTGCAGGTCACAGGCCTCAGGGGTCTAGGTGCTGGAAACTGGAAGAACCAGGGTGAAAGAGAGGTCTGGATGCCAGCAACTGGCGAAGGGACCATTGGGTCCATAGGCCTAGGTGCCAGCAACTGGGGAGAGCAGGTGCATGCTGCAAGGTCTAAGTACCAGCAGCTGGAGAAGGGGCTGCAGGTCACAGGGTCCCATAGGTCTATGTGGCAGCAACAGGAGAAGCAGGGATGTATGTGCTTGTGCAAGAGGTCCACAGGCCACAGCTAGAAAGAGGGGGGTGTGCCTTTATTTCACCAGTGAATTTAACCCCGCATGCACAGACACGTTAAATTGCTAGCAAACTGCAGGCTGGATCATCCCATAAGAAGTGGACACACAGCTAGAAAGACTCAAGATCCAAGCCAGTAGCTGGGTAAGTGGCCCAGGGTCCAGGCCTGGACATGAGACAAACTTAAATATTTAAGGCATCTGTGATCGCAGGTGGGACAAGTATGTGAGTTTTGCTAGTGAACATCAAACTAGACTAGCTGGCAAGTAGGAAGAGAACTGCAGCCCAGACAAGGAGGCCCAGGGTCCAGGCATGGATATTAGAGTCATACTGACGATAAACTTGTGAATCAGGGGAGTGATTTTGGTGTTTTTGGTTAGTCAACTTCAATCACGGTCAGCCAGAGAGAAGGAACAAGACTTGGCTATCTGCACTTGTGTCTTTTGAGAGTTCTGGTAGTGTTATACATGGGTGATGCTAAAGCAGTGGTAGTTGCTGGTGTCCTCTGTGTGCGTCTCCAACTGTCTGCCTGGAATACATATTCAGCCTTACTACTGGCTGAATCTGTAAATGGCGACAACAGCAGCTGCATCCATCCCACTGGGATAGAGATACCTCCTGGGTTTTAAGAGAGTGCACCTGGCACCTGGAAGGAAGAACGGTTAGTGCCTGGAGTTCACTGATACGGGCAGCTCCCATGACACCCTTAACTGTACAGAAGAATACAGACATATGTAAGATGTATTGCTTTAATAATGCAAATTCATAGCTCAAAAGAATTAGCGCTTAAGAAATTCAGGTTAAAAAAAAAAGTTCCTTCTGTTTGCAGATGCCCAATGAAACATCACCCCATAGAGATTTGGAATCCAATCCTGAATTATTAGTGCAGTCTGCATCACCAGTAATGACATAATTAGCACATTAAGTGGAAATAAAGAAAACTGGAATGGGACATGGTCATTTTCATATTGAAAAGACAAATTGAACATACTAATGATGCAGACAAAACAAACAAATGGCACCAAGTGTATTGTAATGGCTAAACACGTTCAATGTTCAACTTAAAAGTTACCCAGAAAGGTAAGTTCTATGCAAAACCACGCAGTCTTCCCAAGTCATGGATGGTATGAACCACATTAAGTGTTTAAATGCTTTCAGTTAAAGTTGGAGTGCATGCTTCCTCTGCCATTACTGAAGCTCTAGTTTGTTACTGACTCTCAGTTTCAGTTACCATTCTCCGTTTTTATCAGTTCTTTGATGATGTGTAAAACCTTGTCATCTAGGAAAGAAAACAAAAACACAACAGTGAGTAGAAAAGAGCGAGTTTAAAATCTATTTCAAAAACAACACAACATAACCCCCATAGAGGATGATTAACTCTTAACAACTTAAAAAATAGCCTGTGGAGCAAATAAGCAAATAATCCCGTCCACAATAGGGGACTGAGCATTTTTTAATAAACTTTCTAATGAATTGATGGCGTCCATTTCAATATTTCACATAAGCGATGGAGAAAATGAAGGACATAGCCACAGATACAGTGGCCTACTGGAACGCAGGTTCTTCCTCCCCATCTACAACATTCTTCTGAACTTCCAGTGTTAAGAGTTTAGATTACGCTTCTCTGTCCCTAAACTTTGGGGCCCAAGATTGCAATTCCCCATCATTACCCTACACTGTGAGACAACTTATGCAACACTTGAGATTCATCCATGCTTAAGAGGTTCATCACACACACAGTTATTTCTGTTTTAAGAAATGCACCTTACCATTACTACCAGTACTATAAAAGCTGTGTCAGGGATATCTTTAAAGCAGCAATTGTGCAGATCCTCATACATTCCTACAGAATATATGTAGGATCAGTAATGACTTTTGGGTGTCTCTAAAGATAATAGAGCTATATTCAAGTTACACTAATCCATTCTGGGCAACGATGCAATGTACTAACACTTTCTCAGGTTTGCCACAAGGTCGATATGGCAAATTTTTATGCCAGTAGTCTAGTAAAATTACCTTCGAGAGACATTTTAGGATTTTCAAGCTTCTTCTTTAGAACAGACTCAATGAGAACTCTCAGTTGTTTGAAAATTACTGCAATCTTCACAGGAGCCTGTAAAGAACAGAAGACAAGCATTTTGATTATTCTCAAAGACATTTTGTACCAAAATATAGATTAAAAGATTACCTGGCATATTAGAAAAATTCCTGCAAATATCATGCATATGCTTAATTTTAAGCATGCAGACAGCATACTCATGAAAGTACTGGGCTTACACTATACCCTCTTATCTTTAAGCACCTTCTCTTTGTAGCATCACAGCCTAGAAGAACAGCAGCTCAGAAGAATAGCCCACAACATTCATATACAGATCATAAACAACCAGCATATGGTGAAATTACTAGACATAAGTTAACTGATATCCTCCTTATCCTTGTTTTCTTGTTTACATATGAAAAACAAAAAACCAAATCTACTTGTATTTAAGGACAACTTGGATATATTTTTTTAAGCCAGTATAGTTGGCGCTTGTGTTGTCCATTCCTCCACTACTTATTAACTACATTCTAGTTCTTTCTGTACAGGAACTGCATCTCACAAAAACTGATGGTCAGGGCACTAACAAGTGGTAGAAAACAAATCTGAATCCAACCTTTATCATTTATATCTGAAACAAAATATCTATCTACACCTCTGCCCTTCCCCTCAGGAGGATCTATCTGGCCTCCTGAGAAAGCAATTGCAAACCTCTCCTAAACCTTGTCAATGATTTTGATAGCTAAAGATGGAACCTTCCCTCTCCATCCCTCCCTCTTCTAGTCTCTGTTTCAGTCGTATATTGTCTGTAGTAGGAAAAAGTAGCAAAAAACAGGCATAAAATGCAACATATATTCTGCTTAGCATCTCAGTTAAAAACAACCACATCTTTATGAAACATATTACAAGATGTAATGTGCCCAGCAATTGGACAACCTGTGGCCCCCCAGGGACGACAGAATTCTCCCACAAACACATAGGAAAGCTGATTTTTAAAATTCTGGATGTACATGAAAACTGGTGAATTCAGTTAAATGATTGTTTGCTTGCATCAGGGTTTGGGTATGCAATTTTTACTTTACAGAATGAAGAAAAATTAAAGTAGTTTGTAGTTTATACTCTTCCTGGTGTGTAACGTAGGTCCCACAGAAGAAGAGAAAACTAACCAAGTAGCTTGCAGACTGGCAAAAGCCAATTCTGCCATTTTACAAACTCTTCATTAGATTTAGGCGTATGAGCTGTTTTAATTTTGACTGCTAGAATATACTAAGAGCGCGTTGTCAGTTTTCCCATTCCTAAGGGAACCTTGTTGTAAAAAAACAGAAAACATCTCCCCCCACTGCAAAACCAATGGGCACAAGAGGGCCCAAACCCAAACAGAAGTTTTTTTCCATTTAGATTTCTTCTTTCTCAAGTTAACTCCATTTGGGCTACAAAGAAATATTTTGAAGATAAACAGATGCCTACGTGCTTATAAGATTGTAGCAGAGAACAACATAAATCAGTACCCTTACCTGCTTTCAGTACCAGCTCTACAAAAAAACCCCAGTTTAGTTTAGATCTATTTCCAGTAATAGTTTTTCTGAAAGCACACTGACTTTCTTCATGAAGAAAGATGGAACTGATTTGTTACAAGCCACAAGGACTAAACTATTCTTGCAAGTGTAATTGGCTAAAATTTCATTACGTGCTTACCAAGTTTCCCATCATTTCCATTAATTCTCTCCCACCTTCATCCCAAGTACAAGTACATAATGTTCTGAAACAAACTTGTACATCAACTGTGTAACACAAAAGCAAACAAAACTGCAAAAGGTAGTTACTGCCCCAACACACCTGAAAATGAATCCAACCATCTACAGACAGGAGACGCTCTCGATGCTGGACTTCTATATCCCCACCAAAAAGCAAAATGGGAAAGGGGGAAATTAAAGTAGTCTCTCTCAAGTACACCTTAGCGTACCTCACCTGCATATAAACAAACACAAACGTTAAAAAGGCCCCAAAATATACAACATCAAATCTGAATGTTAATTTTAAAAGCAAGAGTTACACTTTTTTCTTTCTTTCTTTCGAGATCTGATCCACACAAATTATTGTGCAGAGAAAAGCTGGTGGCCAACTGTCCGCCCTATACCAGGCGTAAGATGTATAGCATTTAGACCTCTAAGAGGCAGGCTTATGGGCTACGAGGAAAACATCTAAGGCCACAATTATACTCGTTTAAATTTAAATACAAAGATAACGTCAGCCCAGTGCTTCTAGTGGTAACTAGAAAAGAGATCAAAATTAGTAAACCTACTAAATGAAAAGGCAGGTAAAAAACTCTTCCATCAGACATCCTTCTCAGCAGCAGCTAGCTTGTCAGTCTCTATATATGCATACATGCTTGCACACGCGTACACAGGCATGCATATACACATACACAAGAACATAAGTATGGACTAGACTCAGCATATGCTGCTTCTGGTTTTGTGGCTTCTCACAGACATAGAGCAAACACGATGGGAGAGAAGCTGTAGTGGGAGGACAGGAAACAAGAATTCTTCTCCTGGTAAAGCAGCCATTCTGTAGGTCTCTCTTGATTTACAGAGAAGGGACGCACTTGAGCTTTACCTTGTATCTTTACATAGAAAAATTAGGCTTTGTTCCACTGCTTATGGAATAACTTATTTGCCTTAGCTGCTGTCTTGCCTTTAGACTAAAGTTTTTGGGGGCCTAGAATATTTTCGGCTCTCTGAAAAATGCTATCGCTTCATATGTATCAAGAAGCGTAATGTAATCTCCTGCTTAGTTGGCTGTTAAGCAACTCCTGTCATGTTTTTGTTGTACCAGAAGTTTATCTATCTAAATATAAAAACTTAGCTTTAGCAAAGAGTTAACAAAGTTTTTAATAGGGAGGGGAAGAAGAGTGACAAAACCAAAATTGAGTTAAAGTTCAGCTGTCAATTACAGAATTGGGTATTTATGCATTTTAAGTTATTACTGGGAATATGAGAGGGCCTGTGCTAGGTTTCAAAACCTTAAAGCCTGCTTAGAGCAGTTAAGAAGCAAAGAAAACACACGCTTTAAAAGTGCTACCACTACATAAGTGCATATATCACTGAGTAAAAGTGGTCATCTTTAAATCAACAGCACTATATTAAAAAAAGTGAATGCTACTATGAAGTTAAAGGACAGAGAAAGGTACTTTATGATGAAACTAGTAGCTATAAATTGAACAGATTTGTCCACCTTGACTTCCAGACAAAATTTCTCTGTGCTCTCGTCAGCAACCAAATGACCCATTTTTATTGACTTTAGGGACATAAAGATACTAAGGGCTTTAATATGTTTAACACCAGAGGCATAAGGCCACTGTCAACTACATCCACAGTTTTCACTTCGTTATCCTTCTGATATAGAGTCATAGGCTTACCTTCTCTTGGTAAAGAAGCCATCCATATATCTGTAAGTCTCGATTTACAGAGGAGGGATGCACCTGTGCTTTACCCTGAGCAGTTTCCACCATGCACGCCAGCTTCTCTGTGATATCCACAGACTTTGTGTATATTATTTTTCCTACGTTGTCATACAGCCCTGCAGTCAACACAGCTTTAAGAAGAGCTATTTCCTCAAGAGAAGGGGGTTGCATAGCTCCATTTCCATCCCATCCACGTTGAGTGGTAGGCGCTGTGAAGCCTGCTGCTCTGACCACCCTTATGAGTTCTTGCTTCACATCCTGAAGAGTAAGACATTAATAAAATTAAAAAGGTACATACTCCAGTCCATCAGCAGGCAATAGCACTCCATTCCAAGCATTCAAGATCTCTAATGGAAAACCCTGTCACTTAAAAACACTCTTCCTTTTTGCAACCATCTTGGCACTTTCACCATTTCTATGAAGAAAACATAAGGAATATAGGATTAGACGGGCTACAAATTCCAGATCTCCCAGCTGTAGTTAAAAACAAAAAAAGTCAAACAAAAAACACACACAGAAAACAACCAAAAACACTCCCACATGTAACCCACTCCAAAAAAGACAAAGCGTTTGCATGAAGCATTGGCTCCTGCCAGGAGTTCAGTCATTCAAACTTAACCAGGAAAAACTAATTAGAACATTTCCTCACCAAAAAAGTTCATTTAAGTAAGATTCTGGATCGTCTTTCAAACTAAGTGTGAAACACACGTACTTTTGGATATCAAGAATGACACAATTTAACTAAGCATTTTAATTTTAAGTTTTGATTCTCTGGTGGAAGCAAGGACTAGCTTCTCCAATGCAAGCGACCGCAAAGACAAATACCAAAGTGCGCACATCGAAGAAAGTTAGTGCAGACAAAGCTACTTGGATTGAGGGCATGCCTTTCACCAACTCCCAATATCCCTGTTCTTGTCACGTTCTAAATATTAACTATGTTTTAACACTACTTTAAAAGGGTAGGACATTCTCGGAGGGAAATTTTAATAGATGTGTTTTGAGTGCAGAGTATAATTACATGATTTACCTCCAGAGTCAATAGCGACGTCCTGTTAAGGAAATTTCTTCTGCAATAAGTCATTTCAGCACGATATCCTCCTTCTTGTCGAGCCTTTTTCCACCTAAGGAAAAAAAAAAAAATCTTGTCTTATTGCAGCAAAAAGAATCGTATCAAGAGCATAATAATAAAAAAGTGATAATAAGTTAAAATACTGTGTTTTGCTCAGCATCTTCCACTCAAAACCAAAATTAACTGGTTTTGATGAAGAATACTGTTGTTCTACTAACATCCAAGAAAGCATACTTGTAACAAATTTGACGGACGATAACAAAAATACAAAGGCAATTTCCCCCTCTAAAAACTGCATATACTTATTTCTTGACAGTTGAAGTGAAAAGCAGTTGTAATTTTTGAGTCCTAGGGATGTTATCCTAATGAAATTACGTGTAACGTATATATTTTGTATATTTGTAAGAGCAAAATAAATATTTTACACACTAGGATAAACAGAAGCAGTACACCTTTGTACATATGCAGGAAAAGCTAAAAGACGAGCCTCGAACTAAGCGAGCCATCCTTTTGTAGCATGGTATTTGTAAATCTGGTGTCATTCTGAAGGGAAAAACTTCAGATACAAGGAATTCAAGAGAAGATACTAAATCAGGACTCCAAGGAAACAACAGTACTTAGAAATGTTAAATTAAAGATTCTATTTGTATTTAGTTATCAGGACAAGAAAATATTATTCACCCAAGATAGGCATTGTAGATTGTTATATGGTCTGAAATCGCCACTGCTAGAGATGATTTTGCAAGATCTGCTTCATCTTTTCGACCAATTGGTGTAGTAAACGGTGATTTTTCTGTCATTACAGCAGCCAAAGTTGCCTGCAATTAATAAAGCATACCTCACTTTTAAGAAGATTATTTTATTAAAAAGTCAACTTACAGATTTTTCGTACAAATAGCTTTAAGTTTTCTTTTACAGCAATATTCACAATGCTTTTGTCCTTCACTAAGTCTCAGGGAAGATTGATTACCTTGAAAATTTACTATGCAAAATTTAAAAGGTATTGCTTACATACTGCCTCATGATATACTGATGAAAAGTGCTTTCCAGCAATTTACTGAATATCAAAACTCACACAAAATAATTTGTCAAATGAGAGCATAATACCCAATATAATACACTGTAGGGTCAAAAGATTAAGAAATTGCTTTAGATCATACCAAATTAGCAAGAGAAACAGAGAATGAAGAATATTAATTTTCAATATTCAGCAGCCAAATTATCCACACTTTTTCCTAACATGCAGTAAGTTAGGATGAAGTAAAAATGTTAGCATGTATTACAGTCCTCCCGTAAGTTACCACGTCAATTCATTTGCAGTAGCTTTCCATTAGCATGTTCTTTGCCCATACCATATGCAAGGTAACCCAGCCTGGCCTAACCCACATGTAAGAGAGCTCTTTCCCCCAAACATCATGGTCCCTGGGATAACAGACAGAATTGGACACCAAACTCTGACCAATCTATTATGAGTGGCACGCAGGAGTTTAACAACAGTTACATTACTCTCTCCTTCATGATAGCCACCTTAAAATTCACATGTCTTGTCTTCTCCTATCATCCTTTCAAAACACCATGTTGCAAGAACACACACTAATCTTAGAGTTGACTGTTTCTACGTTGTTATTCTTTTTAAAATATTTAAGTAAGAGACAGCAACATTCGTTTACTCACCACAGGATCCAAGCAGCCAAAGATAGCACCAAATATAAGCATTTTGCCAATTTTAACATTGACAGGAATGGCTGCAAGGTGCTGGCCCAGTGGAGTCAGTTTGGGCTCATTTAATTGACAAGCCCCAATCTTCCTTAACAAGTTCATTGCGTTACTGATTACTTGCAGCTGTGGTGGGTCTAATGCTCTGGAAAGGAAATCTTCAGGAGAGCCAAGGTTGCATTTCTGTGGATTGAATGGGCATGTATTTCAATATAAAGCCTATTATACCAGAAATTAACTAAAAACAAACACAACAATTTAACCAACTTTTACAGTAGCTACAAAGGGAACTTGGAATGCACTGTTCTTGCACCCAAAAGTACACATTCCTCTCCCTCTAAACCAGCCCCTCAGTCTCCAGAACGCAGCAGAGGTGTCCCACATTAGGTTAACATAACTTATTGTTCAGACAGCTTAGTATGGCATGAGACTGATCACAGAAGTGTGTTACCAGTGCTCACACACAAGCAGAAGCCTCTGTGAGGGACCTGTTGAGATGGAGTTAGCTTACAAACACCTCGCAATCCAGATCCGTGAATGCAGAAGGGTGAGATACCATCCTTCTGCAACAGTTTTCCCATGCATGTCCTACTCACTCAGAATACTGGGGGAATGGCAGGGAAATGCTTCTTTAAGCAGAAAGAAGTTTGAAGAACATTTAAGTCAGAGTTGGAATTGTTATTCTGAGTTGAATTGGAATAGTATAGAGAGCTGTCCCAGTCAGCAGCATGCTCTGGATTTTCCAAGATACTGAGCACTAGATTCCCCACTGGAGGGAGAAACCCCGCTAGCTGCACTAGATTAGGGAAGCTAGCACATCTTTTTAGCTAACAAAGTGAGGATAATTCTAGAAGCCAAACCATACCATAATATGAAGGCATAGTTCTTCCAAAGGCACACGTAGTATTTCTGGAACAGAATATTCCATGAAGCTTTCAAACCTGTAACATCAAAAAAATAGGAGAATCACGGACAGTCAATGTAATGCTTGGATTCAAGTTAACACCTTAGGTTTCGCATGCTCATTTTTTGCAGGGAAAGCACGTGGTTTACTGCACAGGTAAAACGCTTGTCCTCTAAATTAAGGTGCGTGCAGTAGTTTGGAAGGCAGGGTTTTAGTGAAAAGAAAGGTAATAGGACATTTATTTTCAAAATAAAATACTAACGACGCATAGCTCTTGAACTGGAAGTTTTGCATGTGGCTAAAATGCAAGTATTTTAAAACGACCAATGAAGTATGCTTTGAAACAAAGTTAAGGTCAGAGTAGCTTCAGTTAGGAGCAGAAAAAAAAAAAAAAAACCTTTCTCCTCAATTTTTAGTATTACGCTGCAGTAACAGAAACCGTAAGTCTGCTGTGACGTACAACTTTATCTTTGCCCATCCCTAATTCAGAGACACCACTTCAGGAAAGTGAAAATTTGTGCGTTAAGATGAAAACCTCAAAGTTCAGGAGGTAACATTTGTGTATATCATATGCCAGGGAAATAGACGTTAAAAACAGATCTTCCACAATGCTGCTCTTTTCTTTTTGCTCAGGGCAGGAAGGGGAGGATTGTTTGAAAGCCCTTGTATCACAGAGATATTAAGAATACAGTTCACTTTTTAAAAGGTGTCAAGAAATAGCACAATTAGTATTAATACAGCACTATTTATAAGATACTCAAAGTATCTATATATTAAAGAGTTGAATCTTTCTAGCTTGCAGGAACTAAATAAAAATTCAACAAGATTTTTTTGTTTTGTTTTTCATACAATGAAAAGTAGGCTATTGAAGTGATTTATAAGAGCTAGCTAACTAAGTTCACAGTACCTGTCTCTCGTGTACATTCGGAAGCAGAATCCGTCCCTAACACGCCCAGCTCTTCCTTGTCGCTGCAAAGCACTAGCTTTACTAACAAAGGTCTCCTCCAGGGAGCTCATTTGACTGCTTTCATGATACCTTAAAAATTGTAAAGTGCATATTCAGATTTCAGAATTAAAATTCTAAGGCATAGTTAATATCTAACTATGTAAAATATCTGTACATCTAGAATATATAAATAATTTTTTTTTCAAATTATTATGTTTAGCTTTGAAAACTAAGCATACCTAGTGGAAGCTTAGATACAAATTGATTAAAGTGTTAAAATTGGAAAGAGTAAGAATTATTATATTAGTTCAAGTTCATCTCCCTGCCCACTCAGAGCTGTTCCTTATCATACATTTTATAGAGCTTCCCACATTTAAAGTGGGCAAAAAAATAACTTCTTAAAACCGAGATAAGAAGGATCTACTTTACTTTCAAATGAGTGCTTAGTCATCACGCTCCATATATATGAACTCCCCTTGTTCTTTACATCATTTGAAAAAAGACTCCTCCCACACTCATACCTAAACTGCAAGCCATCTAATGAGTATATTTTTTTGTCCAGAAACGCAGGTTAAGAAAGATGCTACAAACAGCTTGCAGTGCCAGCCTCCACATATTCACAGTAACCACAGTATAACTTACTAAAAACCAACCTCTTACCTGTTTTCTTTCGTTCTCCCAGTATCAATTACAAAGACCACATCCGGTATTGTAATGCCTGTCTCCGCTATATTGGTTGCCAAAACAATCTGAAATGAAGTAACATAACATAAAATAATTACGGAATATCTGACTAATAATTTTCATCATTTTAATTGATACAGTTGGAATAATTTTGGTAAACGCTAATTACAATCACAGAACGGTTGAGGTTGGAACTCTTCGGTCGATCTCTGTAGAGATCGCTGCCTAGGTTACACTGCTCAAACAGGTACACCTAGAGCAAGTTGCCCAGGAGCCTGCCCAGATGGCTTTTGAATACCTCCAAGGATGGAGACTCTACAGCCTCTCTGGGCAACCTCTTCCAAAATAAAATAAAATATTACTAATACATTATTACACATTACAGCTTATAATACCTACATTATTTATATTTAGCACATATTAACACATACAATCAACGCATTATGTAATATTTATGTTAGATATATTATTTAGAACATGTATTATACTATTTATAACATTTAATAATATTATAGTATTACAACTAAAAATTTTGGTAAAAAGTGTTTCACACAAATATTTTCATTAATAATTAAATGACTGCAATTGTAGAACAGTTGTCTTCCCCAATTACTAAGGGATCATGACTTAAGTGGGAATTTCACATGTTTTTGGTTTTACTTTTGATTTTATAATCCCAAGTTGCTAGCTAGTATTTGCCAAAACTGGTCAGCTTTTAATTGGATTGTTCGGCAGTAAGTAAAATACTATTTGCTACATAATATACTTACGTAGTTAAAACAGTTTTAATAAAGGAAAGTAACAACCGGAAAAAGTTCTTAGGAAAACATTAGTTTTGATAGTTTGCCTGATTACTTTCAAGGTTTTCACAGCATGCTAACTTCTATCTGTTAGCGAACACCAAGGTAGAAGAATTCTTTTCGGTAAGAAAATTTCAGGAACAACTGGTTGCTGCGTAATTCTCCAGGATTTAATTTTAAAAGCATTCGGTGTTGCACTCTTCCCCTTCCCCTCCGCTGTTTTTTTGGTCTTCTTTCAGTGGTGAACTTGCTTTTCTAAATGCATCTTACCTTTCTAATGCCAATAGGAGGTATTGTAAATGCTGCTGCTTGATCTTGAGTTGAAAGAACAGAATGCAAAGCTATCAGCCTGTGCCTGAAAAAGGGAATTATACTAATCAATACGTATATTATGATACACTATGAATGAGATCAGAACGATGATGGCAGGATGAAGAAACTAAAAAGAACACTGGAAAGAGTAAAACTTTCTACAATTAGGTATGAAAATTATCTTCAGTATTTTATTAAGATGTCAAAAAAGGATAACATTGTTAACATCATTACTTCATAGAGCTGTTCTCCCATTTGGCAATAAGGCAGGAAAACTACTGTTGTAGAACTCTAGATTAGTTTACATTGATAACATAGTGAAAACTGGAACTAGGTGCCCGTGAACCTGAGTTCTTCACATTATGCTTCTGAGATAAGGGCCATGACTGAAACTGTGTACAGAACTATAAGCACATGCAAATTTCAGGCCAAGTAAGAAAGCCCTTCAGAAATGAGACAGCCACAGAGACTTGGACTTTCCTTCTCCTTCAATTCTAGATCTAGACACCTAAGTCCGTTTTATGAACCTTTAGAATTTGACTGTATGTGTTCTTTCCATGTCATGGTGTTGCTAACTCATAGTTAGCTGTAAAAAAAATTTGAAAAACTGTCTGTCACTGCAACTCTGTGCTGGTTCCCTTGGTAGATTACTGTCTCTGGTTCCCCTAAGTAGCAGCCATTTCCATGTAAATAGTAAACTGGAAAAAAACACGTCCCAGATATGACAGCTCCTATATCTTAAGAAGTAGAAACAACGTAGTTGAGTGCTTTGTGATTATATAAGTTTGTTCAAAAGTAACATCAAAAGAAAGAGACAGTTACAACTGTACAGGATCTAAGCACTTGTCATTCTTGCTTGTATCATTTTTAGATAATAAATAGATGTTTGTAGTAAAAACAGCTCAGAGGTACAACTCTCAACAACTTCCCTTAGAAAGAATAGCTGGTCTTAAAACCTAAGAAGAAAGTAGTCATCAAATTAAACAACCTAACTTTACAGAAGAAAAAAAAAAAAAAAAAGAAATCTGCATTACCGGTCATGCAAGTTAAATCTTCTGTCAGTTGAAATGAGATCATACAGCTGTTGGATATGAGCAAGGCCTGGTAAAAATATCAGCACAGCACCTTCAACATTTTTGAACTGGGGACTTCTATCTGGAAAGTTACAGCATAGACACCTAATTAAAACAAACACGCATTTGTGAACAGACTCATTTGAGAACAGGAACTAATTCTGAGCCCTGCAGTAAACACTTTTTAGGATGTTTCATGTAATAAGAATGAAGTCAAACATCCTTATCAGTAGCAAGCATCAGGAAATAAATGCATTGAAAGGACAGTCCCGAAAATATAACTTTATTGAGTAGCAGACTGTACCTAAGTATGCAAGCAACTCCAAAATAAGTTCAAGGTTGATCTTGTAAGGGTTCATATAGAAGATTGCTTGCTGTGTTCGACTGCTATACTTGTCATAGTAAGGAGCCAAATCAATACCAGATCCAGACTGAATTGGGACATACTCCTAAAATAGGAAGAAAAGCAAAAGTCACATTCTTAATGTTTTCTCAGAAAGTAAAGGAAAAAATGATTTTTTATGTCATTCACTTAAGTTTCTTAAAATGAAGACTGAGATTAAAAAAAAAAAAAAAAAGACATTTATTCATTAACTCCCCATTGAAATCGGCACGAGTTAAGTTTTTAATCACACAAACATCTAGATAATTTGTGCATAGGTATCTACTACTGATAAATGACACTCCAGATTTAAAACAAATAAACAAAAAAATTGAAGTCTGGGCAAGTAGCACTATACAGTTTGTTTTACTAATGAAAACCATTCACAGGTCCATATCCAGCATCCAGTCTGCATCAATTCAAAAAAAAAAAAAAAAGAGATAGAAAAAGGATGATAGGGCAGCTATTTTTCTTTCAAGACTGTTTTAATCTCAGATTTTGGAGTGTAAGAAACTAATCTCTCCCTTCTTCTCTCCCTTCCCTCCCCTCCTCAATTAACAATTGCAATGAAAGTTAACAGAGAATCGGGCAGCAGATCCTGCAGTGTTCTGGGGCGGGGTAAAGGGAAAGAAAGGGGGAGCGAGCAGAACGTACAGACATTTAAGTTGTCTATAAATATCGTAGAGATACGTAACATAAGACTTCCAAGTTAAGTGGCACAACTGCAAAATTATTTCTTCGTTAATCAAAAGAAGCAAGCTTGCCACCGCATATCCTTCTGTACCAGAGGCTCAACAGAACTAACCCAGAAAGATGGAGTAGCACCGAGAAGAACACTTGGGCTTCAACTAATAGATCACAAGAGGGTGCTTAATGGAACCACCAATCCAAGAGGGAATAGCAGAGCATATAAGATCGGATTTTGAGTATGAGCACCAGTGTTTGTTCACATGGAATTAAGCAGTCCTGTAGATACCTCCAAAGAGCATGTCAGAGCACTGATAGGTGTCTGTGCAAAGTATACTAACACCCTAGATGAACAGCTTAAGGAAGATGTCTACAGCTAGATGGCACTCTTACAATCTTCCCTTCAAGAGTTTTAATCTAAAAGCATGTATGGCTGTCACTGCAAAAAAGTTCAAGGATTAACCAAGTTCCGGTGATCCAAGAAGCTCTACGTAAACTGATGAAAACAGTCTTACTGGCATCCCAAGTTGAAGGGTCTTGGTTTTGCTTGTCTATGGAGGATATGGCTTTGCCTTTTCTGCTCTTAGATTCACAACTGGGGAGAATTGCTCAGGAGAGATAACTGAAGTGCTTTTTCCAGCTACCACTTACGAACCCAGAACTGGGAATTTGCACAAGAGAAACAACAGAACCCAAAGTGTCAAATACAGCACAATCAAGGCAGCTGTGCAGGATCCGTACATAAGGGTACTAATTTAATAAGTATTTGGTTTACGCTGTAGAAGTGCCACTGTGTCCCACTATGTTTTGCATTAATTGTTGAAGGAATATTACATTATACAATTCAATCACATTTAATACAAGCAATTAAAAACCCCTCAAATTTTCCAAACCTACATCAGAAATACCTGTTTTACCTGATATTTTGTAGTGCCTCCTCCTTTGCTAGTAACATTTATTGCTATTTCTTCCTCCTCCTCCAAGAACTTCTGACAATATTCTGAGTCTCTCTCCAGAACGTATCCAGTTGCTTCAATTACATCTTCAACATGGAAAATCTATAGTGAAAGTTCACATACACACACACACACACACACACACACAGAAATACAGGGCACGTCAAAGAACACTCAGCAGCTCTTTTGTTCTTTAAAGGTTATGTATAAAGGTGAATGGGAGACCTCCCCTTTTAATGCTGTACTAGATCTTGCATATTTCAACTTTTCGATTCTTCTTATGATCTTTGAAAGCCTGAATTCAGAGCTGCTGTGAATTTTTGTTAATGAATCTCTCTACACGCTCACTTCCATTAGCTTTATCATAGCATACACTGTGCATGAGAAACACACAAGAGCGTAATAAGAAAGCTGAAGGGAGAAAAGTTCTTTGACTCTTCATTTCCCTTACTATCTAGGTGGATTAGGGAGAAAATCAGAATATCATTGCCATTAGATGGACTGATATCAATCAATTTATAATAACTCTCTCTCCCAAAAAAAGTACAACCCTATATTTCAAATCACTAAAGCCATTTTGTATTTTCAAAACTGAAAAAGTTCAGATTACAAAAAGATTGCAAGTCCTTGAAACACAGATTTAAGATATTTTCTCCTAACTACAGATCTATAATATAGTTACATTTACTATAGGCAAAAACTAGGAAAACACTGTATATGTACATGCAAAGCATTTGGTATAATCAAAGAAACATTTACCTACCTCAACAGGGTAACTCCTCCCCGAGATCCTTAAAATGGGACAGTGAGAGAAATAGCTGGAAAACTTATCGCTGTCTACAGTAGCGCTCATTAAAATCAGATGCAGGTCTGAACGTCTATGCAAGATCTCCCTCAGAATAATTAGCAAGAAATCAGACTGGACACTTCTTTCATGTACCTGGAATTAGAAAAATATAAGCTATAGTAAGGCATTAGTACATGCAAGGTCCCAGAACAACTATTGTTTCTGCAGAATAGTAAGAGCTGATAACCTCATCTACAATAACATGAGATATACTTGAAAGAAGACCATCTTCTTGAAGTTTCCGAAGCAGAACACCAGTTGTACAGTATAGCAGTCTAGTGGCTTCTCCTGTTCTTGATTCCATACGAATTTGATAACCACACAAGGAATTCTTTAAAAAAAGTAAAATAAAATAAAATCATGGAATGGTATTCAAAATACAGGAATAACTTAAAACAGCATACAAGCAAGAGATATTCAAAATGAAATGAAATTTAAGCACTGTTCAATTCCAACATTGCACAGGTTGCTGATTAAAATAGCATGGTGAACTGACTACAGCACTGTTTTTTCCACACATCCATTTTACTTCATTAAGATTCTAATGTATTTTCTCTTTCTAAAAGCCACAGTTTCTCCAGAATAGTAAAGGACTGATAATTTCAGGGTTCTTTTCAGATTTTTGGCAGGCCTCAAACAAAAACATTTTTGCGATCGGGGTATGGATTCCCTGTAGGGATTTCACATGAACAGACTGCCATAAAACAGTGCTTTTCCTCACATCACAGGACAACTAAGGTTGCAAGGGACCTCCGGAGGTCATCTGTTTCAACCCCTCAATCAAAGCAGGGCCAAGCTTGAAGTCAGACCGGACTGCTCAGAGCCTTAGAGTGGAGCCTTCAGTTTCTCTAGTGACGGAGATTTTACTATCTCTCTGGACAATCTGCTCCATTGCATCCCCATTATTAAACTCCTTTGTTCTTAGTCATTCTCTAAGGTTTTTTTTTTTTTTTTTTTTTTTTTAAGAAATCATGTATGGATTCCCAAGGATCCACAGATGACAATTTGAAAAAAAAACAAAACCAAAAAACAGCTGACATTGCAAGAAGTCTTTTTCAAGGAAAAGAATACCTAAATATTTGGTTGTGTGAGAAATAATGTTTTCGCTTGGACCAAGAATCCAGGTCCCTACAGGTCTAGTAGCTCAAGACTAGAAATATGGATCAAAAAGCATCTTACTTTTCCTCCAGGTCCAGATTCACAGCCTAGTTCTTCACAAACCCGCGTTGCCAGGCTCACTGCTGAGATTCTCCGGGGTTGCGTACAAACAATATTACATTTACTCGATCTCTCGTCTAGTAACAAGTCTTCTAACAAGAAATGAGGCACCTGGGTACTTTTCCCACTGCCTGTTTCACCAGCCACAACAACTACTCGATGTTTTTTAAGGGTTTCTACAATCAAATGTCTATGCTTAAACACAGGTAACTCCTGTCTCTCTTTCAGAAGCCTCTGATATCTGAAGGAACTTTGCAGCTTTTTGAACAAAATTCTTGAAGGTTCCAAATCATCTGTGTCTGGGGTCTCAAGGGAGAGATTGCTGAAGTCCTCATCAGAAACTAAGTTTTCCCAAGAATCTTCAGGATCCTCGGATACTTTGGGTTCGTTTTCAGACTGCAGCTGCTGCTGCTGCTTGAGTTTATTTAACAGTTTAGCAATAAAGTTGTCACGAGGTTTGTTGGTTTCTATCTTGTTTTCTTCTTCCTTTTTCTTTTCAATGTCACTCCATTCTAGCCAGACATCTCGATAAGTAGGAGGCAGCAACTGATGGACTGACTTCAGGTAGAAAGATCCGGAAAAAAGTTACTGTATGTACTACTCAGAAGTAACGCTAACATTTCATGTATAAATGAATGAGTGGTAAGAGATATCATAAAATGAAATATAGAGCCATTTCTAAGTACAGAACTATGCACAGAGTAACATCAAAATTTACAATACACTTTTTACTCTGTTTGCTTGTACTCTTTCCAACAATGAAAGAATGTTTACTACAGAATTACTTCCTCCTCATAATCTACGATGTGTAATCTATGATTTTCAGTAAAGACAAATGAATGCATAATTCAAGCAAAGAACTTAACTGGAAACATTTGATCAGACCTGTTCTAGAAACTGGCTGTAGATATTACAACGAACAAGTGCAAAGGTAGATACCAGGCTAAAAAGCCTAGTACCATGCAAAAATCTTACCTGTCCCTTGGCTAAGTGATAGAGTGCCAAAGTAGCAGCCAGATGCTGTGCTTGCATACTATCTTCTGTTACAATTGTAGGACACACCGCCATTATATCATCAGATGATTTGGTAACCCTGACCCTTCAGAGACAGATTCACACAGGCATTTTCGTTAATTTTTCTTATCAATACAAACACTATACTTGTTTTGTTGTTGTTGGGGTTTATTTTTTGGTTAAAACGTAAGAGTGGAATTCAAATAGAAAAATTACATTAAACAAACTGTGTTACCCAATCATATATTGTAAGTAGAAACAGTTGGTTAGGTTTGATTAAATAGCAGAAGATTTCAGCAATAAATTTATGAAATTTCTCTTGTAAATAAAATTGTCTATTTTCTCCAAAGCAGCAGAAGTGTTTGTATTTGGAACAAGGACTAAGTATTTGTGTGTTTGTAACTGCTCAGGACAGTCTGGGTATGAATATGACAGTTAATAACCTACTCAGATACAAATATCTAATAGACATGTGCCAGTTGGACCAGCAGTAATAAATTTAATACATTCTCAGTTGAACAGTTAGTAATTTCTAATACGGGCTAGGAGGCAGGCTTTTAATTTCATTTGGTTTCTTCAAAAAGCACTGTGTACTCAGTGAACTGTACTAATCAACTGAGAGATATTTTATGAGATATTTCATGCCGCAAGTTATAAACTCCAGGAATAAAAATGAATTTGCAACACAGCATTCCTTTTATTTATACATAAAAATATTCCGTTTTACAGTACTATATTATAGAATCATTTTCTAAAAGAAAAATCTAAACATTATTTACACAGCACTGTATTGGTTACAAGCTTAGGGTAGCTATCATGCAAGTTTCTAACTTTTGCTTTATTAAAGGAAAAAAAAAAAATCCAAAAGGGTTTTGGCATTTATATGCCTAAAATCCATACTTGTAATATATTACTTGGACTCAGAATACTAGAAATTAATGAACCAAATTTATCTTACATATATATATTTTTTAGAATCTTTCATTCAGCAGTACAGAATTAAAAGCTAATAAGAGCATCCCCTCTGTAGCAGATCTTTCAGTCGAACTTATTCTTTCTAGTGTCCAGCCTAAGCATTACTTCTGCAGGGTTACCCCGAAAGAAATACCTCCCTGTTAGATGAACAAAGAAATTAAGTTAAGCACGCTACATTTACATAAATCTGGACCTACACTATGAAACAAAAGTAGCCAGCATCTGCTTTTTGAAATGAATCAACAGAAAGCGTAAAGCTCTTGGGAAGTACATACCTACATTTCCAATATCTTCCAACGGGAACTTTTTCAAAAGCAGGATTTGGACTCTTGGGAAAATTTCTCCTGCACCAGTCAATCAAGAATTGTTTTGGCGATTTGCCAGTCCAGCTTCGAGCACTATAATCAAAGTTTCTTATATCTAGTGGTTCTTTCTTTTTCACTGCAAGAGTAGAACGACACATTTTAAATCTCCTAAAACGTTTATTTTACATTCCTTTGATAGTCAGAAGCTTTTAACTTTCTTTCAACTGTATTTTTACCAGAGAGTGGTATTTTCCAAAATATTCCGCAATCCTATTTAATAAGTAGAGGGGGGAAAAAAATCTATTTTCCCTGAAAGATATCTAGCAGAAAAATAAATCACAATATTCCATCTTCTGTCTTTGATTACTCAACAATCTGAAAACCTTTAACTAGTGTCTGGTGACTATTAAACAATGTAACAGTCTGAAGATTTACAATGAAAATTGTTTAAATAGAGAAGAGGGTAAAAATTAATTGGAACAATACAAATTACCTTACCAACTATGAAAGTCAAGATTTTTTAGACATAACAGTGTGTGGCAGAAATAGAAAATTTTAATATTATATGCTTTAAAAAAATACATATCCTTTAAAGCTAATTTGGCAACTGCGGTAGTCCAACTGCCCCTTCCCGCAATTGGAGCTTGATGACTCTGCACTGCAAGACAACAAGACCCATGCAATAGAATTTTGGTATTTGGAATTGGTGCTACACACCGAATTTGTGCTAAACAGTTTCTGACATACCTTTCTCTTCTTTTGCAGCACCTTCAGGTTTTTCTAGCAAGCTCAGATTCAAAGTGGTTTCCTGAGGTAAGGGAGTTTTTTTCCTTTCATTTTGTTGTTGATTTGAGATCTTTATAGCCGGATTAAATACAGGATGTTCCTCAAGTGTTGCCATTTCTGTCAAACGGAGATAATATAACTTATTCCCCCTAATTGCTGACCATCTGCTCTTTAAAAAGAAAAGATCGGCTCTATTAACTCATAGTGAGCACCCAAAAACTGAAGTAACAATATGTCACTTCAGAATTTGGCCCCCACAAAAATGCATAAATTCAGGAAAGTCTGCAACTCAGAGTGGCGCAAAAGACGTTAAATCAATTCGATTTGATTCAGAGTCTTCTTTGCCTAACAAATACGCAGGCCACAAAAGAAACAAGTAATTTGCATGGCTCTACCTTGCTGAATTCTTCTTATTTTCTCTTGTGCTACCTTCTGGCCTTGCTTGTCTTTGTCTTGTTTGGAGAGGCTTGCTTGTTCTTTTGCTTCTGAAAGCTTTGTAGCCAGATGTAAATACCTTTCATTCTGTTCCAAAGAGAATTATTACAAATTGAATATTGTATACCTGTTTTTAAACAAACTTCAAAATGAAGTGTATTTTCTGTCCTTTACACCAAACTTACACAAGGCAGGAACAATTATTTTTTTAAAAATGTAATGGTTAAAACCTCCTGGATCTTGATAGCCACCTTCCTAGTTTCACTGAGACTTGTTTCAAGAATCTATGCTTTTCTTTCTAGCATAACACATTAAATAGTTTGAACCCGGTACAAAATAAGAGAAGAATAACTTAGGAAAGGAGCAGTTCCAACGCATTTCCCTCCAGTAGCCTGCAACGATGTAAAATCTAAAGATAACATAGGACAGTAGACCAGCTATTCAACTCCCAATTTTTAACAAGCAGATGCACAACTTGCAGATACGCATTTTTGGCAAGATTTCTTGTTAAAAAATACTATCTTACTGGGTCAAATTTTTCTTCATTTGTCTCTTTCACAGACTCGTTCTTCTCTTCATCAATCTGTTGCTCAGCGTATCGCAAAATCCATTCCTTCATACTCACTTCTTTCTCTTTCCCCACATTTCTTTCCTAGGAAGAACAACCAAAATGAAAAGCAATGGCTACAGTATATAGAAGCACCAGTAGGTTTTTCAATATTTTTCAATAATATCTTGAGCAATATATTATATATAATAAAAACTAAATTAAATGATAGCTCAACAAAAATCAATAGAGCAAATTTCTCCCAGCAGGAAAAACATCTCGTAAGGGCTGTAACAAGGAGAAAAGGTAAGAAAATAAATAAAGAAATAAAACTAAACAAGCCTTACAAGATATCTTGTGTAAGACTCAGTAACCTCAGGAATCAAAACACCAAAGCACAGAGGCAAACTTACACCCATACTGATAAATAAAAAAAGTGCCATCTGTAAATAAAGAGAATGAACTAATTCCAGGAGAAAGTTAAGCTATGTTAGGATTTGTTTTTCTCTTACTAGGCAAAAGTCACTACAAAAAACAAAGTAGAAATAGTCTTTTAAGCTTCACATAAAAAGGGATACCTTTGAATGACTATTCCACTGTAATTAAAATAACACATTTTATATCTATCTATACATAGATTTATATATAGATAGATAAAATGAAATTAACTCATGTTAATGAAATTAAGTTCACCATATTTTCAACAATCTTACCAAACAGTCCAAAAATGATGCGTTGAAGTCAATGCAAGTCCTGTATTCTGGAAATTTCTACCCCCCACCAAATACAACTTAATATTCTTCAGATTACCTTAGTTTCAGGGCCATTTTCTTTCTTTTTGTTATCTACTAAGCAAGGTGGAGGTTGGCGTTGCGGCACAGGAGAAGAAAATTTTACTCTAGGTTTCTGTTGTTGTTCTTCAAACTGCTGGCTAAAACCTTCAGGCAATGCATCTTCAAAATAAAAACCCATGTCATAGCACTTGGCACTAACAGTTACTGAAAATGTTTTTAAGCACACTGGGAACAAACTAAGGAAACCATGAAACAAACAGCATGCTGAAATAAAATTCGGCTTTGATATTTACGTAAGTCAGCATCTGATTCTTAGACTTCTGTAAAGCACCCAAGCGGAGGAAAAAAAGGGGCTACAAGACCACACACAGTCACAAAAAACAGTCAGCAGTAAAACTACACAAAGAACACCATACTGGTCTTGCTGAAAAAATACATGTAATGATTACTATGCAGCACCTCCACGTCAGAGTAGCTCCTATTGCTCTTCTATTAAAAGCTGCAGTCACTTCTCTGTCACTGTACTTACCATCTGGAAGGTTTAAACAAAGCCAGTCAAGTGCAGAGTGAAGATCACCACCGTATAAAATTGTGTTTTTCATTGCTTCCTCAATGTGCTCAGTCTTAAAGGAGAATCTTTGTAAAGCCATATATACATCCTACAAATAAATGCCAGTTAGAAAAAAATAAGTATTTAACCTAATGATTCAATGTAGGTTCATAAACTCTTATTTCCCACATATCAGACTAAATAGTACTAAATGGATGCAAACATCATAAATCCACATATCTTGTTTTGCATACAGACATTATAATCATTTTGGTTGTAAACATGTATGTATAAATATATAAATGTTCCCGATTTTGAACAGAATGCATATGTTCTAGTCAGAACAATAAAACTAGAACCTTCCAGCTATAATACAGAGACAAAAATGTAGGAAGCACAACTCATAAAACATTCAGTTTTTGAGAAGTAAAGTTCTATTCCTCTGCCCAGTTTGAAGACTCTGATTTGGTTATTGAACACATAAGAGACATCTTGCTTAATAAGCATGCTCATTTATTTCACTAGCTAATCATTAATGTAGTTATTGGAAAGCTTGGTACACCAGCTTGTACTATGTGCCAAAATACAAATGACAAGAAAAAAGTTATTTATTCTAAATACACAACAGTTAGAGGAAAACATTTTAAATTCTACCTGTAGTTTCTTAGCAGTAAGTCTTCTGGAAATCATTCCTTTGTCATCATTTTGTTTTTTATGCTCATTGATTACACCAATAATCCTTTTCTCCAAATTACTATTAATCATTACCTGCATAAAGGAAGTTAGTCAATATAAAGTAAAATATTACAAGTTTTATGACACATCTATTCTTTTGCCTAAAGAAACAAGACTCCAGAAACCTCTCTGCCATTCAAACCTCCACTCTTCCAGTTTTCCACGAGTGTAGTAATCCTTTCTTATGAAAGAGGCAGGGTTTCGGGGGGTTTTTGGGTTTTTTTTGTTTTGTTTTTTTAAGTTGTATGCTTTTACCTGAAATGGAAGAATTTGTTCCCTATTACAGAAAAGGCCTGTGTACATCTTTAGGGAAATACAGTACACCAAAGAAAATAAAAGAAAAGTTTCCACTGGAAACAACAAGGCCTCTCTTCTCAGCTTACAAGAACTACTATAAAATAATTTGACCTTCAAGATACAACCTGCGACACAGTCTTTCCTATTCAACTTAAAAAACAATTTCAAAAAATTCCTAATAGTTTCACTATTTTTAACATTGCTAAGCTATGAACTCTGGTTGCTCTGAAGTTGTGTAACTAAAGAAATTAGTCCCTGTATGCAAGTAATAAAAAAAAGCATGTGTGTGTGTGTGTGTGTGTGTGTGTGTGTGTATATATATATATATAAAATATATATTAAAAATATATATAATATATATTTTTAAATCACATTGTTTTTATTCTCAAAGCAAGAACAGAATCTATATGCAAAAGAAAAGGCCAAATCTAAGTCTTCATAGTCCTGCATGTAATGTATCAGTTATTATTTTAAAAATATTAATGTAGATTTTCTCCTATGTCAAGTATTCGTTCACATTATTTGTTAAAGTTAAAACCCCAAATTTAAACCCCACTTAAAACCCCAAAAACCTCAAACTCAGGAGAATCAGTGTCTAATACATTAATTTATGTCGATAATACATATAACTGAAAAAAAAAATTATTCAGCTAAAAGCAAGTATTATGAAAAATAAAGCTGCTTTTGCTAAGAAGGATACTCACCTTAAGAACAGATTTATCTAGATTTGCAGCAGCAGCACTGGAATCTGTTGTTGAACTAAAACTATAAGTTTTTGGACCTGCAAATTCCAAATAACCATCAATAATGCAAGTAGAACACAGAGAACGTTCTTTACAGTATCTAATGCAGACCCATCATAATGCAGCTTAGTGCAGACAAACATTATACTAATTTCCAGGAAACAAATGAACATACATAACAACAGTAAGAATTATCAACAGTACAGAAACATCTTCAAACAAGGAATAGTAAAGAAGGGTATAACTCCTGGCAGATAAAATATGAAATCACGAGTGACACAACACGAGGAAACAGGGACTAACTGCTCACTAGCTCTTTCAATACAGGAACAAGCAGTGCCAAATGGGAAAGGTAGTAGCTGCCAGGTTCAAAACAACTAAGAGTAACTGTTTTTTTTTTTTTTTTTAAATGAGAAACTGCGTAGTTTTTTTAGCAGAACTCTTTGCCACAGAAGTTGTGGCCATCAGGAGCTTACACAGGTACAAGGGTAAACAGGATAGTCTTGTAGAAAAGATATCCATCAGTTTGGGAGGTTACTGAAAAACAAGAGGCCGCCTACTCTGGCTAAGGAAGTCCCTATGCCACCAACTGGTGGAGGCTGCAAGAGGATATTATGGAAGTATCACTACGTATCTGACCTATTCTCACCTACATATCTTCTTTTGGGGCCTGTCAAGGAGGGTATACTGTGTTATACAGATGCTTGGTCTCTTCTGTTGTGATCATTCTTAAATACTTTAATTGAGTAGTTGTTAGTGGAAAAATACTCATTCACAAAACTATTTATTCTCATTAAAGCTGCTTAGCTTTTCACAGCATAGCTTGATTGGGACTTAATGCTTTTCTGGCACGCACATACCATTTCTGGCACTGTACTGGTAAGAAGAAACTCTGAACAACTTCACAGCTTTCAACTCCCTGCAAAAGTGGCAAGTAATACAACATGCAGAATAGCAGTGCTGCTACCTTCAAATGCACCAGCAAGCCATCATGCTACTTCAGCAGCTTGCCTGGGCTGAGCAACCTACAGAGACACTCCAGAACAGCTCATTTTTAGATCAGGACTAGTAGACAACTGCATTTCAGAAAAAGCTGTCACCTCTGATCAGGAATTACAAACAGCCATTAACACTCACCAACTAATCACTGGCATATGCTGTGCAACTCCACAGTACTTAGATTACACTACTTTTCTTTTTGCTTACGCTACCTTATTTTTCACCACGGCAGACAACCTGAGAGATAGGCAGCGCAGTTTCTGAAAAGTACCGTGAATACAACGGTGCCGGAGGAGTGGGAGACAGAAGAAATACAAGGATTAGAACCCAAACTTGGAAAAGCACAGAGTGCAGTATGAATGCCAGGAAGTTTAAAACACAGGGTAATGGATTGCTACACTTGATATTAATAAGGTGGAACATCAAATGGCCTGGTCATTGCACAATTTGCTTACAGTCTGTAACGCAAGCTGCTACCCATGGTATAAAGTATCTGAGCTACTTCTGATAAAGCTGGTTTATTGGGAAGACAGAGCTCACTGGGCTACTGAATGCTAGCCTGAGTTTGAGGTTGCACTGAGACTGGGCAGTCCTGCTGCTCACTCAACACAGCTGGACTGCCTCCAGCCCCGGAACCACCCCAGGCTTCTGCATGATGCTCACAGCGTGACATAAAAACGCCCAAATTTGCATTAAGCCCGTTTTGTGTGCTTATAGAACTAGAGTCTAGTTCACCAAAGACTAACAGGAAGGGCTCAACACTGCCAAAGCGTCTCATCAATGCTTGCTGCCTAAGAACTGAAAATAATCTAATGAGACAGCGTACTGTAACTAGCGGGATGCCTATCCGTGCCAACAGGCCCCGTCCACTCAGGAGTTCCCCAGAAGGCGACACGCGCTAAAGCCAGCCCTGAATGACTCGGGCTGCCGGGATTTAACGCGCCTCTCCCGGCGGCCCCGAGGCCTTTAGCAGACTCCTCCCCTCGCCGGGGAGGGAAGGGCCGCGCCGCCCGCACCGCCGACGGCCGGCAGCCGGCCGGGCCCTGCTCCCCGCCCCGCACCTTGCTTGACGCGAGGCTCCTTGGAGGCCGGCGGCGGCCGCGGCGCCGCTCGGCTGCCCGCCGCCTCCGCAGCAGCAGCGCCGGCCTCGGCAGCGGCGGCCCGAGCCCGGGCGGCGGCAGTGGCGGTGGCGGCGACGGAGGCGGCGTGGGCTGCCCCGCCGCCGCCCCGATGCTTCTTGTTGCGGCCGCCCATGGCGCCTCCTGCCCGCACGGCACCCGGCCGGCCGCCCACCCCCCACATCCGGGCACCGCGCTCGGCGCCTCCCATTGGCCAGCGCCGCCACGCTCGGCGCCGCTCGGTGCCTCCTATTGGCCAGCGCCGCCGCGCGTGGGAGAGCTCACCTCCCATCCCGCCCGGCCTCCGGCCCGTCCGCACAATCAAGTTCCGGGCCACAGGTCGCCCCAGAGCCGCGGGGGGTTGTGGGACGTGTCTGCGCCCGGGGTCGCGGGGCGCCGCAGGGAGACCGCCGGGGGCCCTGTGCCGCCGGGCCGGGCCGGGCCGGGCGGGGCGGGGCAGTGCACGGGGCTCCCTCTCGCCCGGAGTCCGCAGGCGGCGCTTCTTCCCCTTGCGAGCGTAGGGGGAGGGCGGGGCCGCGCGCGAGGCACTGTGGGATCGGGGAAGATGGCGGACGCGTTCGGGGACGAGCTGTTCAGCGTGTTCGAGGAGGACTCGGCCGCCGCCTCCGGCGCCAAGAAGAGCAAAGCGGGCGCCGCCGACGGCGCTAGGAAGCCGGGGTGAGGGGGCGGCGGCGGCGGGGGTCGGGCAGCCCCGAGGCCCTGTCCGTGTCGCTGTCCGTGCTCGCCGGCCCCACGGCTTCAGGCAGCCGGGGCGACGCGCGGCCGGGTTCATGCGGGAAGCGGTTTGGAAACCCGCTGTGGTTTTCGTGAATGGGGTTCCCCAGGCTGCGCCCCAAGTGGGGTCTGGGCAGCGTTGCAGACAGGAGACCTCATTTTCTGGCTGAAGATATACAGGGTGGCGCAAGTGGCAAACAGCGGCTCTGCTGTCTTTTTATCTTACAGAAAACGATCAGAGGAAAAATCTTCAGTAGTTGCTGCAGGGAAGTCCAAAAGGGAAGTAGAAGTCAACAGTACAGAAGATGCAGTTTTGGGAAAGAAGCCAAAATTGGAAGATGTTGTATCAGAAGATGTTAAGTAAGTCCCTTAGCCTAACGTGCATCAGATTTACAGTAAGATTGTTGATAGTTAGCTATATGCCAGTTGCAAGCCGTCTGCGTAAGTAGCTTTGCAGCTTATTAATGGAAAGACGAATTTGCATATGAGGTTAATTTGCCGTTATCTCTGTGGGTGAGGATGTAGTAGTAGGACAGCTTTGACAGTGATGAGCACTGGGCGTGTTTAGCATAATAGGTAAATACTGTAGATAGATAACTGTAGTATGAAATGTTCACCTTATATTTGTTGTTACCTTAAATGGATCAACGGATCCATTTGGGCGTGTAGCAAAGGATAAGTAGCGAGGCACGTAAAAGGAGGCAGGCTTGTGGGTGAGTACCAGCACACTGAAAGAAATAATTGGCTTGGGATGCAGGAAGAAGAATTTGACCAAAAAGACAGAAACAAAACTTTTCAGGCATGTAAGGTTATAGCTGGAGCAGATATTTGGGATCTAAATACAGACGTGCTTTTAAATTCAAACAGACATTACAGGAATCTGACTTGGGGGGGGGTAAGCTTGAAGTTATTGACAACTGGGGAGATGGCTGAAGGGAATTTAGAATGCCATGCCATTTTTAGGACCTGCATGTCTCTCCCTCTTTTCTTTCCAGAACTTCATAATAGGTGTTATGAAGGTTTTGTGAAAGCAGATTGAAGGTACAGTTCAGGAGCTCAACTTAGTCTATCCTACGAGCTTGCTGGGAGCTCAGAAGCTTACATAGGTTAAGGAAATGGTTAGGTGGGTTCATGGAATAAAAATTCATCCAGCGCTACTAAATACAAGCATGTACTTTCCAGCTCAAAATGTAGAAGCTTTACTATGAAAATATAAACTAAAATGAATAAATAATAATAAACATAAACTTGCTCTGTTCTTGTGTTTTCCTCTGGGTGTCATATTATTAACTCCTGTCAGGCAGAATTGTGGTCAGGATTGTCCTTTGGTCTTATGCAGTAACTTTTCTTAAATTCAAGGTGAGATTTCCTTTTAGAGCAGTGATGAGATGGCTTCTCAGAACATTGTCAACAAAGAGTACTTGTATAGAAGCAGAACAGAACCAGAATTAACATCTTAAATCAGTTTCTGTGTTAGTGATCTTCTCAGTAAAACAGATACTTGCGCACCGTAGCTTTGTAAAATAAGTATGTTAATACTGTACAGTATGAGAAAACCACTACATTTTATGTAGTGAGGCACTAGCCTCTCTCTCCTTGTGGCCATAAGAGAAAAAAGGTAAAGAAGAGAAGAGGTATGTCATCTTCAGGCTGCTGGTACTGAGTATCATGACTAGTAGCATGCACACAGATCTTGAATTTTGCTTTTGATGGGTATTGACAAAAATTTGCGTTTAATCAGAAAACTTCACATGAACATTCTTTTATAAATGTGATCCTAGTGTTGCTGTGTGATGCAAGTCTTAAAATTGTGCAAATCAAAAGTGGTAGCTGAAGTACACTTGTAAGGTAGCTAGATTTTAGCACTTAGTGGTATTCTTAGTACTGGTGGTTGTCTCTAGCAAGTCTTTTTCAAGTTTGTGTAAGCCTTTTATAACGCTGCGGTTAAAGTTCAATATTTTTCTACTTATAAAGAAAATATGAATGTCAAATATATTTTTGGCAATGCTAACTTACGTGTTTTTAGTCTGGCAGACCTGATGCCTCAAGTAAAGGTGCAAGCTGTGGAAACTGTTGAAGGTTGTACACATGAGGTAAGCGCACTGAGTATTCATATGAAAAGTATAGACTCGTTTTATAAAAAGTTTTCTGTGTTTACTTTGTTCATGATGGTGTCTTGAAATGTGTATTATTGTCACTATTATAATGTATATATCTTATCTACTGTTTCACATTACGTTTAAGATGGGCCAGGCTTGTAAAGAGTTTGAGCTTTGGGCATGACGCTGTGCCTGCACAGTGAAAAAATCAACGAGATATCAAAATTGTCATTGAGTTTTCCACAATCGCTCGTTGTCTTGTAAGTGCCATTCGAACTGCTTCAGATAAGTTTTGATATGTGAAACGTACCAAGCACGTTTTGAGTGCTATTGTTGAAGAGAAGAATCTACTGATTGTTGAAGTAGGTCTGTAGTCATAGTGCAATGTAACTGTTCAGCAGCACGTTAAAATTTTTCACTGTTCTGGTTCCAGAACGAAAGGCTGTCTTCTAAAGCTGGTTAGTGTCGAAAATGAAATTTTAGTAAAGAGGAAAAATAATGCATTTTTATGTGAAATTTAAAAAAGAAAATATTTATTTTCAGACTGTATTAATGCAAATGAATACAGTTTAAAAGTATTAAAAAGCAGAAGTATTAATGCTGACTTTTTAAAAATCCTCCCTCATCTGAAGATGTTTGTTAGGAAGTTTCTGCTAGGATTACATGTGTAAGTCATATCTTCCTTGTACTTGTATCCTTATTTTCTTTTCTGTGCTGTCTTCTAGAACTAACTTATGTTAATTGGGGTCACATTCAGTGACCTTCTGTGATGACACGTCTTTAATAAAAGGCCTGAAGAATTGTATGTAGCAGTGATGATACAGGTTTTAAAGCCCATGCATATGCACGGTCTTTGTTATAGAGATGTTCAGTAGAGGTTTGCCATCACTTAATAACTGAAGTGGACTAAATTTGCAATGCACAAAATATGTGTGTGTGTATATATATAAAATATATAGAAAATACCTAGCATGGATGAATGTTAGATATTGGCCAGGAACAGGAACTTTACCTGCCTAAACATAGTATCACACTCCCTTTCCAAGGATGATATGAGCTGAGTAATTTTTCTCATGTCTGTTGGTTAGAAGCTGTCAGCGTGTCATGGAAATAAGAGATGATGTTCCACGTAAGATAAAGGATGAATACTTCAAACCAAAGAGTACATAGTATCAGAGAAATGAGAGAAGGAGCATTATTGGTGATAGAAGGGTAGTAGCATTGGTTGAGAAACTTTGTTTGAAAGGAAACCTTGACATAAAAGCTCATAGAAATAAGGTAATAGATGTTTAAAATTTGGTTTTGTGTGTTTTACATCTCCTGCCCCAGCTCTTTGTAGCTTGCCGTGTCACTGATGTGGACATGGAGAATTCTACAACTGTTTTTGTTTAAAATGTATTTTATTAGGTTGCTCTTCCAACAGATGAAGACTTCACAGGCTTGAAGCCAAGAACTGGGAAAGCTGCAAAAGTATGTGGTGGATTGGATTTGTTTTCATTTCGCATATGCTTTGGACAGTAAATGGGGGGAGGGGAAAGTGATGGACTTTGTCACTAAGACTTGACAAAAAGAATATGTTGAAAAGATAATCTGACATAAAGAAGACGGGTGTTTTAGATTTTAAATTGAGTAAAATGATGTGATTGAATGGGGTGGATAGGTTGTTGTGTTTCATTTTTATTATATGACATTTGGCAGTGTCTCCAGTAGTACACTATGGCTTTTCTTCCTAACTTAGTAAATTGTACAAAATCCAGTCAGAGGGGCTAGATTTTCGTTCGATACAACAAGAACACTTGAGCGAAGATCTTAGGGCTGTGTGTGTTTGTGTGTATGAGAGAGAGAATTATTTAAATACCAAGCCATTACAAAATACTGAATTAAGATCAGTTGAAGTTACCAATAACTACAGGATTTCACGTCTGCCTGTAATTTGCATGCTAGGTCAGGTGGATGACCAATTAGATGTAAGTAACAGTTAAACATATGTACTGTTTTTGTTTCCTTTCTTTTTAGGAATATCCATTTATTCTTGATGCCTTTCAGAGAGAGGCTATCCTTTGTGTAGATAACAACCAGTCTGTGTTAGTGTCTGCTCATACATCAGCTGGAAAAACTGTATGTGCAGAGTAAGTAATTTTCTGACAGGCTCTAATAAGAGAATGGTGTGATGATTTTACTGAACCATCAGTAGCTATTGTGTATCAGTTCCCTGATTAAAAAGTTCGGCCCATCAGTGCGCTGACCTGAATTGACTACTTTTGTATATACAAATTATTTCTTTCATCTTGCTTAGCGAGCAGTGAAAGGATCAATTCATGTTTAAGCTTATCTTTTATTTTTTTACTGATCTGTGGGTTTTTTGGAGATGTTTTATATAGACTGAAAGGAAAATTGCTGTAAATGATTTATATAATTTTAGAAAAATATATTTGTTTTCCAGCCCTGGCTGTAATAAGGAGGTTCTTGTATGTTTTCTTCACTTTTCTGTCAGAAACATTGGTTTAATTTAATTTTCATTCTGATGTTTATCAGACAGAATATATTTAAAAGCCGTATATTTTTTTTTGTCATGGTTTGATCTAACAGGAGAGAACCTGTGCTAAACTGAGAAGGGAATTGAAATGTGTGTGTAGATGTATTAGAACACGGGTTCGTATACAGCTTCCCAGTGTATTCCTAGAAACGAGACAGTGGCTGTTAGATTTTTCGATTAGATTAGGTGTGCTCTGATGTCCATTTAAACTGGTTATCTTGTCAGTGATTTGACATTCTGCAAAGATGCATATGTAGTTGAGCTTAGATTGCACTGAACATAAACTGATAATCTAGATATGAAATGCTTCATATTGCTGCTAGTGTTGTAAATTAATTTATTTTTTCACTTGAAGTTTAGAGGAAAGTAAAAAGGTGTGACTATCCTCGAGACGTGTTTAATAGGTTCAGTGTTTGCAAACAGGTATGCAATTGCCTTGGCTTTGAGGGAGAAACAGCGTGTGATATTTACAAGTCCAATTAAAGCTTTGAGTAATCAGAAGTATCGTGAGATGTATGAAGAATTTCAAGATGTTGGTTTGATGACTGGAGATGTCACCATTAATCCTACAGCTTCTTGTCTGGTAATGACAACAGAGGTAAGATCAGACATTAATTCTTGATCCATCCGTGTTCTCTTCTAGCCTGAGAAGGTCTGATATTAATAGATTAAAGTTATCATAATAAGCCCAATTAGGATCAAAAGTGTTGAAAATTCATTATGTTTGCAGCTGCTCTTGCCCTTGATTTAACTTCTGATATTGCAAAAATCTCTGTAAAGTCATGCTTTTGGGCTCTCAGTCAGGAACTTTATTCTCAGGTGGGGAAAGACAAAACTTAGTTTTCTGGATGCTCAGGACACTGGGTTTTGTTTGGATAGATGTTTAATATCTAAAGTCAATCAGATTTATTAAATCCTACTGGGTCAGTATTCCATTGTAACATGGAGAGAGTAGTTGAGTAATGCTCTGTGTGTGAAGCACAGATGCTAGCGCTCTATGAATATACAGCTTTTCATCTTTGGCGGCAAAGGACTGATGGCACACTTCTGTGTCATAGAAATCTGTCTAGCTGTGAGTTGGAATTTCTAGCTGTGAGCTGGTAAAGAGAGACAGGCTGACTGAATTCTAACAAAGGATTTCCTCATCGTGATCACAGACAGGATTCTAACAAAGGATTTCCTCATCGTGATCACAGACAGGTATCCGCTAGGATGAGTGAAGAAGACTGTGCAGAAATAGGTCCGAAGTGCTATGATAGTATACTGCCAAATAGAAGTTTGGAGAAAAATATATATTTTTTCGTGTTCCTTCACTGTTCTTGCAGGGAAAGCAATTCATATCATATCATATGAAATTTGTCAGGAGAAAGGAAAAATGTTTATTAATTGGAATCAACTTTGGAAGTCTTCTCAGCAACCAATCTTTAAATGCTTTTATTTAGTTTTGTGGAAAATGAGATTTCATAGTGCCATATAAACATGAACCAAAAATTTGGAGACGTGACATCCCTGTAACTTGTGACTGTTACTGTTTCCTGTGATGGAGCTATGTTTGGCTGCCACATAGATTGTTTGTATTTTTTTGTTTTTCACTCTTCCAGATTTTGAGAAGTATGCTCTACAGAGGTTCTGAGGTTATGCGAGAAGTTGCATGGGTTATTTTTGATGAAATCCATTACATGAGAGATTCAGGTATCCTATGTTTACAATTTTTTTTTTTTTTATAATCTTTTTTTTCCCAGAACAAAAAGTTTTCATTTAAAGAATTAAATCTTTATTCTCTTTATCTCTCTTTTAAAATAGATCATCTGTGTGCATAAACCATTCAGAATTTGCTTTCTACTGAATATATGAAAGAGTTATTGCGTGTTACAGTCTCCTTTTTGTTTGCCAAGGCAAAAGCTGTTTTGAGGACGTTTGTGTGTGTCTGTGTACTTGTGTAGGAGACGTTATTTTTAGTTTTAGTGTTTGTTTTATTTTTTCTTTAAAAACACTGTTCTCTGGCTTCAGAGCTTAAAAAATAGTCTTTAATCACATAAATTTCCCATATGACTTTTCCATTTTCAGAACGTGGTGTGGTTTGGGAAGAGACAATTATTTTGCTCCCTGACAATGTTCATTACGTGTTCCTTTCTGCCACTATTCCAAATGCCCGTCAGTTTGCTGAATGGATCTGCCATCTTCACAAACAAGTAACTTATTTTCACTGCTCTATAAATCCATCCTGGTGATCTTGTGGCGTACTGCTATCTCTTTGGTTGAGAAAAATTGGACCTATTACCTTTTTTAATTGTATGATTATTATTTATTAAATGATAATAGAGGTCACTCTTGTCTTACTTGGTTGTACTCCTAGCTTTCACAGCTATACTCGCTGTTGGTTCTACATAGTGACGTTAAATCTATTTCTTTAAAGTTTATTTTCAACACCATTGTTTAGACACTAGGTAGATTTCAACAAACGTTCTAAATTATGATCAAATCCTGTGAACATAGTATGGTTTTCAGAGGCCTTTGAGGAGGTTAGAGGCTTTGGGGAACTTCTAAAGGACTTAACATTTGTAATTCGGAAATATTATATGCGAGTCTATTTCAACAAAGACCTACTTGCTTTCAGCTGTATGCCTTAAAATAGGTGTACGTTTGTGAGTGGGCTCAGGGCAACATGATGAGTACCCGTCACCAGTTTTTATGAGCTCTCAGAGTTATATTCTGGATAATTATGCTTGCTAAGTTTACACAAATGCCTAATTGTTTTTCCTGCTATTTTCTCCTTTAAGATCATACGTTGGTTATGTGGTGATTCCTTTGGTGAATGATTAGTGACTTCTGTTGTTGCCCAAAATAGGAACTAGCTAAATTGCGTTGATACGCAGTAAGGCTTTATTGAGGGATTACAGCATTAAAGAGAAGAAACTTGCAGAATTTCTGGAGAAAAATCACACATTCCTATCACTGTGCACAATACTGGACAGTTGGCTGGCAGGTCACAAGGTCTTTGGAAAGTCAGGGTTCCTGGAACAGGCAGGCGGAGGGAGGGAGAGCTGAGTTTCTTGGAGCAGGCAGGCAGAGGCGCGGGGTGCTGGAAGCAGGCAGGCAGGCAGGCAGGCAGGAAAAGGGGAAAGGCAGAGCAGAGGTCCTTGGAGGTGGCAGGGAGAGCAGGTGAGTATCTCACAGTCATTCCACAGCAGTGATTCCCATGATGATGGTCCTTCCCAAATTCAAGATCTTATCTTTCTATAACACGTTCCTGTTTCTAGACAGTTTTCAACCTTTGGCTTCTGCTCTTTGGACTATGTTGTGCACAATGCTGGAAGGTCTTACCTTCCCAAGCTCTAGCCAGGTGCCTTGTCCTGCTGCACTGTTCTTTATCTCTTTCTTAGCTTTTCTTCCTTATGTTTAGAGCAGTCTTTTCCCAGCTCCCAAAGTCGCCTGTCTTCCGTGGTCGGTAACTGACCATCAGGGAGTTGTTTATAGTTCTTTGGCCTTTCTTTTCGAATTATGCCCATATGCAGGGCCTTTGGTGTTAGACCGTGTTTAAACTGTACTTCACAAGAGACACCTGTTCCCAACTCAAGTTCACGCAGCAGGCTCTTATAATGAGCTTAATGCCAGGACTGGGGCCTTGCACAGTTAGCATAACACAGAGCCTAGTGTACAACATGTGACCTATCACTAACGATGGCAGTGCTGATCTTACAGGGCAACTGGACAGCAGTGTACTATGGAGAAGTTGTCTGGGGAATTTGAGGGGAACATCATGCAGGAATCAAGAGTAAAATCATAAAGCCTTGGGAAGTAATATATATGCATACAAACAAAATGAGAAAAGAGGAATGTGACAAACCTATTCTGTCCTGAAACTATTAAGTTAGTTCTTATTCTGTTTTTGAAATAGTGCTTTTGCAGCAAGGAGTATGAGAACTAGAATTGGGGACGTTAATAGCCACAAGAGGTTACTCTGATTTTATATATGCCCCGAAGATCGGTTCTCATGTGGTTTCTGGTGAAAAGAATGTAACATAAGAGATGTCTGCTCAGGCTTGGCACAAAACCTTGACTTTGTTTTGGAGAACATTAGGCTGCAATTTTTAAAGGAGATTTACAGGATGTTTAATTTTTTAAAGGAAGTGTTGTACTTAATTTTTTTCTAAACAAGCTTTTCCATACAGCAATGAGAATCCAAACACAAAGATAAAGAGTAGAAACTTAATACATAAATATTATGAAGTTAGGCACATTGTTTTTAGAATTGATAATACAAACAAAGTGGCTTAAGTAACAAAGCAGACTCATCAGGTGGAATACGGTTTTCAGATTTGTAATAAAATCTCAATGTTTTAAAAAGTCTACACTGTGCCTTTTTTGGGTGGTGTTAGGTTGTGCTGCAGCCTATTTTCCAATATAGAAATTAGTAGTTCTTCCTTTGGTTTTAAAGGGTGTTAGGAATTTGAGTCTGCATGATAATACAGAAGAAATCATTGCTGGTCTTTACTTCTTTCTGTTGTATGAGAAAGATTTTGTAGCCAAGTTGTGTTCTTCAAAAGGATTTGCAAGCTGCGAGTACAAAATCTGTATTCAGGAAAGAAAATGTGTTATCTTAGTTTCTTTGAGTCTTGATTTCTAGCTTTTAGAAAGATTTGTTTTGGTAGTGATATATTGGATTTTCTATCAAACAAGTATTTTTGCAATGCAATTAGAAACCTAAAATATTTACGCCTATGCTGTTCTTCCTTTATAGCCTTGCCATGTGATTTACACAGACTATCGACCCACTCCGCTGCAGCATTATATATTCCCAGCAGGAGGAGATGGACTCCATCTGGTTGTTGATGAAAACGTAAGGAATTTTTCATGTTTGAACAGCTTTTTCCTCGCATATCAGTTAAGAGGTTGAGCTTTTGCAGAATTTGGATTGGTTATATAAAGGATAGTTTGTATTAAAGCAAAGTACAAATGTGTAACAATGATGTCTGAATTGCTGCTGAGTTTTGCAGTCATAGAGAACAAATTGCTTTTTATTATCTGATGTCAGGTAGTCAGATGGGTAGTATTTGCTGAGATGTCTTGAGTGCCCCCATCCTTGCCTTCTTTTTCTAGACTGTGTGCTGCTTTCTGTAAGTCTGCAGTGTAGCTGATGTTTCTTGTACTGTTTCTCGCATGAATTTAAAAAAAAAAAAAAAAGGCAGTCCCATTTGTATGCGACTTTGGTTAAAGGGGCAAAATAGTTTTGTCACTAGGTGATTCAGAATTACTGATTTGTTTAAAATTCGTCATTCACCTGCACGACAGTAGCTAGTGTGACTGACGGTAATGCACTTGAGAACAGGTCTTCATTGGACAGCATGGTTTAATGTAGATATGAAATTTTGGTAAAAGTTAGTTTCGGTACTGTATCATTCTGTGTGTGTAGCATAGTTACTGGTGTAGCGCGAAGAACACTGAGTGAGTAGAGATAGCAAATCTAGTTCTGAGCTGTGCCAATGACCTGGTAAAGTTGCTTGCTAGCTTGTGCGTTGGTTTGTCCTTCTACCTGTAAATATAGGGTAATGATACTGGGTGTATAAAGTGCTAAGTGTGTGGTTTTCAGTGGGCTATATAAGAAGAAGGGTAATTGCTTACAAAGGTTGTGTTTTATACCTAGGGAGATTTCAGAGAAGATAACTTTAATACAGCAATGCAAGTACTTAGAGACGCAGGAGACTTAGCAAAAGGGGACCAGAAAGGCAGGAAAGGAGGAACAAAAGGTGAGTTTGAATCCCGTTCTTAAGTAACTTACATAATACAACTGTCCTTAAAAAAAATAAATAAATAAATAAATGCATGTCAGTTGCACTTGTATCTCAATTATTCTGCAGTTCTTTAAGGCATTTTTTGCTAAAATAACTTGAAATTAATATAATCTCTTTGCAGGTCCTTCAAATGTTTTTAAGATTGTGAAGATGATTATGGAAAGGAATTTCCAACCTGTAATTATTTTCAGCTTCAGCAAAAAAGATTGCGAAGCCTATGCACTTCAGATGACAAAGTTAGATTTCAATACAGGTACAGATAAGTAAAATGTAGTTTTGATCCTAATTGTAGTTTGAGGTGAAACATTATTCTGTTTAGATATTTCTATTTCATTTTAAACTTTTTGTGTAGAAATAGTTTGTAAGTCGAAGTACGTATCACTTTTTCATTTACTGTTTTAATACCTCGGGCTATTCGCAGTAGGAAACTGTTGGAACACCAAGGATGCTTGGTCATCACAACATTGATCTACTTCTTTATTTTAAACTTCAGTTCTTTCTCCAAAATCCTATTGATGGTACTAATAGCACAAAAATTTCTAGAAAATGTTATCTAGAATGGGAGAAGAGTGATAATAACCAATGTGTTTTTCAAAATTTTCACTGTTACGTGCAGTAGAAATCTGAATATTCTCTCAAAGTCTTAAAAGACCTGTAGAACAAACCATGCAGACTGTTCTTTCTCAGCCATCCAACCTACTTTTCTTCCCTTCCTTCCTCCCCCTTCTCCCCAAAGAAGAACCCAAACAATAAACAAATAAGATTTGTTTGATTTTGGGTTAAGACCAAGCTTGGAAAGTAAGCTTGAGTTAATGGCTTCTTGGAAATGTTGGGAGTAATAACAAAAATAAGGCATCTGTTGTAAGTAAACAGTTCACAAACATGAAATGGTATGTTGAGGGCAGATTTACTTCCTTACTCCAATCATAGCAACTGCTTCAGTGTTGAAAAATAACGCAGTCATTTTCTGTCAGAGTATGTAAAGGTTTGCATAAGTGTAGAGATGCATGCTTCTACCCTTTTTTTTCAGTCATGCCTTTGAATAAATTATTAATGTTTGTACTACTTAAATACAAAGTATGTAAACTTTAACAGGCAAGAGGAGGAACCTGTGTCCATGCAGACAGGGGCTAGTAGGTGGAAGAGAAACACTTGGAGGTTTATGAAATAGACAGAAACTGCATCAAGCTCAGGAAATCCCCTGAGCTTGCAAATAGCTGAAGTCTGGCTTATTCTTCCAAGCTTGTTCTGTTCTTGCTCTTCCCTAAGCATCTATTTCTGGTTACTGTTAGTAACCAGAGTTGAGTTCCATATTCAGGTCTTGCTCATCTGACTCAGTGTGGATGGTTTTGTATAGACTTCACGATCTTCCATTGCTATTTTTTATTGTAAAATTTTTTAAATGTTAGAATGCAGTGATGCTTTGCATAGAGTATTAGCCTCTTAGATTCTGTAATAAATTTCAATATGTCTTTTTAGATGAAGAAAAAAAGATGGTTGAAGAAGTGTTCAATAATGCAATTGATTGTCTGTCAGATGAAGACAAAAAGCTTCCTCAGGTGAGGGGAGATTGAATAGGGGTAACTGCTGCTCTCCTGTCTTCTGAACTCTTGAGACTGTGTTCTTTTGAACTGGGTACAAAATAAAGTGTGAACTGGATATTCTTACAGGTCTCCCTGCATTTAGTATCTCTTGCGTTTCTCCTTGCCGTTGTGAAATAAGCACTCGCTGACTAGCATTTCTTCCAGTTGTGATTCCAATAAATGGTGCAATGCCATAATTAACCATAGAGTTGCTGTCCTCTGTTTTAGCTTTTCGTAACTATGTTTTTAGCTGAATGTGAGGACATGTGAAGAAGTTTGTCTGGATTAAAACTATGAAAATAGTTCAAAGGAGGGTGCAGTAGGCACTTTATCAGTCCTTGCCAGCTGAACCTTTCACAAGGTTGAATTGATGCATCTGGATTCATAACTTCTGTAAGGGTGTCACCTATGAAACCTTCTGTAAGGGTGTCACGCTGCTTAGACACCCTACTATATCTCTTCAGTAGAAAAATACAAGCTTCTAAAAGGACAGAATATTACAGGATTCAGTTTTTCTGTAACAAATACTAAAACTATGGTTGATTCCCCCTCCCCCCCTTCCCCCTGTTTTCCATCTTTTATTCGTGTCATCTTAGTGTATTGATTCTTATGATTCAGTGAGTGTGGCAATTTCTTCTGGAAAAAGCTACCCGTGTAATTTTTGGCTATGTCTATTCACTTCAGGTTCAAAATAGTTTATTTTTGTTTGTGAATTTAAGAGCTGAATATAAAAGATGTTATGTGCTGTTACGATGTTTTCATATACGATGAAATACGATGATGATGTTTTCAAATACGATGTTTTCAGCCTAGCTTATAGCAGTGACTTTATGGCCGAGCAAACTTGTTTGGTCTCTGTGGGCAATGATAGCTGAAAAGGGCATTCTCAGAATTAGGTTTGGGATGGTAATGAAAAGTTGATGTTTAGATTATTAATGATAACCTTTGTTTTCAAAGCAGAAATAAGCAGACAAAGCTAAGTTTATGTAGAACTTTGTTTAAAGAATAATGTTTTTGCAATTTAAGAGATGATTTCAGTCATTTACAGCCTGAATTTCTCTGTGCAGCTCTGATAGGAGCTGACTTCACTGTGTTACAGTATATATCAGTAAACGAAATCACTGCAGCTAAAATTTAAACAATATCTTGCACGTAGGAGGATCACTATTTCCAAAGATGATTTTATAGCAGAGAGATTTTTAAAAATAAATATAGACAAATACTGATTGCATATGTAAATTAGGGCGTAGCTTCACAGTTGGCCTAATCTAATCTTAAGACTACTCTGCCACGGAAAAGATTGGTTGTTGGCTTTATCTTTCATCCCATTCCTAGTTGTAATTGTAAAATAATATTGAACAGGTATTTATTTCATTGTATCTCACATCAGAAAATGGCAAATTATGTGAACCCTAGGAGCAATGTTGAGGTTTTCCATGCAGGTTTTATTTTTCAATTGAGTATATTAAAACTTATTTACCAGCCTTAATATCCTTCTTCCAGGTAGAGCATGTACTTCCTCTTCTGAAACGAGGAATTGGAATCCATCATGGTGGTCTGCTTCCTATCTTAAAAGAAACCATAGAGATTCTTTTCTCTGAGGGGCTCATAAAGGTATGTTTCATGTCTATTTAGGTTTTTCTCTGCTACGAATACACAGTCAGTAATCCTAACAAACCAAGAAGTATACCTCACCTCAGAACGTACATCCGTGTGTTACTCAGTAGAGATCTACTTCTTAAATGAAAAAGGGGAAAAGACTCATTGCACATGCCAAACTGAAAAATGCTTTGTGTTTTATGTGTGCTTGTATGCAGGAGCATAAGGCTTAGAACTTACCAAAACCTTTTCTAACATTCTGTATACTGGTAAGCAAGCCAGTGTTTTAAAGAACCACATACATATGAAGGGGAGGACTTTGTTCTGCGGATCTAAGTGTTGGATTCTACAAACTCATACAGTAGCTCGGGAAGGTTGGAGCTCTTCCAGCAACAGAGATTAATTGATGTAGCTGTCTGCAGCTCCCTTCCCTTGATGTGCTATTATCCTTTAAAAAAATGTACATATTTTTTTAAATGCCTTCATCTTTACCTGGAAAAAAATCTTGAAGATCCCCCCTGACCCTGCTCTGTGTTAAAAGTTGGTAGTCTTTAATGCTTTGGCTTAGATATCTTGTAAGTGCTTCATAGATCTAGTTTAAAATGTTCTAAATTTTGCTATCAAGTATTTAAACTTGCAATAGTCTAAACTTAAAATTTTCTTCGATTTTTTTAGTATATATTTTGCTCCTTTAAAGACTGTAGATGTTTACCAATCTCTTTGGCAGTTATCTTAAGGGACAGCAGTTCAGAAAACCTAGCAGATACCCCCCCCACCCCCCCACCCCCCCAAAAAAACCCCACAACTTTCATCTATCTCTATTTTCTTCTTGCAAAGTTTGAACACAGAAATTAACTTCTATTATTTTTCATTAATATAATTTGCACCCCGTTTAACTTGTGCTCCTGCAAGACATCAGTTTTATATGGAAATATAAATACTTTAAAAATCCTAGTCTTTGTATATCTGATGTCATGTGGAGTATAGGTATATTAGTGCAATCTGTGGTAGTGAAAAACAAGTTCAAGGGCAGGAGTGTATCTTGAAATCCAGGAAGTGCTATTTTTCAGCTTCTCTGTATGTCTCTTCTAGTAATTCATATGAGAGGATGATCATAGGAGCTGGCAAAGGCTGCTGACTCACGAAGAGAACAAATAAGAATAATCCTGAATTTTTTTTTTGATAGCATTTTTAGCATTTAATGTATTTGTAGGATTTCTGTTTTGTTTTGGAGTCTTCCATGTGGTCCCATCTAACTAGTTTTCATGTTTTTCCTAGAGGAAATGAAGGAGGGAGGAGACAATGGTTTTGTTTGTGCTACTGAGGTGGCACATAAGAAGGAAAATCTGGAGAAGCTTTATCTAGCAGTCTCTGACTGTTTACATGTTTGGTGAAGAGCCATTATTTTTTGCTTGTTTAACATCCGTCTGTTTATTTAGGCCCTATTTGCAACAGAGACTTTTGCTATGGGAATTAATATGCCGGCCAGGACTGTGCTGTTTACGAGTGCCTGCAAGTTTGATGGGAAGGATTTTCGATGGGTATGTGAAAAAACAGATTCTGTAGATAAATGACTGAAGTGCACTATTTAAGCTCCTGTTAAGATTAAATTTATTGTTGATATATCCAGTGCAGTGTAGTAAAAATATTTATATTAGATACAGTAAAAGGACATCAAACACAGGTTAGAGCTGACTGATTAGCCTAAAAGACTTCTGCACCACTTGTCCAAAACTAGAAGAAGCTGGAGAACAATTGGACTGAGCATCACATTATGATGATCACGAAATTTAGGTTTTGACAGACCCAAGAAGAGAAATCATTTACTTCAGGAGAGTATTGATTTTTCTGTTATAGCAGAATATTTTGTGTAGCCCGGAGAAAGACAGAGACACGTATGTGGAGGGAGACACTGATCCTTAAATAGTTGGCTCTCAAATCATGTAAGAGTTTTAAAAAACTTAAAACTGGATCTGTGATTCACCTATAAATATTAATTAGGGTGTACAAATCGGGATACATCACAAAACACTTTATAAATAAGCTGATTCCTTTTTTAGAGATGGTAATATTCTGGCAAACAGGACAAGTAACTTGACATGTGCATGTTGAAATCAGCATCAGATCTCTTTAGTTTTTAACGGACCAGTTTGGTCTGTTAAGTTTCATGGTTCATTTGGTCTGATTACATCAAATGTGTGAGCATTAACTGTGTTTGAGGTAAGAGATATGTGGAGCTCCTGTTTTTAAAATGATTTTTCACAGTTTTTTTTGATTTGTGGAGATCTGACTTCAGGTGAGACTCAGGAAGTTGCTAAAAATGCAAGTACCGTAAGTCACAAATAAAAAAATTATTTTATATATGTGTCTTTATTTTGATATTGGAAACCTAGAGTAACATACAGAACCAGCTCTTGTCTGTGTCCCAGTTCTTTATCACCTTCTGAGTGACCATCATCTCTTTATTTCATGAACAGGCATAGAAGTACTGTTCTTATTGTTTATCAATATTTTGATGTTACATGAGAATGAAATGATACGTTATTTGAAGATGGTGAAGGTGCCTTATCAGTATGGTGAAGATGCATTATATTTTAGTGAACTCCACCATGTTAGCAGTCTTCCTTTGAAGTAGAATGCTTTTTTGTGTATATTAAAATGATGCAAGGTGTTACAGAAATCACTGCAGCTAGGTGTTGATAAATGTAGCTATGAGAGCATTGATTAATTTATCCTGCTGACACATTATTCTTAGTCATGAATTTGTAACTTAGTGATCAATTGTGATTAATAATGAATTTGATCTGTGAAAAGTTCTATAAAACCCTAGTGTAACATTTCAGTCATTTACTGTGTAATTTTAAGTAGCATTTTATATATTCTTGTTGTCTTTCTAACATTTATTAAATCCTTTTTTCTTCTTCTTCTTCTTCCTCTTCTTCCTTTTATCCTAGATATCATCAGGTGAATATATTCAAATGTCAGGTCGTGCAGGACGCCGAGGTATGGATGACAGAGGAATAGTGATTCTTATGGTGGATGAAAAAATGAGTCCAACAATTGGCAAGCAACTGTTGAAGGTAGGAGGGAAACTAGTGTTTTCTTGTTCTCCTCCGCACTAAGGTTATTCTTGTTTGCATATTATAAATAACACATAAAGTTATATATCTAGGAAAAGAACATATGTAGATCACACACGTGGGAAATAACAGCTCCTAAAGAGACTATGGTGTTTTGCTGAATTCTTGTTAAATCGAGAGTTTTTGGTGTGGAACAAAGTTCAAAAACTAATGTCATCCTTCTCTGTATAAAAAGAATTTCAGACAGGAGAGGTAAAGTTACATTCTCTTGTTTTCTAGTGATAACACAAATACTGCAGGATTGTGTTTGTTTCTTGCTAACCATGGTCAGTTCAAGGATATTGATGACCTAGAAATGGTTCAGTGAGCTGTCACAAGAATAATTAAAGGGTTGGTTCTGTGGTGAAATAAAACTTTTGTAATGGACTCTTCAGTGTAATAGACACACTGAACAAAGTCATGCAAAAAATTAGGTGCATGTTTTAATAGAGTATTTTTACCTACTGAAAATATTTACAAGGAGTAATTGTAGTGTATCAGTGGCTATTTTAGAATCAAGAGTGGAGGATTATTTGAGACATCATGCTTTCGTGGTTTTAAGGGCTGTTATAAGTCCAGACCCACAGAGGCTTGCATTATTCCTCTGTAAGATAACTAAGAAAAGCAAGACAATTGTCAGTAAGCTTAAATTAACTATGAAGAAATCCATAGCGTCTGTAGGAAACTTTTAGAGATTGGCAAATTGAAAAAGGTTGAAAACCACTCCTGTGGTTGAAGGGGGCATTAGATTGTAGGGTTGCCCCGAACTGTAAAGGAAGTTGTAACAGGTGATTACTATGTTTCTCTCTTGCCTTATAAACTGAATATGGAACATTGCACTCGTTCTCATTTTCATTTAAATTCCATGGCAAAAAACACTAATTGACGCACTGAATTGAAGCAATGTAATTGAAGCATATTCTTTTGTGTGTATTAACTATCCTAGGCAGCTTACATTGACTGTATAAGTGTGTAAAAATTAAACCTTAGGGGAATTATTCTGCATGCTATTCAGGAACTCGTATCCTTGGTGCAAATAGCAGGTCATTTTGTGTTCAAACTGAATTTATAATATTTTTAGACTTTGCATAAAATAACGTGGATCATCTTGAGTCAGCGTCAGGGTATGTTAATAGGAGAACATGTATTTGTAGGTCTTGTGCCAAAGAAACATCAGATGCCTATATTTCTCTATTTTGTTCCAACAGGAATAAGGGGAAGAATAAGCAGGTGGCTGCTGTTAGTTAGGCAGAGGTGGATACTTGATGTTATGTTTCTTGCTCTGTTAATGCCACTTATTAATACATCATAAGTATGTACAATAGATCCATGTTATAAACAGATCTTCTTTGCCTTTTTAAAGTCAGAATTCTCATGAGTGCTACATTATGGCTATAGCTAATCACAGCACAGTGAAATAAGAAACTTGAAAAATACTGGAACTCATTCATGCATGGCAGCATTAGGCTTTGAATTTATTTCTACTGCTTTTTTTGGATCTGTGTCTTCGCAGAGGGTGGAGGGGGCTTATGCCATACGTTCACATGCACACTCAAAGCATGTGTGCATCTCTGAGATATATGAAGACTAGATATCTTAACTGCATTTCTGTGAGTTTTTAAAATTATTTTTAAAAATAGTAAACTTAATTTTTATGGTTTACTTATATAAAGAAAGAATAAAGATTTATGCCTTGTACTTCCATAGATGAAAAACTAAATAGCAGGAGGTATAAAACCAGATAATAGAAAAAATTCTATATAAATAGTATTAATTTTGTATACTTATAATCTGTCCTTCTGTAAGGAATATCCTAATGAAGCTCATTTGTATAAACTGAAATAGTTTAGTGTAAGAAAATGGGTGTTTCAATTATTTATTGTGAGACTTTGTGAGATTACTCTAGAAACTTAACCATTCAGAAGGTGGGTTGTTTTTTAAGCTTGTAATTTCGGTAGTTAGGGAACTGTAGAGCTTGGTTGGAATGGAATTAAGACAAAACAAATGGAATAAATCCTTCACAGCTTTAGGATGCCGTCTGTATTTTTTCCTCTAGTTTTTAAGTAAATAATAAAGAATATTTCTTTTACTGAAACCATAAGCCCTTTGATCTTTTTTTTCATTCTGAATTATAAGGAAATGAAAGGGAAAAATAATGGGAACTTTTTTACTTGCTATATAATCTCTTGGTTATTTTGCACTAATCTAAGTAAGTTAATGAATTTCATTGAAATTAAGACTTCTTTGAAAGAGATTGGAAAAGGCTGTAACAAAGGTACTGATGCTTCTGTAACTATTCAACTAATGGATGAAAGGCACTAAACGTAATTTATATGCGACAAGCAGCGCAACTTACAAACTTACTTATTTTCATTTTTAAATACAAAATATTTAGAGGAAGTTTCACATGGAAACAGACCAAGAATGTATGCAAACTAACATCTCTGAATATTCACATTCTGTGCTCATTGATGAGTGTGTTTCAATTACGATTTACTTACTGGCCACTAGTGTGCAGTTTGTGGTAAAATCACGATCGTGTCTTGCGTTAGTATTTTGCTGCCACGTTAAACATTGTGGCTTTGCTCCAGTATAAGCTAAAGATTTATAGGGAAAATTCATAAAAATAAATTAAGAAACTATGTGGAGAATGATGTACTTTTGCAGTATTTCTTAATAGGACGCTTTATTGTAACTCTTCAAGTGCTTGTCTGATCCAAAGCATTTCCCGAACGCTAGATTAAAAGGTCGAACAAGTATTGTTATCAGCTGCCTGATACTGTGAGCAGTGAAGTGACGACTTTGTGTATGTTTCAGTACCAGTAGTATTACTGCGGCTGTGATGTTGCTATGACACTGTTCATTGTGACATTGTGTGCAGTACTCTTTTTCAAACTTAAATTCAAAGTTCAAATCTTAGATCAAGTTCTTATGGATATTTGTAAACATTTCTTAAACTCGGTAGTGCAAATTTGTCTTCGCCAGTGCTGTTAGGTTTTTTGTTTATCCCTAGCATCTGTTTGACCGCTGAATATTTAGTCAACTGATGACTTGCACAGATCTATAAAGCTAAATGCTTGCAATACTGCTGAATAGCTTTCTGAAGACCACAAACTATAGTTTTATATTTGCATAATAGTATGAAATACTTGACTTTTTAAATTAAAATGTTTAACTACATTGTATTAGTTTAGGTAGGAGGTGAATCATTTCTCCCTGACGCTAGATGGCCTTTGAATCCAGGAGCTGTGTAGCTGGAGTTTGGCCATGTTACAAGCACGTGTTCTTTCTGAGACAGTTGGGATACTAAGTAATGGTAATCTTTAATGGCTCTAAAAGTCAAAAATCTTAAGCTAATTACATTATGAAAATGAGTGATTGTATAATGAAAGGGAATGTGCTAATGTAAGTAGATTTCAGATACTTGTATTTGAGTGTATCGGTGTTTTGCATCCTTTCCAGAAAAGTTAGATGCACTGAAAAATTGAAAGTAAACATTTATTTAGCCAGATAAAATATACAGTATTATGCTTTCCATGTCATTTGTGTATGGAACATAAAGTGTCCCAATGCCAGGCTGTAGGAGGTATGCCACTAGCTACATCTGGCTCCTTGGCAGGGCCTTCGTTTATAGAATTGGCAGTACTGTGCTTATTTGGCCCGTATGCTGCTAGAAATCCGTCTGATCTTTTTGTATTTTATTTTGACTTTTAGATTGTTTTATTACGTTAGCCAGATGAGCAGTATGGAAGTTCAGACAGCTTAGTACGTTTCTCTCCAACTTCCTGCCTGTTTACACAGCTTTCTTGTATGACCTCTGTGCAATTCGTTGTTGGAAAGTTTTGGTTTTGAAAGAGCAAAAATCATTGTTTCACTGTAACTGCGGCAGCAGCGTTAGATTTTGTGTCTTAGTTGTCTGTTATGTGTGACATACAGCTCAATCCCTTTCAGATTCCCAGTTAGAAGGAAAATTCTATTTACTATAGAAAGCAGTATTTACATAAGAATGAATAGTTTTAGGCTAATCGAGAATAAACCTAATGCTGGAAGTGGTGGGAAGAGGATGAGAAGTTCCAACTGTGAGAGGAAGTTCCTGGAGTAGCAGCTCTCTGATAAAAATCAGAAATGCTAAATGAAAATACTTTTGCATAAGCCACAGTTAGAATAATAATAATATTTTGGCATGTTAACGTTTGGCACGCATTAAGCAGTTCATTTAATCTTTCACTGTGAGATTGCTTGTTCCTTCTTTTGGCTTGTCTGATATTGACTGGTCAGATAGGCCATGGGCCTGCTCCTGTAAATAGAGCAGGCCCATGCTCTATTTTAAAATATGTGTAAGTTCCTGAATGGGGTTGAGAAATAGCAAAACTTGAAAAATTAACTAGAGCAAAAGCATGGATTCTGTTGTTTGAGGATTTTTTTGATTTTGTTTGTTTTAACCCTTTTGTAGCTATTAAGATACTAGGTAAATTTAGGAAAGTCTAAAACTGTAATTAGTTACAGTTACTTTGTTACTTCTTTAAAATATCTCTATATATGCATTATTACTATACTCTTGAAATTCCTTTAGTGTAGTTTTTTTTTCAAATGGCTTCCATTAAGTAATAGAAAATCTTCCATGTGACGGAGATTTTTTTTCTCATGATGCGATTTATTTAATTGCATTGAATTTTCATTTTGCTCTCACAAATTGTACTAGATTTTTACTGTATGGCCAGGCAAGAAGCCCAGGATTAAAGTATCAACAGGGATCCTTTTTGCAACTGGAATGCACAGCACTGTCTGAAGTAAAGAGGCTGAGCTTGGTAGCGGTGCACGGCTGCCGCTGAAGGCACAAACAGGGACCTGGTGACAACAACCTCTGTCAAGTAAGCTCAAGGTACAGTCAGATACAGGGTAGAGCGCAGCTGCTTTTTAGCACACAGTTTGGCAAGAGATGGTCTCCTAATAGCTGAGTGTCTATGTAGAATGTTTTTTTTGGGCAAAATGTAGTGGCCTGTATTGAACTTTGGATAGAAATACATAGCTGACTACTTTGCTCTTATGAAAAAACTGTAGAGTCTTTAATGCTCTTGGTTATCCATCCAATTTAAAACTCCATCCAATTTAAAACAATTAAAATGCTTGCAGATTTTTCATTTGTTTTTTCACAAAGGCTTTAATGGTATTTCTGGAGAAACAGTGATATTTCAGTGCATCTGCCATTACTTGTGAGTCGTGAATAAGTTTTCCATTTAATCTAATTGTTTGGGATTAATTACAAGACAGCCCATTAAGCCTTCTAGTGATCCTGTTTGTCCACCAGCATTCAGCCCCTCTACAAACATCAGGTTAACGTTCCATCTTCATTATAGGATTGCACTTTGGTTTGACTTAAAGCTCATTCACAGGAAAATGAAAATAAATGCAGCAAGGTTTGAAAAATTTACCAGAGCCTAATTTGGGGGGAAAATAGACTTCAGCTGGAGGTTGGCATTAATGGCTTGTTGGAAAGTCCACTGCAAAATCTAAGGTAATACGTTTATTGTCACGAGTAGTTAGAGGATAGCATAATGTTCTGTCTAATGCAAGGTTGTGGAAAATCTCAGTGACCAAAAAAAAAAAAAAAAAAGAATTTTGGCCCTTTTATCAAAATCTAAATAAAATAAAAAGTACTTTAATGTATTTTTTAAAGTGCCAAGCTTTTTTTGTTCTTATAAAGCTTGCACTGGGGAAGTTTTCCAGGCTCCATTTCAGGAAAAAGCTTCCAAGCTTAATTTAAAATCTGCTTGAAATCTCCAGGATTTCAATGTGAAATCATGGAGATGATTCAAATGTTTAAAGGAAGACAAATATTCAAATACTATCCTGAATGGAGTCACAATTCTGCGGATAATTATGCAAGCCAGCAGATAGAAAAGAACAGCAAAAAGTTCTTCTTCCTGATCTTTGCAGCCAAAATGTGGGAAGACAGGGCACATAAAATGGTTAGTTGCTCTTGGACTTTATTTCGGTCTTTTCCAGAGCAATAGGACTAAGCTGACTGGTATTATTTATTAATTGTGGTTACTGCTTGTTAATGCCACAAGTTACTTGAAGTTTTATTAGGCCAGTCTGTGGGAGGCACTTTCCCACACCCCTCCCCAACAGATTTTTTGAAATTTGCTTTTACTTTGGTAAACTCAGCACTACAAAATATTAACAATTTTAATGCATTTTGACTGATTAAGATCAGGTTTGTTGTCGTCTTATTCTTAATACAAGAAAGGTAAATATGAGATGAAGACAAGACAAAGTTCTTTTTAAAAAAATATTTGTGTGTTTTTTCTAGAAATACGCAGTTTTTAAGGCCTGTGTTTCTTTTAAATTAAAAATGAAGTGTACTGCATATTTGCTGTAAATGTAAGTTTTCCACACCACTGACCTACTGGTAGTCTGTAATAGTGAATCTGAAGCCAATGTGTGTTGAAGAACTGAGCTAGCTTTTGACCGCAGATACAGATATCATTTGTTTTTTTTGTTTCAGCTTTCTTTGAGTTCATCCAATTTGGATGAAGCAAAATTACTCTCTGGGATATTCTGCAACGTTAACGTTACCAGGCCAGCTCAAATCCAAAAGAACTGTTGCACAGTATGGTGTTCAGCCCATGTTAAATGGTTCTCCCCCGCCAAGTCCATTTGTGTTCTGTGCAGAACAATTCATGTAGCAACACTGTGATCGAGATTTTTGGGAGAGTCTTAACAAATTGGGAACACACATACAGTGACACTGTTTTTATGTTTGAGTTGGCCTGTAGGTTCACGTACAAACTAATGGATGTGTTTCGGAGCGGAAAACATAGTGCAAACACCCAAGATAGCTCTGCAGAAGCTACATTACGTCTCCTTTACGTTATTTGTTTGTCTGGGTTTTTTATTTTTTATTTTTATTTTTTTTTTACTGTTTTGAGTTCTCTCAGCACCCATTGCTTGGAAAATGCAAATCTAACTTCAGTTTTATTTAATGGCTAAAAGCAAGGAAAGCAATGAACTTTCTGTGCATTTTTAAATTGAATTCTGGTTTCCATTGAACAGAGCATGACAAATTTTTGCTAATGACTTTTTACTCACAAAGATTTGTAATTTTCTTAACACAAATAAAAAGAAAATATAAATAAATGCATGTTACGCTATATAATTGCATAAAGGACTGTATAGGGTGCTCCTCTTTGGATGGGGCCCAAGGGGCCATTAATTACAATATTTGTGACTAACTTGAGTAGGAAATCAGTATTTCCTTACTCTCAGAAATCGATATTTCCTTACTCTCAGTAATCAGGATAGAGTAACCTTTCTTCAGGGAAAGAACATAGGATAAAAATAAAGACTTTGTGCTTGCTAATTTAAATCAGGATTAAGGTAAAGCCAGTCCAGGTACCGGAGGAGGATATTAATCCTAGACTACACCAGAATGGTGAACAGGTAGAACACACTGACTCCTTGGTCAGAATTAGAAATAGAATTAGAATTGTCAATATTTATTTTTTTCATTAATTTTAAGTGTAATATTTGTCATATAACGTATTGGTATTTTTAAATGTTTAGTTCAGAGTTTAAACATGACTTGATTAAATCAGGATACCTTGCTACAAGCATGTAGGGGTTTTTGTTTGTTTTCCCATGATTAGTTCAGAATGCAAATGAAAGGCTTAATGGAAGAGCAGAACTTGGAGCTGCAGCCCGAAATAAAGCTAAGCTGGTGGTGGGAGCTACTGTGCTGGGGAAAGTAAATGACTCGCATGTTCAGTTGTTCAGAAGTGGTTGCAGAAGGTGATAGTACCACAGGAGAGCAAGGGACATTTTAACTTTTTGAGTCTCTTATTGCAGCTGAAGTGTTTGCGGAACCAAAGCCTGCGGTATTTTCGTCAGCGAAGCTTGCTGCAGCAGACTTTTTGCCACCCGCGGTGGCCTCTATTTATGTGGGTGCAACTGTGTGTGAGGCCAAACAGTGAGCCAGGCTGGTAATACATTTGTGCTTAAGATAGCCAGCTAGCATTGTCTGTTAAATGCAACTCTGAAGAAGGGGGTTTTATGTAGGGTTTTTTGTTTTTTTTTCCGATAATGCTGGTGTAGCTCAAGATGATCCTGTTAGCAGTATAAATACCCAGTCCGTGTTATTTCTCAGAGAGTTCTTACTATTAACATGGAAACTATGTGATTGACACGTGCAAGAAATGCACGATGTTAATTAATATTTCACTTAAGGTATTTCTGTGTCTTGTGAACATATCAAGCAGTTCTTCTGGTTTCTTTTCTTACAAGTTGGTAGTGATGACTATCACAGACAGCTAAGTGTACGTATTTTCCCCCGTAAGGAAAAAGAAAAGAGACCTTTTAAATATCATCCAAGTACTGTGTTCTTCGCTGTTGTTGTAGAGCTGGTTTTTGTTTCCTTTTTGGAAACTCATTCCGTCAATTTCTAGAAACTCTGGTAAGCAATTAAAATTGTGGGCAGACCAAATGGCCTGAAGTATGCCCTGTAAAGTGTCTGCTTTGTATCACTGTGAAAGATGCTTTATTGTTGCTAGAAGTTGCCTCTTTCATGGCTGCTGGTTTCAGAGAGCATTTGCGCTCTCAGGTTCCCTGTGAGAGCGTTGTGCGTGTTTTCTGAGAGGCTGGAGAGCAAGGAAGTTGTGTACAAAATTCACCTATCTCTGGGTAGATAAGGATTTCCTAGTCTTAATAATAATAAAAACTCTGGTGAAACTTCTGAAGATCAGTTCCAGATGCTACTCTTCCTCCTCCCCCATCTTTTAATCTTTATAATTTATGTGGGCAAGAAGCTGTAAAATGGACTAGTAAATGCTCAGTGCCCTGTTTGATGATTTGACTGGGTAAGAAGAGACTTCGTTCAGACTCTTTCACAGTTAAACAGGGCGCAGTACATAGCTGTCATAATTTTCAGATAATTCGTGACTTAGTTATTTGTGTGGTGAATTGTTTATGCTCCTGTTCTGGGTTTTTAACACTGTCAGCTTATATCGTTCTGCTGCAGCCCCCTCAGAGAATTTGAAAGCATACTTCTGGTAAGTTGGCTTAAAATTTATTAAAATGAGAAGTGTTACAAGCGCAGCAAGGTCATTAATTTCTGGGAATTTTAGTTGGGGTATCCATGCTCTTTTCATATAGAGAGATAAAACTACTTGCAAAATCATTGTTCTTTTTCTGAAAATACTCACAAATAAATCTTCTGCTACTGTCTGTTGAAGATCTGGGGGAGGACTGTTCTCTTTGAAGTGTCGAGAAGGAGGATTACTTGCAGACAGCAGGAAGGAGTACTTGGATGGTAGCTCTCCAGCAAGAGTAAGGTCATGGACAAAGCGTGTGGTTGAAAGTGACTTCTTGTTGCCAGCGGAGGGCATTCTTTGCATGAAGTTGCAGTGCAGCGCTGAGCAGCTGCACCTTTGCCTGATCTTCTGCATGCGTGGTTGGTGGTGCGTCCTTTCCCTGTATGGAGCTTTCTCTCTGGAGACAAGGAGTGGGCTTCCCCACAGCCGGCCTCCTGGGGGAACTTGAGGCAGGTGATTGTGTACCCTCGGCTGTAGAGAGGAAGTTGATGTAATTGTGACAGGAGGATCTCTGGGGCAGGGGATGAGCTAGGTGTGTCATGCACTTGCTTCACAATATTTTTAAGAAAGTAAAAAAGGAAAGTAATCAATCTGGGAGCTGGTGATCAGGGCTTGAGCAGAGAAAGGGATTGCCGGAGGAGCGAACCTTGGTGAAGAAAATGTCATTTAAACTGATGTGCCCCTTATTACCTTAGCAGCAAACAAAATTCAGGAGGCTTGGATGCTTTATACTGTGTAGGCCCTTCGAGAGGAAAGGAAGGGCCAGCTCTTGCATTTTCATGTCAGCAGCATACCTCATCTCTCCTCTCCTCCTGTTATTCTTCCTTTCCCCCCCCAGTCTGCGGAATGTACTTTGTCCCATTTATGTTGGTCCTCCAGTAATCCTGCCCACCTTTATTATTTGCCAGGAAGGGCTGGTTCTCTAGTCATGTTTTGTGTGTATTTAGTATAGAAGAACTGTATTTTGCTGTACGGTTTCCTAATGCAGATGGATATTCCATATGTTGTTGTTAGGTGATTGAAATAAGGGAATCCAGACAGGTGCTGCCCACTAAATGCAGGCTGTTGGTTGGTTTCCCATGGGTAGTCAGTAGAGAGTTAGTTATACACGCTGCCGAACTCGCTGGCTGTGCTGAAGGTGTGCTATGGTAAGGTTGCTGGAGTTATGTTTGGTTTGGAGAAATTACAGTTTCAGTTTGCAGAAAAAATAAGCTTTTCATAACTCTTTTGGACATGGTATTGCCTTCAGAACAACACTGAGAAAACAGGAGTTTCTGAAACTCAGAAAAATGTGTTTGTGAGATGAAGGAAAAGAAACAATTCACAATTTTAGCCAAAATGGGGTTAATTTTTTTTTTAACTGCTTTGTCTTCGTAATATGATTTTTTTTTTTCAAATTGCAAAATGCTGATCATGTGTTTAAAATAAAAATTGCCACATCAGCAGTTGGCTCAAATGCTGCCTTTCCAATAAGTCTGCTTTATATAATCTTTGGAATAGCTCTTTTTTTCGTTTGTTTTTAAATTATTCCCTCTTCCTAGTTGAGCTGTGCTAATTTGAAAAAGCCTTTAAAGCAAATCTGCACGAATGGGAATAAATTTGGTTCAGTGGTTTTACCCGCTTTGTTTCTTATCTGTAAAAGAAATCTTGAAAATATTTTTTTACTCTGATTGTATTTGCCCAGGTAAAAAAATTCCCCGTCATGCGTAAGCCATGAATTCTGAGAAAGCCACGAATGCGCATAGCATATTTGCATTTTCTGACAAAGTGGAAGGAAGGAAGTCAGGAATGGCAAGGGAAATCGGTGTGATGAGAGCCACGTTCTGCCAGGTCTCTGCTGGTGTGTAGACATGTCGGTGACTGTAGCTAGCCAGAGGGTTTATTTCAGCTGCTTTAGTTTATGCCTGGCTAGAGCAATGACTGCTGGTGTAGGAAAGAATCCGACCCACTGTTAACTGATACTGGCATAACATCTATGTCGTCTTTAGTAAATGCCATTCTTTAAATGGCATTCTGTGTTATGGGGAAGCAGGCTTTGCAGGGAGTGGTAATTTCCCTTTCCTAGAACAGCAGATATATTTAGAAAATACAAGAGCTTGGGCACATAATCCTTTTATCAGATCTAAGAAAAAAGCATTATGCATGAGTTGGCATCAGCAACAGAACTTATCTGGTCTTTCCATTTGGTATGTCAGAACAGAGAAACCTGTAGAAACTTGAGCTTTTCTCTCCACGCTTTTGCTCCACTGTTGATGTCCTGCTTATTTACACGTTTCTGTTAGTAGGAGCCCATTTGTGGTAATTTCAGAACTGCAAGTGTTATTTAAAATACGCATGTCATGATCTAATGGAAGAAGTATGCTTGTTCTGTGGTGTGTCTCTTAGAGGTGAAAAGCCACATGTGTATTTATGATCTACTCACAGATACAAGCTAGTATGATTAAATGACTGTCTAGCCATGGAAGGCAAAACGTTAGGTTATGTGATTTATCTTAAACTTGTTTTACGTTTATTCATGTTGTTACTTTCTTAGAACAAGTGTACCCTGAAGGCTTCTTTGTAATAGCTGTATTTTTTCTGAGATGAAACAATTATGCGGTGATTATGATTCTGAGGGTTGTAAGGTAATCTTGTAAAGTTTTCTGTCTTACGTAAAGCAAATGTGATTGTGATATATGTAAAACTCCTGTACGTAAAGGAGTCTTAGTTTCAGACTGTCTGATTAAGTCTGGCGTAAGTGTATCAATGGATATAACTTGAATTCCCGACTGTACCTGTAAAACAGAAAACGCGTATCTTGTGGAAACGTCATCTTAATTCCATTAGGTCTAGCTTGATCTAGTAGAGCACTTGATCTCAGTTTCAGCAGTTGCATGCATGATTTAATTATCAGTTAAGTTGGTTGTTTTTTTAATAGTCTGTGCATTTTTTTTTTTTTTTAAGTGTGGTGAAGGAATATCTGCTAGATACCTTACTCTTACGTCAAAAGGCAAAAGAATGAGTTGGGAGAAGAAACAATATAACTGGTTTTAGCTAAGGCAAATCTTGAGCTCAAAAGAGAGTGTAGAAGAACATGTTTTCTAGTGTCTGCCTTCTCTGGACTTCTAAAATGGCTGTATTAGAATGTGTTACACTCCCGAAAGCCATAAAATTGCATGAAAACTATTGAGAAATAGTTGACTGCTGATTACTTAGCAAGGAGTAAAGTACATGCTTCTGAGCTCTGCTGTATTAGTCTTAGGGTTTTTCTTAAGTAATATCTTGATGTGAGCTGAAATAATGCACTTAAGTACATTTGCCAAGAATATAAATCAGAATATTTTAGGAAAATGTGTCTTGAAAAGCCTTCATTTTCTTTTTACCAATTTGAATTTCGTTGTTCATTTCAAATGTTTGGTCATAACTGAATTTACTTACAGGGCTTGTTGAAATGACAGCACTTGTTTAGTACAGCTTTTTAAAATTCAAGTATCGGTCACTCTAGTGAACAGTGAATTTTAAACCATTACATCTTCCTATTATATGCTTTTGGTTTAAATTTCATTTGCCATTTTATTCCTCAGTATTGAACTGTGTGGATGGCTAGTGTGCTCAGTGATCTGGTAGTTACTGTCTTTAAGCAGACTTTGTTATTTTCCTATCTATGCCTCTTCTAGATTTCTTATAAATAAGCAGAGACCCCTCTGAGTCCCCACTGGAGAACTCTTTGTTTTGAAAAAATCCCAAGTCACACTGTTCTTCTGGCTAGTAATGCACAAGAGTATCTTTTATTTATTTATTTTTTTTAAATCTCTTGAAGTCTTAATTACTTTACTTTGGGGATGAGGAGTGTCTTCTCATAAGCTTTTCAGGATTCAGGGAGGTTTGATTATCTTTTTCCATGTGCTTGCTAACACCTTCAGAGACTTCTGAAAGTTTTGAGAGAGGCAACTTTGTTTTATGAAAAGTGTATTCATGCTTCCATTATGCTGTACTCTACCCAAGTGTCTGTTAATTCTAGTTTCTGCTCTTTTTGTGGCACAGAAATTGTAATTGTTGTGTTTTATAAGTTCTGGATATCCTTTGGATCTTTTTTGAAAGTTTGGCAGGCACCTCTTCCCATGATGCTAGTGCTGCTTGAAACGACATGGAATATATCAACATTTATGGTTTGGTACTTTCATACTTGAAAGTCCTTTTAGAATTTTTGGGTCAGTATCATCTGGTCACAGTGACTTATTATTCAGTTTATCAGTATGGTCTGTAGCCTTCTGTGCTGATGCTTAAATTTGAGGTGCTTTCTCAAGTTTGTCCCTTGTTTCAGAGAGGCTGTAGGGTGGGAATCTCCTAATTCTTTGAACTCTCTTTAACTGTTCTGTTCTATAGTATTGGAATAGCTGGCTGAAATTTTAGTTTTTTCTATCAACGAAATATTTACTCTTCTTATGATAATGAGTTCTGCCTCTTAGATATGAACATAAGAACACATCAGCCACAGTGAATCAGAGCAAAGCTCCATCTCTCCAGCCCCGTACCCTTTTTGGCAGAGTATGGTAGTAGATATTTAGAGTAGAAAATAGGAATGGTAGGTAGTGATGTGGTGTTCTTCAGAATGCTCTCCCAGTCATCAAAAGAAAGTGGATGAGAGACTTCTAGAACCAGCAGTAATACTTAAATGTAATAGGCTTCTCTGAATTTATACAATTCAAAACTCAATTTAAGTCTTAGCTTCTATGGCCTCCAGCCACAACAGGTTCCACAGCTTTATTAAATGTTAGTTGAAGAATCTCCTCCTGTTCTTTTTGGATTTGCCCTGTGATAGATGTCGCTTTTAAAAAGAGAACAGGCTTTGTATTCTGTTTTTGTTTGTTTGTTTTTCCAATTTTGATAATGCACAAAGAATGTTTTGATTAAAAAAAAAAAAAAGCATTGATTTTTCTCTGGGAAATTGAAATTGATTTTGAAATGTAACTTTTAATTTGGATATAATCACTGTTCAGAATGGGGCTGGACATACTTGGCACACCTAGGGTCATCATTTCTTCTTAGACTATTCACAATACCTACAAATACCAGCTTATTGGAAAGTCAAACTGGCATATGAATTTTACGTTACAGTTTTTGAAGTAAGTTAACAAAGAAGAAAGTAGATAGAAATCTATGGGGAAGTTATACAGAGCAGAAGACTTTATATGTTAAATTTTGATATAAACTATTATTGCATGTGATTGTCATTGATTTCTTATTTTATTTTGTTTTCACAATTGTACCTTACTTAAAATAACTGCTATAGTTAAGTTAGCTTTTGTAGTCATTAAATAGTTTTTCTTTTTGATATTAAAGAATATGAGAGTTAGCATAGTTTGTGATTGTTCTTTCATAAAGTGAGAATTTAAAATACATTAAAGTCACAATTTTTGATGTAGTGTTGGATAGAACATATAGTAAAACATTTTCTAGTTCCAGAAAAGAAAGTACCCTGCCAATATGTATTTCCTGGTGAATCTACCTGAAAAAAAGTAAATTCATATTATAACGAGCCCTTAGTTAAGTTAAAGAAGTTGCAGACCACCAGTATTTTGAACAGAGTTCCTAAGACACCAGTGTGATCGATAAACCTTATCCTTAGAGAGAAAGGTGTGCACGTTTTTGTTTTGGCGTTGTCTTTTTTTAAGAGAGTTAAAAATAGATGGATTACTCCTTGCATTTTTAAGAAATGTGTAAACTTTTCACCTCAAATAAATAAAATTGTATTTAGTCTAGCTTATAATACTGTAATATGAACGTAGGTATGATGAGACATATAGATACTGTTACATGTTGAGCATAATAAAATTGCTTAGGGTTTGATAAGAGAAGTAATCTAAATTCAGGAGAAGTTATACTAGCCATCAGAGCAGTTCCTCCTAGCAAATACTGCATCATAATTTATTTGATAATGTTCTTATATGCTGTAATTAATACTTTTAATTGAACCGTGTTCTTGAATCTTTTTTAGGGTTCAGCTGATCCCTTAAACAGTGCATTCCACCTGACGTACAACATGGTACTGAACTTGCTTCGAGTAGAGGAAATTAACCCTGAATACATGTTAGAAAAATCCTTCTATCAGTTCCAACATTACAGGGCTATTCCAGGAGTTGTGGAAAGTAAGTATTACCGGGTGTTATACTCATTTATGAGATTTAGTATAGAAGATATGAGACTGGGTAGTTACACTTCATTATGCTTGTAATATGCCTGTGCAATTCTCATCTTCTCTTCTATCACCAGTTGTCACTGCACCATTTGTTACTTCGTCATACTTTCCGGAACAGTAGTTTCCTCTTGTTCTTAGGACCTATGTTGACCAACGCTTGTCAGTCTTTGAAGAGAGCTTTCTCCCTCTGGATCAGACAGGAATGGTTATCACATTGTTGAAGTGTAGGCCAGGAAGAGGCAGAAATAATAAGATTCTTGGGCCTTGTAAGAGGTGCAAGGAAGAAAATACTTATTCCTTTTTGATATTCAGAACTTAGCTAGGGGAAATGTAATTTTAATATCTTATTACAATATCTAAAAAGAACTTAAGGTGCACTGCTTCCAAAGTATCTTTAAGTAGTGTATTTCACGAGCCAAGGTCAGTTTCCAAAGAAGTCAGCTAGTGCTTGACAGTGACACCTCTTGCAGAGCTAAATGCAGAAGAATCTTAAGAGCATGAGAGGTATCTGCTTCTTTGCCGCTGATGAACAGGCAAGCAGTTCATCTGTTCGGCTGTTAACTGGATAGCAATTGTATGTGTGTGGGTGTATGCACCTATGTGTAGGGTTGATAGGCGTGCAGGTTTTTTTTTTTTATTTATTTTGCTTTGCAGAGTTTCTCTTGATTTGCAGGGGTGGTATTTAAGATAGAGAATGCCTTTCCTGAGAAACCCTCTGCTCCAGTTAGCATGCCTAAGTCTTCGTTCTGGCATTCCAGCATTGGTGTTTAAATAAAGAAGTGGAGGTGGAGAACTTTCTTTGTATTTCTTGGATATTTCTAGTGTAGGCACTGTACTTGGGCATTAGAATTTTGTAATCGCTTCAGCTGCAGCTAAACACTCAGAGCAGAGACATGGTTGTCCAGATCAAGGTGCAAATTATGCCATGGGACATGAATTGCTAGCCTTTTTCTTTAAATAATTGGCTGCTGAAAATAGGGGATGCTTCCCTGAGCTGTTTCTTAATCCCTACTGAAGTGGTTTTTTTGAGCCATCCATATGCATTCAAGTAGCTTGCAAGAAGGTGGGTTGGTAGGGAGGAAGACACACCTTTATCATCTATCTTCTGTTTATTTTTACTAGTGATATTGTCAGTTTTAGGGAGAGTAGCATATTGCTTGTAATAAGAATTGGTTTGTCTAAATAAGGTGTGAAAAAGTTAGAGGAAGGAAATGAATTTTAAACTAAGGAAATCAGAGCCCTAAGCAGGTTAAGAACATTGATCCTCTTGAGGGAGGTGGTTAGAAGATGTCTGCAGAATCTTACTTACAGAGACAGGAGTTAGAGTGCTGGCTGGCAGTGAATCCCTTCTTGCAAATCATTGCAAGTCTTTATGGGACGTTTGTGGAAACCTAAATCAGTGATTCCTGGAAAATGGTGGTCCAGACTCCTCTGTTTTTATAAGCTCCTCAAGCTTTATAAAAGGAGATATATATATATATATATATATATATATATATATGTTTTGAAATATTTAATTTCTATTATAAATAAAATGTCACGGACACATTTATAGATCTCCAGCTTTCCCAAGGGTGGATTATAGTAAATAGACAATCTGTCCTGAGAATCATGCTAAAATGCTAGTTATGTAAACTTTGAAAGCTAAATGTTGATTTTGAAATATGCAAGGCTGTTCATTTCCATGAGATTTTACAGGTTTACTGCTTTGTATTGCAGAGGTGAATAAACTGGAAGAACAGTACAACAAAATAGCAATCCCAAATGAAGAAAATGTGGTCATATACTACAAAATCCGACAGCAGCTTGCAAAACTGGGTAAAGAGATTGAAGAATATGTTCACAAACCAAAATACTGCTTGCCCTTTCTACAGCCAGGTAGACTGGTAAAGGTAATTTGATTTTTTTTTTTTTCTCTCTTTCTTTCTTTCTTTTTCCTTTGTGGTCTCTACCTACCCATGAAATTTGCATGGTTTATAGATCTTTGCCAGTTTACCATCTTGAAAAATTGCATGCATCCCCACTAAGCAATGATTTTGACTTTCATTATGTTTCTTTGTTAAACATTCAACAATGAAAGAGAAATAAATTTTATTTTCATGGTGAATAGTAATCCATAACTGCTGTTGTAAATAACAGAACTACAAAAATATGCTTGCTAGGATGTAATTATACATGGAATGAGTTATGACATCTTTTAATATTTTCAGGTGAAAAATGAAGATGATGACTTTGGATGGGGAGTGGTTGTTAATTTCTCAAAGAAATCAAATGTTAAGGTAAAATACACATGATCTCCATTAGCAAAATATGTACCTTACTGTCTTTCCTGAAAAGAAGGAAAAGCTCTTATTTTCATATGTGTTTTTCAAAGGCAAAAAAATTCACCCAGAAATTTCACCCAAAAGTTACTAAAAGCTCAGGCCTCCCTGAAGTGAAGTGTAAAGAAAAATGTTACGGAAGTTGGGACAAACCCTAAATCCTATGTTCCCTTTCTAAGTGTTGGCATGGTACTGGAGCAGATGCTTGCTCAGCTCTGGGATGATTAGTTCAAAGGTACACTGGACACTGCAAATATTTCAGGCTGTCTAGTTTGTTTCTGAGTTACTTCCACAGTGCAGTGCTAAACCATTCATGGGAAAGATGCTGTTATCTATTCTCAGAAAACCTGTAGAAGCTGTAAGTGAGGGTTGGGAGCATAGGGAGACTGACGTCTTTCAGCATTATGGAGTTGGGAATTTTATCTCAAGTCCTAGCTGTTACCTGAGACATGGCATTACTTGTCCTCTGAAATGTTGCTGGGGAGTTGAGGATTGGAAAGGTAAAATACAAAGAGAACAAAAGAATAAAATGGTTTCAGGGAAACATGGAAGAAAATACTGAGTGCAGCGCCCCATGATACATCTGTGGAGCAGTGGAAGTCAGGTTTGGTTTCCCTTCATAAAATCCATTCTTGTACTCGGTCTCTGCATAACTCTAGAGATCATGTTTTAGTTGCCCTTTCAGAAAGATTTTGACAGGCTACTCTGCTGGCTGAATTAAAAATTAAGTTTAAAGTATATTTTTCTGTGGTGGCGTTTTTGCTGTAATTTTGGCAGTAGAGCACTGAGGTTAATTATGAGGTCTAAATGAGAAGTTATCTCTTTGTCAAGTTCCCGTAGCGCTTTTACATTATGGCACCTTTTGGTGCTTCCCTAATGTATATTCATTAAAGAGGAAATGAGAGAAATGTGTGCATGCAGAACGTATTAAAAGAGGTTTTTTGTTTTTTTTCTCAGTCCTCCTTTTGAAAGTTATGTTTCTTTCTTTTTAAGCTGGAAGACTGTGCTGGAATTGCCTGTAACTACTGTTGCTTAAAATGTTGCTTCTGGACTGCTTTTTTTATAGAACCACTTGAGCACTAAAACAGATTTCCCCCTCACCCTCACCTTTTCAGTAAAATTGCCAACTTCTGTGTCACTGGAAGCATTTCTTCTATCTGTGTCACATTTCAGCCATACATATTTTTACCTCCCCTATTTGGCCCATCTCAATGTTGTATAAAGCTTTTAGATGTGAATGTTTGCTTTGAAATTATGGTCCATTCTGAAGGAGATAGTTCTGGCTCCAGCGGTACTTTTTTTAGTTAAGTCATTCTAGCAGCTGGCTTGAATTTTTCCTTCCGAGTTCTATGGAAAGAATGACAATAGGTGCTGAAAATTATGGAATATACTTAAAACTATGTAACTTTTAAGATCGGTATGGCAAACCTGGTTTCTATGAGCAGAGACAAAACAACCTCTAAAAGCAGCTGGGTTTTTTTTTCTTATTTTGATGAGGCTATTCATGCATCTTTGTCCTGGGATATAGATGGTTTTCCCCACTAGTGCCTAGTGTAGTAATATATCTAGTGAGTATTAGAAAATGTATCACTATTATACCTTCGTTCACTTGCGTTTTAAGGGCTAGGCTGTGACTGTTTGGATTTGTTCTCACAAATGGTGATGGATTCAATCTATATTATTAGTTTTCCTTTATTAGTAAATTTTTCTTCCCTGTATCGTAGTTTCTAACACAGTCCTTTTTCTAGTTAGGAATGCATATACTTAAGATTGAGATTTAGGGTCACAATATGTTTAACATTCCACTCATTTATTCTCTTTGTTTACTGCAATTTGAAAAAGCAGGAGTGTGAGTCACTGTTGTTTATGTTCACTGTTAATTACACTAAATGTTTTTCTAGCATAATTTCAAAATGCAGCGTTCCACAAAATTGCAAATGCAAATGATACTTTATTCTGGATTACAGTATGTAGAAGGGTTTATTTAAAGCAATGATGCTTGCCATATGTTGTACAGTATAGTAGGCAGCAAATTAACTCTTTGCATTGGAATTCATAAAAATTGAAAAATACTTTTGAGTAAGAAATTATACTTCCACTGCATTGTGTCTACCATGCACTAGTTTTATTGTTGTGCTGGTTATAGCTTACATTCATCTGGTGCCTGATTCTCGACATCAAATTGAATGAATTTCAAATTTTAAACAGTTACTGATATTAAAATTTGAGATGCTGCGATTTCACTCTCCTTGTTTTAAATGATTATATTCATAATGTTTATAAATGAAACACCTACATTTATGTACTTACATATCTATATGTTCTTCTGTTAGTGTTTACTTACAGTGTTTGTAATGTTTACCCCATAGACATCATTTTTAGAGTGCTATGTCATGGTGTTTGAGTTTTCAGAAAGGCATTAAGTTATTTATCTGGGAATCTGAATTTCTAATCTGTGCCATGTTTCTTGATTTTGCACATATGATCAGCTATCTAATCTTATTTTGTTTCCAGGCGTATGAAGTAACAGATGTTTCGAGGCAAATGCTAAAATCCTTCGAATATTCTGCCTTAGGGGGCAGAATTTTATCCTTGAAGCATATGTATTGATGCAGCGTGAAGCAAAGACTCATTCAAACTTCCTGTTACAGAGCTCTGTGACTAACAAGTTTTCATAGCATGTTCTAGGCTCCTTTTAGTGTACATATAAAAACCTGGCTGTTCCTATTCAAGTTTTTAGTACCTAAAAACTGTAGTTATAGAAAAGGAAACCCACTGAAGAGAACGGTATACATTCAAAAAGCAGTTCTAGATTAAATAATGCCTGGTCAGTATTATCTAAAGGCCATTGGTTTGCCTAAGCTTACACTGAGTAATATTATTAATAAATGCTAGTGACATTTATGCTTCTCCTTTATACGTAGGCATATAATGCAATTACTTATAATAGAAATGTTTTTTTCCCCTTCATAATTTCCTAGACATCTCCAATTTTACCACTTGCCGTAACATATATTTGAGGTTGTTAGTTTAGTCTCTTCTTTCAAGTAAGCCTTTCCAGAGCTTTGACTGGATACTCTTTTGTTATATGTGTATATTATTTTCAAACGCTAATTCAGATGGTAGTAACAGCAGACTGTGGGTCTCGTACATGGCTGCTGTGACTCCTTCCTGTAAATGTAGGACAGAAGTCAGAGGAACAGTTTCTTCCCCAGCAAGTAATTAAATTTCTTGAAGAAATGATTTAGCTTGTAGAACAGGCTAACCCTGTTTTGTTTGTTTATTTAGTTTACTTTAGACAAATGAGTTTCACATACTACTTCTGAGAATCTCTTAGAAATGTTAGCTGGCTCGATCCTGCTTCGCGTGCACGGAAAGCAAATCATATGTTGTAGATTTGCAATGAAAATCTTGCCCAATAAAACTGAACTTTGTTAACATAGGATTTTGCAAAAGACTGTTCTCTCCCTTTGTATTTGGGAGGGGAAGAAGCTTGCACATAATATTATCAAAGATGATGTCTGACTTCTGTTTTAGGCCTATCATTCAGTTCTATTAGTAGTCATAAAAATATTTGCTTATAGTAGAGTACATTGAACAACATCAGTGCACATTGATCCAGTCAAATCACTTATGTCACGTTTTTTTAAGGCAATGTATCGTAAAGGTTATGACTGATTACAGTAACCTTTAACCACCATATCTTCGTGTTTGTATTTTTTTAAATAAAAGACAGATGTTAACAAGGCTTGGGGTGTATAAAGACTTGGCCTGCGAGACGTCAGTTCCTGCTTGCTGCAGATGAAAACTGCTATTCTTGAAAGATTTTTCTGTGATTTTTATTGGGGGGGGGGACAGACTTCTAAACCTGCACATGAAACAGACCTGTATTTTTGATGAAAAAAACATACCCAAGTTCAGTGCTGCTAGCAGCAGACAAATATTTTGCATTAAGGTTACAAAAGATGCTGGCTTGCTTGTTGCTTGGGAGGAGCTACATGTAGAAAAAAAGGCAGAGGCATAGTTTTTTAGTGTTCGTTTTTCTGCATGAGGGACCTTTCAGTCAGTACTGTTATGATTCAGTAGATTTAAAAATATACTGAATCACTGAGCTGACACACTGTGAAGACCAGTAGCTCATTTTATACCTTTACTATTGAATAAAGTCGTGCTTTTCTTTCCATTCTCACTCATATTTTAAAGTAACTGGTATGGACCTGTTTCTCTGTGCCCTCAACAGCCTAATTCTGGTGAATTGGACCCGTTATATGTAGTTGAAGTGCTACTGCACTGCAGCAAAGAGAGTTTGAAAAATTCTGCTACCGAGGCTGCAAAGCCAGCCAGACCTGAGGAGAAGGGAGAGATGCAGGTTGGTTATAAATGTTTATTCTCAATAATTGCCTATATATGTTCTAAAAGAGGCTATTTCCAAAGCATTTGCAAACTGTGGTAAAAGAGATATGTTAAATAGGAGAAAGAAGTTATATACCTAACTCCTGAGCTGTTGCTGGTTTCACCTCAAAGAAACGGTGTTTCAACTGTGAACAAAATACTTCCTATATATTTGTTACCACATCAAAGTGCTTTGAAACTTGGTTACTGTCTTATCAAATATTTCAGACCAGTAGATGAAAGACAATAGTGGCTATGTGAACGTAGCCACTATTATAAAAGCGACCTGCATGTAGTTCTGTGGATGAACAAGCGTCTACAAGCTATTTTCTATAAGATACTTGTGCAGAAAATTTTAGGTAATGTGCATCTCTTCTATTAAATTTGAGAATTTAGTTAGAAGGTTGATAATTTTTAAGTACTAAATTTTCACAGGACTGTTTGGCAGATACTAACTTTCTTTTGAATGTATTCTCTTCTCTGGGAACCTCCGTCTTTTCTGTGTTTTTTTTTTTCCCCCTCCTCCGGCCCATTCAGACCCCTTCAGTTTTGCCAGTCTGTTTCATTCTAAAATGAAATGGAAATTTTTAGTGAAGACATCTGCATTGCTTGAAGATTTCAATTTGGAACCCTATGTCAAGACTAACCATTGTAATTTTTAGATCAGAAATAGTTATTCAATTTGTCCAGATGGTTTTCCACTAATACTGCTATAAGCTTGAGATACAGTGCTTATTCTTCATGGTGTCTCAGTTGTTTTGATGTTAATGAATATGTATTTGCTCGTTTGATGTTCTCTATTGTTAACGTTTCTAGTTATGTTTCTGACAATAATTTATCCGTTTTTGGATCCTAAGAGGTATTCCAATAGGAAACAGGCAAGCAAGAAAGAAACTGTCAAAAGTGATTAGAAATCATCTTTTTAAAAGCTAAATACACACATGGAGTCTCCCTCCGTATTCCTGAAGTAGTGTTATTCAGTGCTTTGTTCAGTGTATTTCAATGGAATACGATTAAGGACTATGTTTAAGCACAGGCTCAATTGATGTACATCTCCAGAGAGGGTGCGTGTTCACTGAGATACACCTGCCTCTTACTACATTGGATTACAAACAATAGAAAAAACTGAAATGTTTTTCCACTTACAGTCTCTCTCCAAATTTAAGTGAATAGAGAATTTTCCCATTTGATTACTCAAATGAAATGATTACTGATTACTCTTCTAGCTGCTTCTCATCACCCACATCTTCCTGCTTCCTGATACTCCTTTATCCATCACCGTGTTCTTGTTTATTCAGTTTTTCTTTTTCTTTGTAATAAAACCAGGTGTAAAGAAAACCTGAGAGAACAGAAGCTCTCCCCCTCATTCTTCTTTCTGATTTTATTTTAAAGCTCAATCTCCCAACTTATTTACTGCTAACAATTGTATGAATTGGGGGAAAAAAAAAAAGCTTTACAGTGAAACAGTAATAATAATACTGATTTATCAGTTACTGCACTATTTTTGATAGGTTGTTCCTGTTCTGGTGCATCTCCTCTCAGCTATCAGCAGTGTCCGACTTTACATACCAAAAGACCTGAGGCCTATTGACAACAGGCAAAGTGTGTTAAAATCTATACAAGTAAGTTTCACTAGGATTTAAAAACTGTCTACTCTGATAAGTGAGATACGCTTGAACACAAGACCACTAGTTCTAAAGAAAATGTATCAAATGTTTGTGTCACATCATCAGGATTCTTAAAAGGGATTGGCAACCATGGATGTGTGTTAAATGTTTCTCTTTGTAAGCAGTCACTTTAAAATGATTTTTTTTTTAAACTGCTGAAATCTTACATACCAAACTTAGAGTACTGCTTTGTATGTCCCTATAATTGTGCCAGCTGATTTGTGAAAGTGTATTTTATTTTGCTTTTGTTAATGTTACAAAATATATTTCTTTTTTTTTTTTCCTTCTTTTAGGAAGTACAGAAGCGATTTCCTGATGGAGTTCCATTACTAGACCCTATTGATGACATGGGCATCAAAGATCAAGGACTGAAAAAAGTCATCCAAAAAGTAGAGGCATTTGAGCATAGGATGTATTCACATCCTCTCCACAATGATCCCAATTTGGAAACTGTATACAAACTTTGTGAAAGAAAAGCACAGGTAAAGAAAAAAAAAACCCAAAACCCAGCGTCTATATTTAGCTGAAGAGAGAACTGGTAATAGTTACCTTCTTACCTGCTTTTCTTTTTATTTGCAAAGCCCAATTTTACTCCTCTTTAAAAACAGCAACATTGTGGAATCTCTCTAACAAACTGGCTGACTCAGTGGTGTGCACTTGATTGGCTGAGAGATGTGATAAAGATGGGAGGTAAATCTGGTAAGATAACTCTTCAGAAAAAGTCATTGGAGAGCAGAAGATAAACTCCAGCGCCCCTGGAGTCCTTGGTCACTGAATAAGCATGGCACAATACAGTGTGGATAAAATGCTCATGGATATTTGAAACTGATCATTTTTAATATGTTTGTGCAGAGCTAGGCTGTATTGATGGGACTTACTAGCCTGGGGAGAGTACCATACAAATCATAGTGCTGCTGCTTCCTGAGCTGACTCTCAGCCTGGAAGCAGTATGCTTATTTTGTATAGAATTGTACCCTGCAAGGCAGAAACCAGCTGTCATGTTTCTATGTTGCCTAGAAAAAAAATTCTCTGGCAGTCTTTTGGCAGAATTGAGGCGGTTCTGGCATGGGCAGCACAAAGTTGCATGCAGTAAGATGTGCTGGACCAAGCAAACTTCTGCAGGGGTGCCTGTCCTGTGCAGCCTGCCCTTCTTCATTCCGCTCACCTGCAGGCAGATTGGGCCTGAACTGGTTCTGCCTATTTTGTGCTTCATTCAAGATCATAACTTGATGCGCGTGAGTGTAGAAATAGTTGAGTGGCTCTGTAGGATTCAGCTTGATTCCAGCTGAGCAAGTTAAGCCTTGCTTTGCTCTGGCCACGTTGGACCTGGGCGGTCTTTTCTTTGAGCCGCTTTGGGACTCTGTGGCCACGTTCTGCAATATGCCTGCATTGTGTGGGTTTTTCCTTCTTTAAGGCCACCCTTCACTGTTATTGCCTTGACTAATGGAGAGTTGATTGGTTTATATTGTAGAAACGTCATAAAAATAGCTGTAAAAATACCTGAAATAATGCCGATTGGATTTTTGTGTTTGGTATGTCTCCACAGAAGCTACATGCCACCATGTTCTGTTAAGCTTATCTTTGCTGAAACAGCAGAGTGGTAAGGGGCTTATCAGAAGAATTTAGTGGTCTAAGCACAGAGGCAAGGTGATACAGAGAAGTGGTGCTACGTGTTAAAGCTTAATATAAAAATCCAATAGAGAAGTTAAACTATGTCAGCGACTATCAGATTACCACGTGGACTGAAATGCTTAGCCTAAATAGGAAAAATAAAGCATTAGGATTAAGCCACCAATTATATGCCAGGATGTTGACAGTGATCGTGATAAACTGTACGAGACTGGAAAAACTCTGATGGCAGAAAATAATACATTTGGTTAATATTTGATTGGATAGTTGGGTAGCTCAGGCATAGTATGGGTCTCAGAAAATGAGTGCTCAGTTCTCAACCGAGGATTTCCTGTATCATTTTTTTTTCCTGGATAAATAGCATAACTTCCCAGACTTGCCAAAGTTCCCTAGGGGTAAATGGAGCTGACGCTTTTCTTTGTTTGTTTTTTTTTTTTTAAACTTCTGCTTAACAAATTTAAATGAGTCAGTCCGAGGCTTTATGTGTATTAGTCTTTAAAATAGTAGGCACAGTCACATCTGTTAAGCCAGCGATATTTAATTTCTCTCCTTTTGACTCCCACAGATTGCTATGGATATTAAAGCAGCAAAGCGAGAACTGAAAAAAGCCAAAACTGTCTTACAAATGGATGAACTCAAGTGCCGCAAGCGTGTTTTGCGACGATTGGGGTTTGCCACATCTTCAGATGTTATTGAAATGAAAGGGCGGGTTGCTTGTGAAATCAGCAGGTAATTGGTTTCTGTGCAAAGTGATTGTTGTCATGCGTACACATTTTGCTGTCCGCGATGGAATTAACGTGTCACGTTTATGTTTTAACGTTCTGAGACCAGTAGAAGAAAGGTTCTTCTGAGACGACGTGATCTGTGTCAGAAAGGGAATATACTGATTAAAGCAGTAAAGAAAGTACCCTAAGGACAAAGTACAATAGAAATTAAAACTAACAGTAAAATCGGGATATTAAAATGCCAGAACAATGGCTATTTTTAGTAGCCAACAGCTTAGGCAGCAATAAGTGTTTTCATTTAGTATTACACGTTACGTGAGAGACTGGGACTCAGTTTCTATGGTTCTACTTCCCAGTATTTTTTTAGAGCAGACTCACTCACACAAACATGGGTGTAACAGTGATTGTCGGCAATTACCAAATCGCTGACAGGTGTAGAATAGAGCTTAACCGATTCCACACGGCTGTTGGAACAAACCTATGGAGGTGATGCATTTCACTGTAATACGTTTACCAGGTACGTATATATTAAAACACATCCTAAAGATTCTATGGAAACTCATGAATCAGACTTCAATACTTCAGAATATAACTCAGGCTTCAGTAGAAATGTGTATTTTTAAAAGCTGCAATAACTGCTATAGTGCTTGTCTTATAGATGCTCTGAAAAAAAGTATCTGTATTTGTTCTGACTCTTCAGGGTTGCCTAATAACCTTTTCTCCCTGCAGAATTTAATAGTAAATGGGAGCTGAATCATAAACTTATTAAACTCCTGTCCTTCTAGAATTGTTAGTTGATGAGTTAGTTTTCTTTGTAAAAAGTATACATTTTTTTCCCATCCTGTGCATTTTTCTGATAAACTCCAGAAATGAAAATGCAATTGTATTAACAATTTGACACTCTAGCCAACTAATAAGCTTGGATTTTATATTAGCATTGTGCATTTCCTTTTATAACTCATGATTATGTCTTTGTTTTATAAGTAAATTAAAGCAATTTTGTTCCTCTTCTCTGTATCTTGAAAATGTCCTGTTGAATCTCTTTTTTTGAGCAGCGACAGTATGAATTTGAGTCCTTTTCATAAGCTGCCTAAGTCTTGTCTCTGGTTGTCAGTCTCTCGATGCCCTGTCTGTTAAAAACTGACTAAAGCAAACTATTATTAATAACCTCTTATGAATTATGAGGACAGATTCTTTGTAGTTCACTAAGGCCTAAAGAGCTTTTATTTTAACAGACCTTCTTATTTTCTTCTCCCTTGGCATCCCCCTCAAAAAGTTAGTATTTGGTGTACCAGGAAGTAAAATTAAGGAGCTGTTATTTCTTGCATATATGCAGTTGCTTCACAAGCAGATTGATAATAGTTCATTAAAAACATTTAAGACTTTTCTCTAAGCTTTCTTCTCTTTCTGTTTCAGTGCTGATGAACTACTCCTGACAGAAATGATGTTTAACGGTCTCTTCAATGACTTATCTGCGGAACAGGCAACTGCACTACTAAGCTGTTTCGTGTTTCAAGAGAACGTGAGTTACTTCTTGAATTTATGAATTCTAGCGCTTGACGGTGCTTTAAATTCTTTTCCAGACTGATCGTAACAGTACAAGCCATTGCATTTTTGTCCTTTCCTGAGGTGCTTCTGACATTAACTCCCTTTGAACCAATCAAAAGTATTGCCACTTTAGTGCTACCGTGTATTCCTTCACGACTAACATGCTGAAGGTTGAGTAAAAATTGCAGGACTTGTGATGAGTCTATAGCTGTTTCCTTCTCGTGAAATGAAACAATAGTAACAAAGCTTCTCAGCACACGTGCTTGTACGTACGTATGTACACACGCATCTGCACGCAAATATCCTTAGAAATCAAAAGGGAGAATGATGATTTCAAAGGAGAAGCTTAACAATGTTTGCTCCTTACTCTGTGGTGGTGAGGGCATTTTTAATTCTGAGACACGCTCATGCTATATTATTCAGATCTGTTGAATGCAAGTAGCAAGATCACATAGAATTGATATCAAAAAAGCCGTTAAAACCAGAGTGTATATTATGAAAAGCAAAAATATTGGCATTTACTTCTGGTGCATTTTTTTTTCCCCACTTGCAAGCTATAATGAAAGTAGTAGCTTCAGGAAAACACAAAAAACGTAAAATAAAGTATCACTGCAGATGGCTAGCAGGATGCATCACTCAAGTTGATTCAAAAGATGGAAAGTAGCAGATGCTAATACCTTGTCCTTGGTTAATGGAAGGGATGCATATGTAAGCCATTGTTCATAAGCAACAGAAAATTAAATGGGTGAATAAAATATTGTGGTTCGCTCAACAGTAGTACTTAGTCTACACAAGTAGGACATAAACATGTTGCTGTACTTGCATAGCCAGCTTTTCTTTTATAACAATTTATGTTTAAGTTATTCTATTAAAAACCCTGCTTTTTGTAACACAGCTAAAGTAGCAGGTGAGCGATTTCCTTCTAATTTTGGCAGTTCAAAGCTAGAGTGAATTTTGGTATCGTTCAGAAAGCAGATGCTGTTTCTTTTTTTTTTTTTTCTTTTTTCTTACTGTTGGGACACTGTGTGAAAAGATTTGACTTCTGCTGCTGTTTTGGTTTGAGAAATGAGTGTTCTTGTTTTCAGGGAACCCAGTAAGTTTTAGGGTATTTGATACCAGGTTTGAGAAGTCATTTCAGTTGTTTAGGATGGCACTAGCACGTGTTATAACTTTTCTTTTTGCATCTAATTTGGTTCAGAGCAAATATATGGGAGTCCAGATGAGATTATTTCATATTTTCTATTTCAGTCCAGTGAAATGCCCAAATTGACAGAACAGTTGGCAGGACCACTTCGTCAAATGCAGGTAATCTGTGCAATAGAAACCTTACCAAACTCACTGTTAATGGTAACATGAATAAAGCATTCGTATAATGAGTGCAGGATGAAGACCTGATTTTCAGTTATTAGTGAGTTTGGCTGGCACCGACTGAACGTGGTTTTTAATAGTGGGTTATTTTGTTTGCAATAAACCTTTATGCTAATTTAGAACATCCTTTAAAGAACTTTGTATAAGTCTGCTTATTACACTGTAAATTGTTCAGGCAGGCAGACTTAATAATGTAAACAGTGGCTTACTTTCTGATTTTGAAGGATTTCGCACAGAAAAAGAAAGCTGATCTGGAATGCAGTACCCTTTATGTTGATTAAATATTTAATCTGTTTAAGCTTATTATAAATTTAAAATATTTTATTTTAAAGGAATGTGCTAAAAGAATTGCCAAGGTGTCAGCTGAAGCAAAACTGGAAATTGATGAAGAAAATTACTTAAATTCTTTCAGACCCAACCTAATGGATGTTGTATATACGTGGGCAAATGGAGCTAACTTTGCTCACATTTGCAAAATGACTGATGTCTTTGAAGGTATGTTACTGCTATCAGATATTTTTTAGGAGGTGTGAAGTGGTGATTCCATGCCGTATACAAAGGTGTCATCTTTGAGTTCTGAATAGCCTTATAATAGATCATAATTTCTTCTGTGGCTGAAGCCAACTGGGAAAAGCTTTGTTCACTAATTTAATAGTTGCACTGTTGATTTAAAATTTACAAAAGACTTTTTAAAAGGGTTGTGTCCAAATTTTTATGCCTTTCTATAGAACTCAGAAATCCTAAGTACTGCAGTAGGTGGTAATGCTTATCTTTGCTAGTTAGGGCATAAATGCCATGTTGAAAAAAACTTCCCAATTTAACAAAAGTTCAACTCTTGCACCTTGTTTTCATTACAGTTAAGTGTTTTATTTACTTGGTAGATTGAAAGTTCCTCCTGCTGCCTAAAGGATGACAGAAGTGAGAGGTGCTAACCAAATCTGTGTTTTGAACAGGTCAATATAACAGCGCAGTACATGCATTCGAAAAGTCTAGATCTAACCTGACATCTGGGTTAATTTGTTTCATAAAGGTGGAATACTACAAACTGCCCCTTGAGAACGGATACTTAAGACCTTTCATTATTTTAAAAGCAGGATGACTTACAGCCCAAGTATTTCCTAAAAGGACAAAACATTCACCTGAAGGTTAGAGTAGAATGAAAAACCTAATTTGTTCTTTTACCAGAGAAGAGTTGTGAGGATGGTAAGATGGGTGCACCAGTTTTACAAATTTGTGTGTAATGACTAAAGTTATTGCTGTCAGCCTTGTATTGCCTCTCGCAAATGCTTTTTCCATGTTTGTACACAGTTGCAGATGTGAGTCCTTAAAACAAAGGAATTCATGCATTTGGAAAATCCAGTGCATAGGCCCAGGAACTTTCTAAACCAGGTTTCCTGTGACCACCAGGACTTCTAGGATTCTTTGATTTTTGCATTCAGCAGATTCCTCCTAGTGAAACGAATGTCTGTGACTTATGCTGTTAGAAGAAATTATATCTACTGCAGAGGCATCTTGAGTAGAGGGAAAGCAAAATGGGAAGCAGTAGCTGGCTTCTGTTTTTCTCTGATTGTTCAGAATACACACAGACAGTAACATTTTCCATTTACCATATTTTAGTTAAGACTAATTATCAGCTTTGTGCTAGTCTTTTTGGCATGCCTTCTCTTGGTTGGAATAGTGCTAGCTCCCTCAAAATTAAATCTTACAGGCCTGTTTTGAGATACTCAGCTTTTGTGGCAGGGGTTGATGCGCGATTCTTCCCTTCACTTTGGAACAGGCTAATTTTCTGTGCGTTGTCCAAAAGGAAGGAAAGCACTGCAGATTTTGTGGCAGTTACCCTCACCTTAATTGCAGTGTAATGTTACGAAATTCCACGTCAGTTTGACATAGCCCTAAAGATTTCAAATAGATTAAAAAAACAGAATTAAAAAAAGAATTGTGTCCTTAATTTTGATGCTACGTACAAATTTTCATTTAAGAAATTAATGCTTCCTGTGTTAATTTACGTCGTGTTTGTTACCATGTGGTGGATTATGAAAGCCCTAGAAGGGCATATATTTTTGCCTTGTGGGCAATGTAAAATTAGCAGTAATGACTTGCTGTTTTATAGGAAGTCCCAACTTCATTGTTGTGCATCAGTGTTACCAAGCAGGCAGGGAAAACTGTCCAACCTTTGGAGGATACATTGAAAGCCACCAGACTTTTTTTTTTTTTTTTTTAAACTAGCTTCTCATGACCCCCCAAACCGATTAAAAGTGCCTTCTGAAAGACTGTGCTCCTCATGGCTGAGAGACTGATGTTCAGTTCTGTTCTGCTTTCGAGGCTAACGGGCACTAGCAGAACTTTCTAGACAGACATCCAGAGTTTGATGGTACGCCTCTACCATTGCTAGCAATAGAGGAAGCTTTAAAAATAGATGGAGCTCTGTTGTATTATCAGTGGTGATAGTGAAGTGTCTGAAACCTCTTTACGGTGCAGTAAAGTGCAAAAGCTTGTATTTGTGGTAGGTGCTGGGTTTTGTTTTCATGTGGAACAGTGTTGATTGGCTAGTGAAAGTGAGTTGTTATTAAATAGAAATTTGTGAAATGAGAGAAGCTTTTTAAAGCAGTGGGGCAGAATGGCTAAACTGAGCTAAGTGCCCTGTTAATCAGTTCCAGAATGACTGGCTGTTCTGCTTTGTGGAAGAAAGTATAGACAATGGTCATTTATTCCCAAACCTACAATTGTTTTTCATGCACAAAAAAATATGCCTGCAACAGCCCCAGTTATGTTATCTGTAAGCAGCGTAGCTGTTTCCACTGGAATTTCCACTGGAACGAGTCTCAGAGTTGGCCATTCAGACAGAGACTAGCAGAAGTGAGTCGGGCCTGCCAGAGCACGGTGTGTGGCTGTGCTCAGGGGAGCTGCCCGTGGTTCACTTGTTCTGGGTTTGTGCTTTGTGTCCAATAAAGGCCATATGTTTTTTTTTCACCTCATGTCATTGCATGCCATGTCATTGTAAAGCCTAGGCTTTACAGACAGCTCCCCTCACAAATTATTCTTACTGTAGAAATCTCACATAAGAGAGTGGTACCATATGAATATTAGTTTTAGACGTCTGTCTTTTTTTTAATTGGATAAGAACATCCCAGCAGCTCTACAGAATGGTCTTTGAATAGCCAGTATATTTCTGCAGGTATGATGCTGTGTCCAGAGCAGGAATTCACCCTATTTTTTTAAAAACCATAGATGTGTATTTTAGTGTTTGAACAGTTATTTCACATGCACTTATTTATTTAATGCCAGCTGTGAGATGATGCTGGACAAAATGCCCAAACAGCATCCTCTTTACATTCCAGTATAAAAACATAAGCCTTATGCTCATTGTGTGCCACTTGCTACGGTGCGGTGGGCTGCTCTGAGAAGCATGTTGGAAAAGATGATGAATGGGTAAAAATTATTTTTCAAGCAGCTCTTTTTAAATGTAATTAATAGAAACTAAAGTGAGAATTGCATTACAGTGTAGGAAATATTTCACGAGTGACCTTGTATGCACTTCAGTAAGCAGTCAGTCGAGACTATTAAGGACTTCCTTTTAGGATTACTCTTAGAGCTATTTTTACAGAAGTTTTATAAACTGGACTTTGAAAAGGTAAGCAGGACACCAGTGTACCAGGAGGGTAGCAAAAGTTGTAACTTATTTCCCATACAGGTAAAACTATAGTTGCTTGAAGGTGTTTTTTTTTTTTCCAGGTAGCAGAGCAATAGCTGGTGAAAGCTGTAGTTTAATCTACCTGGAATACCAGGTGCAATTCTGGTGCCCTTATCTCAAAACAAAAACATATCATAACTAGAAAATGCATGGAGCAAGGCAACAAGGGTAACGGGTACAGAATTACTTTCAGCGTTGCTCTTCAGCTTGGATGAGGGGGAGGACTTGAGCAGGTACTGTACTGGGCTGCATGGCACAGAGCAGATAGATATCTAAGGTGGACTATTTACTACCTCTCCCAACAAATGAACTAAGAGCCGTCAAAAAAAACCCTAAGGAACTAAGTCCAGATGGCCAACATAGGGTGGTTCTTGAAGCAGCAAGCTTGGAGATCTCTCACGCCTCCATGCATTTGAGGAGGTCTGGACAAGTACTTGAAAGGAATCCACTAGGAATTACAGAACAGATAGAAATTCCTCTGAGCAGATAATAGAGGCTGTGAAAATACTAGCAAAGAGTAAGAACAGGATAACCACATGGAGCTAGCTTCAAGAAAAATGCCTGGTGGAGAAAGGTATTGTTAAGCAGAATACTGATCTAGACTGAACTTGTTTAAGGCATATGGCTGTTCTACTCAGCGTCTAGAAAAATTCTGAAAACCATTGGACAAGAAGGTAAAGGAAATATTGCCTTGTCTGAACCAGGCCTAAGTAACTGAAGAATACAGTGACCTGGTGTAGCAGGGTATACCAACTGATCATGCACTCTCTCTATACAGGTAGCATAATTCGTTGCATGAGACGGCTAGAAGAATTGCTTCGACAGATGTGCCAAGCTGCAAAAGCCATTGGAAACACAGAGTTGGAAAATAAGTTTGCAGAGGGTAGGTATTTCAATCACAAAATACAAAAAAAGTATATTGTCAAGACAGACAACTTCTCATTTTTGAATCATCATTCTAATGTTACCCTCTTCCCTTAAGTTAACATTTTGCTCCCTCTGTAAGTAACACCTGTATCAGGTAAGTTTGACTTAGATACTGCTGCTCTGCTGCATACTGACAAATAGACTAAGTTTGTGACTGAAAGCAGATGTAGAAAAACTTCTGTTCAAGTGCTGTAATGCTGTTTCTCCATTACAAAAACATTAGTTCCCTGTAACTGTGGTTTATAGCATATGGAAGTGATTGTTCTAGGTGGTGGACACTAATGTGTTTTTCTTTCCTGGTAGGGATTACGAAGATCAAGAGAGATATTGTGTTTGCTGCAAGCCTTTACCTGTAACTGATGGTATCTTCTAAAAACTCTGCTGGATCAATCCCTACGCCAGGGTTCAGTTGACATCAGCTATGCACCTTACTTCCATCTCAAGTCAAGACATTTAGTTTTTAATGGTGTGTATTTAAACCACAACCACTTAAACAAGGCCTGTACAAACAGCAGTATGTAATATAAGTGTTACCATGTTTTTAATAAAAATTTACAGTTTGAATAGTGTTTTTTTTTTTTTAAGCAAGAGCTTGAACCAACAGAAAGGTAAAGTTTAGATATACATAATGGTGGTAAATGTTATTATATACAGGTAAAGTGAGCATCCAAGAGCAGCAGCAGTCCCTTAAAGGCATTTATTTATATTACATAGACACTTTTGAAATTGTTTTCCTTTCAGAGAGCAAGAGAGTTGAGGTGTATCATTCTTCATGGTTGATGATTGCTACCAAAGTGATTTCCGTTTGTTGGTGTCTCATGTAGGGTTGTATGGGAATCTTCTTTTGGTTGAAACGTACATCCTCTCACTTTGAAGAGGTCAGACACATACACAACCTAAGTGAACAAATTAGTGTTAGCTTCTGCAGTTTTAAATCTAGAAAAGACTGGCAAATGCTTTTGAAGGAACAGAAAGACAAATTCCATACTCAAAACTAATACAACAAGATCTAGACAGATTTGAAACTGCTAAGAAGTCTCATATCAAAGTAATGTTCTAAAACTATGGCATCAGTTCCCCCATCCCCCCCCCAAAAACCACCACCACTCACAACAAACCACACACCAGCACCTTTTCCTCCAGCTTCCAGGTGACCACTTAATGGCCATCAGTGGTTTAAGCTGAATTCAAGGGTTGTGTGTTATTGCTTCCAACTGCCTTGTCACTGTCAGGCACCACTCTATTACAATAGTTAAGAGTTTGAATGGCTTTAAATTAAAGGGCAAGATGCCCCTGGAATATATGGTTAAATTTATTCCAGAATTTGTACAGAACAGGACAGAATGCAGCCAGAGCTATTCATTTAGCTGAGTGCGAGTGTTCAGTTACCATTACTCACACGTGTCACTCCTGCTTGCCTTTCTTTTACAGGTAGTTAAACTAAGTTTGGATTCTTCTCCTCAGTAAGTCCCACAGCATCACTGTGGGCTGATAGTGTGTCCTTACAGCTCACCCTTGCAGCTGCCAGCCCAGCTCTACCTACGTTATCTTTTTCTGCATTGCTTTCAACATTTTTACCACACTTTTTTCCAACATTTTTACCCTGCTTCTGCAGCTCTTTCCATCCTATGTCACTGACCCATATTAGTAGAAATGCCGGGCACAGCAATGCATGAAGTGCAATAAATAAGCCCTTCTTTCACAGCAATGTTGCTGTGTCATCTCATCCCCTCCCACTTCAGACCTTGGAATTGCAGGACACAGTTTTAAGGAGACTGAAGAAGCCATATTCTATGCTGAGAGCTGATTAACCTGCATGTCCCTTCAGTTGCATTAGCTCAGTTTCAGCTTCTACTTAAATGCAGAATTCACTCAGCCCAACCTAGTGCTCTATTTCTAGTTGCTTCTCCAGTATGCTTTCACAGCACTTCTCTGTATCCATAGGTAAGACTCCAGATCTGACAAGTGTGGGGTTTTTTTTTTTGTTTTTTTAAAAGCCTTCCCTCAGCCTTCAACTCATCTCTTTGTTCACTGCAATGTCACTTTCCCCTCATTCTTGCACTACTGAACATCTCTTGTAGAAATCCTTTGAATTGCCAACATCCTTCATTACACTTCCCTTCCTAATGAAGCTGTCTGTTTCTTCAAGCCTTGCCATTTCTCATTCCCTGCAATCTTCCTGATGGGAATTGAGATTGCAGCAAAACAAAGAGGGGAAGTCTTGGATATGACCTCAATTCGTTCATGCCTCTGAACCAGAAGTCCTTCTTCCTTGATCTGTCACTTCCATAAGTCATCTATGGCACACACTGATGACAGCTTGCACAACCACTTAGCTGCCACTAAGTCAACCAGGCATGCAGCTCCAAGTTTAGTTGGCTTCCTGTTACTTAGCAGTACTGATGCATCCAAGAGGCTATCCTAAGAGTCATGCACTAATTACTGTGAACACCCTTTTGACACCCAAACAAAAAATTACACAAGAAATGGTGAAGGGTTTTAATTTCCCATCAGACTGATAGAAGAAATCCAACAGCTAAGACTACAGAAGCTGGCAGACACCTTCATGCTGTCCTTATCCTTAGCTTCTCTTGAGAGCTTATTGTGCCTTGCTTTCTTCACACACAGCTCTCCCTCGCTGTTATATCTGAGGTTTAGAATTTGGCTAGAAACAATTTGTTGGTACAGAGAGGCTACTCACCCAGGTGTTTCTGTAATTGGCCATTTCCATCTCAGTTATCTGAATTCAGCTCTGGGGCAGGGACAATTTCATGTTGTCCAACAGCATTTATCTCATCACTGGCCAGGTATCCTGCTGCAGTATGCACAGTACTACTGCTAAACCCAGTTCAAGGAGTTTTGTTTCCCCCTTCCCCCAGCCCCCACAATAATTTTCAAAGCTTTAGGAAGACAGGAATGCTTTCCTTTGAACAGAGCCTTTAAGTCTAAGGTATGTTTATAAAAAGCAACATTTCTGAAAAACTGAATGAATTACTTACAATGAGCACAGCTACCACTGCTCCCTGAATGAGTCCTGTCAAAACATCACTCCAGTGATGTTTGTAGTCAGAAACACGTGAAAGACCCACATAGATAGATGTGGCAACAAGACCAAATTGTAGAGTAGGACGTACAAGTCTTGCCCAGTCTCCTTTCATTCTGGCCTGAAGATAAAGCTAAGAAGAAAAATGATTATGAAATGCAGTAAATACAGATGCAGTTATGTAAAATTGTCTCACATCTGTTCAGATACAGTTGAAATTCATATTCAGAAACGTGATTACATCCACAAATGTTCTAACTGCTGTGTTCTTGCAAATTCAAAGTACTAAACAGTTAAACATGCTATGGCAGACTTTGATAGTCATTATTAGTCTTTAACTACTCAACACTATCATAGTGATCCACTATAGAAAAAACATACTGTATTCGTACCAGTATCACAAAGGACTATTTTTAGGATAAAAAATTTATGGCTTAAAGAGAATCCAGTGGAGATCAAACCACTGTTTTACCCCTCACCGATTACAGCTGAGTATCCTTCTGATACAAAGAATAGCTGGCAAATGTTTAAATGGACAGTCTTCCCAATATGGATACCCATCTTGCTCTAAAAGCTGGAAGCACATAAGCAGCTTGAGTAGAGTAAGAGTTCACATATACTATACATAGAGCTGGCAAGTTTTTAGCTTAATACTCATTTCCAGCCACCTTTAGCATTATCAACTTTAGCCCAGTATTTCAGCTGTAGTTGAAAAGTGTCGCAACTAACTTGTATACAATTATTAATAAGCTCTAGAGTCATGCTCCTCAGTTGTCATTGCTGTGTTTCAGTTTCAATGCAACAGTCTAGTCCCTGTCCTTTCCAGTTGCCTATTAATGTAACTTGAATAAGAAGGCAGTGATTCCATTTTACTACTCTAGTAAATGAGTGGATGTATGAAATTCCCATTCTTTTCTCTCTCCTCAGCCATTCCATAGCTGTATTCCATGTATATCTACGCTTTTGCTTCTGTTGACCCAAATTTATTCCACGACACCACAAAACAATTGTATTACCTTCCCATTTAATCTATTTAAGATGCTTTGTCTGCTGCGTTATTCTGTCTAGGACAGAGACCTCATTTCAGCTCTAAGAAGAGCTTTTCATAGTCTATCTGCAATACATCATTGAATTTATTCTGAAACTTAATTCAGTCACCAAAAAGGCAATACAGTTACCATATTTATGACCAAGAACAATACAGCTGTAAAGTATATTTCACACTTCAAGTATCTTTTCAGTACCATCTAGGAACTTCAGGTATAGTACAAGACCTTAGCTGACAGTCTTGCACTTTCGTAACAGCTAACTAAAACACAGGCTTCAGGCACTAAAACAAACATACTGGTAAATCCCTCCACTGCCAACTTCAAAGGCCATGGCTACCTTGAAGGAGCTTTACATTTACAGTGTCAACACATGCATAGAGCATGCACTGTACATGCAAAGGTGCTGCTTTTCAGAGTAAAACATCTGGGGAATGTTTAGTTGGTTTCTCAGAGTAACTTGCATCATAATTTTGGCATGCAGAATTTTCCCAGCTATAAATGGAGTGTCAAAGAGATCAACCCTATCCATAACTGGTTCCCTTTAATAGCAAGGTCAGGTTGAAATCAGACCCTGAAGAAGATACAACTAAGCCTGAACTGGAAAATAAAACTTCTCCTGTAAGTAGTGGGCACTCTGCCTATATTTAGGTCCTTAATGTCACCACTAGGGGAAAAAGGGAAAAATAATTTTTAAAGTGGCTAAACAGTATCTGTCATACTTTTAACTTCTGTTGGGAAAAAGGCCTTAAGTAAGTGCTCTTACATTGATACTACCTCTGGCTTTACAAACAGTAAGCCAGAACACTGATGGCATACGTGATGGACCAGAAGTGGGTCCTTGGAGCACATGGTGATAGTCTACCAATCAGCCAACTCTGATACTCACTATTCTTTCCCCTTTTCTGTACCTCTCACTACATTCTGCTAAGATAACTGAAAATATCTTGCTGTAATAAGGTTTTTCCATGTAAGCATTTTTTGTAGTTGGCAAAGACATTTTACAGTCATAATAAAAAGAAAAAGGGTTATGTAACTGCAGATAGGTAGGAAACTGGTTTTTTTTTTCCCCCCCCAGAAGGAGGGAGAAGATGAGGCAAACTTCACAAAAAGAAAGTTTTGAAGAATCTGATTCATAAGAACTTTTATTCTACATGCCAGCCAACAGTAGGCAATTAAAGGGAAAAAAAAAAAAAAAGAAAAAAGAAAAGAGTCTTTGAATCTCCCTTAAGCAGCATGTATTCAGGGCAAACTTCTGAATTTTTTTCTGCCTGACACAGCTCTAAACAAGAAACTCTAGTATCTACATGAAGATTTAATTCCTGCATTAAGAGAGTAATCTTTGTAGTCACAGCTAAGATTTGGAGCTGCTCTATGACCCGTAGAAGGCATGCTATAGTTAGCTATAGGCTTTAGTCAATCCTAGGTGCTTCTTGCAGACTTGCACAGCATCAACTACAACAACTCTGTAGTAAAGTCCTGAAGCCCTTCCTGCACCCTCTACCAGCAGAGGGATTTATATTGTTTCAAAAGTCTACAGAAGGGTCAGAAATCATACCACAGAAGTGTCCGTGTGACTGATCACTGCTGTATTTAGAGAAGTAGCAGCTGTTCCTCTAGTTACAATTATGTTTTCTGATATTGCTTGTTAGATTGAGAGTAATTTCTCTTAAGCCAACTACTGCAGTGGCAAATGCCATGTTATTTTTAAGCAGGTAACTTCAAAACTGACATTGGGGTGAGGGAGGAATAGGCCTGGGCCTATTAAAAGCATTTAGAGAACCTCTCCCTCTATATGGAGCATGCCTCTGGTTTTCAAGTCTAAGTGTCTTTTAAAAATGAGCAAAATCAAAGAACACGCATCAAGAGAGGAAACAGAACCAAATGCCTGCCTCCCCCTCCTGCTCCTCCTGAGACTCTTCACTAGAGAGGAATGAGCTTTCCAGCTAAAATTTAATCTGAGGCAGAACCACCTTTACAAAATTTCATCTGATAATACTACTGTAATGCCTGTTCTCAAGAGGATTCAGCATTTCACTTGTTGCTGACAAATATCTGTGAGGCTATCAAGTTTCCTTGAATACAGTAGAAGTGTCCAGAGCTGTTCTGGTAGTAACATCCTCCTATCAAAGACAGTTATTTCACCATACAATCTTTCCTGCCATCCTGTTGGAGAACTTCTTGGCTATTTTTCAATCCTTCAAATACAATCTATTTTTCTTCACTCCTCATCCCTTTTTTTTTTTTTTTTTAAGTGCTAAATAGATTCCATAGAAACTTCCTTGTAATAGCTGGTGAAAAAATGCTGGAAGTTATTTTATCCTAATGCTTACTCTATAATGAAAATATGTTCTCTACACCACACACATCCTGAGCACAAGTTTCTTCTTAATCTATGGTCTAGTAGTTCATTTCTAAAAATACACATAGGAATGAAGAGAAACTCACAGCCACTTTGTGGCTTCTAGCAAGAAGCCGCAGACATGAATGGAAGGGTCTCTGCAACTGCAGAATCATTTGCTACTCTTGAGAAAGTTTCTAGCATAATTTCAAGTATTTGCCCTTCCACCAGGGCAGAATAATATACATATGCACATGCCTGCCTGCCTACCCAATTTAAAAGCACAGTGTCTTCTATTTCCTAGACAGACTTTTAGGCGTGTAATCATGTGGCTTCACAAGAGTTTCCTAGCAGCTGCCGCCTCACATCCCTACCTTAAGGGCACAAAATTCTATCAAATCTGCCAGAAGCTACTCCACTAACCAGGGTCCTATTTTTAAAGTTTAGTTTTAATACTGAAAACTTCTAGGTCATGTTTCATTCAAAACCTTCTCAGGTTTTTCCCCCCCCCCCCCCAACCAAACCTCTACTACTTTAAAAGCCCTTAGTGCAAAAGATTTTGCCTATTAGGTTACAGGAAGTCCTCCTGCACTTCTAGTCCTCCAAGAAGTTAAAAAAAATAGAAATCCAAGGGGGATTTTTTTTTCTATTGTTCTATAGGAAGTTTTACCTTTAATACCTATTCATTTGCATTTATTCATTTAAAAATTGTTTTAACGGGATTTTAATCTTACCTTATACCTGAAGTCCTTGATAATTGCACTTCCTAAAGATTTCCTATTCTGCCTAATAAACGGAGGAACAATTTTCCCTGGGAGATGTAAGCATTTCTCCCACTAATTTTTTCCTCATCAATCCTAATATGTTCACAGCATCATGAAGCTAATAGCAAGCCAGAGAGAGGATACAGTTTTCATAGAGGAAAAGCTCCCAAATGACATGAGGAAATCTGACAGCACTTCTGAATTTATCTCAGTAAAAGAGATCAGAATCCAGGAGTAAGGTGCAAAAGATCAGTTCTCTTATGAGACAAGCCCTACTTTGAGAGAACATAGTAGTGATAAGAACTTTAAGAAAGAGCAAGTAAACAGGCTTGGCATTTAGCCTAGTCTAATTTTTGGGTTCACGAGATCTACCTGAGCGTAAGAAAAAAGCCCTACGGGATTTCTGGTGTGCTCTTTTGAAGAGCACAAGATTCTACTACACTTATAATTAGTATCTGGATCCATTATTGGCTACAGCTAGAAAAGCTTATACTTAAGAGCAAGTCAGTTGACCCAAAAAGTTGTAAGAGCCACAAACAGCAATCAGTGCTGCAGAAATCCACTGCAAGGATTTTTCCCAAACCAAGAAGCTCAGAAATAGTAAGGCATAAGTCACCTCCAGTGTGTGTACACATGTGTGTGGTTGGCTTGGGGAATTTGGGGTGGAGGGTGGGGTTAGGCAGTAGTGTGTCTTGATTGTTTTGTTGAATGAGGAGGAGTAGAAGAAAGAAGGTAAAGCACAGGAGGCAGCATTGCCTTTCAGAAGGCAGCATTGCCTTTCAGACAGAAAACACACACACAAAAACCATGAAACAAGAACACCAGTACACCCCCACAGCCTCACATTAGTACAGTAAAACATGGAGCAAAAGTCTCCAGGAGACCAGGGGATAAGAACAAAGATTGAGAATCCAGACACATTTGTAGGATATGGAAGTTCTATCTCTGTGGATATCCCAAGGACATGCTTACAGGACACAGTCCTCTTCCTCCTGAGACTATATGGTCTTCTATTAGGAAGCTGAGTACGTACACAGATGGCTAGAGAGACTATCCACTCTCCAACTCCAGCAGCTGCCGGATGCAAATAAGCATCACCTTTGTGGGGAGAGAGGACTCCAATAACCACAGTACTACAAACTTCTGAATTACAATATGGACTTTGCACATGAGCATCATGGATCTGAGCATTTTTTCAAGCAAGATCCTCTAAGAGGATGAAAAAGCTCAGAAACCATCACATTCACCCTGGGACTCCTGCATAATGCTTGAGGCAACAGAAAGCATTTAGAAGTAGGGATGACTGGCCATCTCCCTGAACCTGCTGAGCCCTGTTCCATTCTCAGTCTGTACTACTGGATTATCAGGTTGAGACACCCCTGCCCTGTTAGTACTAGGTAACAGAAGAGAGAAAGGCCCCCTTCACATCCTCCAGGCTTCTTTCTTTCCCAAAGGCAGCTTGCAAAACAGCCGCTCCCTTTTTACATGTACAGGAAACTTTATAATAAACAGATTCCTTTGTATAAAACCCATGAGCCACTTAGTTTAAGAAATGCAGGAAACCGAACAATTTTGAATTCCACTGTTTGTGCTAGCTGAAATACAAAGATTACAATTTTCAGAACAAAACAATGGCCAGCAGCCACAAGACTTGCTGAAAGATAGCATAACTGTCACACACACAACCTTGTTTATACCAGTATTACATAACGTAGAATACAACAGCTCGTTTTATACCTCTAGCACTGTATATATGAATAAACAGAGCTGTAGGCATGAACAAGACACTGCCTTGCAGACTAGAAATCAATGTGTAGCCTTTGTTTGATGAGAAGCTTTAAGTTAGTACGGGTAACGTCTATCCCACATCATTTTCAACACAGACTCACATCAGAACAGAAAGCTTTATTATTACGCGTTACTGCGCCATGGAAGTGTATGTAGCTGAATTCGTAACTCAGCCACTTGTGTAGATTCTGCAAGAAATACCATTTAAGAGTTAAGTTCTCAATCTCCCAGGTTTATTTTGCCTTTTAAATATGAGATCTCATTTTCTAAAAAGGAAAAAAAAAAATCATGTTTTTAAAAAAAAAAAAAATCTGTTTTGTCTGCAATATTATCTGCTCTTCAGATAAAAAAGCAACATTTCAGAATTAACTTTTCCTTCACTGGAAGGGGAAGAACATAGGTCTGCAGTTACTTTAAGACAGAGATATGTGGGCTGCTGTTGAAGGGGACAGAGTCTGTCCTTCTGACCCTCTAACCATGAATTCCTGTTGCCTCCCCTGTACCAACTCTGATGTTTGAATAGCCATATGGTGAGCTGGAAGAAGGAAATGGTACATTCAACAGGTGAAATCAATTTAAAAAGTTTGGACTAGGAAGAAAAGGCAGAATATTTACTAAGCTGGTCCCTTTAAGATAAAGGCCTGCTGCTGTCAAAAGGCAACTGAGGTCAGGCCAGAGCAGTCTCCTATGCAATTTCGGGGGGGGGTGGGGGGGAAGTCTTTTACGAGGTTAGTAGCCAAACTCTCAACTCAATAAAGTACAATGTATTCAGTATAGACATTTTCCACTGAATTAATATAACTTTTTGGTTTAATCCTTCAGCTTCAATAGGGCTGTACATTGCAGAAAATGGTTTGACATGATCTTACCAGTAAGTAGGATAAACAGTGACTTTTTATTCCACTGCAAATGTTAACAGTTGGCCATTTTCTGACAAGAGAAAAGCCTAAACGCATTCTTTCTAGCCAACAGAAATCAACTTTTCTGTTGCATCTATCAAGTTACAGAAATCTTCAAGAGAAGAATGTGAGCACTGCCAAGTACTCCTTTCTTCTCAGTCCTACAGGAACCAGTTCGCAAGAGTCTCATCACTACTGACCCCCAGCCATAATTCCTAAGCGCTCTGTGGAGAAGTAATTTTGCTTGGCTTGCTTACTATTAAGCAGTCTAAGTACTGATATTAAATGACTACTAGGAGAACATACAAGCAGGAGAAGCACAAGAGTCTCCATCCTTGAGCCTCACAGCATGACTAGTTATCCTGTATTTTTTCATCTGTGCTCCAAGTAACATGCTTGGTACTGCCCAAAGCTGCAGCCAAATAAAACATTTCCAGTAAGAAATCTCTTTTCATTAGCTTAAGACTCTGTAGTCCAGCTTTCAAGCAAGCAGGAATATATTAGGTTGTTGGTTTTTTTTTTTTTTTTTTTAAAAAAAACTCTAGCCAGTAATACTTGAGGAAGCATAGAAATACTACCATGCAAATGGACATACCTAAGGTGCTGTGCTCATATAGGCTCTTAGTTGGGTACCGTCTCACTCACCCTCCAGTTCCAACAGAAACAATTAAAATGAGAAATTTCAGGAGTAAAACTAGATTAGCAAAGTTAAGAGCATGAGTACTAAAAGACAGCCAAGGCCCTACTCTCCTTTATGCTTTAGCCTATGCTATGTCCTCTTTGCAAAGTGAGCAGGCTGTCAGCCCAGGTCACTGAAATACCAGCAGCCTCCCAATTCTTTTCTATAACTTCCCATTTCTTAGGGCACACAATATGTTCTTTCCCAATGAACTGTGGGACAGCTTCAGAGCAACTCCAGTTACATATTAGAGATTTGTCATCCCCTTTCACCCCAGGACTAAGCAACACAAGCACGTTGCAGTCCCCAGAATAGCACAGCAGCTTGGCTGGGTCTGTGCAGCACGGTTACTCACTCCAGGCTAGGCACGGTCAGTGAAGTGCTGAGGCCAACTACAGCAGAGATCTATTCCATTACAGCAATTTGATCCTCAGAGCTACACTCATTTCTGCCAATTGAAACAGTTGCAAAAGGGTCATTTGAGCTACTGAAGACAGAGGGCACATCAACATTTTAATTTACTATAGCTTTCACACAAGATAAAAAAAAAATATCCAGGCCTAAAATTATAAATAACTACAGAACCTCCCTCTCAGGAAGGGGTGCTGGTTTTATACAGTAAACATTGCTAGAAGTAGTATTCAGTTATGCTTGTCCTCCTATTCTCCAAAGCCAAGATAAAAATTGGTTTGTTGAGAACTGGTCAGCTGGTTAACTATGAAGGAAAAGCAGCAGCGCGGGGGGGGGAATAACTCTGGAATCCAGCATCTGTTATTAGGCCACAAGGTTCCCAGACACCACTGCTGCTCAATCGCCACGTGAAGCTCTGTTGTTGTCGTCAAAAGTGTCCCAACACAGAGATAACAGCTCAGTCTAGACCCAAACTGACCTGCCTAGTTCTGCCGGATGAATCTCCTAATACATTCTCCAGCGCAACTTCCTGGCCTAACAGTCCTGCAAGTGGGTTTTTCTAAGGGTTCAGTCATTTCATATACAAACAAGGGAGAAATTAAAAGAAACTAGAAATCTCACCAGAAGTAGGCCGAAAGGCCAGGCCTTAGTAAACTGTTCTAGCTAGACAATGACTTTGACAGGTATACAGTATCACAACATTCAGTTAAAAAAAGCAGCAGTGACCTCTGTGCAATGAGTGATAACAGTGATATGTACTACTGATTATTTAAATATCTAGTTTAAATAGGCAGATTATACAAGTGTGTAAATTAACATTTTCTAAAGCCACTCAAATGCCTATTTCTTTTACTGCACAATTTTTAGAACTTGTTTGATAAGTGTTTTATAGAACAGTTAGTTCACTCCTCTGTAAAGTAAGAGGAATACATTTTCTCAGTTGTAGGTGCTGCAGTTTGATTTGCATTAGGCACTTTCTTCATTTCTGCTCTAATGCCAGATATTCACATATAGCAAGCTACACAAGACCATTTGAAGTAAAGATTTTATATATGTGAACAGACTGAAAAATACAAAACAATAACTAAATACAGATTCATTATAATCTTTCTATAAAGGACTTCTGAGCAGGGACTAGCAGAATATATTTTAAAGGAAGCTCCTATTACCAAAGCATGTAAGTTGATATGGTATCAGAGACTTCTTCCTTTTATTTGGATGACACCTTTTAAGCCAAACTACTGCATGTATGAAACGTGAACACTGCTCACTCAAGGAAACTAGGAGGGATAATATTAAGTAACTGTAAATGCTAGGGAGCAAAGGATATTTTTGTCCTCCTAGAAGACAGAAGTCCAAATCACATGCCAAGTAAATATTTCCATTCCTGAAGAAATTACAGTTTAGTTCCACTCTTCCATCCTGTCCCACAAGCCAAAAGACAAACTAAGGAGAAATGCTCCAAATTCCCAGATATGCTTGCATTAAGACTATTCATTTTGAATAGCTCATGTGGCATGACAGTCGTCTTCCACATTTCTCTTCCTACATGTAAAATTTGTATTTTAAAACTCTATCTTAAAACTTTCAGCTCCTATCCCTCCTTCTGCAGTGTTCAGATTGCTGCGTTTTTCAGCCAGCAGCCCTTCTGCTCTTAATTTGCCATTGATCTATTAAGCAGAATCCCCTGCATATGCATTTCACTTCTCCTAAATAGGTTCCTGAAGCAAGAAAATTAGAAAAGAATGCCCAGTTAAAAGCCTTGCTTCCAGCTTAGTGAAGCCTCCAAAACATGAGGACACTGAAGTCACAACATCTTAGAGAGACACTTGGGGGGGGGGGGGGGTGGAAAAAGACCAAAAGGAAAGCGGCAGCTACCGCTTAGGCAGTTTTGGCCAACTTCTCATTAAACACAGACTGAGACGCATGGTATTTCCATGTACCCAGGCCTCACTGTGTAATGGGATATTCACAGCATAAGCTTATGTTTAGTAGCTTTTTTCCCTCCCCATTCAAATCCTCTCGATACCAGTGGAGCCATGTAGTTCATTAAGTCAGAACTGATACCATCGTCTCCACTGAGAGACTTGGGGAATTTCTCCTGTCACTAAAGGAGTAAGCAGTGCTTCCCACAAAGTACTTCTGCACGCTTACAACCCCAGCAGAAGTCACCACTGTCAATATGTAATATGTTTCATGCCAGTCCCTGAACTTGCTTCAAATTTGATCCCCTGCTAGCCTCTTGCACTTAACCTTTCCTTGGTAGGGATCGTGCAGATTATTGTACTAGAGAAGTCTCCAAAGCTCGCTCATTTATTGTCAAGAATTATAATTAATCAAGATTATTATTTATTATAGAAAAATTCATAAGGAAATCCCATTTGATGAGGGGAAAAAGACAAAGACATCTTACATAAGACTTCAACTCAGGCTGCAGCAGCCTTTTGAGTTCTGTCAATATGCAAAAATTTATTACCACCACCCACCCAAACCCCCTCCCCACCATGGGTTTTCACCCCTCAGAGATAAGGGAAGCAAAGTGTAAAGCTCAGTTGATGAAATCAAGACTAAACACTCCCTTTTTTTTTTGTACCAGTCTACTGCCGCTAGAAGAAAAACTTCCTCCTTAATTCAACTCTTGTTCAAAACAGACATCCCACTAAGTGGGAAGTTTCACACCCTGAAGGAGTATTACTCCACAGACATTACTGTAGCAGTTACCCACTGGTCACAAATCAAAGCATCTAAAATATTTAAGCACACCAGCGAGTCACTTGATTTTTAACCCATCACTTGCAGATGCAACTGTCTTGGTTCATTCATTAATATATTAAATTTGACATAGTATGAATATCTGTCATTGGCATCAGACTACGTCATTTTGTATCTTTGCCACATATTCTTCTCTTTGGCTTGTTCCCCGTATGCAAAGAATATACCTTTCCAATGATGCAATTTCATTTATAATTATAGGGCTATATATGCATGTAATCATTTCACTTTTTTAGTCAAATCTTCAACTGAAAGACAGCAAAAAAAGTACCTGCAAGTTAGGCAACAGCTTTTAAAAAGTAGGATTCCAAGATGCTGTGTTATCAGGGATGCTGGTGTGCTCAGCTTGGTCCTTGAATAAGGCACTCTAGGCCACTTCATGTTTGCTTATTTGAAAACAAATATGACTTTTGGTTAAACCTCAAGTGTTAAGCCTTTAAGCCTCAACATACACAGTTAAGATAGGTGGGATTTCCAGAATGAACTGATACTTTGGCATTTCACTTCTACCATTTGATTAGCATGCTAAATGGAACAAATGTGTGGCTCCCTGGCAGCTTCACAAGTCTTCAATACGTTTGGTTTCAGGAGGGGGGGGAAAAAAAAAAAAGGCACCAAGACTAGCAAGAATCAAAGACGTGACTTCCATAAGCAGCACACAACTTGACCTTCAATTCAGTTTACTGATAAAGCTATACCTGTTTCTGAACAACGTTTTAAGCTTGTGTAATCACAAGGTCAGCCACTCCTGCTACAGGATAGGAGGCAGTTTTCAGTTTGTTCAAGAGCTGCCAACCCTGGGGCCCCTTTTTCTAATACACGTGAGAAAGATAGAATACTGGAAAACCAAGGACACATTCACTTCTTGCTGCAATTTTATTTTGTTTGACTGCTATATTCAATATATACTTGCTTATCTTCCCTTCGTCTCCTTTTTGGTATCAATTATAAGACCTGAGCCTTTAAGCTTTTTTTTTTTGTTTTATTTTTAATCATTCTTTTTCTTCCCACCTCAGAGAGAATAAATTACAACTCATACTTGACAAACTGTCCGTTCAAGCATTTCTGCTATCATCAACTTGTATCAGGTAATAAATAATCTGAAGCTTGCTTTATATAATTGCTCAAGCACACAACAAAGTGTAACTGTACTTTAACCTCTGTTTGCAATTCAGCAACTCTGCTTTAAGTAACTGAAGCTGCAGAAGTACTTCTCAGTACTTTGCCCAGTATTTTACAAGGTGGCTTGATTTAAGCCACATATTTCAAGATGCTGCCACTTCATGGTTGCAGTTTTTGTGCTGTCTGTGGCAGAGATCATTTGCCCCTTTCAAATACTCAAAGTGTTCCTTCATTTTGGAAATGCATAGCCTGATAAGGCAATGTGTTGACCAAGCAATATTTAAACAGTTGTTTCTGCAGCATCCACTAGTTCATCTTTCCCAACACATGGCAACATTCCTCTAGTCCTTAGGAAGCCAGCACTGTGTGTCTGGTTATGATTAACAGTGCACATGAGCAATGCCACATGTGAAAGACTGTCCTGCTCATGACTCAGACTGCAGCTGGAGTAAGTGTGCAAACAGCAGATGAAGCCAGCCTGAGAGTTCAGTTAAAGAACAGATTATCAAATGCAGCAGGTTCGGTTTAGAGCCAGTGGCAGCACTCTGCCTTGCCACGTGGGCAAAGGGGAGGGCTAGAAAGTGATTTTCTTCACCTTCCTGTAGCAGCTGTATGCTTGAGGATGTCTTTTTTTTTTAAATAAAAAGGCCAAGTTCAATGCAAAGGTTGGTATGAAGCAATGCTGTGCTACATAGCAAGAAAAAACATCCTACACAGGAGTTGCTACCCTTCTTCAGATGTCCTCCAGCAATTTCTGCCGGAATAAACTTATTATGGAAGAGTACAGAATGGAAAGTAGAAGTCTAATCTCCTCAAAGCCTCTTATTGTATTGGGCCACAGCTCAGCAAAAGACAAGACAAGAAATTCAGGTGGAGAAAGAGGGAGTATGCCTTCTCCTCTGGTCAGTCTGGCTGCTCATCGTCAAGTTTTGTCAGACAAAAAGTGTTTTCTACCATGCCTGAATGATAAACTGATCTCCAATAAACCACTTACTGTTTAGCATGTGTTAAAAGAGCCAAAGACTTTCATATCCTTGACTTCAGCTACCTTAGGCTGTAAGTCATGTTATCTTGCAGTTGCTACAGTCCTAAGTAGACACAAGGACAGTTTCTATAACAGTATGCAAAGCCACAGCAAGTTTGATTACACTGCTGAACCAGGACCGACACTAGCTCTGGACTTAGCAGCATTACAAGTAGCAGAGGATGGATTTCAGGCCCCCATCCCACCTCTCCCACATGCAGAAGGTTGCAAAGGGTGAAGCACACACACAAAAATCCTATAGGTAAGACATATGTATCTTAACTTCACTGCATATATCTTAACTCCACATTTTTTTACATTGTGCTTCATAAAAGAGTTTTATTACATAAGCGGTTTTCAAGCATGAAATTTTAGAATTTGCAGGTTTCTGACATTACTATCCTCCACAAACTTGGGAGGAGGGAAAAATCCATGCTTATTAGCTTACAGGGATGGTGGGAAGTTCACCTAAATTTTCAATAATTAAAAGAAAAGAGAATCAGATGTTGAGATCTATTTTGACAAAGATGCATACTTTCTGCAACCTTAGAGTCTTCCTAATGCACTTTTTAAACATATGACCCCATAACACTTGTACTATAATGTTAGTTCTGCAAGTTTGGAAAGATTAAGGAAGTGTTTATTTTCACTGATATCCTAATATTACATTCAGGAACTCTCTAGACAAGCTCCTTGCATGGATTCCAAACATGGATTCCACAGGCAACAACAGAAGAGATTATTCAAGCCACATGAAAAAATTACTATCTTTAAATAAAAGAAATCCCTTGACCCTCTCAAAGACTGCATTTTTTCAATATCCTAGTAGGCTAAACAAATGAGGGCTGAAGACCAAGGTGTTCAGCATAGCTTCCATTATAGGACATTCACACTGAAACTAAAGGTAATCTCAGTATTATAGCAAGTAATTGGAGGGCAAGGGGGAAGGATATGAGTTAACAAAGGCAAGGCCTGAAGAGAGGAGAACTCCCTTCTCTAAATCTGTACCTGCTGAGAAGCCCTCCTGGCCACAACCACCTCCCCAGGCCACCAAAGCTGCAGGCAGGATCTCTTGTTACATATACGTGTGACAGAGATAAAAGTTCCAGCAACTTTTCCAACTCCTCCTCTGGGCCCATCAACACTGCCCTGGTAAACTGATATTCAAATCCCCGCCAAGTGGCTCTAATCCAGGCAGTATAAAGTATAGTCATACACCTAATAGGTTTTCTTTTATCTCCAGTTTTGTAATTCTGAGGTGGCTGTATCACATTCTTCCATTGCTCAAAACTATGCACAGATAAGCTAGAGTAGAAAGATATGATTAACCAGAATGGTGCAGATCAGTATCAAGTTGCTACATAATAGTAGCTGCTTCATAGTACTGTGGAAATACCGATTTTGATCCATGAGACCTAACTCCAAAACAAAAAATAAGGCGACCTATAAAGCTTTGGAGACTGTCACTCATAATAAGCAAGTCAGTCAAGACTTTTTTTTTTTTTTTTTAAATACTACATCTGACAACTGAGGGAATTGGTATTATGTTATTGTTAAAAACAAAGCTATAATACTATTACCAACCTTACAGCTTTAGAGTAGATAAGGACGACTAGTTCCTCTCTCCTCACTTACCTCTCAAACAGATATAGCTATAAACAATTTGGGTCCATCACTGCAGTTTACTAAGTCCTGAGCTTTTTGAAGAGCTCAGCTTTTCTGGACAAAAAAGAAAACAAACCCCAAAACAAGACCACCACTACAAAACCCATCAAGTTCAAAAGTTTATGTCATCCTGAAAAGTACATCCTCATTTCTTTACTCAAAATTATTATTATTTTTAATCTGTCTGCTGTGGATGTTACGCTACCGCCAAAAGAGAAATAAGGTGAAAAACGCAGTCAAGATAGAAGCATGAATTCAATATGAACTCTGAAGACTCTGATATTTATCTATCAGGTTAGCAAATTACATCAAGGATGAGAGCTTAATTTCACAACTACATAACAACAAAACTGCAGAACAAAACTGTTGAACAAAACTGTTTAATACTTTTTGTATTATATATTAGCAGGGAGAGAACAAGCAAAATCAATTCTGCAGTGTTAAAAAGCTTATTCTTGGAGTGGAGATAATTGGCCCTAGATGACTTGTAACAATTCAGACTGCCTAAATTAGATCCTGATACATTTTACTCAAATCCTCATATATACTGATCACTGGTGAAATGATGTTGTCACTCATATTTACTTCTACAGACCAATTCCCCTCCCCACCCTAAGATGGGAGGCAATTAAGAGCAGTTTAAAATTAAAACTGATCTGCCATTTCGTTCTTACAGGCCCACCCGTGTTGGGATAGGGTTTAAATTTAGTTTCTTTATAGGCTTTGTGTGTTTCATTAAGTCATACGTATCTTATTACACATTTTTTTATATAGCTTGCAGTGCTTTCAATATTAACCAAACTTGAGTAGCAGCATATTTTGCAAACCCACTGTCACCAGGTTCAATTGAGACAAGACACAGAAGCCAACTACCATATTAAATATTTTTAGGCGTACTGAACAAATTCCACCACTTCTCTCCTCACCCCAGTTATCAGTGCCCTTCCCTTACAACTCCTAACAAGCAATCTTTAGTTCAGTTTTCTCTGAGACAAGCGTCCTACAGAAGTACTGTCCCTTGCACAAAACAGCCCAAGAAACTGCTGATGTAGCCAATATTTCAATTTTGCACTAGATAACTAACAGACATTTGTTGCCAAGCAGATGGAAAGAACATACTTACTGCTAGGAACAGCATGCAGTACATGGAGAACGAGGAATGGCCAGAGTAAAATGATAGTCTGGAAGAGAAGAAAGACGACATTTAATTCCTTTTCACTTGCAATACTCCACAGTCTACAGTGAGATTAAGTTACCTTATTGTTAAAATGCAAACATTCCCAACATTCTTCTTTCTTGAAGACAGAAGAAGTCATAACTTGCATCTAACAACAGCTTTTGACAAACAGCATGGATTTCATTACTTCAGCAGCTATCCAATTTTAGTATTCTTAAATTGAACCCAACATCAGGTAGTAACTACAAATCCTTTGTCTAAAGTCTAAAGAGGGGGAAAAGGCAGGAAGAGGTTTATCCCTTTGAAGCCAGTTCACTAGCTAGTCAAACACAAAAGATGACATCTAATCTAACATTTGTAGAACTAAGTGAAACATCCAAGTATGAATCTAAGAGTGGCAACACTGCCTTCAACTTTTAAAGGCTTCCAAGAGGTCCAGACTGTAGCAAACTGACAACTGATGCTGACCATCCGCAAGACCCCTGAGATGGGAGCTCTTAGGGTGCGCCCTCCTACATATATATATAGGATTTCTGAAAGTAACTGAGTAATGAAGTATTTCTGATGAAGGTTCCCAAATCTCAGGCAAGGTATGCATAAAACAGAAATCCCGTTCACTTCTTTATCAGGAAGAGACAGCAGAAGGGAAAAGATGTTTTGACAGAATCTGGAAAGAAGAGAAAAACTATACTTAAACTACATATGCTAGTTTATGCAATGTCATTTGTAACTGTGTTGGCTATTTTACAGGTTATGAATAAGGTGTAACCAGAGTTATTTATCTTAACCAGGCTTCAGCGTGATTTAACTACGTAACACAGCGCTCCTCACTTGAGAGGAGAGCATACACAAAGTCAACTTATTAAGAGTAACACAGCTCTTCACTTGTGCAGAAGTGACAAACTACAAAACTTTTTGCATTGTTATATACAAAGTTAAGAAATCCTACATCAAACACTGGAAAGTAAACACCCACATTTCCAGTTTCCTCTGTAGGTTTTAGAGCTCTTGGTTTACATTTAATTCAAAGCCTTATCAATAGCTCTCAGTTTGAGAGATATTGAAGAAGCAGTCTGAGAAGATTTTTTGCATATGTAGCTATCAGATATTTTTCAATTCAGTTCTTCAAAAGAAAAGCTGCAGCAGTGTGTTATCTTCACATGTTTAAAATTCAAAAACATTAAGATGACAGTTTTGCTCATTACTAACTAGACATCCCTTCTCCACTTCAGCACTGCTTAAATCTCTTCTCCAGTTTAAACCCCTAGATGAAAGCCCATTACAAGAGCTAATAAGGTAAGAATTGCAAAGAGCTCCGTCTTTCACACAAGCATGTCGTATGAGCCACAAAAACAAAGCAAGCTATTCTACAAAATATCAAACACAGAATAATAAATTCTTAGCTCCTGATCCAGTATTTTATCCACTGACTTTGGGTCTATTGCTGTTGTCCAAAAGGCAGAGTTTCCCGTAATTCCTGAAGGCAACATATTGTCAGATGAAGAAATCCAAATGGCTAATGAATGAGAAAAGGAATAAAGACCCTTAAATTTACTTTGAAATTCCTACGCCCTTGTATAGTTCTTGTGGATTACTAGCGTTATTGATTTTAGGCATACACTACCCCAATATAACACTCAGAATGCCTTGTTCCAAGTTGAAGATTACCAAGTTTAAACATATTCTCCCGATCAGGCATAGGTAAGTAGGCTCTACGTGACTGAAAGTCTCATGCTTAGCACAAAATATCGCCAGAAATACAACTGGAACAAAGTATGGATCGAACTTGCTCATTGTGCAATCCCAGTGAAATTTCTTTGGCACTATCACTGTCTCAACTTCTAAATAAAAAGCATGCTAAAAACAACAATGCAAAAGACCTACACGTGCACACAACACACACACACCCCCCTCAGACTTCAAATATTTTTATATAAACAATGGAAGAGTTTCCTGACTATTCCTCAGCATGCAAACAGCCTTTTTCCCAAAGCCTGCAGAACATCCTGTCTATCAAACCCTCCAAGTGGCTGCACAGTTCAAGCTTTGTTGAAGACACTGAGCACTGGCTCGCCATGAGCTAGCATTTTCGAAAATGCCATGCTTACTAATCTCCAAAAGACAAGAGTACTAGAACAATACGTAAATGAAATGCTATGAACAACTCAAACCCTGTATTTTGCTAATGAAGGAAAGCACAAACGATCTCAGTAGGAAGTGGCACATTAGGTTTCATGATTTTATGTTGTTCAAATATAACCATTAGAACAGCACCCAGCAAAACTAATATCATAAAACAAAACTGTAAAGTGCAAAGTCTCTTGTTCCGATTCTTTTTGTAATGGTGAAGTCTGACATCAAAGAACAGTTTTGCCAAGGTCCGCACCTTTTAATCCATGAATATCTACCTCAGTATATCACTTTTGATGCAAGCTGTAAGGCTTCATTTATACAGGAAAAACCATGGGCTTTAATTATTTCCACTTATCCCACAACTTACTACTGAAGTACAAGAAAGCCTTAAAAAGTAACACCAAACCAAATCATACCATCACTTTCTGGTGTACATAGTCAGACAAAAAACCACCTACACACAAATACACAAAAACACAATTACAGTTAATCACTACATTCTGTTCAAGTTTGCATTTTTAAGAATACTTCAAAAAGCAGTCGAAGCCTGAACAATCCCTGCAAAGAAAGAATTGAGGTGGATACTGAACCATTCAGCACTTTTACCTAGGCTTTCAATTACAGACAAGCAATTTTAAGAAAGTTCGCTTCTTAGAATTGGACTTTGTTTCGTTCCATTCCACTTCATTCACACGAGGCAATTTAGTCTACAGAGCAGACCTGGGTGACAGAAGGTACTGCTTTTTGAACCATCTAATACGCCAGACAATAAACCTTGCAGTATATAAAGCAGACTCTGTAGTCTCCTTTATTCAAGCTTTGTACAAGGAAATATAGTAAGGTTTGAGGAAAAGAGACTTTCCTAGCAAGGCCCTAGGTTGGCTGCATTATTAGTGGAGCTGTGCAGTGCCATGTCCATAATTCCAATAAGCTCTTTACAGCGTTCACAGCAGTATAAAATGGCAAGAGATAAGTCTTCCCAAAAGAGACTGAGATGGTTCAGAGAGCAAAAAGCATCTACAACTCTCCCCAAATGCAAAAGTTTCTATTTCAAGGTCTTGTGGCACCTACATAGTCTAATACGTTACCAGTTTTAAACCCAATCCTGTTAGAGACACTGCCTATTCTCAGGGCTCACATAAAGCTGTAAAAGATGAGTTATCATTGAGAGAGCCAACTGCTGTGAAAGCACTGGTTCCACAAATAGAGTAATTCTAGCAGTTACGAATCTGTACATTGATTAGTAGGAAAAGGGGGCATAGCACACAACACAGGAGTGCTTGTCTACACTTTTCACTTGCACAAAACAACATGCTTTGGTAAGTTTTGCTTGGCAATATTTTAAGTGAATTATTAAGCAAAAGCATTAAGAAATACCCTGCATTTTGAGTTCAGTAAGCCAGCTGACACCACATCTCCATACAGCTTGTTTGCAAGGAAAACTGAATGTACAGAAACACATAAAGTGCACTCCTCTGCAAGAGTCTGAGAGGAAAAATGAATAGCCTTAGTGAAAAAAGACTAGGAAAGAGCTAAAAATGTACAGCATGGTGAGAAATTAAAAGACCATATTAGAAATTATACTAGAATGTGACAGATCAAGAGGAAGCTTGTTTTTTTGGTGTCACAATAAAGGTGGTAGAAGCTGAATATACTGGCAACTTTCCCAATATAGAAAGAACTGAATTACGGAATGATCCCATACAGAAAAAGAGAAGGTGGCCCAGGAAACATTACGAGGACTCCCACATCAGCGAGAGAAAAAAAAAAAAACCACACACATACACACCCCACAAAACACCATCCCACATTGGATTAGCCAGCTAGTCTTTTCTGTCCTCAGGTTCTTAGGAGTCTTCAAGCCTGACTCAAAGCTTCCATTGGTATTTGCCTTGCACAGTCTATTAATCTGGAGGTGAATAAATATCAGATAAACGCACTTAGTTGCGGCTCCGTTTCAAGTAAACTAAACTCTACACACTTGACAGGGAAATGTTTCTGGCATTTTAATGCAACGAGGACTTGATTTAACAAGGTGCAAATCTTACACACAAACTGAAGTAACACATTATTTTAAGAACAACTAGCTTTGCATTCAGAAATTAACATGGTTTTACAGCATCTGGTCTCCACTACTGTAGTTGTACAAGTCCGTAACACTAACTCCAAGAACATCACAGAATCACAGAATCGTTTAGGTTGGAAGGGACCTCTGGAGATCTAGTCCAACCTCCCTGCTCAAGCAGGGTCCTCTAGAGCACGTTTCCCAGGATCACATCCAGACGGATTTTGAATATCTCCAGCGAAGGAGACTCCACTACCTCTCTGGGCAACCTCTGCCAGTGCTCTGTCACCCTCACAGTGAAGAAGTTTTTCCTCAGGTTCAGATGGAACTTCCTGGGTCTCAGTTTCTGCCCGTTGCCTCTTGTCCTGTTGCTGGGCACCACGGAGAAGAGGCTGGCCCCATCCTCGTGACACCCTCCCTTCAGATACTTGTACACACTGATGAGATCGCCTCTCAGTCTTCTCTTCTTCACACCGAACAGGCCCAGCTCTCTCAGCCTTTCTTCAGAGGGGAGATGCTCCAGTCCCCTCATCATCTTTGTAGCCCTCCGCTGGACTCTCTCCAGTAGGGCCATGTCTCTCTTGCACTGGGGAGCCCAGCACTGGACACAGGACTCCAGGTGAGGCCTCCCCAGGGCTGAGTAGAGGGGGAAGGATCACCTCCCTCGACCTGCTAGCAACACTCTGCCTAATGCACCCCAGGATCCCATGGGCCTTCTTGACCACGAGGGCACACTGCTGGCTCATGTTTAACTTGTTGTCCACCAGCACTCCCAGGTCCTTCTTGGCAGAGCTGCTTTCCAGCAGGTCAACCCCCAGCCTGTACTGGTGCAGGGGATTATTCCTCCCCACCTGCAGGACCCTGCACTTGCCTTGGTTGAACTTCAGGAGGTTCCTCTCCGCCCACCTCTCCAGCCTGTCCAGGTCCCTCTGAATGGCAGCACAGTCTTCTGATGTGTTAGCCTCTCCCCCCAGTCTAGGATCATCAGCCAACTTGCTGAGGGGGCACTCTGTCCCTTCCTGCAGGTCATCGATGAATATATTGAACAAGACTGGACCCAGGACTGACCCCTGGGGGACACCACTAGCCACAGGCCTCCAACTTGACTGCGCAGTGTGGGTTAAAGGTTTATGTGGTACTCTGAACTGAGGCACTTTGTGCAATTATTGCCAAAAGATGTTTAAATGAATGCCTAAGTCATTTATTTAACAATAATTAGCAACTACTCAGAACTCAGAAATCCATTTTCAAAAAAAAACAGTATTACTGCACTTGCCCTCCCCCTCAGTAGTAAAATCCTAGGCCTTTCCCTTACAGAGGGGAAGAAACTGCCAGAGACTTTCCATTTCAGTAATCCTTATCTGGACAGGTTTACTGACAAATTAAGTCTCGCGGAGAAAATCTAAGTGCTTTGTACAATTCCCTAGTCATATTTAGGGTGGAGTTAGAGCTACTCAGCTCTGCTCACTTTAAGCAGTGGCAGACACAAAGGAAGCTTAGCCATTTTCGACATGGAATGTTTCATGAGAGCATGCCTAGCTTTTTGAAGAAAACTTGTAGCTACTTGTCTAACCATGTTGCTGTATAATGCAAACGAAGCCATTCCCAGCTTAACCCACTGACATAAACCAGATCTAGCAAGCTCTGATAAGTAGTAAGTAGTCTAATTTCCAATTACCTTCTGCCCTTCACCCTTCTGGAACAAGTCCTACAGATAGTCCAAGGAGGGATAGAAAGTAACCTTTTTCCTAAGCTCAGGATGGAACATGAAGTGGTTTAACTCATCTATGCATGTGACAGGGCTTGCCTTCACTGCAAAATTGCGGAGATATGTAAGAAACTTCCACTGGCTTCTTTGGGCACAGTAAGATAATCCATAATGAAAAAAATCTCACTCCCCGATTATCCTTTCTTTTCAAATGGGCTACAGCTAACCTGTGTCTTGCATCTGAGAATATTCTTTCTTCAAAATTCATCTGGGGAACAAGTTAAGTCCTAAAATTCTCATCATGTACATAAGCATGTAGTATGTGCTGAACTTTGTGAAATCAAAGTTCAGGAAACTCATGTTGCAACAGCATTCCACATTTGCAAAAAAAAAACCGAACACCACCAAAAGTATTCCTTTTTGTCAGTTTTGACTTATTCAATTTAACTCAAGACATACACGGAAAGTTTAACTTCCACCTACATTTCTAGTTAGCCTCCTCCAATTAAAAAAAAAATTAGGACCTTATTTGCTTCTTCTGCTGCAACTCTCTTTCAGAGAAACTTTAAAGTGTGAGAATAGCAGGAAAGAGGAGGAAGAAAACTCAAGTCAACATTTCTAAAGACTAATGTTTTGCTCTCATATGCTTCAGATTAGAAGCTTCTGTTCAATTAGCCATGTCTGCACACGTTACCCACATAATACTTTCTGACTCATAGGAGTGTTATTACCATTTTACATAAACAGAATGAGAACAAGGGTAATCCCAGTCAAGTCACAGGTTGGCTTATCACTCGGTTTTTAAACAAACTGCTTTGGGCACCCAGCACCTGGTAAGAGTTATACAGACAAAAAAAAAAAAAAAAAAAGCAGATTTCTGTAATCTTGAGCAATCCTGGGCGGGGGGAAAGAACATCAGCATTAAGGCGAACTTGGTCCCCATGGTACTGTTTCAGAACTACGCAGTTACATACATGCCTAAAGTTTTATCTTAGTATGATCTTCCCTTTTACTGACCTGGACATTAAACTACTCATTCTTTGCAGAATTGCACAGATTGCAAAGATGCACCTACCTACTCCCTTAGCCACAGCTACGTTCCAAATAATTTTCACGGCTTACTGAACACAAATGACAAGTTCTGAGTGCTAATGTACTTATGAGTGTGATAACAAGCTTAGGAACCAGTAGATAAAACATTTTTTAATATGTTTTTCAGGCTGACACTTGTCTATATTCTTAGAACTTAGATATGCATTTAAGAGGCCAGCTCAGTTGCTCTGAAAATGCAGTACTATAGCTTATAAGACCAACAGATACAAAGTACAACAGATTACCCTTTAAGGTCGAAATACAGGCTATTATACCTATGCAGTGATGCACTGGAACACTTACTGTATCCACAGTCCAAACTGTAAAGCCTAAAAAGATTGAAAGCATAGCTTTTTTGAAAACGGTTCACGCTGAATACAGTTATGATGAACAAAAATGAATGCTATCCATCACCACAGCAAAAGGCCAAGTCACATTATGTCAAAGTAGAGCTAAGATCAGAAAACTCTACCCCGACTGCAAAACTGCATCTCAGTTGGTTACAGCATATGCATCTTTCAGACTCAGTTCTCCTTACTGCCACTTAATTTCTACTGAGAGAAAGCTCCTCACATTTCCAGAGGAATTCAGCGCCATTCCATCATGCGCTATAGCCTGGAAGAAGTTTCTGAAGTTTAAATATTTGAGAGGTTCTTTCACTACCATACCTGACCTTTTTCCTTCCAAGTAAACTTCCTGCAAGTGTTATGTATGGGCTCCCTGACTAGGGGCACAGATTCTCAGAAGTGGTGGACAGTGTGGTTTGGAGCGGAAGTGTTCCAAATCAGTCAAGTTGCACCTTGACTAACTAATGAAACAGGCGTGGGAAGGTTTAAGTTATTTTTACTGTTACTCAAATAATATAACTTCCTCTGCTCTTCCATTCTTCCAACTGCTTTAGTTTAAGCTTCTAGTAAACATTTTCATATATACATTTTCAGGACCAAAAACAACTAAATTAGTTTGATGAAAACTGTATACTTTTCGAAAAGTTTCAGTATTGCAGAACCCCTCTTAGGTTAGAGATTTCAACACAAATAACCAGAATGCTGTAAAAAACATACTAGTTTTCCCCCAGCAAACATGTAATTAACAAGGCTGTAGAAACTCTAGAAATATTTCTGATTCATGATGCTATTAGAAACTGCGAGATTAGATAAGTAAACCTTTCAGTCATGCTTCAGTAAGCACAGTTTGATCTCTGATGAAGCTTTAAAACAAAGGCTGTATGAACAATTGCAGTATTAAGTTATTTTGCTATAAAAGAATGTTTGGTCTTAAAAGTAACAGCCAAAGGGGAGATAATATTTAAATTGAGATATATTATTTAATCTCAAGCAGCGACCCAATCTTTTGGGTTTTTAAAAATCCAAAGCAGACCACTTGCAAAGGCTATCTAATGAAAAAGCAGGGAGAGGAGGGGGAAACACCACAACCAATACTAGCAACTAACATGTAAGTGAGTTATGTACCACAGTTCGGTTTTTTCACAGTTAGTTTTAAAGGTGTTTTTAGAATGCAGAAGAGAAATGCAAGAGTTTCAAGACCCTGCATGAACTTCAAAACTGAGTCAGGTTAGCCCCCCATCAGCTGTCTGACACAGGTGGATAGTTACTGGAAACTGTTCTAAGTGATTTAACTTTACTCACTGGCATGCACATGCACCATCCGTGAAAGTGCTTAAACAGCCAGCTCTAAACAAAGTTCAAATAAAATCCCTGGCAAGTGATTAGCAAACAGCAACACCTTGGCAATTGTGTTTGAATAAATTACCAAGGTCAAAACAGTCAACTGTAATTTCCTAAAGACTTCTTTGAAGATTACATTTGAGTTTGCAGTGGCAAACTATACAGAGCTTGTTTCAAGTGCAGTCAGTCAGGGAGCAATATATCAACCTAAGTACGAAACTGGTATTTTTCTAACAGGTATCTAGTATTGTGATACAAGTCTGTACATTAGTACAACAGCCACTACTATAAGTGGGAACCTTAACAGCTTTGCTATTTTTAAATCATAAATGGAACAGAATGATAGAGTGAAATCAGAGACCACCTTCAACTATCCAATATTAAAGCAAGCTTCACAGAAAGCATTTCTCACATACATATCCCTGCTAGCTTCACTAGTCTGTTTTAGAGTAACAAAGTACCGATTGTGCATCTGAATGCCTCCTAAGTAGCTAGATTTGTACAACGTGGCTTAGTATTTACCACCTTAGGATCACAGGTTTAGATGCATGTATGTGCTCAGTGAGCTGAGGAATACACCACAAGGGACAACTTCTTGGATCTTCCTAGCTACTGGGTCTTCAACATACCTTCAAACCCAGGACTTAAGGGACTCCCAGGTTCTGCCCCATCACCCTACCCTAGATATCATTTTTTAGGACTTTAGTTACAAAAAAAATATTTTGAAGTGAGTGATTACAATATGGGGACAAACCTGCACTGTACAGCTAAAAATACAGTAAGTAGCTAATCCAGAAGACCTGTAATAAACTCAAGGAAACACAAGCAGGTAGATTAAGTGCCCTTTAGCACACACCCAGGACTATTACACTGTTTAAGAAAGTGTGTTGTGTTGATAGAAACTAGTTTAACTAGTATTAAAGCAATAGGATTGCTTAGAGGACCGCACTCAGATCAGAGTGATCAGAGGAACGCTGCAAACAAGTTTAGCATGACTAGAAGAGGTGGGCATTAGCAGCCTAAATGAACATACTGTTGTCCGGCCCAGTTTTATAAGTGAGTGCCACTGCTCCTTTCCCGCTCCTTTATATTCACCTGCCTTTTTAAGGGAGGGCACTGATTTCAGGAAGAATAAATTTAAAAAATTCATTTGTTGAAATTTTCTAAAACTAAATGATATCCGAGTAGGTGATTGAAAGCTATGCTTTCAATCTTTTTAGGTCTTACAGTTTGGACTGTGGATACAGTAATTGTTCCAGTGCATCACTGTGTAGGTATAATAGCCTAGGTTACAAAGTACAATGTAATCATAGCTAAAATTATTTGCTTCAAGGGCCAACATGTCAAAAAAAAAATTTAGGCTTACATTCTCTACTCTTCCATGGAAAGTAGCAGAACGCCTACATTCTACTTCTAGCTTTGCCATTAAACAGTGTTAATCAAGGCAGAATGTGTTAGGCCTTGTGCCTTCCTATCCGCACAATGGAAGTTAACTGCTTCATAGCCCATTCTGGCAGCATGGTAATTAAGCATTTGTACCTTCCTGCAAAAGCAGCTTGGTTTGTCTGAAGATTATAATACATTGCCAAAAACATGTAGCACTTCTGTTCTTTAAAAGAAAGCTAAGGAAAAAGGGAGGAGGGGGAGGCTTGCTATATGCATCTTTGACTTCAATGAATGCTCCTGCTTCCCTTTTCAGGGGTTCGGAGGCCTTAGTCTTTATCTCGGTGCAACACACCACTTTTTGGTTATGGAACTAGTAATGATATTTCAGTTTCAAAAACTTGTAAAAAGCTTTTGAAACTGCATTCAATTTTTCTAAAATTAATATAGAAGTTTTCCTGAACCCAGTGACTACCCAGATTTGAAATTCAATCCAAATTTGTCAAATGAAATCTAAAAAGATACTAACATTCCATCACAAAGGGATACATTTGGCAGTTGTTTACGTGTTAAATCTGCTAGAATCTGGACTTCACAACAAGCTATCCTCCCCCCCCCAACAAAACCTTGTAGCTATCTCTCCATAAGAGAACAGAAACAAGCCAGGAATACCACAGCTGTAGGTATTTTGAAACACAGACTGGGACACGTCCAACTCTACACCTTAATTGAGAGCTCATTTATTGAGCTCCTGAGCAAAAGCTAATGGATTGAAGGGTTCAAGATACTAAGTATTTTGACCCCTCTCCTTTTACATCTCACCGTAAGATACAGCTGGAAATGAGTAAAAGAAAAAGCAAAGTCATTAGATCAGCTCAAAGAGGAAGCTGGCTAGACATTCGGAGGCCAGCGCTCAAGTCCTTCCCAAGGCTGAAGAAACAAAAATTACTATGTCTTCCTCTCAGGCTTACTAGGTAGTTACTTAGTATTGTATACAAAGCAAGGCGGGGGGGGGGGGGAGGAAAGGAATGCCAGCTTCCTTGGGTCTTCCTTCTTGCCCTTTTTGAGGACTGAAGAAAGCAAATGCCACTCTAATCTTCAAAAAGGGCAAGAAGGAAGACCCAAGCAATGACAGGCCTGTTAGCCTGACTTTGATCCCTGGAAAGGTGATGGGGCAGATAACTCCGGATAGCGTTTCCAAGCACATAAAAGACAAAAACGGTGAGCATGGATTCACAAAGGGGAAATCATGCTTAACCAACCTGACAGACTTCTATGATGGAAACGGGGACAGCCCATCAAGGACACACAAAGCATTGCCCAAGCATATAGAGAAGGAATTAGGAAAGCCAAGGCTGGAGCTGAAGCTAGCGGGGGGTGCAAAGGACAAAGAGCTTCAATTGGTATGTCAGCAGCAAAACAAGACAAAGGATAACACGGACCCATCTCTGAATGGGGCAAGCAAGCCTGTGACAGAGGGCAAAGGAAAAAGGAAAAACAAAGGTACTTGATGCCTTACTTGCCTTTAGGCATTGAAGTTTTTTCCAGTACGATCTGCCTTCCAGCCTCACAGGTTTTCATGCCTAGTAGCAAAGTCTGAAGGAGAGGGGAACTACCCACAGTAAATGAAGATCTAATTATGGATATATAAGCCTAAAGCTGGATATACAAGTTCACAAGACTGGATGGGATGTGTCAGTGATGCTAAAGAAGCTGGCTGACATCACGATGAGGCTGTTCTAGGTATCTCTGAGAAATCCTGCTGATGTGGGAGGTCCTTTACAAGTAGGAAAAGGGAAAGTATTATGCCCATCTTCAAAAAGGGCAAGAAAGACTGAGGTAACTACGTGTCAGTAGGCATTAGCTCAGTCCCTAGGAAGATTACAGAGCAAGTCCTCATAGAAACCCTTTCTAAGCACATTAGGGACAAGGTGACTGGGAATGGCAAGCATGGGTTTACCAAGGTTAAAGTCATGTTTGAGCAACCTTATTACCTTCTGTGATGAAACAACTGGCAAGCGAGGGGAAAATGGTGGATGTTTACCTTTGGCTTCAGTAAGACTTTCAAGTACTCCTTCCTGCAGTATTCCAGAAGCCAAAGCAGGGAGGTACGGATTGGACAGGTGGACTACAAGGTAGTAAACAACAGACTAAGATTAGGGTCAAAAATAAGGGTCAACAGTTCAAAACCAAACTGGCATTCTTCAGGGGTCAATACTAGGAGCAATACTGTTTAGTGTCTTCATGTTGGACACAAATATTCCAGGCATCTGTGGAACATCCATCCCGGGGGCTCTTCAAAGTTTGACAGGTCAGGTTGGACAAGGATATCCAAGCTGCAGTTATTTGTGCTTTAACCTTAAAGTTGGACTAGACAACCTCCAGAGGTTTCTTCCTGTATATACCTGCAACTTTCTACATGCTTCCTATACTTCTGATATGTGGCTGGATGTATTTAAGCCGTTCTCACTAGCTATCGTTACAAAGTCCCCACGCTCTCCATGTTTACGTGTACATTAAAAGACTTAGGGTGTGTTTGGGAAGTGGAAAATCAGCAGTAAAAAGGCTCAGTTAAAGCTTCAGAAGACAGATTCACACATGTTTAAGACAGGTCTCTCAACCATATTCAGAAGGGTAGAAAACAGCTAGAAGAGAAGCCAGCATGCCGCCTCTTCCCCACCGCAAGTGTTTTAACACTTTTTTGTGAAGTATTAGGAAAAAAAAAATATGACTTTCACTATCATTTGTAGTGAACACAATCATACTGAAATACAGTAATACAGAAACAGAATTTGCTAACCTCTTCGCACAATTACCAGGTATTCCTCAGTTTTGGATTATCTGAATTGATTGTTAGTCTTTAAAATGAAAAGTAATTGGGATCAGTCAATTTAGTGGATAAAAGCCTAAGTCATGATCACTATGGCACAAGTAGCTAATCAGGTAAAGTGAACAAGTAAATTGAAACTAAGACTTTTGCCTTTGAAGGTTATAAATAATTCAGCACAGCCTTAGTATTGTTTGCGCTTCACGCTCCTTACCAAAGGTTGGTGTTACAAACCTGCTTTTAAATGCTTCTCTCCTGTATTACTGCAGGAAGTGATTCTGCAACAGGAGAGAAAGTTTCAGGAAAGTATACTTTAAAAATTTTAGAAGTTGTAGGGATGCATAATTTCCTCCAGCAGTAACTAAAACTTGCATCCATTTCCTCCCTACCATGTTTTTGTCCTTATAAAGGACATTATATAAAGTCAGTGACTATTCAAAAGAAATTGAGTAATAATACTGTGTACTTTATGCTACATCGTTTATTCTTAACATTTCCTGGATTTAAAAAAAAGAAATGCAAGTTTAAGTACTATCAGACTCACGATACCTGACCTTTACACAAAGCTTTAATGCCCTATTTGCATTGCCAAGTTTATAGCACATACAAACCCAGCAGAACAATCCTGAATTAAATTCTAAAAACACTCTAAGCTATAACATTTGCTACATTATTTTATTACATTAGTATATTTAGCTACATTATTTGGAGTTAAAAAACCTACAGAAATATTCTTTTGATTACATATAACACTTCAATACTAGAAGTTTTTGTTCTTTTGTTTTAGTTTTCACCTGCTTGCAGAAAGAATACTGAAGACCTAGAAGACAGAGAAGAAAAAAGTACCACATACAAAAGAAAAAAAAGACAACTTACCAGCATTATTAAGTTCCCACCCTCTTTCAAAAGTACTGATGCAGCACCTGTGTTTAAGCCACATTAATTATGTTTGGGATAGGCCTTCACATGCAATAGAAAAACCTCTTAGCCTGAGATGAAACTCAGGTTTACATACACAGTTAAGAGCGTGACCTTACTTTCCAGATTCAGCTGTTCAGGCCGGCCTGGTTAAACATATCTGCTGAATTCCAGATCCTGGAAGAGATTACTTACACCCTCAATCATATGTAGTCTAGCACTCCTACATATTTTTACTTAGCCCTACTTTACTGATTTGAAAAACTAAACAGACATTTGGCAAGTCACTAGCTTTATAGATAGCAAGTAGAGTGCCTAAAAGGCAGTTCAGCATATATCAGTATATACTGATAAACTAAGAATACCAGCATGCTAATTATTTAGTACTAGCGGCAGAAGAGCCCTTTGCTTTGTTCCTTCTTTACTCAGACAGGGAAACCTCTGCTGGTACTACTGGTACTGAACTAGTATTTCAAACTTACTTGACCAAGCTACTAAAACAAGAAGTCTCAAGTTTTGCATCCTTCTGCCCAGTGCAACTGAATAAAAAGTTGAAATGGATTACGTACTACTTTAAGAACTTTCTCTTCTGCTACCCAAAAGACAAGTCACCTCTACAAGCCAAGCACTCAGTGAGTTAGTTACTTTTTGCAATATTACAGTTAAAAAATAAACATTAGAAGCCCTAGATACAACTGAAATTAAACCTAGCAATATTGACACAAAAAAAACACACAGAATTCAGTCTTGTACAAACCACTGACCCTCAGACAACTGCAGTGAAGCAGCCCATATAAGCCTCTGCGTTTAATTTAACTAAAATGCAAAAGCCTGCCTGAAGAATGGGTCCTGTTAACAAATGGACATAGAAAAGTACATTATTGTCAGCACTTCTTAATTTAACTGGGAGATTTTCCACATACCTTTCGGAGCTCTAGGAGCACTACACACTTTCAATAATATACGTTAAAACTTGCATGCACCTTTCAAGAAATATGAATGAGCTATTAAGCACACAACTGTGATGTGATCCTCAGGCCTTAGTTTAACATGTGCTGGTAGTGAAAGTACAAATCCATTACAGAAGTTGTCAAGGAGAAGCTAAGCTATTTAAAGCTGAAGAGGGCTCCATTCTCAGCACAACGCAAAGCACACAGGATACTTAAGTCAAAGACAGCCAAGCATAAGCTGCTTTAGCATGAATATAAACCAGTGTGTGTACAATTTTTTTTTTTAAATGCTTGCTACTGATGAACAATATAAAGACTAATGGCTATCTTCCCCACTGGTCTGCAATGCTGTAATATAGCAGGTGGGCACAGACAGTTGCCCACATCAGATGGGCAGAAAAAAGTAGCAGAACAACATATGCAGTCAGGCTTGCCCAAGACACCCTCTCAGCCTACAGCCATAGTTTAGGGACTTCCTGAAACATAGGTGTTTGTCTTGGTTTTATTGTTCTAGAAATCTGTTCAACTGCTTTTTGAACTGGCCTATAAATCTACATATTCAGTACTGCAGCAAAGAGTTCCACAGCTTAGTTTCCTTAATCTTTGTATGGAAAGCCAGACTATTTGGAAGGTGTCATCTCCTAAAGATAAAACATGAAGGTAGATAATGAACAATTGCTCATTATCTAATTTCTGTGCCACTCACTTCAGAGATAGTGTTGAGGGGACAGATATAAAACAGAAGTCTGACTTGCAATCTGATGAAGTATTGCATATGAAAACTGTTTTCTACTTTGAGTTGGGGGCAGGGAGGGGAGAGGGGCAAAAAGTAACAAATAGAACTGCCTATTGGTATGCGTAGTGCAGCCACATAACTCCTTTTTACACTGGAAGAGTTATTTGTTATGAATGTAGAAGGTAAATGAGATCTTATATTCAGGTTTTTTTTTTTTTTTTTTCCAATTGTAACTGAGTATAGACTGTCTTGTCCTCACTCTCTCAGTACATTTATTTACCTAAAAAAATAGGCAGGTAAGAGGGTAGGTGGTAACAAATTTGCCTCTGATAATTTTATCCAACTGATATAGAAATTCACCTCTGGATTACATCTTGAGAACATAATGACCTCTCCCAGCTTGCTGCTGCACTCACTGCAATCTTTCTGGTGGCTCATTAACTGTAAGGTGTGTAGGCATGTCACTTAAGAGCACTGAAACCACCCCCTCAGATGTAGGGCTTAACTGCCATGAGAAAGCTAGAATGATTTAGTATGTCACCTCATCCATGACATCCATAGAGTACTATATCTCACTTTATTTTACCTGTGACAGTTGACTGACTTAGATTTCTACTAGTCTCTATTTACAGCTTCCCGTGCATGCAGAGGCCTCAGAATTGAGGCTGGAAACTGAGAAGGTGAGTTTGTATTAAGCTATCATCAGCTCAAGGCAATTTTTGAGGTCAGGTAGGCTCTCTTGGTCAATTTCAGAATGAGGTTATTAAACCTAGTGTTGACTTTTTTTTTTTGGGAGGGGGGAGGGGGGGGGGAAGGGTAGAGGCAGAGAAAGCCGGAACAAAACAATAGCTGAGAATACAAGTCCAAAAACTCTTCAGTTTGTCAAGGGATTGCAGAAAAACCTTGCTTCCCATACACAAGTTAGTGAGATTTCAAAGCACTAGACACACAGGGAACAATAGAAGCTAATGATCACTCTGTTATACCTTCCTTCTCCTTTTCCTCATGTAATTGTCACATAACTAAAAAACAAAAAAAACCACCCACAAACACACACAACTGTTTTTCATGTTTGAGGATAAGTTATCCTGGTTTGTTTTCCAGCATGCAAACATAAGCAACCACGAAAAATAAGTCTGAGCATATATATGTACCTACACAACTCAAGTCCAAATGCAACAAGACTATGACTCTTAGAAACTGAACAAAGACCTAGTAATATAGAAACACCAAAAGTGTACTGAATACAATTAATACTTCAGAGAAAAAGTTAAATTGTATGTGGTAAACTCTTTGCAAATTGAAGATATTAAAATGGAAAAAACAAACCAAAACAAAATGTTACCTCTTCATTACTCAATGAACTAGAAGATTAAAAAGCAGTTGTCTGTACATGTTAAAATGTATACTTAAGCAATCTGAGGTTATTGCACATTAGAATATTATTCCTGAAAAGTTCGTAATCACACAGCTTTCTACATTACTATGTAGTCAGAAAGGGAAACTTACAACTCCAGAGGTCAAGCACTCTTAAACTTGATCCTAAAAACTTCAAGATGCTAATACATCCTTCCATCCTTCTGCCAGCCAAGTTTTCACTAGTACAAAAAAGTACTTTTGATAACAAAAGGAGAAAGATAGATTTACACTATACATAATTATGCAGTCTATAGGTATGCTTTATGTAACTTACCTAGGATCACACAAAAATGAACAAACAAGGAGTTTAACCTCATCTTAAAACCTATGATACTTCTACTACAATGGACCAGCCTTCTCAAAACCAGAAAAGGTTTCATTTCAAGACCATTTTAGGCATTAAAATTGGCTCAGACTTCCCCCCCACCCTTTTCCCACTTTTCATTTGAGAAACTTTTAGGCTCATTCTGAGCCAGCAGAAGTTCAAGTGAAGACTTAGAGCTATACCAAAGCTGAACTTGGATCCCATAGTTCTATACTGAAAGTAATCCAGTTCCAAGTTTCACAGTGTAGCATTTTCAACAACTTGTTCTGTTTGAAACTTGGACAACTATCCTTCTGCACAGCAGTGCAATACTAAAAAGAAATACCAATTTAAGAAGCTATCGTTAAAGAAAAGAGTCAAAACATTTTACACATACAAAAATAGCTTAAATTGAGAGGATTATAGGAAGAATAGCCTTGCTTCATCTGAACACTGAAGAGGTTTCTGTCTGCCCTTCCCCCGCCACAATGTAATGTGCAACATAAAAAGTCTGTATTCCTCCCTTCATGTGTTGTAAACTACCATTTATCTTGTAGATTTAGTCACAAAAAGAGTTCATTTTTGGCAACTAATTCTGTTAATTCACCATATTACAGATGTCTTGGTATCTTATCCAATCTTATCTTATTATTTGCAGATTTTCATGTAAAAGCACACTGCCAAAAATCTGCTTAATTTCCTGGTCAGATCTGACCTGTCTAAATTTTAACAGACAAGGATTGAGGATTTTTGGAGGCTGGGGTTAAAAAAGCCTCCTCAATTATTCCAGTTCAGACTTGCTCTACTACAGGTCAAAGGTCTTTAAAAACAAAAAAAAAGACAGTAACTTTAATGCTCAGAAGTTATTTGTATGGTATATTTTCATGGAAATTCTCTTTTGTTTACTCTGCCTTTTTCCAAATAGAAAAAGTTGACAGTCACAGAAAGTGAACAATAAAAGTTTTATTTAGAAGTATATCACATGCTTTCCTGGAGCAGAGGAGATAGTGTTGTACCTCCCTAAAGGATATTTTCACCCTACAGTGCCACTTACAGATAAGGAAAGTCCATCCAATAATCAGTGCCTGGAAGAGGTCAGACTAAGTGAACAGAATCTCTCCTGAACCCAATTATCAGCATTAGTTTAAAAAAAGAAATCCGCCCCCCCCCCCCCCACACACACACACTGATCCTGAAGCACACTCTTCTACATTAAGCTCTGTCATAGAATAATCTCCTATTTGTCTATAAAATACTTCCATGAAGTTTGCTCATTTTAGGATTATATACTATACTGGTTGACTATGCACCATGCACTTTCTCCTCACCCTACCAACAATCAGTATAAACTGCTCCTGGAACACTTAAATAGCTGCTGTGCACTTGCAGCGAAATCCGGACCCTAAACCAAATCAATATGCAGCATTTTTCTGTAGCTGCTGAGGAATACTGCAAGTGCTACTGGAAGATCCAGAGGGGACAGACTAGAAGTGCCAGCAAGCACAGATGAGAATGACCAAGACCTGCCTAAATCCTCACTCACTCTCACTCACTGAAGAGTTCTCTAACGACAAGGATATGCAGGTCCTCTTGAGATGAGCAGGGAGGAGTTTCTCTAAAAATAAGCTTGGAGGGTGTTCGAGCCATTTTAATACCAGAAGTTACTCTGACCATACTTTAACAAGTTCATTAGCATTCAAATATTGTTTACGCTACAGGGTCATGACTCAAATGTGTCAGGCGATTAATTTTTGTTTCTCATTATTTTGCTGCAATTAAGTATTTATTGGTACATATTGGTAAACCAATGCCTATCAATGAGCAAACTGAATATACCGATTCTTTTAATAAACCTATATATTTTTATATAGATAAATCTCAATAACCTGAATTACTTTTCTTCCCAATCTACATCTTCTTTTGAAAGCAAATTTCAAAGTCTTTTATTAGGATACGCAGAGATTTTAGAAGCAAATAAACAGAATTCAGCTAAAAACTGAACTTGTTACTCACATTTTGTAATAAAGCGGAGCTGTATAGAGGATACTTTATGCATTCTTCTGTACATTAAGCTTATTCCAGAAGAATCGTGAAACATGCAATAGATAAAATCCATCGTCCAGAGAACATTTCACAGGTTTAAACATGCCATACAACAACCACCCACAGCCCTCAACCAAGCATATGAGGTTAATCAGACTCACCTTCCCTCGTTGATTTTTGCTTTGTCTCCTTGACAGGAGAAGTTCTCAACGTAGCCTAGAGTGCAGTTGATTCGTGCCCAGTCAGGCTGGCACACAGCCAGGAAGTGAGGGCGCAGTCTACCTATGGAGTACTTGGCAATGTCCGTCAATGACTGGCTAGCAGCTGCTCCAAAAATGAAGGTCCCAATGGCTTTGTAAATAGTGGCTATGTAGTTATTTCTGACAAATGAATTTGAGTGCAAATGGTTATAAGAGACAGAGAGGGTCTCTCCTAGGATTATCTGAAAGAGAGAGAAGGACAGTAATTAAAGAAACATATCTGCTTTAAAAAAAAGAGTCGCTCTATTGTTGTTAACACTTAGATATGTAGCTTCAGAACTTAATTTCTTAAGCATTAGGCTGTAGGAAGAATTTAAGAATATTCCAGGAGTCAGGGCAGTAACTACTTCCAAACATTTAAAACCTATTTTTATATAAAAAGAGAAGCCTTCTTTCCTTATCCTGCTTCCTGTTGAAAAGTATGTTTTTTTTCAGAATATCTATTAGAACAAAGCCTGCTCAGAATAAAACATTTATCCATTATTACTTGACATAGTCCTAATTAGAAATGTTTTCTCTAGTATCACATTTTATTCTACATAAAACTTGCTTAGCAGAAGTATAGTTAGAGAAAAATTATCTACTGTATCAGAAAGTCGTTGATTTTCTTAAAGCCAAAGACTCCTCTGAAAGATCTAGACTTGAATTTCAGATGCGAAAGGACAGTTATTTAAAAGAAACCTCTATTGCTCAAGAAAATTAAATTGTTAGGGGAGAAAAGAAAACTAATAAGGATATGGAAGGAATGACATTATTGAGAGTTTTCAGGAATTTTTTTTTACCTTATATGTAAAAGAGAAAGTCTATCTCAAGTATTCACAAAAAAAGGTTCTCGTTTTCCTCTCATTTCTACCTTTTGCATTTGTCTTTACTGAGTTCAAAACTTCAGCTTCATTGTTAATATACAAACAGGTATGCCCAAACAGGTTAGATTATCAACCAGCCAGCACCATCTTTTGGGGAAGAGCTCACCTCATACAGGTGATCGGATGGGTGGGGGACTGTATGCATATATGCAAAAAATGACCTTTAAAAACATCCTGTAAATAGCAAATGATGGCTCATTCTGTCACTTAAGATTAGTTTTTTCCTGATGGAGGAAGGGGCAGGGAGAGAATGAAGTTTCCATGATCCTAGAAAAGGACAGCTTGTGTGAATGAAAATGTATTAGATATTCTGACACTTGGGCAAAGCAGCTCTCAATACCTTTGCAGTTGTAAGGCAAAGGAACACTCTAATCAGGTGTATGACAAGTTTTGCACTATACCAAAAACATGGACTAAAGCCAAGAAACCTAAGTTTTGGATGAAGTAGAGGTGATAAGCTCTTATATGGAATCTATTCATCCCAGAGAGAAACTTCGTAATGAGCACAGAAAAAAACTAATCACAGCCTTGGTAATATATCAACTGATAAAAAAAAAAAAAAAGAATCCCTTTTTAACACTGTTGAGAAATTTGAAAGATGATTATATGCCATTCTTACCCACACCTACTGCCAGAATTAGAGAGCAGAAGATGCAGCAGTGAGCATAAGCAGATTAAGGACTGTTCTTAAAGCAGACAATAATTCAAATTTCTGTGTGAGAGCACCTTAGTCTCAATTCGCTCACTGCCTGCAGATGAGGTGCTCCCCCAGCACTTATCCAAGTCTGATGTATAATGAATTAAAATTCCTTTCAATGTAAATTGTTCTTCAAATTACTGACAACAGTTATCAAAAGACAAAGAAGGTAGCTAGTACGTGCTTTCAATCAATAGTCACAAGCATCATGAACTAAGATGGCCATGATTCCATTCTGATCTCTGTCGAAGGGGGGGAGGGAGGTGATGTCAGTGGAGCCACCTTAATGGACCCAGAGTATTTATCCATCGTTTAATTTGTTAAGCATTCAGGAAGAGACACCAACATTTCCTTTTACCACTTGACTTTAAAGCTATCTTGCCAGAAAAGCCCGATTTCATTACTAAAAGAAGGTCCCTGATGTTACAAAAATAACATTGTTAATTAATGTTTATATGAGCTCATATGGAGACTGGACAAATTCAAAGCAGAGAAATCCATTAAAAGTTATTATATTCGCTGAAGCCTTCTCCGACTCTGGAAGTTCCTGAGCTGCAAGTGGCTGGTAGGAAAGCTCTTGGGGCAAACACCACTATTTGCTTGCTTTTATTCCTGCGCTGCTCTTTACACTTCCATTTTGACCACTGTTAGAACTGGGACACCAAGCTTAGATGGACCTCAGCTGTGACCAGGCTGACTGCTCTTATGTAATATTGACTACTGTAGTACAGGGTGAAAAAAGTGGTCCTACCTTAAAACTTACCAATACGCTGTTAGCCTAGACCATTTGCCAGTTAAACTCTATACCCCTCCCCCCCCAAAAAAAAAAACCAACCCCACAAGCAAACAAAAACCCACACTTCTCCAACTCCAGAACTATTTCTGTAAGGATCTTATCTTAAAAATCTAAATGCATGTGCCTGAAGTTGAGGCATGTATTAGTATGACTCCTGCTTAAGCTTCCTGCTTCCTATTATGCAAGTCTGTCCTTTGACCACCTACTGCAGTGGCTTATGTAACAGCAGTAGGGCTGGTGCACTACACAGGTTTTATCTCTGGGACATAGTTAGATGGCAAATCACAGCTACAGCAAAGCAAGGGAGAAGCAACTAAGTATCAGGTAGCCCACTTCCAGTCACAGAGGCAAGGAAAAGGCCACAAGAATAGTACTGCCAAAGGATGGAATAGATGGCTAATTGCAGGGACAGCATAAAACAGGAGCCAGAGGTACAAGTCTCAAAAACACTCTGAAGACCAGAGTGAAAGTTATTTGGAAAGATAGTTTTTCTAAGAAAATGAAAACTCAGCTGAGTCACAATATGGGGGGGGGGGAGGGGGAGGAAAGATCATTCCATCTAAGAACAAATATAGGTACAAACTGACCTTAATGCTGGAACCTAGATAAAAATCCATGTTTCTCTTGTATAAGAGAAAGTCAGATGACTGTAACCTCCCTCCTGATTTTAATCTACTAGCCAAGGGAAACAGCTAGACAATACTTAGTTTCACATTTAACTGCTCCTTTTTCTGCTTTTAACTCCTGAGGTATACTTGGATAAATATTTATATACTCCAAAACCTTATTTGGCATAAGAATAGTAATAATAAAACTAGTTCTAACTCTGCTCAAGTTTTTCCTCTGATGAGCTTAGCTGTCACCCAAAAACATAAGTGTAGGCTGAAGCTTTTTAGCACATCACAGCAAGGATCCTGAAATCCCTGTGGAAGGGTCTTTGATAGAATTAAAGCACAGTTCCACAAGACATAAGACACTCTCAGTTAACTAAAGAGGTTCCACTCTCCTCTCCTCACATGCCTGACCACATGCTCCTGCCACCTCTTGTGGCAACACTGCTGCTTCTGATTTTTTCCATAAGCCATTTCTCTCATTAACCCAGCAGGAAAAAAAAAAAAGGGGGGGGGGGGAGCGGGGAAAGCAGTTCTGCATTGGGCTAGGGAATTTCACTGGCTTATCTTGGTTAAGATTAGCTACTAGTGTAGGTAGTAGACAAGGAAGTAGGGGGACCTTCCCTTTTGTCAATAGCAAGCTATAATTAAGTTCACTCTTAGTCATCCTTACCAGAACACCATTTCTGCTGCTTTAGTACCTGCTCCTAGGGCATTACTTGAAAGCCAAGTCACTCTAGAATACAGTTTTAGGAATCTGTTAAAACAGATGGCCCCTCCTCCCTCTTCCCCATCCCCAATACAATGAAGAAAAATAACTTACAACAATTATACTGAAAGGAACAATTATTCCTGCTAACAACTTATAAGAAATGGTGTCCTCTTTGTACGGATACCGGATGGATTCATCACTACAGAAAACTCCTCTCTGGAAGGGGATACGTCTTGAATTGAGAATTGCAAAAGGCAAGCCAGCTAGCAAAAAGGAATAAAAAAATACATTACAGAAGCAATATTTAGACTCTAATGATGATTCTACCCCCACGTTTTCAAAGAAAAGTGCATAAAGAGAAGACATACAGCAAATCAGAAGGGGATGTACTTAATTTTTCCAATGGCTGCCTTCTTGTCTTCGCAGCTCAAAGAGATTGTTGAATTACATATACTTGCCTGGGGAAGGCGAGCAGGACAAAATTTCTCACCTTCACCTACATGTCTGTGGCACATCAAATACGAAAGCACTCTGAAACCACGACTGGGTGAACCATTTAGTGACAACCGCAGAGCTGCTCAGACTGCTGCTATTGCCATTATTGTCCACTACTCCTTTATGTTCCAGTGAGCAGCAGCTGCCCCTTTATACCCTCTCTGGCCAGCTTTATGAATTAGGAGAGAATAAACTTCATTCCACCAAAGCAGAAAAAGAGTATTCTTTAGGAAGTGTGAGTGTAGAGGGGGTTCTGGAAAGAGATGCAGGGAAGAAAGAACCTCCCCCCCCCCAAACCAACTTAACACACGCATGCAGTTCCCTTATTTCCACACACACACGGGGTAGTTCCCTGGAACAACGTGGTCACTGCACATGCCCTACAACCTCAGGGCACACAGATTTTACTCCCTTCACCACCAAAAGTAGTCTTTGTGCACCTTAACCTTATGTGCTCTGTAGAGCTTAAAATGAGACAATGGTTTGTGCTATTCCACCTCAGATTTGCAACGCTAACTCAAGCTAGTAAGCTGAGCAGCAAAGTTAAAAAAGGAGTTCAAAAAACAATACAAGTTTCTACAAATAAGTAGAGTCACATTTTTAAACCCTGGATCCTCCACTCCTAGAACATAAGCAGAGTCTACGCGATCTGTTTGCGTACAAGGATGAATACTCTAAGAAACAACTGTATAGAAAAGGAAGAAAGAGGAGACTACCAAGAACGTTTAACAAAGAATGAACATCATTTTTACTAAGGGATAAACAGCCTTGTGGTGTTCAAGTGCTTAAGAGCACTTGATTTGGAGCTCAAAATTAAGCAATACCACATAAAATGCATACCTACTTAAGAGTTAGGCAATAAGTCACTAACTGGACTCCACATTTCAGCCCCTTCCTACAGGAACAAAAAGAAATAAAATCACTACCAGTCTACCAGTACAGGATCAGAAGGATGCAACTGCCTCCTTCCTTTCTTCCAGAGGAAGATGTAGTTGTAGTCACAATTCTCTCCTCAGGATTTCAGTATCAGGGCATAGCCCACCTCTTCCTTTCCATATACTACAAACCAGCCCCAAATAGATATCTGCAAATAAAAGTAGGCATTGCGGCGGCGGGGGACACCAAAAAAAAAAAAAAAAACACACCACACAAGAGCAGAGTTAAAACAGAATAAGCAAGCAACAGGAGAAACTGGGAGGGTCACAGTCAGGATCACAACGAACCAAAACAACACACAAGAGCAGCTTAGGAGACTTTGCAAACCTCTTTCCCTTTTTGACCTCCACAGACTATCTTCCAAACTAAGCCTAACTCCCAGACCAGGAATGAATGAGAGATACTGTTATTCCAAGATTTGCTTTGAATTTTGTTCTTTACATCATACAAGAGTGATTGCTTAACCGAAGCCACAGTCTTAGGTGAGGAAGACTAAATGGGACATAGCTCATATGGTAAAAATGTCCTTGAAGTGGTCTCTTACGAACGTGAAGCGGCAATGATCCACAACTAAGTGGTTAAGGGCTTATAATAGTGCCCCAAGTATTCCAGCTAAGCACCTCACATAAAGGATCAAGTATGTTTTGTGCTGTTATGGTTCCCTCCCCCCAAAACAAACAAACAAAAAAAACACATTACACACACAGGAAGAGGAGCAGGGTTTTGAAAAACATAGCAGTCCAGGCCCGACTTCTTGCCCTCTCCCTGTGCTGCTACTGCTGAGAGCTTATCTATATCGTCAGCTCTTTACTTCTTAGCTAGATTAGTTAAGTAGTAGTGCAAAAAAAAAAAAAAAAAAAAAGCATGCAGCCAGAATGAGGGAGAGTGATTTTTGTCAATATAAGAATTTAAGTGGTGTTGAACTACAGTCTTGCTCTATAGTGAAAAATACTTAGGGAAGGAAAACTTCATCCTTTCTCCTGCACACATACTAACACCAAGATTCAACATTACTTATTTGAGAAGCATATACTTTTAAGGTCTCCAGAATCAGAGAATGAGGTGTATGCAAATAAGAGTAAAACTACCTACTCTAAAGAAGTTAATAATTTGGAGAATTAATCAGCAAGGTGAAGCAGTCGCTTGTTTAAAGAGTAACTTAACTTCAGTACATAGGCATTAGTATTTGCTCTCCCCATCAGGCCGTGTCACTGGCATCATGTCACTGGCTCTGCATCATCCTCTGTAAAGATCTGTTCTGCAAGTAGTGATATTACGGCTTATTCCTCCTCATTTCCTCTCACCTTCACCTGATTTCCCACCCTCCCCAAAGAAAAGTTGAAACAAAACAAGAAACAAAAACACCACAACAAAAAAACCACACACACAAAAACAGCCAGTGAGTTCCCAGAGTGCTGAACTCCTTCTGGTATGTAATTACTGGCCATTAAATCAGAAATGCATAACAATGGCATATGAACCCAGGGAAGAAAGTCGCTGATGCAGTGGATGGCAAGGTATGCTCTGAGGAGATTTGCAAAAAGCTATTTGAGGCATGTGCTCACTCTTCAGTAATATTCAGATTATTAAGCTAGAAAACAGAGTCTGGAATTACTTGCAATACCTCCATATCAAGATCAGGCAAACAGAATAGCTAAGTAAACAGCCTGAGGTTTATGTTTGTTTTGCTTTTTAAGCAAGTAAGCACAAGCTAAAATAACTTACTAAAATGCATTCTCTTTCATAATTTGTTTCCATCTTGTTTACTATATTTGAAGCCAATACCACTTTGCTCTAACCTCTAAAAGAGCAAAGTGAAAAACAATATTTACAGGCTCACAGTCCAGTATATCTTTAACATTTTCACCTGCTTTACTGTTTTTTCCCCTTCTCCAATACTAAAAAAAAAGTTGAAAATTATGTATCTGAGTTGCTGTTCTTTCTCTTCGTAGTACTCTCACTACCCTTTCCAGATCAAGGGACAGTATCTTTGTATTCTGTGAGCTAAAAACCCTACACTGTTGGCTACTGTTTCCAGGAATAAAGTAGATTATAGCCTGTTTCCAGAGAAGAACCACAGCCTCACTGCTCAAGATACATCTTCATCTGGTTAGTCTTCTAGAGACTAGCCTATCGTCTGGGTCCAACAAAACCATGAACAGCACGGTTTAGGAATTTCCATTTCACTCTGGAAACAAGTCTCGAATTATCAGCCTAAAAAAAAAGTAGTCCACCACATGCACCATAAGGAAGGATTCTGACCTCCTTGGAATACAACTCTTTAAAGCAATATCATAGGGAGAAAATAGAGTATTAAGTATTATGTCATCACTTATGTCTAGCAGGGTATGAGTGGCCTATTGAAATACCAGCATTAGATACAAAACTGCAGGTTGCATTTGCTCACAGATCTTGGAGGAAAAACCTGGTAAGTCTATACCAGAAGATCACCTATTCAATCCGCACTCTTCCAGTACTAAGATCTTATAAAGAATTTCCAGAAGTTGTTACTAGCAAGGCAAACTTGAACACGCCAGTTGCAAAACTGACTATAGCGTGAGAAACATGATCCAGGATTCAGGTTAGAAAGCATGATTTCATTGAGACAGTCTGACAAGTTCTAGATATCTGTATGGCCAGAAGTAAAATAACTCATTGGAAGAACACAACACTTCAATACAACACTGCTAAAAAAAAGGCTTATACAGTTAAATTAAGCGTTCTTCAGTTTCCCCCACTGCCTTACAGATTTACAGAACAATTACACCAGTTATTTCTTGCCTTATTGCTGCTTAAGACATGTCAGTACTGAAGTGAAAACTGCTCTATGAACACAAGGAATAAGAGTATAACTTCTAGAACTTCTAACTACATCATTTGTTATTTGCCATTTGCTCAACCCAAGAAAGTTGGCAGCCAGAAAGACCATCATATCAGTACTGGCTCTTGATGTCTTTCCAATGAAAGACAGTCCTGAATGTAAATGCCTACTATCCCTTAGAACATGCACTATACAGCAGGTCTAATTTACTATTTCTAAATGTGCATAGATTGGCTTGGCAAAGGGAAGGAAAAGTTGCATAGAGAGGCAACAGTTCATATGGTTTCTGGCAAGTACAGGCTTCAAGGAGAACTTATAATACTTTTAAAAAAAAAAAAGAATCAGCAAGTTTCTTTAACATATCTACAAAAAAGCTTAATTTTTAATTCAAGTATTTCAAATATATATACCTAAGTATTCTCTGCAGTGCAAGCACCCACTCATCTCCCCACAAGATAATGCAGTTGGGAAGAGAGTACACAAACAGTCTAGCTTTTTCACTAGTACAAGTGGGAAGAATGAATGCAGAATTACTGAGATAAGTGATGAAAGACGCAAAGCCTCCAATCACAGAAACAACTCTAACTTTGCACTTATTATGTTACTTATTTTTACCCTAAGATAGGATAATTTCAGAGGGCAGAAAAACTTTTGCAGCATTGTTTCCTATGATACCTCCTACACAATAGGGCTGGATATGACTGAAAATCTCAAATCATATTTGTCTTCATAATGGCACAATCATCGTTAGTGTTAAGCTTCAACTCCCCAAATACAGTTGGGAACAAGTCTTAACAGTGGTAGAGATTTTATACTTCCTAGTCAAGAGATTTATCCACATAAAGTCAAAGTAGTTTCTCTTAAAGAAAAGCAGCAAGGATATGTGATAGCTGATCAGTGGGAAGAAGAAAAACCCCTATACTCATCTTGCATGATCAGTCACATGTTGCCCCCCTACAAATTAAAAGGAGGGCTGCATCTTTTCTACAAACAGCCCTTTTCCCTCTAAGCAAGCTACAATTTCAAAGGGCAATATTTGGAACTTTAAAAGGGAGAATCAGCCTTTTTTATATAAAAGTGTTAAAAACAAACAAAACCCCCCACAACACTAAGTAAGGAGTGAGGAAGGGAGAGGTTCTTTAAAGAATCAGTATTAAGTACTTCCCATATGACAATATCAAAAAGCATCTCTGATGTGAAGCCCAAGTTGGGTTCACTTGTGATTGCAAGTGTAACATGAAGAAGCTGCCTAAAGGGAAGATGAGAACAGATATGTTAAGAGAAGAATTATAAGGCTAGACAGGGAGGGGAAAAAAAAAAAAAAATCCTAGCAGGGGAATCTCTAGGATCAGGTCACCAAGCTAACTTATTCAGTGCATATTCATTAGTAATTCTGGCATAACTGGAAGACATACTGCTGACAAAGCTGACACATTCCTTAACACAGTTGAACAGGGTCATCCAGTTTTTCCCACCAAACAACCATAAAGACTGAGGCAAGAGAACAGATGGAGATTTGCGTAGTTCAGTGTCACGCACTTGGAGGTTCACTCCTCAAATGAGCTGGGAGTTTGTCAGCTCAAAATAGATCAGGAAAACCAAAATAGTTTTCTAAGGCTGTTGTACAGTAATATAATGCAGCCATTAGACAAGCCTTTTTCAGATGCATTAGTATTTTTAGTCAGCTTAAGAATATAAGGCACTGACAAGAATTTCTTCTAAAGTGGCATTCAACCAGACTCTGCAAATACATTTGGTTTGAACTCATCTGTCAAACGCAAACAGAGAAGAACTACTAAGGTGCATTCTTCTTAGCTCACAAGAACTAGGAGAGTTGAGTCCTGCAGTTTAGCAGGACAGAAGGGCTGTAAATCAGCTAGCTACATAGGCAGCAGACACCAGAGAACAATACTAGTCCAAGAAGAAGCATTAAACAGCTACAGGTACAGCTGTCAATTGAAGCTATTCCTGATGAGGTAAATAGGCCTCTGAAACAGCCTTCCAGTCAGAATACAAAAGGTAGAAATGCAAGTACTCTCATTCATTGATGAGGCTAAAATTAAAAAGTTGCATAGTATGGTTTTCCAATAGCCTGATTCATCCATTCTAATGCAGCAGTTTTCCTCAGAAGCTGTTGCAATTTGAGTGATTATACTTTAATTTTTCTGCAAATACCATGTATAACACAGGTCTATTTCTTTCCCAGTTCCTAACTTTGTTTAGGTTTCTTCATCATTACTGGGCATGACATTGATCTTGTCATAGAACTAAAAGCTGACCATAACTACTCAGGTTATGAAAAAGAATATTTTATGTGCAACTTTTGAGTTGCACCTCGTATCTTCCCCACAAAAGACACCGCTTGACATTTATCTACATTGTGTTTCACTTGCCATGGTGTTGTCCAGTGTCAGCCAGTATCAAGTTCTCTGAAATCTTAGTAGCCACCCTTGGTCTTTACTGGCCTGAATAACCAACTTTGTTACCTCACTGCACACACTCTCATCCAGGGCATTTATGACTATATCGAATAGTGCAGACTCCTGTGGAACTTGACTTGTTACCTTCCTCCTGAGAGCTGGAAGGCATTTATTCCTACTGTCCCCTTTTTACATTTAATTAAGAATTTATACATATAAAGATTCTCCCTCTAATCCCATGATTTAGTTCCCTAAGATTTTAGGGAGGTAACCACTTGAAACTACAGATTCTAAATAATGAGAATTTAAATGCTGTTTTAGTTTGGGAACAACATCTTCCTGGTCTCATTTCCCACTGTTACTGATCAGCCACTGACAGAGACCTTCATTCTAAGAGAAAAAAGGGTATTAAAAGATTTAGGAGGAGAGGAAAAGTGACAGACACCAGGAGACAGTGGATGTTTCATACAAATAGCTTTATACATCTATGTTCAAACAGTGGGTAGCATTATTTTTCCTCCAGAGTTTAGAAATGTAGGTTAAGACATTCCCATCTTTTCTCCTACCTCTTCCAAAAAGCCACCACCACTTTCGTTTATCCAATGCCAGCTTTGTAGCTTTACGCTAGAAAGAGCCCTGAACTACTCATGCAAAAAAAAAAAAAAAAGCCCAAAGCATAAATAGTAATTTAAGATTTTAAATCCCTTTCATCAGAAATTAAACACAAGAAGCACAAATACAGGGTTCATTACTAATTGCATCAGCAAAAACATCCATAGTATTCATTTGTATAACGCCAGGAATCCTGTCTGGAGGCAAGCATTCTGTATCACCTTGTTTAGAACCTGTAAATGTGAGCTCTTACGTAGAGCAATACTCAACTTTCTGTGGGGGTTGGTTATAGTAACACGGCTCTTCGCAGATAAGAGTCAGACTTTAGCTTCTCCTCAGTATCAGAGTAATATTACTTTCTCTATCTTAGAGACCTTTAGAATCCAGGAGCGCATCTAGCAAGAAGTGGACTTATACCATCATTCCATGGCTCATCAAGATAAACTGCTACATTTTGTAATTCAACTGTCTCTAAAATAAAAGGCTAAAACCAATCTCTCTACATAGCTATTTTCCTGATTAAGGAGGAATAGAAAGAGATAATCAGGGGACTCAGAGGAAGGGAAACAGAAGAGGCAGCACAGGAAGGACCCTTTTCCTTCATTTGCCTGTTCTCCCTGTTGCCCATCTGGGGCTTCTGATGCAGTCCCTTCCCCTGCTTTTTCCCCCCCCCCCTTCTTTCCCTGAGAAGTCTTCTTGTCTGAAGTCTAGAATGTCATCAGCAAGTTATTAGTAACCAGGTGTGAGACTGGAGAAAAGGAGAAATTCATGCCACAGAGCGCTCTTGCTGAAGAGACAGCCTTTAAGTTGCAATTCCCTCTCCCCACCATTTACCCTAGCTTTTTTATACTCTGATATACTATGCTAAGTAACCCCTTCGAAAAGTAATTCAAAGCTACTGTGACAGCTTGCCTTCTTAAGTTATTACCAAGCTTCATACAGCGTTTTAAAAGCCTTTGTTCCAAGTTCCTTCCACTGTCAGGCTGCCAACTATTCTATTCAGTTTCTTATACCATATTCTTCATTGCTGTATTAATAAGTACATCTGAAGGGTTAAGGGTTCAAAAAAAAAAAGAGAGGAGGGGAAAGAGGAGAGAGAACACACCTACACACCCACAGCATCCAAGCTAAGACTTTTAATCATCAGGCTGCTGCAGTTTTATTTAAGTGAACTGCATCTAGCAAGGGTGATTTATATTACAAGTTTATTCAGTGCTTCTCAATCTTTTTGCCCATCTGATTTCAAATCAAATTCTTCAAAACACTCTTGCCGTAGAATGCTGTGAACCTGGCCAGAAAGCTGGATATAGCTACTGCCATTTCTGAGCTTCTATTCCCCACAGCCCTGTTCTCACCCAGGAAATATTCACCAGTTTAACCAAAGTGTATTAGCCCCATAAATTAACCCTGCACACAGTATAAATATTGTTTATTATGCTGGCTTTAAACAGACTTTGGCCAAACACAGATTAACAGTTTATTCCTTAGAATAATTGCAAAAGACTGGGTTCTCGAAAGTGATACTCTATATCACTCTGCAAGCTGGCAAATCAATGTCTAGTAGATTAATTTCATACTCTGGTATAAGATCAACTTTGCCCAAAAGGTAAGTTTAAATTAGTTACAGAACTATTAATGAGGGTCAACGCAGTTATGGCATGACTGCAAAAAAGATGAAGTACATATCAACCAATATAACAATCTCAAATAGGCTTCATTACAGTACCCTGCTTTATCAGCCTTTACCATAACAGCTACATTTGTTGCTCAAGAAAGGTATGAGTTAGCCCAATAGGTGCTTGCTTCCTTAATCAAATAGCTGCTTTTAATCAAAGTTTTTACTTTGCATAACAGTTTCTGCTTGTAAACAAAGTTGTTTTTGTTAAAAAAAAAAAAAAACACATTGTCAGAGAAGAAAGCAGTAGATGTTCTGACTGTAACTTTTCCTAGGAATGGTAGTACTCTGGAGACCATTGCTACATGTGGTAAAAAGACTCCTGAAAACATGGAGCCTAATACAAAATAGATTAAAGCTAGCAGAAGAACAGTGCTAGCAGATCCCTTTAGGAAAGATGTCATGCTACTGAAGACTTTGCCAGATCAAACCAAGACTTCGTTAAAGGAGAAGACAACATGACATGACCACTTAAATGTATTTTTGGATGTCTTAAAATTTCTCTACCTTGAAGATAAAAGTTCCACAATCCCTAATATAACTACCTCCCAAACAAGCCACAAGCAGCAGAGCTCAGAGAAAAATGAGCTTATTCCAAAGACTATTTACTACCAAACACTTCTGTGTATATGTCAGGAACATCAGCATTTCCACTAATTGGTTTAGTAGCAACAGTTGTTGCCAGCTGCTAGGTTTCCCAGAAGCAGAATGAGGCAGTTTGGCAGAGTCAGAAGAACTGAACTCTAGTCCCCTCATAAATCAGTCCAGCATACAGGAATTCACCCAGGGGTTGCTTCCCTTCAGTTCTCAAACAGAGCAGCCAGGTCAAGCTCTGGAAGGAAGCTAACGAAACCCTGCTGAGAACCTAGCAAGGGGAGCAGATAACACCCGAGTTGCTCTGTTCCACTCTTGTGATGTGATCAGAAGAATGCCTCCAAGATGCCTCCTTTGCAGCTTCTCCTAGATCTAAGGTTAGGTGTCACTGAAGACAGCAGTTGTAAGCAGCAAGAGGACTGGACAAAGAGAGAACTGATTTGGAGATGAAGTCACTAGAAAAGGCCATCTGAATTGGACACATGCAAATATACATCTAAAGGCTCTCTTGGGTCTTGCTGCAGGAGAACTGCACTGACATTCATCCCTCATTTATACTCTGAGCAGTTGATCTCACCTGGACAGAGATCAAAAATACCAGACCAAGTACAGCTTCTTACAGATTCCTTTTAAAATACTCAAGTTGTACCCTATAAGGGCATTACCCCCTAGCTAACCATGGCTTTTAAACTATTTGGAATGAGTTAGGCATGTCATTTCTTTATTCCTCTGTAAAAAAAGACTCATTTAGGGGGAGGGGAGGAAGGTAGAAGTATCAGAAACATCATCTTGGGTGTGTGAACTGTCAGTCATCTTATGGGCATGAGCTGCTCAGAACAGTGGCCTAAAGAGATTCATTTCTCCAGAACACTACCAAGTCTTATTTGCCCCCTAAACCTCCAAAAATAGTAATAGAAAACAAACATGCTTTTCATTCAAACACAGGAAACAATCCTGAAGTTTCAGAGCAGTATCATACTATGGAGTGGCACCTGGAAAAGAATCATCAGCATGAGGTTTTTCCCCAGGGATTTTCTTTCCTGATAATAAGTGGCGGTAACAAAAAGCCTTCAAGTTCTACCAGAAGAATCTTACAATACTATATGGCATAGCTACAAGTGGAACTGTAAATTTAAGGAGCACTAGTTTTATATTTTCTCTTTATAAGAGCCTCATAAGTTTATCTAGAATGTTTTAGAAGCATCTTCAAAAACATTTTATGAAGACTTTAAGACAAATAATGTTCAGGCAGCTAAGTTTCTTCCATGCAAGTTTCTTCTGGACTTCTTAATAGAGTATCTAAGCCATATCCATTACTGCATGTTTCATGAGGTGGTGGTTTTCTGATGTTTTAGGGTTATGGGGATGGAGGGGACTGGAAATTATAGCCCTCTATGGGCCTACCCCTAACTACTGAACCAAACAGAACCGTTCATTATTATACCACAACACGTTCAGACCATTTCTTATTGCACTGTAAAGATAATCAAGCTGCTAGTGCAGCCCTAGCAAGGGGTACACTCACGAAGTTCTGAGCGTTTCTGTTTACGGTTCATGAGGATTTTAGGGGCTAAGGACTAAATAACTGAGTCAAGGACATCTGTACACTTGAATACTAAGGGGAAGGGCTATGACTGTTCAACTACTCATTACTTTAAGAGAAACAAACAAAAAAAGATATACAAAAACCCAAATCCATACACCGCAGATCCAGATATGTTACCTTTTGCTTCCCTCAGTTTCTTCCCACAAATCCTTCTTTCTACTTTATGACATGGCAAGGCCAAGCTCAAAGCCCTACTTAGGAACAAGTATGCTGTTAAAATTCATTTTCCATGCTAACAGAACAAAGTTTACACAGAAGAGCAGTTTATCACCTCTTACTTTCTTAGTAAGAGACCCTACTGTTAGCATCAATTCCTTCATAAAGATGCCTGATCTTTTCAGAAGTCTTATGTCACAATAAAATTTTGACCAGATACGGCATGGTCAGAGTTATACTGTTCAATAAGCTTTGAGGCAGCTGTGTTCCTGTGAGGGTATTATTTCTGGAACATACTAATTCTAAAAACTTCAGTTGACTCAGAAGAAATCTCAAGCCTCCAATGAGCCAGTCTAAAACAAGAATCATCCTGAACATCCAATTCTCCTATTCCCAGCCTGATAACTTTCTCCTTCCAATGCGAATAAGGCAAGCTTGAAACTACATTCAGCAGGAGTTAAACAACTTCAGCAATTCATCCAACCTATAATCTTACACTCTACCCTGAAGTTTAAACTTTCAATAGCCATAAAGGACACTATTTCATTGCAGAAACTTGAAAGGGGAAGGGAATGGGATGTCTTAAGTTCTGAGAGACGTCTGTAGGCGGTTCTTTAGCCACCTGCAAGAGGGAACAAACATGCAATTTAAATACTAATTTATTTAGAGGCCCAGTGGTTTCAGAAGCAAGATCTGCCCCACCCACCCTTTACACAGGGCATATAATCTTTAATTTATATCCAGTAGTAACATTCATTATTCTCAGAAAGTGAGGTTTATAAGGAGCTCATTAGTTCCAGATCTCATTAGTTCCACAAACTTGAATGCTACCCACCAGGTATCAGTTTTGTTGCACTAACAGGCCACTATTTAAAGAAAAAGTGGTGAGAAAGTCTAAAGCTGAAACTAAGAAAGTTGTTTAGTATATTAATTACATAGAGCAAAAATAAATAAACACACTACAATGATCATCTCCCCCCCCCCCCCCCGCATTAGACAGTGGAAAAACCTACGTTCCTTTATAAGGTTCTTAAAGCATTCAGCCTGAAGAAAACTGATCTGGGTAACATGTACTGTTGTTACAGAACTACAAACTCTTTAGAAACTTTAACCTTTACAACATGGGAGTCCAAAACCAGTTGTTACAACTATATAATCTGATTCCCTACACAGACAGGCCATATAAATTCACTGTGTGAATCCTACAAAAGGATCTTAAAAGCAAAATATTAACAGAACAGACAGGAATCTCTGGCAAGGCTTGTTCCAATTTACAACTTTAGATACCGTGGCAGTTAAATAGGTGTCCACAACATTCTTTAAAGGTTTAATTTTATTTTTCAAATAGGTTAACTGTGAGAAACTCTGATGTTTCTTCCGTATTTGTAGACCAGGGGGGAAAAAAAAAAAAAAATGCAAACTCAACTTCAGATTATAGGAGCAACTACATGAAATCAGAAAGTGGAAGTTAAAGTCAAGCAGTTCAACAGATTATGTAACTGCAATCAAAATGCTTCTTTAGAGGTCTGAAACAGCATGAAGAAATGTAGATGCTTTTTGTTTTAAAGTGCTTTAAGGATGGAAGCAGCTATTTAAGTACTCCATTATGAGTAATTTAGCCTGCAAGTCTCTCAGAAGACCAGTAAATATCATGACCATCTCCAGCATGGTTTGGTCAACTACTGCAGACAAGATGTAATTTCCGGTTGAAGACTATTCTGAATAGTCAAATCCTGCCTCTCTCTAAAATCAGCTCATAAAGCCTTATAAAAGCTTGGACAGGATCAATGTCATCAAGTATCAATCAAGTATAGATAAAAACCTGCTGCAGAGCTAAATTGTTCTTTGTAAAAAAAACACATGATACTGAAAACAGTGAGCTCCTTTTCTGCAAACAACTAAATTTTCAGCCTCTGTATTCCATTCTGAAAGGTTTAAGAAGTCACCACACTGTTTTAAACTTCAAAAAGTCCCTTGAGTCCAAATTAATTGGATTAGTTTCTGTAGAAAGTACATGGAAGGGATATTCACTAGTTACTGGTTTGGGCGTTCCACTAAAGCAGAATTTTTAACATCCAAGCGTTTGAGTTACCAGACTAGCTGTTCTGAACAGGAAATATGAATATTTCATAACATTTATAAAACAGTAGTATTTTTCTCCTCAAATGTAAAAATCTTGGCTAATTATTGTACTTAAAGTCCTCATCTCTTTCTACTCCTTGGAAAAAAAAAAAGGGAGGGGGGGGGATTGGAGATGCTGGCAGTTAAGAGACTAGTTCCAGATTTTCTATACAAACAGAAAGTAGCAAATCACACCTTTCACATGCATAGGACTGCATGAATATGGGATTTTTGCCTTTGTAACTTCTCTTACTAGCTGTAATTCATAGTCAGTGTTGAACTCCTGGAAGGCATAGGTTTTACCCCCATTCCCAAAGCTGCCTATATATTAGCTACTTACAGAGAAAATGGGCAGGGTGAACCCCACTGTGTAGAGGACAGTGGATGTGATGGTACTGTCATGGAACGGATACTTGATGCTGTCATCATTACAGAAAAAGCCTCTCTGATACGGTTTTATTTTGGCCAAGTTTAGAACACCAAGGGGTAAGCCAGCTGTTGGGGGAAGGAAAACAAAACAGAGATACATGTTGTTAAATCAAAATTCACTTTTAAACATGCATGGAAGAAAATACCAAACATGCAAAACTCAGGTTTCCCAGGTCAGAGCAAGTGAACTATCATGCAATGCACATGCTCACCAAACCCCTTTTATAGAAGGGTGTCTTCTGCCTCAGATCTGTGATGTCAACCATCAAATACAGAAGTTAAGGAAGTATAGAGTTCATAATCCTTTCATCAGGAAGGAGAGTTGCCACACACTGAAGCAAGATTATGCCCAAGAGACTGATACGGCACTCATACAACTGACTAGCTATTGAGGGCAGACTGCCTTTTGTGCCCTACTCCTCTCAGTTACCACCACCCCATGGCATCAGCTTGTACTTTAATTACTAGCCCTGTTCTATACACTGTAAGACTGTCAGTGTTTACAGACAGTGTTATACATAGACTTTTCAGAGTAAGGAAGTGAAGATTTCATGCAAGCAGTTTTCATGCAGGTAAAGGGAGCAACAGAACTTCAGAGACACCAACAGGAAATATGGACACTTTGAAGAGGACTGCATCTCAAGGTCATGAGATTCATTCTTGGAGTTTCATTTATACAGCTTTGGGGTTTTTCTGCATCCAAATAATCACGTCAATGTCAAAAAGGGGGAGTTAAGAGAGAGTACAAGTGATAGCTCTCTGAATATACACTAACATATTAGCCTATTCCTCCTCTTGCAAGCTCATTTTCATTACACTGGAAGTCAAGCCCAAAGGAAGTCACCAAGACCTCTGAAAATTACATCCACATCTGCACTTTACTTCTGTCAAAGCAGAATAAACTGGAGCGTAGCCATTTGCAGAAAGAACGCTCAGGAAACCTGAATTTGTCATTTCACTTCTCATTTTCATTCTTTCCTCCCCCCCTCCCAATAGTGGGTCAACAGTACAATTTAAATGTAAGTGCTGTAATAACTGCTGAAAGCCTAAAATTAAAAACAAAAATTAGACCCTGTTTTAAAAAAAGATTAAAAATGCTTTGCACCTGCTCCAGCATTCATGTGTTATGAAATTGTGTAGAGATACTCTATATGCAAATATTGAGGTTAAATGACAGGTGCAATTACTGCAGCAGAAGAAATTGCAATTAAAATATAAATAAGCTACTACATTCAGAACAATCACATTTCAAAAGAGTTCTCCTTGATTAGATATTGCTTTTGTTTTGTTGACACTTGCTAAGAAGATACTATCAGGTATTCAAGGGTCTCCTATTAAGTCACATCTTAAGGGGTTTTTAAAAAGCTCATTCCTATATATTTCATTAGAAGGAAAGTTATAGAGTGAAACAGCAGGGAGACAGTGATAAATCCTAGCCCCTTATGTAGCTTAGTAAGTCACAGTGCAGAAGGTAGCTAAGTAAGTGCAAAACTTTTGCATTCACAGCTTTGCAAGGGAGAGCAGCTGAATCAGGTGGCCATGTTCTTTCAGAATCAAGAGCAGCGTGAAAACATACTGTCTGCTTTCTGAAACTGAGCATGTGTTCAGGAATACTCCAACCTCCTTACAGCCTTTCCAAACTCTTTTGACAGCCTCCTATGAGGCAGACAAGAATGTGTTCCACAAAGCATCCAAAACCTTAAGGACTGTCCACACTTAACCTTAGCAACTGAGGACACTGATGCAGCAAAGCATTTCAGCAGATGTTTGATGTCTCATAGCGCTATTGCAAGTGAAACTACTCGTGTTCAACTTTTCAGTGAAAGATTATGATATAGCTTTGAGTCAACTGCATGTAACAGGGCTTTCCCCTTCCCTTCTTTAAGGGGGAAAGGGTTAGAGCTCGGAGCACAGATGACAGAACCAGCCGAAACAGCGATGCAGCCCTTTGAATGTGAAAGGAGCCACATTACAGAACTCAAGAGTTCACTCAGATCAAAGGAGATTGTTACATGTTTGCATGTCTAGAGCCAATTTTCAACTCTACTCAAGATCATGGTAAGATTCCACTAATAAGTCAGTCCATGTTTCCTGTCTTTCTCTCTCATATTCCATCCACAGTCAGGATGATGGAATGGCAAAGCTATTAGCTATTCGATACAGTCCCCATAGTTAATTTAAGCAGCAGCTTGTGTTTTGCAGAGGTTGATTACTTAGCAGACAAGTACCTCTGCTTCCCAAGGAAAGCTGCTACAACTCAACACCAAGAAATTTTATTTCTCAGTTTTTCCCCCCGTTACATCTTCAGCCTTAAAGGTCAACCTTTTTTTTAGCCTATGTTGCTCAGGTTTTACAATAAGATTTCAGGGTGTTTTGCTTTTTTTTTTTTGGTGGGGGGGTGGGGAGAGGAGGGTGCAGAAAGAAAGAAGAGTGTTTTGGGGTTTTAAAGTTCATTAGGATACACTATTTCATTTTTGCCAGCTGCTGAAATATGTTTAAGTGCTTTAGGTCAGAACCTAGAATACGCTCCAGCAGTTAGCCTACAAATATTACAGAATTGTTAGCTCACAAATTCCAAGGTTTTTGCCAGTACATACACAGATTTACAATAACAAGGAAGGGAGGTCCCCGTTATGGGTCATGCTTTTTTTCCCAAGGCAGATTTCTTTAAGAATTGGAAAAGCACCATTACATGCAAGTACAGGTGAGAAAGTACTTTAACAGTTTGACAACAAGTATTTTAAGTCCACTAGCAAAACAAACTCGGTTTGCATATAAGCTTACCTTGTTGTGCGATTGCAGCAGAAGCAAGTGACTCTGCAGTCCACTTAGGACAGAAGCTGGAGAGCATTTTATTTTTAACTAGGGGCATTTAGTTTTTAATTTAATTGCTGACACAGTAAGGGCTAGGTAGCAAATTTGTATTAAACTAAAATTATATCTTGAGTCTTTTCCTCCGAGTTCTCTTTCCCCTTTCATTGAATAGTCATCTTTACATGACATTTGTTTATAAGTAGTAGTTTGTGAGAACTTGTACATAACCAGGAATTATCCAAATTTTTCTGGCACTACTACATTTAAATATTCTTTCTCCTAGCATTTTTATTCCTTCCAACATCTTTGTCATTGGAAAGAAAAAAAAAAAAGCTCTTTTTGTCAAGGCAAAGTGATTTGGCTACATTACGCAATATTTCAAGAGTGCTTTTGTTAGCATCGTGTGTATGGCCTAGTTGCAATTAAGAAATATGTTTTTACTTTTAACCTTAAGATAGATATCAAGGGAAGGGTGGCAGGGGGGAAACAACAATGAAGGGGTCAGGTGAGGACAGCTTCACAGAAGTGACTGCAAGATTCACTTGTGTAGTCCACAGTAAAAGGATATGAGAAAATGAAAGCGGGCAATGAAAGTCAGTCACCCATCCTATACTCCGTTTCTTAGATTGCAATAAGAATTCTAGTGATCATAAGTGATGCACTGTTTGCCAGCAGTTGAGTAGCTCAGTTTGGGAAATGGTGTTTTGTTGAAGTGACCAAATTAGCCTACACCATGAATTAGTATTTTTAACAGTACTGCTCATTTTATGGGGAAAGATGACAACAGCTGGTACATGTAAATAGAAGTCCTGACGTTTTCATTAGGACAGGAGCACCAAACATGAGTGTACATAATAACACAGACCAGTATCACCATCTCCAGTGCCAAGTATCTCCATGACCTTTAAGACTGTCCACTGAACTTCTGATGGATGGGCATATATTCAGATCCACTGCCTTTTGAGAATGGGAGTAAAGGGTGGCTGAGATCTAGTGACAGACTAGAAGGCTAAAAGTCAAAAGGCAGTCTTGTGGACAAATCCTCACACATAACACTCCTCACAAAGCACCTCTTTCCTCCTTACCTAGCCAGGAACAGCAGCAACCTAGACAAGGTAGGAAGTTACCTCTAGGGGTGTTCTTTCTGGTCCTTAAGTAAGAACTGATCCATTATAATCCCTCATCTTCCCTAATGCATAATCTTCAGCTCTTCAAGAACTGTTTCTTGAGGTTCCACATGCTCTATATGCACCGAAACTGGAGTTCAAGTTTCTCAATTTTCTGTTAACATTTGTCTAGCTGATCTAGTCAAGGACGAGTGACTAAGATTCTAGGCTGTTTTGCTAGTTAGTAGCAAGAGACAGGACAGTCCCTCCAGTAGCACAATTTGATCCCATCTCTCTCCCCTTTAATTATACAGGGGAGGAGGGGAGAGGAGGGGAAGATCTCACAGCAAAGTGCTTGGGAATCAGCTATTCAAGACTTTGTAAAGCACTGCCTGGTGCATGTCTTCCATAACATTCAGCTAAACAGACTCTGGCCAACCCAAAACCCTACAGTAGTTGAATAGGAGGAAAGACTGCCGAGATTTGAAAACTTTACCCATGAAAGAAAGGTTAAAAGCCTTCATACACATCAAACACAGTAAGGAGGAGCACAGGATGGAGGAGGCAAAAAGAGGGAAGGGGGGTGGGGGGAAGAGAAAGAAAAAAGGAAGGCAAGACTCAGATCTTTGAACGCCTAAGCAAGACTGAAGGAAAGAAGCGCCATTAAGGTTTTTGGCTAGTAGTACTAAGAACAAGGCAACATACGTTTGTAGAAAATGAGGCTAAACTAGTGAAAAAAATTACACAGGGCAATGCTAATATCACAAGAAAGTTCCCAACTTTCTGAATCTGTAGGTTCAAGCCAGCTGTAGCACATTTTCCTTTGAAGACCTACAGACAATTCACACTAACATCAGTAGCTTTCAGGGAACTCTTGTTTAATCACATAAGGCTGGACAACATGGCATGATGCAAAAGCCCATACAGAAGGTAGAAAGGGAAGTATACAGTTGGAGAGCTAGGGAGGAAGTTACTGTCAAGACTATTGTCCACTCACAGAAAAGGAATGCCTAGAGATCAAGGCCCCAGACAAGGCAGAAGGTATAAAGTCTTCTTTTAGCAAAAGAGTCTGTTTCCTAACAAAAAAAATAGAAAATCAACTTTTTAACTATGAATTATTTAAACAGATGAAAACCACAGAAAAGTAATTTAAGTTCCACAATTTATCCTACAAACAGAAGTACTGTAAAAAGGTCACATAATTTGGTATACAGCATATGTATGAGTGGACTGTTATCCTGATTTGTGGCGTTTGTCACATTTATAACTTTAGAGTTAATCACTTAAGTATAGGGGGCTTTGATTCTGATACTCTAGTGTCCATTTTGCTAACAAGCCACACGGAATTTATTTTTTTTTTAAATCTAAAGAGAAAAAAAAAAATCCTAGTTTTATAGCTGAATTAGTCTGTTACAGCTGGCAGAGTGGCCACAATATTTAAGAGCAGCAGAGATAGTTGTTCAACAAGAGACAGCTTTAGGGGCTGAAAAATATATTTCTGTTCTACTTATAATTTAGGAATTTTCCTAATGAAGTCTATATACACAATTTTAGAGAGGTCTTCCATTTTAAGATCACTTGTTAGCTTTTACAGGTGAAAGATTCTTGAAGTTCCTAACCATTTCAATTATACAATACTATCTAGTTTAGAATCAAGTGTGGTGCTCACAGAAGTCTAGAAGTTTGTGGCTATATTTTCAAGAGCAACTCAAGACAACATTGACTGCCCTGCTCTTCTCCCGCCCTTCGTTAAACATTCCTATTTCTTGATACTTATCTGCCCAAAATAAATGGGGGGTGGGGGGGGAGGGCCCAGTTAAGAATGGGTTTTCGGATCTCACTTATCTGGGTGAGTGCCTGACTACTAACGCTAGTCTAAGGAGACAACAGTAACTTTTAACCAAGGGTGTGGAGACAGGATAGGCTGTCCATGTCTCCAACCAGCTTAAGTTTCTGTCTACTACTTTAAAGGATGTTTACAAAAACATAAAACAGTGCATTACTTAGAACTACTTAATTAACCCAATGGCCTCCTCAGACCTTTGGAAACTGCTGAATAATTGTTTTGGGGTCTGTATCATTTAAAAAATAAAGATACCCTCTTCTGAATTGTTGATTCAAATTCTCCAAGATACACAAGACTCTCACCTAGCCTCTAGTCAGGGATAAGTTCTCCTTCAAACTAATGGTATGTCACATCTAGAAACTTGGAGAAGGTTAGTTGGCTTTAAGAGAGACTGTACAGCAAGTGAAATTGATTAGCTCTATGGCTTGATTATTAACCACAGGTTTGTTTATTCCTCTCCCCCCAACTCCCCTTTTCATGCTACACTGAATTCACAAGTAAGAACTAGGTAAGAGAAAAATCTACAAGACTAACATCAGACTGAGAAAAATCTTTATATTTATCCTGAAAAAGAAGGATCACTGCTTTCTGCACATGATGTGCAGACACAGGAAGTCAACTCGTAAATAAACAGCTTTTGTAAAGAAATTCAATCAAGTTAGTGGGGAGTCAAACAGGAGTGGTCACTTCTATTAGAGAAGCACAACCTCCAAAAACAGATCAGTTAGTCAGCTAAGTGCTGTTCATTGGTTTTCATAGCTTACCTTCTTATTTAGAGATGACGCTGCGAAATAACACCACATCCAGATAAATACTGTCATTCTGAGCTGAACCTTTACAGCCAGTAATTACTACTGAATGTAAGAGAGAATCGAGATTTTTCCCACTCACACATGTATTTTTACTTTTATTTTTGGCTAGGACAACCATGTTTGCTTTTCTACTCATTTTGGAATGTACAATCTGGGGTAAGAAGGTATGCAGAAAGATTCAAAGAAATAGAGTCAGGTCAATCTCATGCTGCTGGAGAGAATCTGGGAGTATTTGTCAAGAAAGAGAGAGACTATATTTTGTGGAAAAGTAGAGGTGCCAAAACATTTCTTCCATGAGCAGTCAAGAGCCAAAGAGAAATAGTGATAGAATCGACACCTCTTAGGCAGGAGGTTCTAGGAATAAAGAAAACCGTTGAGAAAGAGGAAGAGGAGATAAAAAAAATGAGGAAATGTTCAGACTTTCAACACCTAGAGGTGGGGGACAGACAAGAGATAAAGATCAATAGACCATTTATTTGCAGTAGCTGAAATGAGTGAGTAGTCTAGAGTTCACTTCCCAACAGCTGCCCATGAACCTTTCCAGCAGACTTTATCTTACTTTTTTACCCTCAGGAACATAAAATATTTCTAACACCAGCACAACGATTGCTCTGATAATGCCAGAAGCTGTGCTAAGCTGCAGTAAACAGGAGATACATATTTCAAAGACTGAACTACATTCTAATCTCTGCTACTCTTCTAAGATTCAAAACTATACAGTACCTGCATATTTATTTGTTTTCTTGTCTAGCAGTTAGTTGGCTTGCAGAGCAGGCACACAGATTGGCAACCTGGGCCAGCTGATGGCAGTTTCAGTAGATGACTGAACACCCTTACTACACCCCAGGCTTTTGGCTAAGCAAAGGCAAGGCTAGTGAATGCAGGAAATGCAGCAAACCTTCCTCTAAGTTGGAGCAGCCTTAATAGAGGAGAGCCCAATTCCCAGCCCAGTCACTTACTAATGGGAAGCCAATTCCTATTCTAGTTCCCCTGCATTCAGCAGTTTAGTACCATGCAGAAAGGCTAGTTATAATAGGGTAGTAGTGAAGATAACTGGACAAGACATGCCACTTGCCTGAGTATTTTTAAGCAAGTGTATTCCCCCTCACATCCACATTTCAATTTCTAACAAGACGGTACAATCAACTTAGAAATTTGACTTTGGAAGCACAGAGAACCTACTGGAATCTGAAAGACATGTAGTTGTCTCTCCTGTGAGCATTTAAGGATGCACACAAGCACAAAATAAACAAATTGCTAGGCTGTATTAGGCTGTCTTGTCTCTGCCTGCTCCAGTACTTGCACAGAGAAATATGTATGGCTCAGTGAGTTAGACGCAAGTTGAAGATGAGGGTCCATTCCTACTCACCATTTGTTTACGTTAATGGCGGGTGGGTGGGAAGGAGAGCAAGATAATATGACAACCAGCTGGAATTTGTTAGCACTTCACCCAGTGGGACAGAGGCCAATTGCTCTTATTACTGACAGGCCTCACAAAAAGATTAAAGACCCTCAGACTAATCAACAAGAAAATAAAAGACTTGGGAGTGGGGGGGAAGAAGGGCAAAAGAGGGAAAGGTCAATAACTTTGCTTTGCAATCCTTGTGACATGAGGTAGGGAAGAATCTAACGGGCTGCAGCTAAAGCAAGGGAAAGAGGCAACTACCACTGTAAGCCTTTCTATTTAGGAGAAATTAAATATTTATCACCGCCTGTAGTATGGTGCACTGTGCTCAATGTAATGTGCACTGTTAAAGGCTTTGACTGGATTATGCAGAAAATTAAAGAGCCCACAAATGCAAAGCTACATACACACACCCTAGGATCAAGATCTTCTACAAACATTCTACCTAGAGCACTACGCTTATGAAGAGGGAAAACAATACAGCAAAAGAAACTAAACTGTCAAGTTCAGCTGTTGGCAAGATGGGGAAGGAATTTTTCCCCTGCAGTTAAATGCCATTTAGAATTGGTGTCCAGAACAGTTACAGTCTTTCCATTTTAATCTTTGTTCTGCAGCAGTGAGCAGGGAGGAGACTTTCAGAGTATTTCCACATATAGTTAGACACCTTGACCTGAAATTACACTCAGGCTCTATACAAATGCTAGGCTATTAGTTGTTAAGAGTGTTAGCGAACTTTTTCAGTGAGACTTATAAGCATAATGTTTTATTTAAACAACAGTCTTTAAGAGAAGCAAGTCTTAAAATGGCAGTGCTGCAGAGGGACTAAGTGTCCATAAGATTGTACACCTTATCATACTTGAGGCCACTTTACACTGTATACAATAATGCTGTGTTTAAGGGGAGTACTTTTAGCTGTTGGAGCTATGTTTTTTTCCCATAGTAAGCTAAAGCTTGTAGTGCATAGTGGCAACCTAAGAACATAAGCTCTGTACTTAAGCTAGGTCTATACAGAGCTAAAAGGGAAATAAAATATAAGGTCTTACATTTTAGAGCAATTACAGTAATTCTTTTGTATTGATTCAGAAGATGACCTCTAGGAAGCTTATTTAATCAGACCTACTTTAAAAATATTTATTTGTACAACACTATTCTTTACACTTGAGTATACTGAATAGTGCCACAATTTACAGTCTTCCTATACTTGTAGAATAGGGCAGATGTAGTTTTCCAGTTCTAGTGGAAGTCATCAGCACTTGCTTTGTGATCTTAGTTTCTTGGTATTAATGATCAGAGCATTCAGTTTTCAACACTGATGACTGGAATCTTAAGATTAATGGAAGATTAACGATAGCAGACCCAGTTTGCAAGCAGAAGCAGTGATCTGACTTCCATTCCCCAAGAAACTCTATTAACATCAGAGCCAGCCACCACGCAGTATTTCACAGTAATTGTACTAATACTGCAGCGTGAACTCATTTAACGAAACAATGGAAGACAATGACTTCACTGACTCATGGAAAAGCTACAGAATTCTCTCAAGAAACAACAAAAAACTACACAGCAAAGTGTTTTCTCAGCAAATTGAAGGTAGGGGGGAGGGCACTAGAACCTAGGCTAAGTCTGGCAGAGTTCATCATCTCACCTGCAGCATCATATAAATATAACTGTATTGGTACAGCTCCTGAGTAAATAACCAAGGATAGAGAAGTGAATCATTCCAAAACAGGATGCCCTGACTTGACCCACTTGCTTCCTCCCTCTTTTTTTTTTTTTTTTTTTTTTTAAAATGCACAAGCTTTTTTTCCCCCCTCTGTTGTCAGATTTTGAGGTACCACATGAACAAAGGAAGACAAAATAGTGTTAAGGTACAGTACAAAAGTATTAAGTACAGTACCTTAATTCATTTCTTGAGTCAAACTGCTTCTTGGTTACAGCTTTTTAAGGGTGAACCAGCAAAATCTTTAATACAGAGAGACCAACCTATCTATTGTTGCTTCTCATCCTGGTCATCCCAATTCAGCTTCATGTGTTAACAGAAAGAATGTTCGAGAAGTACATCAGACAGCTTCACTATTATTTCTTTGTGTCATATTCTGCCAAAGCAACGTATTAGGAGCTATTTTCGGTATCAATATAAGCAAGGAGTCTTGATTTTTACAAGACTAGACCCAACTATGCTGGAAGGCTTCATGAATCTGGCAAAAGTAGTTTATAAGACACAATGAAAGATGATCAAGACTGTTTTTTGATCTCACAAGCCTGAGTCTCTCAACCTGGAAAGGAAAACTCCTTGCAGAAACTATGTCAAATCATTAGCAGTTGACAGTTAAATGAGAGTACGTAAGTAGAAGATCCTTAACCTAAATTGCAGTTTTCTTCCAGCTTTTAAGTTGCAGAACTCACCAGTCTGGCTGGAAAACTACTTGTGTACCTACTCACACGTGGGAACCGAGATGTCTATTGCTACAGCCAAACTGATTATTTCCTAATACCATGGAAACTATATTGTTCTAACAAAGCTATCTAAGGAAGTTTATCATAAGGGAATTTTGCTTCTTCGGGATAGCTTTAAATGGATTTATTTTTTGGTCATATAATTGACTTTAAGGCCCCTCTTCCCTTCCAAAAAAGGAGGCTGTAGATACCTTGCACACAAGGACATCTCACAGCAGTATGTACACTTTTAATTCCTTAATAATGTAAGCCTGTATTAATAGGCTTACAATTTGATGCTAGAGTTATGTTGATTCAAGTCACTAGTATTAGATAACATCGTCTGAATTTCTAGTGTTTGTGCATTTTTCAGTTGTCTTGAGTCAAGCGTTTTACTTGATTAGACTCCAAGAAGGAGGAGCTTTATTTGGGGGGGGGGGGGGGGGGAGGAGGATAAAGAATAGGGGGAAAAAGAGAAGAGCCAAAACAAAAAACAAAAGAAACAAGAACAGATTTGGCAATAATTAAGCTTACACCAATGAATCTCTAATCTACAGATTTCTAGAGTCACGCTTCTACAGGTAGTAGTATATTCTGCCAATAAGCTTCTAAGTAAATCTGTTCAGCACTTTTTAAAAATCAGCCAAGAGAAGTTTGCTTTGCTGTTTTAATTCTCCAGGACTATTTCTAGTGAGAGCCTATCAGCTATATGAAATAAATCCAAGTCACTTGGAAGGCTGAGAAGTTTAGCGAGTCTTTCATCACCAGGTACCTACCAGATTTAACCTCATCTCTCATGCTGCCCCTTATGGGGTTCCAAACACATTCACGGATAGCAGACTGTCTACAGCTTTATCCTCTTTAGCATCTGGTCAGTGCAACAGTGCTCCTAGGTAACACTGAACAGTAACAGAAAGCCAGTTAACTCTTCCCTTCTTTAGGTCGGGGCTATGATTTCCAGGTTCAAAATAAAGATACTTTAAGTCAGCATGGAGTTTAAGCCATCCATCTTTAAAAAACCAGGTCAGTGCACTGAATTAGCTCAGGATAGGAACAAAAAAGCAGCAGAGCAGACACAAGAATGAGGCAGGCTCTCTTCAGCTCTGAGAGGTGAGCCATTATATCATTCAGCTGTAGTATAACACTTCTCACTTTCTACAGAAAGATGTCAGAAACCCCTTCCCTCCTTAAATAAAGGACACCATCTTCCACATAAGCACTCCACAAGAACCCCTCTCGGGGTTTTTTTTGTTTTTTTTTTTTTCGGGGGGGAAGTCAAGTATTTGATAAGGAACTGCTTTCCTGACAAGCATCTTCCTCTGTTATGCCAAGAACAAAGAGCACAGGGCTGAGTTCGTGATTTGGTTCATGGAAGTCACTGAAAAGTTAATTAGCATGCCCATATATATCTGTAACAGGCAAGTGTAAAGAGTTTTTTTGGCAAATGGGGTTGCCCAGAGTACAAAATACTTTACAGTAATGCCTGGCAAAGCAAGAACCTGACTGCTAGCTTTGGATAGTGTCCGTTAGCTACTGAAGTTCTAAACTAAAGCTTTTTTTGTAGGTTTCCTAGCAAGTTGAAAGATACTCCACCCAGAGACTCCCTCCATAGGGGGAAGTGACTGTTGCCAAGATCCCTATCAAGGGAACAACTTCACAAAGTATTCAGTTCCATGCATTTGAGAAAACAGTGTGAGAGGGAAGACTTTTATTGTTTTAGGTAACAGTATTTCCAGTGACTCCAGAATAGATTTAATGAGGATCATCTTGTGGTACCTAGCAGACAGTGTCATTTGAAGACAAGCTACTCTTACTTGAACCTGTTACAGCTTAACTGCTAACGCATGCACTAGCAAAAATATCAGCGTCCGCATGATATGGAAAAGAAGAGTTACACATATCTGAGTCACAAGTAACATGGGAGGAGGTTACTGAACTAGGACTATTAGGAAGTGCACATAAAAGCAGGCCTTACTATGATACTAAGGCTAATACCTTAACTGTCATGGGGACTGCTACCTTCAGTGACAGTGAGAGTCAACATTCCTAAAAAGGAAGAAAAGCATCTAAGACAAAAACATCATACAGGGTGTACAAAGCAATCCAGCCTTCTCACTTTCCCAAATCACATATTACAAGAGATACAAGTAAATTCACCTGTTTTTACACACTTTTGTTAACTGTTTAGGATATTTGCTCTGTTGCAAAAACTGACCTTTCTGAAGTTAACTGATTAAGTGTTTAATATTTCTGAGTTTAGATCACATATTCTTTTTTGGAAGACTAGAATTTATCTTTCCTTCCTCAGGAGTGGTTTCACAAGGAATCTGAATTCATTTAAGACTGCCACAATCCCAACTCCCATACTAGCAGCAGCCTATCAGTCCCTTTCCTTTTTTTGCACTGGTGGCACTTGCAGTCCAGGGAGTTAAAACACCCAAGCAGCAGATGGTTCCACCACAACAGAATGGTTGGTGGTAGGTAAGTTTTGAGTTGGCTTCTTGAGCCAGTACAGAGTAGGTACATGGGAGAAAAGGAAGAAAAAAATCCCTGCACACAGCTTCATCTCACAGTAGTTTTAAACTGAACCACATAATCCATTAGTATTTTCAACATATTGAAGAGTTGATTGAAACAGTGAAAAGCTAAACTATTTTGAAGCAAAAACACTAATTCTTCTAGCCTTAGGTTATACACATTCTTGCACTAGACCAGCAACCACTTTAATATTATTGAATGCTCCTTAGTTACTTACAATAGCTACACAATCACTGACAAGTTAAGGAAGAGAATAAAGAAACAAACTTCTGTTGTGTTGTATCCCCACACTCAAGTTAAAGATGAATTCAACAAGCACAGGCCAGATTTTTGAGCTGGTGGATGAGAGTCTTGGAGTCCAGCTTCATAGAGAGTATTTGTCATTGCTCTAGTCGCCCCAGCAGAACTTACTTTAGAAAAAAAGTTATATTTTCCAAGATTAATCTTATTTGATCTTAATTAAAAGTTTGGGGTAAGTGAAAACTGTACTTAAGAGTTCTTTCACTCATTACAGGCTAAATGACCATGGGTTTTCCGATGTTAAGAATAAAACTGTTTACTTGCCTTACTGAGGAATCAATGTGATTCTTAGTCAAGCAACAGATCTGTAGGTATGGCAGAGTAAGTATAGTTTTTAAGTGAAGACACCAGTCAAAGCTAATCAGTTAAGTTATGATTATTCCACTTTGTCATGCAAAAACTAACTGCTTATTCTAATAAGAATTCAAGGCTTAGTATCAAGAGTATAAAACAGTTTCACTGTTGCATAAGTGGGATAACAGTCCTAGATCTCTGTGTGGTGCCTATGTAAAGTATCTTTCCATTAGAAGACTAAGGAGGGACAGGCAACAATTTAAGTATAGAGGAGAAAAACCCTGCAGCCAGTTCATTCATCCTTTCTACAGGGGGGAAAGAAACTGACCAAAGACTCCAGAGCCCATATAGACTAACAGAGCTTTTGCCTGCAATACTGCAGAGTTGCAGGAAGATAATCAGTACACACACTTATTTATCCCCCAGCACTGCAGATGAGCACAAACTCACAAAATACAGATACAACCTGCTACTTGTGAGGTCAAATACCACAGAAATCTGCAGCCTGTATCTTTCAGGTTATAGAACATGAAATTAATTTTGTACTGAACACTAATATCAGTTTAGTAGGAAAGAATCACAGGACGGTTGAGGTTGAAAGGGACCTCCAGAGATCATCTAGTCTAACCCCCCTGTTCAAGTAGGGTTGCCTAGAGCGTATTAGCCAAGATTGTGTCCAGACAGCTTCTAGATATCTCCAGGGAGGGAGACTCCATAACCTCTCTAGGCAACCTGTTCCAGTGCTCAGTCACCCTCACAGGAAAGAAGTTCTTCCTCATGTTCAGATGGAACTTCCTGTGTCTCAGTTTGCGCCTGTTGCCTCTCGTCCTATTGCTGGGCACCACAAAGAATTATCATTAGACAAAATCCTCACCTGCAAGTCCCTTCATCTGGGCAGTTGCCTAGGTCACTTAAACAGATACCAAAGTTGAGGTGAGAGGAGCAGGGGAAAATGAGAATTAGAAGAAAACGCCACAATCAACTTCAAAAATAAAAATCCCCTTTAGGTATAGGCTTAAGCCTTACGTTCTTCTAAAGGCCTGGCTCAATCACATGAAAGTTAAGGAAAAGACAACAGAGAGATTTTGATTTTACATGTAGAGTCTAGCCCATTCCTACATTTATCTATTTTGGCTCAGGTACGGTTTTACTGAAACCTGTAACTCAGTGTGGTTAAAGATGAAGGTATCGGACGCTTCACTTTAGGCACTGTCTGCATCTTCCCCTACCAGCAGTAGGGAGTAAGCAAGCCAAGTGAGAAAAGGCTAGCAACTCTCCAGTACATAAGGATCAGGTCGTTTGTTGTACAAAATGAGACCATTCCTATTCCACTACAGAGCAGGGCCAAGAGTACACCTTCCCAGATAATAGCATGAGGCAGGAACAGAGAGCAGAAGGAAGTTTCACGTTCTTTTAGCTGGGTAACCCTCAAGTCATATGCCTGTCTTGATTTTAAACACTGACAAAGCAAGAAAAACAAAGTATATTACTTATAACAGGCAGATACCCTTCTAATAGACCAAAATTTAAGTACAGGCATAGTGCAGAGTCTGTTGATTGATAATAAGTATTTTATAGTAGTTTTCACAACAGACATAACTGCTTTACAGGCCATGAGAATAGCATACAATTTCAAGCCTTGTTACAGCATAGCTTAATAACACTTCAGAACTGAAGAAAAATTGCTACTACTGGACTACACGCATTCACTACCATTCTCTAAAAGCTGTATCCTGTCAATCATTTATTCAAATCAGTACATCATTCACCATGGTATTTGTTCTTGAATGCCATTTAGCTGCAGGTAGGTTACATTGCAACTGGAAGTATCCAAAACCTACCACCAGTCTTGGCAAGATAAAAAAGTGCTGCTCATGTGTTCATACCAAGGCTAAAGACCTCAGCAACCAAGGTGGGACTTTGAAGTAGATCTGTTTGATTGATCAATAATGAATCTAAACATTTCCTTACCATGTTTATCAGGTAGTAAAATTATACTCATTGGTTTAAAAAGCAAGCATCTAAAAAACAAGATCATGTAACACTTCCTAAGATTCAACAGAAAGTACAACTTCAGATGCCTTCCCTGCTCTTCACACACAGAGGTCCAGACTAGTCACAGTACTTTACAGGGAGCAAAGCTTGCCCTGCTCTGATCAATAACCAATGACATTACTCCTTACACTGTGTTATTATATAAAATTGAAATCAAATTGACAGATCACACTATTATATGCTATTCTTAGAGACAGATATTGAAATAGAACACCTTCATAATGGCTCTTATCTGGACTGGTACAAGGTGAGCATTGAGTGCTGTGTCAGTGTGTTGTGGTTGTTATGGTTCAAAGTACGACAGTCACTGCACTGAACTCTCTCACTTCTAGCTCTACACATGTACCCCTCACTGCTACATATAAAAACATGAGGACACAAACAGCTGTGCTAGCAAATATCACATTTTTCTTCAAATCTCAAGCTAGAACAATAGGATCAGGGAGACCACAGATCATTCTAAATTCAGTTTAACTCATTTGAATCCTCTTTACTTCATAATACTTATTGCATCTCTTGTTATGACAATAGGATGAAACATGTTTTCTATGATCGCTGGTATCCCTATCACTTCTTTTGGCAGAGCTTTCTGAACCACTAAAATTAACAAATCTCAACACTACTAACACCTGCTTTCCCAATACAGACTTGCCAGAAACAGTCTATTAGCTCACATAACAGAAGCTTAGAGAAAGAAGTCAAAGAGAGAAAAGAAAGATTTTTTTTAGATTTCAACAGACAAGCAGCAGCAGATTTGGATCACAGTACCTTCCCCCCAACAAGACTCCTCTCTTCGGAGTTACAGCCATGTTAAAATCATGAATAATATTTAAGACTCTGCTCAGCAATCTAGCAATATTCAGGAGCCTACAGGGGAAGAAAAGAAAAATCCATCTGCTTTCTATTTAAAGCCGACCCTGCCTGATGACAAGAGCCTCTAAACGCTTCACCATCTGTTGCTAACGCACAGAGGTGGGACCACGCTCACGGCGGGTAATATCAAGCCGTGAAGTGCGTCAGCCCGGTGCCCTGAGGGCCGGGGGGCAGTCAGTGACCAGATCCCTCCAGGTGAGGAGCAGGACACCACGGCGTGGCTGTCCCTCCTGGGTGGCAGTGAAGTGAAAAGGAAGAAGGGAGGGGGTGAAGCGATTATAGGCAGCAGTGAAACGCACACACACGCACACACAGAGAAGGGGCAGGCTGGAAGGAAACCTGCTCCGCGGTGGTATCTGGTGCATCCTCCCCCGCGGCAGGAGGGAGGAGAGGGAAGAGAAGCATGCGATTACGCGGCACCGGGCAGGGAGGGAGAGCCGCGGGCGGATCGCTCGCCCTCCGCCCCTGCGCGGCGACGCCCGGGGCTCCCCTCAGCCCCGCGGCCGGCGGGGGCGCAGCGCCGAGGGGCGCGGGCAGGCGCCCGCCGAGCCCGCCCCCGCCCGCCGACCTACCCAGCACCACGCAGAGCACATCCAGCGCCACGAACGGAAGCCTCGTCTTGTCAAACATGCTGGCGGCGCCGTGCGCCCGGCTCCTCCTCGCGCGGGTGACAGGCTCGGCCCGAGGGGCGGGAGCGCAGGGGGCGGCAGAGCAAGGCGGGGAGGGCAGGGGAGGGGCGCGGCCGCACCCAGCCGCGCCGCGGCGCTCCGAGACGATGGCGCCCGCCCCCCCGCAGCCAGCGATCCCGGCGCCTCCGCACTGCGCTACTGCCACCACTGCGGCGCCCACCCTGGCCTTTAAAGGAGGCGGGGAGGGAGGGAGGGAGGGAGGGAAGGGAGGGCTGGCGGCGGCGGCGGCGGCTCCGCCCAGCTTCTACCCGCCGCCGCCGCGGCGCGGCCCCGCCGCGACGCCCCAGCCGGCGGCCGCAGTCCAACGGCCGGCCGGAGCCGCCCAATCGCGCCGCGGCCCGCCCCGCCCCGCCCCGCCGTGCGCCGCCCCCCGCCTCCGCGGGGCTGCGCGAGCCGCGCCCGAGGCGGCCCCCGCAAGGGGGAGGGGCGGCGGGCGCGTGCGCAGGGCGCCGCCGCCCAGGCGGGCCTGCGGCGGGATGCCGGCCCCCAGCGGCTGCAACGGCTGCAACGGCTGCAACGCTCCCCCTTCCTCCCCCGCTCCGTCCCTCGCCCCGGGCGGCGGCGGCCGGGCTCTGCTTGACGGAGGCCTGCGGGGGCCGCCCCTCGTGCCCCCGCGGGACAGCCCCGGGGCCGCGGGTCCCTCCGGGCCCCCGTGGCCGCAGGGCTCCCGCAGACCGGGGCGCCGCCTGAGGCACCGCCTCCTGCCTCGGTGTTGGCTGGCCTCTCTGCCGCTGGCCTTGCGTTAGGAGGTTGATTTATGAGGCCCATTAAAAGAGGGTTAAGGGAGCAGCGCCAGGCATGAAGACGCTTTGAAAATGTAGAAGGGCGCCGGTGCTGGCTCTTCCACCTGCCTTTCTAGCTAGGTTTTTGCCGAGGAAATGGGCTGTGCTAGGGATGCGTTGTGTGCCCTGCTCCCGGCAAAGCTTTCAGGTGGGGTGGCCAGTTGGGTGCAAGGGGAGCCGGGAGGGTGTACTGAGATCTGCAGGTTTCGCATAGCAGAAGAAAGAGACTGAAATTGCTGTCCCCTTGGCGAAAAACCTTCAATAGCACCCACACCTTGCCAGATGCCAGCAAATCCAATCACAGCAGCACCCCAGCAGCATGGAAGAGGCTTGGAAAATCGCAAAAGAACAGAGAAACTGATTTTCAGCCCAGCCGCCCCCCCCCCCCCAGGTTTTTCCCTGTTAAAAGCTTTTACTTGGAAAGAAAATACTGATGAACAATGTTCTCTGAATAACCTATAACTAACCTATAACTATTTTTTTTTTGTCACCAGCGTTATTAGTGCTGTCGGGCACAAACCTATCACTCATGTCACTGAGCACATTTGTGTTAAGAAATTGCAGATGGGATGACTGGCACTTAACATGCTCAGAACATCAGGCATAAACTTTTCTGCAATTTCTTATGTATTCCACCCTTTAATTCTGTAAATAGGTTCACTTTGTGTTACATCCTAAAGGCTGAGTAACAGGTTTGGCAGATCAACAAGGGAAACAACCTCTTGAGACTGAAACACGTCAATAAATATGCCCTATCTTCAGTTTCTTAGGATTCAAACATACTATCTAAAAAGTGATATAAAGCAGTTCCATATAGACTATCTATATATATAAAAGTTTTATTTAGTAGCCTATAAAGGAATTCCTGATTTCACTTCAACACCTAAGAAGTAGCCCAGCTACAAATCAAAGCGTGCTCTACAGATTAAGACTAACCTCGATTTATGTAGGTGTAGTGTAATTTACAAAACTCATACTTGTATGCAAGTATTCTGAGATGGTCTCAAGGAGGCAGAAACTCCAGTGTTGTCTTAAAATACAGAAAGCAGTGGAATAAATTGTAGCATAACCTGGTAACGCCAAAAAAAGGACTTATCTTTGTGAGAACTGTTTCTGAAATCTACTGTGCCGCTCACAAAGTAGGGCATTGTTGACAAGATCTGATTATTGCAAGGTGATTAGAAAAAATAGAAGACAAATAGTGCAAAAATTCCATGCACAAGTGCTGTAATTGCTTTCTTCATCCCAAAAGCATCATGATAATCTTGTTCAGGCTAACCATCAAATAGCTCTCCTGATCCACGCCCCTACTCAGTCAATTACCGAAGAGATTGCAATGTCTAATTTAAATGGAAGACTTCCCAGAAGAATGAAAGTGAGATAGTGATGACACTTAAAAATACCTGGAAATTTGACTTCAGCAGAACAGTATTTACAAACAACAGAAATTCATCACGTTTTATTGTCTTGCAATTTCTACATCTCTTTTTCATCCTTGAGACATAGCTTGCCTAAGGGAAGAAACATCTCTGCAACCTTCTGACAGAGCTCAGGAAAGAAATCAGTCATACAGTTCCCCTCCAAACTGTCCATTGCACAAGGGATATGTTCCTCACTGTTGCAACCTTATTCCCACCACTAGGCATGCTATGCCTGGGAAACCCCCCTCAGAGCACAAATGGGAGCAGGTTAGCTCTGCAATATTCTAGGCATTCAGAAGTTATTTCTGGGCCTTCGTGTACGGACAAGTATGACTATGCAAGCACAGCAATGCAAGCACACACAGACTGAATTACTACTCCGATTAGCAAAAGCCTATATTACCCCAGTGTTGTCCTAGTACAGGCACTGCATCTTCAGCTATGCTATTGATTTTTTTCTCACAGAAAGGCATAAAACTTAAAAACCGGAAACATGCTTTTGTACATTTACTAAAAAATAAAATATCTGTGGCAGCAACAATGCCCAGGGTAGCAGAAATGGCAAACTGGCAGTGCTTGATCAGACTAGTCATCTGCAGAAGTAAATTTCAGAGGGAATGGAGATTACTTGACTATAAACATCAATTAAAACAGAAATGGAAATCTTGTTCAGTGCAAGTTGAAGATTTTTTTTAATATGCAGCATAAATATCAGAGCTTCTGAATTTCATTTTTTTTCCTAGTACTATAAGAATTATGTAGAATCTTCTGACTCACTGGCACTAGCAGGATTGATGGTAAATAAATGTCCATTTGCTGGGGAAAAAAAAAAAAAAAAGAGACATTTTTCCTGTCCAGGCTCTGCTTCATACCTGTTCCTCCCAGCAAGTCACTTAGATGTCCACCATTCTTAAGCACCTTCATGACCCACTGCTGTCAAGTCAGATCAACTCATATATATGCTTAGCAAGGTCTTTGCTAAAGAACATTTTTGAGCTGGGACCTGAGTGAAATGAAGGCAATAGATGAGGCTCCTAAGTGATATGTTATCCTTTAATTAAATGTAGATTTTTAATAGTTTAATATTACTCTCTAGAATTTAGACACCCCCAAATATCTTAACCTCTCACCTCTTCTTGTTTTGGTATGGTTATTTAGTTTTCTTTCTTTTTCCCATTTATCTTTTTTTTATTATTATTGAGAGCAGTGAGCAACAGAGAACATGAAGACCAAGTTAAAGCCCTGATCATTTGGGTTTTTTTCTCGTTTTTTTTGCAGAAATTATGATTTTCCAGTGTTTTACCTATCTTCCTTCATAGTTTTGTGTATACTATGACTGAACGCCCAGGAAGGTTATCCTGCAGCCTGTAGTGGTACTTGAATGCTAATTAATTACTACTGGCCAAACAGGACTCAATTCACATTCTGCAAATAACTGCAATTAACATTCATATAGATCAGTGACTTCAGTACATGATGGGATTTTCCTAGGCTTATTTCTCTGTAGCTTGATCTGGGGTCAGAGTCAATAGGTCTAAATGAGCTGTTATCACTCAGCAAAGAGACTGCAGTGTCATCACTGATAGTTCTTGGAAGCCACACCTCAGTGCTCAATGGAGAGATCACGGTGCCACACAGAATGCTGGCAAGCATTAGGAAAGAATTTGAGAGCAATCCATAAAATATCAGTAAGACACATTCCTGGATACTGGTAATCCTACATCAAAATGGATACAGAAGTAGAGAAAGTGCAAAGGAAGGCGAAAAGGATTATTAGCGTTTCTGTGCATTAGCTTCAATACAACAGAAAAGTAAATAGGATTCTTCAACATGGAAAAGAAATGATAAGAGAGGAAAAGGCTTTATAAAATATGGATCTATAAAATCATGAAATGTGTGGAGAAGAAATATAAAACACAGGTTCACTATTTCTTATCAGGTAAGAACTGAGGAGAACCGAAATTAGGCATCAGACAGCAGCTCTCCTTTTTTCCATGAGAATATTGTGGAATTCATTACCTCAGGTTGCTGTCGGGCACAAAATTATAAAGGAGGCAAAAAGGGATTAGCTAGGTTAATAGAGGACAGGTCCACTGTTAAACATGGTGGGCTGTTTCTTGAACTGTGCCCCTAAACATCTGCTGCAAGTCACTGATGCAGGATATTAGGCTGAATGGACTTGATCTGAATCAGAACACCAGTCTTAGTATGGTCAAAGCTAGTCAACAGTCATAGTGTTACATGGCAAAATACACTACTAGTATTTAGTGGAAATGAATTAGCTGAGACTTGTTTATAAAGTTCAGCCAGACTCCTATTCTGACACTTTGTGTCGTTAATTAGAACTTACCTGCAAAACCCCACACATGCAGTAAGACCTACAGAAGAGGACCAAGAAAGAAAGTCTGCAAAGATGGCACTCCTGAATTTCCGTTGTATCATTTGTCAGGGGCATAGGATTTGCCCCTCATGAAATGATGCATGGTCCTACCGGTAGTTTTGGACCTGGTCCTCTGAGGTTAGTTGTCATGCTTTTCACAAAATGTTTTAGAAAGCAGAATTTAGATTCTTCCAAAGTATCTTAACCTCACATCTCTTCTTTCGTTTGGCCTGTTTATTTAGTTTTTTTCTTTTTTTTTTGCTCATATGTCTCATGTTTGTTTTTTTATCACGGAGCAGTGAGCAATAAAGAACACTTTATATATATATATATATATATATATGTGTGTGTGTGTGTGTGTGTGTGTGTTTGTGTATATATATATAGAACATATATATATGTTCAATAAAGAACATTTATATTTCTATTGAAAAAAGCAAGAAGAGTTTCCTGTATTCTCTCCCTTCTTTCTTTTCCCTTTAAATACAGATGATAATAGTTTTGGTACTTGACCCCTAAATATCTGATGAACTGCGTTCTCTGTTCACCAAAGGGCTCCTGCTCTCAGGCCAGTGACTTGACATTGTCACCACTGATCCTCAGCTCCTTCATTCCTGAAGGAGTAGACCTGATTGTTTTCCTGACCCAATTCCTGAGCTCCTGATAGGCAGGTAAACTTCCCGACTGCTTTCCCTTCAGTTCTACATGCCCTGCTTGCTTAGGATAAAAAGTCTCCAGAAGAGCAACAGTCTCTTACTATGTACGTTACCTAACACAATGAACTGGGCCTCCAGGCATTACTGCAATACTCATCAGTCATATTGATCCAAAACTACACTCCAAAGCTAAGACAAAGTACAGCCAGAATGCCTATGGAAATATTTCTGTAGGGGGCCTTTTGCAACGTTTTTAGTAATGGTATTATACCGTTAGAGTTGTCAATGCTGCTTTTGTTTGAGCTCCACAAATTCACGGTATTTTTTTACAGTGCCATAGAACCAAAGTAATTTATTCACTAGCTCGTAACATTTTGATGTTGTTTTCCGAAGACAGTATAAATATATTGGATAAAATTCACCCTTGGACACATCTCCTTGCACCAATATAATGCAGTTACAATAGTCTCGCACAGAAATAGTTGTGACTACAAAAATAAATTACAAGGGGGCTTTGAAAGTGAAATAACAATAGGAAAGACGTCACCAAAAACCTCAAGCTGGCAGAATTAAGTAAGGCAAAAAGAAACCCACCTCAGTATGGATTGTACAGCGCATTTTTTTCTTGCATCTGAGAATTATTCTTCACAGAGCATAATCAGAATCAGTTCCTATTAAAGCAAAATTGAGGGTGGAGGAGAATAAATCAGTAGATAACTGCAAAATTCATTATTTAGTGTTCCTCTTCAAAGAACGGTGTGAGAATTTGGGTCTTAATACAATCATTATCTAATGAAAGCTTTTGCCTTTCCATCTTCCGTAAAATAGTACTTAACTCCTTGAAATAGTCATCAGAGTTCAGCAAAAAAATCCACAGCTGCAGCTGTTCCAACAGGCAGAGTTCAGTTACTGAAATCACTTCCTCTTAAGGTTTGTGCCTTACACGCAGAGCAGGAAACGTGGGATTTCACTTTGCTGTCTTGTCCCCTTACATGAATTCATCCTTGTGCCAACAGCAGATTCAGTGCCTTAAGGTACAAGTCAATGGCTCCTGTAATCTATTGCCAGAGCACAGAATGTCCAGATTATAATTAAGCCCTGACCGCTTGGTATTTACTTCTATTGCACTAATACCGAGAGGCCCCGGAAAAATTGGTGCCAATCGTGCTATGTGCTGTACACATTCACAGCCATTGCCTCAAAGACCTCACAGAGCAGGGTGAAAGAAAGAAAATATTATTTTCCACAGCAGCAAAAAGCGTTTTAATTTTGCTGCTCTTCTCCTTGAGGCATTAAATCCCGAGAGAGATGAAGAATAAACCTGTCCCATATGAGTCATCTATGCAGATGAAAGCAGAAGAATATCCACTTATCTCTTGTTTTATCTTTCCCTTCAACATTGCTGCTTCTTTCCCAACTAGAATAACAACAAAGAAAATAAGAGTGAGATCAGCACTGGGCAGGGATGTTGTAGTGTCTGGAGCACCAGAAGCCGTGGAAGCAGGCAGGAGTGTCTCTTGATGTGCTCTGGCTCCGGCAAGCACTTGGCAAGGAAGAGGAAAAGGATTATGTCTGTCAGAATAATTTTTATGGGACCCAACTCTTCCAGGGATTGTTTCAAATCCACATAATGCTCTTGAGTGTTAATGCTTGCATGGGGACATTTGCATTAGCAGATAAATGTGCAAGAACACGTTTCCAGACATCTGCCTAGTGACTGCGCATCTGAGGAGTGTGCAGAAATTTGTTCCAAGGTCCACGAGGTCCTTGGGCTCCTGAAATGACTTCCAAGGTTTGTAATAAATTGTGCTGCTGAAGTGTACTACAGTTAAGCAATTCTCACATGATAGAAACAATGTGTGGTGCACTGCACTAAAACCGCTCTATGTTATTTTAACTTTTCAGCCTTTGAAAGTATCCAGAAGGGAACAGAAGCATACTGGGGGAAAAGAAATTCATATGTATAGATGTTGTGAAAAAGGGAAAGAAGAAAACATAGGAGGAAGCCCCCAGATTATGACCCTCCCAATTCAAGACTAGTGGTTAACATTGTAATACTAATCTTTGCTGTACTTTTTATTAGCCAGAAATGAGGAGGGTGAATGTAGTTGTGAAGGTATTAATATAAGATTTACTCTCCCACAGATTTCTAGGGAGTCTGAGTTGAATTGCTTAGGTCTCTCTGGCTAGGTCTAGACTTTTTTGGCCCTGTAGGCACGAGTCTTGAACATGCAATGCCAGAGGGCTGAGACACTGGTGTCTGGGAGGGAGGGGTTCATTTTCAAGCACAAAGGCACTGCACTGTTCTTGAGCTTCTCTTCCTGGTGCACATACTGGCTTGTCTCAGTGTGCGTCAACAAACAGGTGGTGCGGAGTTTCAAGTAGTTTGGGGTTGAATGGAAATGCAAGCCACAAGCTAAGATACGTTGCGTGCCTCTGTTCCCTTCTGTCAGGTGGGAAGACAGCAGTGCTATACTGCAGGGGGATGTTATGAAGATAAATGTCACAGAAATGGCATGGCCATTGTCCTGGGTATAGATTCATGGCAAAGATTTAGTTTGTTCCATTCTCTAATGCAATACATTCATAAATAATAATATGTTATAGGGCTTAGGAGTTTTGGTTCAGCCATACCTAGGATAAACACAATTGCTAGATTTCAGATGAAAAACCCAAATTACTTACCTCTAAGTTACCACTGCATCAACATCAGCAATAAACAGCTGAGATGATTCCTCCTACAAACAGGTTCTTAAAAAACATAAATGATGCAGACCCATGCTAGTATAATATACCAGCCAGTGTCATAGCTGCCTTGTGATGTATTGGTTTTCTGAAAACAAGTATGAAAGCACAGCAGCCTAATCACAGAATTGTTGCACAAATCAGTAGGGCAAAATCTAGTTCACTGTGTATGTACTTCGTATGACTAAAGCAATTCAAAGGCATAAAAAGGCCATAAAGTTGTTAAAAATAGGTAACCAGGGAGTATCCCATCCCAGACTCAGCAGTTGGCAGCAGGTATGTGCTGCAGTCATTTGTTATGAACTTGATCTTTGTTTTGCTTAAGAACACAAGTTATGGGATAAATTAACATATTGGCAGAGGTACCCAGCTGTCTGCAATCTTAAAAAAGGCTGATAACAGTCTATCAGTATAAATAACAAAAAAATGTTGACTGGCCAGTTTCACCGCTGTGTTACTCTACTTCTAGAATGGTGTAGCTCAAAGGAAAGTTATGAGCAGAAGCGGGATGGGATATGGCGTAGGCAGATAAATGCAGGTCCATATAACATGTCAGACCCTGTTAAAAAGTGATCTGTGCACAATGCAGTGCAACTATAATATTGCGTCTGCTAGGGATGTCCATGGTATGGCTTGATTGTTTTCAAACAAGCCCTTTGTACCATTCTTTTATTAGAACAAACAAACAAACACACAAACAAAAACTAACTTTCTAATAATAATAATATCTCTTTAAAAACTTAGAGACCATCTCTATATAGTAAAGAACCCCATTGGCTTTATCACGTTTAAGGACAACTGAGAGAAGTGGTTCTATAAGGCTGGTGATTAGGAAACGCTTCCGAGAGATTGTAGTTGTTGCTGTAAATCTGTTCCACATCTGTTATGGAAAAGAAGGGGGAATTCAGCTTCCCAAATCTCCCATCTCCCAGCTGAGTGTTTTTATTACCGGACGTGGGCAGGACGTAACCCATCTGCTTCCTGGCTGTGTTTTAAGGGAGGGTTAGGCATGCTCCGGCTATTCCTACTAGAACAGGATCAACAGGTGACAAAGACTGCAGAACTCCTGTGTTTGCATCTCCCTTGTTCTCACCTGTGAGGTAGGCTCTGAGCACCCTTGTGACTCCAGGGGTGACTGCAGGGTTAGGTCACAGCTGATCACAGAGATATTATCAATATGCCTAAAGTGCCACTATCTATGTGCCAATATCTAAAAAGCCTGTTAGGCACCTAGGACTTCCTTTTGAATCTGACTCATGATGGATGCCACGACAGCGCTCTAACTCTTTATCCCTGATTCCTCCTAACTGCATTTCCATAATTCTACTCATCTTTGCTAAGACTTGCTTGCTCAGATGCTCAATCTGACACATGTAATTGTTCGCAAGACGGGAAGCTTCTCACTCTTGTAGCCTGCTTCTGGCAGAACCATGTTGTTCATTATTCTTGCACTTTGATCTTTTGGAACGTACCTATATTTGAATGTCTCATAAAAAATATAGATGTGGGTGTCTGTGTGCGTGTGTGCGCACACACATATGTATTCATCTAATTAAATACAACTATTTTCATTTTAAGTCAATTCAGCACTAGATTTTAATGTGAGCAGTAAAAAAAAAAAAAAAAAAGCCAACGGGTTCTAGTCAAATCATGACGTGTTAGAGGGCGGGCTCTTCTGCCATCAGTGCAGTTCAAAGTTGTATATGGATTCTAAGCCTGCGAAGATGGAGGTACAGCTCCGGAAACAGTGAAAGAACTGTCAGTGGGAGCAGAGGAGAAAGGAAGCAAAGGAAATGCAGAGGCATCCCCTGGCATGCTTAGTAAATGAAGAGCACATATGTGGTTTTATCAGTGTTTTAAGTGTTCGGCTCTTGTAAGAAACATTTTGAAACACAACAGTGAAGGAATACTGTATATGTGGTGGTAGAGAAGGAGAAATGGAGGAGCGTCATCTGAAAGCATCAGAGAAGCCAATGAGTGCAACAACTGAAGTGAAAGGCTCAGTGGATTGCTCTAAAAAAGACTAGTATCAATTACAACAGCGTTTTAAATAACATTTCACAATGGAAGAAAACTGTGGACTGCATGTTTTTTTTTTTTTGAAAACAGGAGGAAAGATGACACATATGGATTAAAATATTCCAACACGAAGATCCTAGATAAACTAACTTGGCATCAGTGCTTCAGGCTTTCTCAAAGGACATGACAGGGTATCTAGAACAAAAACATACTGAAAAAGGCCACGGATTCCAGAAACACAGTGACTCATGCATTTCCAAAATAGTGTTATAGCAAGTTACTGTCCAAATTTCCTGCTGTGTTATATATAATGCACATTCTTTGGTGCTGCTGGCACACTTCCCTCTGAGTCAGTATTGAACCAGCGCCCCAATTCAGAGTTAGGTGACCACTGTGCTGCTGGAGCTTCTGTAGTTACAAACAGATGCAAAACAAACGTCCAAATTCCTTGCAGTCAACAGTATCCCCTTACAAACGGCATAGCCTAACTCATGTCTGACCTGATGATCACATTTAAAGGTGTAGAATTACCTTTTGCGTTTCTGTACCCAGTTCCAGTTGACTATGATGATAATTTTCGCTTGGATTAAAGTCACATTTAGCATTGCTGTGGGAACCTGTACTCTAAGTTAAGGAAAGAGAACAGAAAGCCAGAAGGGAGAATTACTCTATACATGTTTTCTAAGTACCTAATGAAAAGATATTATGTCTTAATGCTATGTGACCTTTCCTATGGATTCTCCTTGCACTGTGTTTGACAAGCTCTTAAAGCCATGGGAAAGCATGGGGAGTGGTGGGGTGGAGAGAATTAGAAGTATTGGCCTTACCAATACAGACCTGAAGGGTTTCATAGATTCCAGGAACAAAGTAACCTGCTTACTACACAAGCCCTGGAGTAACCCTCCATGGCAACTTCTCTCGGATTCTCTCTTCTTTCTATCCGGAATTTTACTGTTGAAAGAGGCACTCTGGCTTTTGGGAATTCTTGATCTGTCTATGGGAAGTTCACTACAGCTTGTAAATGGACCACAGAAATATAGAAGTAGCAGCAATGAGCTTGAACAGAAACAACCATATCCAAATCTTTTGCAAGTGCACAAAGCAGGGAACCAGATTCTAGTCCAAAATTTGGTCCCCTCTCTAATTATTAGATGCCATCACAAATATGAAAAATGAATAGCAAATGCCTCCTCTTTTCCTTTTTTTCCTTCCTATCACGGTTCTGGTGGTTTCCTTGAACAAAAGACATCATGAGACTCTATGTGCCTTCCTAGTAAAACTTTTGCCCTCGGTAAATGTGACTCTGTTTCACACCATGTGGAAATCTGGAAATAAAAAACTGTATCCTAAAGGCAGTCTAGTTGAATATCAGTTTTAAGGAATCAAGTTTGAATTTTTCCCAGAGCACATTACTTGTCTGCTGAAATAGAATGAATTTTTCATAGGTTAGGTGTTGCCTCATGCGTGCTGGAAAACCACCTTTGTAGATTTGCACTGAGGCAAGATGGTATTTGAATTTGCTGGAATGCTTTACATATTCATATAGCCTGAAGGTTGGAAACTTTTTATCACCAGCAGAGCAGCACAGATGACAGTAAAGATACAGTTCAGGCAATGGAAAATGAGATGAGACTCAAATTTTCTTCAAACACTTTTTGAATGTCCAGATGTCTTTTGTGATTTGCAGATTATGTTCCACTGCATCCCAGAGAGAGCTCAGACTAAGTACAGCTTGGTTGCTGAAAGGATTTTAGACATAAATATGGCTAATGCAACAGCTTTTCCTGGCTATAAGGAGAAGAGTGACATGTCATGTCCCTCTAGCTGAGACTAAGGTGAATAACTCCCTACTGCATTTCCTACTTATCAGATCACAATTAGTTTTTTAGCACTCATGGCTTCAAAAAATCTTACTCTTGGGCGTAGAAGCCTTCCTCCAAGAACCTAGCCTGAAAGGCAGAGCGCTAAATATTAGAAATTGTAATAGACAGCAACCTAAATTCAATATCGTTTTTAACCTAGTGCTTTTTTAACCCAGTGCTTAGAAGTCCAGGAAAACCAGTTCATAATCTGTTTCACTCCTGTCTGAAGTAATCCAGATAGACATCTTGCAATTCTCCATTTTTGCAAAGAACATTCTACAACATGACTCTTAAAAATGTTGAGTTGCAAAATCAGATGAGGCTGAGCTGAGAACAGAGCTACTGAAGAGATGAGGAAAGGACATGGGTGGCTCTCATACTAATGCTTAGCTTCTGGTCCTGCAGCTGACAAAATCCATAAGCTTTATTGATGTCTGCAGATCTCTGGGTGTGGGTAGCCACATTCCTTGCATACAATAGCTGGAAAAGTTGCCATTGCAGCATTGGAAAATATGGCTTTTTTCAAAATTACAATTCATGTATATAACAAGATGCAAACCTAAGACTGCACAGCAAATAATTAGGTGAATGTTTTACCTTGTGAGATATATTCATGAGTCATATTTAATAAAGTGTTATGTGCTCATATTAAATAAGAATATTCATGCACTCTATGTACTCTATTACATGACATATTAAAACCAAAAACCAAAAAAAAAAAAAAAAAGAACGATGCAACACGCACGCACCCAGAAAAAGGGAAAGAAAGAAAACCTGTTGAATAAGTAGTGCTATAAAAAACTGTGAAACTTTTGCCAGAGAATTTGTAGTCTCTTATACAGATTTACAATTGTGTTTGATCCTCCTCTTTCAGTTTCTCATGGGACCCTTGTCTAGCTTTGTCACTCTTTATTACGAGACTGACATCAGTCAGCTGGTTTGTAGCCAACTGCACTAATAATAAACTGGCAGGGAGATCGGGAATTACTGGAACTATTTTGTCATCTTAAAACTGCAAAAGGAGGACTACTCCAAAACTCTTGAAGGCAAAAAAGGAACACTCTTAAATGCCTTTACTATAAAAGTAGTTGTTTCACAGCAGAAAACTCTACCAAGTTCAAATTGTTTCACTTTATTTAATGCTATGTTGCCCTTAGAGCTATGAGTTGGGCCCAGGCAACAGAATCTCTCTCTTCCAAGAGAGATTTATTTAATATTAGCAAACAAAAATATATATTGTTGAGGACCCAAATCTTTAAAAATAAGAAATAAGATGTTAAGGAGAATGATTTTTCATATCATATAGCCTACAGCTTTTATCAATAATGTACTCCATTTGTCTCATGTTTTACAGTCTAAAACCAGACCTTAATAGAGACTGCATAAGCTTTTGCATCAGCTACACATGCACACTCTTAGTTTGAAGATTTGCACCTCTGACTGCCCCATTTGCACAGTTTCTGAAGACATTCAGCTCTGCTGTGCTGAGCTCATTCACTTACAGCTTTATAGTGCTAATTTGGCTAAACTGGTGTATGTATTGCTTTGGGATACCTGGCTGATTGCTTTTGAGTATCTGGCTGAAACAAGAGCTTAGTGAAGCTCAGAGGTATACTAATTACTAATACTCTCGAGAGGGGTAAGAAGAAAGAAACTATCACACAGTGCTTTTCTCTGTCTCAGTGCATCTTCAGGTTTTTGGGTGGAACTCCCCATGTCCGGAGGTAGCTTTTGTCATTACAGGCCATTTTCCTATTCATTTCCTATTATTTCTTCTACCGCTTTGGCGTGCCTCAGTAAGACATCTAACACGTTTTATTCCCTTTAGAAGTTCCTGGAGTAAGAACAGCAAAGCAATCCACAGAGCTATACCAAGTTTAGCAGTGATGATGTAGCTTTTCAGTTGGAGGGCACCACCTTGTGTGTGTGTACGTGTGCAGCTGGAAAATGCATACAGCCTCGAGCAGCTGCATCTGTGTGTACCTGTACTATACCAGCAGATCTGCTTCTTGCTTCTTCCTTTACTGCCAGCGAGAAACATGCCTCTCGAAGTCACTCGTGCCATTGTGGCTAAGACATAACATTAAACCAAAACCCTCAGAGCTAAAAGCATGAGGTTTTATGGAGAGCTAGTCTGTGAAGTTGACAGTTGCTACCTGCTCCTCCTCTTGGTGCATTGGATATTAAGGTGGAAGCTCGATGCAACTGATTATAGGCCAGCATGATGAAAAGGTGTAATGCACACTTCATGGATTCATGCAATAGAATATAGATGCACATTATTGGTGTGTAAGGCACACCCAGCTGGGCCCTCTCTAAATTATTAAATTATGTCATCAGAAAAATTTAGATGCTTAGGCCTCCAGATCCCAAAAGAGAGTCTTTCTCCTTAAGTTGCACAGTCAGTAGGCCCTCTGTAGCCCCGTCACCGGAGTAGAGCTTGACACAGACGTACCTAAATGGCTATACAACCATTCATTCATCCGTTACAGAAAAACTGTGATCAGGAGTGGTGGATCAGGGATAGTTTATAGCTAGATTAAGCAAAACTGGATTAGCTGCTCTAAAAGGCAGTGTAGTATAATGGACAAGCTGTGGTGCTGATTGAGAAGCATATGCTAGAAAGCTGAGTTTTGGGTCTTCTGCGACTCTATATATACTTCAGCCTAACACTTTAAAATAAATGTGGTCAGGAAAGTTCACAGCTCCTCTCCAACTGTCTGCTGGCTTGAGGTTTGTGGCTCTAGTCAGTAGTGAAGGTAGTGAACTGCATGGAAATTCACACAGCACTTCGGAAAGGGAGGATCTTTTGCAGCTCTGGGATCATTCCTTACAAGTGTATTTGAAGAGGAAAGAGCGCTCTGAGTGTTTTTTTTTTTCTTCCCCAGAAATACATGAGACACACACAACAGATGATTCATCAAATTTAGCCTGTTCAGCTTGGTGCATACTTTCCATGTGTTTAAAACGCTACAAAATACACCACAGACAAACACTGATGAATAATTAGCATGCAAAGAACAAGCAGTAAGGGAACAACGATGTACCTAAGCACAAATCCCAGGATGCTTATGCATTTCTGTCCAGAGTCAAAGAGCAAAACATACCCTGGCATAAAATAGCCAGCAAGAGTATCTTTAAAGATATTAAGGTTCTTCCCATATGAGTTATCGCTGCACTAGAAAAGCACAAAAAATTCAGATAGCGCTTCCCGCTTATACTCTGTGTTTTGCTTTGGTGCTTTCCTTTTCAGTTAGGTGATTTTTAAAAGGTAAACCTGTTATATTACACTCTACAACATAATGTTAACTGTGATACAGGCCCCATTGCACCTGAATAAAAGCTGATGAAGTATATCTAGCTTCTTGCTTGGAAAGCTGACTCCAGCTGTTTCTGCTAGAATATTTTCGTAACTGCCAAAATCTTTTCAAGACCAGTTTCTCCACAGCCTGAACCACTGCCCATTGAAAGCAAAGGGAAAGATTCTTATGGATGGCAGTGGGCCCAAGTAAGCTAGAGGTTTAGACTGCCTTTGCCAGAAAATTTTGTTTATGTGCATTCTGATGACTTTTAAAGCTTCTCCTCTGTAGTTGTCTTTCTTATGGATCCTACTTTTTAGTGAATTTTTTCCAGACGCTTTGCTTACTGGATTCAGCACAGAAGATAACTTTATTAGATTCATTTTTCAGAGACTTTCTTTAGTCAGGTTGCACTGTGAAGCATAAGCAACGTTAAAACATTCTGCCATGCAACGGCCTGATTTTCTCTGTATAAACACATGGGATGAAGGTAAAAGACTCAGTCATGTGCTAAAGAAAACTAAGCAGTGCCTTCACAAAAAAACATAGAAGCCAGGTTTTTAACAAGTTTACCCAACAGCTGCAGTTTAGCTGCAGTTTGACCTAGGAGGTAACCACTGACATTCCAGCGTGGACAGGGATTGAGGGCAGATTTCAGTGCGGAAAGAACTAGGACACTCTCGTAAGCTCCTAGGGAAGGTGTGGGAACCTGTGGTCACATCTGTACTCCTTTGATGCCACTAAAAGGTAATTTAATACACCAAGCTGCAAATCAGGTGAACAAACCTGTCTGAAAGGGGCTCATCGGGGCACCTGAGTTATCTGTGAAAGCATACACGAAGGGAATGAAAAACTATACATCTTGCAAACTGCTAGGTAACAGTTTATTTTCAGAAGAGATCTAGCCCACCATTCTCGCAATCAATACAAAGGGGGAGTTGGCTGCCTGCAGAAGTGCTTTCTGTGGTATAAACAAGTGCACTCAGAGTGCAAAGACTGTCTTTATCTATCTTCCTTTAAAATTATTCTCTTCTGTTGGAGTAGGAGCAGTCTATGCAACTGCAACTCACTGTTGCCATAGATCAGCATTGTTTCAGCTCAGACTTGCTAATTAAAAAAAGGGGTGGGGGGAAACAGAATTAAGAAGAACAAATTTTGCTACCCTTTGATAGCACAGCTAATTATTCAAACAGCAAATCACAGCTAGCTGGCGTTTGGCTATCAGAGGTTACTCCTCCATTTCACACTGCTTTCATGTAAGACATGCCAGGAGGAGGGACAAGATAACATTTGAACCTGAACCGCTATTAATAAAAAAAAAGTTAGGGAATTGATGGCACTATTAAAAAAAAAAAAAAACCCACCACGAAATGATGTCAAGTGTTCAAAAAACCCAGTTTCAGGAAGACAACAGCAGCTTCCTGGGCAAGTGTAAACTTCTCCTAGTAACTTTCACAGAAGTAAGATTTGATCTTTAGTCCATTGTGGTCTATCTGGCTGCCACCCTAAATAGCAGCTGTATTTCCGTAACAGAGGAGGACTTTAGTCATGTAAATTTTCCCTCTTAAGCCAAAGGGCTGCCCACAGGATAGGCGAGACTCAGCCTTCAGTTTGTAAAGAATGTTGTGCTCCTGTATGAGAAAAGGTACTGTGTGAAATTAAGCTTTCCCAAATCCAGAACTCTCACTGCCAACACAGAGAAGGAGAGGGAATCAGCTTTACTGCCTCTGTGACCCTCCACCAGCCCAAACCCCTAGATCTCTCATGCTGGAAGGTGAAAGGATCTCTCCCTGAGGTTGTTCATGCTAACTTGGTATCCTGAATCTGGGGCTCTTATTACAAGTCTGTATGCAAACAAATAGATATTTACCAAAAAGATAAATCAAAAAACAGTTTCAAAGCAAAACACTCTCCCTTTTCCTCCCGAAACTGGCCTGTAACTTGAATCCCTTGGGGTAATTTTGTAATGCAATCTTACTTTGCTCTAAAAGATGAAGCCAGCTGGGCAGCGGGGACAATGTTTCTGTTTTGTGTGGCATTTAGTATCTGGGCTGGAACTCAGCGTGTAGGCATTTCTCCTCCCCTCATATTGCAGCTGAATGGCTCTGCTGTGTTGATTTGAAATGACCTAACTAATCTCAACTTCCTCTAACAGTTTAATGAAATGTCAGAAGTGAACAAGGTCCACGGAACTGAAAAAAGACCATTCAAACAACGATGAAAAGAAACACACGGACAGCAGTTTTCAAATGGTCTTTAGGCAATTGGAAATAATTCAATCAGCTTTAGCCAAGTTGCAGTATAAACATAGTAAGAAGCAACTGAAAAATGCTTTATACAAAGCCACGTTTTTCATCTGGATTCTAATCTACTTCAGGATTACAGAGTGAGACATATGGGAAAAGCCACAGTTAGGTAAGTTAAGAAAAAGATCCTCCCTTACCCCCTCAGATCAGTTGGTGTTCAGAAGGACAAACCACAGAGCAACTGTGGCTACGTAGCCCTGGTTCCATCATCTGAAACTGTAGCAGCTTGGGGTAGAAAGGCTCTGGCAGAAGTGAGTCCTGCTCCTTTCCAAGGAAATTTTAATAGTGTTCTCAACTGCAGAAGAAATTAAATACGCCGATCATGACTCCAACCTCATGGAATACCAACTCAAAGGGAAAAGCTTACAGTACTCTCCCCAGTCAAGCACAGTACAATGAGCTACAATAAACACACGTTGGTGTTTGGCAGCATCATTAATATTTTACTTCATATTAGGAAGTTATTTAGAGCTCTGCTACAATAGCATTTTCATTACGAAAGACAGCCCCCACTTTTCAAGAACGATCCCATGGAAATGAATTTCTGCTTCTGACTGAAGGTAATAGGGACACTACTTTCCTGATATGGTATAAAATCTCTTAGCTATTACCCAAGCATAAGATCCTCCCCATTACTATTTTTCCTCAGGTGCTTTCATACCCATTATAACCACAATAGATGTTTAGTGTAATTGTCCCAAAAGGCAAAGATATGCTTTCCAGAGTTTAACATATCGCTCACCTCCCGTATTACTATTTGACCGCAAAACAAACGTAGCCATTGCAGCATTAGTCTGACTGTACAGTAAACAGGACTGTTTGAGACTTCTCTGAATGCAAACCATATTGGAAAGACTTGGCTCTCTAAATTACTATGGGAAGCCTCCTTCCTGTAGCAGCTCCAGCATCCAATTACACCATTAACCGCCTCCTAACTTTCCACTATTATTCCAGGTTAGATGGACATTCACCAACACAGGCCTCAAAGGAGTTCTAAGTGACCTTTGAGCTGACTGCACATTCCTGAATTTTAATTAACGTTTGCCCAAAATCCAACGCTCAAAGTTAGGAGATGCCAAATCTGAGCAATGGTAGAGAACCAGCCATCCTCACAACCTTTAAACTCTCAAGTTGACACCCTGTGGAAAAAGTTACATGATCACATAATCAAAAGCCAGCCATTGTGCAGAGACCTGGCAGAAGAGGGAGCAAACTGCAGGCTGGGTACGCAAACTGTCAATTCAACAAAGCTTTCAGCACTGCAACGAACTGCCATTATCTTGATGTACTTTTTGTAGGTGGAGTTTGAAAGGCTGAATTTAAAGAAAAAAGAAAATTGTTACATAGAACATCCTATCTTAACCCCCACCTCCCACCTAAATGATCCGATGTTTGAGCCCTGAATGCTCATTTCTGCTGCACACTTCATTTAAGTTACAGGATGAAATACATTAAGTGGCACCCAGGCACATATTAATCCAGGTAAAGCAGTAAAAATGAATTTGTTGGAACAGATGCATCTTTGAGTGACTGACAAAAGCAAGAGGAAACAGAACTAATGAGCAAAGGAGAGATTTTTGAAGCCTGCTTGAAGATGAAAGGATGAATCTGGACCACTACAGTATTAAGAAAATGAAACACATGATTTTAGGTCATTACAGAAAGGCAATGAGGTTACTGCAAGCTTGGACGTGGAAAAGGTAATTTCTTCTAATATCCTTGCTAAGAGCTGAGATACTGCAATGGGGGCTGAAGGCTGACATAGAAACCCAGTGAGCTATGCCCTTAGACAGAAAAACTATTTCTGCTCAACACAAGGCTCTCACTGAAAAACTAATCTCTTAAACTAAGTGCATAGGCCACGTGTAATCACCTAGACCTTCTTGCACAGACGTGTGCCAGTAACTGCTCTTGGAGCTTCCTGGGAGTTTCCCTGGCTATTGACGCTGTGGCAATTCCTAAAGGTCATGCTGGGTTAATTCCTTATGTATCCTGAGATCTGGATTTTAACCTGATGATATCAGCATAAATGATTACAGCTGCTTGAGCCTCACGCAATGAAACTCAGTTTGCATCACAGAGTTACCACATAATATGGAGGGTTGGATTTTCAGAGCTCAGTGAGGTGGGGTTGCTGCCAAACAAAGAGCCTGGTAACCTTATGAAGGAAAACGTGGTATCTTACTCAAGGCATGGCACCTTCAAAAGCCGACAGTCTTTCACCTCTTAGCTTTCTTCAGCAAAACTCAAACGTAAAGACAGAATATAGTATTTCCAGGAGAATTTATTTTTCTTCTATGGAAAAAAAAGAATAAATGACATTGCACAATATACTGTTAGGTCAATGTATTTTTTTTTTTTTTTTGCTATAAATTACATGATGATTTGATGGAACAGAGAATATAAGGAACTTGAATTAGCAGGCCATCACTGGAGGTAGCAGGGGCAAGTGGGATGAAGCATGTGTGTTTGTGGAGAACTACATTTTATGCTAGCATGAAAGGACACACTGCAATTTACTTCTGGTCTAACTTTTAAGCCATTTAAGCTGCCATTAAATTTTAAAATATTACTTTATAATTTAAGATGTTATGATTGTTGTCAAAGAAAAGAAAGTATCGAAAGCTTTGCTCTACTCACACACACTTAATTTGCTTTTGGCATTTGTGAATATCCCAACTGCATGTAGTAAAATGAAAAAAAATACTTTCACATAAGTATACGTACTTCAGGTGATGATAATGTAATGAAATATTTGCTATCACTTTAATACTTATCAGTTTATAATTAAAACCAAAACTGTTAGAAAGGCCTGTATAAGTAAGTGGTGCAGCAAAAAAAAAACCAAAAAAAACGTATTTTTGTAACCCAGACCTAACACGGGCTTTTAAAAAACGTAATGTGCTTCTAAATATTAATTCAATATCATTGTATGTTGCACAATTGGAAAAGAGACAATTAAGACATATCGGCATGAAGTCCGTTCTTGTTTGGGAATTTCTGTTGAAATACTAGATCTTATCAAAATTTAACTCCACTGAAATCAACAGGCATTTTACTATCAACTTCAATAGCAGGGATCAAATGGAATCAAATCCAGAAGGAAGATACAAGGGCATCAAATTAAAGTATCTGCATAAATAAGGGTTTGTACCTAAATTAAGCATTGGACCTGTAATTAGTAAGCACATGAAACTCCAGCTTAGGTTCATGCAAGTCAGACCAACGATGCTAGAAATCCTACAACTGTTCTCCCTTTAGTTCGGTGTTCAATTACTCTTCTATATCAAACAGCTGCTGAGGCTTAGCAACATTACCGCTGTAGAATGGTCCAGATTTCTCAAAAAAGGAGAAAGTTTTTGGAAAAGAAAAAATATAGAGGGGGTAACTTACGAAGTATGCTATTGAGAACGTTGAGGGAATGCCACCATCACGTTGTGTGTAGTGATGACTACCTAGACATTCAAATAAGAAGGTTAACTCAAATTTTCTGGGAAAGGTCAGACCCAGTCCCTAAAGAGCAGACGTGTATGCCAGTGCTAATGGTTGGGCACTGCAGGATAGACTCATTCTGAGAGAGTGAAAAGGGTGGACAGATATGCCTTAGAGAATAAGGAAACCAAGCAGTGGAACATAAGAGTACACAGGGAAAATAACAAGGATGGGGGCAAAAATGTCTCTCTAATAGATGGTGGGTATATTTCCAGTTCTGATCTAAAAAAAAAGTTCCACAGGACAAAAAGGGAATCCGAAATAATTATCCTATTCTGCAGATATTACTTCAGATCCGTTTGCTCTTGTATTTCATACAAATCAAAGGACGTTTAAGAAAGCCAGCATCCTCCACACAGTTTGAGGAGCCTAACTCAAAGACGTCCGCAAAATTACTACAAAAAAATCAAATAATTTCCCACAGAAACAGAGTAAATTATCTACGTTATGGTTTGCACTGTCTTTCAGATAGAAATAAAAATTCTTATCCTGACATTTCATTTGCCTTCCCAACTCAATTCCCAATTCGCAAACATTGCATCACTCCAACTTTTTTTCTTCTTTTACTCATGTTGGAGTTTGGTGTTGCTTAGAGTCCTCTTGCAATCATTCTACGTTTGCTGATTTTGTTTTTAATAGACTGAAACTCTGTACTGAAGTTTTTGCTCTCCCTCTCACCTTAAAAGATGAGATTCTGTGAGTACCTGGCAACTTAATGATCGTTTTGGAATAAGACTCAGACCCCAGGTGGCAGGCAAAGGAAAGTGTCTGTGGGCACACACACATGTACACACTCTTAGTTAGTAAACAAGTTAAAAAACAAACAAACAACAAAGCCTTTTCCAGATTCCTTCAACTTCTGTTAAGAATTATCTAAAACTTATTCCATTTAGTCCACAATTTTTCAAGTGTTGTAGCTTTGCCTGTGCTACTTTTCTCTTCAGGTCCAAAATGTTTGGACTAACGTAGTTGAAGAGTGCAGTGAGAGATCACTGATCACTAGATTAAGGAGGAGGAGGAAGAAAGCCTACGATGAACATTGCATCCAGCATACACCCACGAAAGCACACTCAACTCCTGACAAGACAACCTCACAGCGCATAATAGCCCAGTCAACAGAGCTGAAGTGAGGTCAAGTCTGGAATTCTAATTTTAATTGAGCTACTGTCTGGTTTAAATTTTTTTTTACCCTCCTGATTTTTTTCGTTGTAAGCTCACAAATAACTTCTGTACATATTAGTTCTGAATAAAACACTGAGACATCAGTTTATTGTTTCTCTTAGTTGGAATTTATCCTAGAGGAAAAATATTGCCAAAAATTTAATAGCATATTCAAAATTAAGAGTGCATTTTGACTCAAATGACTAGGAATTAACCTAAAAAATACATATACAACCATTTTTTCATTTTCCAACAAAAACGGAAAAGAACTGCAAAAAAGAGCGTTTCAAACAGTCGCTGAATAATACTGTGACAGCATGTTTGTTATTAAAGGTAAGAACACTTCTTTTAGAAGACAGAGGAGTTCTACAGCCTAAGGCTGAAAGCTGAGTGTTCTGAGACATGGGCAGTAGGAAATTAAAATATTTGGTCTTAATTAATCCTTGATGCATGCTCAACCAAAATAGTGGAACTACCCCACTCAAATTTGAAATATTTCACTTCTCACAAAATCATGTTTATAGAGGAGCAAACCACATTTCCTTTCAAATGCCTAAAAGATGTGCTCTGAATTCGTTCCAAAGGTGCAGCTTTTCTCAGGCAGTTCATGTTGAGGACTGTTCAGTTCTCATGTGTGATAGAGTTGCTCAAGGCTGTTGCCAAATGTCACAGTACCACTTGTGACAGCCAGAGAGAGAAGGGGAGTTTTCACAATAGGAATTGTGCAATCAGATTAGCCAGTCCAAGGAGGATTATAAAGATGTGAATGATCAATGCTGGCCACGTCAGCTGCCCAGCACGATGCAGGGAGATCACGTAGATGAGGGATGGATACACAAATACAAAGGCCAGACCACATGTTGCTCCAGAGTATCTGGGGAAGGAGAAGAGGAAAAGGAAAAGGAAAAGAAGAAGAAAAAAAAAAAGAATGCTTTGTGTTAACTCTTATTTCTTGTTTTTTTTTTTTCTCCTTCAAAGCAACAGTGTGACTGAACAATCACTATATGCAGTCACTGAACACTGATTTCTGTTCTTTGCTGTCCTCTACCTCCTTCACTGCCATTTAACTCCCTCTCCCCTGCCTCCCTTAGTAGCTGCACTCTGATGTTTCAGTCACATTCCCAGATGTTTCTGGGGACTGACTCCCTAACCTTTGACTTTGATGTTTTTACTTTCTTTTGGGAAATCTGTCAACATACAACACAAAAAGTCTAGACAGTGCATCCTTTGTTAAGCATCCTTTACTGTCGGGACTCCTAACAAATCATTTTCCAGACCTGAAAAAAATCCACATGCCCCTCCTGGTAATGTGAATAATCACAGCTACTGAAACATTCAACTGCTCTTACAACCACTCCTTTGCTTACCAAAACCTTCGCGTTATTCTCCCTATTGTGAGTTTCCACCTACTAAGCTATAATGCAGCCAAATGTGCATTATTAACTAAAATCATTTGTTATTTCAAACATTTGAACTGTCCCTTCAGACAGTGGAAACATTACAGCATTGAGTAACCACCTGCACAACAGAAAAGGCAAATATGTAAGTTAGGTTGTATATAGACAGTTTATCAGCTGAAAATTCATTGTTCAAAGTGTTTGATTACAATGCATAATCAATAGATTAGCAGAAGTCAGGACCATTTTGTAAACAGAAAAATGTATTGCATATTATTTATTTGCAATTAATAACTGGACCCTCTCTATTACTGGAGTAAGAAAGTTTCCACTAAAATAAGAACAACAACAAAAAGAAGAGATGGAGAAAAAACTCAAAGATCAGCTACTGAGCAAAAGTAAATTAGTTTGCTAAAGTGGTTAGATCCACGCCTGTCATTGTGGTTTTATAATCGTAGATTTCTATATTTTTACATAACTCTCTCTCCCATTTGCTGTAGAAAAGAAGCAAACCAGCAATAAATGAAAATGACTACCTATACAGTGTTGTCAAACATAGAAAATAAAACTGATTCATTTCCTCTAATATTTCTCAATTATATAGAAAATCTAGGTGTATATAAACGTGGTGAATTTAAGACAAGATGTAGAATGATTTTTATGTTAGCTTTCCCTTTGGAGTTCTTTGTTTGCTTGGATTTTTACCACGGACTTTCAAATCAACTTCAAATGGCCTTAAAAGAAAAACTGAGAGAAACCACATGGTAACTGAACAGCTTTTATACTGACACAATATTCCTTAGCCTGGATAATTACAAGATCCTCAGATAAGGCTTCAGTGAACTTGAGGAATCATCCCAGTCACCTCAGATACAAAGTCACAATTACAGATAGCTGCTTATCAGAGCTGATCACTTGGATCTTAAGTCATTATTTACAACTTACAAAAGCATAGGCCCCACAAAATATGAATACACTTCTAGTTCCTTTTCAACTCAGAGAGGTAAACATGTAGTAACACCACAGGTAAATTCAATGTGAAAGCAACGCTTACCTTATGATACCTCCTATATTTGGATAAAACCTTGCCATTGCTACTCCAGCTCCTACAATTGCTATGTTCAGGACCAGCACATGGAAAACACTAAGAGAGGTTAGGAAACAGTGTTAAAATTTGTGCTCTGTTATTACAGAATAAGACTATCATCCTTCATTTACATTAACATTTAACTGGTACATGGATGGTGTTGCCATTTGTATGACTTATGTTTGCTGTGAAATTAATTATCTTTAATAGGACATCTACTGAATATTCTGAGTGCCAAACTCTAAATATCTAGTGTTTGGACTCAAAATATTCTTAAGGAGCAAGTATGTGTAATTTGGCAATTCTTCTGAAAACACCATACGTGGTACACAGCACTCAAATATTTCAGATGGATATTCAAATACCAAAGAAACAATACTGTGTAACTTAATTCCCACAAGAAAGAAATAGCTTGTTCCAGAGAATGATCCGAGTTGGTCAAAGTGAACTAATGGAAACCAGAGGAAAAGAAAGGATACATTACTGAGTGGAAAGCATGACATAAAACAATAATAAAAATGTTAATATTTGGCCCCTAATATATTTTGCTAAGAGGACAAACATTTAGGATGTTGGACCTAATTTAATGAATGACCTACATACTACTTATACTAGAACTTTTGTTGATTTTGTTTTTATAAATAATTTCCTGCTGCTTTCCTTTTTGTGTTAAGGATTAAAAAAAAAAAAAAAAAAAGGAGGGTTTTCGTTCTCCACAACCAGCTTTTAATGCATGGGACCAGCTTAGTGTAGTGATTATGTACAGAGCTCAGACTCAGAACATCACTTTTCTTCAGAGAATATAAAATGTTGACTCACCTTAACATAAGGTAAAGTCAGGAAATACAACAGAAAACAGTGAGATATTTCGGCCATTCAGCTGTTTGGGGGAGAACTCCTCCCCCAAAGTTTTCCCAAATGTTGCTGGTTTTCCTCACTGCACGGTTGACCTTTCAGATCGATGGCAGTCCAGAGACAACCTGGCATGCCAAAAGACCGCTGGAGGGTTTGCTACATCAAATACTCTCCTAGGGCAGTAGTAACTACAGCTAAGCCATTAAGTGGCAGTGACCATATACATTTAATTAACTTCAGCATCCTCAAAGGATAATCATGACGAAAACTGTGAAGTGAAATCCTAGGGAGGGAGGATTTAAAGAAAGAAATAAGAAACTGATTTTAAACACCCTCAAGTCAGAAGCAAGGAAATTAAAAATGCTAGACTCAGCATGGAGTCACAGGGTGAACACACAACTTAACAATATGGGAAACAGGAAAGCATGGAAGAAAACAAATCAGGATGATTTAGGTGACAATTTTTGAAAGGTGACTGAATCAAAAAAAAAGAAAAAAATTCTTCCGGAAAATCTCACTCAACTGACATGAGTCAAAGGCTATAAACCACAGCAGGTAAGGTGCAAGATGAAGCTAGGTGAAGAACAAATAGCTAAACATGCATACAAACAGCAGAAATTAATTTCATTGCATCAGAAGAAATACATCTGCAGGAGAACTGGCAGGTCTGCTGGGCTACCATGGAGCGAAGGGAGGACAATCTTTTAAGAAAGCCAAGTGATTTCCTCCCATCAATTTATTTTATCTTTCAGAACAAGATGTTAAAAAAAAAAGTTTAAAAAACCGATTGGTACAAAGTATTTTATACACAGCATATAATTAATCAAGGGAATTCTCTGACACAAATATCACGGTAGCCAAGAGCCAACAACAACAATACATTAGCTTTCTATACATCCAAGAAGATCCACAGTCACATAAGAGCGCAGCAGATAAACCACATGCCTCTGGCCCCAAGTCACCCGTTAAATGATGCCATTGCATACATACTTTAGAAAAGAAAGCAGTTTCCCAATATAGGACATTTTGGTCATCTTTCACAGCACCAGAGAGAGAATAAGAAAATAAACAATCCTTGGATTCTGTCCCAGTATGTCATTTTCTATGCTGTGATCGCCACTGGCACCCATCATGCAAAATGAAAGAAGCAATCAAGGTGCTTAACTTTTATCTCAAGTCTTTTGTTAGAAGCACAGAAAAGCAGCAGATTTTGTGATAACAGTCAGAAGACTACTGTGTCCAGCATGTCTATGCATGCATATGCCTTTAAGGCAGGCAGAGAGTTTGACACTGGTACACAACAGCAAGGAGAATCCTTCTTCCTGGGGCAGGGGTGGATTTTGTTCTCATAAGAGAAAGTTGATTCTCTGTCAAGAGGTGGAATTTAGACCAGTTGGGCTCTTTGAAAGCAGCATCACAGGCTTGCCTCTGGAGGACATACAATCCTACTTATTTCCTCTCTGCTTCAGACAAGCTGTACCTGTTCAGCTGACCCACAATGTGAAATATCAGAGCTTCAGTTCTTTTTGAAGAAAAAACATGCATCTTCTGCCTAAGCTTTGATGTTTGAAAAAATGAGCTTCTTTGGTCACACAAGACTACAGAGAAGTAAGTTATAACACAGCTAAGCACAGCAAAGCTTTGTTGCAGCACTGTTGCATTGTCAGTGCGTTGTCAGCAGCACGGTAAAATAGCTAAAGAGTGTGGGACAGAAGACTTGGGGATCAGTTTTCAGGCAAGAAAGGCTCTTCTAGAGTTGAAGAAATGGTTCCTCATTATCATCCAGCTGTAATCCATGGCCTGCCTGCAAAAGCTAAGATATGAAACAGGACGCTGTTTTCATTAGAAATAGCCTTGGGTAGGCCAATTGTCAAGGCTAAGAACTACAAAGCAGCAAACTAATAGCTTAGCTCTTCATCATATCCAATGACAAATACATACGAAAGGAGTTAAAGCAAAGAACCAAACTGATCTGAGCAATAAAATCACTGCTAGGAAATAAAAATTATCTGGCAGCCCTGCAACACATGTGTGATCAAGCTATTCAGTCAACAGCCAGCTTTAACATGCATCAATCCAGAGTTCAACTGTTCCAGCTGACGCCTAAAGTACCATCCCTTGACTCCATCCATAGCAACAGCAGGTACCCACACCTGCAAACAACTGTTCATATGAAAGAAGTTTGGCTTTTAATATGAGGGAGCTTCCAGTTAATGTGAAACCTGCAGTGTGTCCATACAGAACAACTCAGAGCTTAACAACGAAGATAAGAAAGTTTACCACAGGGACTGAGTCCAAAAGATTTTTTTTTTTTTTTTTTTTAAGAGGAAGAAATAGACAATTATAGATAGAAGGTAGATCTATAGCATTCTTTCGGCTGCAAAGGAAATTTAATATAAGGAGGATGGAATTGTTGAAATACACGTGATTTCACATGTTGAGTCATGGTGGGGTTAAACAAGGCTAAGTTGCCAAGTAAAAGAGATCCTCAAACACGCAGTCAGTATGAAATCAGCATATTGTCACACGTGCTACATACACAGACGGGTGGATGCACCATCAGTGAACATCCTGCACACTACTTCCACGGCCAGAGATTAAAAGCAAAAGGCAGAAAATCACGCAAACATCCAGAATCAGTCATAAGAGAAGACAAGATTTTAAAGTGTTTTCGTTTTTTTAATCCTTACGAGAAGGAGGCATGGAATCTCATGTTCTGCCTCTCTTCTCTTGCCTTATCCTTTTTGTTCCTTATTTATACACAAATTTTCACCTCCCTCCATACACACACCCAATGCACACGCCTAAGAGCCAAAGCTTGAGCCTTTGCTGGTCAGTCTTCTTGTTGCCTGAGAACCCTTAGCCCTTGACATTGATGATTTTCATAAAAGAAGCCAAATATCTACAGTTACTGGTGGAGAGCACTTTTTCATACGTAAAAGCCATAAAACTTCTTATTGCCAGGTAGGTTCTTTAGGGTGGATCAACAGGCTCCTCAATGAGGCATCAGTTTGTGTCAACAGGAGCTACTCCTTTATATTTGCAAAAAGTTTCCCCACAAAAACTGAGAGCTATGGGAGATCTGCTTAGCTCCCGGCTGTCAGTCTGATAGAATAGCAGAGAAATGACATGAATATGAAAACATCGAAAGAGTTCTTCTGGAAGCATGGGAATCCTGCACAGGGACCACCAGAGCTCTAGAATGGCCTGTAGTAGGATTTAGCTGGTGACAGGTGACGAACAGAGCAGTGCATTCACAGGCTCCCTCCGACAGACACTGGAGCCATGGTCCTGCTTTTCTCAAAGGGGATTTTCTAGACGAGCTAGTGACAGAAAAACCCAGAATACTGAAATTCGTACTAAAAAGGTGATATAAATACAGTGCTGCTAAAGTACCTTCATCAGCTTCAGCTCCTAGTGAAAAAACAGACAATCATCAAAATAAATATTTCTCAATCAGGTAGTAAGTCTTCACCAGCAGAGTTCTTAAATCACTCAGGCATTTCCTCCCAGAAGCAGGTCCTGTGCTTGCTACCAGCGTTCAGTTACTCCCTATTGCATGGGAAAACCAAGGGCTGACCTTCTCTGGCTGTAAATATACAGAAGCTGGAGCTTGGGGATTAGTTGAGTGGATTTTGTGCTACATGTTTGGAAAGTCTGGCGTCCAAGAGACAGACACACAGAGATAGACAGAATGTACTACCTCACCACCATAGGCATAGGCTGGGAGCAATTTAACTTTAAATAGCTCCCTTTAAAACAAATACACAAACAAAAAAGTGAGTGGAGCTACCCCACAAGGACCTGTAGACAAGAACCAAGCATCTGTATCATCACAATGGTGAAATCATGAAAGCTTAAAACAGTAAACTTGAGATAACCTGAGCAGAGACTGGTGGGAAGCTGTATATTCTAGGAGAGAGCATGAGGGAAATGAAAACCATTCCTGTCAATGAGTAACTGGAGGGAGGAGATAGGAAGAGGCACATCTATAGAATATAAAGAACATGACTATTTTTCAGTGGCTGTGAAATCCATGTTTAGCACTTAAATCAATGGCCTTGTTTCCAAAGGTAACCTGCAGCAGTTCCTAACTATCTCCTTAATGCTGAATTGCTTACAATTTAGCATCAAAAAAAGCAGGCACTTATTTTGTTGCCTAATTTTAGGCATCCCATTTCTAGACCTTTGCATACATATTTTAGGATCCAGAAGAAACCTGAAATTTTTGACAGCCTCCTCCCAGACCTGTATGCTCCTGCTGATGCCAAAGAGGAAACATACATTTCTTCTTGGGGTATTGTTTTCCTCCCCTCCATCAACAGTAATTCACAATATAAAATAAGAAACTCACTTAGAGATAAATGCCAACTTCTCAGCTGTGACGAAGTCAGACAATACTCCAAATATACAACATCCTACGTTTTATTTAAAAAAAAAATCTAAAATTGAGATCTGGATCAGCTCGTCCCTGGAGTTCACACAACGTTCAAATGCAAGGGTGGAGCCCATCTCTAAAATTAGCATGTGAAAAACTATTTTTGTAAGTAGAGCACCAATCTAGGTATCACAGCTAACAACTCACTTAGCTATTAGCTCTGTTTAAAAACAGAAGGATGATTACAAAGTAACGCCCCACCAGAAAGGGCATATTGTACCCTAAAAGCTTAACCTGCAGAGTGAATATGTGCATGCCCTTCACAATTTAAAGACTACTTGATGAAAGGTTTCTGAACAGAACAAAGAGATTTCTTTCTGTACAACTTTTCTTCTGCCGTATAAATGCTTGACACAAAGGAACTGTGTTGACAAAATTCCTATGTTTATTGAAAAAATATTCAGTCGCAACGAAAGAATCCCCCATTCTGCTCTGCGAAGCTGTAGCAGTCCTGATCTGCAGGCAAGAGTTCGTTTTACACACCTATTCATTCCTTGACTCCACAAACATTGTGAAATTAGCTTTTGAAACGTACCTAATGCTGCAAAGGAAACCCCTGAGAGCTCAGCCAAATTTTTGACAACAAACAGGAGGCCAGTTAAGAAAGTGTGCCAAGCTCTTGTCAAAGGGTAGACTTCTTACCTTGGGTAAACATTTCCAAAAACTTGTCCTAATAGCTGAACTCGTGCCAGATAGCCCAACAGTGGGTATACAGTCATCATCTGGAACAGCAGGAATATTCTTGCAACAAATGACATGATGTCATTGCTGGGAAAATTATCTAGAAAATTCTAAACACAGGAATAATGTCACATTTATCAATGGTGACTGGATAACTCCTATCCGCTTAATAGCTACGTGCAAGAAAGAAGAATAATACCAAACAATTACGATTCCCAAATCAACTCCATAAAATGTAATGTTCTCTCTCTGTCTCTCTCCTTTGCTATCATTATACTACCAAATACCCCCTAATTCTTGAATATTAAAGGATAAATGTCATCTTTTATGTTAGCGTTAAAGATAGAATTATTTTCTTCTTCTCAACACCCTTAAATAATCAAGGCTGTGGAACGGCCACTTGATTTCTTAGGCAAATGAATTCATATGCTCCTATTATCCATCACATCATCTCTAGATACTAAAAATGTTATTTAATTAGTAAAACTGGATCTTATATAAGTGAGGAATGGAACATACGCTACAAGTGGAAACCCCTAAAAAACAGAATACATAAAACTTAGATATCATGGGAATATATGCACAGCTCCATAACTATTTAGTTACATTATATATTACATATATAGTAATATATACACATATATATTACTATATATGTGTGTGTATATATTACTATATATAGTTATATATATATATATATAATTACAGACAAAGTTAAAGAGAAAGGTTTATCATCTATTATTTAACTGTTGAAATAATCTCATGGGCTGAAATCAAGTGGCTCATACAATCATTTCATGGTTGAAAACAGTATCAGTTCTTACTGACCTTCAGTTAGAGGAAGCCTTTAAATGTCGCTTTTTGGGTAAATATTATGCAAGTGATGTGGAACAGCTAGTAAAATGAATCACAAATTGATAACTTTTGTCTTTGAAGAAGCTTAGGGCATGGCAATCAGCCTTGCCTGTAGGCTGATTAGAGTTTAATAGCCTTAATAGTGGTGTTACATGTGTGTAGTATCTAGCATCTAAAGAACTTTGCTGGCAAGGCCCAACATAGTAGTAGACTCCACACCTGTTCACAACGAGGAACCCAATTCCTGTCTAAAAGGGCCAGCATTCACTCTATGTTTCTATTTTTGAGCACCTGCAACTAGTCCCAGTGATGACTAAGACTGGTCACTGCACACAGAATTCAGTATACCCATAATACTTAATACTTTCCAGGATTAAAGTAACTAAAAAAATTAAAGCTTGAACTGTTCATTTGTTCATGTCAGTCCTTTCTTGACCACTTTCACAGAGCATTTATTTAACATTTGTTTTTATAGAACAACTGGCAAGCAGACATGAATGCTAATGAGATAACACTAGCATTACTTATGTACTTGTGATAGCGCCCATAAGGCGCGAGGCAACTGACCAGAATCAAGAACGGGCACGTCTGCCAGAGTGAGTCATAAAGCAAAAAACAGTAGCAGTTTTTTTTTTTTTTTAATACATATTTATTAAAAGGTCAAGGATGAATATATAGTGTAATAAAGCATCTTACCTGTTCTATACATTCTTTGGATAATGGTGGGGAAGGAAAAGATGCAAAAATTATCACTCCAACATATAGATATGTTAATCCCACCAGGAAATAAGCAACAGAGAGGTCTCTCACCTGAGGAGAAATAAAATCTTGTTTTCGCCAGCACTGACATAACAAAAGAGGCAAAAATAAAAATGTCTTGAAGATTTCTGTTGTGTTAAACAGAAGATTTACTTGAGCGGGGACTTCAAATTTGGTCTTGGATCAGGTCAGAAAGCTGCAAGAAGATACTCCAAAGTGGAGCCAGACAACTATTATGTATCTATCTACATACAGAAAAGACAGTAAGAAACAGCTGTCAATAGATGCAGCACGTTATTGCTGGACTCACAGACATACACAAGTTATTAAAACAAAAAAACAGTCTCTGCTTCCTTACATTCACCTATTATTACTAAGAGCACTGGGACACAGAGACAGCTCTGACAGACCGAAAGCCCATCAATGCCGTATGTTAAACTTCTTGTCAGGACTAAAATCTTGCAATTAAAGACATCAGCATACCCAAATGCAGATATAACAAAGGACACGTTTAACGAGCTGCTTTGAAACCCAAGAGGATGATCTACACATACGTGTGGTCTCCAAAACAGAAACTAATATGGCAGGCATCTGTATGAATGCTGAGATAATGGAAGACATAGCTAATACACCATTACATAAAAATACAAATAAAAAACCAAATAAAACAGAAAGGGATGGGTACAGACAGGAGTATATCTATGTCCTTTAGCTTCCTTACTGTATCTTATAATGACTCTTCTATTTAAATTTGCCTATCTACTCTATTACTGAATTTATATAAACATCCCAGATAAGTGCATTAAATGACAGTCAGAGATTTTCAGGCATGAGTGCTGAAGCTAGGGTCCTAAATCCATATTTAACTGTATTACAGAAACCTACATTTTTTCAAAATGCACCCAAGACCCTCTAAAGGCACATCATCTGACAGAATCCGTTTTCACTTGCTTTAAATTAGATAGTTTAGGTGTATTCCTTGTGCATAAAGATTGCAGTTTCTTATGCAAAATGCACAGTAACTCACAGTTGTTATTGTGCAAGGCCTGCATATAAGCATTAGAAGCAAGCGTCAAATTATCTTTGCTGTGGCAAATACTTGCAGTTATGAAGGAAAGTCATCTGAAAGGGAAGGAAATTCATGCCACTTCCTCTGGATTAGAATTGATTAACGGTAGACAGTGGGTATGCTATTACCTCTGATTACACTAGCCAGTTCACGTTCCCACAGTTTAAGAGTACCTGTTCTACTCTGTAACAAAACTAAATGCAGGGATAATTTTGATCATGTATCTTTATAGCACAGAAAACAACATGGCTTTGACCTCAGGAGCCACCGTAATACAAAGAACGCCCAGATTTTGATTTCCACAAGCAACAAGAAAGGTAGTAACGGCAACTCAACCTGAATTTATCTTTGCTCAAACATCCATCAGCTCCCTTGCAAACATCCATTTCCGCATAAGAAAGAAGCTGCTAAGACAGTTACCTTTGTACAAACGTGGGTGGGTGGGTGGGTGTGGGTGCGCGCGCCGCACCCACACACAAGCATGTTTAACAAGAACACCTTTTGACTACTGTTCAGGAGACCTGAGTTCGCTCTCTAAAGACCTTAACTATAAATACTATTTAGATAGTATAATTCCAGATAAAACCCTAGGGTACATGGAGAGAGATAAAAGGATTATTTTTTAAATAACACAGCAATAATCCCATTTGTCTATTTTAAAGATGTTTATAGCCAGAGTGTGCACCACTGTGGTAGAAACTGTCTCAATAGATAGAACATGACTGCCCTTGCACCTAAGACTTTACAACATAAGAATCAAATATAAAACAGACAGTTGAAAGAAGCAAGGATACAGGTGATCAGAGTGGAAGGGAAGTAAGGACAACATGCAGTGCATATGATATGGTCACTGTTCCTAAGGGTCACAACTTGCCAAGCCCTTGTCAAGTATGCGTGAAGTAAGAGGCAGATTTTGAGGTGGACCTGGGAGGATATATAACAGCTATAGCTACTGCTGACCAGAGGCTGTTCTGGTGAGATGCACAGGGCACTGTTTAAGCACCTCTGGAGGAACAGAAAATTGGGCGACTGAGGCTGGCGGCAGCAGCAGAACAAAGGCAGAAATCAGCTCTAACAAAAGCATGAGTCTGATAAATCAGATGGCGCTAACCTGAAAAGAGCTCTGAAAGTACAAGACTTCATATCACAACTCATGGATGAGCATCCAGGCAGACGTTAGGCCTGTTGCACAGGACTGGAAGCAGCACAGTGTAGGTTCTGCTGCTTCTCTACAGGTATTTCCTGTGCAATGCTGAAAAGAACAGGCAACTTTCAAGCCTTGTTTTCCCTACTGCACGTCATGGGCATAAGAGCTTGTTTTTTTCCTCAGCAGCACGGTTAAAGTTAGTTTGTAGAGTCACTTGTTCGGTGGAGCAGGCTTTATTAGTCCATAGCAATTGTTATCATATTAGAAGTAGCAGCTTTGGATCATCTCATTTCAGGTTGGTTGCTTTTGGAAAGATAGGTGCTGCCTCTGTAATATCTCAACAGGACTCTGTCCATATTGTACAAAGGGCCTTCACGTGTTCCAGTTTCAATGCCAAGTGATAAAATCTAACAGGATGATAAAAAATTAGTTCACCAAGAAGCACAACCCTGTGCACTATTTGGGCTGGAAAGAGAAACTGACAGTAGGGTAGCATCAGGGGAAGCTCACTCTATTTGGACCAAATAAATGGTGTTTCTATTTCGCAGAAAGTAGAAAAGAACGCACAGTCCCATGCCTTCTGCAGTTACCACCTGGACAAAAACAGCCCCCTCTGCCACCCTTGCCCACTGGCTTTTCCTTGAGTAGCTTCACAAACAACTGCTAGGTGACAGCAATAGCATACATTGAGTGTCCTCCTAGTCTTTCCTCTCATTCCTGCACTGGGCTTACACAAGCATTTGGACAGCTGCTCAGGGAACCTGATCACAGAAGTAAATCACGTGAAAAAACGTATCACCTTTTCTGCCCAGGTTCATTTGCTACCCAGTCAGCTTCCAAACTAGTTCATTGTGTGGTTGCACAGACACTTCTGCTGACAAATACAACAGGACAGCAGTGGGAGAGAGGAATAAAGAGAACATTACTTAACAGTAGTGGAACGAAACACTGAACTGCAGACTAAGAACCATGCTCACGGGGCTTCTTCAGGCTGTGATGCTGATATTTGGCTTATTCTAGAGTATTTTGCTCATTGCTCCTTTTACACCTACTCCACTGTACTGAAACAGTAGCCATAGGACTCCTCCTCCAATGCATGTTCTAACTTTGAGCAGTGATACATACCTCTCTGTGACCAGAATGGAAGCTGCTGTTGTTTTGGATTTTTGACTCCATAAAAGGAATATAACTGTTTCTCTTACTTTTTTATCCCTCCCCAAAAAGTAGTTCTTATGATCACAAATTTCAGCAAGTTTTTTTTCAAACTAAAACAGTACTTTTCCAGCTTGTCAGGTCCTATATCTTTTAACAGAATTCCAATTAAAGTGACTTGTTAACATGTTTATCCATTAAAAATGGGGTTTCCATCTGACTCCCCGTGAGATACTGATATAACGAAAGCATTTTATTGATTTAAATATATAAGAAACAACTGTCTTCAAAACCATGACTTTCACAGAGATTGGGAGCATCTGTAACATATGTAAACCTCCTACCTGGTCCAGCAGCTCAATGAAATAATCACAAAGCAATTAGTTCTTTAAGAATATCAATGCTTCATTAACATCCGCAAAGCACTTTGGAGACCTAGGTGACAGGCTCCCTCCCATACAGCTACAAATAGCAAGGAAGGACGAATACTGTCTAATAGCAAGGAAGGACGAATACTGTCTAGAGATGTTAAAAGTTACTGTGACCCTGTATAAGCAAAGGAATCTCTGGCCAAATAAAGCTCCTGAAGGAACTATGCACAGCTGGCTTCTCATTACAAATCTTTCCTGCCATACTTGAAGGTGCTCTTCCTGTACAATTCAAACACTTTTCTGCAGTGAGTCTTGTTCATGGCTGGGATCCATGCTAAGGCTGATCTGGAAACCAGCTCAAATCCCAGGAAGAGCATTTGGAAAAGCTGATTCAAGTGCAGGCAGCAGTTTCCTTGTCCTCAGCACAGTAAAAGCAAGTTGGAGAATATTTCAGGTGCTGCTCTTTGGAGCTCAGATTGACTCCTCCAGTGTCAGGGGGAGGGGGAAGACCCACAGGAAGTGTCTTGAAGGTGGCATGGAGACATTAGGCCTCCTTTGCATACAGGACTGATTGCAGGAGTGATTATCCCTTTAGAATTTGAAAGCCAAAACTAACAGGAAAAAGAAATCTTGCCTCTTTTCCACATGAAAAGATTTTCTTAAGAAAACTCATTGAGAAGAAATTTACCAAGTTTTCTTTCTCCAGAGCTCCATTAACTCACTGTTTAGTTGTTAAACTACTTTCAGAAGTGCTCATAAAACACAAGAAGCTTTCTAGAGGAGAAGTCATGACTCCTTTTCAAGGAGTTATTCTCAGCTGGCCTTGGTTTATAAGAACAAGTTACCTTGGGGATTATTAAACCAAAATGTCCTCTCACTGCATTGGCACGTAATCTGCAATTCACTACTGCATCAGATGTGCCAGCTTTTCATACTATTTAAAAATCTTTGCATGTCAGTGTAGTTACCTTTCCAACTCAGATTTTAATGAAGCTGGACAAAATAGGGGAAGAAAGACACAAGATAATTAGATTAAAGATGTACTCTAAGACTCTTAACATTGTATCATGTTTACTTCATTTTATATTTTACTAGTCAAAAGAAAACTTCCTGCCCGCCTCATAAGATGGAAAGAGATTAAGAAAGAATGCAGTTTCATCTAGATAAGCAGTACATAACATTTTCAAAGAGTAAAGATCCAGTCCAAAGCCTACATATCACAGAACTCCCAATCCAGGCTTCAGCTTCGAGGAATTCCTAAATAGGGTCAGGTTTTTCCTACTGACCTTGACTTGAGTGGTGGCAGAAAATTTCTGAAGCCACTCCGAAAAAAGACGTTATCTAGATCCCAACACTAGCATTCAGAACACTTAACTAGACCTAGGCTTGTGTTCAAGATGCTCAACCATTTTTCACTCTAAAATTTGTCACTTTCTATAGAGCCTTATAACACTTACGACAGCCTTCTGCCTTTTGTGAGCAATTTGGCCGTTTACTGTCAGTCTGACCACAAATAATTTTGCATCCCTCCTCAGGGATTTCATCTGAATAAATTTGTAATGCATCTATTGCTCACTGGCAGCCAGTAAAAAGTATGTATAACTGGTTTCTTATCAGAGCACAAGAGAAATTTACATTTTCTGAAGCTATTACAGTCCCTGGATCAATTTCAAGAGAAGCAGACAGGAAAATATTACTGTCGCCTGGCAATCCAGATACAAATCAGCAAATTCTTGTGAAATTACTTACATTGTTTTCTTGATTCCTGTTATTTCGAAGAAGAGTGATGACACAATTGTGGATGAAGAAAGCAAGTGTCAGAACGCCTGTGAGCTGAGGAAACAGAATTCTAAACTCTAGGGGCAAAGAAAAAAAAGTGTTAATAACTTGCTTCTGTGAAACAAATAATGCCAAAATGCAGAGAACATACAGCATTGGAGTCTACTGCCAGAAATGCCAACTGAAATGTTGCAATGGAGCAATATCTTGTCTTTGAGCATAGCCAATCCAGATATTTAATCAGGAATTACAAAATACATGAAGACAGTGGTTGCTATAGAGCACAGTCTCCAAGAAGAGTCTCACAAGACCTCAACAATCAAAGATTACTGCGTTAATCTATGATTTTATATGAAGCTTTTCTACTTCTTGATTGTGTAATTAGAAAGCATTTTTGAGGCAGGAATCAGTCCCAGGGAGATTGTACGTGTACCAGTCCCTGACAAGGGAGACAGGGAGAAGGTATCACTTGCTCTGTGAGCATCTTTTGCTTCTTGGAATGACCAAGATCAACAAGTCAGTTATGCTACAAGTGGAAAACCAACATGTGTAGTGGTGTAAGTGAGAGATGCTGCTTCCAAACTAGAGGGCTAAGAAAGGCAACAGAACTTCTTGACTTATCATATCCCATTATTGCTTTTTTTTTTGGGGGGGGGGGGGCAGGGGGAGAAGGTCTCCATGTGAATAGCATTGCTTTGCTTCTTTTCATACTCAGAGCATTATGTCCACAAGACTGAGTTTCTGGAACTGCTGCAAATATTCTAGGAATTTACCAATGTTGTAACATCACTGAAGCACCATCTTGGTTGGTATGGCATACAGATACACCTACGCTTCAGAATGTTATACCAATTAGACATCCCTGAGCTAGCTCAGCTTCTGGAAAGCATCCAGCAATGCTGCAATACATTTATCAGACTCTCACAAACCCTCACAGACCAAACCACACAGAGCTCCACACAAACACATTTAGACCAGATTTCTCTAAACTGCAATGAAATCTGCAAGGCAAACGTAGCCCAGGTAATTAATGAGAGGGCTCCTCCAGCCTGAGAGAATATACCTTCCCTAAGGCATTATGCTGGAGTCACTGTATCTATAACACCCAACTAGTATGATGTGCTACCAGTAGAATTCAGAGAATGCAAGTGAGTCTTGGACTTGTTTTCCACTACTTTAATCTCAACAATAAAATCGAACTGACAGATGCAGAATCTCTCTCAGCACTGTATTTTCCCTGCACTGTAACAACTAGTTGCAGCTGGATGCGTACGCATTAGCTACGTGCTAACCTTGTCTCCTAGCAGTACTAGTCACGTTGCCAAAATAATCAAACTACTGGGTACTCCATTTCTTACAGTAACCTGCAGCACATATGTATTGCTATAACTCATTTTTATAAGAGGATTGCTTAATAGAGCTTTGGACTTGAACCTCCAGACACTTAAAACCAGTCAGGTCTCTGGTTTACGTGGGTTTGTTTGTGAACCATAGTTTGAGTGAACATTACAAAGCATTACAGAGCATTACAAAGAGTCTGCAGATACGAGTTCACGCAAGCATTCCAAGACTGTTTGCTGGTGCAGTTTGTGTTCAAACCCTGCTTTCAGAGAAAGGTTATATGGGATTTCTCAGAGAGAGGTGGCAGCTGTGGGTTGTATTTTACCCAACTTCCCTGTTGCATTTTTTTTTTTAAATCTTAACTTTTGTGTGCAGTACCATCAGCAGAGGCCAACTTTAGCACTTTATATTTCTTGATTTCATCAGCTAGTTGGATTCTAGTTAATGGTTTGTTGGTTTGCTACAAGAGTTGGTTTCCAATTTCTTAAGGACTCATTTTATCCCATATTACTGTAAGACTTTGGATACCAGGCACTCTTCACTTGCCAAGCTTTCACTCCTGAATCTATATACAGCAGTTCTCCCTGTCTACATAAATCCTGCAAGCAAGACCAAACATTTTGCTCTACCTACCTACTGACTTTGAGCAGCACTGACTAATACATTATTTCCACTTACAGATAGTATTAAGAATAATGCCATACCAAAATAAATTAGGAAATTAGGTCATTAACATATATGCCAATCATCCAAGTGCTTTGAAATCTGAATTGTTACACTGCAAACAGAAGTAATTTGTTAGTCCATAAAATAGTCTCTGAAAGTAAACATAGTGATGGAGGAAAACAGACGGCACAGACTGCACTGTTTCAGATCTTACCTATATCTATTTGTACGTTTGCATAGATGTTGCAGCAGCCAGGATTCTTACGGAACTATGGAAAACTTTCTTACATCCAATTCATCCTCATAGCATCTGTTTTGGTCTTGTGCAAAGGACTACTCAGCAAAAACTGCTTGGCTTTAAAGACTCAAGCCAAAGTGGAACATCATCTTTCCTCTCAGTGACATGACCAAGCTAAAGAAAACGTTTTTACCAAGACTTTCACTTGTTTCTCAGCATTCAGAACTTGAAACAGGGTTCTAAAAGCCTGGCTAAGATGAGGAAGCAATGACCTTCAGCAGCTATGGAAGAATGAATAAACAGAACTGATGATAACTATGGACTAAGAGGCGGGGAGAAGACAGACCCTGGGTTTTGAGCAGAGTCCCTGGCCAAAAATACACAGAATACACTAAGCTGTTTATTTGGCTTATTATTGCAGAGCTGAATCAACCAAATTGGAGTGGTAGAAGAAGAAAAAGTATAACTGCTGCAAGACTAACACAACTCTCATGTGAACACACTTAAGTTAAACAAATTTTGTACCATTTACTCAGTGACTACTACCTGTAGTTTCTCTATTGAGCTAAAACACCTATTGCCACAGTGTTTTACCATGGTTTCACAGATTAGAACAGAGTCTACTGCCAACTGTGGAACAGCTCTGGTGTTCCTCTTTTGATCCCCATCTTCCATAGTAAATTAAAATTCTTCCTGATGTCTTAAATCATTCTGCTTCTCTTCTTCACTTCAACATTCTTAGTCCTAACAATAGTTTGCATCCCATGTCTAAAACTAGTACAGTGCTTATCACGATTGGGAAACTAGAAGTGTCCTCGCTTCTTAAGCCACATACTGCTGGGAGGAATGACATAAAACCACAGAAGAAACCCTAAGGACGTCTGTATTTCTGAACTTTGCCTTAGACTGAAGTAAATAAGTAACTTCTAGAGAACGATAAAACTACTTTTGCTCCTAAGCACAACAGAGAGAGTGATCTAATAGTACAGCACACAGCTCCTTGAAGCTAACGGGTGGTGCAATTTTTCCTGTTGAAAAGCATGGGTGTGGGGAAACAATAGCTGGCCCTGATCTCTCTTCCTAAATCTCCTAAAACAAGAAACTGATCTCTCTAGGCATCCTGTTCATGCAGTAGCACCGTTCATAGGACTGTGACATTGCACACAGCGATTTGTAATATCTCTGGGGGGAAACGGGGAGAGGAGAAACACATACTTTATTGAAAGGAAAGACAAACATACCAGAGAGCTAACAGGCATTTAAAAGTGAAGGGCTAAGAGGAAGGACTAAAACCTGCAAGGGACTGGGAAACAAGGGAAAAACATACTCATAAGTCATGGTGAACCAGCTACTTCATTTAAGCAAGACAATGTGTAGAGCATTTAGAACACCTTTACCAGTCAGTCTATTTAAAGTTTGTCAGTTGGAACCACTGCTGAAATAGTTAAGATCTGAAAACAGGGTAGCTAGAACTTACTAGAGTATATGTGAGATGAGGCTATGGTAAGCTCCCTGCTACATCATAAAGTCTGGAGATACCTCTAATGGTTGCTCCTCCTCTTCTCCAGCATTGATACTGTCTCCTAAATAAACAACATCACTGGGAAAGGAATTACCTGTCACTTTGTCACAAGAAATCCTTTCTGAGCTTCTAGATGCAACATCAGACAGCACCTCCTCACTCTGTTTACCTCTGAGAGGTGTTAAAAGGCAGATGAGACAGACATTTATAAACGCCTTTAAGAAGTCCAAAACCCACAACATATGTGTTTCATTACTGCATTTTAACTATCTTACCTGGTACAAAAAAATCATTCTCTGTGAACCAGTTGTATTCTACGTGGATTCCGAGATGAGCAGCCTTCACAGTCACAAGAAAAACCAAGTAGACAACTGAAACTGTGCCTAAACAAGACAAGAGCCAAACAAACACCATAAGGCAATAGAAAGTATTTACGCTCTGTTTTATTCTTACTTCATCTCACTATTAATTACCAGAAGCCCAAACAGATAGAGATAGTATTCATTTTAAAAATACAGGGTAAGTCTGAATTCCTTTCTTTCAGGTCAGAAGCCAGTAAGAGAGAAAGAGCAACACACACCCCATGCAAGCTCTCCGCATGTTTAATGTCCTCCAGGTGCTGCATTAGTGATGGTAGAAGGGGTGCCCGCTAATCTCCAGCACTGGGTAGGTAGGGAGTTCTCTAGGCAGTAACAGAAGGGTTCCCACTTCAGCTGTAAGGATTTCAATCTGACACGGGACACAGTTGGTTGAGGAAGTACAGGTTTTTATGATGTGCATTCAGTCCTTAGCTTTTGAACCAAATGGCACAGTGAGATACCAATTAATGCTGACTGTAATTGCAAACTTTACACTGGGAGTCAAAAGCCTGATAACTACATTTGACGACTATGGATTTAAACCTTGTCTTGAACATAACCTAAGCATGCAGGATCTGTATTCCATTTGATTGGTCCAGAGTCACCCAGCAATACTTTGCACAGCATGAGAACTACAGGTAAGATCAGAGATGGATATAAAAAAATGCCTTGCCGTGTCTGCATGTGGGATGGACAGCATATGATCCTGCCATTTAAAAGAGATAGGGATAGAAGAAGGGCAGTAATAACTACCCTCAAACTGAAAGAAACTACAGTAATTAAGGCTACTGTGATGCAACATCCCAGGCAACAATCCTGCTAGTCACCAGAGAACAGGCTCCAAGTAAATGCTGATTCTTTACCTGCACTTATATAGGTTAGAATACAGATTCAGAGAAGACACCATTTCATTCTAGCAATATCTGCAAGATTACAAAATAAATTAATGAACTATTTCATTTGATTACACAGAGAAGAGTCAAGGAATTAAGTAGGGAAAATGTTCTGGATTTGAGGATTAGCTGGACAGCTAAAATAGCCTGCAGTTTCCTAATTATTCAGCTTTCTGTAAGTGTAAAGTTCAGGGGAAAAAACAAACAAACAAACAACCTATTAAGTTTCATTTCAGCACCTCAAAAATTGCCTTCCACTTTTCCTTGTCCTATAAGCTTTACAGTTTACCAAAACTAAGGCAACTTTGAACAGTTTTTGCATTTACATCTCCCGAATATGAAAACATGACATTTCTCATAACTTCACATTAGTCCTTAAACAAAAAATAGCTGCCCATGATAATACACTTTGTGCACATTTTAAAGAGGTACAGTTATGGCCAGGTCTCACTTTCTTATTCCTACTGTATCAATGCCTGATATCTTCCTATATAAAAATCTTACTTTTTATATAGAAGCGCTATCATTTGGATCCAAGTTCCTGCGCTGTATTTTCGTTTGGCAGTTCCAGTAGCAGCAGATCCAAGCTCTAAGTAGGTGTCACACCAGAAGAGAGGACAAACCAGGCCCTCAATTCCCTGTCCTCTACCCCCTCTTCACTCTCCATACACCTCCATTTTTTTCAACCAATTCTGTGCTCTCCCTCTCCTTTTCCCCTCCTGTTCTTCACCATGGGCTACAACATTATGCCCTCCTACCTCTCCTTTACAACAAACTGGGACCAAGCCCAGCCATCATCCATGCACTTTGTCCACCCTACCAATCCCTGTCTTGGTTTGTATCTCAAGACAGAGAAGCAAGGACAAGACATAAACGTTTGCCCTTGTAGCACAGAGTAGGCCAGAAAACAGGGAGCTGTGGCAAAGCACAGCAGCAAGTTACAGTGATTGACTAATGTTGCTACTAATTAATCAGCTGATTGGTAGCAAAGGACTTCAGGTCAGAGGCAGTCACTCTTTGAAAGTAACCCTCTGTGTTGAAGCGTTTACCAGATGAAGGGTATGCTGGACTGCATGCGCCAACGTAGCATGCATCACATGCTGCTTTGAAGCACCTGTACCATAGTTTAGGAAAATCTGTTGTAAATACAGTGGAACTTGTTTTACAGGATTATCAAGTGAGCAAAAGAAGAAAAATTAACTCCTTATTAACATTAAGGCACAAACAAAGCAGGACAGAAAGCCTATGGATGATTTAACAAACCAGTCAACGAACCACTATGAGGCAGGATACTGGCTACTGGAAAATTGCTCACTAGAGCAGCTTTCACTGTTTGTGTATATTTTAACCACAGTGAACCTATTCTTTCAGAGTACTTGTTACCTACCTAGGACATTAAATTTTGCAAAGAAAGACGGAGACTTCAGATTTAGCAGGGGTAGAAGAACAGCAATCAGGTAAAATGGTACTGTTTGTGACTTGTCCCACCACTCCTCAAAGAGCTCAAAACCTGTATTGTTGCCAGAAGAGAATGTCACACTCCTGTTCTGTGGTGGGTTATCTCTAGCGGCACTCGGACAAATGACTGGAACAAAGGAAAACAAAAATATCCCCTGATAAATAAAGTGTTATTTGCACATAATCTTCATAGCTAGGAGCCCATAACTTCAGGGAAGTGTTTTTTTTAGCCATGCGGAGTAGGACCACTCATAAGCAATGTTTGACAACTCAGTTCCTACTTTTATTTGTTTCTTTATCAGGAGTTCAGCGCTAAAATTTCACTGCTAGGCTACATTGCCAGGGCCCTTGCACTCTAAGCTGAAAAACGCTAACGTGCTTTCGGCTGAACGAAAGCAAGAGAGAGGCTAATTGCTTTGTAGACTGAACTGTTGCATAGGATCAGCCTTAAAGGTCACATACCTATAACCAGGTGTGTGTGTTCAATGCCTACGTGCACCTGTTGGAGTCCAGTCATAGCAGTGCACCTCGACATCTGGATACATATTTAGCACCGTGATCTGCCTCTGCACACCTGACTAAGATAATATGAACCAATGCAAGGGCATACGCCTACAGAAGAGCCTGTATCAGTGTATGTTGCCCTGGGAACACACAGGCTGAAGATGACAAGAAAGCTGCTGTAATCAATAGCAGGTCTAAAACTCATGAACTGAAACAAAATACTCTGCCATCTTGGTGCCTTGCCAGATACAAAGCAATTCAGTGCTAGACAACACAGCAGAAGCAATTTAACACAGGCACCAAAAACCAAAAATCTCTCTGGATGAAAAAGGGTTTATTTGCTTGTTGTTAATATTAACATTTGTTTCTAAGAGATGCCTACAAAATTAGGTGTTGAAATATGAACTTGTCTTATTGTTACTTTTTTGATTCTTGGCACCCCCCCAATATTTCATAGCCTCCCTCCCACACTATTTTCATGCCTATTCTGTTACAAAGGAAAAGGTGTAGAAAATGTCCTATCAAACCTTTTAAGAGAGACCATCACATTACTTTACTTAGATTTCTTATTTGCTTTCTCTCCATTGCTTATAAGAGGATTGTTTCCCCCAAACCTTGAAAAATGCTTTTGTTCTTACTGATCTCTTCGGTAGCCCTGAATGCCTTGCCAAGAGCCATGCAAACATCCGGCAGCCCTTAATTCTATGCAGTAGCTGAATTAAATCTTCCAGTCACTGGAGGATACTGTGGAATATGGTTTTCTACTTTGTCTCTGAGTTATACCCCCTGCTGTATGTGTCTGGGACAGAACAGCAGAAGCAAGAGAGAGTATAATAGGAAGAACACAGCAGTAGCTATTGGTGCCTAGCTGGGAAGGACTGTGGGGGAAACAGGATTCAGTGCTAGCTCAAATGCAAATCAACCAGTTTTCAGATTTATTTCTCAGCTTCTTTGCCTGACTCCAAACAGCTGCTCCCCAGAAACAATGCTGCAGCTAGTGTGACACACAGCTGTCTGACTGGTTTTGAAATGTTTCCCCATTCCCATATGTACCTGGGATAGAGATAATTTACGGCTTCATAACAAAGACCTATGTGTCCGGTTACTATACAAAGGCACAAAGATCAGATGCTGACAATGTCCACGCTCCTACCTCCATTGTACATTATTCTGTCTACTTAAGAATTCTCAGCAGACCCATCTCCACGTTCAACTGCAGCGTTTTGCCTTAGACATGAAAATGTCAGTCTCTCCTCAAAAGCAATGCATCTCACTTGTGCAGCTTGACACTTGTTTCTTTTTGTGTTCAGCATTATTAAAGTGTGGTTACAGCGTTTTTTCATAAGAACATTGTAGCGCTATGAGGAGCACAGATGCTCCAGCCAAGATTTTTAAAAGCAAACAGATCAGCCGTGCCTCAATTTCGGGGTGTCAAAGTTAAAATTCCTTAGAGGAATTCCTCATTGTACAACTACTATTATAGGTCTAACGTTCGTGATTTCATGGAGTATCTAGTTGGGTACACAAATGTGTAATTTACTTTTTAAGCCGTGCCCCCAATTTTTTTTTTGGTTTAATTATTAGGCTTGCCAAGTATGTGGTTATTTATGGAAATACAAATCCTAGATAAAAAAAACTACAGTTTTTAACAATAGGTAGCTAGACCTTAACATATATTTTATAACTGAAATGTAGATAAAAACTAGGCATGAAACCATGCTGATTTGCCATTAAGCCCCCCCCCAACAAACAGGGAACACAATACTAGTAAGTTATTCTTACCTTTGCTACTTTCATTAGTGCCAGGAACAATTTCTGTTACATTAATATCATGAACAAAGTCTGAAAAGAAGAAGAAAATTTTACTATGGATGCCCTACAGCTGCTATTAGACTGCTATCTGCTGCCTTAAGAAAAATCAGTTAAGGAAACATTTTGGAATACGACAGACACATAATACAGCACCTTGCCCCTCCCTGCCCCAAGTAGGTATTTTTGAATTTTCATCTTAAAAACCCAGAACATTTAACTAGGAGTCTGAAAGAATCTGAAGCTACCTTTAAAGCTACTGCTTACTTGTGTCCGTTTTCATGTTGGAGCTTCTTTTGACAACACTTTGTAAGACAGCTATAACAAAGCATTAGTAGGAGCATCTTTCATGACAACATCTGCAACGTTCTCCTGTACATGCAGGCAGAGCCTCCGTTCAGACATTAATTATGTTCTTATTTTTAAAATTGAGTCTCTATCAATTATTTTTGAACATTGACGTCATTTTTTGAGATTGATCACTTGCCAGTACCATAGTTTCCCAGATGGTGACTTTTCCTGAATGCTGTACTATAATGAGCATAATCACACACACACACACACACACACAGAGCAAAGCATTTTCATGTGCTACCTCTAGCACACAGTGTTTTAAACTAGTTCTCCCCTTCTGCACTTTCTTCTCAGCAGCCCTGTCCATTCATAAGTTCCCACCCTTCCACTCCCAGCTGCTCATTCCTGTTCCCCCAGTATACCTTTGCTTGTCCCAACCAACCTGTCTGCAGGGTTGCAGAGAACAGATCCATCTTGAAAAGAGCCTCTTTTAGGAAAGAAAAAAGGTTTATGCAATCATACCCTTAGTTCATACAGTATTCTATAGAGAAAACTTCTCCTACTGATTTTTCTAATCTTGTTTTAGAAGAGGCAGCTGGAATGTTACCCATGTTGTATTGTAACTTAGGAAATCTCTGGAAAAAGGTATATGTCTCACTACCTACAGTCATCTCTAGTACTACTTTGTTTCAAGTATGCTCCTGTGATACTTCACTGCTCTGCCACAGTAGGTATTTTTGAGTTTCTGTAACTTTGCCAATTCCAGACTTCTGGATAGCAGTTTCCTTCTTTGCAGTCTGAAGTTTAAAGCCTCCTTTTAGATTTGTTTTTCTGGAGCCTCAATCAACTGATTCTTACTCTTTCTATGGCCCAGATAATTTTTTCTACTTGTGTACTAAAGACACTAACAAAAGCTGGCAGTGACAGTACGCTGGGAAGATGCACAGGAAGCACCACTCTCTTGGGCAGCACATTAGGTATTACACAACAGAGATTCCATTCCAGGCGCCCGAATCCTTCAGGGGATTACTGCTGTGGAAAATTAGATAGACTCACTGAATGGATCTTAAGAGCAAAGGACTACACACTTAGAAACGTGCTCCTAATGCTCTCTCAAAATTCTGGCCTACAACCTCCAAAATATACACGCACACACATACACAATAAAACAAGAAACAGAACAAACACATTGGACACTATGTTAAAAAAGAAGAGATGATACTGTACTTTGCTTAGAGTCTTTGCATTCTGTAAATTCTACTATCTCCTAGAACATCCTCCCTCAGGAAATTGATTTGTTCCTACCTGAACTGTGTGTATAAATTAAAAAAAAAAACAAAACACAAAAAACCCCATTCATCTGAGTTTATTAGAATTAAATACAGTAGTCTGTTTATGATAACCTAGAAGCACATGGCTGGAAGATGCCAATGAGTCAAACCCACATCCTATTATCCATTTTATAACTTAATTATTAAATAGTCACAATGAAAGTTAGGACAAGAATCCAACCACTGAAGTTACCACAGAGCAAATAACTTGAACAAGAACCCCTCTAAAATACAGTTAGGTGATAAAACATCATAACGTCATAGAAAAGTAGAATCTTTTTCCAGTAAAGGAACTGTTTTGATCATTCTGAAATTTACTTATTAAAATCATAGAGTAATTCGGCTTAGAATAATACAGGATTAACATTATAAAACAAAAAACCCTAAGATGAAATGGCCTTGGAAATGCATGAATTAGAACAGTTGTAAAATACGCCAGCCAATAAAGTAATGTATGTCCTTCAGGGATGGTGGGAACCCTCCCTGTGCTGTTATTTGATTCAAAAATCAAAAGAGATTTGTTAATTACTGTGAAAACAGAAACTCTTAAATCTTAGTTGTGCTATTTAACACTGTGAGTCAGATTTTCAAAGCACTCAATTCCATCATTTAGTCCCACAACTCTACATACCTCATTGATTGTATCCACAATAGCCTGTGTGCCTGTGCACGTACAAGGGTACTAGGGTGCAACTACCTGATAGGTTCTCTTTTGTAGCAACACCAGACTAAGTTGTTCTTTCACTGTGTTACAGTTCGTCACTCCTTCAGGGATGCTTACAGAAACCGTTTGTATGGCAGCAGTGTAACTGTGCTTGCAGAAATCTGGGTTAAAATGGAATTTTTTTTTTTTTGGTAGAGTTTTTTTTTTTTTTGTAACCCAGATCTTCTCAGCAGCCTGGTTTGCCATGTGGCTGTTCAAAAAGTTATTACACCACTGCAAACAAGGGAGGGAGTGAAAATAGGAAGTGTGAACAAATAACTAGGCTTGGGTTAGGATTTTTTTTTTAAGCCCATCAAAGAAAATACATTGTTAAAACTACACTAAGAAGCTTGATTACTGACATGCAAGTCAGATGATCGGTACTTAAAGTGTCCCTTATTAGAGCTACACTTTAAAGGGCAGATTGAGAAACTGGCTTTGAAAATATGCATCAGTGTGTGCCCATAACTCACACACAGTTAGCTATTCTGACTTGACTTTTCACACAAAGTAATAGAAATTTAAGGTTAATAAGCCGGAAAATTCTATGTCAGTGTAAAGCAGAGTCTTGATCTTTACACAAGATAGCTGTAAACCTTAACCAAACAGTAATACTTACTGTATATAAACTTTCCTGTGTTGAACAGAAAGTTAGACATAAGCACCCAGTAAACTACCATGGCTCCAACAAGTGACACCATAGAAAACAAGAGGCTTGACCACTGACCAAAGGATCCAAAATAATACTTGCAAACATCTGGGAATTCCCAGTCTGAGGTATCTATTAAAGCTGAAGAAAATATAAAAAAGAAGATATAAAAAATGTAAGCATATCTAAACAAAATTACATTAAAGATTTAGATATTAGGACTCTTCATAACAGGATTTTTTTTGTGTGTGAGAATATTCTGACACAAATTCACAGTGCTTATTCTGACACAAATTCACAGTGCTTCCTCACGCTAAGAAAATGCCCTAACTTGAAAGGATAACACTCGTCAGGAAACACTATTCTGTTCCAAACTGGCTATTGCATTAATGTCGGGTGCTTGACTGAAGAAGCCTGAAAAAGTAGAGACCTTTTTTGTAGCCATACTAACATTCTGAGTACTTTCAGAAGCACTGGAATTAGGCATGGTTGCAAATCTGCACTTAAAGCCTCCAGGAGAAGTTATGGGAGAGTAGGCCAGACCATGAACTAGTCTTCAACAACACCCTAATATGAGTTGTCACAAGCTGGAGCAGTGGCTCTTAATTGCCTTTATTTGAGTAAGTCAGAGCATAGTTTATGCATAAAAGCACCACCTACAAGGGCTGCAAAATGGGTTTTAAACAATGAAAGTACATTCGACGTAGAACTACTGGCAGCAAGGCAACTGTCCATAAATTGCACCCAACACCAAATGCACAGTACACAAATGCATTCAGCTGTACACATTTTAGAGACAGCAGTATTGCAGCTTTCAGGCAGCTAAATAATGAGCATCTTGTTCCTTTTTACACAGAAGAAGACTTGGATGTTTTCTTCTTTGTTACACACACTTTAGGGTAGTGAAGATCGTAGACGTGGATGCAGCTACAGTGCACACTGCCCTACTATAGAATGTGCTCAGAAATACACAGAGAACTGGACAGTGCTTAGATCCAGACTCCAAAAGGAGGGACGTACAAAGGAATAGCTTTTATTTGTAGGGCAAGTGTAAGTAGAAAGACAGACAAACTAAGAATCTATTAGATCCCTGGATTTCTCACTTAGTGGCAATGTTTGCATTATGAAGCTTTTCATTTCTTACGTATCATTTTCCGTGATTTCACAACTCTGTAACAGCAATAAAGTGTCAAAATGCCCATCAGTAAGATGAGAATGATTCCAGAAGTAAAGCCTGCCTGTAAAGAGGGAGAAATATGGTTTACTGCATCCATCAATAATACTATAGACCAAGCGAACAAGAGCCAAGCCATGTTGTCAGAAAATATTTTCACAAATATAATTTTTTCCTAGTTTTACCTGTTTTATTCCCCATGGAATACTTAATATAGATGTACCCATCATTGTATTCCATATCATAAATCTAGGAGGAAAGGAAAACAGCCAGTGAATGACTTAAAAAGTACTCTTATTTCTAAATTAAGCATACAATACAGAACTTTCAAAATAATGCATTTTCTGGCAACTATATGGGAAGATGCTTAACATACATTGTCACTATACTGGAGTTTTTACCATAGCCATCTGTGCAATTGTCAATTTTAAAAGCAGTTCCTAATGGACTGTACACATAGATTTCATCAGGAGCTGGAAGTACATGATCAGGAGCAATCTAATGGATAAAAAAGAACAAGAAGAATTATTAGTAACACCAGAATAACTATTGTCCCAACTACAGCAAGCCAACTGTTGCAAAACACAAAATCTTCCCATGAAAACTGTATTTTTAAAGAAAAGATGTTGGAGTGCATTACTTTTCACCCCATAAAAAACAGTTGCCAGGATGCTAAGCTAGGAAGCAGAAAATTAAATTTTCTTCTACAGAGTATCTGTAATGTACTATGCATGGATACAGCAAGTTCAATCATCACTGGATACAGCAAGTTCAATCATCACAACTGACCATTGCTCAAATCCACTCACAGACAACAGGAGTGAATGCACACGTCTGGACAGCCTGGACCACTGCTGCGAAATTCAAATTGTTTGTATCTTTTCTTTGGACAGTGAAGATATTGCAAAAGACGACCATCATGACTTTCGGTAACACAGAACCTCATCAAGGCCCTCAGCGGCTAGGTATTTACTTAAAAGCAAGCTGCAGACTGATTCTCCTCCTACCTTTATTTGTGCTTCTTTTATACGCCTAAGATGTGGAAGACCCAACATGCCAGAAACCACTTAGTTAATCTAGCCCTGTCTTTGCCTTACCAATGCCCTGTCTGCAGGAGAGGCGAGCCTGCTGTAGTAATGAATTCGTTTATTCATTGCAGAGGCTTCATCAGTGACTCTTTGCATGTCACCATTCACGCTAACTATGTTTGTAGGCTCTACATGGAACGGTCTAAAGGAGAAAAAAAAAAAGAAAAAGGAAAGCATTAAAAACCTGTAAACACTAGAGCTAACATATAATTCACGGAACAGTTTAGCCTCACTCAGGATGAATCTGTCATTCACTAATACAAAGCAAATGCAAAAATATCACTGCCATGAGGGAAAGTGCTATCCACGAATCAACCCTGTGTTTACATCATCCAAATTAAAATGGCTTCTTGCCCAGATTCTGCAGGGCAGCTTAGCATCAAAATTCAAACCTAATACCCAGTCTATTAGTTCTCAGCCATGAATCATACCAAAACTACATGTTAATAAGCCTGGCCAAGCTTATTAGCGTTTATAACTGGTGTTGCCAGAGCTAGTGATGATGAATAGGGATAGAAACAGGAGACGTGAGAACGCAGAAGCAGAAAGAACACAGAGGACGAGAAGAATGAGAAGTGGCAATGAGGACCCACTATAGACAGGTTGGGAATTACTATTGTAGCCAAAAGCACTGTATCAAACTGTGTTTACTGGGGAAAGAACCAAGCCCAAATAAGTCAATGTGATCATGCTATCTTTATGCCAACGTAAACAAGAGAAGAATTTGGCACGGAACATTAAACAACAGACGTCCTGTTTTAGTCCTCATGATTTCCTCAAAATTTTACTTCAAACTTAGTTAGATTAACCACAAAGAACACAGGTCAGAGAATCTCTCTCATTCAGAGATGTACAGAATGCAGGTGGTCTCTCTCCACTCTTCTCTGCTTAAAAGTCAGACTGCAGGCAGGGTCATAACCACTACAGAAGAATGCAGCTACATAACTCATGTTTTCTTTGTGTACTTGTATGTATGGAGCAAGCAGAGGGAAAGTTGCAATTTTTGTGCATTGCTCCTGAAGTTACAGCACAACATAAATCTAGATCCATGCAAGAGGCACTACCAGATATATGTAAGCCCAATTAAGATATTGCAACTAATATATATAATTTTTAAAACCACAAGCATAATTTATTTGTGTAGAGGCATACTACACCGACACATTCATTCCAGCCACTGATAGACTAATTTCCCAAACAACAGAAGGGATACTGATGACCCATAAAGCCTTGCTGCACTTATTTTTACCTTTCACCAGTGCTTTTAATTCCTAAAGCAATCCCAAAAGTATTCTGACCTTCTTATTCAAGGCAGATGTTTAAATCACTTAGAAACAAGAACACCACCCAAACTAGAACCCACAAAACTATATTGCAACCAGAGTTTCAGGCCACTAACAGCAGAAACTAAGTCGGCAACGAATCCATGACATTTCTCCTGTATTAAGTGCAAAGCCTCTTTGAACTTACTGTTTTCCAATCCCATTTCTGGCTCACACTACAAAGGAAGTTGGCCAACCCCTCCTGCCACAGCTCTCAATAACATGACAATCTCTCCTTAGATCTGGAATACCATTTTCTCGAGGCAGAGGTCCCATTCTCTTTCCCAGTGAATCATTAAAAGGTGGTGCCAAAGTACAAATGCTTATCTGGAAGTAAACAAAGGAATGCAGCTCTGAAGCGCATTGTTGTATCTTTTGAAGAGATGAAGCTACATCCTCAAGCCTTTAACATCAGGGCCTTATTTCTGTGTGCTTACCAGGAGAAGGGCAGGTGTGAATACTTGCAGAACTAATTTAAACTGACGAAAGCAAAAAATACTTTCTTTCTCATAAATTAGAGAAAAACAAGTTGCTTCTGCACAAATCACAGTAATTCATTCTTTCCTTCATGTTAGACTTCATTAATTCTTACAGCTTTCTTCATTATGAAAAAAGCTTAGATTTGCTAAGTCATTTCCCATACGCTGAGAAGAAAGTGAGTTTGCTTTGAATTTTAAAAAATATTCCTGATTGATACTTTTTTCGTACGTCAATGAAACAAAGGGGGAAATGCTGATTTTGTGTGTGGACCTCCGGGGTGCTCCTAGAAATAATTAGGAGAGATACCACAACTAAAGAGGAATAAGTGCTAAAACTATTGCTTAAAATTTAATTCTGAAGCACACAGGCTAATTCCATGTGTAGGTAACAAGCAGAAACACTCATGGATTGTCAACTCTAAGGAGCTTCACTTGTTTTAGCTCAAAACTTCTTAGGCTGTTCCAACCATACTGGACAGTGCTGAAAAATGTTTCATTAAGAGAGCTGTAAAATCAAGATCGAAGTTACGTAAAGAGAAACTAATGTATTTGGCCCCCATGAGTGAGCTTTCTGCCGCTTTCTTTTTGGATCACTGGCACACAATATACTGAGAATATGAAAAGTATTTGCTATTTATACATCATGAGGACTACCTCTCTCTCCATCTCAAGTTAGTATTATTGGTACATCCCCATAAGCTTCCATTGCTGGTGGGAAGGTTACACTGAAACTGTGTACATTTTTTGAAATGTTTATGTTTTGCTTCCAAAAAAGGAGATCTGTGGCAAAGACTTCCTTTGGAATGGCATTCAAGAACTGTTGACATGGCTGTTAAAACTCCTAGGTGGGGAGAGAGCGGAAGATTAGTCTTTAAAGCAACTCAAGTCAAAGCCATGGATGGCCTTAAAGATAAAGAACTGAAAACGTGAATTTGGCATCTTATTTCATGGGGAAAGCAGTGCTGTTAGTCCAAGACCAAAGAAATATGCTCTTCTGGATAAAAAAATGTGACGTATAGCAAAAAATACAAATATCTATCTGTACGTAGGACAGTTTTAGAGAAAAAGATTTTATTTTGTTCAGCAACATCAACACACATCTGGACTGAACAAGTAATTTATGGTCCACTACAAAACATAGAGGTATGATTCAGAATCTAGGTCTGTGAGTGAGGGGGAAAAAGAAAAAGAAAAAAAGAAAGAGCCCCAAGGAAAAGCTATATATCTGTTTATCTGCTGCTGTTGCTTCCTCCCGAAGAACACACATGTTTAATGCCAATAACGTTTGGGCTGCTTTCCCCCTCTCACTCCCTTATTTCCCCCTCTCACTCCCATCACTCACCTGTTGAGAATGATAATGATCTAAAGGAATAATTAGAGAGGCAGGGTAGGAAATATATATTTTTTTTCTTCAGAGTACCACTGCATCTACAATCCTACCGAACAAGTGACTATGCTCAAATAGATCTTCCCCTCCTCAGGTTTGTGATTGTTAGAGATGTTTCTGAAAACATCAGCCTGACTCGGAAGTTATGTGGACAGACCGATGTGGGCAATCTTCCTCCCTGATCTCCACTAGCAGAAGGTAGCACCCTGACTAGGCTCGAGGCCCTTTCAGGGCTCCCTAGTTTCACCCAGATCAAAGACTGGTTGTAGGGCATACACCTATCTGAATAGCTCTCAAAGGATTATCTTGAGGTGCCCAAAGCAGGTAAGCTACAATTTGGTCTGCATTTTGGGAAGCAGTCTCTAGAGAGCTTAAGTCTAGCAGCCAAGCACTCTGTCCATGGAAGGACCAGCAGTTCCAGCAGATCCACAGGAAACTGTCTTTTTTTAGACTGGCAACGACGCTACATACTCACCAGGCAAGAGGAATATGAAGAGGATGGGTAAAAACATAATCTAGAGGAAAGGGAGAGTTTATATTACCAGAGGGTGTGACTACTAATGCAAAACAGTGCAGACAATGCCCCTGCATCGAGATAGAATACAGTGTCCAATTAATTCAGTAAACCTGCACTAAGAAACACCATTTATACTTCAACAGCTAACCCACATAACAATGCTTTTTACGAGGGCAAACACACCACTAAAACACTGTTGTTTTCCACAGCACAATGGGTACGGACAAGATGCGGGAGATCCAGACCTCCTATTTGTCATACCCTGCATGTGCTCCGTCGGCCACCGTTCCCCACAAGCCTGCAACAACATTCATCGGCTAGCTATTGCTCTCTCACACAAAGGAATACAGTAAATGAGAATTCTAGCGCTGGCCCAGGAAAAGGAAGGAGAGGGCATCTGTCCGGGCTATGTAAGTGCACCATCTGGCTATGATTTTTGCAAGCAAGTAAAATGAAAAAAGATGCTCGTGATTAAAGGTGCTTCCAAATATTGTATCTTGTAAAATTCAAGCACTCAGTTTGGAGGACTGGAGGAAGAACACAACAGCAAAATTTGTTTGGCAAACTACATACAATCTTGCAACTGCTAGCAACCCTAAGGATCTGGATGGCACTACTGTGGTTTCATAGAGAACTTCCAAAGGTTAAAATTTATTAATCAGTTTCACAGGTCTATTATATCAACCTACTATATAATCTCAAAGTAAAACTAATGTCAGTATAATCTCAAAATAAATTATAATCTATATTCTTCTGCATAAAGGTCACATCAATAAAATGAAAGGGAAAATAAAATGCCTATTTAAAATTAAAAACTATGTTGCAATTTATATGACTTGGCATATTCAAAATACCAGAATTTTCTTGGCTTTATTGTCATGTATTATTTTTTGAACATTTACTGAAATGCACTATATCTCGTAAAACAGTGGAGGACTATGGCAAATATGTATTTCAATAAGCTGTAAAATTAAATTATTTTATTTTCCCAGGACCTTTGTTAAATTATTTTCAAATAGAAAACTACTGGTTTTGGACAGCTATTCAAAAGTACTATTGGCAGTACTGATCCTTTACAACATAAGAGAAATTTTCATTTTAGTGTGTTGTTTTAGGTCTATACGATGGTATTATACACTTCAAATTATATAAACATTTCATATTCAAATAAATACAAATAAACTCTTTACAGGCTACTTAAGACAATTTCTCTCCTGTCCTCCAAAAAGGACATGAAAATCAACTTTAGCTTATTACACAGATTTCTTTGATATCCCATATCCCTGAAAAGTAACTAATTGACATGAAAGGATTGTTTAAGTAATACATAGAAATAAAGCTAGCAAATTCCTCTCTCTTTCTTCTTTTAAACAGTTACCAAACTTGTGTTACAGGACTACCGCATAGGACACAGAAGAAACAGATCAAGTGGAATTGATTCATTACCACTGCAATTAAAGTAAGTACCATAACATGAAAAAGGTTGCTATTTATTTCATTATCAGGAACTACCTGCCTGGATAGAGGAACACCACAGATGTGAGAGAGCTTATCTTGAGGAAACCAGTTCCAAAAAATTCCATGACTTGCACTTGCTTTTTCACTTTTTAAGCTGTCTAAATTTACATAAGCATCATTTACATAAGCTTACAGTGTATCCTATGTCTTTACTTTCTCGGCTACACATTTTATTTATACCCTTTCCACAGCCGGAATGCCATTATTGTTATATATTCCATGACCATGCAAGTATCTTAAAATACTTGATGGTAGCTAGAACCAAAATAACCTTTCGGAACACAACGCTAAGTCATCTCTGTTGCTCACAGGACACACGTTCTGGTTTAACAAATAAGGAATCACCAGCTTGATCATACCTCATTTTCAGCACTATTCTTTCTCCCTTCTGTGCCAAAGGCAAAGCATTCCTTGCTGTTCTACGTTTCTCCTATAGCAAGTAAGAAGGTTCTTAATTGCTCAGGCCTAAATAGGAATTAGGAGCATGTAAAAATGTTGTCAATACACAAAAATGAAAAGACAAGCTATGCAATAAAAATACCACATGGGTTTGGAAAGGTAAACACAATGTCCTTAAGAGGTCAGATAGTTGAGGCACACTGAATGGAGACACTGTAGCTTTTGCACAGGTCGGTCCCTACCCCTGTCAGCTTTTTCTAATTTCTTAAGAGAACTTTGAAATTAAAAGGGAACCACTTTTGAATGAAAAAGGCTTTCCTGACTGCCATCTACAGACATGTGTATCTTTAATTTCACCTGCTGATCTCTCCTACATTGTGTAAGGACAATATGGGACTTCAAGAAGAATGGAAAAAAAAGGAAGAAGGCTTGTTCTCCCTTTAGCAGGGGGCATTGTCAAGTTTCTTCACATGCAAAACAACCAATACAAAACGCTTTTCGTTTCTTTAGAGGTTCCAGTATTCCTGAAAACAACTACAGTATCTGTTGACACTAGCATTTAAAGAGCAGCAAGAAACAAAAAAAAGAAACTCCCTCTCTTGAATACAATCAGCATCAATAAACCACTGCAGCAATGACGTTTGTTCTAGCTTTAAAAAATGCTACAAAACACTGTGAGTAAGTGGGGTCCTTAAAGGCATTGTGAAGAACGATAACATCCACTTTAAGAGGATTAGAAGAGGCTTTATATATTCCCCAAATTTGCAGAAGAATACTAGACAAAATAATTTACAACTCTGAAATACAATTAGCTCATTGTTCTTATATAAACACTGAAAAGCACGCCTTTCTGAAATCCCAACCCCTCCAAACTGTTAAGAAAACCAAATAACCGTGGAAGTGCCGCCAAATCTAAAAACTCAAACAAAAGAAAGAAACAGCACCAAGAAAGACAAAGACTGATTTTAAGCAAGCCACACAAAACCCTTTAATAGCTATCTCAAAGCAAAACAAGGATGAAAAGGACCACCCACCTATGGCTGACCACTGCTTCTGAACAGCAAGTTAAAAAAACGGGCAAACTAAGCAGAGCACTTCACTTACTATTGCACTTACACTATTCAGTACTTTTATACAAGGTGTCTCTCCCTCCAGCTACAACTCCCTATAGCTCTAGCGAACAAGCCCTGCCAGCTGTGCTCCCAAGACTACAAGGCCCCCACAGTACTTCTGAGACCACACCTGAGGCAAACCCTGATGGTCTGTTCTCCATTCCTACTTTTAAAGATTATGCCACCTCCTCCTAATATACAGGGATGGCGTTTAGCCTTGTTTGGCACCACCCTATGATTTCCAGGCCTTCCTGATATCCCACGCCTCATGTCCTTCATCTTTGTGCCTCTGTATGTTTGGAAAAGAACAAACTAGGCAGTACAAAACAGGAGAGAGGACTGAAGGAAGGAACAATAAAGACAAAGTGGATGGACCTGCAAGGCAGGAAGGTGTGGTGGGAACTCAATCAGAGTACACACTTCTGCTTCTGGGGGAGGGAACCAAATGCCAGGCGAAACATGAAGTCCTCCAACTACTACCTTTTAGGAAACTGAGTCTCCAAACTTTAGAAATCACACACAACCCCCCTCCCCCCAAAAACAAAACCCATAGTGAGGAAACAATAGCTAACCTCACTTTTGAAAAGAGGATCTTGGCATTTCCATATCATAAAGGTGTGAACTTCTCTCACTGCTCCTGCATTACAGTAATACTTGACACCCATCTTTCAAAAACACAACACATGCCTCCTCTGACACAAGTAGTTCCCAAAAGCCATACAAATTAGCAAGCCTATTATGCCAGTTAGGCCATTGAGGGGTTCAGACATTCATCAGGAACAAGTTAAAACAAGAATTCCTTTTGTGCACTTCCATTTCTCATCTCAGAGTACTCTACTATTTTCTGTTCTTCGCATTCACAAATCCATACATGTCCAAAACCATATTCCATTTTCTTCCCTGGGCCAACTCAAACCCTTCTTCTCCCTCCATCCTCTTTCCTTTGCTCTCAGAGAGGTGACAAATTGTTTAGCCCCTGCTCAACCTGGAAGAAGCCTCTCACAACTTTCCAAAGCTGCAGACTGAGATAGCAGGAAATCACTATCACCACAAACTCTCCCTTCTGCTGAAGTGGCTGTCCACAAAAGGGTTTGGGATACAACAGTGCCATCTGCAGCTCCCTTAGGAAAACTGCACCACTGAAACATGATGCTGGATGAAAAGGGAAAACAAGGCATAAATAAGGTCCAAGAGGTTGCAAGGGTCTCTTCCTTTTTCTAACAATGCAGAGCTGGTGGCTTCAGCTAACAAGAATATAGCAGTTCCCTCTTCGATCTCAGTTTTGGTTCCTGGACCAGCAACAGCTTACAGAAATCCTAACTACAATAATAGAGGAAGTCCCACTCAGAGCTCCTTTGGGGAATAGAGATGTTAAATTCTAAGAAAATGTGTAGTATTACAGATTGGCTAGATACAAATTATTTTTGTAGGCATGGCAAAAAAGCAGGCCTGCCAGATTCTTCAGGCTTGCTCCAACTCAAAGAATACTATAGTTTTTTTCTAAGGCAATAAAGGTCACTGTTTTCTTAGTATTAGCAAATAACATATTTTTCCCACTATCACCTGCAGAATACACACAGAGCCATTTACACATACTGACAGTCATTTATCTAGACAGTCTGGCAAGCTTTCTTGCACAGTCAACATTTCAGTTTGTTGTGCTAAACTAAAAAATATCATGCTTCAGTATGCACCCATTATATTTATTAAGTCTTTGAAAAGCGTTTTGAAAGTCACATATTGAATTCTCATGAGAGCACTGTCCCTGAAGTGATATCAGCAAAAAAGTCTCATCCTTAAAAACAAAAAACAATATGCACATCTGTTCTTCTGGTGCTTACATTAACATCTTATAAACACAAAGTAGGAACTCTTTGTATCCAGACACTGGTATCTACACGTTTGTCTTCTATCTACCTTTACAGGGTTCTGTCTCTAAAGGCAAAGGTTAAACAACTCATTACTATACAACCATTCTGTATGCTTAGCCTTCCTCATACCTTTTGCATTTAAGATCTTCTGGATTAAATTGTATATTCATGATTCCATAATTGCTTTCATCACCTCCCACAGGAATCAAAAGAGGTTTGGTATCCTCTTCCATATTTGAAGAACGTCCTTCTTTCTTTTAGATTCTGACAGTTATTTTGATCTAAAGAAAGGAAATGAAATAATTACAGTTAAGTAAAACTGTATACCTGCTATGAATTTAACATCGGCAGAATCCCATCACTGCACAAGCTCCTGGGGTGAAAGCACCCACAAAAATCACTTCAACCTGCCACTTGAAAATTCTTATTTCATAATGCAAACATCACAGGTCAGGTACAGTAGTGACAATATCTTTATGACATTCCACCCATTTAAATAAAGTGGTTAGTGTAGCACTGTGTTCTCAATTTCTTTTACTACTGCAACAGTCAATACAAGTTTAAGGAACATGATGGAAGCTGTAGTTTATATTGGGACTTGACAAGTTTGCAACGAGTAAGGCTCAGAATTTGAATTTCCTCAGAGCTATGACAGCTGAGAATCAAATCCATCACGTGCAAATTAATGTTAAGTATATTCATATGCAGGTCCTATCTAAGGGGTTTCACAGCATGGGACTCCTTTCCAATCCTGACTGCCTCAGTGTAAGACCATGGATTTTTAAAGGAGGCATTTCCAATTTGTAATAGTACAGCTGAGAGCAGTTCACCACACTTTATTAAAGACTGCTGATTCATTAAATTAATCCAAACTTTGCAAAAAATACATATGGAGTTTTCTGGTATACTTCCCAGAATAAAGATAAGATTATACCAGTCTACCATGCTCAGACTCACTGAATTGAAGGCAATGAGCTGTTTAACAATGCACTGATAATAATGTATTATATGCATTCAGAGTGCTCCTGACAAAACAATAGGGAGCAGCTGGCTTCTACACTGACAGAATTCTATTTACATAAACTGGACTGCAGTCACATGACTCACTGGGGTCTCGCACGCAGCTGAACAAACATAATGGCTTTAACAGCTCTCATCCTGGCTACCTCCTGAAGAACCCCCTGAGCCAGGACTCCTTCACCTGAAAATGGTAGAAAGGTATCTGCTTTTTACTAGGAGAGTTTCCTGATGCTTTAGTAAACTACACAGCCTGATGGAGGAGTCAATGAGAAACAGAGCTGGCACAAGATAAGTAGAGGATGTCAGAAGCCTGGGTGGGGATGGAGGAAGACAGAAAGAATGAGGTATGTATCAGCCTTCTGCATCCTCATGGAAATACACCCCAAAGGCACAATCCCACAGATTACATCATCCTAAGTACTCTATCCTCCTGGCAGTTTCTAGCTACGTGTTCCCACTTCTCTTGTATTAATTCATCCTGCTAATGCCTCTGGCAAAAAACTAATAATCTGAAGGGGGGAAAAAAAAAGGGGGGGAGGAAAAGAGAAGGGGAGGAAAGCAGCTTCCACTGAGCTGACTCTCTGGGTTCCAACAATTACCAGTGGAAAAGGAGAAATGAGAACACACTGAAGGAGCAAGGTGGGATCTGGAGAAGTACTCAGATTGGCTCAAGCCACTGTGGAACTGCGTTTTACAGTATAGGTCCACAAAGTATATCGAGGCTCCTCTCACCTAACTTAACTTACTGTTTCTCTTCTGCTATTCTAGACCTTCTTTAAACCATCATTTCAGAGTCTGTACTCTAAAGCCCTTCCCTTCAACATCGTTGTTCTTGGTTCTTTGGCCTCCAATTCATAGTCTTACGTTTTCTCTTCTCAGCTCCTCTCAGCTTTCACATTCTTGCTTCTCATTTTCTGTCTTCAGTCTCTCCTATACACTGCCTGTCTTTCATAAGCACTATTTACAAAGGGATTCCTTAATTCACAGAAATATTTATTTCTTTTTATGTTACACTCCATTCCTTCCCAAACCACATTTATAGCTCTCCTCTTGTTCGTTCCTTTACTAGTGAATTCCCTTATTTTTCTGTACTTCTAGGTTGCATCCTTTCTCCTTACTACTGATTGTACAGCAGCTTCAATTCCTTTCATACACTGCACCCCCTCACTGTTAAATTCACCTTAGTGCACATGAACTTCCTCTATCAGCTAACTACCTGAAAGAAAACCATGGGCTCCAGAGATTTTGCCCACTGTTACAACTATCTACCTACTCCCCTGCAATTCTCATTCTAAAACACTTTTACTTACCTCTCACTGAACCTCAAGACAGCTGCCTTTATTTCTGACCTTTTTTTTTTTTTTTTTCCCTCCAAAGGTTCATCTCTACTTTCTACAACCTCTTCCTCTCTGCATAAGACCTCACCAACTGTCTCAGGTAGAAATCTGACAATCTAGTGTTAACTTTATTACATTCCTTTCTCTTTTTCAGCTTAACATCCTGCATGCTGCTTCCAAACATATACAGCTATGTCACGGAAACTGAGATCTCTAACTTATTCTGCATTTTGCAGTGTCTTTCTTTTTTGAGAGCTTAAATCATACTTTGCATTGAACCATAAAAATGCAGGTGAAGATCCAAATCTCTAAGGGCAGAACTGAAACTAGCAATAAATTCAAGTGTCAAACACTCAGAAGTGTTTTTAGTCAAAATTTTCCAGAAGACTGAGGTGCTCAGCTCCCTTCCTTCTACAGGGCCTGGTTTATGGTGCAAATCAAGCAGATACTAAATGCTAATTTAAACTCCTACTTTGAACTCATCCCTTCCTGAAAATCTGTTGTAAATAACGTATGCATGCTTTACAATTCAATCTCACAAATGCAGGCAACACTGATCACTAGTTTGATTTCTTCTGCACTGTGGTTATGAATAAAGAAATTAGAACATTTTATGATATTCTACAGAGAAAAATAATCTTCCCAAGATACAGAATACATTAAGTTTGGCTTGACAACATGATTTGGGGAGGACAGAGTTGTTGCTTATTTGCCTCTTTATGGCCCATTTAAAAGCTGCATTGGTGAAGAGAGTTCATTTTTAAGTGCTTATTGGAGAGAGCAGGTAAGGTTATGACCAGCAAATTATTGACTTTACAAATAAGACACAGACACCATTTGTGTAAAGGCTGCAGTTGGAACCAGCATAGCTTAAAAGAAAATTGTAGGCAGAAGAGTAAAATGAACAAAAAGGAACCTGAATAACCTTCCTCTTACCCAATTTTTTTATCCCTTTTGGCTGGATTGCATTCTTGTTAAACTTCTTTAGTACACAGACTTACTGCCTGACACTTTCCATTACAAGACCTTCTTTTCATCTGCTTATTTTGCTAGTGTTCTAGTTACCTGAAGTTTTTATGACGATCAAGACTCACCTCATTCTGGAAAAAATTCAGATGAAATGACAAAGTCATCTGAAAAACACTTGTGGGCTTTTGGGGTTTAAAAAAAAAAAGTGGGTAACAAAACGCCACACCTTTGAATTTTAGCAGGATTGTGTCCTATCTTAGGAATACTGGGGGAGGGGAGGAAAAAAAAAACCCACACACATCTCGTCACATTAGAATCTTTGCAAATACAGACCAATGTAAGGGATCGCCTTTTTGGGAGGGATACAGTGAACTGGGATTGCTGCAAGACAGTAGAGCGGAGTAATGCAAAAATTAGGAGTCTCAAGAGGGAAACTGGGACAGGAACAGAAGAAAAGGACAGGCAGTAGACAGAAATCGAAGCGTCTTTGAAGGCAGACCAATGCTGTAACTCCATGATCATTTAAGCCAACCTAAGTTGGGGTAGCTATGGCTCTGCCCCTTTCCCTAACTGTACAGTTTCTATTTCCCTTACATTGGACCTGCAGTCAGCCAAGCAAAACCAAAACCCCATCAGTCTTTGAAAGTGTTCATGTACTACATTAACGTTAGAACGGGCACAAGGGAGAGAAGAGGAATGCATGGCTGCGAGGGCAAGAACACAAGAACCTCCATTCGGATTGATTGAAGTGGCTATACAAGGGCACTCAGCATGAGGGTTGCTCAAAGTGAAACTAGAGCTGGTCTCTTTGCTAAAGCAAAGAAGCCTGAGTACTACAGGTTGTTACCAAGTAAAGTTGCATAAAATGAGGCAGGACTGGAGAAAACCAGAGAACTAGGAGAACCGGTAGAAAACAGAGTAGGAAAGGGATCCAGAAGTTTTTACTCTTACTATTCACAATTTTATGCTCTCTCACTTACTATCCCCCTACTAGAGAATGGAATACAGCATCTTCCAATCTTGTTATTCCTCTGTCAGGAATTATCCTTCAAACAGCACAAAGTGCCCATCTTCTTCCAATGCTGTTTCCCAGAGTACAACACGCTATGGCTATTCTCTGCTAGCTTAAAGGCGGTATGTACAACATCAACTGCTGCTAGGAAACCCTTTGTATTTGGATATAACGCAATTTTATCTTTTTATCTTTTAAAATCTGTGATATGATATGCAGCATTCAGTATACTTTAAAAAAAAAAAAAGCCTATTATCAGGAGTGGGAAGCACTAAGAAGTCACACCAAAATCAAAGTTGCTTAACAAACCTCACCCTTTTTGTATACCTTATAATACCGTGTACAGTCAGGTGCCTATAGTTTCCATGAGGCCACTGCTGCATTCAGACAAAACCAAGGACCTCTAGGGATGAATGTACAGCTGTGTAGAAACAGAGACAGTTGTTTTAAGGATACCAGACTCATTTGTCATAGAACTGAAAGGGACAAGGGGTGGTCTTGTGCTAGCTGAACGTGGCAAAGGAGAAACAGGTTCTAGTCTTGCCACTGCCATTAAGTTTTGTGTGCTACTGAGCCACATAAACCCAGATTTTCATGGGACTGGGAAAGAGTGGTATGAATTCATGGTGCAAAGTCTTCAACAATGCTGTGAATTAAAAATATTGCTGTTCCCTGCTGTACATTCTCAGTCTTACTTCCCCCTATTTGTGCTGGCAGAGCTATTTGTCTTTTTCGTTTTGGTGCAATAAACAGGACTGGGGAATGGATCTAGCTGGAAAAAAAAAACCCTAAAGAGGAAGACGATTGTTTTAAATTAGCTCGATTCTTTGGGCTGTAGTTCTGCAGCGCCAGCAGTCTCACTGTTCAGTTGAAGAAGTGCAGATAATGGTTTGTGGGTGAAGGGACAATACTCCTGAACAGCTTAAGTAAAACCACAGCCTACGGGACCTCTTGCCTCTGACAGTATGTTTCCCTCCCCCCCTTTTTTTGCTTTCTGCATAGGACCTAGTTTGCATTACATTGCAAAATGAAACAACCTTTATGCTGCGCATTGCTGAATGATGCTAAATACTTTGAGATATCCTGTGTTGGTTTCAAACTCGGCATTCAAAATTAGTGGATTTTTTCTGTGCCTTATTCTGTATCTGTATAATAAGGATAACACTTGCCTTATCTCACTGACACATTGTGAAGAGAAATTAAATTTCACTAAAAATTTAGCTGTAATTTCTAACAAGCAATGCAAAAAAAAATCCAAAAGGAACAGTTACAGATTCTTGGGCAAATTCTTCAGCCTGAGAACTGCTCAGTCTATAAAGAAAATAATCATCTGGTAACTAATAACTTCTAGTTACTATCATAACCCATATGTACCAAGGAAACCACGATTGCCTGAGCAAATTTATTTTCATTCAACCTAGACAAATTTAACATCCCAACCTTTGAGCACTTGACTTTCCAACCTCCGTCCTATTAAACATAAGTTTGTGTTTAATCTGTGGTCAGATACTGGGTTCACCTAGGAAGGTATTTGCTAACAAATCAGATGTAGAGGATTTTCTCCTCAACATATTGTACTCTAGATTCTTCTCCCTCTTTTCAAAAAAAAAAACAAAATCTTTCTTCTCTCTCCTGGTCCTCTGCCATTTGCTCATTGCCATTCTACTCTCCTGCAAGTTCTCATCTCCTCTTTCACATGCAGAGACATGCTTTCTGTCCTCCTCTGCCACAATCACCCCATCTTTCTTCTCTTAACCTCTACTAGTGACAGCAGAGATGAGGATCTGAGAGAGTGCTAACTGCATTCTCTCACTACTAAAAGCTCAGTGAGACATCAGGAATGAAGGAAGAAATTTTGTTTTCCCCTGCAGCAGACAATATTGCTGCAGAGGGGAAAAGGCTGTGTAAGTGTTTTCTTTGCACTCATGGTTTTTTTGCTTTCCAAATAGGCTTTGGAGAGGAAAGTGTGGGTTTCTGCTTGTGGAACTCCTAACCTACCATATAACAGTTATCTGCTACTTAGTCTTCCGAGGATTTGACTCCAGGAGGAAACGCTCTGGTATCACTGCTCCCATGGAAGTCAGCATTAAGTGCTGTCAAAAACATCTCCCTGACTTTCATGGCCCATATCTAGTGTAATAATTAAGATAAAAAGAAGGTCTTCTGTAACAGTTATTAAAAGTTAAATGTATTCTTGATATACTTTTTTAGTATCAAAAAAAATCTTGGAGCAACGTTGACACTAGCATCTTTTAAACAACTGTTATATACTACCTTAAAGCACATTCAGTTGTCCTCCTTCCACATAGGAAGGAGTGGCTACATTTAAAATACTCTTTCTAGCTACTCCAGAACTTTCCAAACTGTTAGCATGCTAAAACAATAGTCTAGGATCTTCTTTAAGGTAAGGGCTTAAAGTAGCCATTTTTGTTCAATCAGATGTTACCAATGCAGCCCTAAGCATCAAAAATACCTAATGACCTACATTTTCAAAAACCTATCATTAATATCAAGGGATCTTTCAATGTTGAAAAGCCTGAGTAGACTCAGAACCATCTTCCCTTTTCTTTTCAGGATATAATTTCATTGGACACCACTAGTGAAGCTGTCTTAGGATATCCTCTTGCCCTATTTATAATTCTCCCATAAACATTTGAAGTACATTGGAAAAGCAGCAAGTTGCAGTATTGGAGTGGGAGAAAAAGGAAATAAATTTATTAATCCAGATTTTTTGCTGCTGGTGATATGCCATAAACTATACCCAGAGGCATGCAAGGTGCTTTTCCCAGTCCTGCTCTGTGCTGCGCGCTACATTACTTTCAGGTGGTATTCAAAACAGGGTTGACCTTCATTAATCCTCAGTAGCTTGTCCCTTTGAGTTCCTGTGTTCTCTGCCTTCAGGTTCTTCCTCGTTCTCTGTCTCCCACAGTTAAAGCCTGAAAGGCTTCAAGGAGTGAAGACTACAAACAAGCAGATTTAGAGCCCTCAGTCTAGGTGATTGATTTAAACATGGCGGTAACATGATCCGATCATCTTCGTATCGGATGACAAAACCACGTTAGATTTTCCTCATACTGTGAATTTAGCAATCCTAATATCTGGCTTAGCTAGAGGTATGTATGTGTCAATGCTTTAAGACAAGACGTCCATCTTTACAGATTACTGCAAGGAGACAGACTTACAGCCTAGGCCACATAGGAGGGTTACCAAACAGGTTTATCCCATAGCAGGAACAAAATTGTGTTCAGTTAGCAACGTGCTGTCATCCTAGTCACTCTAGGAGCACAGACTTCACTTAGCCGGTTTGTAGAATTCTCTGATAAACAGCAGTTCTAACAGGGGTATGGGGAGGGGAGAGGAAAGCAAAGAGCAGAACTAGCTCCATAGGTTCTAGCGTATGATCACGGGTAACAGTGCAATTGGAAACAGTACTGGAAAACAACAGCTGAAGCTCTGAGAGCGGTTTATTCTACAACTTTATGTTACTAAAACAGAAGTTGATGCACAGGTGCTGGCAGGGGTTTTGTAAAAATCCTTAGCATGGACAGAATCAGAACTCTTACTTTGAAAGACACATCAAAATGATCAAAGAATCAAGGTCAACTGTAACTTGATACTTGATTACAACTACAGTCTAAAATTATTTCAGTGGGAATTTTGCCACCCAAACCTGTTCTTATGCTTATGTGAAGCAGTAGTTTGTTTTGCGGATTTCTAGTGGTTCTCATGTGGCTAGCTCCCAGACAACTAGATTATACAGATAAAAAATGTGACAAGTTAAACTGTGGACACCTATTCCTATAATCCCACTTCACACCCATGCAACAATAGGCTAAGGAAGGTATTTAGTCAGAATCAGGAAAATGATTAAAATAAATGCAACCCAATATGAGCTGGTCTTCTCAAATTCTGAACAGATGAATAAAGCTCAAGGCATAAATCCTAAGTAAACCGCAGAGAGATGCCTGGGCATGAAAATCATGAGAAGTGAGTAGCCTCTGCACTGAGTAACAGGAAGTTTAAAGTAAGACAGAGGAGTTCCCGAGTTCCTTTTTTTGGGGAAATGAGCTCTCGGGGGAAGGAAGAATGCTTATACTGCTCTTAAGAGTAGTATTTTACACTCAAGCCTTCTTGAAGCTGCGACAGCTTGCCATCAGTTAGCTTGTCCATATGCTCCTATAACTAACTGTAGCAGGTTGATAGTGATTAAAGCTGTATAAGCAGTGTAAGTTAATAACTTACACAACTGTAGGAGTACACAGGTACAAGAACTTCAGAAATACAAGGATATGATGCATGTAGTGAGACCAACAGAAGAGCAGCTGAATGGTGGACATTCCCTAAAAAAAAAATCATGAGGGTGGAATTTAGAGTAGCCCTTCCCCACCCCAGGATAGAAAGCAGGAGGCTGACAGCATCCCTGCGCACGACTCTTCTGGGAGAAAGGCTCATGTACATATGAGCTGTGCCACTGTTGAGCTTCTGTACTTCAGACTGAACCAATGTGCATGTGGTAGCTGCCAGATGATAAATCTAAGTAAAACTAAAAAGAATATGGAACAATAATTTGATCTCTCTTTAACAGATAAACCACTATAACTATTTCTCTAAACTCTCCACAAAAAGTCTATATACAAATTAGTAAGGTAAATGAAATAATCTTACAGAAAAACTTATATTTTTACCACCATTTTTCTTAGATGAATGGGTCCATATGCTCAGTACAACGCATTTAAGGTTGCCCATGAGCCTTCTGATTTATGAATTGCCTAAAACATTTTCATACTGCCTCCATAGGTTAGAAAATGCTCTGATTTTTGTTGCTTTTTCCCCACTTAAAGTTTGACTGTTTGAACTGGCACCATTGCAGCAATCAGTTTACACTGTCAGCCCTGCTTCCGCCTGGGCCCCTTCCCTGCAGAGCCCCCCCACGCACGCCCCCATGGCTCCTCCGCCCACGCAACCACCCCCCCGGCCCACGCGGGGCTCCGCAGGCCCCACTCCAGCCAGTGTCCGGAGCAGGTGAGGCTACCGTAACCGCCGGCCCCCTGTTTACGAAGCCCCCCGCCCCGGCTTAAGGCGCTGTGTCAGCGCGATGACCACACTGCGCGCACTTCGTGAGCCATCAAGCCCACCCCGGCGGCAGCTCCGGCCCGAGGGCGCTGCTAGCTGCCGCCATGTAAACAGACACGACTGCTCTACCTGCAGCGGCGGCACCCGCCGCACCCAACTACGGCACCGCCGGCTCCTCTAGCGAAAACAGGAAGCATCGAGGCGAGGGCAGCGACATGAGCGGGGCACACCCCCCCCCCGCCGCTCCGGGCAGCATGCATGGCGGGCAGCGTAGTTTCCAAGGATGGCTTCTCCGAAAAAGCCGCTAGAGCGTTGCCAAGCGCAGGACTGCATTTCCCAGAGAGCGGTGCGCGACGCTAGGCGGCAGCGCTCCTCCTCTGGACCGCCGTCAGCGGCGCGGACCGCGGCAGCTGCCGCAAGTCCCAGCGGCGCGGCGCGGCGCGGCGCGGCGCGCACATTCCGCCGCAAACACGATTTACCACCTCTTGCTTGCCTTCAGCCGTTGGAGTGCTGTTGACTTGTGTCTCAAATTGGTGCCAATTAGTGTTCTAAAAACCGGTCAAATCGGGTGGATTGCGTGCATTCTGATCAGAGGCACATCTTTCCTCTCGCGGTACAACCTGTGGCCAGCAAAATTGGGCCTTACACCCAAAGCTGTCAGTTCTGCTGAGTGGAATACAAGCTGATATAGTACCTAGTTTGCTAGAGTTAACACTAACCTTTAACAAAAAAAAACAAACACACACACACCAAATTTACCAATGATTATTTACCAATGCTTTGGTTTGGGCAGGAGATGTAATGGTTATTGGGGGCATTTCATTTGCCTCCCCTTTTTGGAAATAAAACTATCCCATTGTGTAGCCAGGTGCACTACTCTTCAAGGCCCTGGGCTTCACTGCCATTAAGTAGCCTGTGCCAAAATAAAACAGGCTTTGAGTAGGTCATAAGGCTGTGGACAAGTACCTGTTTACCAAATAGCCATGAAGAAAAGATCTGGACTTGCTGAGGGTGTTGGCAATTGATTAGATGCTCCTTCTTCACACATTTAGACTTTCTGAAGATGTGCTGGTCATGACTAGCACTGTTGCTAGTACCTGGCATTACGCTGCAGGCCACCATCTGTTGACTTCCTCTGGTGGACCATGCGATGCCACAGTCTCTTTTAGGATGCAGGTGTCTTTCAGCATCTCTACTGGGAAGCCAGCCTTCTGCCTCTTAATGCCCAATCCAAAAAAAGCACCTTACCCACTTGCTTCCAAGCTTTTGCAATCTGTATGGTGCATAAACATAGACCTAATCCTTGCCAAAACCAAGCACAGTTTCTCATTATGACTGGCTAAGGTCTTTCTGAGGGGAGTGGTGCATCATGACTCTTGACCTACTCAGGAAGGTAGGCAACACGTACCGAGCAAGCACAGGTAGCAGACTACACTATAGGGACTATCAGACAAACAATACATTTTAGAAATTCACTATTTTTAAACCTAGGCCTTTTCTTTACACCTACTTACAGCAAGTTGGGAACATGCCCTTTTCATATTTGAGACTCTGCTGAAGTAAAATCCTAGGGATATTTATAGCTCATGCTTGAGAAAAAAAAATCATTGAATTGCTTGTAAGGATGGCAGCAGAGAGAGCTTTCCCACGTAACGAAGCTATTACAAAACAAACTAGACATGAATCCCAATCTGTACTTTTTGTTCAAGTGAGCCCCAAACAGACTGGGTGGCCAGCAGTGGGTCTATTCATTCAAACAAAACTGCTGTATAATCTGAACTTCAAACTGAGAGAAAATGAGGCAGCAGAGTCTAACACTACCAGTGATCCTGAAACTCAGCTGAACACAAGCTGAGTCTGACTCGCTTCTATGTATCCCACTGAATTCACTATCATCTTTTGCATCTGAGCCACTCTTGAAATTCAAATACTGCATGTACCTTGTGGCTCTTGAAAGATTTTGGTAGACGGGCCAGGAAGTGTGGCCACTTCTTGTGAATTTGAAATGCAACAGTAACATCAAATGCTAATGCTAGTAAAGTGAATTCAATTGAACCATGCAAAAGCAGGCACGTGAATCAATTCAACTTTTTGAGCATGCAAGCAACTAGTCTTATTCTTGACACTTGTTCACTGTTCTATACTATGAAATACTTACATAGCTACCATAGCAGACATACAACATATATTTAATTGCATCCTTGGTCACTAAGTACAGTCCTTTGAAGAGTGATACTTCAGAAAATTTTTACCAAATGATTTATCAGCAAGCTAGCCTAACAGAGGAGTATCAGTTCCTCCTGTTCTCTTGTCAAAAATGCTGCCAACAGCAAGCTGACTTCACAAAAGGGTATTCAATAATTGTCCTGCAATCTTTATGTTCTACCTTTTCTGTTGTGATGACACGTTAGCTTCTGAGCGATGAAACCATCTCTTGCTATGTACCTGGGCAACATCTAGAAAAATGAGAGCCTCAACTCATTTAGGACCACTTGGTACAAGAGAAAGAGGGCATTAAATACAGGTCTTCAGAGAAATTTCCATCTCAAATTGTACATTGAATCTTTTGATTTAGCCTTAAGGCACACCTGCAAGCACAAAGCAAAGTATAAGATAAGTCTAATACGCACAAATTCATAAATTTGAAAAAATATAAAGCTAGTATGTTTTAGAGTATGAACCAAGACATTTTCCCATAATTGCAGGGGCATGGGCTTTTGACTAGTGAACTTAGTCTTTTGTTGCATTTTTTTAGTTACATCTCTCTCCAGATTTCTTTCTGAAATATATTGATAATATATCAGGAAGAACATTTAAGCTGTAAATACTGTGTAACGCTCAAAATTCTTTTTGTGGGCAAAGAGGAATTTTGTTTATGGGCACATTATATATATATATATATATATAAGTAAAGCCAAGAGCTTCCTGTTAGTGTAATTGAAATCTTAATAGTTTAATCCTTATTAGTCCAGATCGAACTGTTACATAAAGAAGAAAATACAAAATTGTTATATACACACTTTTCAGTTTCTATCCCTCTTCCTGGGGTTGACCCTTCCACTGCTCCTCTCAGCTGTAAGGTTGGTGGTTTCATTCTGGCAGCAGCAGCAGCAGCAGCAGCTACAGCATGTTGTAAGCATCTTGATTCCTTCACTGGGAAAAATATGACATTCATATTGGTGGTTTCTTCTTCACTCCAGGATCCACTTGGGGTCCTTTTTATATGTTTGCTAGCATGCTTTTACACCTTCTCCAGTGGTCTACAGTTCCATGTTACATCCAGATTTACTACATATGGCACCCTTTACATACTATACCTGTTCTTTGTTACCCCTGAAATCAGTTTTGCCCAGCTCCAGGCCTGCATTTCTGTAACTAACCACGAGCGAGTTATTTTTACCCACGGCATCTCCAGTGCCAGCCTGTGCCCCATCTCTGATCATCCCATGCCTGTACTCCTCTATACCACATCCTGTGTCACCACTTCTCAAAGCCTCTGCTACCATACCAGGCTCCTATTTCACTCTACTACACTGTTGTGTTACGGTCATTAAATACTTCATCCTACATAGGATAATTGCTTGCTACTGCTATCTATGTAATAGTTGTACCACACACAGATAACAAAAGTAAAATAAATAGGCCATAGACACCTAGTCAATTACAGAAATTGCTGTCACAGCCAAACCAAGAAAAACAAAGCAGCAGCCACATTAAAAAAAGTTCAGACAAACCAAGCCTGACAAGCCTCAGTCCTGAGGCCTTGCAAATTCAGTGCAAACACTATAGCCTGTTATTGGGAATGGCAATACTGCATTAGAGGGCTACATCATTACAACTGAACCCTTGATCATGCAGGGTAAAAACTTTCTGGGGGCATATAAATTCTAGCTGTAACATACAATTTTTTATTTTGAAACTTCACCCCAGGCAAAGAGGAAAAATATTCTGAAGCATGTGTCCTCATGACACTATCTAAGAGAGGTCACTGCAGCATCCCATCACACTATCGTGAGGAAAATTTAACGCAACCTCTTGAATAAACATGTATTTGTTATGACGACAGCAAAAAGCTGAAAAGGCTCATGCAACAAAAACACTGCAAAATCTTTTTGATCTGTTCAAGTTCTTCAACATCTTAGCTAAAGCTCAGAAGTGTTATCAGCGATTGTATATTTTTCTCTTTGATCAGTACAAAAGAAGAGAAATTGAACTGAACATTCGACTCTTGCAATCACAGTTAGAAGCAAGATGCATCATAGTAAGTGTTAAAGGTTTGTCTTTGTTGGAAAAGATTCAAGGGTGATTTTGTTGCCCACATACAAATATTTGTACACTTCCACAAAAAAATGAAAGCCATGCAAGGATGGATAAAACCTTATCTTCACTATCTCTACATTGCTGCCTCAAGTATTTTGAGGCACAGGTAGCACATGGGACAGAGACTGATAGAGAGGAGTTCTCAAACAGGCACGTAGTTTTTCAGAATAGTTTTTCCAAGTTGAGAGAAATACTTTGAACAGGGCAGAATAGATAAATGATAATTTATCGTTAGTAGGGCAATACACACTTCCTTTAAACTTTTTCAGAATAAGCATTGCCATATTACTCCATAGCATGACAAAGACAGCAAGAGTATGCTGTAGGCAGCTTAGAAACACAAGTCAAAATATCAGAGTACATGCGTATATATGTATTTTTTTAAATGCACTATACAAGTAAAAATCCTATCTATAAACTTCAGTACTTAAATAAAAAGCCTTATGCCAGGAATTTAGCCTCTTCTTTTTCCCTATCTAAGTCTAGTAACAAAAAGTTTTGGAAAGAGTGATTTTTAAAGATTTTGTTTTAAAATATAGCATCTGTTTAATTCAATTAAACAAATAATTTATTCTCACAAAGGGGCATTTTAATGATCTTACAAAGTTGTTTTTATGCTTAAGTACTACTGTTTAAAACTTTTTTTGCAATAAAATGACCATACCTCAGTTACAGCTCTGTCAAGCAGCTCTGATTTCACTGATTTTAGTAGCTGTTTGTAAAATAAGTCAGACTTTAGCAATAACATATGCAGATAACTAAGGAACATTCAGAAGCTCAGAGAGGGGAACCAACATACACAGATATTCCAATACTAGGGAAAACAAAACTCTGAAAACCTGAATTTTCCTAAGCTCCCTTTTCTTACCACAGGCACCTTACCTCCTCCAAAGCCAACCATCTCTCCACACAGCAGAAGATCACGTGTACTGCTTCCCTCCTCTTCCTGCGTACAGGGCAAGCCACCAGAGCAAGGGGCTCGTCCAGCTAGCTGCCCGTTGCTCTACGACTCCCGCGTAGCACGCGCACTGACGCGCCTGCCACGCAACGGTCGCAACGGCCGCGTGTCTTAGCACCCCCCCACACGCGCTACCAGCGCACCAGCTACAGGCGCCAGCGCATGCGCCGCGCTGGCGAGCCGCGCTCTTATTGGCTGGCGGGCGGGGCGCGCGACGCGGGGCGGGCTGGCGGCAGCACGTGGCGGTAGGGTTATTAGGCGCCTTGTTGAGGCGCGCCATCGTTTTTCCGCGCGGGGCTGCGGCGTCTGCGGGAGGAGGAAGGTGCGGTGCGGAGCTGGGCGATTCTCTCCCAAGAGCGGGGGGTGAGTGGGCCCTGCGGTGGAGATGGAGATTGGGGTGGGGGGGAAGGAGTGAGGTGGGCCTGCGGTAGGACATGCGGGTACTCTGCCCACCGCATGCGCGGGCGGGCGGGCGCGCGCTGGAGTCGTTGGGGCGGGTGTGTGGCTAACGTGCGTCCGCTGTCGTGCGGGCAGGCTCGGGAGCGCAGCATGAGCCAGGAAGACTGGGACGCGGAGATCGGCGACAGCGGGGCGCCCTTCCTCCCGCCCTTCGAGGAGCTGGTAAGGAGGCGGCGGGCGCGTGGGTGACCGTTGGGCTGCAGCACGTGGCCGGTCTCCTCTCCTCTCCCTTGCCGCGGCCCGGGCGGCTGGCAGGCTGGTGGCTGCAGCAGGGGACTGCCTGTTGCTGTGGCTTCCAAAGCACAAACTGGCACTTGCCCCCCCAGCTTACCTATCGAGAAGACAAAGCCCTTCCGTGACAAAGAGGGGCAACTGCAGTCTCCCAAGTGCCTCCTGGCCCTGGTGGCTCTCAGAGCCTGGTCAGAGATCAAAAGCTATTGTAGATAGAGGAATAGGTGGAGTTGTTGCTTCCCCTCGGATCTTTTATTGCTTCTGTAATTTGTCTCTACTCTGGTTCCTCCTCACCCCCCTCCACCTTCCCCACTAAATGAGTTGGACTGCTAAAATGTTTGTGAATTCAACTCACTTAGACTGAAACTGGAAGAGGATTCTCATAGAAATTAGTCAGATGTTGATTCTTATATATGCAGGTTAAGGGTGTCTGGAGCCTGACAACAGGTAAGAATTCTTAAAATGTAGTTCTGGCGTTCTTAGCAGAACAAGGATGACTTTAGGTACCTGCTACCACATCTAGTTATAAGCTCCTAACTCATGTGTACAAATTCTTCCTGTTCAATTTTGCTATGTTTGCATAGCAGCTAAATGCTTCACTGGGAAATAAAAGAGAAAGTAGAGGAATGAGAAGAGATACAGCTAAAGATAAATATTTTGCTACTTCTAGTCCCAGTGACTAAATATCAGCATCACAGAAGAAATTGTGATAAACTTTGTGAGGCTTTATATTGAATATTTATTAGCTGATACTGGCTTTAGTGGGCAAACTTAAAAATCTGTCCGTGAGGAGAGGTAAATGCTATATCCAAATACATATAGGAGACTAGAAGCAAGGTTGTGAAAAATAAATTGTTGCCTGCAGTTTCAGAGTAGTAATTTCCTCGGTTTGAGTTTAATTACTTGTAGCGGATGATAGCCACTTAAAGAGAACTTATAAAGCTGTAGTGAAATCTAAAAAAGCACTATCTGGAGTAAAAATGTTTGTAGTTTTGTGGTCTGTAGTCAGCTAGTGTTCTGGCTTCTTAATGTTAGTGCCTGTCTGGCTTGCATTAAGCAGGAGAAAGTAAGACATAGTCTTCACTGGAGATATTACTGATAACAAGAGTAAAATGTGTTGTTCTGAACTGTTGCAAATGGAGTTTCTGAAGCTTTCAATAAATAAGAGACTGATATCAGTCATTCGTATCCTTTTAAGATTTCCTCTGTAAATATCCTGTATTAAAACCCTGAAACTGTGGTTGTGAAACATGAAAAAACAGTGTTTATTCATGATACTAAAAGTCCGAAAGCTTTCCAAACAAATACTGGAAAAGAGTTACTTCAAAATGTTCTAATGCTGTTTTGGGTAATTAAATGTTTCTTACATTCAAGGCTTAAAATGTTCTTTAGCAAGCTAACCGTGTTGATGCCTCCATAAATCGGTGCTAGAGGGTAAGATAAACTCATTTAACTCCGTGTGTCAGCTGTGCATGTTTGTGGCGACATGAAGCGGTGAACAGTATGTAGTTATAGTAACACTAACATAAGAAACTTTGAACAAAATTGTTGGAAAGACTACGCGCTTTAGAAAGTGCAGAAGCAACATGTTATTTCTGTCTGTGAGAGCGTTAGCAGCTGCACCTGTACGTATGTATTTTGCTTAGTCCGGAGCTGACATGATGATGTACCTTTTTTCGTATTGTAGGAAACGGGCTTCTCTGGAAGACCAGATGGTCTCTTGTCTGACCGCAGTCAAAGTATAAGCGCGTTAGGTATGTGTAAGACACTTGATTTTTATCCACTTATTTGGGGAGCTGATGGTTTGAAGGGTTTAGGAGATCAAGAAAAGATACAATGCTATCGTGTTCTGATATTATCACGTGTCACCGTGCAGTAAGCAACATTATGGGTAATGCAGTAAGTAGACTTTACTTTTGACCCTTACTCGGTCTTTGTTTACTGCAGTTATATGCTCTGGAAAACTTCGCTCAACGCGACTTTTAGTGAAAGTCAGTAGGTGTCAACTTTATAAGCGTTTTTACAACTGCCTGTGCTAAACATGAATTTTGGAAATGAATAAATATTATATGCAGAGTTGAGCAGCTCTAGCAGGGTCACCTCTAAGAGTTGTGTTGACAATAAGAAAAGTTCGGATGGAGTTGTTGAACAGAAACTTACATCAGCATTTTAAAAAACCCCACAAAACAAGATGCTGATACCAGGTATGAAGTTTCCTTAAAGCAATCTTAGTTGAATGAAGACAATGCCTTTATAAACTTGAACTGAAATTTTAGTTTAAATATGTCAAGTTAGTGTTGCCATGGAAGGTAATTTACCCCAGGCATTGCTTTGTGTGGCTGTACAACAGTCAGGTCAGGAAACAGGTTTTGCTCAGACCTGACAGTCTGTGTGGGATAGGTAGATTCAGGGGTTCTCACTGTGGTCTATGTTATTAAAAATGGTCTTTGTGTAGGTGACTTGAGGGCTTTTAACTTAGGTAAAGTTAAGTAAAATTGCATCTGGGGAAAAACTTGGAGCTTATATAATTTAATTGACTCAACTATGAAAGAACTTGTTAAAATAAGTTGAGATTGTTGTGTTTGGCGGAAATCAGAGATTAATCTGTTCATGAGTGGTCAGAACAAGGCAGTATGTTACCAATGTATCACCCTTCTGCCTTCCAGTCTGTAGGTGAAAGGCTGTCAAAATTTTTCTCCAATTCTTCGCCCCTAAGATGTTGGGAAATTAAGAAGGGTGGAAACAAGATAACGTTTGCACTGTTGGAACTTCTCTGGATTTGGACTGGCAGATATGGGGAGCAGAATTCAGAGAGCAGGCTTTGCTTTCATCCTAGAACAGCAGAATGTTTTTTTTCAGGACTCCAGGTGACTAACTGTAGTAATGATTTGACACAGAATAAATAGGAAAGAGTGCTCTTCAAGCGAACCTTTCTGTTATACCATTAGCTGGAAGTGAGTCTAAGCTTTGTTGTATTCTTTTTGTTCTGGATGTGCTCTTGTGACTCTTCCTGACTAGCTGTCAACTGCCTGTTCAAAGGTTCTTCCATTATATATTGCAAAATCAAGTTGCGATTTTTGCGTCTTGCACTGAACTCATGGTTGGGGGGAGGACTTTTGCCACTGAAGGTCTTGCTTTCACTGTCAACATTAACAATTTGTTTCTTTTTGGAGCCAGGCGCATCTTGTCACGTTAGATCACCGTGAGCAATTTCAAAGGCTCTGTTTTGGCCTAACTAACTCTTTCAGGTCCTTTTCAGTTGATAGGAATCTCTGTGCTTTCAGACCTAGTAATGCTGAGGTTACTTGTTGATTTGCTGTTTTAACTTGAACTAAAGCTGTTTGGGCAGTCCAAAGGCACGTTTGTGCATCTAGTCTTGACCTCATTTAAAATCCTGTACCAGTATTGGGGATTCTTTTCCCTACGCTGCTATGGAAAAGGTTGTCCTTTTTTTCAGAAAAAGCTGGATGGGCCTTTCCTCTATTTTCCTTTGGAAAACCAACTTGTAATAAAGAAATAGTGCATTTGTGTTTTTAATCAAGCCCCTACAGGCTGCTCCTGTTGTCTGGAATGCACTTCTAGACTATGCTTAGTTTATAACTATATTGCTAATTGTATAAGTCATTTGTTTGACACACAGTACCATGAGTAGAGTTAGGGTATGCAGGGTCACCTTCCATTTTCTTTTTCCTTGAAACACGGAATCTAGTAGTAGTGCTCTCTAGCATAAGTCATAATGAGCATAAGCTGAAAATAACAATCACATGCTTGCAACCGGTGTTTTATAAAGCTTTATTTTGACTTAAATCACTATTTATTCTTTGTATCTCTTCCACATGAAAGCAAACCTTTGTTTACAAGCTGGCTATTCTGAATTTTCAGTTCTGAAAGATCTCCTTTGTTTCGTGCTCCTTTGGTACTCTTTAAAAAAACAGAGTTACACATCATGCTGAAATGCTGTTTATTTAGTATGTACAGGATTTGGAGGTGGATGTCTCTGAAATGGAGTAAATCAGTGTTTCAAATTCCAGTTCCAGTACTAAAAAATGCGGTAAATGTGCATAATGAACAAAGCAGATCTAGCAGCTGTTGTTCGGGGTATGCTGATGCAATGTTAGATTTTAACTGTAGTGGACTGAAAACAAGGCTCTGTTCTAATATTCTTAATCTTTACTTGAAAATTGATAAATTTAGAATGGAAAATGATATAGTGGTAAATGATATATAGCCTTTAGCTTTTGGTACTTCCTCTAGACTCCCTAGAAAGACTAATTTGCCTCCCATCCCATATAGATATGAGAACCTGTATAAGCAGATACAACAGATGAAAGGTAACTATAAAAATAGCATGTTTCTGTAGTTACTTCTGTCAGTCTTAGTAGGCTGTCTGGAAAGCAGCAGTGCAGCGTGGTCTTCAGTTGATTTGGTGAACGTGCTAAGCATATCAGACTTCACTAAAGACAATTGGAATCATTATCAGCTCTTTCCTGTTAGCTGTCTGTAAAGCTGTGTTTTTGTCTAGCCTCTTTCGTAAGTAGAGGCAGAAGACTCAGACAAGGTGCAGGAACTTCTCAAAGCAGATAGGTTACCGATGAAATACTTTGACAGCTGATGTGCTTTGAAAAACTCTGAATGTTGAATTAACTAGGTGTGCTCAAGGTATGGAAATCTCAAGTGGAAGAGGAGTCGTGGAATAAGAATTGGTTAGGAATGGAAGCTATGGGAAGAGTCCTTACCCATTTAAAAGCAAATAGACTTGGTCAATGGGAAGCCAATCTGTCATCTGATAAAACCTTAAAATATCAATTTAATGAAGTTGTGAGATATTTTTGTTTACTTGTTGGATACAAACGTGAGTATCAGAATGTTCTGTGAAGGAATCTTGCATACCAGCGTTATCACAAACTACCCACTTAAATATTCAAATTAACATGAATTCTGAACACTGTTCAGACTAAAGTAGCGGTTTTAAGCTTTTAGTGCTGTAGTGGCCAAGGTTTCCTAGTAGAGTCACTTGGTAATGTTACAAGCGCGTCATCTTAGCTCTTGTATGCAGGTGGCCTCTTTATTAACTAATGTGTCTGTCTCGTTGAAGAGTGTATACGAGTGTTTTTTTTTTTTTTTCCTCCTCCCAGGGGTAGTTTAATCATTAAGGAAACTGACTGTTTTCCTTCCAGAGTAAGCTGATTTAACATAGTCTACCATATACTTACAGAGCTATCTAAAAATCTGTAGACTTATTTCTGTAGAATCTGTAGATACTTGATTCCAGGTTTGATATCTTTGTGATGGTTGTTCCTGTAAGCTGATTCTGAGATTGATGTTGTAGAACAGAGAGCTTCAGTATTATTACAGAAAAATTCAGCTTGAAAGAGACACGCGGAGATCACCTGGTCCAAACTGTTGCTCAAAACAGGGTCACCTAGAGCAGGATAGTCAGGGCCACTGGGTTTTGAGCATCTCTAAACATGGAGATTCAACAACCTCTCTGGGCAACCTGTCTAGTATTTGATCACTGTAGAGTAAAAAAGGTTTTTCATTATGTTTAAATGGAATTTCCTGTATTTCAGTTTGTGCCCACTGCCTCTTGTATCCTCACTGAGAAGAGTCTGATTTTTGTCGTCTTTGCTTCCTCCATCAAGTGTTAATTCACATTGATTTTCCCTCCAAGCCTTCTCTTCTCCAGGCTAAACAATCTCAGCAGTTTCAGCCTCTGCCCATGTGACATGCTCCAACCCCTTAATCGCCTTTGCGGCCCTTCACTGGACTCACTCCAGTATGTCCACTGCAGTATGTTCTCTTTTGTACTGGAGAACGCAGAATTGGACACTGCACTACAGAGGTGGTGGCATGGGCATTGAGTAGAGGGGAAGAATCACCTCCCCTGACCACTTGGTAGTACTCTTCCTAATGCAGCCCAGGATGCTGTGGTTGTCTTTGCCTTCAAGGGCACGTTACTGGCTCATGGTCGACTTGCCCACCACAGCCCCCAGGCACTTCTCTGCAGGGCTGCTCTCCAGCAGGTCGGCCCGCGGCCTGTACTGGTGCGTGGGGTTATTCCTCCCAAGGTGCAGGGCTGTGCGTTTCCCCTTGTTGAACTTCATGAGTTTTTTCTGCCCATTTCTCCGGCCTGTCGAGGTCCCCACAACCATCTGGTGGTGTACCACCCGGTCCCCCCAGTTTTATATCATCTGCAGGCTTTCTGAGGGTGCAGTGTGTCCCATCATCCAGGTAACTAGTGAAGACATGAAACAGTACTGGCCGCAGTATTGACCCCTGGGGTACTACTGGCTGGCTTCCAGATGGACTTTTTGCACTGCTGATCACAACACTTTGAGCCCACCATTTAGGCCTGTTTTCAATCAACATCACTGTCCTCTTCTGTAGTCTATACTTACCAGTTTGTCTATGCGTATGTTACGGGCGGCAGTATTGAAAGCCTTAGTATCTAATCGTTATTCTTTTCCAGGTGCTGGTGAAGGATCTAACAAAAGTCAGCATATGCAGGATGATTTTGGAGTCCGAGGATGTTTCAGGAGTAAAGGTAGGATTTTTATAGTTAATGTTTGTGGTTTTGGGGAGCAATTAATTCTTCTGTTTAGACTACACATTTAGGATGGGGAACCATGCTACTGATACCCAAATATATTCTGAAAATTTGAGTAATACTGTGTTAATAGTATCCCCATAGTAATATGTGGGAGTTAACAGCATCCCTCAGCAACAGTACTGAGGGATGCTGTTTCTTATGGAAAACAGTAGGTATACCTGTTCTAAGCCATCCTGTTGAAATCATTTTCTTTGTTTTGTAAATGGATACCTATTACACCATATGTTTGTTTTTCAAGTAACTGATTTCACAGTCTTCACTTTCCAATGTAATATGTTGACCTTGGTCAGGCTGCTAGTAGAAGTTCCAGTCTATTCTGTAGTGTATGCATTTAGGTAAACTTTCAATGGTGTAAATGTAGCTTCTTATTCCTTACCTATCTTTTGAAGATGTTCTGATTTGTAATGCCAAGTATGCTTTAATCTTAACTGACATGATTACATACCACTTCTGTCTTCCATGGTCTTAAGTTGATTGTGTATTTAGTAGGCTAAACTGGTACTGACTGGAGAATGTATGCAATTCAGCCTTTGAATATGTATGCATCTCTTCCTCTTGCTATTCCCTTTCCCTTCTGTATTTTTATACGTGTTTTTTCTTAAAAGAATAATTAGTGGACATATCACTGGTATATTAATATAACTGCTAAATAGAAGATGAAGTAGATTATTATAGCTTACTGTGATTCCAGAGGCTAGTATTTCTGGGCATGTAAAAAATGATGGCTAGGAATAGCTAGCATGGATTTACCTGGTATAAATTGGTTTCTGTGAGTACCAGCTGGGTGCAAAGAGCTCTGCTGACTGAAAAGGACTTGGGGGATGAGAGGGGTACAGTGCAGGGAAGGGGGAGCTGATTGACAGTAGGCTTAAACATAAGCCAACAGTGTGCCCTGGCAGCAGTGAATGTTAGCAGTATGCTGGCCTGTCTTAACAGATCAAGGGAAATGATTGTCCTTTCTAATTGCTACTTGTTAGACCGCATAGAATACTGCGCCCAGTTTTGGGCCACCAAAAGAAAAAAGACATTGCCAACCTAGGTAAGTTCAGCAGAGGTCCACCAGCATGCTCAGGGAACTGCAGTACTTGCCTTGTGAGGCTGAGGGAGCAGGGCTTGTTCAGCCTGCAGAAGAGAAATCGGGGAGAAACCTCATGAGGAGGTTATCCAGAGTGGATATCTAATGAGGAGGTTTTCAAGAATATGGATCCAGGTTCTTTGAACCTCTTGAACCTCTGAACTGAGGTTCAAAACAGGTGAATGAGAGAAACAGGTGCCAGTTACAACAAAAGAGGTTCAGACTGGATAGAAGGGAAACTTTTTTCCCCCCATAGGGACAGTCCAGTGGTGGAACAGGTGCTTAGAGAATGCAACCTTGGGGGCATTCAAGACATGACTGCACGAAGCTGTGAGCAGCCTTGTCTGAGTTTTGTGTTGAGTCTGCTATGAGTGGGAGTTCAGACCAGAGACCTCCTGAGGTCCTCCCCAACCTGAATGATTCTGGAATTCTATGTTGATTTAAATAATAAACTGGTGTCAAAGACAGTTGTGAAGTTGATATTTTTTCTTCTTTTTTCTCCTCCTCATTGTAGATACTAATGAATCTCTGAACAGAGAGGATCAGCCAGTGAGATTTGGTAGTGGAAGGAGTTTTGGAAACAGAGGTAACTTTATGGAGTGTCTGTAATTCTAGTAGCTATTTGTATTTGCTATTCAGGTATTAAATTTTGTATCAGAGCCAAATTAGTATTTATGACTTTGACACAAAGACCAATCCATATTTCTGCGTAATTTAGTCATTCAGTATAACCCCTTAGTTTTGATTGCACAAAATACAACACCCATCTGTATTTACCGTGAAGGCAGGGCTCCGCATTTAAAATCAATGCGTTTTGTTGACCTCTGATTTTGATTCCTTTTAGCCTGGAGGGAGATATTTTTCCGATATCTTTGAGTGATAATATAGTAGAAAAGACAGCCGAATATTAGTTCTCATGTATACACTATATGAGAAGGCATACCAGTGCTCTTCTGTGCAAGGCCTGAAAGTTTTCTCTTTAGTGTCCCTAAAGTGATATTTAACCCCTATCCTGCTTCCAGCTTATAATGGAGAGTGCCCCTCTCATATGTGATGCACGTTCAAGAAACTGGTCATTGCCACTTTGTTCATATTAGCCCATATGCTCCCACCAGCTGCCATCAGAAGTGCATCTGGTAGTGGAAACTATTATCATGTATCATCTGTCCAAACAATTTTCTGACTGTAAGTGGAATTGCTTATGGAACAAGGAGGGCAAGCTCTAATCCTGGTTTGGAATGTTTTGCAGAACAGCATTGTGCCAGCATCTCTGTTCAGGGCATCTGTGCAACCACTTAAGAGTTCTATGTACTCCTTCAGAAAATTTCACACTGTTTCCCCTTTGGTAGGTCAATGCTAGGTTTAGTTGACTAAGCAGACAGTAGCACTTTGCCAGTGACAGTGGATAATGCCTAACAGTTCTATTGTAGGCTGTCTTAAGTAACTGTTAAGTAACCCACAACCTGTATTTAAGGTCTGTAATACCTGTGGATGTTTACATCCAGCCTACCTTTTGCATGTGAGTCTTTAGGATGTGATCTGTTTTGCATTTGGAAGAACTCAAATGGCAGTCGCTGTATTTCAGTATGTATGTACCAAGAAGTGGGGGAGACAGAAATAGATGTCTGTTGTACAACTTTGTGGTCTCATTTAGTAGGAGATGCTCTTTGTCTTTGCAAGATGATGGAAAAGATGTTCAATAGAAGCATAAAGGCTGAGGAGTAAATGACAATAGAAGTGGCCTGCTCAGAACTTGTGACAAAACCTAAAACTGTCCCGTCTCTCTTAAATGAGAAACAGCTTGTTTATGGATGTGGCTGTCGTCTTCCTCTCCCTCTCCATCAGAAGGGCGAGTAAAGAAGGGGGAGGTAGACATGAAAATATGTTGAATACTTGTTGTGTCAAGCAACTAAATAAACAATGTTGAGTAAAATATTAAGCATGGATAAATCTGAAAGGCAAAAGGTACTTGAAGAAAGCCAGATATTTAAATTCTTAAGAATGGGATGATTAAATGTTCCTTTGCAAATCTCAAATTTATTATTGACTCAGGGACAGTATTAGGATTTGTTAGGAGACGGTCTAGGATGACTCCAAGAACTGTATAAGGAACTTGTTCCTGGCTTTGCAGAAGTGAAAAATGTGTTCTGTCTACAAGGTGAGGATTTCTGTGTTAAAGTTAGACTTACGAACTGTGTTTGTGGGAGAATGACAAGAGGAACAGAAGACTGTTATGTAGGGGTTAAGACTTGTCAAATCCTGGCTACATAGTAGGCGGTAAATAAAATATTACTTCACTATGGTAACTGGTTACCAAAACCAAGAAGGTGCAAATGCTGCTAGTTGTCCTGTGCCTGAACCAGAGGACTAAACTGACCTGCATCAAAACTGAAGACTTGTAAGTGAGCAGCTCTCTGTTAAACATTTACATGTGTAAACTCAAATATTTCAAGACTTAATGCTTGATCTACTTCTCGCAAGAAGCAGTATGGGGTGGGGTAGACTTTCCTTCTCTCTGTATTCCTTTGGGAATATGTTTAGGCAAATCACTTACTCTTGACTTATCACTTGTTAGTCTAATTCATAGAATTAGGGCTGAGAAGAGTAGTCATCAGATAAAAAGCACTTGCGTTGCCCAGCAAAGTTAGGCAAACTGAAGTGTTGTGTTATGGGTACTACACAGGTTTTCACGAAAGGAGCACGACAGAGGGTCCCAGTACACGAAAAGGAGGTTTTAGAGGAGTTTCTGGAGGCTTTGGACAAAGTCAAAGTAAGTATTTATATTGACTGGTTTGTGAGGAAAGGTACGCTTGATTGTTCTTTTCAGGTTGGTTGCTCCTTGAGAACTAGAAGTAAAAAGGTGAAAACTATGAAATAACTCTTGTTTCTTAGCTATATTATGGAATGTAGACTGTTGCTTTGCCAAATACTGTCATTGGGAATAATACTGCATGCGTAGGATTTTTAAAGAACCTCTTGCAGCTGTTGCATTGTAAGGTTTGCTGGGAGTAAATAGTACTAGTTTTAAGCATAGTACTTCATGATAGTATTTTAGACACAATACCCGTTACTTTACGCAATTACCCATTATGTTACTTACAGGTATTAAAAATGAGCAAAGAGACAGACCTCAATCTGGCAGTTTTCTTGCCTCTAGGGAGAGAGGAGCACTTGGAGGGCCTGCAGGTGAGACGTTTTGTTAGGGTAGGGACTTCTTGACTTCCTCATTGCTGATTCATTGCAACGTAATATCTTTACACTTAGTTTCACTAAATGCTATTAGCTTGATTGCTCTCTTCGTCTGAATTAAGCAGCCTACTGCAAATGTTAGATATCTTGCTTGCATGCACGCACCAAGCATTTGGATAAATTTTGGTGATTGGATTTTCAGAGCTATTATCTTTTGTAGTTATTCTTGATCCTGCTGTTTCTGGGCCAGTTAATGAACAATGAAGCAGAGGTGCTAGACAGTTTGAAGCAAGTTTTCATGAACTTGCTCACTTTTAAAGTTGTCATTCTAGATCCCCCCCCGCCTTGCCACCCCCCACCTCCAAAGGAGAACCATATTTTAAATCTGTCCTGGCTGACAACACGTGAGGTGTGTTGCTTGAGGCCAGGTCTTCCTGATGACTTTATTTTTGTGGCTTTTTGCTGTCTATAAGGGAGTTTTCCCTCATAATCATATCTTCCTTTGCCATTGATGCTACTGTAATTTGCAACCCATATATCATGCTACTTAATGCATCATGTCCGTCGCTCGAGTCTCGTGGTTCAGACTAGAAATAGCATTAAGCTAGTACAATGGGTAGTGCATGACTGATACTCTCTAAGAAGTGTGATGTCAGTAAAAGAATTTCTTCCCTGTAGAAAGATGCAATGATTAGCATGCATTTTTCAGCAGTGCTCCTTAATATGTGTGGTGACTTAATGTGAAGAAACCTCATTTCAATTAAGTTGAGTTCAAATCACGGTTTTTAGAAACTCAACTGTTTATAGATGCAACATGCTAATAACAGTCACTTGGTGGACGTACTGCATCCTTAGTATAGCATAGCCATTCCTTCTTTTTTCACCGTTAATGTTTAGTATCAGTACTTAATGACTGTTAGAGACTTTTGTAGGCAGTAGTTAGTCTAGACTGTAGAGAAACTGACGTGTGGAAAGATGATTTTTCCTGAGAGTAGTTTGCTGCATGGGAAACGAGTCCCTTTATAGTAAGGCGGGGGATGTCTGTGGATCTAGCAAAGGGAACTCTGATGTGATGTGCTCAGCACTTGCAGTTTCAACGGCTGTGTGCCATAGTTGGGCAGCAGAGCAAGCTCTGGTAGGCTGTTCTGTCTCCTCACCCTCCTTCTCTGAGTAGTGGTCAAGCCCTTCTGATAGAGTTGGTATTATTAATGAAGGTAGGGTAGTCCTGGCTTTTCTTAAAACGGTTGTGTTTTTTTGCACGTTAGAGATACTGTGTAGGCATGTTCCATCTTTTGATGGAAAAATAAGTCTATTAAAGTGATTGCATACGCTGTGTTGCATCTTAGTTTTGATTCTCTGTCACCACCCTAATGAAACTCTGGTTTCACGAAGTTTCTTAAGACTCTTGCTGCTGAACAGGGCATTCATGGTCCAAGATACTGGACTGGCTTCCTCTTTAGAGCTAACATTTGTGCAGTTATCTAAGTTAACAATTCGATCTTGCTGAGAATGAACAATTAGAGTAGTAAGCTGCCCTGATCCTATTCCTTTTTTTTCATGCTGGTGCATTTAGGAGGAATGCAAATGAGAGAGGGGGAAGGAGGTGTTGCACGATCTCTGTACTTCTGTGATGCCAGTCTCAGATTGTCAGTGTCTCACAGTATGATTTTTATGAATGACCTCAGCTGAACGTTTGAGAGGAGAGCCTAAGTCCAGCTGCTCTTATCCTTCCTCTTCATTCAGTCTTGCATTCCTTACTTACAATTTTAGCCTCTTTTCTGTTGTGGAGTCTTCATACTAGTGGTTTCTATCTTTTCAAATCAACAATGCAACTTCCTGCATAGAGTAGCTAGAGGCTATCAGTGATACATTAAATTGAAAAAAGCATTAACCATTATAAGATTAAGGATTGAAAAGGGAGTCTGGAAATGCTGCCTAATAGTTGAGTCTTTATTAATACAGTGTTTACATCTGATAGTGAGGAGCGAATGCAGTTTTTAAGAATAAATGTCTTTTCTTTCAGGTGATAGTGAAAGCTACAGAAGCAGAATGTTTGGATGCCAAGGTCAGAATCTTCATGGGGTGGATTTTACAGAATGCGTGGCTGTTGAAATAACAGGATAATCTTTTTTCCTGGCTTAAATACTCGCCTCACTTAGTTACCATTATGATAGTGACATTTAAGGCTTTTTAGTTATTTAAAAGTTGCTTGTACAGATAGCATAAAACAAGCATCTCCTGACTTTGTGGAAGTGTTGACTAGTCTACTGACTTAAATGTTTCCACTCGTTCTGCAGTTGTATTGGGATCTACTGTTTAGTTTTCTAAGTGTTTCTAGTCATTTTTCATTAAGATTCTTATGTAGAACTTGCATCAAATGACCGTTTCTCTAAAAGCAATTAATTTTGGAACACTTACTCTGACAGGAGGTTACAAAGGACATGATGAAGAAATAGGTTCTGGAAGAAGTAAGTAGCTTCTTTGTAAGTAAGATGGCAATTTTCCTTTCCTTTTAATTCAAAGAATGTTCTCTTGCTTAAGGTTCCTGGAAGTCTGTTGGTGAAACGGGTGGTGATACAGGTAAGAAATATAACTACCTTAAAACACTTGGTGTAACATTAATTGCCAGGCAAATGCTGTTATGTTTAAACTTTGTTAACCTTTAAGTCACTGAGCAAATAGCGTGGTAGTTTTCATCTAAGTAAAGATGAGTAACTCTTTGGATTGGGTTGCTATTGAATTCCTTACACCCGAAGAAACTCTTCTGTTGATGGCGGTTTCCTGTAAAGGTACTGCTCATCTAGTTGAGACACAACTGTTTGAAAGAAATTAAAGTAGCAGTAGTGTACACATCTAAGTGATTAGTCATTAAAGCGAACTGCTAAGGGAGCAGTGGTTTCTCAGTCTCAGATGTTCCATTTAAGATACCATTTCTGGAAAATACGCTTGATGTTTTTACTGAGCTCTAGTGAAGGATAGAATGGCCCATATATACAGGAGATTAGTTAAACTATGTAATGACTTTCTGGCATGTATTGAAAATACCATTTGAGACAGTCTGCTAGAATGTTTACTTACCTGGAGTATTTTTGGCAAATGATTCCGGATTTATTTTGCCTTTCTCTTCCTTTTGAAGTGCAAAAGGACAAATAGTGAGCCGACTCTTATGTGAATAAGTGATTCATGATCCTTCCTCGTTTTGAGGTCTGTCTGAAACAGCTTCTGTTGCTAACCTTTAAGTAAACATCAAATAATTCATTTTAAACCTTTGAGACTTTTAGCATGAAAAGTATCCTAAAAGTATACAGAATCATAAATGTGCTGTCATGGGCAAGGTAATCGTTATCCTTGTGCGCTAATAAATGCGTTAAGTTATTGAATAGGCAGAACTTGTAATGTAAAGGTCCTTTCTGATAGAATTGTTTTTTGCATGTTGGTAAGGCAGAGTCTAAATTCCATAAGTAGCTCTTCAAAATAAGGTCCTTGAGCAAATGTGAGGCAAGAACGCTTTATAAGAGTGACTTTATATTTGCAAGCGAGTATTAGAGCTAGTAGTATAAAACTGAATTTTAATAAAATTCATTTCTGAAATGTCTTCCTTCTCTAGAAGCGGAGGCAAGTCTAAGTGGCGTTCAACTGAACTGAACTTCAGTGCTTCCTTACTTAAAATTATTTTGTTCTCTTTATATTGCTCATGGTCTTGCATGCTTGTATTCTTAAGGTCCAAAGGTGACTTATGTGCCCCCTCCTCCACCTGATGATGAAGAAGCCATCTTTGCACATTATCAGACAGGAATTAATTTTGACAAATACGATCAAAACGTTGTCGAAGTATCAGGACTTGACCCTCCACCAGCAATACTGGTTAGCGAACTTGTTCATCTCAGGGGTTGGGTTGACTGTGATTCTGCAGGGATATATCCCGAGTCCAGTATTCACTGCTAATAAAAATATTAAAGACTGAATCCTGCAGACAGTACTATGTGGGAAGGAGATGTGACCCTTCTGAAAAATTTGAATTCAAATGATATTGACAAACTACAGATATGGCCTCGAGAAAGTAACACTAGATGGACAGGAAATATGGTCCTTAAATTGAAGAAAATAATGTCTTTTAGACCTTAAAGAGGTCTTTGGCACCAGTTTATAGAAAGGCTGGTAGTCTTCATGTTGAAGTCTGTTAGTGGAGGATCTTTAACAGCTTAAATGAGCATTTGTTGAATACTCTTCATTTGTGTGACAAGTTTTTGTTTTTTTTTTTTTAAAGTAACTTCTGATCCTGTTTTCTGTGGCTAGTTTACTGCTTAAAGCAATATATAACTTTGCTCCCAGACATTTGTATCAGTTTTCTTAATCTTAGCCCAGGTGGCTATTTCAAAAAAGCCTCCTTTTAGGGGGAAGGATGAGGAGGAAAAGGGGGAATGGTAGCAGCGCCTGTGAGTGAAGAGACTATGCAGAGTTTTTCCCCCGCTCATCTTCTAAATGGTTTTCTTACTGAAGTTAAACTGGTTTTGTCATCACATACGCTTTTTGCCCCTCAGTAGGGATTTTTGCCCCTCAGAGGGCTTTAGCTCCCCGTAGTAGTAGCCTTTTCACTTAAGAAACTAAGAGCAGATCTTCATGAAATAAAACTGCAGAATTTGTCTTCATAGGACACCATGATGTGGGCTTACCTGCTTAAATCAAGATTTATTACGTGGCTTCTGTGCAGTTTTCTCTCAAAGCTAATAAGACCTGCTGAAGGTCTTCTGTCCTTAGAGGTGACTTTACTTGAATGGCATGGGCTGGTTGAAGAAATCTTTGAGGCTTTTACTGTAGGAATTCTGGCAATCTAGATGACTAGTGAGATTCCCTCAAAATTACTGCTTTTTACTGTTTGGATGTCTATATCATATGGCAAACATCTCTTTTTTTTTTTTTTTTTTAAATCTTATGTAACTTAAGCGTGGTTACGTATTGTAAAATATTTTTCTTGCAGACTTTCGAAGAAGCTAACCTCTGTCAGACTTTAAACAAGAACATTGCTAAAGCTGGGTACTCTAAACTTACTCCAGTGCAGAAGTACAGTATTCCTATTATACTTGCAGGACGGGATTTAATGGCATGTGCCCAGACAGGATCAGGAAAAACTGTAAGCTATTTCTGAAGTGTTCGTGCATACCTAAAATGTGTGGCCTTAGTTTTAGTTAGATGCCTCAGTCCTCCCAATTAAGGATTCCTCTGCTGTGAAGCATTTATTGCAACTCTGTCATTTCAGTGCAAGTTAATTCATTAGGGAAGCCTAGTATTAAGCACAAGTATGAATGATGGGTGGATAGTCATGTTGTCAGGGTGAATTTCTTTTGAAATATTTCAGTAAACTGACATCTTGATGCAGCAGGCCAGTCTTCAGGGCTACTGATACAGAATCATAAGCAGTATAGACATGCTGTGGGAGGTGTTGATTAGAAAAAACTTAACAGTTCAGGGGAAAAAAAAATTATTTAAAAAGCTTATGCCAGACTTAATACGGTGTGTCAACTGTCATCCTGGAGCTGACCTGAAAGCATCAGGTGGGCATAAACACTCTCTCATGCTGTGGCTAATGCAGGAGGAATATGATCTGATCTGAATCAGATCTGTAGTTTTAGGTGATTTGGTATTAATCATGGAACAGTGACTAGAGGTGATGCTTGTCTCAACCTGTTAAACTGTCTAATATACCCAAATCTAACCACTGACAGTTCCTTTATCAAAATATTTGGCTGTTAAATGTAGCTTTTTGACATTCAGTGTAGCGTGTAATTCTAGCTTTATGTAGCTTATTAGTTGCTACTAGTTTTGAAGAGCAGATGCATTCTTAACGCTGTTAGAAGAAGGAAGGAAAAGAAATGTCCTAAAGCGAATGCTATAAATACTCTGAATTGCTTTTGGCGTAGCTGTACAGGTGCTATTTTGGGTGTAACTAGTCTTGTCTAGAAGTAAGACTGCTGATGCAGCTGTGTGCAACTGCTTTGCTGTTTAAGTAGTCTGGAGATGTGTGCATATCTCATATCTGCTGGCAATATACAGCTTGTAAGTAAATGCTTTGGGATTTTTTGGTTTTTTGATTCTGGGCTACTTAATTACAGTTGTATGCCAGTATAGTGTGTTGAACTGCCTGAAGAACTCGGAAGTGCATTACTGTTCCTGCATTATTAGATGCTTAAGGTCCAGGGAGCTGTTTTCATGCTCCTTAAAACAAGGAGAAATAAGCTTAAATGTTCTGCAGTGTGTTCAGGTCATTCCTTTTGCAGTCTGTTTTCCTTGAAGTTGATAATGTGCTGTATCATTCTAGTTTAGTAAGACTGACATACAACTTTTAATGTGACTAATGAAAACGTTATTTTAAGACTAAATAGCTTAAATATTGATGCTTACTCTTCAGGCAGCTTTTCTTCTACCCATTGTGGCCCATATGATGAGAGATGGCATAACTGCCAGTTGTTTTAAAGAGCAGCAAGAACCAGAATGTATTATTGTAGCCCCAACTAGAGAACTGATAAACCAGATCTTCCTAGAAGCAAGGAAATTTGCGTATGGGTAAGCTTTTGTACTGTTGCCTGATAGTGCTTATTATTTAGCCTTAATCAGAAATGCTTGTATCTTTTTACAAACACTTTCAAAAAAAAATTTTCTGTACAAGTCAAATTGAATGACTACAGGCACTTGAATTTAAATAGTAATACTGGTTAGCAGATTTCTTACTATATTGGTGATTTAAACTCTTATGGCATTGCTTGGGGGAGAAAAGGCTTACTCCAGCCTGGAGAGGAGATAGATACTGAACTTGCCATGTACTTTTTATGAGGAAAGAGGGAATGACATAAATGAAGTCTGACTTGCCTTGTATAATTTGACTGTACTCTTATTTTCATCTTTGCTGGAATGGAAGAGGATATGTGTAGTGGTTTTGTTGAACTTTCTGTGGTAGTTTGTGGTAACCCCTGTAGTTTGGACTTTCCGGTGTTACTGATCTTGAGAAAAAAATATTTCACTGCTCAAACAAGCTGTGATAAAAATTTATGTTTCGTTTTGAGGAAGCAAAGTTAACTTGCCATTGAGCCCTTGGGTGTGGCATGATGGAGTACATTTTTACTAGTTTGCCAGTGATATTTCTGTCGCACAGCGACAGGTTGCTCTAGTGCATGGGAGGAAATAATTTTCTTGTATGTAATGGCTTGTTTGCCGTCTCCTGTCTGCAGGAGATGGAATGGAGAATGTCACTTTGTCAGTGCAAGATCTGCCATAATTTAGATTTGCCTTTGGTTTTTCAAGGAAACTCATGCTGGAGGCTGTTCTTTGCTTTGAGGAAGTTGCATCATATCAGCATGATTATTTGCCAGATGTGTTACTAAGAATATGTCTTTTTAAAAAAATCTCAAGCTGTTCTACCTGTGCAGCTAATTTATTAATTACTGTCTTTGAAACTGGATATCGATTATTTCAAGATGAGCTAGCTTTTGAGCTTAGAAAGTTTCTATTGCAGCAGCCCTGAAGCAAATCAAGGTGGCATACCTCTGGGGAGCATTTAAACAGTTCCCCAGGATGTGTGTGAATCTATTGCCTTTAAGGAATTGCGTGTGTATTACTCAATTCAGATTCATGATGCTCTTAAGCCCCTTT